>NW_022681469.1:23834598-25084598 GCF_009764315.1 Trachypithecus francoisi | reverse complement strand
TCAGGCACCCCAATCAGACGTAGATTTGGTCTTTTTACCTAATCCCATACTTCTTGCAGTCTTTCTTCATTTCTTTTTCTTCTTTTTTCTTTTGGTTTCTCTTCTCGCTTCATTTCATTCATTTGATCCTCAATTGCTGATACTCTTTCTTCCAGTTGATCGAGTCGGTTACTGAAGCTTGTGGATTTGTCACGTATTTCTCGTGTCATGGTTTTCATCTCTGTCATTTCATTTATGACCTTCTCTGCATTAATTGTTCTAGCTATCAATTCTTCTACTCTTTTTTCAAGATTTTTAGTTTCTTTGCCCTGGGTACGTAATTCCTCCTTTAGCTCTGAGAAGTTTGATGGACTGAAGCCTTCTTCTCTCATCTCGTCAAAGTCATTCTCTGACCAGCTTTGATCCGTTGCTGGCGATGAGCTGCACTCCTTTGCAGGGGGAGACGCGCTCTTATTTTTTGAATTTCCAGGTTTTCTGCCCTGCTTCTTCCCCATCTTTGTGGTTTTATCTGCCTCTGGTCTTTGATGATGGTGACGTACTGATGGGGTTTTGGTATAAGTGTTCTTCCTGTTTGATAGTTTTCCTTCTAATAGTCAGGACCCTTAGCTGTAGGTCTGTTGGAGATTGCTTGAGGTCCACTCCAGACCCTGTTTGCCTGGGTATCAGCAGCAGAGGTTGCAGAAGATAGTATATTGCTGAACAGCGAGTGTAGCTATCTGATTCTTACTTTGGGAGCTTCCTCTCAGTGGTGTACTCCACCCTGTGAGGTGTGGGGTGTCAGACTGCCCCTAGTGGGGGATGTCTCCCAGTTAGGGTACTCAGGGGTCAGAGACCCACTTGAGCAGGCAGTCTGTCCGTTCTCAGATCTCAACCTCCGTGTTGGGAGATCCACTGCTCTCTTCAAAGCTGTCAGACAGAGTCGTTCAGATCTGCACAGGCCTCTGCTGCTTTCCCTGTTGTTTTTTTAGCTGCACCCTGTCCCCAGAGGTGGAGTCTACAGAGACAGGCAGATTTCCTTGAACTGCTGTGAGCTCCACCCAGTTTGAGCTTCCCAGCGGCTTTGTTTACCTACTTAAGCCTCAGCAATGGCGGGCGCCCCTCCCCCAGTGTCGCTGCTGCCTTGCGGTTAGATTGCAGACTGCTGTGCTAGCAATGAGGGAGGCTCCGTGGCCGTGGGACCCTCCCGGCCAGGTGTGGGTATAATCTCCTGGTGTGCCCGTTTGCTTAAAGCACAGTATTGGGGTGGGAATTACCCGATTTTCCAGGTGTTGTGTGTCTCAGTTCGCCTGGCTAGGAAAAGGGATTCCCTTCCCCCTTGAGCTTCCCTGGTGAGGCAATGCCTTGCCCTGCTTCAGCTCTCGCTGGTCGGGCTGCAGCAGCTGACCAGCACCGATTGTCCGGCACTCCCTAGTGAGATGACCCCAGTACCTCAGTTGAAAATGCAGAAATCACCGGTCTTCTGTGTCGCTCGCGCCGGGAGTTGGAGACTGGAGCTGTTCCTATTCGGCCATCTTGCTCCGCCTGCAAATATTTTTTCCCATAATGTAGGTTGTCTGTTTACTCTGTTGATAGTTTCTTTTGTTATGCAGAATCTCTTTAGTTTAATTAGGTTCCATTTGTTGATTTTTGTTTGCATCGCAATTGCTTCGTTATGAAATCTTTTCGAGGTCCTATATCCAGAATGGTATTTCCTAGGTTATTTTCCAGGGTTTTTATAGTTTTAGGTTTTATATTTAAGTCTTTAATCCATCTTTAGTTGATTTTTGTGTATGGTATAAATAAGGAAGGAATCCAGTTTCAATCTAATACACATGATTAGCCAGTTATCCCAGCACCATTGATTGAATAGGGAGTTGATTCAATAAATGAACAAATTTCTTCATTGCTCATTTTTGTGGATTTTGTCAATCAGATGGTTGTAGATTTCCAGCATTATTTCTGGTCTCTAATAGGGCTCTCATTCTGTTCCATTGATCTGTGTGTCTGCTTTTGTACCAGTAGCATGTTTTGGTTCCTATAGTCTTGTAGTATAGTTTGAAGTTGGGTAATGTGATGCATCCAGCTTCGTTCCTTTTGCTTAGGATTGCCTTGAGTATTTGGGCTCTTTTGTGGTTTCATATGAATTTTTAAATAGACTTTTTTTTTCTAATTCTGTGGAAAATGTCATTGGTAGGTTGATAGGAATAGCACTGAATCTGTAAATTGCTTTGGGCAGTATGGCATTTCAACACTATTGATTCTTCCTATCCATGAGCATGGAATGTTTTTCTGTTTGTTTATGTCATCTCTGATTTCTTTGTGCAGTGTTTTGTGACTCTCATCTTAGAGATCCTTTTCCTCCCTGGTTAGCTGTATTCCTAGATATTGTATTCTTTTTGTGGCTATTGTGAATGGAATTGCGTTCTTGATTTGGCTCTCACCTTGGATATTGTTGGTGTGTAGGAATGCTACTGATTTTTGTACATTGATTTTGTATCCTGAAACTTTTCCAAAGTTGCTTATCAGATCAAGGAGCTTTTGGTCAGAGACTAGAATTTTCTGGGAATAGAATCATAGCATCTGTAAACAGGAATAGTTTGACTTCCTGTCTTCCTATTTGGATACCTTTTTTTTTTTTTTTGTCTGATTGCTCTGTCCAGGACTTCCGGTAATATGTTGAATTGGAGTGGTGAGAGAAGGCAGTTGGAGTGGTGAGAGAAGGCATTCTTTTCTTGCTCCAGTTTTCAAGGGGAAGGCTTCTAGCTTTGCTCATTCAGTATGATGTTGGCTGTGGGTATGTCATAGATAGTTCATATTATTTTGAATTATGTTCCTTCACTGCCTACTTTCTTGAGGGTTTTTAACCTGAAGAGATGTTGAATTTTATTGACAGCCTTTTCTATATCGATTGAGCTAATCATGTGGTTTTTGTTTTTAGTTCTGTTTATGTGATGAGCTCACATTTATTTATTTGTATAAGTTGAACCAACCCTGGATCCCAGGGATGAGGCCTGCTTGATCATGGTGGAGTAGTATTTTGATGTGCTGCTGGATTCAGTTTGCTAGTATTTTGTTGAGGACTTTGGCATCTATATTTTATTAAGGATATTGGCCTTAAGTTTTTTTGTTGTTGTGTCTCTGCCAGGTTTTGGTATCAGAATGATTCTGGCCTCACAGAATGAGTTAAGGAGGAGTCCCTCCTCAATTTTTGGAATAGTTTCAGTAGAAATGGTACCAGCTCTTCTTTATATGTCTGGTAGAATTCAGCTCTGTCAATTTCTGTCAATTGCCTGTCTTGAAATCCAATGACTACCTGAAATTATTTCTAATCTCTTTTACATTTATACCCGACCTATTTAATTTCTTGGATTCTTCACTACTACCACACATTCCTTTTATTTATTTTTTTTTTTTTGAGATGGAGTCTTGCTCTGTCACCAGGCCAGGGTGCAGTGGCGTGATCTCGGCTCACAGCAACCTCTGCCTCCCAGGTTCAAGAGATTCTCCTGCCTCAGCCTCCCAAGTAGCTGGGACTACAGGCGCGCACCACCACACCCAGCTAATTTTTGTATGTTTAGTAGAGATGTGGTTTCACCTTGTTGGCCAGGATGGTCTCGATCTCTTGATCTTGTGATCTGCCCACCTCAGCCTCCCAAAGCGCTGAGATTGCAGGCCACACATTCTATTCTGACCAGCTTGACAATGGAGTACCTACTGCTCATTGTTCTTCTCACTGGCCATACTTCCCTACCATGCTGCTATAGGTAGAACAGCATCAAAGTATCATATGCCTCAAACTCTACTCAGGTGTTTGTAACCAAGCTTAGAATCCCCTTCACCAGCCCATTTCTGACTAAAAAGAGGTCATTTCAGGCACTCTGAAACATGACCTGAAAACACCCGTGTCCACATTAAAACCACACTAGATTTTCTACTTTATAGCAAATTTTGTTGTGTCTAATATGAATTTTATTTGAAAGGGCCTTTGATTAACTCAAGCTTGAAGATCTAAAGTTATATCTTAACATTGAAATTTGTATGTATAAGTAGACTCTACATCCTGGGAACTTTGGGTTGTATTGCTTATGTGTTTTCTCTTTGTATGAAATAGAGTGAATAAACTATTACCTATTTAGAAAGATGATATGGAAGCCTACTCTGACTAGGTAAACATGTGCTTTATATTGCTTTTCTAGTGCAAGAGCTGCAGTTGCATGATCCATGCACGTACCATTGCCTGTTTTGTTTTACTACAAATGGCCCACTGGGAATATTCCCTTCAATTAAGATGTACTGAGCACCTAGCATGGGCCAACTAGCATGATATGCAGGTTAGGAGTGAGTGTGTGTGTGTGTGTGTCTGTGTGTGTGTGTCTGTGTGTATGTTAAATACAATATTATATATAATACATATATTTACTATATTTATATATATTCTTATATTTACTAGATATATAAGATATATAAAAGAAATATAATGTTTGCCCATTATACTAACTGAAGATGTTTGTGAGTTAGACTCATCCCAAACTATCCAGTATTTGATTCTCTTAGAAAGTCCAAAAGCTTTTCACATAACTTGGTAGGCTTTCTCCCTGACAGAAGCATTTCACATATGCCTACTCTAGCATGTCATTCCTGCCACATATCTCAGCCATGGGCGTCTACCTCTCAGCTAGTGGAGTCTATCTTGATACATGCTTGGAACTTAGTATAAACAAAACTCTGTATACTTGATGTTGCATGCAGTGAGCTAAAGGAAGCTTTGCTCACTTTCACAGATTAAAGGTTTATTTTATAATCATGCTGTGAACACAAGTCAGAGTAATCTGATTCTTTGCTGCAGTGGCATTAGACCACTGATAGCACACTCTCCTTTTTCAGGGAGAATGTTGTGTGTCTGGTTGACTGGATAAACTCTTCAGTCTTATAGGATTTGAAAGAACATAAAAGGCAGGCATTTGTTTACTATAATAAAACAATTGACTTTGCAATGAATTCTGTAATAACTGCCTTTTACTCCTCACTACCCTCCCCACACACAAGAACTTTATGCCAAAAAAAAAAAAAAAGTTAAACGTCACACTTATTTTATATCTCTGAAGTTGGTCTTCAAGCAAAAAAATAGGGGATAAAGTGAAAGGAAATTTGAGAAAAGATGCTGCAAGAAGCAAGCTGAGACTAGAATTTCATAAAATCCATTTCTAGCCCTGTCAGCTGCCTGCCTCATTACCTTAGGCTTTCATATAATCTTTTAAGTATTTAGTTCAATCTTTCTACTCAGTTATTTTTCTTCAGTTTCTTGTAACCTTCAAAAATGCTAATAGAAATCACAGGCCAACCTGAAGTTAATCCAGTACCTTGTAATCACAGCCTTTTACCACCCTTAAGTGGGCTGTGTGTAGGTGGCATGCATCCCACGGTTGGTACTCTGGGATGAGAGAGTCCTTGTATGCTGTGTGGGTGGCGTTCATCCTGTAGTGTTCCTATGGGTTTAGGGAGTCCCTTTCCAGTACCCAATCAGATATAGATTGTTCTCTATATGCTGGGCTGAAAGATTTCATACTTTTGTTTCTAGGAATTTAGGACCATTCAACTAAGATAATATGGTATAATGCAGGGACAAGCAATCTTTTTCTTCTTGGGCCCTGCGGTCTGTGTTGCAGCCACTCGTCTCTGCCTTTGTAGTAGGGAAGTAGCTGTAGACAACATATATATAAGTGAATGCATGTGACGGTGTTCCAGTAAACTTTATTTACAAAAGTGGGTGGCAGGCCACATTTGGCCCTCAGGCCGTACTTTGCTGACTCCTGGTATGCAGACGAGATTGCTGGGTTTCAAGCTGAGGATTCATATGGGGCTTGAGACCCATATAATCAGTGTGGTCTCAAATGGGTCTCATACTTTTGTATGTATTTGTAAAGTTCATGGTAATAGCACTTGCCATGCCTTCCTTAGAAAGTCACATGGCATGGCATAATTTAATTTTTAATTTTTGTTAACATTCTATAGACTTAAAAATTTTTTTATTTAACACATTATACATATTGATGGAGTGCAATTTGATGCTTAGCTATATAATCATTATGTTACATAATGATTAAGGTAGTTAGCATACCCATCACCTCATGCATTTATCATTTCTCTGTGGTGAGAATACTCAAAAGCTTCTCTTCTGGCTATTTTGCCATATACAATACTTTACTGTTAACCATAGTCACCCTACTGTGCAATAGAATAAAGAGCATAATTTAGATAAATAAGATGTATTCACTATGATGTACTATGTAAACATAGACTTTTCCCCTAATAAGTATTATTAGCAGCAGCAAGGGCAATTTTTCTAGAGGAGGAGAGGATTAGGATTCACTTCTTTTATTTTTTTAATTTCTGTTTATTTTTTAGACTGAGTCTCGCTCTGTCCCCCAAACTGGAGTGTAGTGGCGCAGTCTCTGCTCACTGCAACTTCCACCTCCTGGGTTCAAGCGATTCTCTTGCCTCTCAAGTAGCTGAGACTACAGGCCCATGCCACTATGCCCAGCTAATTCTTTGTGGGGTTTTTTTTTTTTGGTATTTTTAGTAAAGATGGGGTTTCACCATGTTAGCCAGGCTGGTCTTGAACTCCTGACCTCAGGTTATCGGCCCACCTCGGGCTCCCATAGTGTCGGGATTACAGGTGTGAGTCACCTGTGCCTGGCCGGGTTAGGATTCATTCTTTCTTTCCTTTCTGTCTTTCTTTCTTTTTTGGAGTTGGGGGTGGGGGATGGAGTTTCGCTCTTGTCGCCCAGGCTGAAGTGCAATGGCATGATCTCGGCTCACTGCAACCTCCTCCTCCCAGGTTCAAGCAATTCTCCTGCCTCAGCCTCCTAAGTAGTTGGGATTATAGGCACCCGCCACCACACCCAGCTAACTTTTTTTTTTGTATTTTTAGTAAACACGCGGTTTCACCATGTTAGCCAGGCTGGTCTCAAACTCCTGACCTCAGGTGATCCACCTGCTTTGGCCTCTCAAAGTCTGGGATTACAGGCATAAGCTACCATGCCTGGCCCAGGAGTCACTTCTAATGCCCCACAGCTATCCCAGAATATCTTTGAACACAGGATTTAGTGACACAGCCACAACAAGCCCTATGAGAGCCCCACACTGGGCGGTACACAGCACCTGGAAATGTGCGTGTGAATGTGATTCTAATCTGAAACCCCAGCAACAGATCACCTAGCAAAGGGAACAAATGTGAAAGGAGCCTTTTTGCCTGCGTGTACAGCTTCAGGAATAATGCATAGGAGAAGAGGAGGATGCCTCCAGGGTCTGTGATATTTTTATATCAACTCCAGCAGTCAATGAGGTGATAGTTATTATAGCTGGTTTCCTTCCCATCTAAGTGTTCCCATGTGAAAATGTTTAACTTGCCAAGATTTGATACACTCAAGGGACATCATATTATGACTTTCCCAGTCTCTGAATCTTTAACACTAGTGAAGCTAGCAGGCAAACATGTCTATAAGGACAACTGTGGAAGGTAATTGTATCTTAGATAGAATGGTATATTCTGTATAGCACAGACCTTCTCATTGGTCTAGTTATTGTCCCTGAATGCATACATGGCATTGTCTTGACCCCTTACTGTTCCACAACTCTTCCCCCTCTACCTGAAATATCTTTCATACTTTCCTTCAGCTGTCAGATCTTATCCATAAATACATCTCATCCCTTCTCTGGGATCTAAAATGTTCTCATTCTCTAAATTTTAATAGCTTGTCTGGACCATCATTTAAAATTACAGTTTACTCATTTTATTATTATCTTTTCACATCTTCTCAATGAGATTAGAAATTTGGGGACATGAGGACGTTTCTAGTTCAGTTCTGCATCTCTCTCAGAACCTCACATGTGGTAGGTTGTTCAGTACGTATTTGTTGAGTAATAATATGTTTAAGCAAAAGTAAATACAGTTTTCTTATAGGAGAGCCCTTCTTAATCCAAGAATACCAGAATACAAAAATCTTGTTTGATAGCTTTTACATGTTAATGGAGGCCTCCTCTGTTTTAACCTGAAGCCTTGAGACTTTGGAAGAAATGTACAGTTTTTCTAAGAAAATTCATTATATAGAATTTTCATCATACCGCTATAATAGACGCTAATAACCCCAAGAGCATAAAGAGACTGGGTACAGTGACTCACCCCTGTAATCCCAGTGATATGGGAGGTGGTAGGACTGCTTGAGGCCAGGAGTTTGAGACCAGCCTGGGCAGCATAGCAAGACCTCCATCTCGACAAAGAAAAGAAATTAGCTGAGCATGGTGGCACATGCCTGCAGTCTGAGCTACTCGGGAGGTTGAGGTGGAAGGATTGTTTGAGCCCAGGAGTTTGAGATTACAGTGAGCTATGATTGTGCCATTGTGCTCCAGCCTGCTGATAGATCAAGATCCTGTCTCTTAAATTAAAAAATAAAAAAAGAGTTTAAGGAGTAGTGAAATATATGATAAGATAACTGGGAAGTGAAACATTTTGAGTATTACCATTGTTTTTAATAAATTTTATTTAATTGTACACTTACATAGTTTTAATGATGGCTGTGTTTAATAACTGACTCATGAAAGTCCTAAAACTTTAACAGTCCACGCTTAGGAGCCAAAAGAGCCAGCTCCAGCACATCGCTATTCTTACCACAATTTATTATAGTGGCTGATTTCATTTTCTCTCTCTTTCCCTAAAGAATGAACTTCCTGAAAGCAGCGATAATGTCTTTTTGCTCACCATTGAATCTCTAATGCCTAACACGTAGTAGGAGGTACTCAGGTATTAGCTGACTGAATGAATCAATCCAATCTTTTGCATTCTTACCAAATTAATACAACTGAAAACAAAGGAAAAAGATTTCTTGTCTAAAAATCACATTTCATTTTCTTTCTTTTGGTCAGCTTTAACAATATACTATAAACGTTCATCCCTAAGCACTTCAGCATATGAAATATTAATGTTTTCAATATCATCCAAGTAAGTGTATCTGAGTTATTCATGGCCATAATGTTCACAGAAACAACTCTCAATGTAAATATGTTCAGGAACTATTTTTCAGTAGAATGTCAATTTCTTTCAGCTGCGTGTGTTCTTCTAAACCAACAAAACACTGCCAATTCCTGTGATATGCATATTATTTGTCTTTATAACATTCCAGAAAATTGAAAATTTTTCTCTGGGTACTGTATCTTTTCCACATTTTTAGCCTAGAGCTTTGGCACTGACCTGAATGTAGAAATAGGAATTCTAGTATTTTTGCATTTTAGGGCATTCTAAGGAGAAAAGAATTTCTCCCTCTAGTATAGGCTACCATTTCCCAAAATATATTCCTTGGGATCCAGCCCTGTGGGATGTTAATAAGTACTGTATGAAAACTGATTCATTTCCAAATAGGTTTGGAAAAAATTGGTTCAATATTAAATAAGTTTTTCTTTTTTTTTTAACGGTAGCACATCACCAAAGGGGATATAGTGTATAGTATTTCCCAAATGATTTTTTTTTTCCACAAGAATGTCACAGGGACCTAATATTCCATTTCTCTTTGGGAAATGCTGTATTTATGTATGAACAGTCTTATAGAATCATACGTTCAGACATGAGAGGGCTTAAAGGTTATCTAGGTTACCCCCCACACACACCCATGTCAAAATCCATTTTATATCACTCCGACAGATGGTCATCCAGCCTCTGCTGAATACAGACCTTAGCAGGAAACTTCCCATCCCAAAAGTCATTCCACTCCATGGCTGGCCTCCTTTCCTTTTTTAACAAAGATTTTCCTTATAATTGAACCAAAAATCTGTTTCCCTGTAACTTACTCATTCCTTCTAGTTTTGCCATCTGGAATATTGGCAAAACAAGTTTGCTTTCTTTTCTGCAAGATGACTATAATGTTTCCTGTTCACCTTCTCTTCTTCAGATTGACTATTCCTAGCTTATTCAACTCTTCCTCATATGAGGAAGTTTCTAGAATTCTCAACATCCTGGTTACTTTCCCCTGGAAAACGTCCAGTGTCCCTCTCAAAACAAGATAACTAGAATTAAACACAGTCTGCTATGATCTGTCAAGCACACATGTTTAACTTTTTATTCAACAAATACTTCTGGAGCCACTGTTCTCCTTTGGGCACTATTCTAGAGTCTGGGAATACAGCAGACAAGAAGACAGGCAAGGTCGGATATTTCATGGAGCTTCTAGTCTTGTAGTGGAAAATCAAGTAAACCAGGAAACACAGAAATAAGCAAGATGGTCTCTGGAAGTCAAAAATGTTACAAAGAAAATAAGACCAGATAATATGATAGAAAATATTTGCAGAGAGGTAGTATTTTTTTATTTTGTTCATAGAGACAGGGTCTTGCTATCTTACCCCAGCTGGTCTCAAACTCCTGGGCTCAACCCGTCTTCCTATCTTGGCCTCCCAAAGTGCTGGGAGGCCAAGATAGGACTACAAGTGTGAGCCTCTGGCCCGGCCAGGGTGGCATGTTTTGATTAGTGCTGAGGGAAGGCATCTCAGAACGTGCCATTTGAGCTATTCCGGAATAATACAAAGGAACCAGGGAGTGAATGAAGGTCTGTGGACAGTGCATTCCAGCCAGAGGGAGTGGTACATGGCAGGCTCTATGGTGAACATGAGTCTTGTCAAAAGAAAGAGATGTCGTGTGCAAAGTAGAGCAAGAGAAGAGGAGAGTCACTTCAGCAACATCAGAGAGGAAGGCAGCAGCCAGCATATTTAAGGCATCAAAGCTGTGTTACCAAGGCTCAGGTAAGTATAGGTTGTAAGCATAGTAGGTGGCCATTGGAAGATTTTAAGCAGGAGAGTGTTACAAACTTCAACAGTTCATTCCAGTTGATGTGATCTTCCCATGAGTCATCATGCTACATTATACTGCTGTTAGTCCAGCCCAAGATTTTTGGTTGTTGCCATTGTTTTTCTAAGAACCTAGTCAAACTTCTCAAACAAACTTATTTTTGGCGAATTAAAAAGATCTTTTAAAATTTTCTTATAATCTTGACAAAGCCAGTAATTTGGAATCTCAGTGAAAAGCATTTGTTGCTCTTAAATTTTATAATTTTGTTTTCATGCCTTGTTAGAATAATGTTGAATCCTGACTTTGTCGTAATACTAGAGCATTCTCAGCTTTTGGGTTTTACTAAGTTTAATAAATAAATTTTTTATTCAAAGTTGGCAATAAAGTCATTGTATAGATTTTTTTTTTATTTTTATTTTTTTGAGATGGAGTCTTGCTCTGTCTCCCAGGATGGAGTGCAATGGTGCGATCTCTGCTCACCGCAACCTCTGCCTCCTGGGTTCAAGCCATTCTTCTGCCTCAGCCTCCCGAGTAGCTGGGATTACATGTATAGGTCATTTCTAAGGACTGTAGTCTGTTACAAGTATCCCTTTAGTTGAAAGAATCCATTAAGCAACCTTTTCTCAATATAGCTTTTCAACCACCTGCTAATATTTGACTACATGAATTTTCATTTCCCCATATTTTTCTGCAAGGATAGACCATGAGATAATTTAACACATATAGACCACTTAGTCTGCTAATCCTATAGCAAAAGAAAAGAAAATTAACATAATATCTAGGTGAATGTATAATGGCTTTTAGTTAACATTTCTTTGTCTAAATATTCATAACCCAAGGGATGATTGAAATTGAATCAATAATTTCTAAAATCCTTTCCCCCGCTTTTAAAAAATAACCATAGCATTCCCTGACTCCTGTCTTTGGGATGGAGATTGGGGAACAAGTAAAAGCTTATAGAGTCTTGTTTGATTAAAAAAAACATTTTTTTCTAAGGGAAAGGAATAGCAACATTTGCTGCCACTTAAAATCCATCCTTAAAATCACACAAAGCACATTTATTGAGTACTTTCACAATGATCTAGGGACCAGAGTAACAAAAAACAAAACAATAAATAAATACACAATCAGGCATCTCTGCTCTCAAGTATTCCTTGAAGGCCTGGCAGAATCTGGCATGGATTAAGTTACTGGAAGCTGGATTTAGTCAATTACCTGTCTTTTGGCTTCTAATGTTCAGAATCCAGTAAATGGCTATAGCCTAAGGTAGAGAAGTACCAGTTAAGTGCATTTTGACTGTGGTTTAAGCAATCGAGGTCGTCTCCGGCTTCTTTGGAACAATGCCATTCTTTAGCATGACATGGGGGATAACTATGTGCTTATTCACTAGATGGAACACCTGCTTCGTGTAGCTGGCTGGGCTCTGTTACCATCTGTTTCTTTGTTTCTTTCTGTCTGTCTCTCTCTCCCTCTTTCTCCCTCTTTGTCTCTCTCTCTCTCTCTCTCTCTCTCTCACACACACACACACACACACACACACACACACACACACACACATACTTTTTAGAGAGATGGAGAGAGGGTCTCATTATGTTGTCCAGGCTAGTCTTGAACTTGTAGGCTCAAGCAATCCTCCCACCTCAACCTCTTGAGTAGCTGAGACTACAGGGATGCACCACTGCAGCTGGTTTCAATATTCATATTGTCAATATCTCATCCATGTTTTTGACCATCGCATCCTCTATCTGTTTTATGGGGAAAGAAAATCTTTCTTTGCCCTAATATCTAAGTAGCTTAGGCACACCTGAGAACTGGGGAACCATTCCCAACCATTGCCAGTGGGGAGACATCGTGCTTCAGTTTGATACAGTTAGCCCATGTTTATTGAGTCCTTCCCCATGCTCATGTTTGTATTCATCTCTGAGGAGTGTCTCTATAGTGATCCTATTCTAGAAGCATTTCCCTTCTCTTCTGGACAGATTAAAACCAAGAAGAACTTGCTGGTTCCTGTGAGCTGAGCAGCCTGTTTGTACTGTGCCCTCATTCCAGGTGCATTCTTTGACTGGCATATCTGTGAGCACAGAGTATTCGTGAACAAGGTTTCAGCAGTTTACAGTCCCTAGGGTGAGGGGTGAGTCAAAAACATTGACTCTGTTTCCATTTGCCTTCTGGAGGCAGAGTGTTTAACCTCCAAGTGGATGTGGTGCCCGGAGGAAACAACCTCAGCCAGGATCTGGCAGGCAGCTGCCTCATCAGGGCATCAGTGTGCACAGGGAGAGGGAGTGTGTCAAAAGGCCCAGCCCATTTGGCTGCGGGAAGAGGCCTCATAATAACACATCAGTAGCATCACTTTACATGTGCCTCTGCAGACACTAGTGGTCCAGCTCCCTGTTCCTCAGTGAGGCTGGGGTAGAGCTGGGAATGAGAATGACGGACTCCAGGGCCCTACCTTCGAGACCCAGGATGGTGTGCCCTCGCATGTGCTTGCCACCTCTTATTGGTCTCCCGATTCCTAGGGAATTTTCTTTAGCATTCTTCTCAACTGGGCTCAGCTGTTAAACGTTAAAATGTGTGTGTGTGTGTATATATATATGTGTGCACGCGCGCGCGCACACATATACACACACACACACATTTTAATCCTGTGCTTCACATGCTGTGAAGCTAAAGAAGAGTGCAAGAGGAAAGTAGCTTACATCAGATCTGACAGTCTTACTGATCGTTGCTGATAAAAACTGGCAAAGGGAAAAGTAATCGGAGCCTCGGGAATTCAATTCACTCCTTTAATCCACTCAGCAGATATTTTATTCTTAAAACACAAGCGCAGCCATCAGCAAAATTGAGAAGCTGTGTGGGACCTCAAGGCACTTTAGACTTTTGAGCCCTCTTAACTCCCACTCCAGCCCTACCTTCAAATAGCCCCTCTTCACCATTTCATCTGCTTGGGTGTATCCTCCTCACCATCCCTTTTCCTTACTCCCTAGAAACCAATAAAAAAAAAAAAAAAGAACTTGCCTGTTGGCATTAATTAAAAAAGGAAGACACCTTATGATCTAGATCATCAGCTAGAGACTTGTGCAGTATATTTTCCCTACTTTTTATGATTCTCTTATTGTCTTCATGTCTTTCTCATTTGCAGCAAGTAGATGACACAGTGCTGCCCTCTAGCCGATTATGGGATTATAATGGCTTCTTTATTCCTAAGGCTTTTTTTTTTTTAATCAGCAGAGAAGTGGACAATTGTTTTTCATGTATGGCTTACCCCAGACAATGAGTAGAGCACCTCTGCTGCTTTATACTCTCTCAGTCCTCCTGAACCAACCTTCCTGGAATAATCTAATAATCTAAACCAGAAAACCAACTTCTTTCCACAGCAGATTTCAGCTGTTCCTCTACACTACAGCAGGTACCCTGTCAGATTTCTTCTATCGAGAAATGAAAAGATGTACAAACGCCCATGTCTGTGTGTCTTCCATTTATCAGGCAGGCAGGATTGATTATCTCAATTCTAAAGATATCAGCACATTTGGAGGTACGTGGCTTTTATTCTAGGACCCTGGGATTCATATTTTAGCCTATAACCTTCAAATCTCCAGATTCATTTTCTCCACCCTAAGTGCCTATATAGTGATGTAATAGCACTGTTAACATAATAATAGAATGATCAGTGATTTTGAAAAACATAGTACCTTTCTCTTTGGGAGGAGGGTAAAAGCAACTACTGATAAGAAAGTAAGGCTTAGCCAGCTCCCCACAATCCATCTGCCAGTCAAAGCAGTTAACCTTATATAGCCCTTCCCACTCAAGAAAGTTAGTGAACAGTTATTACATGGCTGCAATAATTATCTGTAAGTGTTATATCTACAGATGTAGACTGTGTCTGTCTACAGGGAAGGCACTGATTTTAAGCCTGGTTTGGCACCTGGTTTTAAGCCTTTGGCTTTATCAACCATGTACATAGGTTGCCACCCATATAAACAGGTCGTATCCCTCACCATCCTGAGCCTTGATTTTCTTACCTGTCATCTGAGATAGTTACTTCACAGAATTGCCAGGAAGGTTAAAAGATCTAGAACACGTAAAAGCACTTTGTCAAACCCTACATGCATATTAATTTTAAGAAACTGCCCTGTGTCATTAAAAGAGCATGGACTTTGGAATTAGACGTGGGATCAGATTCCAGACCTGCTCCTCACTAGTTGTGTGGCCTTTCACAGGAAGCCTAACTTCCTTGAGCCTTAGCTATAAAATGGAAGTAATACCAATTGACAACACCAATATGGGGATTCAGTCAGTAACGTGTTTAAAAGAAGGTCAGTCCTACATAGATTTAGGTTATTGGTGCCATTGTAAGTGGGAAAATAATATGTGTGATGCTTTAGTGAGTTGTGAGAGAGCATCCAAATGGCTAAGCACCTGGAGCACGTGATCCCTGACACTGCCATTTACTAACATTGTGGCGTCACATGTTTTGAAATTGTGTATTTACTTCTCTGTCACTCACAAGTCTGAATTCCTTGAGTATAGAGAGATTGTCTTCTCACTGTGTGGGCGGCTCCTAGTAGAGTATCCAACATGTAGTAGATAGAGAAAGTGTGTTGAATGAATAAATGTGTGATTTTTATCATCTTACATACCTTTTATACTATGGTACCTCTTAGATATCATTTACACTTATAAAAATAACTATGAATTGGAATTGGTAGGGCAGTGGCCAATTAGTGTAGCTCATAGGAGATCCAGGTGCTTCATTCTGCATCTCTAGGTTTCTTGATGCCTCTTGGGCCCTGCTTGATAGGTTCTTATCTAAAGCCGTAAATGCAATGGAGAAACAAAACACTTTAAAAATACTACCTCCACTTAACCTCCCTGGATGATTCTCTTAGTGTCACTTCACCAACCGGAACCTTCTGTGGCCGGCGGCACCTCTGCTTGAGTTTCACTCATGCCTGTCGGGCTTGTTCTGTCCCCCTTGGCCTCCCAGGCTGTGCTCGGCTCGTGCTCCTGACCCAGACCCATGCCCGCTGAGGGCAAGCCAGGCATGGAGCAGCGAGGGGTGTGTGCGCGAGTGAGCGTGGAGTCCAGCCAGTGCGCACAGCCAGACACACCAGCTGCTGCGGCAGGGCAGGCAGCTCCAGGCTCCGTGCAAGCCTACAGCTGGACTAAGCGTACCACAAGCGGCTTCTCCTGTGGGTGCCAGCATCTGGATGAGGGGAATGTGGTGACACCTGAAAACTCGGAGATGCCAGCAACTGCAGAGCCCCAAGGGGTGGGTGTGGGGGCGCTCTGCAGCTCTCTCGTTTCCACCACCCACAGCTTGGCAAATGGGGGGGGGTAGGAGGGAGGCGTGTTTTTGCCTCATTGAGTCCCACCGCCTCACTCTGGCCCACGGCTCCCAGGCTGCCCTGGCCCCATTGCTGCTTCCCGTCACATGGGGTAGCCACCCAACACCAGCGGAGGGTAGGAAGGATATAGTGTTAACAGCTCTGGCTTGGGGAATCCTGAGGTCTGGGCCTCCAGAAGGGTCGCCAGTGTTCACTCCCACAGTCTCATGACCAGGAGCATGTCATCGCCCGCAGCTCAGCGGTCTGGCCAGGAAAGTGTTACAGCCCTTTTCGAGCCCACCATTCGGTATGTTCTGAATTCTTGTCCAGCATCCAGGAAGAATGAGTTTCCACAAACTGGAGGGTAAGCAAGGCAGAGAAGAATTTTACTGAGCCACAGAACAGCTCTCAGCAGAGAGGAGACCCAAAGTGAGTAGCTCTTACCTGCAGGCGGGCAGTCCTAACATGTGGGTGAGTCTGGGGTTTTTTATGGACTCGGGATAGAGGAAGTGTGTGCTGATTGGTTCATGGGTGGGAGGAAGTGTGTGCTGATTGGTCCATGGGTGCACCTGGAAAAAGCACCATTGGACTGACCCGAAGACATTAAGGAAGTTCTCACTCTGGATAATGGATTCTCCCCGAGACTGGCAGCCTGGTTTTCAGACCTCCTGCTGTATTTGGCTTGAAGGTTAGGTATCACCAGGGACCTGCCCCTTCTTGCCTAGGAATTTGCCTCCTGCTGCTATCATTAGTAACCTTGGACTAAACAGACATAATTTTATTGGAAACTTGTTGAGGATGGAGACCTGGTGTTGTGCAGGTGCTCATCAAATGTTGATTCTGAAATGGAATGGTGTTCTGTTCAGTTCCCAAATATCAGACTTTTCCTGCACTTTTACCCCATGGTAGTTAATCCAAACCCTATAGTATTACATTATTTTCAAATTAGTCAAATCAGTGTTACAGTCTGAGATCCTTCTATGCTTCATCTGTTCTGAACAGCAAGTGGCATCTTGTTGCAGCTTGCTATCCAATCCCAAGATGCATTTCAAATTCCAGGCGCCTATTCTGTGACAGCCTTCCACCCTGGCAGGTCTCTTTTTTGCCATCTTTTGTAGCATCCTCTGGGTATTTGACTTTTCTCCCCTCCCTCAAAACTTTGCAGAACCCACCCAGTGGCACCAATTTGTTTTTCAAAAACCTTATTCTACTTGTCTCATTGTTTCTTTTCGGTAGAGTTAAATCTACAACCACTGCTTGTGCATCTTCGTTTTTCCAAGCAGCCATTAGAGGCAAATGGCACCACAGCTCCTGCTACATTTCAAGCTCATGTCCCAGAGGTGGCAAGACAGAACATCAATCTTCAGTGCCACCTGGCTCCCTGATAAGCCTTTTGTTTCATGTGTGGCTATGTTGTCGGGAGCTTCACGCCCTCTCTTCCCACTACCTCACCCAGAGAGCTTTTCTGAATATGACAACCATCTGAAGACGAATTATCTCCTCGCAAAGTTAATTTCTGTTTCTCAGCAGGGAGCCACTGGTTCCCGCTGGGCTGGAAAGTGCTGCTGTTTGGTTAATGGATGAGTGTCTCTTGGATCCTGGTACCCACACTGGAACTACTGCAGCGCCTGGCTTTCCATTTGCTTTAATTTCCTACTTGCAGCTGGTGTTAGGAGACCTAAATGGGTTTATTCACGGAATAGTGGCTTACAGTCATTAGCACTGGGAGGAAATCATATTGAAGACAAGGACTAGAGAGCTGCTTTCATGCCATCCTTGAACACTTAGGACAGTTTGGTTGGTTGGTTGATTGGTTTTGGCTTTTTTAGAGAGCAAATTCACAAAATCCTTCTAGGGATAGAACCAAAGGCCTAACATAAAACGTTTATTTCTGACTTTAAAGAGTTAGAAAAAAACAGTATTTTTTAATGTCTTCAATGTACAGAATGGTGAAGACAAAATAAGATGCTGGTTAAAAATTGCTCTGAGTGCTTGTAGGTGTAATAGTCAGGGCTGCTATTGTTTGGTATGCTGAAGCTCTTTACGGTGCGGGAAATTTTGTTACAAAGATTTGTGCTGTCTTTATAAAGCAGAGCCGGCTGCAGACTAGAAAACTCCAACTCGTAGAACATCTGGAATGTTTGTTTCTATTCATTATGAAATTGCCACCTTTGTAGGTCAAACAAGGTCAAATGGTGGCAATTTCCTACTATTCGACCTATGCAGTTTTGTTTTTAGATAGAATTCTGAAGGCCAAGAGAGCACCATAGGTATGTTTCCTGCCTCTGAAAAAATCCGAAGCCCGTGGGCCAATGCCTGTTTGTCCTGGAGAGGAGCCCAGTTCTAAGCTGTTAACTGAATCTGAAATGTGCCTCAGAGTTGCTATGCTAGGGGAACATCTGGTCACACAGACTGGCTAATGTCGGACAGCTCGGTCTCCCTTTCTCCGCCTCATTTTCCACAGCATTTCTACATATTACACTGTCAAGCTAACAGAGCATGAGAGAACATCAAACTAAAAGTTCCGAGGAAGAAAGTACAAGTGCAAGCAATTCCTCATGCCTACAAAGTGCCATTGACAAGGAAAAACTTTAACACTGGTGACTCCAGAGATGGCAGTGTGTGAAAGGGAAGAAAGGACTATGGAAAAGAAAAAGAAATCTTTCCCCCCCTTACAGCTGCTGTGTGACTTTGGGCAAATATTTTCATATCTACTAGTTCTGATTTATTTTAGAGAAATGTTGTTGAATTGAAGAGAATCAAATAGCTAAATATCACATATACAGCCAACACACACATGAGTGCTTAATAGATGTTACTTCTTTTTCCTCTTTACTTTCAGTTTTCAAACATGGGACTTAAATGCTTTAATTTAAACCCATGAAATAATAATAATAATAATAATACCCTTTGGAAAACCCTCTAAACCTTTAAAAGCACTTCCACATACATGCATGATGTCATGGTCTACCTAAATCCATTAATATGTATGATCTCAACATGTATTTGTTTGTTTCTCTATATATGACTAGAAATAATCCAAGCACTTAGGCCAAACCCAACTGCTACCTTTCCCCTCACATTCTGAGAGAATGCTTGCTTTTACATTCTTACCTCTTCACTTTTCTCCGTTGAAAATGCCCTTCTACCCATCCAGAGATATCCAAATATTACTGACTCAGCTGCCACCTCCTTCACAAAACAACCTCATCAGCTGAAAGTAACTAAACTGTTCTCAAGTCAAAAGGGAAGAGAGGCATGTGAAGAGAAGATTCCTTCAACACTGACCTGTGCTTTCACAGTCATCGCTGACCTGTGCTCTAACTAAGTCAGAGAAGAGAACCCCAGGGGTTTTCAGGAAATGAGGAGAAGCTACAATAGGGCCAGAAACAGTGGTTCTTAAATTTGGGTGCATGAGAACTGCCTGCGGACCTTGTTTAAAAATGGAAGAACTACCGATTAGGTACTATGCTCATTATCTGGGTGGTAACATAATCTGTACACCAGACCCCTGTGACATGCGATTTCCCCACATGCCAAACCTGCACATGTGCCCCTGAACCTAGAATAAACGTGAAAGAAATAAATACAATTTAAAAATAAAAACAAAAACAGAAACTCCGGGGCACCACCCCACAGATTCTGATTCTCTACATCTGGAGCGGGGATCAGGAATCCCCCCCCTCCTTTTTTTTTTTTTTTTTTTGCGACAGAGTCTTCTTCTGTCATCCAGGCTGGAGTGCAGTGGTGTGATCTCAGCTCACTGCAACCTCTGCCTCCCGGGTTCAAATGATTCTCCTGCCTCAGCCTCCTGAGTAGCTGGGATTACAGGAACCCGCCACCAGGCCTGGCTAATTTTTGTATTTTTAGTAGAGACAGGATTTCACCATGTTGGCCAGGCTGGTCTCGAACTCCTGATCTCAAGTGATTCACCTGCCTGGGCCTCCCAGAGTGCTGGGATTACAGGCGTGAGCCACCTTGTCTGGCTAGGAATCCCCAATGTTAACAAGCACCCAGGGTGATTCCGTTGAAGGTGTTTCCTGGACCTGCTTTGAGAAACACTGGTTTAGAGGACAGGTGCCTTTCATACTGAGGTAAGGCATGGTACAGAAGGTAAAGTTGGGAATGTTAAAGGGATGCTTTCACAGTTTCATATAAGATCAAGTCCATTTTTCTCTGGTGATTACACATAAAAGTCATGAGACAAGGTACTTAGTCAGCAGTTGTGTATGTAGCTTTAGAAGCAATCCCATAAAGCCGTAAGATTTATATCAGCACTGGCTCATATGGTTCATATCTTTAGTTGTTTTTTTTTTTTAATTTTACATTTTTCATTAAAAAGAGCTTTATTCTAGGTCAGGCGTGGTGGCTCACACCTGTAATCCCAGCACTTTGGGAGACTGAGGTGGGTGGATCATGCCAGGAGTTCGAGACTAGCCTGGCCAACACGGTGAAACCCCGTCTCTACTAAAAATACAAAAAAATTATCCAAGTTGATGGCACACCTGTAATCCCAGCTACTCAGGAGGTTGTAATCCCAGCCTATAATCCCAGCTACTCAGGAGGCTGAGGCAGGAGAATCACTTGAACCCAGAAGGCAGAGGTTGCAGTGAGCTGAGATCACGCCATTGCACTCCAGCCTCGGTGACAGAACAAGACTCCGTCTCAGGGAGCGGGGGCGGCAGGGGGGGGGGAATAAAATGAACCTTATTCCCAGAGGCTTCATTAATTAAGGCATTTTATTTTGGGGTTTGATTGATTGATTGACTGACTAAAGTACTAGTTACAACAGAAAGGATGGCCTTTAGTTAAACAAAACCATTGCTTTCCAGCTGTGAAACTGGTGGCTGTTGCTAAGATTTTTAGGATGTCTACAAGAAGTCAAAGTTGCTCTTTAAGCTATAGATACATACATACTACATACATATACGTGCATACATACATATTTCTTTTTAAAACTGAGATAGTTATTATGTAGGGAAAACATTTTTCTAAAATTTTTTTGTTATGTTTACATTTGGTTATGTGACAGATTTATGTTTACAGTGAGAAATTATACCAGAGCAAATATATGTGAGTAAAACCATTTGAAAATTAACATCTAAAGCATAGTTATCAGTGTGAGAATCTCTGAGTTATCACATGGATCCATTAATCAGAATTATTAGGGTTCGTACATAAGTGTACTGTTTGTTAACATGGGTAACAGCTATAATGATAACTATAAAATAATTATAAACCTCACTGAAGTTATAATATCTTTAGGTAATTAAATATATTCTTTATCAGTAAATATTGAACATACAGATGCCATCATGGGGAGATCCACACAATTTTTTTCATTAAAAAGAAATCAGTGGAGCGTAATAGAAAATCAAAACCAGACCAACCTCTGACTGTGAACATTGCCATTGCAGGGCTATGGGGGAAGGGTAGTCTTTCCATATTGGTGCTGGATCAACTAGATATCCAAATGAATTTTTAAAATTTGGAAAGATAAAATAGAATATATTTATGACTTGCAGTTAGGCAAATATACAATGGAATATTATAACAATGAAAAATAATAAACTCTGACTAAATGCCACAATGTAGAGAAATCTCATAGACATAATAATAAACCAAAAAAAAAAAAAAAAGAGACACGGTAACCATATACTGTGGCATTTCATTATATAAAGTTCAAAAACAGGTCAAAGGAATCACAGGGATAGAAGTCAGAGCAGGGGTTACCTTTGGGCAGGAAGAGTGACTGGGAGAGTCCAGGGAGAGAGGCTTCTGGAGTGCTGGCAGTGTTCTTTGTCCTGATTTGGGTGGGGGTTATATGGGTGATTTCACTTTGTAAAAGTTTTTTGTGCTCTATACTTACAATGTATGCACTTTGCACTTTTCTGTTTATATATTTTCTTTTACTTAAACATATTGCCAAGAAAATCAAGGCTGTATTAGAGGATGCTATTTAGTTTGGAATGGCTTTCTTGCTTAGAAAAGCTTCCTGCTTTACAGCTCTGCACTAGTGACTGACAGTTGTGACATTCAGTAGTTCTATTACAACTACTGACCAAACAGAGCTTTGAGCAAACAGATTTCACAAAAGGCAGTGGGTGGCCATTGAGTTGTTTGTTTTCTGCTTGTATCTGCTTAGGGTGGCATTAGCAGCAGTAATAAGTATATCTTCTGATGTTGATTCTGGAATTTGTTATTTGTCGACTTATTCTCATCATCATCATCAGTTCTTTTGTTGATTGCTGACCATGTCTCTGCTGTAATCTCTGATGGCTAATTTGCATAAATAACTGTGCTAAAATAAAATAGCACAGAGCTTTGTGTGTCCACTGTAGTTTTTGTTTACAGGTACTGAAACTTGATTTGACTAGGCCCACTCGTTTATATGTGGAAATCGATATTAATGAATGTCTGGATAGCATTTTACTTAATGCCTTTGTGTGTATCATGTGTACAACAACTCGGTGAGATAAGTTATTTCTTCTATTTGGTAGAGAGGGAAACTATATGACTTAGTTAATATAGCACAGCTAGTAAGTGGTAGCCCAGGATCTAATATCCAGATCTTCTAACTCTGATTTTGTGTGCTTCTCACTGTACTGCACCTCCTCTTTTGGATCAGAAAGGCTTTAGGGGAGTCTCATTAATTTACAAAAAGCTGGTAAAAATTATTAGATGATTTCACTAGCCCCCAAACTTTTCCTGTAACTGTTAGTACTTAATAACTTACAAATTATCATTCCATGGCATATTGGTAAGCAGTAAATTTCCAAATCCTTTCCTCCTGACTTTTATGACATTTATATTCAAATTAGGAAAAGCAGGGAGATTTGGTGACTATAGATAATTATGGAGCAAGGGATAGATCTCTTCTGTCACTAAAACTTTGGATTTTATGAGTATATGTGCCAGAAAGGGAAACAAGCCTTGTCATGTGTGGCTCATCTGGATCTAGCAGTCTTTAATGGTAGGAAGTGAAAAAATGCAGGAGTGACGCTAGGTATCAGATTCCTCAGAGCAGGAGTCTGAGGGCAGAAACTCCAGGCATGGACAGCTTTGTCCGCATGAGCCCTGATAACACTTGATAAGTTTCATGGGATAGGGATGTTATCTTAACTCATTTTATTTGCCCAATCAGATGTAAGGTGATTTCTAAGATTTTTAGTTTTACTGATTTTCTTACTAAACTACCTGTTAGGATTTTATTTAGGAAATCCTTGTCTGAAAAATGAAAGTGAGTAGTGAAGGATTATTATACATGCAATTTAAAAGACACTTACTGTTTTATCATACTTTTTTCTTTTTCTTGAATTTCATGGGACAGGGATCTTTCCCTAATTTTATCAGATTTCAGGTGGATTCTAAGATTTTTATCTTACTAATTTTTTCATTTCCATTAAAAAAAAGCCATCAGTAGAAATGAAGAATAAGAACTTCATTGGCAGTGCATTGAAACAAACAGGTGAATACATAAGTATAGTTTGTTTATAATGAAAACCTCCAGGGTCCTCTCATGGATTTTACCTAGAAATGACATATAAATTCAGCATATGCCAACAGTTCTTTTGAATC
Source organism: Trachypithecus francoisi (assembly GCF_009764315.1). Taxonomy (NCBI): domain Eukaryota; kingdom Metazoa; phylum Chordata; class Mammalia; order Primates; family Cercopithecidae; genus Trachypithecus; species Trachypithecus francoisi. The sequence continues at coordinate 25,060,886 of NW_022681469.1, read as the reverse complement.
ATGGTAATATTCTGAGCATACAATTGTCCTACATTGTTTTCCCATCTCTAGCATTTTCCTGTTTATTTGTATTTATTCCTCTGTAGAAACACTTGTATCTTAGTTGCTCTTTTAAGATATCTCTACTAATGATCAATTGTGTTAGTCTGTTCTCATACTGCTACGAAGGACTACCTAAGACTAGATAATTTGCGAAGAAATAGATTTAATTGACTCACAGTTCCACAGGCTGTACAGGAAGCATGGCTGGGAGGCCTCAGGAAACTTACAACCCAAACAGAAGGCGAAGGGGAAGCAGGCACATCTTACCGTTGCGGAGCAGGAGAGAGAGAGCAAAGGGGACGTGCTCCCACTTTTAAAAACCAGATCTTGTGAGAACTCACTATCACGAGAACATCAAGGGGGAATATTGATCCAGTCACCTCTCACCAAGCCCCGCCTCCAACACTGAAGATCATAATTCAACATGAAATCTGAGTGGGGACACAGAGCCAAATCATATCACCAATCATTGTGAACTTGGAGACATCTATTTTGCTGTGCATATTTTCTTAATAAAGATTATAGTCATTTATCAATAATTTCTCAGAGAAATTACCTTCTTTCAACTAATATTTATGAAGGGGGACATATAATAACTCTGGGACTGACAAGTAACATTTATGATGGGAAACTATTAATAGCTAACAATTACTGATAATAGGCACATTACTGTTGAGTAACATGCTTTTCATATATATGATCTCATTTAATCTTTGCAACAATACTATACTGCAAATACTTTAAATATGAGATTAAGGGAATCGAGCAACTTCTCAAGGTCACAGAGTGAGTCACTGACAGAGATGGAGGTGCATTCAAGTTCTTCTGTCCCTACTACACACTACGTGGCTCAGGTACTTGGCTTACTGGGTACCAGACATTGACTAGATGCTCAGGATGCACCGGGCCTTGTGTGTGTCAAGGCCTAGTTGGTATGAGATGTTTGGGGGCAGGGAACTAAGGAATAGGGGCACAGGTGTGCTCTTCATTACAGCTATGGAACATAGGGGAGGTAGCAAGAGATAATGCTAGCTAGCGAGGCTCTACTGGTGAGGCTGCTGTCCTGTTTTGGATAAGGAATAGCTAGTCGTGTAGGCTGGGCAATGGGATTGGTTACTTTGAGGCATTACCACTTGCTTCTTACACTAAATCTCAGCTCTAACAAGTACCTTTTAATTTATTTATCTACTTTCCTTCTTCCAAAGTAAAACTCATTTTGATTCATCCCTGGATCCGAGAGCCTATGTGCTCTAAAGCTTTGAGTTTTAAAAAAAGTTCCAGCTTTATTGAGACAATAAAAATAAAAATTACTTATATATAACATGTACAATGTGCCAATTTGATCTATGCATCCATTGTGAAGTGATGCCCACAGTCAAGTTAACTAACACTTCCCATTTAAAACCTTTTTTGGAGAGCTTTATAAGAGTTGTACAACTTGTTCTACTGAAAAGAGAAATGTGCATGCCCTCTCTCCTAAAATGCATTCTGTCCATTGCCATCTTTGCTGAGAGGGTCACTTGCAAGTCCCTTCAGGAGATTTGAAAACTTTTGGCTCTGCCGTGCCCTGTGATCTTGCCACTCATGCCAATCGAACTCAACCACTGGAGCCTGTATGGAAACTAGCGCTCCTCAGTCCAGGCATTCCCAGGCCAGGGATCTACTATGAGTAAATAATCCAGTGGGCTCTGCAGCCAGACTGCCAGGGTTCAAATCCTGGCCCTCCCATTCACTAGCTGTATGGCATTAGGCACATTATTTATCCTCCCTGTGCCTCAGTTTTCTCTTTTGCAAAATGGCAGTAATAATACCCTCTTCTTAGGATTGTTGCAAGGATTAAATAAATTAGTATGTAAATCTCTAACTTGCATATTACTATGAAAACTTTCAAACACAGTAGTCAGCACTCAGTAAATGTTCAAGTTTGTTCTCATTACCATTATGGCATCAATCTTTACGAAGTGTATAAAACCTCTTACCCCTTCCCATTGAGGGCAGTCTCAGCTTCCTCTCTCAGACACCTGGCTGGTAGATTTTTAGGGGGATATTTCTTGGAGCAAAGGAAACTGTTAATCCTTTCCTGGGGAACCATTCTTTTCAAGTGAGGGCAGAGAAGGAGAAAAATATCTTTGGGGTGTTTCTCCCCCCACCCCCCTATCCCGTCCAGTGTCCTGCAGCAGTTAAAACAGAAAGTAGTCTCTCAGAAGATTATCCTGCCACATTCACTTAAATGTGATGCATAGTATGACCTGTAGGATAACAGTGGAAAACCCTAATCACTTACTTAAACCTGCCACAGACTAATTTTTAGAAGTCTCAGAGGTGGGTGTGCATGTTAAAAGAGACCAGGTCCTTTCCATAGAACCCTGAGCAAATGTGTATTGATTAACTTAATTAAAGGGAGATTATGACTTGTGCACTGCACTGTGTGTTATCTTACTGTATGGTTTAGGGGATCTTTCAGGCATATGTGCTAATGGCCTTCTCTTTTAAACCAGTGTGAATCTGAGGTTATTCCATTAATGTGGTAAGCAAATAATTGCCAAGAACACAGAAGGTAAAAAGCATTTTCTTCTGTAAATAAATTAAAATATTTTAAACTATTTTTTAGTAATAGTTTTATATGGAGTTTGGTTCAAAGAGATCCTTTTTATTTTTCAAATACTAAGGAACGGAGTTGTTTAGCTTTTATTTATTCTTCTCATCTTACCTCTTGGCTTGAGGTAGGGTCATAGAACCATAAAGATTTGACTGGGCCATTTATTTGCGAAACCTCCAATGTCAGTATCTTTAGGTCTTTTGTCTTAGACCAGATACTACAGAGAAAGATTCTCTAATCTGCTTTCTGGAGATCAAAGACCTGGCTGCCAGTATCCAGGAAACCAAATGGGAAGAGGGTAGAAGAGAGGTGGGAATTTCTGGCGTCCAGTATATGTGAATTCACTTAATGTTTCTTCCACCCTTAATTGTTCATGAAGTCTGCAAGACCAGAGACCCTCTATTTTATTCCTTCCAAAAAATAAACCTTCAAGTTTTTGCTGGGGTGAAGAGACAGTTGCCCAGGGAGGGCCTAAGGGATCTAGGGGTCTGACTACTTCTTCAGTAGACTTTCAAGTAATCCTTTTATGAACCACTCCCCCGCTTTTGCCCCCATGTCCAGATGTACCTGGGGCTGCCACGAATTCAAAATAAAGATTAGGTTGTTTCCCAGCCTTCCCTCCTATTCACACAGGATTCCATTTTCTTGAGTCTATTAGAGGAACTGATCTCTCTAATATGTCTTTCAGCTTCCAAAATTACGTTGCTTTTGTTTTCTCCCTCTTGTTCTCCTTACCCTTGTAGGTTTATGTCTTGGGAAAAAATAATCTCTTTATCATCATTTCAATGGGGTTTCAAGAGGGAGGGAGAATAAATGTGTATTTTGAATCTGCTTTCTTTACCTAGAAGTAAATTCTCCCCTCGATAACATCTCTCCTTCCTGCTCCCTGTGCCTTTACTTAGAAGGCCCTGCCCTGCCTCTCCCAGCAGGCGCTTGGAAGAATATGGAACACCCACCCCCCTTCTTTTCTTCCTATGCATGCACTGCAAATCCAGCCTTTCTAGTTACCCTCCCTGAAGGCCCACCTGAGATTCTAAGTTGTCTAGAAAGCCATTCTAGAGCACTCAGGGTCGTGATGAACAGCACTCATATATACCTCCTGTGGGCAGCTGAATTCCTGTGTATGCATATTTTCTATCCTCTTCAAGAAGACTCAAACTAGATCAACTAGACTGCATTTGTTCTCGCTCCAGGGCTTTGCCTGGTAATTCTTGAAATAAGTTGCAATGTGGTATAGTAGAGCAGGCCTTGGGGTAGGAGCAGCCTGGGGGCAGCTCTGGGGCCCACCAATTACTCTTGGGCAAAGAACTTAACCTTTCTGTAGCTCCCTGTCTTCATCTGTAAAATGAGGCGTGTGAGGACTAAGTGAGATGAAGCCTTGTCCCTGCTTAGCATAACCCCTGGCATGGAGGAGGTGTTTAATAAAAATGAGTTTCCTGCCCCTTCTAGCCACACATCTCCATAGCACAGTACATTCCTTGTAGTAGGTGCTCAAGAAATATTCACTAAATGATTGTTCTGGAAAAAGAACTTGGTAGAGGTTCTTCATTAGATAGACTCTATTTGTATCCAGCTGTACCACATCAACTATGGCAGGAAATAGAATCCCTCCTCTAAACTAGAATCATGTGGCAGGAAGTTCTTATCACTTAACGGGCATGAGGGAACAGAAACACAGTGTTCAATAAAACTGAAAGGGCCTCAGTCTCAGTGTTGGCTTCACCAAAGCCAACCTGAGGCTTTCAGCTGTGCCTCCTCTTTCCAGTTGTAAACGAGAAGTGTGTTAGCTAACTTCCAATTCAATCCACAGCTTGCCACTTGGGATCTGGAAGCTAGCTGATTGTTTGACCCAAGGTGCTCTGCTAGGTAGGGTTGCTAGTTATAATTATATATTCAAATGTCAATTCGCAGAACAGTCTATTATTTGGCAGTTTGGTGTGATGAGATGGATCTTGCACTAATCTTTCAATTCAGCAAGCATTTGCTAAGTACTTTATACGTAAAATTCTTTACTGTGCTATATCTAGTAAAGGTTGCAGGCAGAGCTAGAGGTAAAAGATTGTTAAGTGTGCAACCCTTTTTGAGCTCATGAATTTTCACATATCTTAAGCAATAAAGAAAAAGGCAGCGGGTTTTCTTTTTTCTCACACACATCTCCCTACTTCCCTTTGTATTCAAGTGACAAAAATTTTTAAATGGTTACCTCATGGAACAGATACCATGGAAATCCATTCAGTGGAAAATTCTTCCCAAGTATGATTGTACTAGACTCTGCTTGATTCTCAGGAAAACTTGAGTGAGACAGATTGTTGCCCTCCAAAGATTTCTAGCTGCCTTTGATATTTGACTTTTTCTTTTCTACCAGAGCCGTCTGTGCAAATTTTTTCTCAGTGCTACATCCAGCTTTGTGTGTAAATGGTTTCCATTAAACTCCTGAGTTGTATTTTCTTTTTACACAGTTGATTATTGTGGCTCATCTAAAGAGGGTCATTTTATGAAATGTCTCTACTCCTTCTTGACCTCTGTTTCCTGTGAGTACAAATCTCAGTAGAACAGAGAAAGAAGACACAAGACCTCGCTTAGGGAGTTCAGGGTAGGTGGTAAGGTTGTTTTATTTGCCACTCGTGGCCTATAGCCTGGTAGAGAACACACACTCAGCCCTTCTCTAGACTTGCCTTCTCAAACTCTTTCACACTTGACCTCTTTCTCCAGTCTTCAAGTTAGAGTGGGTATTCTGTTTTTCATAAGCTCTGTCATTTTTGTTTCCCCTCTTTCTGCATTTATTTCCTAGCTAGGGTAAATTTGGGGTCTTGTGAAGATCGAGTCTCAGCTCACTCTCCATCCACTTACCTGAGAATAGAGGCACTCGGGTAGTCATACTCACATTCTCTGTGCTCCAGGCAGCTGGTTGTCAAACTTTCTGAAATTTTGTGAGCTGATTGTTAAATACAGCCATTATTAAAAAGCAAATTCCATAATATGACAAAGGTGATAAATGCCAAGACTCATCACTTCTTAATTATTTTATAACATTTCAGGATTATCTATGTTCTTGAGGGTATCTGCATCTATTGCTGATAGTAGAATTATTATACCTTATTACTATTTGTGTTGCTTTTCATCTCTTCCCAACTCAGAGTTCAGTGACATCTTTAAGTTCAGTGACATCTCAGTGGTAGCTTGAAATCAGCCATGGTGGGACTATTTATACCACGAAAACCACCAAACACCACAAACCAGGACCCCTCCATTTCCCTGGTTGTCAAAACATTTACCAGCACACCGCCAGTCATGTTCTTCTATTCCTGCCAGTCATGAGTGATTGTGAGCTGCACCAATTACCATTCATCTTCAAGATGGCAAAACTCTTCCTCCAAGGTGGTTATACCAACCTTACGCATTTTTGCCCCACAGCCGTATGAACACCAAGCCCAGATTTTCACTCTGGATCCATGGTTACTCCTAGGCTGCCTCTCCCTCCATCTTTCTCATCCCCAATGATTCAGTCATTAATTTCTCTCTTTCTCCCTCTATTTCTGCTTCCCATCCTCTTCTCCTTCCTGCTTCTTCACATTCTTCCTCTACCAATGGTTAAGAGCAAGGGCTCTGGAGACAGACTGACTGGCTTTGAATCTGGGCTTCATCATCTGCTGGTTATGTTACCTTGGGGTTGTTACTGAACTTTTTGTGCCTCAGTTTTATCATCTGTAAAGTGGAGATAGTAACAGTATCCACCTAGCACAGTTATTATGAGGACCAAATGAATTAATTTAAAAGCACCTAGAATAATGGGTGGCTTATAGTAAGCAATATGTGCATATTTACTTAATAAAATAAACACTTGCATTTGTCATCCAGCCCTTCCTTAGGTGCTAATGTTCAAGGCCAGAAGGATAACAGCAATGGAACACATGAGAATAAAAGAAGAGGCAAAATGGCCTGGGGTTGTATCCCAGGAGTGGTGTGACAGTTCTAGGGAACTAGGAAAAGAGTCAATGAAATGAACTGGAGGAAAGGTGGGAATCGGGAAGGGAGACAAATAAAAAAATTACATTTCAAAATAATCTGCAAAGATTAAAATACACATAATATTAGCTTTTAGTATTTTATTTCAAGTATAAACCCCAGAAAAATAAAGGGGTATTTTTTATAAATGCATAGAAAGTTCCCATTTTGATGTTAGCAGTTAATTCAGTTTTGGTCTTCACCCCAGGCAGGAATGTGGTAGCCACATATTTAAGGTACTCAGGCTAAATCAACTGTGTATTGAACGAGAGCCACAGGGACAGAGTGAGAGATGTGTGTCCATATCTATCCAAAATGCAAGCCGGGAGCTGAAGTACTCATTTGTCTGACCATCTGGAAATCTCTAGTGGTCCAGGCACTTAATTTTACCCTCATTGTTAGAGCAAAAGGGAAACAATAAAAGAAGAAAATGGGCAGCAGGGACATTTTACTTTTCATTTACAAAAATCTTAGTGATAAAAGGAGCAGAGAGTTTAAAAGAAAAAAAATGAGAAACCATTAAAATGATTTGAATGCTCTGTCTATGTTTTGCAGTGAGTGCTATTGTTTTCAGTTACATGGGAACTGTGGTCAATTTATGAATCATTAGAATGTTTTTCCAAATTATAACTGCATGTTCTTAAAATCCCTCCTAAGTAACCCACAGTAAGAGGCTGTTGAACAATTTCATTTAACACTTTTGAGTTTCATATTAATTTTATATTTTAAAAAATGCATACTTAATAGCCCAAAGATAAAATCATGATAACTGAGTCTTTGTATGTTTTCTTTCCTCTGCTTTTTAAAACATATGACCCTATCTCTGTTCTCCTCCCCAGTCTAGTGACAGACTTGAGAAAATACAAAGCCTGGTTTGGTAGAATGATGACTTCTCAGTCAAAAGCAAAAGCTCGGTTGGGCACAGTGGCTCACGCCTATAGTTCCAGCATTTTGGAGGGTCCAGGTATGAGGATTATTTGAGACAGGAGTTTGAGATCAGCCTGGGCAACATAGTGAGACCCCATCTCTACAAAAAAATTTAGCCATTTGTGGTGGTGTGCACCTGATTGTACTACTGCACTCCAGCCTAGGTGACAGAGCCCGACCCTGTCTCTAAAAGCAAATGAATAAAAATAAAAGCAAAAGTTCCTCTGCCTCACCCGAAGTTGAAAACGATCACAACAGTCAAACATTGTCTTTTGGCATATGTCTCATCAGGCATAGTCATCTGTGAAACATGTACTCTATTAATGATACCTCACACCTCTCTCCTAGAGGAAGGTACACAAAAGCCTGTTCACTAACCTGGGGCAGCCAGTCCAGCATGTGATCCACAGAAAATGGGGAAAGTAAGGTCAAAGTAGTGGGTAGGGTGGATGTGTGGGAGGTGGGGTAAGTGTGAAGATTTTAAGTTGATTTTCTTAGAAGAGACTGTCCTTTTTTCTGATATTGTTTTCCTCCTATTTGGTGTTAAAACATTGCCATTATTTTATGAAAAGAGTGGTAATATAGATAATCCCCCTTTGTTTTAAGTATTCTAACTTGATAAAATGAAAAATTGGATCTATATTGGTCCTTTTTTTTTTTTTTTCTGGTTGGTGAAATCTGAGTTTGAAAACTATCGTACATTCTAAGTGTTGGCTGTCTCCTTCCCAGGGTGTAGGTGTTTCCTGTATGAAGAGATTGTCTCAGAGGGAAACTTAGCAAAGATTTGATATTCTGATTTTTAACCACTAACTGTTCTTGGACTTGGGAGAAAAGCTGCTTCCCTGGGCAATACGTGGGTGGTACTGTTACTGTTCCTTTCCTATAAACTTGGGCAGGATGCCACTGAGTTTAATTAGAATGCATTCTAGTGATTTCCAATATCATATTGGCCTATCTCTTGACAAATTATGTGCTTTGATAACTAAAATCTAGGAAATACAATGACTCATCTCCTAAACTCAGGGAGACAGTTAAATTAAAGCCTAAGGTTACTTTATGGTGTGAAGTCTGGAGATATCACCATGGTTCATAAAGGTTATCATAACCCTTGCAAATGAAGAAAAGGAGAGCAACTTGTTCAACATCTCAAAGTCAGTCAATGTTAAAATTATGTCTGGAGCCCAGGTCTCCTGTTGGCTAGCTATTTGATTTTTGCCCAGTGGTGCATTTTGTTTTACTCAGCATGGAAAAGTTATATAAAGCAGTTAAATTTATTTTTGGAATGAGCTAGAATGCTGGGTTCACAACAACCAGTTTTGTTAAAATCAAGAACTGCTCTGAAAATTCATTAGTTCTTCTCAAGTGTTATTGTCCCTCCCCGTAGGAGGCATATCCAAGCTGAATCTCCACTCCTGAACAAATTTTCCCTTGCGCGTGTACACTGGCATGCTTGCTTGCACACTCTCTCCTCAAACAGTTCCATATGTTCTGTTTTACTGGAAGCCAAGCTCCCTGCTCATTCTCCTCCTTAGAGGGCTGCAGATCTCACCTCTGAGGTGCACGCGTAACTGAGGCTGAAACCATTTGTAGGGAAACTTGTCAGCAAAATTGATTATTATATGGTGTGAACCACCAAAGACAGGTGAGCCTGCACAGAGCGGAACAAATGTATATGTGGTACGCATCTCCCACTGCATGTAACCGGACTTCTCCTCTGACATGTTGATTGATATATTTGTAGCTCTTCCCTAATGAATCGTGCCTCATTATGGGTCATTGGAGCCTCCTGCTGAATAGACCTTACCTTTGCTAGCAAAAGGAATAGTAAAGGTTCTCCTCTGTGAATTTTGGGGTTTATTGGCTCTAAAGGAGTGGCTGAGGACATGTAATCTTTAAAAGGACAAAATAATCACATAAAATGTCTAAATAACATTGCTACATCGAGAGGAGCTTCTGTAACTACAGATGCTTTGCAGCATGACAAACTAGTTGGTGTGGAATGCGAATCTGAGATACGTGAGGAAATGAAAGCATTTCAGACCACCTTTGGTGGCAGCTTGATATTCTGGAGTTCTTTGAAAACCTTTCTCTAGTGTTATACTTGTTCCTTGAAACGGCTTTAAGTGTTAGACTGGTGATAAAATAGGGATGATAATGACTGCTCTACTTTCTCACAATCTGTTTGGATATTGATTGAGATATTTGCGAGTACTCTGAGTTCTGAGGAAGAAGGGTGTTAGGAAATGCTGTGGTGATGTTTTTAGCAGGGCGTGGAAACCTATGCTAAAATAATTTCAGAATGTTAAGTTTGAAGACAGGTTGGATTACTGGCCTGTACCTGTATGACAATCGTATGTCCTTCTGGTCTGTCCTTTTGTCTTAGGTATCAGTTCTGAGTAAATTTAGAGGTCAGGGTTTGAGGCATGTGGGATGAGAGAAGAGATCTTGCTGGCCCAAAACTGCCCAGGAAGTGTCTCTTGGCTGCTGGCATTGGAGTGGTCTGTGCCTCCTGAGGCTGGTCACATAGAATGGTCTACTGATGATCAGGAAGGTCCCGTCTTCATTTGCTGTCCTGACCCCATCCTATCTACTTACTGAGTTACTTCACACCTTTTGTTCACTGGTGAATATCTCCGATGACAGTCTGTCTTCCTGCACCACACACTGCCTTCACAGCTTCCTGTAAACCTAGTTTTGGCCTCACCAATCCCACCATTGGAACTGTCATCTGAGGAAGGTCACAATAACCTTCTTCCACAAGCAGTCTTCATTCATCTTTACCACGCTACACCTGGCATCATGGACTACCTGAAAAGATTGAACTTACTGCTTTTCATCTTTACTGGAAGTAACAAAAAAATAGTGGTTAAGATATGGGCTCTGGATTCAGAGCCTGGGTTTCAGTCATAACAGTATAAACCGTTTTGCTGTTGTATTCGAGAGCATAGCATAGTAGCAGTGCCTGCCACATAGTAGGTGGTCAATAAATATTGGATGGATTCACAGATAGGTAAGTAGGCTTATTCTAACATTCACATTTATATATAATATAAATGCTGTTGATATAATATCTACAGGTATACCCAAAACAAGAGAAAGGAAACAAGAGTGCTTGGGTATTTTACCTTGTAGGGGCTAGAATTGGTTATCTTTGAATATATATCTGTTTGCTATAAGCTCATCTATATTTGTGGCTTTTCATGTCTTTTAACTTTTATATTGCTTCTTGCTATTAATATTTTTCCTTGAGCAAATTACATTTAAAAAATAACAACTCATATTGCTTAGGTTAAGGAACAGAGTGAAGGGGTGTGTGTGTGTGTAGACTGTAGAGCAGGGAATCATATTGGGCCTTTTGAGCAGGAAAAGAGTATTTGGAAATATACAACTGGGAAGTAAAATTTCCGGGGACATCACTACCTCGAGCGAGTTTTCCCGGGTTGTTCTTTCTTCACTGGAGGATGTGAGTAGCTGGTTTGTTTCTTAAAGGTCAAATGTCCATACATGATCCAAGGAACTCTTACTTTTCTTAGCTTAGCTTTTATCATACGAAGTCATCATCTTCTTCTTCTTCTTCCTTCTTCTTTCTTTTTTTGGTCTGTTCTACTTCTTTTTTTCTCTGTTGAATCTTTTTTTTTCTCATGGTACCACAGTGCAAGCCACCCTAGACTACTGCCAGGGCTTTAGTCAGATGCCTTACTGTGAACTCTCACTTCTCCAGGCCACCCCAGTGTGTCTGCCAAGTCTTCATCGAATACCATTTTCCCGGGGAGGGGGCACAGTATAGGGTGGTAAAGAGAACATCAAACTGGGACTCAAAAGGCCTAGATTCTTCTTTTTCCTTTGAAATCTCATTTCTTTCTTTCTGTTTTGTTTTGTGTTGTTTTTCTGGCGGTTGTTTTTAAGATGTTTCTATTTATCGCTGATTTTCAGCAATTCGATTATTTGTGACTTTCTACAGTTTTTGTTATCTTCCATTTGAGATATATTGAGCTGCTTGAATCTGTGGGCTTATACTTTTCATCAAATTTGGAAAATTTCCAGCCACTATATCTTCTTACATTTTCTCTGCACCCCCCACCCCCAGTTGCATGTATATTAATTAAGCTGCCTGATATTGTTTCTCAGTTTGCTGATTCTCTGTCCTATTTTTTTTTTAATCTTTTTTTCTCTATGTGTTTTATTTTGGATAGTTTCTATTGCTGTGTCTTCCATTTCTGTTTCCGCCGTGTTTATATTTTCCATTATGTTTTTAGACATAGGACCCTATTCCTAATAGCTGTTTTAACCTCCTTTTCTATTATCTGTGTCATCCCTGGGTCTGTTTCCCTTAACTGATTTTTACTTCTCCTCATATATTTTCCAACTTATTTCCATATGCCCGGTAATTTTTTTATTGGATCCTAGACATGCGAGGTTTTTTTTACATTGTTAAGTGCTGGATTTTGTTATACTTCTTTAAATATTGTTGAACTTTGGGAACACATTTAAGTTATTTACAATTATTTTCATCATGTCAGCCTTGCTTCCAGGCTTTATCAGACAGGTCTAGGGCAGCTTTTACTCTGAGGCTAATTTGGCCCCGCTGCTGAGGCAATATTGTTTTGAAGACTGCCTGGCACCCTACTTATTAGGAGGTTCTTCCGTTCTAACTAGTGGAAAGGAACATGGACCATTCATTGCCCTGTGTGAACTCACAGGATTTGTGAGTTCACAAATTGGATTATTCTGCCTGCTCCATTGAGGTGGTCCTCTCTGGCCTCGGTAGTGTCCTTCACACAGACCAGTACTTAGCCAAAGGTTCTACACAGAAGATCTACACAGATCTTGTGCTCACATATGCTCCCTTTTGCACACACGTGCTCTCTTTCTCTCCCCACCCTCCCCTCTCTTTGTGAAGCTCTCCACTCTTCAGTATTTTGCCACAGTGAACTGTAGCTGTCTTGGTCTTCTAAAACTCCGAATTCTGTCTCAACCTAACAAGACTGCCAGGTTCTGTCCAGGTCCCTTCTTCCTGCATTATGACCCAGAAACTCTTCAGCTGGGGCACTCAGAGGGCTCACGTCATTTGTTTTTCATCTCTGGTGTCTGAAACTATTGTTTCCCATATTTTGTCTGGTTTTCTAATTGCTTAAGGCAGGATTTCAAGCTATTTTATACTGAAATACTTTAATTTTACTTCCCTGCAGAACAAGAGCATTTTCTTCATTATCATTAATGCATTATCAAGATAGCATTATCACTGTCACAATTAGAAAAAGTTTCTAGTATCTCCATATTTCTAATATGTAGTCAATTTTGCATTTTCCCAGATGCATTGTCCCAGAAATGTCCTTTTCAGCTGGTTTGTTCAAACTGGGATTCCATCTAGGACCATAATTTGTTATGTGGCTTAAGTCTCTGCAATCCCAAACAGTCACATTTTTTTCTTGACACTGATACAGTGAACGGAACCAGCCAGCCATGCTGTGGAACATTCCATCTTCTGTATTTGATTGCTTCCTCTGTTTCCTGTTACTAGAAGTTAGGTCTGAAAGCTTGATTAGATTGAAGTTAAGTGTTTTTAGTGAGAATATATCATAGATGATGTTATATTCATATTCTATCTCATTCATAAACCTGTAAGAACTGGCTTCCTTACATTAATTAGGCCGAGCTCGACCCCTGTATGAGGCTTGTGACCTTCTAATCCCTCCATTGTGTAATTTGATTTTTGTTGTGGGGAAGTCATTGATGTTCTATAACATTGACCCTATGTGGATGTTCATTTCCACAATTTCTGGTTAACTTTCATTTTGGTTTTTTGTGTTTGTTTGTTTGTTTGTTTTTGAGACGGAGTCTTGCTGTGTCACCCAGTCTGGAGTGTAGTAGCGTGATCTCGGCTCACCGCAACCTCCGCCTCCCGAGTTCAAGTGATTCTCCTGCCTCAGCCTCCCAAGTAGCTGGGACTACAGGTGTGCTCCACCTTGCCTGGCTAGTTTTTGTATTTTTAGTGGAGATGGGGTTTCATCATGTTGGCCAGGCTGGTCTCAAACTCCTGACCTCAGGCCGTCCACCTGCCTTGGCCTCCCGAAGTGCTGGGATTACAGGGGTGAGCCACCGCGCCTGGCCTCAACTTTCATTTTGTCTTAGTACCAATGGATAACCTTTACCTGAATCAGTTGTTTTATTAGGGGCCACAAAAGGATTTTTTTATTTGTATTACTATTTTTTTTGAGACGGAGTCTCGCTCTGTCGCCAGGCTTGAGTAGTGGTGCAATCATAGCTTACCTGGAACATCTAGACTCAAGTGATTCTCCCACATCAGCCTCCAGTGTAGCAGGGGTTACAGGTACACATCACCACACCCAGCTAATTTTTCTATTTTTTGTAGAGACAGGGTCTTGCCGTGTTGCCTAGGCTGGTCTCAAACTCCTGGGCTCAAGCAGTTCTGTGTCAGCCTCTCTAAGTGCTGGGATTACAAGTGTGAGCCACCACATCCTGCCTTATTTTGTAATTATATTATTTTTTCTACATTTATTAGCTGGTATTCTTCTTTAAAATAGGACTTTTTGAATTTGGTAATGCTGAAATATAGTTCCTACTGGCAAGATAGCACAAATGCATAATTTTTATTTACCAAATTTCAAAGACAGTTTTGTTTTAATAGCCACCTTAAATGGTGACAAATGAGTTTTTTCTGACTTTCTCTCTTCGTTGATTTTTCAGTATGTGTAATCACCTGTAATAATTTATTCTTTCTGATGCACTAATCATCAGCTTTGGCCAGAGGGACTCACAGAGCTGGATTCTAGATTTTGAAGTATCATAAACTATCTATATATTTAATGTCTTTGAGAGGCCCTTTAATATTTGTTATGGTTCTTTTTTAAGCCAGAGAATTAGACTAGATAACAACGTTTGCTTTCAGCTCTAGAATTAGGATCGTGAGCTCTGCTACCGAATACTGCCCTGCCTCTGTCCAGCTGCAGAACACCCTCAGCCTGTCTGTCATTCAGGCCTTTCACAAGCTGGCTCCCCCATCCATTCAACCCTTTCTCCAGATTCCTTGACAGAAATTCCCTCCTCCAGCCACACTTGTCTCCTAACTGCTACACATGACCAGCTCATCCTTTATCCCCAGCCTTTACTTACACCTTTTCCCTTGCCTGAATACCCTGCCTCTGCCTCTGTAAGTATCCAAACTTCCCCATACTCCAGATCCCAGTTCAGGCTCCCCCACCTTTTTATTCCTGTTCCCTTACCTTGTCTTTTATACTCATTTCCCTCTTCTCTTGGAATATCACTGTTTCCTGTTCTAATTGATGTTTTCTGGAGTAGATTATCATCACCCCTGAAAAAAAAAGGCCATGCTTTTTACCAAGAACATTGCTAGGCCCAGTAGAAGTACAGTATCTGCTAATGTCATTGTTACATTTCTATATCTTTTCTAACATGTAGCACCTTCCGTTTTGCTGAATAACAGCCTTAAGGTGCTTTTGAAGTGTGCATGGGTGTTTGTGTGTGTGTGTTTGTGTTGCGGAAGGAGGGTGTTAGGGATATTTCTTATAAATGCTAATACTTTCCTATTCATCGATCTGTTTCTACCCATATGTAATGGAACCCATTGCATATCAAGAGGTATTGACAACTTACCCGTAGAGTTGCATTGATTTGAAATACATAAGTCAACAATTACTGCCTTATTATGTAATATTAGCTAGGGAAAGAAAGATGGCCCCTGGGTTCATACGGTCTAATTAAGCACAACTGTTGTAGACTTTTTCTCCCTTTCCTGCTGTTATGTTTTGTTTTGTGTTGAATATGAAATCACAGACCCCCAGATAAGCCTCATAAAGAGACAGCTGTGCTTATAAGATTATGTTCGTCACAGATTTTATTCAACCATAAATGATTTCTACCCAAAATGTTAAAAATATATATTATTGATAATTTATATCATATACATTTTCCATGTTTTTATTGGCAAATAAATTTAATAAGAATAGCTTATGTGAATTCTAAAGGCATATAGTTTTATTGATTGTCTAAAATTTGACCTCATATTTTTTGTGTAAGCCTATTTCTAAATTCTGCCTCGTTAGCCTGACAAAAGAACTTCAGAGTTTATTATGTAAGTATATTCATCTTTTCTGAACAGTGAAACTTTTTGAAATTATCTTCTGTACTTGAAGTGGCTCATCTAGTGATTAGTGTCATCAGATTGAATTATTTATATTTTCTTGCTGGAAATGAGTGATATTCCAAATGTTCAAGTACTCTGTCTGTGTATGTATGTATGTATGTCGTAAAAGGACATTCATGACTTGGCTTCTGACTGCCTCTCTGAGCCCTCCCACCTGACCATGCATACATAACCCCCCCCAATCCCCACTCCCCTACACACCACCTTCACCCCAGCCATGAACAACCACTTATAGTTCCCTGAATCCCATGCTGTTTCATGTTCATACTGCTCCATCTTCTTGAAGTGCTCTTTTTCCATCTTTGTTCATTCTACAAATCTCAATTATTTATCTTGCAGGAGTCAGTTCAGTTGTACACTCCTCTTTCTCACCTCTCTCTCCCTGCCTTTCACCCCAGTCCAATTAACTCTTCCTCTGTGCCTCTACTGTACAATATGCAGATGCCCATCAGCACCTAGGACATTTTATTGTCCTTATTTGTGAACTTATTTTCTTTCTTTTTTTATCTTCATCAGGAATTTCTTGTTTATTTATTTATTTATTTATTCTTATACTTTAAGTTCTAGGGTACATATGCACAACATGCAGGTTTGTTACATATGTATACATGGGTTGGTTTGCTGCACCCATTAACTCATCATTGACATTAGGTATTTTTTTTAATGCTATCCCTCTCCCATACCCCTACCCCACGACAGGCCCCAGTGTGTGATGTTCCCCGCCCTGTGTCCAAGTGTTCTCATTGTGTGAACTTACTTTCTTAATCCTGCTAGTATCTAAGATTGTTGGAGGGCAAGAATCTTGTCTGGCTTTGTATCTCCTGCAGTTAGGCTAGTGTTTGGCATAGAGAAGGTACTTACTTATTTATCTATTTAATCAATTAGCTAAGTTCTCTGCTGTTTCCCCAAACAACTTCCCATCCTCTCCAGAACAGTTTTCATCTGGTAGTCAGTAGCAGTGTTGCCAACAATACTTCTATGTGTTCACATTTTTAAAATATATCATAAGTAAAAACTATTGTATTGGAATACCAGTATACCTAAGGATTGTATTCTCAAAGGTTTTTGAAGAGGTACCTATTTGTAACAATGGTTGTAAATAAATTGTTTAAAATTGAGGCTTAACATGCATTCATGTAACCACCAACCAGATGCCTTTCCCAGTCAATATCCTCCCCACCCTGCTCTAAAAACAAATAACCACTATTCTGATTTGTCTCACCCTATATTAGCTATGCCGGATCCTGACCGTCACATAAATGAGATCAAACAGTATATATCTTTTTGTGACTGGCTACTTTCATTCGGCATTATGTCTGTGATATTTTTCCATGTGAATTCTTATGTTAACTACTAGTTGCTCTTTTTCATTGCTCTGTAGCATCTCATTGTATGAATATGTCACAGTTTTATTTATCTGCTCTACTGTTGATGGACATTTGGGTTATTTCCAGACTTGGCCTTGAACATAAAGTTTTATTTGAGAACCAAACTACAGAGCATAGCATTAGACCTGCTTTTTGTCCTTTCTCTGCCTTCTATTTTTTTTTTTTTTTTTTTTTTTTTTTTTTTTTTTTTTTTTGAGGCGGAGTCTCGCTCTGTCGCCCGGACTGGAGTGCAGTGGCCAGATCTCAGCTCACTGCAAGCTCCGCCTCCCGGGTTTACGCCATTCTCCTGCCTCAGCCTCCCAAGTAGCTGGGACTACAGGCGCCCGCCACCTCGCCCGGCTAGTTTTTTGTATTTTTAGTAGAGACGGGGTTTCACCGTGTTAGCCAGGATGGTCTCGATCTCCTGACCTCGTGATCCACCCGTCTCGGCCTCCCAAAGTGCTGGGATTACAGGCTTGAGCCACCGCGCCCGGCCTCTCTGCCTTCTAATAGGCAACGAATTGATCTTAATATAGGATGTACTTAACTTTACTCATTCAGTTAAGAAAGATTTATTGAGTACCTGTTGTGTGCCAGGTCCTGAATAAGTGTCCCTCCCTTCTGGAATCTCACAGACCACTGGGGAAGGCAGACCCTAAACAAGCCATTACAAGTGTGTTAAGTGTTGTAACAAAGACATAGAAGGTGTTCTAGGTGTTTATAACAGGAAAACCTAATCTGGTATGAGGGTTAGGGAGAATCTTCCCACAGAAAGGATATGTTAGCTGAGACCCGAAAGAGAAACAAAAGTACTGTCAGGAGACAAGGAACAGCATTGCTGGAAGGTACAAGGTCCGGAAATGGTAATGAAGAATTGAAAGAAGCCCCATGTAGCTGAATCATAGAGAGGAAAGTAGAAAATGGTAGGAGGTGGGGCTGGAAGGGTAGACAGAAGCCATGTCATGAAGGGCCTTATGAGTTATCTGAGCAACGTGAGTCCTCATCCATTAAAGAGTTTTAATCCCGTGAACAGACATAACTTTAAATTTTTTTCCTTTGATGTTAACCTTACAAATTCTGAAGTGCACAAATCTTAAGCACAAATAATTTTTATATACATTTTTACTAACACAACAGCTATTCCATCAGTATAATGCCAGCACCTAGAATGTCCTCTCCTTCGCAATTAGGACCCTCTCTTAAGGGTAGCCACTATTCTGACTTCTATCACCAGAGGTTACTTTTCCCTGATTTTGAACTACAATAATAATAAAATTGTCCAGTTGCACACCTTTGGGTCAGGCTACTTTGTTTTTTTTTGTTTGTTTGTTTGTTTGTTTTGTTGTTGTTGTTGTTGTTGTTTGTTTTTTGTTGTTTTTTTTCTTTTTTTTTTTTTTTATTATACTTTAAGTTCTAGGGTACATGTGCATGACGTTTATATCATGTATAACTCCCCAATGCAATCCCTCCCTCCTCCCCCCTCCCCATGATAGGCCCTAGTGTGTGATGTTCCCCTTCCCGAATCCAAGTGATCTCATTGTTCAGTTCCCACCTATGAGTGAGAACATGCGGTGTTTGGTTTTCTCTTCTTGTGATAGTTTGCTAAGAATGATGGTTTCCAGCTGCATCCATGTCCCTACAAAGGATGCAAACTCATCCTTTTTTATGGCTGCATAGTATTCCATGGTGTATATGTGCCACATTTTCTTAATCCAGTCTATCACAGATGGACATTTGGGTTGATTCCAAGTCTTTGCTATTGTGAATAGTGCCGCAATAAACATACGTGTGCATGTGTCTTTGTAGTAGAGTAATTTATAATCCTTTGGGTATATACCCAGTAGTGGGATGGCTGGGTCATATGGTACATCTAGTTCTAGATCCTTGAGGAATCGCCATACTGTTTTCCATAATGGTTGAACTAGTTTACAATCCCACCAACAGTGTAAAAGTGTTCCTATTTCTCCACATCCTCTCCAACACCTGTTGTTTCCTGACTTCTTAATGATTGCCATTCTAACTGGTGTGAGATGGTATCTCATTGTGGTTTTGATTTGCATTTCTCTGATGGCGAGTGATGATGAGCATTTTTTCATGTGTCTGTTGGCTGTATGGATGTCTTCTTTTGAGAAATGTCTGTTCATATCCTTTCCCCACTTTTTGATAGGGTTGTTTGTTTTTTTCTTGTATATTTGTTTGAGTTCTTTGTAGATTCTGGATATTAGCCCTTTGTCAGATGAGTAGGTTGCAAAAATTTTTTCCCATTCTGTAGGTTGCCTGTTCACTCTGATGGTAGTTTCTTTAGCTGTGCAAAAGCTCTTTAGTTTAATTAGATCCCATGTGTCAATTTTTGCTTTTGCTGCCGTTGCTTTTGGTGTTTTAGACATGAAGTCCTTGCCCATGCCTATGTCCTGAATGGTACTACCTAGATTTTCTTCTAGGGTTTTTATGGTATTAGGTCTAACATTTAAGTCTCTAATCCATCTTGAATTAATTTTCGTATAAGGGGTAAGGAAAGGATCCAGTTTCAGCTTTCTACTTATGGCTAGCCAATTTTCCCAGCACCATTTATTAAATAGGGAATCCTTTCCCCATTTCTTGTTTCTCTCAGGTTTGTCAAAGATCAGATGGCTGTAGATGTGTGGTATTATTTCTGAGGACTCTGTTCTGTTCCATTGGTCTATATCTCTGTTGTGGTACCAGTACCATGCTGTTTTGGTTACTGTAGCCTTGTAGTATAGTTTGAAGTCAGGTAGCGTGACGCCTCCAGCTTTGTCCTTTTGACTTAGGATTGTCTTGGCAATGCGGGCTCTTTTTTGGTTCCATATGAACTTTAAAGCAGTTTTTTCCAATTCTGTGAAGAAACTGGGTCAGGCTACTTTGACTCAGCCTAAGATCTGCACAGTTCATCCATGTGTTGCCTGTAGCAGTAGCCTGTCTCTTTCATGACTCTGTAGTTTTCCATTGTATGAGTATACCACAATTTATTTGCCCACTTTGCCCACTTTATTGATTGACATGAGAATTGATTTTTTTTTTTTTTTTTGGTTGTTATAAATAAAACGATTAGGCCAGGCACAGTGGCTGATGTCTGTAATACCAGCACTTTGGGAGGCTGGGGTGGGAGGATCATTTGAGGCCAGGAGTTTAAGACCAGCCTGGGCAGCATAGCAAGACTCCATCTCTACCAAAAAAAAGAAATTAGCCTCGTATGATGCCCTCTGCCTGTAGTCCCAGCTACTGGAGAGTGAAGTGGGAGGATCACTTGAGCCCAGGAGCTTCAGATTGCAATAAGCTATGATCACACTACTGAGCTCCAGTCTGACCCCATCTCAGGAAAAAGAAAAAATTAAGCTAGAGCTGCAATAAATAAATAAAATCATTGTGAAGATTTGT
Source organism: Trachypithecus francoisi (assembly GCF_009764315.1). Lineage (NCBI taxonomy): Eukaryota > Metazoa > Chordata > Mammalia > Primates > Cercopithecidae > Trachypithecus > Trachypithecus francoisi. Next base: position 25,040,365 of record NW_022681469.1, on the reverse strand, counting down.
GTTCATGTCTTTTGATTGACATGAACACTCATTTCTGTGGGAGGTAGAATTTTCAAAAAGATTACTCTGCGTTCAGGGTGGAGGCTGATTTGGAAGGCACAGAGGTGGCAGTTCCTCAGGCACCAGCTCTTGGATGTATAGCCTTTTGCAAGTCATCTTAGTAAAGAGAGGACACATTCAGAACAGTTTAAACATCACACAAATCAAAGCATAGATTAAAAAATGGAAAGCATATTTCCTTTTGTCTGTATCATTACTGTCGTTTTCATAGTTATTGTCATTTTTTACAGGCAGCTACAGCTTAGAGCTGATAGTAACTGGAAAGACAATATGATATACAAGTTTTAGTGACTTGTCATTGAATATGCCCCAATAAACAAAACCATTATTTGTCATCAAACGTTCGCGAAGCCCTGTTTTCACGATTGCTTCTTGTTGTGCCAAACCCTTGTTAACCTCGATAGGAAACGCATCAGGTTCAAGAGGTCGAAGAAGAGACCCAGAGCCAGCAGAGGAGAGAGGGGGTTTTATTACGGGCTTAATACAGGGGAGAGAGTCCAGTGGGGACGGGCTGGGCAGGAAAACCACAACCACCTACAAACATCATGCAGTTTATAGAGCATTTCCACTTACCACCCTCCCAACCACCTCCACCTGGCAACTTTAATGTAACCCAAAACTCAGGGCCTCAATCCCCACTATGGCTGGTGTTCCATGAAATCAGCCAGGGCCCTCAGATGTTTATCATAGATAGGGAAGGAATCTCCAGGTTAGCCACTCCCAAATTACCTAGCTCGGAACACACATTCAGGTGCATTGCCACACAGGATCATTCTAAGGAGATGCTTAAATTATTGCTCTCAGGTGTGCTTGCCCTACACTCCGTGTGTGTGTGTGTGTGCGCGCGCGCATGTGCATGCGTGCGCACGCACGTGTGTGATGGTGCTGGAAATGTGTGTCTGAAGTGATAGACATATTTCTCTGACCATACAGAACCTTAGATTCTTAGCAGCATCTCTGATCTGTCCTCTCAGGAAGTAAAACAATACAGATACAGAGACTCTATTCGCCAAACTAAAGTTGTTTTGATGTTGGTTTTGTTTCTGAATTGTGAATTTATTTGTGTCTTAAAACTTTAAAATCAGCACATTTTGAATTGGGAATTTATGTCTTAAAACATTAAAATGTACACATTCAGTTATGTATACATATATAATGAATTGCCATTATAGAAAATAATACAATCAGGTGAAGTTAAGAGTGCTCTTGTGGAAATACCCAAGACTTTCAGCCACAATAAATGTTCAGTCCTTAGAACCATGGAAATTAAGATACAGTGTAGTGGTCGGGCACAGTGACTCATGCCTATAATCCCAGCACTTTGGGAGGCCGAGGCGGTCGGATCATGAGGTCAGGAGATCGAGACCAGCCTGACTAACATGGTGAAACCCCCTCTCTACTACAAATACAAAAATTAGCCAGTTGTGGTGGCACGCGCCTGTAGTCCCAGCTACTTGGGAGGCTGAGGCAGGAGAATCACTTGAACCCGGGAGACGGAGGTTGCAGTGAGCCAAGATCATGCTGCTGCACTCCAGCCTGAGCAACAGAGTGAGACTCGGTCTCAAAAAAAAAAAAAAAAAAAAAAAAAAAAGATACAGTGTAGTAATAAGGAGGCAGTGGTCTCATTTCACCTTACCAAATCAGGCTCTTATCCACTACTACAATTATACTCTAACTCGCTCTTTTCACCCTATTCTGAATGTGTTGTGCATGTGCATTAAATCAATACATGTTTATTGAGCACCTGCAATATGCCAGATACCTTGTGAGGTGTTAGAGGTGTAAAGGTACAGTCACTGATCAACAGGAATTAGCAGTGTAGTGGAAGAGATGGTCAATTGAACCAGTGATTACCATACTCCAATTAGAGCATGGGCCAAAATGCCAGGGTCCTCTGGTGGCACAGAAGGGGCATTTAAATCAGAGAAGGTAATCTCCAAAGATGAGAGTCATGAGCTAGCAATAATATTCCAGACACTAAGATTAGGAGGCACAAAAGCACAAAGGCAAAAAGTAGCCTGGTGCAGGCAAGGAGTCACTAGTAATTTAGTGTGATTGGAGCAAAAGATGGGCATGTTCAGAGGAACTGGAGAGAAGCATAGAGGAAAAAATAGTAATAATAATAATAATTTTAATGGAGAAAAAAACTTTTAAAAAGAGAGAGAGAAGCCTAGAGGGGTAGGCTGGAGGCAGAACTGAAGATGATTGGTGTTCATGAAAGGGCTGAGAAGGAAGGATCGAGAAGTAAGAGGCCTGAACAAGCTCGCCCTGTTCACAGTGGTACTCCTCATGTGTCCTTAAGCATGTCATTGGGCCTTAGGGTCCTGATTAGTATGACCAGAGAATTAGGGAGAGTTGTTCCCAAACTGTGAAACACTGTTCCAGTAGATATGAAAAGATGGACTATGAACAATGGTTTCATTACTTTGATAGTTAAGGGAAGACTGAATACTGCATTGGCCTCTTTAAGACTCCTCATAACTCTAGCATATTAAAGGTTTCTGAAGTCATCCAGTAAAAACACCACTTCAGTTTTCTTTAATTCAGCATTTTCCAAATTATGTGGACTGGGAGCCGATTTTCTGTAACAGGATATTAGTATCATGAGGCAGAGCCCCATTCTGGCAAACAGTAGACTAGTTCTCAAAAGTACAATCATCTTTATTCATTCACTGATTAAATTTTTTTAAGTGCAGAACCAAACAACTGGTTCACTTTATACTTTAGATTACCAGCGTATCCCTGTAATAAACTTTAAGTGTTTATTTTCCACAGCAATATTTTTTTTTATTACATCAACTGTCCTGGGATTTATCATTTCTTTTCTCATTTTTCATGTCATGCATAGACTTTATTACCTGGTAATAAGTTGCAAGAGATGTGAATTGAGTTGTTTCTAAGCAAATATCAATCATTTATGATTTGTTTAATAGAAATTATAATGAAGAAAATCAGGGTTTTGCTTATTATGAAGTCATTATAGTCAACATTAGCAAATCCCAAAATTAATAATGTGTCAGTAAATCATTTGCATTGCTAAAGAGATCAAATAAATAAAAACAGGATTGACCTTGTTAGAAATTTGATATTTTCATCATTTATCTGTCAGAGCCACTGATTTGGAAATTGTTATAAATTCTTGAAAAATGGAAACTTTTTTCCCTGTAAAAATACCCATCATTTGGCAAAATACAGTGTCATTTTTCTTGAAAAGAATGTAGTGATTGATTATCCAGAGGGCTACCATGACAAGGTAAACCAACCAAATAGCTGGAAAATTGTATGTAATCATATAGCATCACAGAGGCTCTGTGTTGAGCACAACCATTAGAATTAAACCATGGCATCTAATCATTCCCTGCTGGTACTTCCTGTTCACCCCCAAAACCTTGACCTCCAGTGGATATGCAGAGGTGTTCGCAGTCATCCCTTCCCCTCCAAATGCTATCAGCACAATTCTAGTCAGCTGAAAGCTCTGCAATAAATACAAACCAAACCTAAACCACCCAAGGAGACTTCAAAATGCAAAGGTGTCTGTGTCTAACATCCCTCACATATATGGCATTTGGAGATTTATTCTGTGTATTAACATTATTAGCCTAGTTTCTTTTATTAATAGTATTGTCCTGAAAATCCTGAGAGATTATAAACAACTGAGAGAAGAGAAGGATGGGAGATGGACAAAAAGAAAAGAGGAATGCTGATCCCTCTTAAGAGGCTGATAATCTATTCAGGAAGACGGAATACACCTGAGATGCCTTGAGAGCCATGACACAGTATTCGTCCAGTATGAAAGCGCCAGTACACAGATTGAATGCATGAGTCGTGGGGGCCAACAGAGTAAAGGAGCAATCCAATTATCCTTGGTTATTAGAGAACTAAATTGAGTCATAAGAAAGGAAAGGGCTACCCAAACCTACCCCAGAGATGGTCATCAATAGCATACTTGGGAGTAGAACCAGGCCCTTTCTCCCAATAGTCAGAGGGACCTCCTCATGCTCGTCTTCCCTGCAATGTTTTAGATTTTAAACAGGCTTTGTTAGGATGGCTGAACTTCAGTCTCCTTTGTTCATTGCTGCCCACATGTTGTAGGATATCTTGTGTTTTGAATCAGGATGAGGATTTTAAATTCTTCCTAGTGTAGGGACGTGTAGCCAAGCAGAATCAATTCCTGTCACTCACACACAAATACAGAGGAATGGGATTATGGATCAGGGTGAAGCTGCAGTGCTTTAATCTTAAAATCAATACAGAAAAGGAAGTTGAACTTGTGGGGATTCTATAGAGACTGTAATTTGACTTCCTATGAGGTTTTGCCTTACAGAATGTAAGTGCTCCTTGCTTTTCACCTTCTGATTATTTTACTGGGGTGGGAAAAATGAGAGGAAGAGGAAAGATGACAAGAAGCTTCTACCACCAAATCCTGAATAAGCATGCAAGTGTAACTCATAATTCAAGCTAATCCCCTACTGTGTTGAGAAGAGCTATACACCTTTGTTTAATCTTTTGATTTTAAGAAAATAATGAGCCAAAACCCTGTACCCCATCATCTGTATTTAAGCATAATGAAAATGCCTTTGATTTCTTCATAGTTCACTGTCAAGACTGGAAAAGTATTTTTTTTAAGCTTATTTTTATGGCTAAGCTTATCATAGCCTATGTAATTTTATATACATATAAAATCAACAAACCAGTTACTGACTGAAGGATTCCAAGCTGCTAAGCATGCGATTAATATTTACCCCAGTGTAATTTTGCTTCTTTTGAAAGAGGCATGAACTAATGGTTTAAACAACTAAGTCTTTTCTTAATCAAATATTTAGAATTTGTTGACTATGTGTCTTTTTCAGATATAACACTGATTTACTATACAATGCTGTCGGCGTCTAGCTTTAAGATGGGCTTTCTTTTCCTTTCGGATAGTTTTTTAATTCAGTTTTAAAATATGTCTGAGTGTGTTTAGACCCTGCGCCTACAGTGGTGACAGCAATATGAAACACTGTAATCTCGTGAGAAAATGCACTGTGGGCAGCAGAACTCTGGTCTGGCTCTGAGGCAGAATGGTATAGTTAGAAGAGCAAAGCCTGGAGCTCCTTCTTTGTTTTCTTCATCTTCCTAAGCTTGTTTCCTCATCTTTAAACTGGGGATGATGATAGGATACACCTGATAGGTATAGGGGTGTTGAGAGAATTAAAGGAAATAAAATATACAAAGTGCTTATCATTGTACTTTGCACTTGTAAGAACCCTATAAATGTTCATGATTATCATGATTATTGTGTGAGTCTCAAGTGAGATAACATATGCTGTGTATGTGAAAACATTCTACAAGCTGTAAAACACAATACAAATGTTAGTTGTTATTCTGAATAGATGGATGGTTTTGAAACTTTTAAAATAAATCATGGAAGGTTTTTTCTTTGTGCTGCCTGTCATAGGTTCCTAATCTCAAAGAGCCTTGGAGTGATAAATCAGGCTCCAGCTGAATATGCATTTTCTGTCTTAAAAGCCAAAGTTATCTTGTGAGTGTCAAGAATTCCATGATATCAACTTGAAAATCCCCATTCTGTGTCCTTCCAGAAAAAACACTTCTCAGGTCTTGGGAAGACCAGCACTGTGTAAGATTCTTATTTGGTTGTTGTTTTGAGTTCATATTTCAAAATGTCACATTCTTCCAGGAAAGCTTAGGTACCTTAAATTATGACATACTTGGAGTTGTCCTTCCTTGTCCTACACATTACTTGACTACAGAAATCTCATATCCTCTCTTTGTTGTTCATTTCCAGAGCACAATCATTGTGGAGAAGACAGTGCAAGACCTCCTGAACCTGATGCATGACTTGAGTGCATATTCAGATCAATTCCTCAACATGGTGTGCGTGAAGCTCCAGGAGTACAAGGACACCTGCACTGCAGCTTACAGGTGTAGCTTCTGTTAGGAGCTAAGCAAAGCAATGTTTGAGCCTGAGGGTGGTTCTGATTGGTGACATTGCCTCAATAGCCTAATTTTCAAAAGGATCATCTCTGAGTTTGTCAAGAGATGAGAACATCCATCATGGAAATAGTCTCCTAGACCTTTGTGTAGTCAGAACAACAGAGAGAATGAAAGTGATGAAGGGACAGAGCCACTAGGACTGCCATTGAGTGGTTCAGATTATGTGTCAGCCTTGATGTTCATGAAAACCTGGAATGATAAGATCATGTTCCTCAAGGAAATTCCAGATCTTGGTTAGTCTATCTTATGGTTAAAAAGATCCTTAAAATAGAGCAATTTGAAACTCTTAATCTTTAATAGTATTTCTTTTTAATTAAAAATATATTCTGGCTGGGCGCGGTGGCTCACACCTATAATCCCAGCACTTTGGGAGGCCGAGATGGGCGGATCACGAGGTCAGGAGATCGAGACCATCCTGGCTAACATGATGAAACCCCGTCTCTACTAAAAATACAAAAAATTAGCCGGGCGTGGTGGCGGGCACCTGTAGTCCTAGCTACTGTGGAGGCTGAGGCAGGAGAATGGTGTGAACCTGGGAGGCAGAGCTTGCAGTGAGCCGAGATCGCGCGCCACTGCACTCCAGCCTGGGCGACAGAGCAAGACTCCATCTCAAAAAAAAAAAAAAAAATATATATATATATATATATATTCTTCCTGACATTTAATTTGTAACATTCCTGCTGTCACAAAAGAACAGTTACCCCTGTTTTCAGCATCAGTAGCAATGAAAAACCATTGTTATGAACTTGAAAACCGTTAGTTATCCCTCTGATTTTCTTCCCTACGTTCAAAAAAATCTCTGGGCTTGTGGAAAAGATCATAGCAACTCTCTAAGAAAGCTTATAATAGGAACAAATTATGGTCTGGTTCACAATACATGAAACGATTAGGGAAGAAAAGAATGTATAATAAAATACTAAATTTTGTGTGCTCTATATTGAAGACTAGATAGGTGAAGTGCACTACGTAATCAGGCGCTGCTTGTGTAATATGGACTTTGAGGGCAGAGGGATCAAAACACAAGAAAGAGAAAGGGTTGTAATCGGGAATGGTTTTACAGGTGAGATATGTGCCGGACTGATGAAATTTACAGAGGTGGAGAGAATACACAAAGGCGGGGATGGAGGAAGCAATGAGACAGTTGCCCACTATTTTACTTTATTTATTATATTTTATTTTTTGAGATGGAGTCTCGTTCTGTCGCCAGGCTGGAGTGCAGTGGCACAATCTCAGCTCACTGCAACCTCTGCCTCCTGGGTTCAAGTAATTCTACTGCCTCAGCCTCCCGAGTAGCTGGGACTACAGGTGTGCACCACCACGTCTGGCTAATTTTTCTGTTTTTAGTAGAGGCAGGCTTTCACCATGTTGGCCAGGCTGGTCTCAAACTCCTAACCTCGTGATCCGCCCACCTTGGCCTCCCAAAGTGCTGGGATTATAGGCCTGAGCCACCGCACCCAACCCAGTTGCCCACTATTTAAAGGAGACAATGAGGAGGAAGTTTGACTGGGACAGAGTTCCTAGGAGAATCTAGCAGGAGATAATGTTGAATAGGAAGATTAAGACCAACTAAAAAAGGGTCATAAAAAATAAGATCCTGAAAATGTAGATGTTGGATAGCAGATAGGGAATCATTATAAGTGAGCAAGGAAGCAATGTTTACAGAAGATTGATTTGGCAGAGGAATACAACATAGATTAATGCTTAACCTTCCTGATTCCAGCAACAAGAATTATCCGCAGTTACATGGACAAATTAAACAACAACCATCTCATTGAGATGCTGTCCCAATAACCTTTTGTGTTCAATAATTATTTATCAAAACTTATATTTAGGTTAAAATCATACATATAATTAACAATTATGTCAATTGATTGTGTACTAAATAATAATTATAATGGTAATTCAAACAAAAGAAGGTTAAAATTTAGTCTTGTGGTAACAGAAACTTTAAAGATTTTGGATTTTAATTTATACAGATGGTCTTTTGTAAAAAACTACAATGGAATAATAAAATAATTTCAAGCATAAAATATATTTTATTAGGATAAATTTCAGTGAGGAAATGAAATAGAAATAATAATTCAAAGAGGAAAAGGAAAAGTGAAAAATATCCAACTGTTAAAGAAGAGCTTGTTCATATGTATTTTAAATGTATAATGGAGAGTATCAAATCCCTGTGGCATTGAGATTCCATTGGATACTTTTTTTAAAATTTTAATTGACAAATAATAATTATGTAATGAGTACAATGCGATGTTCTGATATATGAATACATTATGAAATGATTACATTCAATCCAATTCGTATATCCATTACCTCTCATACTTGTCTTTGTGTGTCTTTGTGCTGCAAACATTTAAAATCTACTCTCAGCATTTTGAAATATATATTATGTTATTATTAATTATAGTCACCATGATGTTCAGTCATTCTCAAAATGCCATTCCTCCTAACTGAAACTTTGTATGGTTTGAGCAACATCTCCCCACCTCACCCCACACCCATCCCGCTCCCCTAGCCCCCAGCCTCCGGCAACCACTGTTCTCCCTCTACTTCTGTGAGTCTTTTTTAGACTTTTTTAGAGTCCCCATATCAGTGAAATCATGCAATATTTGTCTTTCTGTGCCTGGCCATTGGATACATTTAAAATAGTGATTTTTAACATTGTCAGTCTTTAGGATATGCCAAAATTTATGTATTTTGCATCTACTTAAACGCATGCTAAAAAAAATTAAATGTCAACTTAAAAAAGGAAGGAGAATATAGTTTTCCAAAAATTATTTTAAGGGATTCACCAATAACAATTGTAAAAGCCACTATTCTAGGTTAATTGTCTGAGATTGGAATTTCTGGGCCATAGAGTCTTGGATTTTCAGTTTTACAAAACCAAACCCCAAAGTGGTAGTACCAACGTCTCATCTACCAAAAGAGAATTGAATAAAATATTTTAACTATTGAAACTTAGTCCCGGTGCAGTAGCTCACGCTAGTAATCCCAGCACTTTGGGAGGCCGAGGCGGGTGGATCACCTGAGGTCAAGAGTTTGATACCAGCCTGGCCAACATGGTGAAAGCCCATCTCTACCAAAAGTACAAAAATTAGCCAGGTGTGGTGGTACATGCCTATAATCCCAGCTATTCGGGAGGCTGAGGCAGGAGAATCGCTTGAACCCGGGAGGTGGAGGTTGCAGTGAGTCGAGATCGCACCCCTGTACTCTGGACTGGGTCACAAAGTGAGACTCCATCTCAAAAAATAAAAAATAAAAACCTAAATATTAAAAAACTAAAAATTTTAAAAATAATTGCATTTTAATAATATTATACTTTAAATTTATGTTTAACCTCCATTAAATTTAGAGCTTTTTTTTTTTTTAAGTAGGGCATGCCCTCTTTTTCTAGTAAGTTACCTGATTATGGGCACCCAATTACTTTCTCACAAATAATAATGTTGATAAATATTAATTATAGTGGAGACGTTGCATAACCTGACCACGATAAGGTCAAGTTGTCTCTAGAATGCAAATCCCACTGATGGCCATTTATATAGTATTATTGATGTTGTTGTCCTGAAAGACGTGTTGTAAGTTCTTTGTAGCTTGGCACCATATTCATCATGCGTGATTTTTTTTCCAATCATTTATGTTTCTGTCTCTCAAGAGGTCAAGTGGCTAGAAGCCACTGCATCTGCAAAGCAGACTGATCATTGTTGAATAGTTTTCATCTGGAAGTTTTCTCTTAGTTTGAAGTGATACTCTCCTATCCATTGGACATAGTTCTTTTCTCTGAATAATAACTCATCAGTTTAATCCTTTTATGAATGCCCTTCAAATATATGAAGATAGCTATCATAGTCCATTTAGTCTTGCTTTTTCTCCTTAAACTGAACATTCCCAGTTTCTGGCATGCCCTGGTCTACGAACTACCCCAGCCATCTTTCTCCATTACCCATTAGCTTGGCAGTGTCCATCTTAAAAAGGGAGTGCCCCAGACTATGCCCAGTGTTCCAGATGTACTCTTTCTTTTTTTTTTTCTTTTTGAGATAGAGTCTGTTGCCCAAGCTGGAGTGCAGTGGTGCAGTCTTGGCTCACTGCAGCCTCTGCCTTCCGGGTTCAAGTGATTCTCTTGCCTCAGCCTCCTGAGTAGCTGGGACTACAGACGCCAGCCACCATGCCCAACTATCTATCTATCTATCTATCTATCTATAGTAGAAATGGAGTTTCACCATGTTGGCTAGGCTGGTCTCAAATTCCTGGCCTCAAGCAATCCTCCCACTGCCTCGGCTTCCCCACGTGACCAGATGCACTCTGGGTGTTGAGCAGCACCATCACTTTCCTTGTTCAGGACCCAGTGCTGGACACAATGCTTCTTAGTGTGTCCTATCATTGCACTTGTCAGGTATTTACTGAGCATTTACCAAGATGCCGTGTGGGTGTGTGGGGATAAAGAAATGAATCAGTCAAGGTTCTACCTTTCATGTGCTTATATTCTTGGTGAAGAATAGAAAGGGAAATACGGGACAAAGAAATAGCATATATCCACAGCATTAACTCATGACAGAAAATATGGCAGGATAGGTAAAAATGCCTTGCTGTGGGAGGAAGAAATTACGAAGGAGAACAGGGAAGGCTTGGTGAAGGATATGAACTAGACTTTGTGAAGAATAAAGAGGATTTAGACAGAGGCTTGAAGAAGAGCAAGAGTAAGTGATAAATGTCTGGGATGTGGAAAGGAAGGCTTGGGTCAGACTGGAGGATCGCGAATGTCAGACTCAAGGAACTTTGCCTTTTTAAATTAAGTAGCAAGGAGCCACTGAGTGGGTGTTAAGCATGGAGTGCCACGTGGAGACCTGTGCTTTAGGGAAATTTTTCTGAGTTTTGTGTAAGATGGATTTGAAAAGCAAGAGTATAGAGATAGAGGGGAGAGAGACATTAAGTGCCTGAATTAGGGGACAGGGAGGGAAAATGGAGAGGAAGGAACAGATTAAGAGATAATAAAGAGGTAAACTTGATAAGACTTGGCCACTGATTGGCTATAGAAGACATACTGATTGAAATTAGTATTATCTTTTCTATGCTGTATTTGTGGTGATTTCTGTAAAACACAAATTTAGGATCTCACATTTACCCATTAAATTTAATGTTATTTATTTATTTAGAGAGATTCTCACTCTATTGCCCAGGCTAGAGTGCAGTGGCACGATCTCAGCTCACTGCAGCCTCCACCTCCCAGATTCACGCAATTCTCCTGTCTCAGCCTCCTGAGTAGCTGGGATTACAGGCGTGCGCCACCATGCCTGGCTAATTTTTGTAGTTTTAGTAGAGACGGGGTTTCACCATGTTGGCCAGGCTGGTCTCAAACTCCTGACCTCAGGTGATCCACTCACCTCAGCCTCCCAAAGTGCTGGGATTACAGGCATGAGCCACCATGCCTGGCCAAATTTAATGTTATTTTTAAGTCACCATTTCAGCCTATTGAGATATTTTTGAATCTTCATTCTGTCATCAAAAAATCTTAGCTATTCTTGTAAGTTCCATGTCTTCCTTGATTACATAAGCAGTCTTTTTTTTATGCATGTCATTGAAAAAAATGTCCAACAGCTTAGGACTAAGTTGAGAATTTGGGAGCTATACCTCCTGACACTTCCTTGTATGTTGACGTATATATTACTTAGTGCCTCAGGAGTTCATATGTTTTTCTAACTAGGAACCTGGGCTTTAGCTCAAGAGCAGGCCCTACAGCTTCAGTTTAAATGCCAGCTTTTCTACCTACTACTTATATGACCCTGAAAAGCTAGTCAGCCTCTCTGCCTTGATTTCCTCATCTGCAAAAAGGTAATAATAGTCCTTTTCTCAAAGGGTTGTCTCAAAAAATGTCAATCTTTTGTAACCGGTTTTCGCAAAATAATATGCTCCCCCCCAAAATGATTTGCTGCTTTTTTGATAATGATGATAATGGTAATGACAGTAATTGCCTTTACCAGTTCCCATGACAGTTATTCCACATATTTCATAATCTGCCCTGTAAAAGATTGATCAGGTTTCTTGCTGGCATCTTCCCAGCCTGATTCTTTTAATGCAGCCAGCCCTTCCTCATGTCCACCCAAGATGGGCATGCAAACCTGTTATGGACAATACTAGATATTTGTTCAGGAATCCTCCCATCCCTTTACTGTTAGGACCTACTTCTCCCAACTAAACCATTCCTTAAGAACTCTCTTCTTGGGCAGCTTTCAAATTACCTTTAGAAACAAGATCAAGACAACCAAGAGCTGAATTGACCACTGCCCCAAGTCAGTTAGGAAAGGATCATTTGACCTGTTCTTTGTGAGATCCTTCTAGCTTCTAGTGAGTACCACTTTCAAATTATTCATGAACTACTTTTTAATTATCTGTTCAGAATTTTGCCTACAATTCCAAATTCACCCCATTTCTGTAATTTATGTCCCTTTTCTTTTATGAACATCAGGGATTTGCTCCCAGGCACTTTTTCCTGCGTGTCAGGATACCTTCAAAATGTTCAGCCGTGGTTCTGTGATTCCATGCTTTGAATTATTTCGGCACCACAAGATCCTTCCCTAAATTTGTTAAACCTTTCAGGAATTTTTTTGATCTCAATAACCATTAACAAACACAGTGGATCACTGCGTCCTTAAAACAATTCATTCGCTTACTTTCTAGAATTCCATTTATCCAACAAATATTTATTGAGTGCTTGTACGAGAGTTTGTAGATATAACAGTGAACTAAACAGATTAAATATCTGCTTTCATGGAGTTTATGTTCTGTTGTGGATGAGAGAGGGGAGATAGACAATAAATGAATGTAAAACATAAACGTGAAGAATTTTAGGGCCAGGTGCAATGGCTCATGCCTGTAATTCCAGAACTTTGGGAGGCCGAGGTGGGCGGATCACGAGGTCAAGAGATTGAGACCATCTTGGCCAACATGGTGAAACCCCATCTCTACTAAAAATGCAAAAAAAATTAGCTGGGCATGGTGACACACACCTGTAGTCCCAACTACTCAGGAGGCTGAGGCAGGAGAATCTCTTGAACCTGGGAGATGGAGGTTGCAGTGAACCGAGATTGCGCCACTGCACTCCAGCCTGGTGACAGAGTGAGACTCTGTCTCAAAAAACAAAACAAAACAAAAAAAGAATTTTCGAAGATAGTGAGTACTGTGGAAAAAAGAAATGGTGTAAAGTAGATAGACTCAGGAGTGTGGGAGGAGCAGGTTGTTGTAGTTTTAAATAGGATGCCCCAGGGAGGCTCTGTCGCGTTGAGCTTAGAGGAAAGGCTCCAAGGGGTTGAAAGAGTTTGACCAGCCATATGGGAAGAGTGCACTGGCACAGGCAAAGGCCAGGGGGCAGGGTTCTCTGGGACACTTTTAAGGAATAGCAGGGAGGCCAGCATGGTTGGAGTAAAGTGAACAAAAGGAGGAAGGGTATTAGAGGATCATCAAGGGGGAATGGAGGGCCTGGTAGGCCACTCTAGGGATGCTGAGTTCTACTGTTAGTGAAATGGGAAGCCATTACAAGGATTGTGCGTAGGAGCAGCATGATCTTACATGTGTTTTAAAATTTAAGTATTGAAAATAGGCTTTAGGGTAACAAGGATGGAAGCAATGAGACCAACTAAAGGCTGGAGTGGTAACCCAGGTGAGAAATGAGGACTCTTTGCACTGTTGGTAGCAGCAGAGATGGAGGGAACTGAGTGAACTCTGAATGTATTTGAAGAACCAGCCAGCTGAATTCCCTGCCAGATTGAAGATAGGGTGTGAGTTAAAGAAAGGTGTCAAAAATAACCCTCAGGGTTTTATATTTGAGCAATGAAAAGATGGATGGAGTTGCCAGCTATTGTGACGGAGGATGCTGCAGGTCTGGGCAAGCCGATCAGGGCTTAAATTTCGAGTGTCTCTTAGCCACGTGGGGGACGGAGTTGGACATATGCATCAAAATAGGAGAGGTCTGGCCTGGAGATAGATATTTGGCAGCCATCGACATATAAATAGTATAGCTAAATGGAATTTAAAACTATGGGACTAGATGAAATCTTCACAGGAGGGAGTATACTCATGGCAAAGAAGAGGACCATGGACTTCATGAGGCAAAGAAGAGGACCGTGGACTTTATGAATTTTGCAAGATGAGGAGAAATCATCAAAGGACATTGACAAGCAGCAGCCAGTGAAGGAGGAGGAAAATCTAGAAAATGTAGTGTTGTAGTGTTGCCAGCATTAGAGCTCAGCATGGACTAAGTGATAAATGTGAATGTTTTTGTGGAGTAGCAGGGATGAAAACTGGACAGGCATGGCCTTAAACAAACTAAGAGTAGAGGAAGGGTAAATAGAGGCAAAACTTTCACACTGAGTTTTGCTGCAAAGGGGTATGGAGAAATGGCATAGTGGCTGGAGAAGTGAGGTCACAGGAAGGTTTTTTTGTTTTATGTGTTTTTTAAATAGAAGAAATAAGTACATATTTGTATTTGAAGACGTGGACTTGGGAAGAAGGGAAAGTTGGTGATGTAAGAGAGAAAGGAGAAAATCCTGAAATTATGTTTTTGGCCAGGGAAGTAAGGGTGGAGGAGGGGTGCGCAACTGGAGTGATTGGTTTAAGCGGGAACATGGATAGTTTTGCCCATGCTGTCTGTCTGTTCTACAGGAATTGAGTTATTTCTCTGTCATTCGTATTTTACTGCTTTGTCCAAACAGCAGAACTCTGTCTCCCTTGGACTACTACTTCTGGAACATGGCCATTGCTTTTGGGTTTTGACATATTCTGGTCGTCAGGAGCATTTTGATTCCTTCCCGTAAGAAACTCTACTGCTGTGGCATCTCTCCTACCCATAGTCTCTGAAATGGTGGCCACCTGTTGCTGCCCACTGTCAACATCACAGGGGATTGTCTGCGAGGGACCTACCGTAGTTGCTGAATGATGGACCTATGTTAAATTTTTCTCAGGATTGGGAAAAGTACTCTGTGAGGCTTTGAAAGGGAATAAATAGAAAATCATCTTTCTAGTTGTTATACAACAATGCACACTCCAAGGCACAACACATGCCCCCACGGTGCTGTTGCCTGCTGGTTAATCAGCGTATTCAGGTTTCTGGAGACAGTGTTTTCTTATTATATGACTCTGAAGACGCAAAGTGTCCTTACTTCCTCTCTTCCTATTTATTGCCCTCCCCCAGATTGGCACCTGCTGAGGAGTAATTAGGGCAGTCCTAATTTGGACGGCCAAATCCTGATTACAGTGAGGGGAAAAACAGGAAATGTTCTAGTTTTGCTGCCAGCAAATGACTGACTTAAATAGAAAGCCATATACAATTCAAATGATCCAAAATGGTATAACACTGGGGAAGGAGGAAGGGAGCAGGAAGACATTGCAGTCTGATTTTCTCCCGTGTGATCCTCAGCAGATATCCTTCAGAGATATCATAAAATCTAGAAGCTCACAATGCCCTCTGCTGCGGGTTGGCTTGTCTTCCAAGCTTCCCATGAGAACCGGGGCAGCTCCTGGGAGCTTGGCGATCTGAGGAAAGATGAAAAACATACCACCTTTCTATGAGTACCTCATTCTGGAGAGAAAGACTGTGCCGCAGGTAATGATGTCAGGTTACGTGCTTTGGATTAAGAGGGCTTTCCTAAAAAGGGAAATGAGGGCTAGAAGTCTTTTCCCTAATTATCCACACCCCTTGGGGCTTAAAGGGAAACGCAGCTGTGAATTCTGTACTGCTCGACATTAGCCATCAGGCACTTGGCCTATGAGTCGCCTATGTCTAAGCAGAGTGCTTCCCTCCCCTTGCCTGTCCTCTGTCCTGAGATCCAACCAGCAGCTCATGTATCCCAAAATAATAATGTAAAGATTGGAAATCACAGTTTTCGGAAGTTTCTCTCTGTTCCAATTTAGCATCAGTTCATTAATCAATGTTTTTCCTTGGAGGTGGGGGATAACGGGGCTCTCTGCCTTGTGTTGGGCCTGGCAGAGAATACAAATAAAACCTCTTCCCTAGTGTTAGAGGCTCAGTTGGTTTGAGTTGATTTAAGACACAAGCATGTTACTTTCAGCTCACCCCTTTCACCACTTCAGAGAGGAGCTAGAACTCATGCTGGACATGAAGAAAGAGTGAGGAGGAGAAACCTGCAGTGGCTGATGGCAGACATCAGAGCTGGCACTGGGCTAGGTACCTTGTTGACCCTTAGTATGCTCACTAAATGAATGAGGAAATTTCTGCCAGACTGAACAGGACGAGCAAGCAGTGGAGCAGGATGGATGACCATGGTGCATGGGAGAAAGGCTGAGAAATCACAGTGACTAGGGTGGACAGTGTGGTTGGGTAGAAATGGGCAGGAAAGGGGATTTTTTTTAATGTCCTGTATTAGGTAAAAGAGTACTATCGTAGTGTCATGCGCGTCCGTGTGAAGAGACCACCAAGCAGGCTTTGTGTGAACAGTAAAGCTTTTTAATCACCTGGGTGCAGGTGCGCTGAGTCCAAAAAGAGTCAGTGAAGGGAGATGGGGATGGGGCCGTTTTATAAGATTTGGGTAGGTAAAGGAAAATTACAGTCAAAGAGGGGTTGTTCTCTGGCGGGCAGGAGTGGGGAGTCACAAGGTGCTCAGTGTGGGAACTTTTTTGAGCCAGGATGAGCCAGGAAAAGGAGTTTCACAAGGTAATGTCATCACTTAAGGCAAGGACCTGCATTTTCACTGCTTTTGTGGTGGAATGTCATCAGTTAAGGTAGGAACAGGCCATTTTCACTTCTTTTGTGATTCTTCAGTTACTTCAGGCCATCTGGGCATATACATGCAGGTCACAGGGGATGCGATGGCTTAGCTTGGGCTCAGAGGCCTGACACATAGGTGTTGGTAAGGAGGATGACATGATCAAAGTGGTGTTTTACCATCTCACTGGCCCCACTGTGCTCAATAGCAGAGACTAGACACTAGGGGCTCTGGTTGCTTCTGAAGCCCTTCAGGTTTCCTGTGTAGCCAGAGGCCAGGGTCCTATAGGAATGAGACTCTCCTTGAGCTGGCCTTGGAGCTTTTGCAATCTAACTTAACTTCGAACCTCAGAACAGCCAAGGGCATACACCAGGGAAACCGTCTGCAAGCTCCAGCTTGTGACCTGTCTCTCAAAGCTATGTTGTCTCCTAACACTGATACAGATATTCATTTATATTAAACATTAAATAAGTGCAAAAACATTACAACCTATATACAGCATCTGTTTCATAGAGGGCATTCAGCAAATATGCTTTTATTATGTGCGCCTATAATTTATTATGCAAAACTTTATACTGGCATTTATTCCATTGTATTGTAATTTAGACTTTTAAAATATATTATTTCATTAGTTATTGGTTTAACTGTTTTTCTTTAAAAAAAAAACAAAAAAACACTGTTTTTCAATTGTAGCTTCACACAGTTATTTCAGGAAATTTCAAAACACACATCCTGGGTTCTCCATACTAGGCCCACTGAGAGTTGGACCTGGGCAAGTTTAGTTTAAAAATATCCTCAAAGTGATTCTCATGTGTTACTGGTTAGAAATCACTGGTCTGGGCCAGGCACGGTGGCTCACGCCTATAACTTCAGCACTTTGGGAGGCCGAGGTGGGTGGATCACCTGAGGTCAGGGGTTCGAGACCAGCCTGGCCAACATGGTGAAACACTGTCTCTACTAAAAATGCAAAAATTAGTTGGGCATGGTGGTGGGTGCCTGTAATCCCAGCTACTCAGGAGGCTGAGGCAGGAGAATCACTTGAACCTGGGAGGCAGAGGTTACAGTGAGCCAAGCTGAGATCATGCCACTGTACTCCAGCCTGGGTGACAGAGTGAGACTTGGTCAAAAAAAAAAAAGAGAGAGAGAGAGAGAAATCAAGAAATCACTGGTCTGAACTCTTATGAACTCTTAGCTTCCAGAAGTAAGTTATTATGTTATTTTCTACACACCTGTCTGCAATATCTTGCATGGTGTCTCTGTATAGGCCTTGCACTCTTGGTTTTTGATCAAGTGAATCCCTTCATTCATCCTTTCCAGTACATATCAGCTGCCCTTCTGGCCAAATACAGATGCTACCCACCTAACCAGTTGCCCTACAAATTCTCTAGCAAGCAGCCAGTCCTCATTTCTCCTACCCAAGTCACTCTACCATAATCGGATAGGAGTCTGTTGCAGTGACCTTGACATAAAGTAACAAGGACTTAGACTGGAATGAAAATAAATAATAAAGTATTAATACATAGTCTCTGTGCAAGGGACTTTATAGTCATAGCTCATCTAGTCAGTCGCAACAATTCTGTTAAATTAGATTCTCTCTGCCTTTCAGATGAGGAAACAGAGGTTCAGAAAAGTTAATAATGTGGCAAAGGCCGCAGAGCGTGAAGTGGTAGTGCGTGTGTGAAAAGCACTAGCTATATCTCAGTCTTCAGCCCAAAGGAGAGGCAATGGAATTAAAGAGGAAATAGGAAACCTGAAAAATGCGTCCAATGCTTTTAGAGAGACAGTGTAATAACTAGGAAAACAGACTGCAGAACAGCGGATCTGGTTCATTTCAGGTTCTACCTTGCTAGTTGACTGACCACCATCAAGTTCCTAACCTTCTGTGCCTCTGTATTTCACCTATAGAATGGAAGTAATGTTAGTACCTACCACACAGGGTGGTTGTGGGGATTAAAAGTTGATATATGTCAAATGCTCAGAAGAATGCACAGCTCATGGTAAAGGCTAAATGGTCAGCCAATATGATTATTTATTGTTGCTGCATTTGGTGCTGTTTTGTATTATTTACTTTTAAATTCATTGATGATATTGTTGATATTCAATAATAAGACGGTACAAGAAAGTTTTTTTAATTTTATTATTATTATACTTAAAATTTTTTTTGGTTTTTGTTTTTGTTTGGGGTTTTTTGTTTTTTTTGTTTTGTTTTTTTTGTTTTGTTTTTTTTTGAGAGGGAGTCTTGCTCTCTTGCCCAGGCTGGAGTGCAGTGGTGCGATCTTGGCTCACCGCAAGCTCTGCCTCCCGGGTTCACGCCATTCTCCTGCCTCAGCCTCCCGAGTAGCTGGGACTACAGGCGCCCGCCACTACGCCTGGCTAATTTTTTTGTATCTTTAGTAAAGACAGGGTTTCACCATGTTAGCCAGGATGGTCTCCATCTCCTGACCTCGAGATCCACCCGTCTGGGTCTCCCAAAGTGTTGGGATTACAGGTGTGAGCCACGGCGCCCAGCTATTATTGTACTTTAAGTTCTGGGCTGCAGGTGCAGAACATGAACATTTATTGCATCGATATACAATGTATACCACGGTGCCACGGTGGTTTACTGCACCCATCATCCTGTCATCTACATTAGGTGTTTCTCCTAACGCTATCCCTCCCCTAGTCTCCCAGCCCACAACAGGCCTCAGTGTGTGAAGTTCCCCTCCCTGTGTCCGTGTCCATGTGTTCTCATTGTTCAACTCCCACTCATGAGTGAGAACATGCGGTGTGTGGTTCAGAAAGATATTTTTAGGTCGTTTGTTATTTTCCCGGTGTTTGGTGCTTCAGTTGTATCATTCATTGCTTCAATCTGTTAGTCATTCAAAAATCATTCATTGAGCACTTCTAGGAGCCAGCGTTATTCTAGAGCTAAAGGTGGAGAAATGAATTGACCAGGTAAGGTCCTTGCTTTCATGGATTTTACACCTTAATGGAGGGAGCTAGATAATAATCAAGTGGAAATAAATAATAAATTTCTCATTAACAAGGATGATGTGATTAAATAAACAAGAGGTTCAGGTGAGGAGTAGGGTCAGGGAAGCCGTCGTGGAGGATACGGTGTTTGAGCTCAGTTCTGAAGGATGAGAAGGAGCCACGTGGAAATGTGGGGAAGAAAACTCCAGGTGGAGAAAGGAGCAAGTCCGAAGATGGGAACTAGCTTGAATTCAGGTTAGTGAGCCAAGAGAATGAATACTGAGTGACATTGGACAGGTACAGGGGTCGGATCATTTGGGTCATTTCTGGCTGCACATGAGAATCACATGGGAGATGAAAACATATCCAGACTGAGCCCCACTTCAGACTGTGAATTGATGTATTTTTAAAATGCTTCCCAGGTGTTTTCATGTGCAGTCAGGATTAAGAACCATTGATAAAGGATCTTGAGGCTAGAGAATTTGAATTTTATTCTCAGTCAAATGGGAAGACATGCAAGGTTTAAATAGGGAGTTATCTGATCTGAGATCTGCTTATAAAAATCTTAATGATATTCAAACACAGACTATATTTAAATTTGCTTTATTATGAGAAAAATCTGAACATTGACATTGACGGTTGAGACAGTTTTTTTTTTTTTTTTTTTTTTTTTGAGGAATTGTGCTCTTGTTGCCCTGGCTGGAATGCAATGGCATGATCTTGGCTGTCTGCAACCTCTACCTCCCAGGTTCAAGCAATTCTCCTGCCTCAGGCTCCCAAGTAACTGGGATCACAGTGCCACCATACCCAGCTAATTTTGTATTTTTAGTAGAAACAGGGTTTCACCATGTTGGCCAGGCTGGTCTCAAACTCCTGACCTCAGGTGATCTGCCCATCTCGGCCTCCCAAAGTGCTGGAATTACGGGCGTGAACCACTGCACCCACCTGATACAGATTTTATATGAATTCTTGGTCCACTACCTGTGTTACAGTATAATTTTTTTCTTCTTGATCTTTTAAGTATCAAACAGTTATGACCCTTCATATGAGAACGTATCTGTTTAAAGGTTGTTATTAAATTATCCCCAAGAGTTACCTTCTGTAAACTGTCATTCCAAAGCTTTTTTCCCTAGGTCCCCTTGGATGGTTTCTGTTTTCCATGGGCCCTCTCCAGAGTTATCAGAAGTTGTCATTCTCAGGTAGACATATACACTATCATAAAGCTCTCTGATCAGCATTGAGTATGGTGTCAAAGATGTTCTGATGTTCCTTTCCTTTTTCCTATGTATCCTGCTCCATCTTAACTGATTTTTTGGTTTTGGTTTTGTGTTCGTTTTGTTTTATTTGGCAGCACAATACTATTATCTTTGCATCCCTAATTATCATTATCACTTGTGCTGCTGGACATTTCACTGCGGTTTCATCTGCTGCAGGTCCAGTTATTCACAGTCTAAATTGGACGACGGCACTTTAATTTGGACCAGCCTTGTCCAGGGTTCATTTGTTGAGCTTGGCTCCTAGTTTTTGAAGTATCTTGAAAGATTCAGTCTGGGAAAGTAAACATCATGCCGTGGCTGTCACCAAACAGTTGAATCCAATTAGCCCCACCTGCCCCTGGTTGTTTACCTAATGAAAGACTCAGCACCCCAGCTGTGTCCAGGGACCATGCACGCTCGCACTTCCCAACTGTTCCAGAGAGGAAGCGGTACACATCAGAGCCAGGCGACACCAGCAGATGTTTTCTGAATGAAATTCACTCAGCCGTATCTCGAGGGTAGACCTTTCTCTTGGCAGCCTCATCACCTGTACCAAAAGGTACACCTATTTTCCTCTTCCTCTTGAGAACAGATACAAATAGTTACACAGATGGCTCTGTCTGTGGCCCATTGAGCTGTGAATTAATGAGTACATTATGGTTCTGGTAGGGGTGATTAACCTTACTTCTCCTATGAAATAATTGTTGGAGGTATAGCTCTCCTTTTTTGAAGCTATTTGGATATGTCCTGGACTTCTGTAACCCACATGATCTGATTTATCAGAAAATCAAAAACAAATAAATGCAATTAGTCAGGGTGGACTTGCCACTTGAGTGAAAAATTTTCTTTAGGGTAATTGTATATTGCTGATCAATGCCAGTATTTCAAATTAGAATATTTGGGATTACTTTTGGGATTGATGTTCATTCTAGTATGTACTAATATATATATTGTTGAGGGCAGTATGTTAGTAGCATTTTCATTCATTGGGATGACCATTTTTTAATAAAATGGGATCGATGCATATTGGAGATAACATAATCTTGAATTACTGAATTAATCCAGTCCTCTAAAAACATGTAAGTAAATAATGTGGGTACCTTTAATGTCCTCCAACCTAACTTAATTTTTGTAGTTCAGCTAATGCTAAAATGGAAAATATCTAGCCCTTCAAAATGTACAATACCATCTCACACCTACAGATCCGACTATTTCCTGAACCTGAGGGCAGATACGGGCCAGCACGGATGGGCTCAAAGATGTAGATGTTGACAAAATGAGTTGGGCTTGGGCTTCTCACTCTGTGAAACAGAATTTGACCCATAGTGTGGGTCTAAGAGGAATTGAGCCATATAGCCAAGATTCTTTCTGGATGTGAATGGTGAAATTGAAATTTTATATAATTTCCACATGTCACAAAATATTGTTCTTTTAGTTTTTTAAAAACCATTTTAAAATGTCAACACCATTGTTAGCTTACAGGACATACAAAGACCGCTGATGGGTAGGGTTGGCCCACAGGTCATGGTTTGCCCACCCCATTGTATCAGACAGAGTGCTAATTGGGAAGTTAGGGATAAGTGTAAAAGGAGGGGTTTTGTTTGTTTTGTTTCCGAAGGGAGAGATCATTGTAGACTGACATAATCAACAAATTCTTCACAGAGAAAATGAGTTTTTGAGGAGGCTTTCCAATAATAGGCCACCTAGGAATAAGTAACGTAGAAGGGAAAGGCTTGTTAATAATCTCTCCTTGGTTCATTTGTTTTATGAGTCAGGACTATTTTATGTTGGAATTTTTCAGAAGGGGACACACCTGTATTCATTATCCTGATTTGCATTGAATCCAGAGAGGCATGGAGAAGGGCATGGCACAGAGTGATCTGTGATTTGGTTAAATGCCAAATGACTTGACAGCTCATCAAAGTTGTTTAGTGCAGAGAAGAAAACTGAAACCATTAAGATGCTTTTAGTGCAATAAGTTATCTCGACTTTTGAAATTGAAGAGCGCTTATTTTTATCTGTACTTCAGTTCTTATATGCCTTCCATATACCAGGTATTGTGCTAGGCACTAGGGACACAAAAACTAATAAGAAATCAGCTCTGCCCTCAGAACTCATCATCCAGTTTGGGATTCCAGCTTGCAAAAAAGTGTAGAAGGACCAGTTAAAATAAAGGTTGGCAAATGCAAAGGTTGTGGCCCTTGATTGCACATTTAAATCACATGGGAAACTATAAAAATTTCTGTTGCCTGGGTCCCACGGCCCAGAGATTGTGATTTACTTGGTCTTGGGTATGGCTTGGGCATCTGGTTTTTAAAATAGCTTCCCCAAGTGATGCTAATGTTTAGTCGAGATTGAAAACCTCTGGTATAGGGGTGATGAGGCACAAAAAAAGAGGACTCAGATGTACCAAGGGAGGAGCTGGGGCAATGCTTGACAAGTAGAGGCAAACAAGGAGAATGAGAAAAAGGCTTTCTAGGCAGACATGACACACAGAAGCAGGAAATAATAGATCCCATTTGGAAAACTTTGGAATACTCATTATGGGTAATGTGTTCAACCAGCATAGGCAAGGGGTTGGCTAGGAATAGTGAACAGACACAAAGGAGAAAAGGAATAGCAGGAGATGAAGCTCAAAAGATAGATGTTCATGGCTTGCTAAGTCTAGCCTTGGTCTTACCTGGAATTAGAAGTCACTGAAGACTTGTAGGAAGGGTTATAACATGATTGGATTTGTAGTTTAGAAAAATTACTCTTCTGACTGATGTGGTAAGTTGAACTGATGGTCTTGTAGCTGCAGGCGAGAAGCCCAGTTACAAGGTTATTGCCAACTCCGGGTTAAAACAGATGAGGGTTAAAATATAGGTTAATAGCAGTGAATCTGGACAGGAAATGACAGATTTATTAAGATATTAAGGCAGTGTAATTGGCAGGATGTGGTGACTGGGTAATTAGGATGACTCTGTGTTCGTTCCTGACTCGAATAACGGGATGGCTTGAATAGGGAACATTAAATGCTCAGTGGGAGAGAGAGAGTAGTAGTTGGTAAACTGAGCTCCTCTTGACTCATTTTAACTTGAAATGTGGATGAAACTTTCAAGTAGAGTTCTACAGTAAGCCTTTGGATATGCAGACTGGAAACTTAGAAGAGAGGGCCACCCTAGAGATGATCATTTCAGAGTCATCAGAATATAGGTGGTTCAAGTTGGGCAAGAAGATGACTGCCCAAGTGGCGGCGATGCAGAATTCTGTGGAACACAGCATTTGAAGTACGGATGGAGAAAAAGAGCCGTCAGTTTGGCTAAGAAAGGTTAGGATGGTAGGTAAAGAACATGATGTGGAAAGCAAAAGAGTAATATTTCAAGAAGAGAGTAATCAAAAATCGTGGATGCTTTAGAATAGTCAAAGAGTGCGAAGAATAAAATAAAAAGTGCTCATGGGTTGGTGGAGCAATTTCAATGGAGTAATGGTTCTAGAACCCTGATTGCAGTTGATTTAAGACTGGATTTTGATTTCCTGTCAAAAGTTTGATACGAATAGATTTAAAAAGCCCTTTTCTTGTTTTTAACTTGTAGAAATTCTGGATTAAAAAATTATAACTTTAAAAGCATTTTAAATATGTAACCAAACTCAAATAGATGAAAGAGAATTCTCCAGATGCCATGAATGAAAGAGGAATTAAAAGCCAGAAACAGACAAATGTGGAAGTTGAGTGGGCTACAAAGGTTTCAGGACCACATATAGAGGTCAAATAGAGGCTAGCATCTTGACATCTTCCAGGCAATGAGGGAACTTTATCTGTGCAGAAGTTATGCAAATAACTGCTTCGTTCATATTTCTTAGTTCATTCATGAATGGAACCAAGAAAACTTGGGACTTAAGAAGGAGCTACCCAACCTACAGTAGGAAAGTAGCCCCTAAAAGAAATCAAAATCCCGCACCTCATGTGATATGTGTAAGAACCTCAATCTGTACTGCCTACATAGGGAGAAAAGGCCTTAAGCCAAAAGTAAAAAATTTAGAAAGGCAAAAAAAATTAAAACCCTGTTTGGAACCAGTGAAACTCAAAGGACCCAGAAGAGGCAAATGCAGACTACCTAACAGTGATATCTTGAAAATTCAGGGCAAATGCAAGATTCCTACAGAGGATAAGTCCCACTGAAGTAGAGCTTCCAGACCAAAGTAGCAGACCACATGAGGAAATGCACCATCATTAGAAAAGAAGGCAAATTCAACAAACAGGACACTTGACATCTACAAGAACTACCAAAGAATATAAAGCCACTTCGTAAAAGGAACTTAAAAATTGTTGTTTTCTAAAACATTCAAGGAGATAAAGAAAAGAGCAGTTTCCATGATACAAGAACAGGACAGTTTGGGAGGGAAAAGCCAGTAGATTTGTAAAAGAGGCAAATAGAAAATCTAGAAATGAAAAATACAATAACTAAAAATTTTTCAAAAAGCAGTAGATGGGTTAAATCATAAAGTAGACCTTGGAGAGAGATTTCATGAATGAGAGGTGAGGCAGGGAAGTCAATTAGTGCAGGCTGCTCCTTTGATGAATGCCTTTGAAGGAGAGGGAGCAGCTTTGTTAGAGAGGAATGCAGAGAAGAGATTCATTCATCCATTCATTTTTAAAATAACAGAGGATTAGGGACTATATAATGGAAAGAGTAAAAATACAGGAAAAAGGGGAGATAGATTGGGGAGAAAAGATCCCCAAGAGCCTAAATAGAGGAATTACTGGAAATGAATGAGGGTGAAACAGATTTGAACATATCTCTGTTGGGGATAGGAGGTCAAATATTTGAAAATATGTAAGTAGATCCCTTCCTTTCTCTGTCAGATAAGAAGGATATGGGGGATAAGCAATGAGCAGATACAGAAAGGGCAAATGTTTTTTAAAGAAATAGCTACTAAGATAAATGGGGAGATGAGCCTGATCAGAGACAGGTATAAAGAATGTCAGAGAACATTGAGGGTACACCTGCAACAGAATCTCATCTCTGAGGTAGTACCATGCTATAAGATTGCACCTAGCAGTGCAAGTATAAGATGGTAAAAGTTAAATTGTTGGATTAGTCCATAAATATTGCAGAAAAGATGCAAGGAAATAACAAAAGAAGAAATAGAAGATAGCAGTAAGAAAGTAATTTGAGAGACTGGAGGGAAGAAGTTTCTGTAATCCAATTTTTGTGTCTCCGACCATGGTTACTACGAGAAAACATTTGCTTATAGTGAATTAGAAGAATTCTAGAATCTGTTTTCCTCCTGCCTCACCTAATTTCCCATGCATGTGTGCCTTGAGCTCAAAACTTTAAGAGAGCAAATAAATAGCGGTCTTATTTATTCTAGTTATTTTAAAAGAACCAGGGTAATATTGCTCCCTACAACAGTGGTCCCCAACCTTTTTGTCACCAGGGACTGGGGTGGGGTTTGGGGGAAGAAAAAGGGATGGGATGGTTTCAGGATGTAACTGTTACACCTCAGATGATAAGACATTAGTTAGTTTCTCATAAGAAGCATGTGATCTAGATCCCTCGCACGTGCAGTTCACAATAGAATTTGCACTCCTATGAGACTCTGATGCCTCTGCGGATCTGGCAGGAGGGGAGCTCAGGTAGTAATGCTCACTGGCCTGCTGCTTACCTCCTGCTGTGCCGCCCAGTTCTTAACAGGCCACGGACCAGGACCAGTCCGTGCCCCAGGGGTTAGGGACCCCTGCCCTATAACACGAAACTATGTTAACTTAAGTCAGTCTGTCATGAATCAAGCTTTGTAGGCTTCAGCTTTTTGTTTTTGTTTTTGTATTATAGAGAGGGTCAATCTATGTTGCCCAGGCCAGTCTTGAACTCCTGGCCTCAAGCAGTCCTCCTGCCTCAGCCTGCCAAAGTGCTGCAGTCATAGATGTGAGCAACTGGGTCTGGCCCAGGCTCCACTTTCTTTTGTCTACAAACATTAATTGTCTGTTGGGTCAAGGAGGTATCATACATACATGCCATATATATTGTTTATTTGGAAGTGCAGAATGTCCCCCAGCATGAAAAGAGATTCCTGCCTATGGTGAGGGCAATCTTCTGGAGTCTTGGTCAGCCCCAGAGGAGGAGCCAGCTAATTGGCACTCTTTTCGTAAATAAATGTCACTTCTGTCACCTAGTACTGCTGACGAGGATATTTAGATCATTAAAATCAGTTATAGTGACAAATGTTGAACAGAAAGAAAAGCTTTTAAATTAAATTGAACTTGAACGTTTAAGATGAATTTGCAGGTAACATTCTGGTAAGAGCAGTATTAATAGCTAACCCCTGGGCCCTATTAAAAGACTTGAAGCCTGTCAGTTCTAGGTCACTAGTCAGAGCCCGCTGGAGATGGCAGCAATCAAAGGCTTTTTCTGCCTGACATCTGGGGCTCAGGGTTTCTTTTTTTTTTTTTTTTTTTTATACTTTAAGTTCCAGGGTACATGTGCATAACGTGCAGGTTTGTTACATATGTATACTTGTGCCATGTTGGTGTGCTGCACCCATCAACTCGTCAGCACCCATCAATTCATCATTTATATCAGGTATAACTCCCAATGCAATCCCTCCCCCCTCCCCCCCCCCCATGATAGGCCCTGGTATGTGATGTTCCCCTTCCCGAGTCCAAGTGATCTCATTGTTCAGTTCCCACCTATGAGTGAGAACATGCGGTGTTTGGTTTTCTGTTCTTGTGATAGTTTGCTAAGAATGATGGTTTCCAGCTGTATCCATGTCTCTACAAAGTATGCAAACTCATCCTTTTTTATGGCTGCATAGTATTCCATGGTGTATATGTGCCACATTTTCTTAATCCAGTCTGTCACAGATGGACATTTGGGTTGATTCCAAGTCTTTGCTATTGTGAATAGTGCCGCAATAAACATACGTGTGCATGTGTCTTTATAGCAGCATGATTTATAATCCTTTGGGTATATACCCAGTAGTGGGATGGCTGGGTCATATGGTACATCTAGTTCTAGATCCTTGAGGAATCGCCATACTGTTTTCCATAGTGGTTGAACTAGTTTACAATCCCACCAACAATGTAAAAGTGTTCCTATTTCTCCACATCCTCTCCAACACCTGTTGTTTCCTGACTTTTTAATGATTGCCATTCTAACTGGTGTGAGATGGTATCTCATTTTGGTTTTGATTTGCATTTCTCTGATGGCGAGTGATGATGAGCATTTTTTCATGTGTCTGTTGGCTGTATGAATGTCTTCTTTGGAGAAATGTCTGTTCATATCCTTTGCCCACTTTTGATGGGGTTGTTTGTTTTTTTCTTGTATATTTGTTTGAGTTCTTTGTAGATTCTGGATATTAGCCCTTTGTCAGATGAGTAGATTGCAAAAATTTTCTCCCATTCTGTAGGTTGCCTGTTCACTCTGATGGTAGTTTCTTTTGCTGTGCAGAAGCTCTTTAGTTTAATGAGATCCCATTTGTCAATTTTGGCTTTTGCTGCTGTTGCTTTTGGTGTTTTAGACATGAAGTCCTTGCCCATGCCTATGTCCTGAATGGTATTACCTAGGTTTTCTTCTAGGGTTTTTATGGTATTAGGTCTAACATTTAAGTCTCTAACCCATCTTGAATTAATCTTCGTATAAGGAGTAAGGAAAGGATCCAGTTTCAGCTTTCTACTTATGGCTAGCCAATTTTCCCAGCACCATTTATTAAATAGGGAATCCTTTCCCCATTTCTTGTTTCTCTCAGGTTTGTCAAAGATCAGATGGCTGTAGATGTGTGGTATTATTTCTGAGGACTCTATTCTGTTCCATTGGACTATATCTCTGTTTTGGTACCAGTACCATGCTGTTTTGGTTACTGTAGCCTTGTAGTATAGTTTGAAGTCAGGTAGCGTGATGCCTCCAGCTTTGTTCTTTTGACTTAGGATTGTCTTGGCAATGCGGGCTCTTTTTTGGTTCCATATGAACTTTAAAGCAGTTTTTTCCAATTCTGTGAAGAAACTCATTGGTAGCTTGATGGGGATGGCATTGAATCTATAAATAACCTTGGGCAGTATGGCCATTTTCACGATGTTGATTCTTCCTATCCATGAGCATGGTATGTTCTTCCATTTGTTTGTGTCCTCTTTCATTTCACTGAGCAGTGGTTTGTAGATCTCCTTGAAGAGGTCCTTTACATCCCTTGTAAGTTGGATTCCTAGGTATTTTATTCTCTTTAAAGCAATTGTGAATGGAAGTTCATTCATGATTTGGCTCTCTGTTTGTCTGTTACTGGTGTATAAGAATGATTGTGACTTTTGCACATTAATTTTGTATCCTGAGACTTTGCTGAAGTTGCTTATCAGCTTAAGGAGATTTTGGGCTGAGACAATGGGGTTTTCTAAATATACAATCATGTCATCTGCAAACAGGGACAATTTGACTTCTTCTTTTCCTAACTGAATACCCTTGATTGCTTTCTCTTGCCTGATTGCCCTAGCCAGAACTTCCAACACTATGTTGAATAGGAGTGGTGAGAGAGGGCATCCCTGTCTTGTGCCAGTTTCAAAGGGAATTTTTCCAGTTTTTGCCCATTCAGTATGATATTAGCTGTGGGTTTGTCATAAATAGCTCTTATTATTTTGAGGTACGTTCCATCAATACCGAATTTATTGAGCGTTTTTAGCATGAAGGGCTATTGAATTTTGTCAAAAGCCTTTTCTGCATCTATTGAGATAATCATTTGGTTCTTGTCCCTGGTTCTGTTTATATGCTGGATTATGTTTATTGATTTGCGAATGTTGAACCAGCCTTGCATCCCAGGGATGAAGCCCACTTGATCATGGTGGATAAGCTTTTTGATGTGTGCTGAATCCGGTTTGCCAGTATTTTATTGAGGATTTTTGCATCGATGTTCATCAGGGATATTGGTCTAAAATTCTCTTTTTTTGTTTTGTCTCTGCCAGGCTTTGGTATCAGGATGATGTTGGCCTCATAAAATGACTTAAGGAGGATTCCCTCTTTTTCTATTGATTGGAATAGTTTCAGAAGGAATGGTACCAGCTCCTCCTTGTACCTCTGGTAGAATTCAGCTGTGAATCCATCTGGTCCTGGACTTTTTTTGGTTGGTAGGCTATTAATTATTGCCTCAATTTCAGAGCCTGCTATTGGTCTATTCAGGGATTCAACTTCTTCCTGGTTTAGTCTTGGCAGAGTGTAAGTGTCCAGGAAATTATCCATTTCTTCTAGATTTTCTAGTTGATTTGCGTAGAGGTGTTTATAGTATTCTCTGATGGTAGTTTGTATTTCTTTGGGGTCGGTGGTGATATCCCCTTTATCATTTTTATTGCGTCTATTTGATTCTCTCTCTTTTCTTCTTTATTAGTCTTGCTAGCGGTCTGTCAATTTTGTTGATCTTTTCAAAAAACCAATTCCTGGATTCATTGATTTTTTGGAGGGTTTTTGTGTCTCTATCTCCTTCAGCTCTGCTCTGATCTTAGTTATTTCTTGCCTTCTGCTAGCTTTTGAATGTGTTTGCTCTTGCCTCTCTAGTTCTTTTAATTGTGATGTTAGAGTGTCAATTTTAGATCTTTCCAGCTTTCTCTTGTGGGCATTTAGTGCTATAAATTCCCTCTACACACTGCTTTAAATGTGTCCCAGAGATTCTGGTATGTTGTATCTTTGTTCTCATTGGTTTCAAAGAACATCTTTATTTCTGCCTTCATTTTGTTATGTACCCAGTAGTCATTCAGGAGCAGGTTGTTCAGTTTCCATGTAGTTGAGCGGTTTTGATTGAGTTTCTTAGTCCTGAGTTCTAGTTTGATTGCACTGTGGTCTGAGAGACAGTTTGTTATAATTTCTGTTCTTTTACATTTGCTGAGGAATGCTATACTTCCAATTATGTGGTCAATGTTGGAATAAGTGCGATGTGGTGCTGAGAAGAATGTATATTCTGTTGATTTGGGGTGGAGAGTTCTATAGATGTCTATCAGGTCCGCTTGGTGCAGAGATGAGTTCAATTCCTGGATATCCTTGTTAACTTTCTGTCTCGTTGATCTGTCTAATGTTGACAGTGGAGTGTTGAAATCTCCCATTATTATTGTATGGGAGTCTAAGTCTCTTTGTAAGTCTCTAAGGACTTGCTTTATGAATCTGGGTGCTCCTGTATTGGGTGCATATCTATTTAGGAGAGTTAGCTCTTCCTGTTGAATTGATCCCTTTACCATTATGTAATGGCCTTCTTTGTCTCTTTTGATCCATGATGGTTTAAAGTCTGTTTTATCAGAGACTAATATTGTAACCCCTGCTTTTTTTTGTTCTCCATTTGCTTGGTAGATCTTCCTCCATCCCTTTATTTTGAGCCTATGTATGTCTCTGCATGTGAGATGGGTCTTCTGAATGCAGCAGACTGATGGGTCTTGACTCTTTATCCAGTTTGCCAGTCTGTGTCTTTTAATTGGAGCATTTAGTCCATTTACATTTAAGGTTAATATTGTTATGTGTGAACTTGATCCTTCCATTATGATATTAACTGGTTATTTTGCTCGTTAGTTGATGCAGTTTCTTCCTAGCCTTGATGGTCTTTACATTTTGGCATGTTTTTGCAATGGCTAGTACTGGTTGTTCCTTTCCATGTTTAAGGCTTCCTTCAAGGTCTCTTGTAAGGCAGGCCTGGTGGTGACAAAATCTCTAAGCATTTGCTTATCTGTAAAGGATTTTATTTCTCCTTCACTGATGAAGCTTAGTTTGGCTGGATATGAAATTCTGGGTTGAAAATTCTTTTCTTTAAGAATGTTGAATATTGGCCCCCACTCTCTTCTGACTTGTAGAGTTTCTGCCAAGAGATCTGCTGTTAGTCTGATGGGCTTCCCTTTGTGGGTAACCCGACCTTTCTCTCTGGCTGCCCTTAAGATTCTTTCCTTCATTTCAGCTTTGGTGAATCTGGCAATTATGTGTCTTGGAGTTGCTCTTCTGGAGGAGTATCTTTGTGGCGTTCTCTGTATTTCCTGAATTTGAATGTTGGCCTGCCCTACTAGGTTGGGGAAGTTCTCCTGGATGATATACTGAAGAGTGTTTTCCAAGTTGGTTCCATTTTCCCCCTCACTTTCAGGCATCCCAATCAGACGTAGATTTGGTCTTTTTACATAATCCCATACTTCTTGCAGTCTTTGTTCATTTCTTTTTCTTTTTTCTTTTGGTTTCTCTTCTCGCTTCATTTCATTCATTTGATCCTCAGTCGCTGATACTCTTTTCTTCCAGTTGATCGAGTCGGTTACTGAAGCTTGTGCATTTGTCATGTATTTCTCGTGTCATGGTTTTCATCTCTGTCATTTCGTTTATGACCTTCTCTGCATTAATTAGTCTAGCTGTCAATTCTTCCACTCTTTTTTCAAGATTTTTAGTTTCTTTGCGCTGGGTACATAATTCCTCCTTTAGCTCTGAGAAGTTTGATGGACTGAAGCCTTCTTCTCTCATCTTGTCAAAGTCATTCTCTGACCAGCTTTGATCCGTTGCTGGCGATGGACTGCGCCCCTTTGCCGGGGGAGATGCGCTCTTATTTTTTTGAATTTCCAGCTTTTCTGCCCTGCTTTTTCCCCATCTTTGTGGTTTTATCTGCCTCTGGTCTTTGATGATGGTGACATACTGATGGGGTTTTGGTACAGGTGTCCTTCCTGTTTGATAGTTTTCCTTCTAACAGTCAGGACCCTCAGCTGTAGGTCTCTTGGAGATTGCTTGAGGTCCACTCCAGACCCTGTTTGCCTGGGTATCAGCAGCAGAGTTTGCAGAAGATAGAATATTGCTGAACAGCGAGTGTACCTGTCTGATTCTTACTTTGGAAGCTTCCTCTCAGGGGTGTACTCCACCCTGTGAGGTGTGGGGTGTCAGACTGCCCCTAGTCGGGGATGTCTCCCAGTTAGGCTACTCAGGGGTCAGGGACCCACTTGAGCAGGCAGTCTGTCCGTTCTCAGATCTCAACCTCCGTGTTGGGAGATCCACTGCTCTCTTCAAAGCTGTCAGACAGAGTCGTTTGCGTCTGCAAAGGTTTCTGCTACTTTTGTTGTTGTTGTTGTTGTTAACTGTGCCCTGTCCCCAGAGGTGGAGTCTACAGAGACAGGCAGGTTTCCTTGAGCTGCTGTGTGCTCCACCCAGTTCGAGCTTCCCAGCGGCTTTGTTTACCTACTTAAGCCTCAGCAATGGCGGGCGCCCCTCACCCAGCCTCGCTGCTGCCTTGTGGTTAGATCACAGACTGCTGTGTTAGCAATGAGGGAGGCTCCGTGGGCATGGGACCCTCCCGGCCAGGTGTGGGATATATTCTCCTGGTGTGCCCGTTTGCTTAAAGCACAGTATTGGGGTGGGGGTTACCCGATTTTCCAGGTGTTGTGTGTCTCAGTTCCTCTGGCTAGGAAAAGGGATTCCCTTCCCCCTTGCGCTTCCCAGGTGAGGCGATGCCTCGCCCTGCTTCAGCTCTCGCTGGTCGGGCTGCAGCAACTGACCAGCACCGATTGTCCAGCACTCCCTAGTGAGATGACCCCAGTACCTCAGTTGAAAATGCAGAAATCACCGGTCTTCTGTGTCGCTCATGCTGGGAGTTGGAGACTGGAGCTGTTCCTATTTGGCCATCTTGCTCCGCCCCCCAGGGTTTCTTAATGATGGTAGATTGGCTGTGAAGAGAGGGGTGTCCATAATTCAAACAATACCGTCACCTAGAACTAACTGATAATTTAAACCAAGAAGTCAGAGTACAACCTTTTGTAACACTTCTGTCACCTCTCAGGTACTAGTTATGTTGTCACTTAATAGCATTGTTTAACATGGTTATCCCACTTTTTATTCAAAGATCCCACTTTTTCTTAAAAGATTCCCCCAAAACATACCATACGCTTTTATTTATCCTAAGGGATCAAATACAGTAAGAGGACCTAGTTAGTGTTTTCAACTGTCACAATTACTCAAGAACTAAGAAACTAAGAATGAAATCTGGAAATGCTGTTCCCCAGTAATTTGCCCTATTAATGGGTATCACGGACTCCAACTTAGATAATGGATTATGTTCAAAAGAGAGATGAGTGTGATCTCTTTTTTGCAGCAAAGGTAGGTGGAAATGCTAACTGAATACCAGGCATCATGCTACAGTGTCTCTTTTCTATTGGCTGTGTTTAGGGGTATTGTCCAGTCAGAAGAAAAACTTGTTATCAGTGCATCCTGGGCAAAAGATGATGATATCAGCAGACTCTTGAAATCTCTACCAAACTGGATGAATATGGCTCAACCCAAACAGCTGAGGCCAAAAAGAGAGGAGGAAGAAGATTTCATAAGGTAAAGGGTCCATTTTCTAAGTTGTACTAAACATGGGGAGGAAGCGCATCTGTTTAACCAATCTTTTCTTACATGAGATTTTGGCCAATTCTAAAAATCAAACAGCAATTACTTGAACTTAGTAAAATCTGTTTTCCTCCTGCCTCACCTCATTTCCCATGCAAGTGTGCCTTGAGCTCAAAACTTCAGAAGGAAAAACATTAATGCGAGTCAAATTTGGAACATTGCTAAATTGGGTTAAATATCTCTTAATTTATAGGTTCTTCTTTCCTCTTAGAGGAAAAATAGAATTCATTCATTCATTCATTCAACAAAGCTGTTTATAGCCCCCATATGGGCCATACCTTTTCAAACATGAGAGTAAGATAAATTTCTGTCCATACAGAATATGTTATGATTGTTCTTAACATGTTCTTCAGTCCATAGAACTGTTTGTTGGGCTTTCTGGAAAACACAAATGTGCTTCCTGTGTGTGTGTTCACGTACTGAGTATCATCTGTGATTGTTTTCTGTGTTTTAACAAAAGTAGAGTCTTTCTTTTAACTTTATCACTCAATATTTGCCTTTGTTCAATTTGAATTATTTACTTAGCCATGAAAATGTGGCCTCATTTGATGAAGCTGCTCATTTCCATATGGCTGGCTTGCCACAGTGAAACATGTTCACCTCTGTCACTTTAGAGCAGTATCAAGTAGAAAAACAATGGTGGCAATACTTAGTCACATCAAAGTTAGGTTTAATATTATTTTCTTTTGCCTAAGTGAATTAAGTAAGTGGTAAAAATAAAATAAAAGCATTTTAAAGAAACAAAGACTAGAAGAGGAATAAAAGGAGTAATGGCCCATGTTTTAATTCATCACAGAACTGTGTTCTTGTCTCTCTCTCTCAAACTGTGCAACCGTAGACAAATCTTTACTGCTCACAAAGTTAACCTATAATCATACACTATAGTGTCATATTTTTACCAACTTTTTAATATGAAAATTTTCTATAGCGTCATGTTAAACTTTCTCAAAACCATGATACTCAAAAGTGCATGTGTAATTTAACCTAAATTCTTCCTGTTTATGTTTTTCTTCCTTATTTTTCACAGTATCTGAAAGAAACTTGTTAGCTAGTTAATTATATAAGAAAACTCTATCTCTCACCACCTTCATTTTTTGAAGGAGCAATTTTAGGTTTACAGAAAAACTTGGACAAAAAGTACGGAGTTGCCATAGATCCCCTTACACTGCCACCAACCATTTCTTCTGTTTTTAACATCTTGCATTCATGTGGTATATTTGTTATAACTGATGAGCTAATACTGATACAATATTAATGACTAAAGTCTGTAGTTTACATTAAGGATCACTCTTCATATTCTAAATATATGTGTTTTGACACATGTATAAGGAATACATCCACCATTATAGTATTATGCAGAATAATAATTTTGCTACCCTAAAAACTTCCTGTGTTCTCCTATTCATCCCTCCCTCCCAGCCTAAAAATGAATCAGGAATTTGTGGATTTTGACATTTGAATTATTCCTTCATTTTCATTGGCCATCATAATCTTGACTGATAGTTGAGTCATTTTATGCTAATGTCACAGACATTTATCATATAAGCATTTTGACTCTAGATTTTGTTTTCTATGGTATTCATTATATTATACCTAATGTATTATATTGTTACTGAATATATTATAATGTATTATATTGTTATAGGTTCTCTCCCTTCCAGTAACAGGTTGTTAAACAGAACATCCAGCTGTATTTGGAGGAAAAACAATACATTGAATCTAGGTGCTTTAAAACTACTTGTCTTATTTTCCTCTGAGTTATATGTCTGACTAATCAATGCAAAGAAAAAATAATAATCATTGTTGAAAAGAAGATGGGAGAATGAAATATAAAAATGATGTGAAATAAATTACATAGGTTTTGGGTGGAGGGTGATGCAGTCCTGAATAGGGAAGAGAGACTAAAGGACGTTTTGTAGCTATTTGTAGTTATTGAGTTATTCAGAAAATAGCTTTTCTATTTTGTCTGGAGAATCAGATGAGTGGTATGTTTATTATGACTACCTTTTGGGGTTTTGTGAAATTAGGAAGTCAACATGATTAACAGCAAAATATTCATTTCCAGCAAGCAAGACGGTTGATCTTAAGTTATTATTTGACGTGAGTCATATGTTAAGTGTTCAGTGAAAAAGGAATAAAAGCAGAAAGCAGGTTTGCACTTTTACTTTTCTTCTGTGGAATCCTCTTAGCATAGGTCCTTGTACCATAGGTCCTCAATAAATGTTGAATGAATGAGAAGGATCAGCTCCTCATCAAATGAAAGGAATAAAATGTAAAAACAAAAAAAATGAGGAGGCCTCAGGCTTCAGTGAACTCTCTAAAAGTTACATGCATAGTAAGAAATTCCCTTTGGAAAGTCACTGGCCTACATTCTGGTCCTCAGCACCATCATTAACTAGTTTGTTTTGTTTTTGTCCTTAGTAGTTCTTTATACCTCTTCAATTTTTTCATCCAATTCAGATTAAACAATTCTAAGAGAAGCAGAACTCTAGCAGGGCTAGGAATGTGTTTAGATAAGGAAATTATATGAATAAAGTAAAGCACAAATGATTCTCAGAAAAGTTCCTGTTGGAAATTTGAAAGATTCTCAACGTAATATAAGCCACAGCTGTTAAAAGGTTCCAGCTGACTATAACTACCAAAGAATCTTTAGATGAGTTTGAAGGAGTAAATGAAAGGAGTGAAGTGGGGAAAAAAAAGACTTTAGCTGTCTTGAACAAAATGTTCATATTTATGTGCATAAATTGGAGACATTTATTTCATTATATCTGGATGCTTAATGTAACTTTTAAAATATAATTATAAAAGGAAAGACAAATTAGAAAACATGAATATATTAAATAAGTGCAAGAGTAGAAAATGCTTTACTAAAATATTTTCTTTGCCGCAGTTAAATGAGGTGAAGGTCGTAGATGGATATAGGATGCTGCCAGGCAAGTCTGGATGAGAAGCTGACTTAAATCTCAAAACTAAACAAAAAAGACAGGTCATTAACTGGAGACTCAGCTGCAAACATATCAATTAATGTTCAAGATGATTGAATTAGGCATTCTGTTATTATATGAAAATGATACCATTCTTGTTAGCATAAGATTGGCAGTAAATGGAAAAAAACAAAATGTAAAATCTCCCCTACACATCACATTAATGCTAGTGTATTTGGATAATTATTTGAGAATTATAATTATCTGTTAGTATCATTAAAGTGTTACTAATTTGTCTCCTACATTTCATTTTTTATTTAATTTAATTTTTTCCCATTAAAGTGGACATTTAATACCATACCTCTTTCATTTGAAGCTTAATAAAAGAAAAAAATGCAATTCTCCCAAGGTATTCCCACTTAGCCCTTGAGAAAGGCTGGCAGTGGTCACCTGTGCCGTTGTGGTGGTGGGTAGGATGCCTGTAATCAAGCCTTGGGTAGGTTGCAGGCAGAAGTGTTCCCAAGACAAGGGCAAGTGGTGAGACGGTCTAGAAGCACTGCCGAAAGCCCGTGCCTTCTGTAGGCTTTGCCCCGCTCTGTCTCTGCTGATGCCTGTTCTCTGCTGCAAGCTGAAATTCCCTGCCAGGGGGTGAAGGACCATTTGCCTCCTCACCTCTGCCTTTCTCTCCCTGTTGAATTGTTTCCACTTCCCAGTCCACCATCCTCTTTCATACTCACCTTTGCCATCAAGATTCAGCTCCGGTATCAACTCCTCCAGCATCTCCTCCCAGAAACCCTCCTCCGCCTCCACACTCCACGCTACTCCCCTCACTCACAGTCTGTGGGTGAGTCAAACAAGTAAGCAGACCCTTAATAGTGTGGTGAGTGCTACTGCTGGAAGGAAAAATATGGATAAACCTACACAGAAGAGGCCAGAGAACTAAAAAGCATACTATAACTACATTAGAAAGACAAAGGGGATGGAATTGGAGCTCAGGGGAGGGATTCCTCATGCATCCATCAAACGAGGTCAGAACACAGTATCTAAAATTAACATCAACAAGTAGCCATTTCAACAGATTCTTTAGAGAGATGGTGAAAATCACTGGAAGAATTTTAGAAACAGTAGTACCTTTTTTTTTTTTTTTTGAGACAGCATCTCCATCTGTCGCCTAGGCTGGAGTGCAGTGGCGCGATCTTGGCTCACTGCAACCTCCGCCTCCCGGGTTCAAGCGATTCTTCTGCCTCAGTCTCCCAAGTCGCTGGGACTACAGGCACGCGCCACCATGCCTGGCTAATTTTTGTATTTTTAGTAGAGATGGGGTTTCACCGTATTGGCCAGGCTGGTCTTGAACTCCTGACCTTGTGATCCATCCACCTCGGCCTCCCAACGTGCTGGGATTGCAGGTGTGAGCCACCACTCCTGGTTACGGTAGTACCTGTTTGAACAGTTATATGTGGTTGTTTCTGGGGCACAAGACTGAGACTGGGGAGTGGTAGGGCAGTGGGGTCACTACTGATTAATGTAGGTTATTTAACCATGGGTAATTATTCCTTTGGGTTAGAATTGTTATTTGCTTTAAAAATAACTGCACACATCCTCAAATCCTGTGACTGCTCTGATAGTTCCCTGCTGCTCCCAAATACACTGTTGTTCTAACACTTCTATCCCAGAAAAAAAATTGATCATCTTAAGCCATTTTCACTTTTTTTGCCAATTTTACACAAAGCATTTACTCTTCTTTATAGTATCTCTTTTTTTTTTTTCTTTCCAACTTTTATTTTAGATTCAGGGATATGTATCCAGGTTTGTTACATGGGTAAATTGCGTGTCATGGGGATTTAGCATACAGAATATTTTGTCACCCAGTTAAGAAACATAGTACCCGATGGGTATAGTGTTTTGGTTCTAACCCTCCTTCTACCCTTCACCCTCAAGTAGGCCCATGTCTACTGCTCCCTTCTTTGTATTAGTGTGTATCTCATTTTGCCCCTGCCAGGGTTCACATCTCTCTCTTCCTCGTCCTAAAACCCCCTCCCCTACTCATTCCTCATCCTTTCTCTTCTCTGTTCCAAGAGAAAAGAAACCTTACCTGATACCTCCTTGCTTTTGCCTGAGGTCAATTGTTTAATGTCTCTGCTCTGAATAGATATCAGTTCTTCAAGAGGAAAGCATATGGCAATTTGACAAATAACCAAGACACTCAATAAGCTGGTATATAAAGTATGACTTTTAAACCCATACTCATTCTCAGTAGTGGAAAAACCAGAGTATTATGTGTTCAACTTATAATAAGTGATTATTGGTTATTTTACTCCTATCACCTGGTAATCTATTTTGAAGTTCAGGAATTCTTTACGGAAAGTTATTGTTATAATTATGCACTGTATAATGCATATTATACAGTGACTCCTGGCAGAAAAACTGCATACCTACGGAAGTCCTAGCACCTAAAGAAAAAACATGAGCCTAATTGTTTATGCCTAGTGTTGCTTGACAATTTCTATGAAGCAAAGCTAGTGGCCAAGCTTATTTGAGTGTCTTAGCTAAAGAAAGATGCATTCTTTTTCCAAGCTCGTAGAGCATTTCCATGCAATTGTGTTCCAAGTCTACATATCATAACTCTGAGCTGGTGCTGTCAGCATCAAAGTACTACATGCTGCTTTGCAGTTAGCTTTTTGTTTAGTTTCTAGTATCAGTTTTCACGGAATTTTTTCACTGTCTTTACCCACTGATACATCAGTGTACTCTTCTGCTTGGTACCAAAAACGGGAATACAAAATGTGGAGAAACCCTGAGATGGAGCCTTGGGTTCCTGACCCCTGTGCCGCTAACTCCTCGTGTGTCCCTTCCTCCTCTGCACCTCCAGCTCTTCCTCTGTAAACGACAACCTGTGAGGCTCCCACTTACTGGGTTTTTTTCTTACGTGATGTTTGTGTGTGTGTATGTGTTTATGTGTATTTATTTGTTTTAACTAGCTTATGAGGTCATATTTAACATCCAGTAAAGCTATGTTTTTAAGTCAGATATTTATGCTTCAGAGGAGGTTGGAACCCCTTGTGTAATCACCTAATGTATTTCTACCCATTTTGTGGAACTTTGAATATAATCGTACTATTTTTAGTTACTACTTTGGGTTCTAGTTTACATTTATGGCATTTTTTTTTCAAACATTCATCATTTATTTGATGTCTCAGAAACACAACCTCCAATTGTAAAGCTGTTTGAAAAGAAAATTGGGTCAATTTTTTCATAATTACTATTTTCCAGTGAGGTTTCCAGAAAAACAGTATCATACAACCAAAAGCTGCCTGTAATTGCTTTTGAAGGATCCAGTTCTTAGATAAACTCAGGATTCAACACTGATATCAAAGATGTAAGGTTAATGACCAGAGTGCCTAGCCAGTTTTATTGTTCTAGAA
The DNA here is from genome assembly GCF_009764315.1 of Trachypithecus francoisi. Classification (NCBI taxonomy): domain Eukaryota; kingdom Metazoa; phylum Chordata; class Mammalia; order Primates; family Cercopithecidae; genus Trachypithecus; species Trachypithecus francoisi. The sequence continues at coordinate 24,999,699 of NW_022681469.1, read as the reverse complement.
TTTAAGTGTTTAATGACAGGCATCAAATGAGTCACACAGGAGTGGCTCAATAAATACTTGTTGAATGAATGTATGTCTGTATTCATGTGCTACTTGATATATAAGTAATGGATTCAAATAAGAGAAAGGATAGTATAGGAGGAATCTCAGAATATGGAGTACAAAAACTTAATTGTTTGCCCAAATTCTGAGCTGCAGTTTTATATTGGCAATTGAAAATTACTCAGAAATAAAAAAGTTATCTATTTAATATATGGAATATATTTTTAATAATATAGGCAAAAGAACAACAGTTATGCTGCTAGGAAAGAAAAACTGTAACTTAAACTAAAAGTATAATTATAGAGAAATTTTAAAGAATTTCTTCTCATACACATTATAGAGATCTGAGTCAAATAGGAACAGGTTTTTTTAAAACATAATAAATCTCTCATAGTAATGCATTTGGACTTATCACACACCTTGACCTGTGATTAAGATCTTGGCCTCTAATTGGAGAAGCTGTTTGAATCCTGGTGTTTTGCTACCAATCTAGCCTCCATAAGGATGATGTGTTTGTGTCTTTCTTTTAGACTGGGAGCCTGCATGGTGGCAACGCTGCCTTAGCAGAATGGTGTGTGCCATTTACTCTCTAGACCTTTGCCTCTGCCATAGCTTTGATAACTCTAACCTTGCTTCTTCTAGAAGAGGCTAAATTATGCATAATAGTTTTTCTGTGCTCAGCCTTAAGAACACAACACATAAACCACTCAAAAATACTTACACAAGGACAGAAAGATAGACTGATAGAAGAAACTATGCATTTATGCGTTCCTGGATTGAACATGTCAAAACCTAACTGACTGTCATTCTAAATTTTCTCTCTCCAGATCTGAAATAAAACGGCAGAGATAGTTTGCAGGGATTCTGATTGCTTTCGTAATATTGCTGAAGTTTGTAATTGGTACATTAACTTCTCATCGTACATGTTATATTTTGTATAAAACCTTCATTTCCAGAAACTCGGCACGCTGGGAAGAAAGTTGAAGAGCACTGTCAAGGGATCTATGCAGGAAGTGATTCCCAGGAGTTCACCATCTTAGGAACTATTTTGGACAGGAGTAGGAGAGATACTGATTTTGAAAAGCCCAAGAAAAAATGCTTTTTCTCACTTCTTATTTGTTCCCTGAGCTTAACTCTTTGTTGTTATTTTAGAAATTTGAAAAACAGTAAACCCACAGAAAAGTTAACAGTGCAGTGAATACATATGTGCCATATACTGACTGAGATTTCCCGACCACTGACATCTTGCTATACTCACTCTATGCTCTCTCCAAATATATACACACACTTCCTTGCCAAACCATTCAAAAGTAGGCTACAGACATAATGACCTTTATTCTTGAAATCTGTAGCCTGCATTTCCCAAGAACGAAGACATTCTCTTATGTACCCATATCGTTACCGTATGTATTAGTTTTATGTTGCGGCCTTGTAACAAATTACCACTGTTGTCAATAGGCTTGGCCATTTGAGTCTGTCCTGGCCTTTCCCCTGCTCTGTTCTTTATCACAGGGGAACTGACTTTGCAGGCAGCATTTCCTAAGCTCTTGGGGCAGTTATCTCAGGTCTGGGCTCACCAATAGAAAGTGGCAATGAAAGATTTGGGGAACATGGCCAGGAGAGAGAGAGACGGGCCTGAGTGTGTGTGTGTGTGTGTGTGTGTGTGTGTGTGTGTGTGTAAATGTGATCAGATACAGCACAGGTCTGCAGACCAATCCCTGAAACCATTTGTGATGTTTTGTTCATAATTGCATCAGGTCTGCTGAAAGTGCAGATTTTTTTTTCTTTTTCGCTTTCTTTTCAGTAGATAGCAGAATTCTTTAAAGACTAAATGGAGACAATTTTGAGCATCTTTGGCAAAATTTCCTTAAATGAATTCTTGTCAGATAGACCTTTTTAAAGATTGTAATTGTGTGGTAAAATTAAGTTAAATGGGTTTAACACTCCTGGCAAAATTATCTTAAATGAATTCTTGTCAGAGCTCTTTAAAGATTATAAATAATTGTGTGGTAAAAATTAAACTTAACAGGTTTAACATTCTTCTTTAGTTTCATAGGCTTCTATGGGAGCCTGTTGGCCAACCGATTTGGAAGGCAAGTCCTGAGATGGGATCCAGTACCCAAACACTCATGTTTTGAGTTCTGATTCCCGCTCCTGCTGGGTCGCATCATTTTGAGCAATTGCTAAGTGCCTGTTGCCTCTGAGTTTCTGTTACTTCACCTTCTGAAGACAATGTTAATTTGCTGCCGCTTTCACTCAAAAATACATAGTGTCTTCATTAAATAATGTGTTATCATAATAAGCAGAAGATGAAGGATACGTAAAGCGGAAATAATACTGTCCAGTTGCCAGGCAGCAGCCATTCTGGCTGTGAGGTCTTCTGCAGGGGACAAGTGACTGTGTCTTCCGCAAGCCTGGAGCTACCAGTCCAGACCAGCTTCAGGCCAGTGGGCCCACTGCCTCCCACCTTGGCACAAGTAACTAATACCCGTGTCCTTCAGTTTTGTGTGCTGGGATTCCTGCCTGACGTGCCCATTTGAAAGTTCTCTCATATGTGGTGAGATGTTCCATTTTTCTCTTCACTAAAGCGTGAACTTGTTTTTCTGGAGAACATATGGATAGTATAGAAAAGCATGATACGTTTCTGCAGTTAACATTTTGGCATATAGACATCCAACCTTTTTTCGGTTCATGTATTTGTTTATTTTCTTAATATCATACAGTACCTACAGTTGTATAAATTTATTTTACACAACTGCATATCATAATGAAAAGTAAGCTATACCAGTTTTCCATGTTATCAAGTTTTTTGTATACATAATTCCTAATGAATTCATGGTTTTCCATAGTATAGATAGATGATAATTTAATAAATCAGAGGGTTTGGGAAAAAAATCTGTAGTCGGACAGCTAAAGCCATCCCTTTAAGGTTATTCTAACACATAAAAATCTTCCACCAAGCTCTTTGACACACACAAATCCTCGAAGGAATGATTTTTTGTGTGAAATGGTTATAGCTGTCAATCACTGATTCTCTGTGTCATGGTTTCTGTGCTCTTTTCAGGTTGTTAGGGGGTGATTATGGATTCCTGTCAAATGAGATGTCTGCTATGTATTCAACATGAGGCAGTTTGTATTTTTCTCAGTCTATTGCTCTTCTGTCTGAGGAGGTTAAGCAAATCTCAGTGAGCCAGAGGGAAATGGCATAGGCATCAAGCCCTGGCAGCACAGGCAAACATGCCCGGGGCCCAAGATCCCCACTCAAGCAGATTAGACTTCTTACATAAATACATTTGTCTTGATTGTCACATTCCACCTAGGGCTACAACTAATATGCATAAAAATAGCTCCAAGCCTGGTTTTCAAAGCCATTTGCCCCCCCCCCCCCCCCCCCCGTTGCTTTTTCACCACCCAGCTCAGAGGCATTTTTTGTGTTAGATCTATCACAGATGATTAAGGGGCTCGAAGAGCTGATATATATAAGGGCAGATTAAGAAAACTAAATATTTACAACCTGACTGAGTGACAGCCAAGGGAAATACTATAAATGTCTTCTGGGCTCGAATCACGGAGGAGACATTGTTTTGCTTTTCCTAGTAAGTGGATTTTAGAGCTATCCAAATTCAGAGAAAGCTTCCTTGGGATGACATCTCGTAGGCTAATTAGATAAATGAGTCAGCTAGAAATTGCATTTAGCAGCTACTAACAGAAACTTGAAATAGCAGTGGCTTAAACAAGTAGGGTTTCATTTTTCTGTGCTATGACATGAAGCTCAAAAGCATTTTTCTTGTCTGGGACTGCACTGGTGCTCCATAAGGGCGTCAGGGCGCCATTGCCCCACTGTCTTTGGGCTCCATTATGCTCAGCGCTGGCTTCCATACTCAAGGTCACCTGATGTTTGAGAAGAGCTGCTGCAGCCCCAGTTGCCATGGCTTCATTCCAGAAAGAGAGAAGGCAAAAGAGGCCTCTGGTAACTAAGATTGCTTAAGAGAGCTTCCTTGAAGCCCATCTACTGATTTCAGTTTACATCTCACTGGCCACCGCATCTGCAAGAAGGGCAGAAACATTTACTGGGGTTTTTTGTTTTGTTTCACCTTAAGTTGGGCACATTGCTGACCCCAACAACATCAGGGTACTTTTACCAAGAACACATGGGATAATGGATACTGGGTAGGCAGCTAATGGCTTCTGTCACAATAATTAACATCTTGACAATTCTGATGAAAGTTGGGACTGTAAGACGCTGTGGTTGGTATTTGTAAAACTCACCCTTGATATGTAACATATTTCCTCCTGCTCACTCTCATCTACTTAAATTCATTCATCATCCCGCTGAATAAACTAGCCATCTCAACAGACCTGAGAATAATAATAACAATAGTAGTTTTTACCAGGTAAAAACTGTTTGCACTGTGTTATGCACGTAAAAGCATCAGCTGAATGATTTGCTTTAAAATTTTCTAAAGTGGTGATGGGGAGGCGTAAATAAGGATAAATGGAATAAGACTTCCATGAGTTGCTAATAGTTGAAGCTGGAAGACAGTTACATGGGGGGGTTGTTATACTCTTCTTTCTACTTTTATAATTATTGAAATTTTCCCAATGAAAAGCTTTAAAAGTCACATTTAATCCTCACATTACTTCATATCAGGTCAGTTCTTTTACCCCTGGATAATAATGCTTGGAGTTAAGGAGTGTCACACAGCAGGCAAGTGGCAGATTCAGTATTCAAACCTGGGTTTATCTCGCTTTGAAGTCTGTGTCCCACCCTTGCCACTCAAGGAAAACACTTTTCAGACAAGCAGCCTGGGCATCACCTGGAAATCAGTTAGAAATGCAGAATTCAGGGCCCCACCCCAAGACCTTTTCCACACCCCTTACATCAGATTGGTGCACACCCACATTCCATGTGCTGGGTTCACTGCTCTTCATTGCCTCAACATCAACTGTGGCCTTTCCTTTAGAAAAGATAACCCTTGGCTAAAATAAGGAGGCTAGCCGTGTCTCACTTCTTGTTAGCATAAACATTTTAGAGAACCATTTGATTCACAGCAGTTGTTTCTTTCAACATTGGGCATCTGCTGTAGTGCTGGGTGCTAAACGCCTGTGTGTCAATTAAGCATCTTTCTGACTATGTGTCAACAATTTTTATTAATCACTGCATGCTCAAACTTAATATGACTTGTTCTAGTTAAATTAAGCCCTTGCTTCTTCTCACGTAAGGTGTGTTAGATTTTAAAAGCCTTGGGTCTTACAGAAACCTCTCCAGGTGCCTATTTCAACCTCCTCCATCAGCAGCTTTGCTTACCCACCTGTGTGTAACTTTCTTGATTTTTTTTCCCTAACAGTCGCAGTCTTTTTTTGGGGGGGGGGGGGGAGACAGAGTCTCATGCTCTGTTGCTCAGGCTGAAGTGCAGTGGCACGATCTCAGCTCACTGCAACCTCTGCCTCCCGGGTTCAAGCGATTCTCCTGCCTCAGCCTCCCGAGTAGCTGGGACCACAGGTGCACACTGGCACACCTGGCTAATTTTTTGCATTTTAGTGGAGACGGGGTTTCACTGTTGTTGCCCAGGCTGGTCTCGAACTCCTGAGCTCTGGTAATCTGCCTGCCTTGGCTTCCCAAAGTGCTAGGATTATAGACATGAGCCACTGTGCCCAGCCCTCCGTCATCTTTTCTAATTTTAGCCCTTTTCATTTTTAAAAGGAAAGAGAGCTGTGGAAATTAGGCAGCCTGAGTCCCAGCTTTGCCACTCACGTGTCATGTAGGCAGAACAGTTAACTGTCGGAGCCTCCAGTTCTTCATCTCCGCAGTGGCTGAGCTCTGTGATCTCAGGCCCCTTCCAGCTTCATCCTTTGTAACCCCTATAACTTGATTTTTCAACCCCTCCCTGACCCTGCAAAACGTTTTACACATCGGGCTCTGCGTGCAACCCACTCGATTATATTTTTCCAGTCAGTAAAAGGATCCCAGCATTGATGTTTTTTAATTGGTTTCTCTTTCCAAATGCTAAATGCCTTAATAGTTATACTTTATGTGTGTTGGATCCTTTTTAGAACAACTTAGTAAATGAATAAATGAAGCCTGTCATCCATCTCAGTTGTAACCTACTCTTTTAAAGAGTAGGGTCTTTGCCTTTGAATATTATTCAGTATTTTCTAGGTGTCAGATTAACTTGGTGGTTTTATTTTCACTACAATAAACTTTAAACCATGTACATATTTAACACCCTAAGCTGTTTGTCAACCTGTATAGCATGAGAAGAGGCAAGGAAAACACCTACAGGAGAGCAGTATAGACGCCATCCCCAGGAACCATCACTGTATAAATCAGGCCCATGCTCGTCCCTGTTGAAGGCACAATCATTGGAGTCACTTATTTCTTCTTCTAAGAACTTTTTCCCCTACCAGAATCATGCTAAGCCGGCATGTGATAGTTGTCTCACAAAGTGAAACCTAGGGAAAAGAGCATGCTGTAAACTAGTGATCATGTCAGTCCTTGTGCTAGGTGTGCCTGAAACAGCGTTGCCCGGTCCCACCTTTTCCATGCTGTATATATGAAGCGTGTTTCCAATTTGCTTTTCAGGGCAGCTTTTGGCAAGGAGTCTGAAGTTCTTATTGGAAACCTGGGTGATAAATTAATCCCTCCACAAGACATCCTTCGAGACGTCAGTGACCTCAAAGCCTTGGCCAACATGCATGAAAGCCTGGAATGGTTGGCAAGTCGAACAAAGTCAGCTTTCTCCAATCTGTCTACATCCCAGAGTAAGTATCTAGTAGGAAGCTGTTGTGGGGACAGTTGAGGAATAGACTGAATGTGTTCATTGAAAGATGAGAGTATAAACTGGTCACCATGTCGGGGCGCGTCTCAAGTTGTCAGAAGATCCTGGTTAGAATTCTGCTTGTGTTGCACTTCGCGTACTTTGTGATTCTGGGAAATGAACTAATCTTGGTTTCCCTGTGTGGAATGTGGGAAGCCAGGAAAGGCCCATGTTAACATAGCTTGATATTAACATAGCCTTAGAAACATCAGTTCATCTAGGATTGAGCCACTATGTCTCAAGAATAGAAAGGAATACCTTTTTTCCTGCTTACAGCGACTTCTCAAGGGCAGAAACCGTCTCAGAGCTCAGGGCTGTGTGCACGGCTGACATTCTCATTTTACTTGGCATAAAGCTGATTTTTTAATTGGAGTCATAGAAGTGATTAAGGTGCTAGAAAATAGAGTCAATGAAGACAACAATTATTCTGGGAAAAAAGATGGCTAAGAGATAGCAATTACAGATTTCAAGGAAATTAAGGAACAGAACATGAAATTAGGGGGAACCTCTTTTTCTGTCAAGGACCAATGACTTAGAGAAAAATGATTTGAAAAAAATGATTTGAAAACTTTAGGGCACATAAACTTTAATAGCTATACAATTGTACTTAAAGCATTACTTCAGGAGTATGTATAACACAATTAAAATAGAGACAAAGAAAACATGATATGAAGAAGACATAAAGGAAAAGGCAGATTTATTATTTATTTATTGAGACAGTCTCACTCTGTCGCCCAGGCTGGAGTGCAGTGGCACAATCTCAGCACACAGCAACATCTGCCTTCTGGGTTCAAGCGATTCTCATACTTCAGCCTCCTGAGTAGCTGGGATTACAAGTGTGCACCACCACACCTGGCTTTGTGTTTTTAGTAGAGATAGGGTTTCGCCATGTTGGCCAGGCTGGTCTCAAATTCCTGGTCTCAAGCGATCCACCTACCTTGGCCTCCCAAAGTGCTGGGATTACAAGCATGTAATCCCACCACGTCCAGCCCAAAAGGCAGATTTAGATGCATGAATGGAGAGATAGAAACAGGATAGAAAAAGCAAAAAAACAACAGGAAGGAGAAGGAAGCAAAATCACCTCTGAATTTAATATTAGGGCTATTAGACAATTATTAGAAAGAAAACATTATTTGCACTTTGCACAGCAGAGTGAGTTTTTTTTAATCACCGTCATTTGAGAAGGTATTATTACTTGATTAGCCTTGTTTCCAGCCTAGAGATGGAAAGGTGTGGATTAAATTCACAGGGTGAATTATTCCCTTATCCTCTCAGAGTCTAAGGAGCCCCTTAAGTGCTCACTGCTTATATGGCCTCATGCTGATTCTCTGCCTATCCCAAGGGCCAATGCGGGGTGGGAAGAAGGCACTGAATCTTTGGGCTTTGGAGGGAAATCATAGAATCTGCACTAGAAATCTTCTTAAAATATTACTGTATATTTATACTTTTATTCTTATGTCTTTTATTGAAAATACTACTTATTTTTGAGACAGTCTTGCTGTATTACCCAGGCTAGTCTTGAACTTCTGGCCTTAGGTGATCCTCCCATCTCAGCCTCCCGAGTAGCTGGGACTACAAGCATGCATCACCATGCCCAACTCTGAAAGACTGCTTTTTATCTGATGACAAAATTATACAAGTTTATTCTCAGAAATCTATAAGAATAGAAAATGTGTCTACCAATTAAGGATAGCTTGGGCACAGTATTACTTTTGACCAGATTCTACATACGGATGTATCCTTAAAGGCCCCTTTAATTTATAATCCCATAGTATCAGGCAGTTCTATTACAAGCAGCAGTTTAAATTATCCATTTTATCTGCCAAACCCACTCTGCTCCCTTCTCCCCTCTAGAAAAAGTCAGAAAAGAACTAATTTTTCTTTGCTAGTTGCAAAATGAACAGCTCTAAAAAAAGGTGCCACTTGCCTCTTTTCCTGGTTTTCTTTGACTTGGAAATACAGAGCTGCTTAGGTAGTTTATTTAGTAATGTTTGGAAGGAGTGCCGTCATTTAGTATGTCATTAGCATCTAATATTTAATGCTACAGTCTCTTGTTTCTAATGACACAGCATTCTAGATTTCTATTCTGCCCATTCTAAAAGGGCTTCACAAAGCAAGATGGTACATAACCTCTGTAGCAAGCCACTGAGTGATTCACACAGGCTAACCTGGCATCAACTGTTTTCAAAAGGAGAAAGATGAATTCTGAGTTACGCTTAACTTTGTAATTGCACAATTTAGCTGTTGTGTTCATGTCACTGAAAGTACCCCATAAAGTTGATGTCTAATTCGTGCCTATAATCATCTCTGTTATTCTGACAAAGATCTCATCTACCACGCCTGTTAATCCTTTGCCTTATGTTCTCAGTTCCATTTTATAACATAAGTTGTACCCTCTCAGTTCCTTCCAGGGTGATTATTCCACCCAGTGAGTGATTTAAGTAACTGTCAGCATTTTGAGGATCAGTGCAAAACCCAAGTGAACTATAATCACTACTTATGGTGTCTTTGCTAAAACAAAGCATCAAGCAAGCCTGGTTTATCCTGCTAACAGCAAGCCTGGCTCACCCCCACTTACGTGCTCTTTGAATTCCCAGGAGAGATGCCCATTGATGTTTATAATTTGAACAAAGCAGAGGATTCTCTGATAATGACTAACTTTGATTGCCCTATGTCAGTGTGACTCTAGAAGGGGAACAAGGGGACAGCTTTTTAATTTTTTTTTTTTTTTGAAAAGTGAACCAAATGATTACTGCAACGAAAGTGTTTCCAAGTCTGGAGACTAGAGAACTTGAGGAAAATGCTCAGCAGCGTGGGAAGAAATCAAGATAAGAAGATGTTCGGTTTATTTCTTGTTCCACGTTCTGTTAACTATTTGGTATGGTAAAGGCCATGTTTTATTAAGCTTAAGAAGCTATTACTGTGATAGGGTGAAAAAAGTTTGCAGAAAATTATTTTCTTTCCTTTTTTCTTTTTTTTTGAGACGGATTCATGCAGTGGTGCGATCTCCACTCACTGCAAGCTCTGCCTCCCAGGTTCAAGCGATTCTCCTGCCTCAGCCTCCCGAGTAGCTGGGATTACAGGCGTGCGCCACCACACCCAGCTAATTTTTTGTATTTTTAATAGAGGCGGGGTTTCACTATGTTAGCCAGGCTGGTCTCGAACTCCTGACCTCGTGATCCGCCAATCTCAGCCTCCCGAAGTGCTGGGATTACAGGCATGAGCCACCGCGCCCAGCCGAAAATTATTTTCATAGTAGAATCTTCAGATAGGACAGTAGGATTCTCATCCACCTGAACATTTCATGTCAGGTATTACATTTAGAAGAAAGTAGAGAAAAGAATTCCACATTTTAATGGCGGAGCATGGCTGGCTATACATTGTTCAGCAGGTTAAAACTGATTAATTTTTTTCTAAGGTAATTTTTTCATTTCTTTTCGTATTTGCCTAAATGTTTCTCTAACTCCTTTAGACATGAAAGGGTCTCCTGGTTGTATCTAACTCCTGACCACACCAAAGGTCCAACTCTTGTATTTGCCCTACCACACAGTCCACAGTTCCCTGTTCCATCTTCTCTGGTATTCTCCCCTCAGTCTTTCCGACACTGGTTCTACTTAAGATTCTTTCAGTTGAAAGTCACAGACTTAATTGAAGGAAAAGGAATGCATTGACTCATACAACTGATAAATCAAAGGACTTTAAGAGTGGCTGGATCCAGAGGTTCTCCAAATATCGTCGAGTCCCAGGCATGCTTACACATCTGCTCTCTCTCTCTCTCTCTGTTTTTCCCCCACACCCCACCTCAGTCTCAGCCTCCCATCCCTACCCCTAGAAGACCCTTACATTCAGGACCTGCTTTAACAGATGTGCTTTCAGTGCAAGGAAGGTGAGCAGGAGCATATTTAGCCTTGAGCATTCAGGATGTAAGTTTCTACTTATTTTCCTGCATTAATCACAATTTCAACCTTGTAATAAAGGCACAAATAATGCTGGCTTTTTGTAATGCCTGCTGTTTGTAAGATCCCTAAATAAAGACTCTGAAATTGTTATCATTAAGAAAATTCTCAGAACAAAATATGACCTACATAAAAATTGTTAGACTATTTTTCAGTTTAACATTAGTGATTTTCTTTTGCATCTTATCCTTTTGTTTTAAAGATGGATTGTTTTTAAAAATAGACTACACAGAATGTGAAGGAGGCTCAAGGGCTTATTTTGTCTCCATGGCTTCCTTAGGGAGGCCCTTCTCTCTATCTTGAATTCTGTAAAAATCTCTGGGATTAGAGAGTCTACAACCTCCTTGATTACATATTCTGCTCCTTACCATCTAGGAAGTCATTTTTTTTTAAAGTGAAACCCCTGTGCTTCAGTCTAAACCTCATTCTTCTTTTATACTCTCTTCAGAAATTCAATAATGACTATTAACAACTGTTTTCTCTATAAAATATTGTAATGCTTCCAAAAACATTTCCGTGGCCTTGTACTTCCCTTTCACTGGATTTTAAAGATTTTGGGGCCTGTGACAATTCCAGTCTGTGAGTCAAGGACACCCAAATCTAGTAGGATTAGGAGCCCCGATCAGGCGCAAGTTCAGTCTCTTGGACGATGATTCGGCTGTTGGCTTTTGTGAATGTGGGGCTTAGAGGAGGATCTTTGACACCAGGCTTACCCACTCCAGCTCTCTGAGTTCCCGTTGCCGAAGTTCTTGCTAAGCCCACATACATGAATAATAAGAGTAAGAAAAACCATGCCCTAGTCTTTTTCAGTCTGAGCAACCACAAAGTTAAACATTCTTCTAATTTTTCGGGCAAATAAATCTCATAATTTTGGTTACCACAATTGGTTTGTGAATTGCAGTATTAGTTATACAATTATTTATATACTTCTTTCTTAAAGGTAAATTATTGTTAGGCATCTTACAAATCATCTGGTCTAACTCAGGCATTTTGCACATGAGGAAATTAAGGTCTCAGAGTGGTTATATCACCTGTCTGTGCCAAACTGAGATGCAGCAGGTCTTCAAATTCCCAGTTTAATTTTCTTTCTACTACGTCAGTTAGAGCCACCAATGGGACCTTTCATGCCATATTCCTATTAAACCACTCCAGCAGTGTGGACATATTTTATTTTAATGGAAGCACTTTAATGCTTACAAGTAACTTGTGATCATTTCTGATCATTTTCTTGTACCTAAACAGAATTTCTACACCTAAATACGTGGAATTATTGTACAAACCCCTCTTAAATTTCATCTTAGTTGCAATAAAACATTTCTCTAATTTGCCACTCTCTATTTTTGTTTTGCACGTGTTTTCTAAGTTAGAAACTCCATCTGTCTTGTTATCATGCCATGTAATATATTCTAGATATTGCTTTGTCCTACACAGTAGCCACTAGCCTTGTGTGGCTATTTAAATTTAAATTAATTAAAATTAAAAATGTAGTTCCTCTGTCATACTAGCCACGTCTCAAATGCTCAGTGGCTGTTATATTGGACAGTGTAGGTATAGAGCATTTTCATCATCACAGAAAGTTCTGTTGGCCAATGCTGTAGATCATCACCGAGGTCATTAATCAAGGTTAAAAATAATTCCAGTCCATATACTTAGGCTTTGAAAGATACTTGAAATGCCTACCTAGTTCTATCAAAACATGGTGAACTACTTTAATTGTCCAGCCTCAGATCACATGTACTCTCCTGATGAAGGTTGATGTTTTTGGCTCTGCACTATCAAAATTTCTCCTATTGATGTTAACTAATGCTAAAAGGGAAAAGGTTTTGTGATCAAATAGACTGGGAAAATATTAAAGTACATTAAATATAATTCAATACCAGAAAACCTCTAAAATCTTTACTATCTTAACCAGATAATTACAGCAGTGGAATGTTTCTTAAGCTTACTTTTCAGTGGAATTCTTTTCTCCCAGCGTATCTCACAGGGCTTTCTGTCCATGAAACGACTTCCAGGTGACACTGACCGATGCTGTATTTATATAATTTGTTTAGAATATTTTCTTTCTTCCAGCACCATCAGGCTCAGGGCAGATGTTCCACTATTGTGGGAACTTAATTTCATATTATTGGCAAATTTGCCTACTATCAGATGACTTATTTTGCAATTTGGTTATTTGATTATTTGATTCGTTTAGTGATTTTTAGAAATGTTCGAGTCAACCAATATAAAATAACCATAGTTTCCCTTTCCGCCTGTTTCAGGCTTGGCTACTGCTATACTGACCCTTTTCCAGTCATTGTGCTTTTCTCACAATTCTCAAAGATTCTAGCTACAATTTTATAACACACCCCAATTTATGGCATAATGTCAATATATCCATTGTGGGGCTCCTGGGATTGATTTATGGTAAAAATTTTGTTGTATAATATTTTTAGATTAAGTTGCAAAGATATTACAGATAATCTCCTTATCTCTCTCATCCAGTTTTCCCCATTGTTAGTATATTAGTATGATACATATGTTGCAACTAATGAATCAATATTGATACTTTATTATTAATGAAAGTCTATAGTTAGTTCAGATTTTCTTAGTTTTTTCCTGATCTTCTTTTTCTGTTCAAAGATCTCATCCAGGATGTATCACATATACACCGCAGTTTTCCCATATCACAGTTATCACATATATCACATAATGATGTCTCCTTCGGCTCATTTACACTGTGACAGTTTCCTAGACTTTCCTTGTTTTTTATGACCTCGAGAGTTTATAGGAATTCTGGTTGGATATTTGTAGAATCTTCTTCAGTTTGGCTGTATCTGGTGTGTTTTCCTGATTAGACTGGGCTTGTGGGTTTTCAAAAGGAAAACTACAGAGGCAAGGTACCAGTCTCATGAAATCACATCAAGGGTGTATATCATCAATGTAACTTATTACTGATGATGTCTAGGATTGGTTTTGTGCCTCCAATTTGTGTAGTCCTCTCTTGACAGTTCCTTCCAAATTTTGGATTGACTCTCCACTTTCCTACTACAAATTGCTTATCTTTCTAGCGGCTGTTTTTTTTAACATGATAGAAGCATCTTATTATAAGCCCAATGTTTGGATGAGTTGAATACTTGCTAAGAAAAATGGTTGTCTACCTTAAACAATTATGCAGTTGATATGAATTATAATCTTGTGGGTCTGAAAGACTGTGTGGGAGGAACTGTTTTTTAATACCCTGAGCCACTTGACTAAGGCCTGTAGCTACTTTTTGGTTGCTACATGTGCTAAACATCCCTTAGTAAATATATACAACCATATTAATTTCCAACAAAACCAAGCTGACATTGAGAGAGTTTAACTAAATTTCTGCACTAAAAATAAAGTCTTATTTTAACCCATTGTAATTAAACTGTAATGTGCAGTGTTGACTCAAAACCCATTCACAAGTGGAACTCGCTTCCTGAGAAGTCCTTTTAGAGTAGGATACCGCATACCAAGCTGCACATCAGTTACAATCAGTTAGAGAGCTTTAAAAATACTGATGCAGAGATTTTGATGTAATTGTTCCTAGGTATGACATGGGCAACAATAGGCTACACCCCAGACCAGTCAAATCAGAGGCAGAGAACCCATGTTGTAAAGGAGTGGTTTTCATCTCATTAGAAATGCCTGTGCTTTTTAACATATCCCCAGGCAATTTTAACAAACAGCCAAGGTTGAGAACCACCAATTTAGAGCCCCTAAAAATTGATTCTTCAATTTCTGTCACTCTCTATATTTGGGAAATGCTTTGTAATTATTTTGCCAGTTCTTCTATCCTCTGAAGCTTGAGATTAACGTGATGTCCCATTTTACAGACGAGAACAGTAGGCATGGAGATACTGTACTTTGTGTCCATGCCGGAGTCAGGACCACAGCCTTGCTTAGCAGTTGTTAGCTAAGCTGTCACCCAAATCTGATTAAAAACAAAAATGTTCCTTTTACACTTTTCAAGCCAGCTAAATGAGAAGGGCATAAGGAATCTGTGTCTCTCAACACAAAAGGCTGCAATTGCCAAACCAATGGAATGAATGTAGATATGTCATTGAAATTATATCATTGAAAATAAATGGAAAAGACCTAGGTGTCGGTCCACCCCCATCCCCCAAGTGCACAGTTGTGCAATATTCTGGCATGTTTTTATGCATTCCCTGTGGTGATTTAATATTTTCTATGAGATGGAATGTGAATTTTCTCATGCTAGAGCTCACTATCATGGACTCTTTGTGCCTTAATAGTAAATGAAAAATAAAATGCAAATCACCCAGCTGTTTGTTTTTCTGCCTTGGCACAAATGAGAATAAGAATTTCCCTACCCAAGATCTCATGGGAATCTGTCATGTTTCAGGTTTGCGTTTGTCAAACCACTAAGCCAGAGTTTTCCTTGTCATAATTTCATCTGATTCTTTTTAATTAGAACTCTATGCATGGTAATTCCTCTCCCGCCTCAGTATTTACAAGGTTCAAATATTTGTTGACTGTTATCAGACAGCTCCTCCTCAGCCCACCGTGCATGTTTAGTTTCTCTAATCACCTTTCTGTGGTTAGACTTTCCACACCCTTCATCGTTTTTCAGCCTTAGTAATTGTCATTTTCCTAAGCTGACTCTCATACTGTGGCTTCATTTCTGTTGTTCTTCTTTGATTGATGATACTTTCCAAATTCATTGCCATTGGTTGATTTCATGATGATGCTATTGACTAAGAAAATTAATTTACCACTGGTATTACATTTTGTTCATGAGCTTCCCACCCCCTGCCTGACTCTAAATATATTTTGACCTTATCTAATTAACATTACTTACTTGTACTTCTGTGTGAGCCTTTCTCACTTTTAAAAATAATGTCCAAATATATTTCCATGTTGTGCTCAATGTCTCAACTAATCTTTTGTAGGAACAAAAGCACCAACTGATAATTGTATGATGATCCAGTTTTGTTCGTTGTCAGTCTTAATTGTACTCTGTTTATATTTACAAACTCATTGAAACTTATCATAATGAAGAAAGAAGTGTGTGGAAAGCCCCTGTGCTTAGCGTGTTCACCTGATTCTTCTTAGCCCTCTTCTGAAACCCACGTTGTTACTGGGAATGGAGATGCTGCTTATTCTTTTATTTTCTAAGGAATACCATCTAGACCTCTCTGTCTCCTTCTGTTTATCATGCAAGCTTCAGAGTGACCCCAGTGGGGTTCCCCGTGTTTCTTGGTTTTGAGCACATTTTAAATTGCTGATACACAAGGGTTACCCCCTTTGTAAAACATCTCTTCTCTCTTGTTTTCCCTCTCCTGTGATTGAGTGTCTTGAATGTCTTCCCTTGGCTCCCCAATCATGGTTACTTTTGACTCTCCTCACAATTCATGAAATTCTCCTTTTAATTCATAGAATCTTTGTAATTCTTCTCCCTTAGTCTAGGAGACATAGAGCACATATTTCACTTTGAAGTCTGACACACTTAAGGACAAATCAGGCAAGTTAGTATATAACCAGGGAAACTAGCCTGTCTGACCTAAATAGGTCTTCTCACCTGTTCAATTGAAATAATGATGCATACTCATTGGATTGCTCTAACTATTAAATGATCTGATGAACTTGAAGTTCTCAGCAGTGTCTGATAACACAGTGAGGCTCACTATGGGGTTTCTGGGCTTCCTACCGTAAATCTTATCCCTGGAGCTCTCATTCGCTGTCCTGGGTCTTCCCCTTCCTCCTGCCCCTTCAGGCTTCTTTTTTCTCTCAAGTTGTATGATTGCTTTCAAAACTGTTACTATGTATGCTCCTAAATCATTTCCAGTAAATCATGGCTCTCACTCACCAGAACTCCCAAAGTGTTTCTGAGGTCATGAAAGTGTGTCTGAGAATGGGCCTGCATCTGAGGGCCTACAAGTGCTCATCTGAGAAGCCAGGGTTGAATTTGAAAAAGGCACCTTTTGTTCTTCAAAACTGTGAAAACAAGGCTCAGCTATATTGAAAAACATGCCAAATCCAACCACAATTCCCTTCTGTCAATCAGCTGGTCGTTAGTAGAGTTCACTGTCCTGTGCGGATTACAAAGCAGTACCCCACCTCCCTCCATAAGGAGGTGATTATCAACTGTGGAGCTACAGAAGGCTAGTGCTGTGGGCGTTTCAATGTAATTATGGAGTTCTAAGTACTTGCCCATAAAAAATTATGTGGCTGTTTCTTTGGAAATGCCAACATTTGTATCCATAAGGGAAATATTTTATTAAAATATGATAATATCATGGATGCTTAAGTTTGGTGGCTGGGAGCTGCCAGCTGAATGATTGTATCTTCAAGCAAAACTATAAAATGGAAACAACCAGAAGAAACATAAATGAAAAAAAATCTCTGGGAAAGAGGAGAGACAGAAGACTTAGAAAGCAAGAGAAGGCTCTAAAATGGCATGCTAAAATTGCAGAGCCAGACAGAGAAGATGGTGGAAATGCAGAGTCGCCAGAGCCTGAGCCGACACCCCGCACAGCAGAGAGGAGGAGCGGCTGCTGCAGCAGAGTGACTTGAACAAGACATCTGAGGGGACTGATTTGGTTGCCAAGCAGAACCATGCGTTCCAATGAGGAGCAGTGGAAGATTGTACCTGAAGGCGCTGATTGTGCTATTCAATCTGGCCTCTTATCTAGAAAAACCCTTAGACACTTGGGTGCTTTAAAACCTGAGATAAGCCCAGGAACCCGTGTGAAATCATGGCTTAATGAACTCCTCACCAGAGAAAGAGTGTGTCTTTCCATTCTTCACCCTTGAAACTAAGTTTAGATCTCCTACAAAATGCAGTGGGTGAGGGGAGACAAATCCTGACAGGGAAATCAGAAAGAAGATGGAGGGCTGGCCGAAGTGACGTGGAAGAATTCTCCATTACCTCGTGGGACTGAATTTAGAAAAATGTTCTAAATGTGAACTGGACGTGCTTTTTTTCAAAAAGCTTCCTTATTAATCAATAGTGCATAAAGACTTTTTCCAGACAGCCCAGGAAAATGTAGCAAAGGGGCAGGATGTGCGAATCGTATGCGTGTAATGGCCCCAAAGGATACTACGGTAATGATAATGGATTCAACTTTTAGATTACGTTTCAGACTTTCAGGGACCTTTATAACCACTCATTCTTAATCTCTTATCCCTGCCTCAAGCTGTAGTTGACAAACCAGCCTTTATATTCTCAGTTTTACAAGGCATGATCATGAAATGCAAAAGTTTGGCAGTTGCCCAAGGTCAAAATCAGTCAGTGACAAAAATCTAGACCACATCTGTCTGTTCTCAGAGTGCAGACCAGAGTGTCTGGAAAAACAATATAATCACCTATGATGAGTTATGAGTGACAGAGCTACAAGCACACCAAACCAGTGTGCCTTTGTTTCCCCACGGAGGCAATGCTGTTGTTCAGCCATCTCCCAAAGCTAGAGCAGCAAGGCGAATGCAATGCTGTGTGCCTAGTATAAATGGTATTGAATAAAACATTTAGTATAAATGGGTATTGAATAATACACTTTAAAAGAAGGAGTGGGGAAAAGTGAGCTTGACATTATTTTAGTCTCTTTCAGAAGCTGAGATGTAAAAGCTGTACCTCCTGCCCCCAAAGGACCTATTTTGGAACCAAATTTGGTAATCATGCATTCAGGGAGAGGTTGTCTTATTATCTTAAATTCAATACTGTGATTTATATTAAGTATTGTAAATTATACAATAAAAGATTTCCTTCTTCATATGGAAACAGAGGTAGATCAGGTATAGGTCTCTAAGGCATAGTGTTCCTTATTAATAGCAGTTAATTCTGTGTACTAACATCTTTGAGCTCTGGTTGTTGAATCCTAGGTGGATTTGACTAGAGTTCTTAACCAACGTCTTAATCCAATTTTTATGAAAGGAAGAGTAATGAGGACTTTTCAGTAAGACTGATGAAAAACCTAAGTGTCTTTATAGAAGCCAAGAATATCTGATCAGATCCTTCAAGGAAGCAAAAATCCTGTAAATGTCAGAAAGATGTTACATGCTGGAAAACCCCTTTGGTCAAATTCATCTAAAGAAGGTACTATTTGTAGGTGACTTTTCAGCAAGTCTGTCAAAAGCTTCTTGCTACAGATAAAAATTCAATAACCTTTCACTGTGGATGTGCCACAATTATCACTAATTTAAAAACAGTCCCTCTAATAGAGTATTTTATCATGCCGGACAGTCTCTGCATTGTTCATTATTTAGTGTTTGCTAAGCTGATGGCACTTCCACCACACTTTTCTTATCTCTGCTTCTTCAGAATTGGATTTTATATTTCCAAACCAGCCAGATATGACAAGTCATTTTCGTCTCTCTTGTCTTTTAAGAAACGCAAACTTGATTTCTTTTTTTTTTTTCTAGCAATCACCACTTAAAAGATTAAATTTATTGGAAATGTCTGTATTAACTAGCATTGGGATGTGCAGTAAGGCCTATTGCATTTTAATTGCAACTGGGGGTCTTCCCTGTTTTATTCTTTTTATTTTCTAATACATGTGTATTCTCTATCTCTTTGGATTCCCCCATTCTGCTAAAACACACAGTGTATGGCAAAGATGAGGTATTATGAAGCCTGATGTAGTTAGAAGACAAGGCGAGGAGAGTATTATCAGAATTATTATATTATAGAACCTCCAAAAGGTGGTGATAAACGATATAAGTAGATCTTTCAGTAAATATAGACTGTCTTTATATGAGAAACTTCCTGAAAGGAAAATGATAAAGTCATTAGCCTGACACCCGAGGGATACATGCCACTTCAAACAACATCTTTCTATGTATAGCTCATTATTGAAATTTTTAACTGTTTTAAAGCCTGAAAAAATTCTACTCCCTGTGGTTCTGAAAGGATTTTAAAAGATCTGTATACTTTACCCAAGCTTTGGACCCCAAGAAGACAGCCACACATCTTCTGTCGCTGGGAACTCTCTCCTTAGGCCTCAGGGCCTGCTTCTCTGTCCAAGAGAGTCTCTCCCAATTTTCAGGGAAGTATAGAACTTCATTCAAGAAGTTTGATGATAAGATTTTGACCTTTTATGGGTACAGTCTTTCAATAGTGATATCAGAATGCTGAAAAAGATTGTGTTAGAGAATCTCACCAAAATATTCATTTTAAGATTTATGGGTTATTGTTGTAAGCATCAAACAGAAATAGCATTGTAGTCTGTCTTCATACATTAATAATAAGGGCTGCGCTTTAGGATTGGCTTTACGATGAAAAATATTTGCTCAAACTTTACCCAGAGACAGGAGATGCTGGTCACGTCTGCTTCTAAAAGAGGGACTGTGACTAAAAATCTACCATCGTATTACTTGTTTAATGGTACCACAAGTCCAATTAACGCATTTGTTCAAGCCAACAGCCTTTTAGCTTTTCACAGAAATCTTGGAAGTGTGCTAGAGAAACACCCCCACAAAAGAGTTTTGCATATGCTGCTGTATCTGCCTCTCTCCAGGAAGCGGAGCATGGGTCACTGACAGACAGATGGCTGCCACAAGCACCACCAGCGGCCGGAAACTCCTCCCACCAGCTCCCATTCCCACAAAACAAATGGGAAGGGGTGCTTTTCTTGAATGCTGTGCCTGGACTTTCTCTCCCTTGACCCAGCCCTACCCATGGAATACCGAGGCAACCTCAACATCTGTTACACTCCTGCCTTAATTCTAGTCCTCAGCACCAGCGTAACTCAATAGAGGAGTATGGGCTTGTCCTTGGACAAGGTACTTGACATTGCTGATGGTGTCATTTGTATTATAAATCCCTCATAGGTTGTTTGGAGGATCAGCTCAACTAATGTATACACAACACCTGGTACAATGCCTACAAACAGTGATCACGTGATAAATAGTAGTTTCTTCTGCTTCCTCTTTTTTAAGCTCTTTTCCTCATTCTTATTCTTCCCAAGAATATTTTATTTCTCTCTTTCTCATTTAGCTACCAATAGTTGCCGAAAGTGGTACTCACCGTGAAATGCCCAAGTTCACCCTCTGTTTATTTCCCCCTGCTCCTGTCCTTCCTATTGATAACTAGGTTATTCTGCCCATTCTGCTTGATAGTTTAATTTCATCTCAAAAGATCTTTGCTGTATTGCAGTTGAAATTAGATTTCGAGCTCTTAAGTTTAACAGCCTTCCAAAATCTACGTGTCCTTGGAACATAGGCATAGGGTAAGGTCGTATTTATTCAGGGGCACAATGAGTGAAACTTAAGGTTAAACCTCAAGCTCTCATTAAATTACTTCCTCTGTGAACTTGTATGTCAGCATATCAACAAATATGGCAATGAAGAAGCTGCTGAATTGGCCGGGCGCAGTGGCTCACACCTGAATCCTACCACTTTGGGAGGCCGAGGCGGGTGGATCACCTGAGGCCAGGAGTTACTAGCCTGGCCAACATGGTGAAGCCCCATCTCTACTAAAAATACAAGAATTAGCCAAGCGTGGTGGCAGGCACCTGTAATCTCAGCTACTCAGGAGGCTGAGGCAGGAGAATTGCTGGAACCCAGGAGGCAGAGGTTGCAGTGAGCCAAGATCGTGCCTTTGCACTCCAGCGTGAGCTGACAACAGCAAGACTCTGTCTCAGAAAAATAAAAAAGAAAGAAAGAAAGAAACTGCTGACTTGTGTCTTCAGTAAAAACTATTACAAAAATGGCAGACCAGCTAATTTCAGAGCCCACAGTAGCTCTGGGACTCAGGCCTTTTAACATCAACGGAATGATTCTGTCTGTGTTGAAGTGGGCTTTGGAGTAGCTCTAGTTAAGATCTATCCAAGCTTCAGCTGGGCCTCTTCCACAGGGGTGACAATAATCTGGTTAGCTGCGTACGCCTCTCTGCTGCCTAATAACACACTTACGGGAGTTCTGGGAGTCTCAGTTCTGCTAGGATCTTAGGAGTGTTCGCTAGGAATGGAAATTTGTGTTCTTTTTTATTATCATTTCAGCCATTTTTAAATGTCCAGTTTGGGGCATTCAGTACATTCACATTATTGAGTAACCATCACCATCATCCATCTGCAGAACTTTTCTCATCGTCTCAAACTAAAACTCCATATTCCTTAAACAATAATCCCTCATTTCTCCTTCCCTCCAGCCCTTAGCAACCTGCATTCTATTTCCTATCTGTATGAATATGACTACCCTAGGTGGCCCATATAAGTGGAATCATATAGTATTTGTCCTTTTGTGACAGACTTGTTTTGTTTAGCATGATGTCTTTAAGGTCCATCCATGTTGAAACATGTGTTAACATTCCCTTCTTTTTTGAAAGCTGCAGATACTCTATTGAATGACTGTACCACACTTTATTTCTCCATTCATCCATCAATGGATGCTTAGGGTGCTTCCACCTTTTGCCTATTGTGAGTAATGCTGCTGTAACATGGGGGGACAAATATCTGTTCAAGTCCTGGTTTTCAGATCGTTTGGGTATATACCCAGAAGTGAAATTGTGGAAATTAGTCATTTGAGATTAGATGTACTTCACATGTTTTTCTACTTCTTCTCAACTCTCTGATTGCTTATATATGTGACGTCTTCTGAAGGAAAGTTCAGTATGTTTCTCAGATATGATAATAATATATAGGCCAGGCATGGTGGCTCATGCCTGTAATCCCAGCACTTTTGGAAGCCAAGATGGGTGGATCACTTGAGGTCAAGAGTTTGCCGCCTTCAAATCAATCATTACTTCTTACCACCTCTTGAAATAGAAAATAAAAAATTTGGCCAGGTGGTGGCCAGGCACAGTAGCTCATGCCTGTAATCTCAGCACTTTGGGAGACTGAGGTGGGAAGATCTCTTGAGCCCAGGAGTTTGAGACCAGACTGGGCAACATAGGGAGACCTCATCTCTACAAAAAAAAAAAAAAAAAATTATTTAGCCAGGTGTAGCCCCATTTCTACAAAAAAAAATTTTTTTTCTTTTTAGTTAGCTGGGCATGGTCATGTACACATGTGGTCCCAGCTACTAGGGAGGCTAAGGTGGGAGGACCACTTGAGCCTGGGATGTCAAGGCTGCAGTGAGGTGTGATTGCACCACTGCCCTCTAGCCCGGCAACAGAGAAAGACCCTGTCTCAAAAAGGAAGAGAAAAGAAAAAATTTTAAAAGCCCTAGAGAGTGCCCTCCTTTCACTCCTAGAGAATTCAACATTGACAATGGAAATTTAAACTTACTGGCTTGTTCTCCAGATCAGCTGTTTACAATGTTGGCTATATGCCCCCCAAGAATTGTGTAAAACAGTACATTGAAGCATGGGAAGGAAACATGAGACCATTTATGTATACTTTTTAAAAGTAAAACAGTCAGAAACGATGCAAGTTTTACTAATATTTAACATAAGCGATGACATGATAGCCCTCATTTGAGCCATATGTGAAGTACTATACGGAAGGAGTCCTGCAGGAACCCCAAGGATTCCGCAGTAGAGAGAGGCTCACTTTGGCATCTTCGGCCATTTTTTAAAATTTTCAACATTTTGTAATACGTTCCAGGTGAGGTAGATTTATGGATTACATTTTCTAATTTTTACTAAACTCACCTTCCCCAAATGGATAAGTGACTTCAAAGGGAAACTTTGGATTGACACTATAAGCAAAACTGAACGATGAGAAAATGGCAGAGCTGGCATTGTCATTGTTCCTGGCGGGGATCTTCATCAGTTACATTATAATTATCTAAGCAGTAATAATCTAATCAGATGACTGGAAACTGGCAAAAGAACTTGTCAAGGATATTATTTGGAATATGGATTTTCATCTACAATTATTAACACGAACCTTGCTCTAAGTGTATGTGTGCCTTGAAATATTAGCTATTACATGTTGAAGCTGTAATCATTAGGAAGACATTTAAGAATATCACTTGTTTCATCTTTAGCTTACTTTTTATTGATTTCTTTTCTGGTTATATTTTTAAACTTATATAATGTATTAGTAGCAGTATATATAAATAACTAAATATACATTGACTCTGAATCTGGACACAAATATTTTTCGCTGTTGGAATACATAATCAAAGAGGCTTGGAGGTCATTGTGGTACGGGGTCCTTGGGGTGTCTCTTCACTAGCAGGAAGCCTCTGTGGCCACTGGTGCCTTTGAGTTTTGCTCAGGACCACTGGGCTCACTTGACCTGGCAGGCTGTGCTCGCCTTGGCTTGCGCTACCGGCCTGGATCCCATGCCTGCCAAGGGCAAGCAGAGCAGCAAGCGGGATGTGAGCAACGGAGCGTGAGCTCCAGCCACTGCTCACAGCCAGATACACTGGCTGCAGTGAGATGGGCAACTCCAGGTGCCAGCATGGGCGCCAGCTGCCTGCGAGGCTGCAGCTGGACCAGGCATACCACAGGCAGCTTCCACAGCTGGCACCAGGGAACACGGTGGCACATGGACGCTTGGAGACGCCAGGAACTGCAGAGCCCCAAAGAGGGTGTCACGGCCCTGGCTTGGGGAGCTCCTACATCTGGGCTCCCCAAGGGGCTGCAGCTCTTCTCTCCTCTCTTCTCTCCTTCTTGTTGCTTGCAACTTGGTGAGCAAGGGGAGTGTCTCAGCCCTATTTACATTATTTTTTTTTTGAGACAGAGTCTCACTCTGTTGCCCAGGCTGGAGTGCAGTGGCCGGATCTCAGCTCACTGCAAGCTCCGCCTTCCGGGTTCACGCCATTCTCCTGCCTCAGCCTCCCGTGTAGCTGGGACTACAGGTGCCCACCACCACACCCGGCTAGTTTTTTGTATTTTTAGTAGAGATGGGGTTTCACTGTGTTAGCCAGGATGGTCTCGATCTCCTGACCTCGTGATCTGCCCGTCTCGGCCTCCCAGAGTGCTGGGATTACAGGCGTGAGCCACCGCACCCAGCTTATGCCTCTTTTAACTGTGCCATTGAGTGGGTCCTGATTTCTTGTCCTACATCCAGGAAGAATGAGTTACATGTTCAAGTGTTGGGTGAGCAGAGTGAAGAGGAGTTTTTTGAGCAACAAAACAGCTCAGTGGAGACCTGTGGTGGGTAACTCCTCTGTGTAGCAAAGGCATCCCAATGAGTGTTCAGCTCTCAGCATAGAGGAGACCCTGGGGTGGGTAGCTCCTCTCTGCAGCTGGTCGTCCTGTCAAGTGTTCAGCTCTAGGCAGAGAGGAGACCCTGGAGTGGGTAGCTCCTCTCTGCAGGCAGGTCATCCTGTTGATTGCTTAAATCTGGCTGAGTCTGGGGCTTTTCTGGGCTTCAGAGGGGAGGAAGTGTATGTTGATTGGTCCATGGGTGGGCCTGGAAAAAGCAACATAAGGTCCCATTCTGGTCCATGGGACTGGCAGCCTGGCCCCCAGGCTTCAGACCTTCCCTTGCTTAAAGGTGGGGCTTCACTGGGAACCTGCCCTTGTCAGGAGGCCTGTCTGCCTCCTGCTGCTGTTCATGGTACCCAGGCTGTTCATGCCAAGGGGCGCCTACAGACCTGCACCAAGCTGCCCTTGGCACCCCATCAGCCCCCCTCCTGACAAGCCAGCACCCAATGGCGAGTAGGGGCTGGCGTGTCAGCACTGCCCTGAGTGCGTGCATACATGACCAGGTTGCAACAGTGCCCAGGCTTAGCCTCAACTTTGCTCCGAGATCAGAGTGGGCACTGGGAGCAGGGAGAAGCCAGGCAGTGAGAGTAGACACTTCTGAGCCTTCAGGGGCAGTTGGGGGGCTTCCCAGGTCCCTGAGTCTAGAGATGCCCAGGTCTGCAGCTCCAGTTTGGGTGGCAGCAGCTGCACCTGGGAGGGCAGGGCTCCTGCCTGCTTCTGGCCCCCAAGACCACAGGGAGGCCTGGGTCTGCAGCTGTGTCTGGGGGCCATCAATTACTTTAGACACTATTGTCTCCAAATGAAGTTGTTATGGGACCACAGGGACAGTAGTACCATTGCTTTTTGTGTTCTTTTTTTTTTCTTTGTTTTGTTTTTAGATGAACACTGTGAATTGTAGCTGATAATATGACATAATTAGGACTTTAGCAGTCTCCAGATTCTTTCCGTATAACTTAAAGTAAGTGGTAAAATATAGAGGTGGCTCAAATAGGGTGGGATTTTCTGACAGACAAGCAGACTAACAACAGTTCTTCCTCCATGGAAGCTCTTTTGTCTGTTTTAATCATTGCAAAGTGAAGCATATTATGGCCAATGCTGGAGTGTAGAGAAACTTGGCCTTTCAGTTATCTGTACCTGGTATTTAGAACAAACCAGCCCAGATACTTCTCGCAATTCAGTGAGTTGACTGAGCAACTTTTCTAGCCAGAGCTCCTCAAGTAGCTGTGCTCAGCTGGCAGCTAAGTCGGGGCTGCATCATGTGAGAAAACTGGGGGCCTCTCTCCATGTGGTCCTTTAGTCTGGGCTGCTTCCATGCACACAGGTCTCAGGGCAGCTCCAAGAAGGCAAAGACTAAAGCTGGAATAGCTAAGGCCCAGATTCTGAAAATCACATAACAGAACTTCATCCATATCCTATCAGTCAGTGTAAGCTATAAAGCCAATCGAGATTTAAGAGGTGAGGAAAAGACTCTATTTCTTAATGGGAAAAGCTGCAAAGAATTATGATCATACTTATTCCACCACACTGGTGAATTATGAAGAAACAATACCAAAAAAAGATATTTATAATTAATCACTTTGGCCTGTACAGAGAGCATGTTTTCTATGCATTTTCTTATAAAAAGTGATAAGAAAAAGTGACTTATTTTCCAAGTGATAATATGGTTGATTTTTTTTTTTTTTTTTTTTTTTTGTCAATGTGAGGACTATATAGAGAGACTAAAATGTGCAATTGAAATGATGCATCTTTTCAGTGTTCCTCAATGGCATACTCAAAATGATCTTTACATTCATGGCTTAAAATTAACTAAATTAAGTTTTCAATGCAAGTGTTCCCTAAAGTCAAAGCTTTTCTTCCTTTCTTCATTAGAGATTAATTTGTAACATGTCTCATTGAATGGATTGTTCACAGTGATTTTTTTTTTTTTTTCAGTTAGACCTCTGAGAAATAGTTTTATTTTGGAAAGGCAGAATAATTATAGACTGTTAAATATCTGAGTGACCCTGAATAGTTTTAGGAAGGTGTACAGAATACTGATACTTCCTTAATGCCCTATATGCTGGAAGTTTTAGAGTAAATATGCATTAATTAAAATATCTGCCATAACTTTCAAGGACTTACTTTTGAATAACTGTAGTCTTTAGTCTTCAGTAAAATCCCAATGCACAGTATAACTTAGTCTAAATTAGGATTTTCCTTATAGAATCTAAGGAGTTCAAGCCACTCTGGTCTTTGGAAAGTCAAGATTTGTAAATGTTAATGTGGCATTTCCTGTGTTCACTCTTTGGATAATGGATTCCTCCATCATTTCTTTTGTATACCCACCCTTTATAAGGATTATTTCTTAGGGTTTCACATACGTCATGAAACAACAAAAGGCTTCATTGTCAGGATCTTCTATTCGCTTCAGCAGAACCATTTGAAACATCTAAACAGTTGAGAAATGCATCCCAGTAATATACTCAGAAGAGCTAGAAAACAAGAATAGTGAAAATAGCTATTTAGCTCAAATTCATTAGGGGTTAATTAGCCATGCTGCAGTCTACTTAATTTTCTACTTTCCACACTGAATTAGTCATGTGTATTACTTAACCCAGTCACCACTGCCAGATCAGTTAGCACTACGATTCCTTTTCCTCAGCAGTGCTACATATTGTGACTTAGATGGTAAACCAGAGCACCAGGTAGAAATCACAGCCAATCTGAGTGTGCTGCTTGGTGCCTCGTGATACTTCCTGTTGATTTAGATGTTGACAGGGTCAGTATCAGTAATAAAATTAGTTCAGGGCATAACTCCTTGAACATAGCAGGCACTTAATAAATGTATTATCAAATTGAATTAAATTAACAAAATGCTTCCAGTGAGGGCCTGAAATCTTCTACCCTGCTTTTATTTGCCAGATTGGCTACTTATTCAAATGAATCAACCATTTTTCTTATTTTTGCAAGTACTATCATTCCTTTTCCTTTTTTTTTTCTCCCTCACATTTCAAACACTGATAGTAACAATTATTAATGTCTTATAGCACTGGAATGTTCCTCTCTAGTCATCCATTTATTTCTGTTATGAATTTCTGTTAGGATTAAACGGTATGATTATTGTTTCCACAGTATTTTGGTCATTAATGTACACATTTAAAGCAATATATTTAATTATATGCCTATTTTACCCCTTGCTAAATGTGGATTTTCTTTACTGAAACTGTTCTCTCTGACCTTCTACTTTGACTTCTCTTACTTTTTCTTAAACAATCTTTCCTATAGTACCTACTCTGACACAAATATCACTCACTGAATAATATATGTGTTATATTCCAGAAGTTCTTTTTTAACCCAAAAGGTAGAGAATTGGCGCAGCTACCGACATTGAAAGAGGAAATGAAGATAAGGCTAAAAACAGGAGGACTTGTTAAAAGTCTGTTTAGGAGATATTTACCCTCAGATTGTTCTCTCTTACTTCATGTGCCTGTGCCACTGCTCCTATCAGAATTGCAGCTGAGCACTGGAGGTTTAGTTTCTGAAAATGGTAAAATAGAGATTCCTTGGACTGAGGGACATAAGTCATAGCTAAGTGTGAGGGCTGTTGTTCTGAAATTAGGCAAAGTTTACATTAATGACTGCTGACACTTCTGTTCTTTTTCCTACTGGCTGCCATCCAGGAATATAACTTCAGACAAAAGACTAGAAAGTCTTTTTTTCTGAAAAATCTGATAAGCACCAGGATGGGGCAGGTGGAGGCGGGAGATAGACACTAACATCAGTGGTTCTCCATTAAAAGAGACCAGCCAGATCACCTACAAAGATGACTACAGTGCATCAGCCTTACCTCCAGACACAAAACTTCAGTCAGCCCGCAGACAGCCAAGAAGAGCAGATATTTGAAGAGACCTTATTATAGGAAACAGAGACCAAAACAAACAGAAAAAGCAACTTAGAGGAAACAGGGATTATCCAGAAATTAAGAAAATCTTTAAAAAATGAAAGTTAATATCCCTAGAAGAAATAAGAGAAGATATTGTATTCATGAAACAAGCATAGTATACTATATGAAAGGAACTTTCAGAAAACAAGAACTCTTAGAAATAAAAAATAAAGGGAAATAAAAATCTCAGAAGAAAGACCAGAAGGTAGAATTGAAATATCCATGAAGGTGGAAGAAAAAGGCAAAACAGAAGAAGGACCCTATGGAACAGCAGGGTAGTCCATAACTGAATTATAGGTCCACAGAGAAAGAAAAGAGAGAAAATAGAGAGGGCCATAAACAAAATTAAGAAAACTTCCCAAAATGGAAAACAGGAATTTTCAAAACGAAAGGACCCAGCGGATGAAAACAGACCTACATCCTCACTAAGGCAGTCATCACAAAATTGCAGAACTCTCGAGTTGAAAAGAAAACCCTACAACTGTCAGAAGAAGAAAAAAATGAAAGTTTTTCTACAAAGGACATCTAGAAAAGAAGCAGAAAAGCAATGAGTTCTCAAAAGTGGCAGAAGAAGCTAGATGACAAAAAGGAAAAAACTATAAGATTCTAAGAAAATTGATTTTCAACCTAGAATTGTGTATCTAACCACACTACCAGTTCCATGTAAGGGAAGAATTCAGACATACAAGTTCTCAGAAAACTTATCTTCCATGCAGTCTTCCATAGAATCTACCAAACTGAAGGAGTTTACATAAAAATAGGAAAACATGCGCTGCTACAAGAAATGGGGATTCTAGAGTAGTTACAGAAAGAGAAAGTTATCTCCAGAATGATCATGACAGGATATGCCAAGATAACAGCTCTGCCACAGGCTTAGGATGTAGCTAGCCCAGAGAGAAATAGCTGAGCTCTCAGGAGAGCTTCTTGGAGGAGGGAGATTTTGATTAGAATACCTAATATGTTTAGATTTATTGAAAAAAAATTTGTCCATCAGAAGAGAGTTTGGAGTTGAGTACTTAAAACTAAACAATGATTAAAACTTACAAGGAATTTAGCATCCATGTTCATCTGGGATATTGGTCTGTAGTTTTC
Organism: Trachypithecus francoisi; assembly: GCF_009764315.1. Taxonomy (NCBI): domain Eukaryota; kingdom Metazoa; phylum Chordata; class Mammalia; order Primates; family Cercopithecidae; genus Trachypithecus; species Trachypithecus francoisi. The sequence goes on along the minus strand of NW_022681469.1, from coordinate 24,969,804 downwards.
TTTTTTGGTTATGTCCTTTCCTGGTTTTGGTATGAGGGTGATAGATACTAGCTTCATAGAATGATTTAGGGAGAGTTCTCTCTCTCTCCATTTTGTGGAATAGTGTGAGTAGGATTAGTACCAATTCTTTGAATGTCTGGCAGAATTCTGTGAATCCATCTGGTCCTTGACCTTTCTTTGTTGGTAATTTTTAAATTACCATTTCAATCTCGCTGCTTGTTATTTAACATACACAAATCAATAAATGTGATACACCACACAAACAGAATTAAAAACCAAAATCACATGATCGTCTCAATAAATGCAGAAAAAGCATTTGACAAAATCCAGCATCCCTTTATGCATCCTTGGTATGAAACCCTCTTGATCATGGCGGGTTACCTTTTTGATATGTTACTGGATTCGGTTAGCTAGTATTTTGTTAAGGATTTTAGCATCTGGGTTCATCAGGGATATTGCTGTATGATTGATTATAAGATCACAGAACTTGCAAGTTTGACAGAACCTCAGCCAGTAGTCTGTTCCAATGACAAGCACTGCCATATGTTGAGAATTTATGATACATGAGATGCTATACTGAAGATTTTAGGATATCATCTCTAATTTTCACAACCTGTGTGAGTAAGTTTGGTAGGCAGAATAAATGGCTTCCCAAAGATGTCCACATCCTAATCCCCAGAACCTACAAAAATGTGAGGCAAATGACAACTAACATTCTCAGCTCACCTGAGAATAGGGAGATTATCTTGGGTTATGCAGGTGAGCCCAGTGTAATTACAAGGGCTCTTAAAAGTGGAAGAGGGAGACAGAAGAGTAGACTAGAGTAATGTAATGTGAGAAAGACTCAACCCTCATTGCTGGCTTTGAAGATGAGGAGGGAGCCAGGCAGCCTCCCAAAGCTGGAAGAGGCAAGTAAATGGACTCACCCATAGAGCCTCTGACACTTACTTAAGCCGTTGAGGCTCATGTGAAACTTTTTTCTTTTTTTTTTTTCTTTTTTTTTTTTCTTTTTTGAGACGGAGTGCTGCTGTTGCCCAGGCTGGAGTGCAGTGGCATGATCTCAGCTCACTGCAACCTCCGCCTCCCAGGTTCAAGCAATTCTCATGCCTCAGCCTCCCGAGTAGCTGGGACTACAGGCGCATGCCACTGCACCCCGCTTATTTTTGTATTTTTAGTAGAGAAGGGGTTTTGCCATGTTGGCCAGGCTGCTCTTGAAATCCTGACCTCAGGTGATCCGCCGCCCGCCTTGGCCTCCCAAAGTGCTGGGATTACAGGCATCAGCCACCGCGCCCAGTCTCATATCCAACTTCTAATCTCCAGAATTGTAAGATAATAAATGGATGTTGTTTTAAGCCATAAGGTACATGGTAATGTCACAGCAGCACTGGGAAGCTAACACAGTAGGTATTAATGTCTCCATTTTTCTGATGACAAAACTAAGTTTCAAAGATTGAGTAACTTTACAAAAACCATGACTAAGTAATTGGCACAGCCAAGACTGGAACCTAGGCCAGTGTGACTCTCAGACCAGACTCTTTCAACAGCAGTAATAGCTGGCATTTATAGAACACCAACCAGGTAGGAAGCAAGCTCTGGTCGATGCACTCTAATGTGGTACCTCATCTAGTCCTTACAGCAGCCTATGGGGGAAGGTGGTGGCTGCCCTCATTTTTTAGAGGAGGAAATTGAGGCCAAGCTTGGTGGAAACAGGATTTAAAGCTGTGCGGTCAGACTCCAGTGCCCGCACACTTAATCTCAACACCTCTTTGCTATCTCCTAGCAGTTTATGAATGCGAAAACTGAACCAAGATGTCTGACTCTCTCCCAAGGTCACACCTCAAGATGCTGCCACAGCCAGGTCTAGAACCCAGGTTAACTTCTGTCTCATCTAGGGCCTTGTCTTCTTAAAGAACATTCTTACTGTGGAAATACAGGTGAAAATTCCAGATCAAACAAAGATACCAAATAACAGCTCTAAATAGACAATAATGCATTTGCTCTCTCCTTCTTGTTAGTGTAGTTTAATTTCTTGAGAAGCTTTACACATACCTCAAATCTTTTCTGTCAGAGCTAATTGTGCAACTCCCAAGTAGCTGTCCTGCCTATGTTTTGTTAGTTGGGCTCATTAACATACCCTTTACCTTAGATGACACTTCTCATTAGGTTAAATTAATTAAAAGATGATCATCGTGGCTACATAGCTTCAGCCCGAGCAGAGATGTGCCACCTTTGATCCTCTGGTTCCCTTTGACAGCCTCTGTGGAGATGTACCCCAAGACATTTAAAAGGCTGTGCTCTTATTTTCTGTCACTCTTTATATACTATCTAAATCTTACCACACAAACAACATTTAGCATGCAAGTTAAACAGATTTAAATTTAAGCAAAATTGAGTGTCACCACATGTGCTTATACCAGATCTGTATAATTCTTTTGAGGTTTTTGGAAACATGAACCAAGCCATTTACGCTTCATAGGAACAGATTATATCATTTGAAATCCTCAATAAAAATGCAGTCTCATATTCTACAGATGGGTGTCATTTAATTAAAATATGTATTTAAAATGCAAAGGGCTACATTAATTCCACACTGTGGCTGAGATTTTAATTGCACTCAAGTTAGGAGATTCTGAGTTAATGTTCCCCTGGCATCTCTCATTCAGCCTCTTAGAACAGATGTATTGTGATCCAAAGAGGATTTCAATATGTTTTCACATGCTGCCCATGTAGGAAGGGCTCTGAGATACAGGGTGGCAGCGTGGTAAAAACAGGAGCTGATCCCAAGCAAGGGAAGGGAATACTGCAGCCTGTGGCTGCCTTCCCTGTCCCCCCACTTCACCAGGTAGCCCTTGCTAGTCACTCACCACAGTTGTGCCTCTTCCCACTCCCATAGATCAGGTATCACAGAAAGGTTGTTGGGGTGCTCCCATTTTTGTTTTGGTGAGGGAGACGGGAGGCATCTATAGTACTCAGAACTGTAAAAATGCTCATAAATTAAAACCTCTGTGAATGCTTTTTAGTTGTCGAGTACATTTTAGGGTATACATTAAGGGTTTAGGGTACACATCAGCCTCGCTTAAGTACTGTTGTCATGTAATACCCTAGAAAATCTATTCCACAGTGCAACACAGACATTTTGAACCCTCAGGAATTTCTCTTTAGACTAAAGACAGCCCGGAGGCAAAAGAAATGCCAGCACCCGGGGGTGTTTCTGACAAGGCAAGGAGTGAAAGGAAAGTGACAAGTAGATGTTTTTGGCCCCAGAACCCCATGAAATAACTGCAGCGTGAAGGATTTGGGGGAAGACTAGTTTTATGCTTAAATTATTAGAGAGTAATCCATGATATTAAAGTGTCAAAAAGGAAAGAAATGAGAATTGCCATGAAAGGAGAGAAGAACGTGAAATTGGCACTGAGCAAGAAAGCATATTGTTTTTTCATTCATTCTGTTACTTCAATCCTTCAAGCCTGCTCTGTGCCCAGGACTGTTAGGCATGGGGCATTCAGCGGTGACCATTAGATATGGTGTCACTTTGGGGATTACAACCTAGTGGGGCCATTATCTAATAAGACATGAGTTAAATTAACGCAGAGGCTTCTGTTATATTTTTAACGTGGTTACCTAGGAAATACAGACAATTATGGAAAAAAGAAGAAAGGAGTAGTTTGTCTTGAAAGGATGACTGTTAAGAATGTTAAGTACAGAAATAGGGACTTGTCTTATATATTTTATGAGAATGTTTTTATTATGTATGTATGCCCCTGTGAAATCTTTTTAATTAAAATCCGCAAAGCTAATATGAGGTAACATATGAGAAAGAACTTCAAGTTCTTTGAAAATAGGCAGTATATAAGTCTTTGGGGAAGAAAGGAACTCCCAAACCTCCTTAGAAAAATCAGCAACAGAACAGTCATAGAACTCAGACCTCCTGGCTCCTTGTCCAGTTCATTATGTCAGAGTCACAACTTTATATTACAAAACAAAGCCAGCTAAGTGGAAAAACCAACCATATTTTTCGCTTGTGTTTTTTTTTTTTTTCTTTCTATATACTTTAAGTTCTGGGATACATGTGCAGAATGTACAGGTTTGTTACATAGGTATATACCTGCCATGGTGGTTTGCTGCACCCATCAACCCGTCATCTACATTAGGTATTTCTCCTAATGCTATCCCTCCCCTAGCCCCCACCCAACGACAGGCCCTGGTGCGTGATGTTCCCCTCCCTGTGTCCATGTGTTCTCATTGTTCACCTCCCACTTATGAGTGAGAACATATGGTGTTTGGTTTTCTGTTCCTGTGTTAGTTTGCTGAGAATGATGGTTTCCAGCTTCATCCATGTCCCTGCAAAGGACATGAACTCATCCTTTTTTATGTCTACATAGGATTCCATGGTGTATATGTGGCACATTTTCTTTATCCAGTCTATCATTGATGGGCATTTGGGTTGGTTCCAAGCCTTTGCTATTGTGAACAGTGCTGCCATAAACATACATGTGCATGCGTCTTTATAGTAGAATGGGTTATAATCCTTTGGGTATCTACCCAGTAATGGGATTACTGGGTCAAATGGTATTTCTGGTTCTAGATCCTTGAGGAATCGCCACACTGTCTTCCACAATGGTTGAACTAATTTACACTCCCACCAACGCTGTAAAGGCATTCGTATTTCTCCACATCCCCTCCAGCATCTGTTGTTTCCTGATTTTTTAATGATTGCCATTCTAACTGATGTGAGATGATATCTCATTGTGGTTTTGGTTTGCATATCTCTAATGACCAGTGATGATGAGCTTTTTTTCATGTTTGTTGGCCGCATAAATGTCTTCTTTCGAGAAGTGTCTGTTCATATCCTTTGCCCACATTTTGTTGAGATAGTTTTTTTTGTTGTAAATTTGTTTAAGTTCTTTGTAGATTCTGGATATTAGCCCTTTGTCAGATGGATAGATTGCAAAAATTGTTTCCCATTCTGTAGGTTGCCTGTTCACTCTGATGATAGTTTATTTTACTGTGCTTTTTAGTTTAATTGGATCTCATTTGTCAATTTTGGCTTTTGTTCCCATTGCTTTTGGTGTTTTAGTCATGAAGTCTTTGCCAATGCCTATGTCCTGAACGGTATTGCCTAGGTTTTCTTCTAGGGTTTTTATGCTTTTAGGTCTTATGTTTAAGTCTTTAATCCATCTTGACCTAATTTTTGTATAAGGTGTAAGGAAGAGGTCCAGTTTCGGTTTTCTGCATGTGACTGCCAGTTTTCCCAACACCATTTATTAAGCAGGGAATCCTTTTCCCATTGCTTGTTTTTGTCAGGTTGGTCAAAGATCAGATGGTTATAGATGTGTGGTATTATTTCTGAGTCCTCTGTTCTGTTGCATTGGTGTATATATCTGTTTTGGTACCGGTACTATGCTGTTTTGGTTACTGTAGCCTTGTAGTATAGTTTGAAGTCAGGTAGTGTGATGCCTCCAGCTTTGTTCTTTTTGCATAGGATTGTCTTGGCTATATGGGCTCTTTTTTGGTTCCATATTGAATTTAAAGTAGTTTTTTCTAATTCCATGAAGAAAGCCAATGGTCGTTTGATGAGGATAGCATTGAATCTATGAATTACTTTGGGCAGTATGACCATTTTCACAATATTGATTCTTCCTCTCCATGAGCATGGAATGTTTTTCCATTTGTTTGTGTCCTCTCTGATTTTCTTGAGCAGTGGTTTGTAGTTCTCCTTGAAGAGTTCCTTCATATCCCTTGTAAGTTGGATTCCAAGGTATTTTATTCTCTTTGTAGCAATTGTGAATGGAAGTTCACTCATGATTTGGCTCTCTATCTATTATTGGTGTATAGGAATGCTCGTGATTTTTGCACATTGATTTTTATATCCTGAGACTTTGCTGAAATTGCTTATCAGCTGAAGGAGATTCTGGGCTGAGATGATGTGCCATTTTCAAAAGGAATGCTTCCAGCTTTCGCCTATTCAATATACCATTACCAATACTGGCTGTGGGTTTGTCATAAATAGCTCTTAATTATTTTGAGCTACATTCCATCAATACCTAGTTTATTGAGAGTTTTTAGCATGAAGGAGTGTTGAATTTTATCGAAGGCTTTCCTGCATCTATTGAAGTAATCATGTGGTTTTGGTCATTGTTTCTGTTTATGTGATGGATTACGTTTATTGATCTGCATATGTTGAACCAGGCTTGCATCCCAGGGATGAAGCCAACTTGATCAAGGTGGATAAGCCTTTTGATGTGCTGCTGGATTCAGTTTGCCAGTATTTTATTGAGGATTTTCACATCGATGTTCATCAGTGATATTGCCCTGAATTGTTGTTGTTGTTGTTGTTGTGTCTCTGTCAGGTTTGGGTATCAGGATGATGCTGGCCTAATAAAATGAGTTAGGGAGGAGTCCCTCTTTTTTATTCTTTGGAATAGTTTCATAAGGAATGGCACCAGCTCCTCTTTGTACCTCTGGTAGAATTCGGCTGTGAATTCATCTGGTCTTTGGCTCTTTTGGTTGGTAGGCTATTAATTACTGCCTCAATTTCAGAACTTGTTATAGGTCTGTTCAGGGATTCGATTTCTTCCTGGTTTAGTCTTGGGAGGGTGTATGTGTCCAGGATTATTCATTTCTTCTAGATTTTCTAGTTTATTTGCATAGAGGTGTTTATAGTATTCTCTGATGGTAATTTGTATTTCTGTGGGATCAGTGGTGATCTCCCCTTTATCATTTTTTATTGCATCTATTTGATTCTTCTCTCTTTCCTTCTTTATGAGTCTGGCTAGCGGTCTATCTATTTTGTTAATCTTTTTAAAAAACCAGCTCCTGGATTCATTGATTTTTTTTTTTTTGAAGTGTTTTTCATGTCTCTGTCTCTTTCAGTTCTGCTCTGCTCTGATCTTAGTTATTTCTTGTCTTTTGCTAGCTTTTGAATTTGTTTGCCCTTGCTTCTCTAGTTCTTTTAATTGTGATGTTAGGGTCTCGATTTTAGATCTTTCCCGCTTTATCCTGTGTACATTTAGTGCTACGAATTTCCCTCTAAACACTGCTTTAGCTGTGTCCGAGAGATTCTGGTATGTTGTGTCTTTGTTCTCACTGGTTTCAAATAACTTATTTATTTCTGCCTTCATTTTGTTATTTACCCAGTAGTCATTCAGGAGCAGGTTGTTTAGTTTCCAAGAAGATGTGTGGTTTTGAGTACGTTTCTTAATCCTGAGTTCTAATTTGATTGCACTGTGGTCTGAGAGACTGTTTGTTATGATTTCCGTTCCTTTGCATTTGCTGAGGTGTGTTTTACTTCCAATTATGTGGTCAGTTTTTAGAATAAGTGTGATGTGGTACTGAGAATAATGTATATTCTGTTGACTTGGGGTAGAGCGTTCTGTAGATGTCTATTAGGTCCACTTGGTCCAGAGCTGAGTTCAAGTCCTGGATATCCTTGTTAATTTTCTGTGTCGTTGATCTGATATTGATAGTGGGATGTTAAAGTCTCCCAGTATTATTGTGTGGGACTCTAAGTCCCTTAGATCTATAAGAACTTGCTTTATGAATCTGGGTGCTCCTGTATTGGGCGCATATGTATTTAGGATAGTTAGCTCTTCTTGTTGCATTGATTCCTTTAACCATTATGTAATGTCCTTCTTTGTCTTTCTTGATCTCTGTTGGTTTAAAGTCTGTTTTAACTGAGACTACAATTGCAACCCCTGCTTTTTTTTTTCTTTTTTTGCTTTCCATTTGCTTGGTAAATATTCCTCCATTCCTCTATTTTGAGCCTATGTGTGTCTTTGCGTGTGAGATGGGTCTCCTGAATACAGCACACCAACGGGTCTTGACTCTTTATCCAGTTTGCCAGTCTGTGTCTTTTAACTGGGACATTTAGCCCATTTCATTTGAGGTTAACATTGTTATGTGTTGACTTTGATCCTGTCATTATGATGTTAGCTGGTTATTTTGCCCATTAGTTAATGCAGTTTCTTCGTAGTGTTGATGGTCTTTACAATTTGGTATGTTTTTGCAATGGCTGATACCAGTTTTTCCTTTCCATGTTTAGTGCTTCCTACAGGAGCTCTTGTAAGGCAGGCTTGGTGTTGACAAACTTCTTAACATTTGCTTGTCTGTAAAGGATTTTATTTCTCCTTCACTTATGAAGCTTAGTTTGGCTGGATATGAAATTCTGGGTTGAAAATTCTTTTCTTTAAGAATGTTGAATATTGGCCCCCACTCTCCTCTGGCTTGTAGGGTTTCTGTGGAGAGATCTGCTGTTAATCTGATGGGCTTCCCTTTGTGGGTAACCCAGCCTTTCTTTCTGGCTACCCTTAACGTTTTTTCCTTCATTTCAACCTTGGTGAATCTGACAATTATGTGTCTTGGGGTTGGCCTTCTCGAGGAGTATCTTTGTGGTGTTCTCTGTATTTTCTGAATTTGAATGTTGGCCTCTCTTGCTAGGCTGGGGAAGTTCTCCTGGATAATGTCCTTAAGAGTGTTTTCCAACTTAGTTCCATTCTCCCTGTCACTTTCAGGTACACCAACCAAACGTAGGTTAGGAGTTTTCACATAGTCTCATATTTCTTGGAGGCTTTGATTGTTCGTTTTCATTTTTTCCCCTCTAATCTTGTCTTCATGCTTTATTTCATTAAGTTGATCTTCAATCTCTGATATCCTTTCTTCCACTTGATCAATTTGGCTGTTGATACTTGTGTTTTCTTCATGATGTTCTCATGCTGTGTTTTTCAGCTCCATCAGGTCATTTCTGTTCTTCTCTAAAGTGGTTATTCTAGTTAGCAATTTCTCTAACCTTTTTTCAAGGTTCTTAGCTTCCTTGCATTTGGTTAGAACATGCTTCTGTACCTTCGAGGAGTTTGTTATTACCCACCTTCTGAAGCCTACTTCTGTCAATTCGTCAAACTCATTCTCCATCCAGTTTTGTTCCCTTGCTGGTGATGAGTTGTGATCCTTTGCAACAGAAGAGGCATTCTTGTTTTTGGAATTTTCAGCCTTTCTGTGCTGGTTTTTCCTCATCTTCGTGGACTTATCTACCTTTGGTCTTTGATGTTGGTGACCTTCTGGTGGTGTTTCTGTGTGGATATCCTTTTTGTTGATGCTGATGCTATTCCTTTCTGTTTGTTAGTTTTCCTTCTAACAGGCCCCTCTGCTGTAAGTCTGCTGGAGTTTGCTGGAAGTCCACACCAGACCCTGTTTGCCTGGGTATTACCAGCAGAGGCTGCAGAACAGCAAAGATTGTTGCCTGTTCCTTCCTCTGAAAGTTTTGTCCCAGAGGGGTACCCACCAGATGCCAGCTGGAGCTCTCCTGTATGAGGTGTCTGTTGACCCCTGCTGGGAGGTGTCTCCCAGTCAGGAGACACAGGGGTCAGGGACCCAGTTGAGGAGGCAGTCTGACCCTTAGCAGAGCTTGAGGGCTGAGCTGGGAGATCTGCTGCTGTCTTCAGAGCCGGCAGGCAGGAACGTTTATGTCTGCTGAAGCTGTGCCCACAGCTGCCTCTTTCCCCAGGTGCCCTGTCCCAGGGAGATGGGAGTTTTATCCATAAGCCCCTGAATGGAGCTGCTGCCTTTGTTTCAGAGATACCCTGCCCAGGGAGGAGGAATCTAGAGAGGCACTCTAGCTACAGAGGCTCTGGGGCACTGTGGTGGGCTCCACCCAGTTCAAACTTCCCAGTGGCTTTGTTTACACTGTGAGGGGAAAACTGCCTATTTATCACCTTAGAAATGGCAGACGCCCCTCCCCCCACCAAGCTCAAGTGTCCCAGGTCGACTTCAGACCACTGTGCTGGCAGCCAGAATTTCAAGCCAGTGGATCTTAGCTTGCTGGGCTCCGTGGGGGTGGGATCTGCTGAGCTAGACCATTTGGCTCCCTGGCTTCAGCCCCCTTTCCAGGGGGGTGAATGGTTTTGTCTCGCTGCTGTTCCACGTGCCACTGGGGTATGAAAAGAAAACTGCTGTAGCTAGCTCACTGTCTGCCCAAATGGCTGCCCAGTTTTGTGCTTGAAACCCAGGGCCCTGGTGGTGTAGACTGCGGAGGGAATCTTCTCGTCTGCAGGTTGCGAAGCCTGTGGAAAAAGCATAGTATCTGGGCCGGAATTCACCGTGTCTCACAGCACAGTCCCTCACAGCTTCCCTTGTCTAGGGGAGGGAGTTCCCCGACCCCTTGCGCTTCCTGGGTGAGGCAGTGCCCCACCCTGCTTCTACTCACCCTCCGTGGGCTACATCCACTGTCTAACCAGTCCCAATGAGGTGAGCTGGTTACCACAGTTGGAAATGCAGAAATCACTCACCTTCTTCTTCGATGTCGCTGGGAGCTGCAGACCCGAGCTGTTCCTATTCAGCCATCTTGCCAGCCACCCTTCTCTTGGGTTTTTAAATTTCACTGCTTCAAGATGGTAAGCTATAGAGCCACCAGGAAACTGCAGGTTCCAAACGGCTTTCCCCTGACCTGCCTTCCTTTTCTTAAATCTGCTGATTTCTCAGCCCTGAAAAATGATTCCCAAATTGCTTCTAAGTCTTTGAGAAAGGTCTTCTTTGTTAAAAACCCCCAGGGAAGCTGGTTAAAGACTGAAGAGAGAACCTCAGCCCTAACTGTAGTGCCTTCGTGAGATATAGAGTTTACAGTAAACTCCAGAGAAAGGAAATACTATTAATGTGCATCAGAGGCCCGGGCTTGACTTTCTGATTCTGCAGGGGTACAGAAGGTTTAGAGAACCTTGGCAAATGGAAAAAAACCTAATCATCAGGGTTAATGTGCAGGACTTGACGAGTAAGAGATTGATTTCTCTTTGTTACAAAGACCAGTAGGGCTTCAGAGTTGTTGGTTTTTTAAAAAAATATTTCCAGCTCCTTGAGCCTGGGCTCTTATAAGAATTGTGGGGAAAAATTATATATATATATATATATATGAGAATATGTATTCTATATAAGAATATGTATTGTGTATTCTTATAAGAATATATGAATATATATACATATATACATAAGTATATTTTTTCTTATAGAAGATTGTCTTACCTCTTATTTTTTATTAAATAAATAGATTTTTCTATCTAAAGGCAGGAAGTTTGCAGAAACTAATGGAAAACAAACCTTTTTTAAAGGAGTAATTGCCTCCTTAAAAGTGCTAATTTCCATGTGAAATTTATGCCTTCTTGCAGAGGCAGTGAGGAGCACCCCAGGCAGTTCGAAGGAGACAATTCATTACTGGTTAGTGTACACACACTATGAAGGACATTAATTCACAAAATGAAAAACTAATAGAGTGTTTAGCTGACTCTTTATCACCAGTGGCAGTCTGCACTATCTCTCCATCATTAGTGTTTACTGAGCTGTTGGAGACCGCGGTCAGGCCTGCTTATCACAGCTCATCTTAGATAACTTTACATCACTTTCAGAGCTTCATTGGGCATCCCTCCTCACTTCTTTGAAATGAGGAATCCAGGGGTCTCAAGGAAGCTATGAAATTATTGTGTCCATTTTTAAATTTTCTTCCCATTCTCTTTGACTTTCTGATACGTCCCAAGCAAAAACTCCCAGCCCTATACATTTGTACCTTACACTGTAGTCATCCCACAGCCACTTTCTGAGCTTATTAGAAAATTGACATCTTTACTCCCATTTTACAGATGGAAAAACTGAAGTATAAAAGGTATGAATTATCTTTAGCCAATGAGAGAGCTGGGATATTGACCCAAGAGCTACATTACTTTTTATTAAACTAACAAGAAATTTTACCCTGCTTCTTTTTCTCCTTCTTACATTCATTATTTACCATTTTTTCAGTACCCCTCATGTAAGTGCTTAGTCTGTCCACTATATTTATGATTTCTACTTTCTCATGTGACAGAAAAATTTTTACTGATCCGTCAGCTGAAGTATAAAGCAAAGGTGTCTTTTCTTCTGAAAATCTCTTTCAGTGATTCTTGGACATACTTTAACTTTCTGGATTAGAAAGTTCTTTACTTATCTTCCTTATCATTTAAGTTGTTTTCTTAACTAATAAAAATAGGTATAATGACATTTTCACACTCGAAATATCAGAATTGCTTTATTAAGTTCAAAGTAAATTTGAAAATACAGTGTGGTAGCAATGTGCAAAGAGAGGATCATTTACATGTCTTTATATCGAAATAAAGCAATGCTTAGATAAATATTGCAAATGCAAAAACCCAGAAATGTTCATATCTACATTAGAGAATTTTTGGTAACTTTGTGTGTTGTGGGTTTTTTGAGTTATAGAGCATGAGGAAGTGCTGAAAGCGGTCTTACTTGGAAAAGGAAATTTGGCTTCCCTGTTTTTACCTTTGATTTCTGACTTCCCTATTGTATTCCCTGGGTCTGTCCCCTCCTTCACTCTCCATCTTCTCCAGTAGGCATCGCCTGCTGGGGGAACAGACAGATACGTAGTCAATCAGCCGAGTAGCCACAACTGTTACACACATAGACAGGGATTCATACATCATGTGTTCTGGGGGATTTTTCCAACAGAAATTAAATCAGTGGTGCACTATCTTATGGGGACATTAGAGAAGATATTCATTGATTCAGTAAGTATTTGTGGATCAGTTCAGTTTAACAAATAACGCAGTACCAGCTATGTCTCTAGGCTAGAGGGGCATGGATAAACAAGACCCAGCCTCTGCCTACGGGGAATTTAAAAGTCATGGAAAATACAGGCATGAAAGTAATAACCTCATAATGTGATTTGGCGACTGTGGAAAAACCACAATATATAATTGGAATATATGACGTATGCATCTTAAGGGGGATGTAAGTATCAAGGAAGGCTTTCTGGAGAAGATGGCACTTGATCTGTGTCTTGAAGGATAAGTAGTAATTAGCCAGACAAAGAAGGGTTATTTAATATGTTATATTGTTATTACATTATAGAAGTCATATTATGGAGGGTAAACTAAGTGAAAGGAAAGAAAAGGCTATGAAGTGGAAGCAAATATGATGAGTTCAGGGTAATTCACATATTCAGTAGGGCTACATTGCAGGGCTTACTGTAGGGGAGCAGCAAGAAGTAATGAAGCTAGAGATGTAGGCAAGGTCAGTTGAGATTTTATGTGGAGGACAATGTCAAGCTATTGAAAGATTTTAGACATAAAAGAGACATGATCAGATGGTGTTTTGGAATTATTTCTCCAGTAAGAATATAGGGGAATGAATTGGAAAAGAATAATTCTTGAGGCAAGAGATTATTACAAACCTGATGCATTAATATGGATGATAGATGGCAAAGGATTTGTCTTAGTCTGTTTTGTGCTGCTATAACATAATACCTGAGGCTGGCTAGTTTATAAAGAACAAAGATTTATTTCTTATAGTTCTGGAGGATGGGAAGTCCCAAACTGAGGGGCCTGTATCTGGCAAGTGCCCTCCTGTTGCATCATCCCGTGGTGGAAGGTGGAAGGCAGAAGATGAAAAGGCAAGAGAAAAAGGGGCAGGGCTGCAAACTCAGCCTTTTCATAACTAACCCACTCCTGCTATGATGGCTTTAATCCATTCATGAGGATAGAACCCTCAGGCCTAGTCACCTCTTTAAGGTCCCACCTCTTAACATCGTTGCATTGGGATTAAGTTTTCAGCCCACACTTTTTGAGGGACACATTTAAACCATAGCAGACCATACCAAGGCAGAGATAGTGGGGTTGGATTCAAGAGATATTAAGAAAGAATGTTACAGGGAGTACAGGAAACAGGGGCATCAAAAGTATTACCAAGTTCTTTGTCTGTACAACTAGTCACACTATGGCTATATTAAGCACTGTGCTAGGATGCAGAATTATCTATGCCAAATAGAACCATATGTTAAAATGACATTTATTAAAATGAAACTTGACCTGTACATCACAGATATGTATTACAGCTTAATTCTAAATACAAACAACAAAAGAAAACTGTCCAAATAATTTAGTTGAACTAGAACTTTATAAAGTTTTCCTTAGGATATACTGTTGATTCATAGAAATCTCTTCGAGTATAAAGATATTTGTAGTCATATTGTTTGGTCTGTAATACACAAATCTAATCTTAGATTATTCTCCAGATATACCTACTAGAAGCAGCAACATGGACTCACTTGAATAGCATTTTGTTCGTGCCCTGTATTTGTTCCATTTGGGAGATAGAGTGAAACAAGGGTTCTGTTTTGGGGTTAACAGGAAGAATTATAAGCAGCTAAACAACCTTGAAAGAGTTCAAAACACAAAGGCAAAGAAGGTAATTCTCACCCTGAGCAATAAGCTTTTGAATGTCCCTAAAGTAACTCAGCTCCTTAGTAGTCCTTGTGAATGGTTTAATGAAAGTAAAAGTTGATGGTACTACCTAAAATAAAATTATGGAATTCTGTGTAAGTTTCACTGAGAATTGAATCTATTGATTTTGCAAGTACTTATCAACATCTTTGCTCTATATATAATGCTTTCACCCAAAATTATGGCGAAGTACCAGGTGGACCATTTGCAGCAACCAAATAAATTCAAGCCTTGTATAAATTCCTGTACCTTTTTTTATTTTTTGAGTTCTGTATCTCATATGGAGGAAAGCACAAATATTTATTCACCATCCTTGTTTATAAGTACAGTGTGGAAAATATCTTTTGGAAATTCACCTCTCTGAGAAATTAGAAAAAATATTCAAATGAAGATTAAAATAAATGAAGAAGGAAGAAGCAAGTGATATTTTCATAAAAGTGTACTATTCACTCAGTGAAATATAGGGTCTGGATCATGCTTTCTTGACATAAATGATGGCACTGATATGGGGATGGTAGGGATGGTTTCAATTAGCTTGACATTTCCAGAAGTCAAATTCAGCCAAACTAGAATGATAAGTTCTTGACTCATCTTTTAGATGATCTTTCTTCTCAAGAGAGAAACACGTGGAGACCCACCATTTTGTGCATAATTCTGACCAAAAGGAAGAATTCACGGGAAAGTAAAAATCAATAATCTTTAAAGAATATTTTCATATCATACTGGAATTTACACAGCAAAGAAAGTAAACACTAGGCATAGCTAGATGTTTAGTTTTCAGAAAGTTAAATTTTTAGACATTTGGAGAAAATATAGGTATGATCTCATGAATAGAAACCTGTCAAAGGGAATGTAATTTATGATGAGGGGTGGGAGATTATACAATGTAACATTTGAACTATAAAATGCTACGTAATTTTAACAAAAAGTAATAGCAAACATTCATTGACAAGGTGTATTCTAAAATACACACACACAGAGAGACAACTATTCACTTTCACAATAACCCAAGAAGTAGATATAATCTTCATTTTTACAAATTGGGAAACTGAGTCACAGATTAAAATAACTCAGGGACACACAGCTATTAAATGGTAGAGCCAAAATTTGAACCTATTTAGTATGCCTTCACAGCCTGCCTGTGTTTTTAACCACCACACTATTGTGTAGCATTCAGAGAACTCTCTGATGAGGTCACGTAGAAGAAGATATATTTAAAAAATGAAAGAAAAGTCCTGCAGTCAATCACAGATGAGTGCATATAGCAAGCACACAAAATGTCCGGGGGACCTGTAGGTACAGTGTTGGGGAGGCTAAAGCCTAGAATGACTTAATGGTCATCAGAGATGCCAAGGACCACAAAATGCAGTGTGTGGCTATGTTTAAGCACAAAGAGAACATGAAACAGATAGGTCCACAGATTGGTGAAGTAGTGAATGTAATGTTAAGAAAAAGCAGGTCAGGAGATGGAGATGATCCTGGCTAAAACAGTGAAACCCCGTCTCTACTAAAACTACAAAAAATTAGCCAGGCACGGTGGCGGGTGCCTGCAGTCCCAGCTACTTGGGAGGCTGAGGCAGGAGAATGGCATGAACCCGGGAGGTGGAACTTGCAGTGAGCCGAGATCGCGCCACTGCACTCCAGCCTGGGCGACAGAGCAAGACTCCGTCTCAAAAAAAACAAAAAGAAAATGCGGAACTACTCTAACTTCTCTTTTGTTTCTGTCTTATTTAGAAAGGGGCCTGCTCTGCAAATGTAAGGATAAGACAAGTTGTGATAAGAAACAAAGGTGAGGAAACTGTCAGATGGCATCTGGCTTCTTTAGAGTAGAACTTAAATGACTCAAATCCGAGGGTGTTAAGGAAATTTGCTGAATTTGAGAAATTGTAGAGCATGTAAAAAGTGACAGAACACCCAGATTACAGCAGATATTCCTATTCTTAAAACAGAGTGAAGAAGAAATTCTAGAAACTACAGATTAATGTTAGGCAATGATCCAATATGATAGTTAGCACATGGAAAAGAATATGATGAGTGCCAGAAGCCAACATGGTTCACAAGAGGGAGAAAAAGTATCATAGGTGTCCAAGGCTACTGAAAGAAAATGGACAGGCCTTACCATGGAAGGAACAGGGGCATTATGCATATGTCCTTGTAGTTACCAATCAGAGACCAAGTCTTGCCACAGTCTCAAACACCTTTGTTTGGTTTATAAATCGGTATGAATACATATATTTTTAACTTAGCTCTTATGTCCTAACAAATCAAGGTTTTCCAGGATCAGCCCACTGTTTCTCTGAAAATCAAATTTGACTTAATCCAGCAAGGGAACATGGAAAACTTTAAGTTTCACTTTTTAAAAGTGAATGTTCTGATGAATGAGCCTTAGAACAAAGAGAGCTAAGCTTTTCTGCCTCGATAGGTGGTTCTTTCTCAATTTCATACCTTTAACCTAATTGCCAAAGACTTGCTTGAGGCTTGGTGGTCTAACCTGTGGAGCCCAGAAGTTGTAACACACTGAGTGTACTCATAGGCATGGACTTTGTGTGGAAAGATACATTCAGTCTTAAACTGAAGCTTTTACGGAGTAATTGAAAGCAGCTCCAAATTGAGTGACCCTGCTAAGAAGTCTGTTTTGATGGGGTCTATCTACATCTTTAACCTGGGATTCTAGAAAATAGTAGAAACCCGTGGCATACTTTTCTAAAAAGTTAGAAAGTAAAATAGTCCTGTGAAACATTTTCCGAAGGGAAAGCTGAATCTGCTTTGCAAGGGAATCTTGTGTGTGTTACTGAGAATAAGAGCAATTCATAATGTGTTTGGTATTCACTAAATACAAAAAAAAAAAAGATACTAGAGTTTATATAGCAAAAATAATGAAGAGAAAGGAGAAAGCAAATCACTTGCTTCCAAATAAATATTATTTATATAGATTTTCCTCCCCCTCGTCCTCAACCTATAGGAACGGTGCCATAATTTAAATGTTTGACTTTTATCCCTACCTTCGCTCACAACTAGAGAGTGGAGTGCAGTAGGAACTTGTTTGCTGTGACCAAATCCTTCCTTTTCAAAGACAGTGGTTTGTGAGCAGCTGGTTTTTTGTTTGCTTTGGGTTGGTTGGTTTTTTCGTTGTTGTTTGTTTGTGTGTGTGTGTGTGATTGTTTGTTTGTTTTAGCAGCAGAACCCTTTCTTCCAGCAGAATTTTACTATAAAATCCGAATTGGGTAACAAATCAAAGTGGAGCCTCTCTGACGAAGGAAGCAGAGAAGGCAAGATGGAGAGAATGGAGATTGAGGAATGTTAAATTGAGTTAAGTTTGGCCCAAAGCTGCCTATGTGCATTTTTTTGTTTGTTTGTTTGTTTTTTGAGACGGAGTCTCGCTCTGTCGCCCAGGCTAGAGTGCAGTGGCGCCATGTCAGCTCACTGCAAGTTCCGCCTCCCGAGTTCACACCATTCTCCTGCCTCAGCTTCCTGAGTAGCTGGGACTACAGGCATGCGCCACCATGCCCAGCTAATTTTTTGTATTTTTAGTAGAGTCGGGGTTTCACCACGTTGGCCAGGATGGTCTTGATCTCTTGACCTTGTGATCCGCCTGCCTCGGCCTCCCAGAGTGCTGGGATTACAGGCGTGAGCCACCGTGCCTGGCCCTCTGTACATGTTTTAAGTTTGACCTAAGGGGTTCTTTGTACATAGTGAACCATAACCTAACCTGATGTGTAAACAGACTGGAACCTACTCTTGTAACAGGTAGCTGAGTCTCAGCCAATCACAGCAGCCGAGCTTCAGTCAGTGATAGGCAGCCAACTCTTCAACCCAGGTTCAAATGAGGCAAACACTGAGCTTTAACTAAGTATGCATCCTTTGTACATCCCTTGTGTTACATGCCACTTCCTTTTCTCTGGCTATAAATATAATCTACACATGTGATAGAGCAGAGCATTCTGAACCATTTTTGGTCTGGGCTGCTGCACTATTCTAGAATCACAAATAAAAGCCAGTTAAGATCTACGTTTGTTGTAATTTGGTCTTTTAACAGAGATTAGGAACTCCGCAGGGCACTTTTTAAAAATCCTTGCCTTAGAGGTTGCAGCATGGCATGAAAGGTAGACCAGAGATCCTTGGTGACGCTTCCACCTCACTCCTTCCTGCTCCGGTCTTCTCTGAGATTTAAAGTGCCACGGTTCAAAAATACCTCAAGAGTAGAAGGTTACATCCATTCATCAAGGCTCAGTTGGGAAAACAGAAACCATTTTAGGTATTTCAAGCAAGAAGGAATTTAATACAGGGAATAAGATGTTTCAGAAATTGCTGAAAGGGCTTAGACAGCAGTTGGAAGGATACAAACAGCAAGGAATCTAGCTGCTGCCTTTCAGGATAATCCAGAAATGCTGCCGGGGATTTCACCGTCCTGCTGCAAGGAAGCAGCTGTCCGCAGGAGCTCTTCTGGAAGCTGCTGCAAGCTTCTGATTTGCCAGCTGCCTGAGCATCTTGCTGCCGCTGTAAGAAGAGAATCCTGCCTTCCCTTTCTTTTTGCCTTACACATCTTTTGGGAGTACCTCTCAGTGGCAGAATCCAAACCCAAAACCCCTTCTGGCAAGAAGTTGTCAATGTTCCTTTGCTTCCAGGAAAGTGGCTAGAGGTGACGCTGAGTTGACAACAGACAAGGCACAAGGGTATTTTCCCATTTGACTCGTACAGTAAATTTAGTCTAGAGTAACAGGAAGATGAACATATTTCCAAGAAAGCAGATAAAATAACAAGTCTCCTGTGGTAGAAAATATAAAAAGCATCTTTCTGAAATAATCCTGATTCAGCTGTTTTAAGCCTTAATGGAAAACCTGATTTGTCAGTGTTTTTATGTACATATTAAAATAATTTATAACCCAATTTCTGTCTCTTCAGGTGAAAATAACACAATTTCTATCATTTCAGGTCAAAACTTCATAGGTATCATAATGGCTCTTTAGGTTCAGAATCATTACTGTCTTACCTTTACCCCCAGGAATCACACTCACGTAATCTTCTTCCCTTCTCATAGGGCCTCTTTGACAGAAAGGAAATAAACTGTGGTCAGGAAAGAAATGCTGATTCCAGGCCCCGTTTGAGTAAGGCAGACATGATCTCTCAATCACATGAACAATTTCGAGGCTTCGGTGAATATTCTTTGAATTCCTAAAATAACCCATAAATTGCGGCCGGGCACGGTGGCTCACACCTGTAATCCCGGCACTTTGGGAGGCCGAGGCGGGCAGATCACGAGGTCAGGAGATCGAGACCATCCCGGCTAACACGGTGAAACCCCGTCTCTACTAAAAATACAAAAAAATTAGCCAGGCGCGGTGGCGGGCGCCTGTAGTCCCAGCTGCTGGGGAGGCTGAGGCAGGAGAATGGCATGAAGCCGGGAGGCGGAGCTTGCCATGAGCCGAGATCACGCCATTGCACTCCAGCCTGGGCAACAGAGCGAGACTCCATCTCAAAAAAAAGAAAAAAAAAAACCCCTAAGTTGCCTTTGTTAAAGAATCTAGCTTGGCAGACATCCCTTCCTCGGAAAGGGAGATCCCTGTCATTCCTCAAAGTAATGTTAAAAACACTGCTTTATCTCCTCCCATACTGCTCCTCAACATCATTCCTGGCTTTCCTACCAGTCCACTACCTACCTCATGCCTGAAGAAGGCCATCTCTACGGATGAACTGGCGACTGGAGAAAGGCATTCTCCCCTTTTTATGTATGAAAAGATAAATTTGAACCTGCCCTATGCCTTTATCCCTTTTCTCTCCTGTGTGTTTTCACTGATTTGAACATTGCCAGAATCCTGTGTTGTTCTGATACTTCTGTGATTCCTTAAGTGCAGAATGTCATGATCTTATCCAGTATATATGTTTAATATATTAATATATCATTTTCTTTCTGGCCATTAGCCCCATGAACAACTAGGCCCACAGCTGTCAGATTTTTTACAAGGTTTTTCGAGGAGTAAGAGTATGAGTCTAGGAATCTCACTCTTTTAGGATCTTCACCAGGGGGTTCAACAATGATCACTTCGATTTGCTGAGCACTTACTATGTGCTGATTATTGTTCTAAATATTTTATGTGTTTTATATCATTGAATCCTTACCATGACCCTTTGAGGCTGAAAATAGTCACTTAGATAAACAGGTTTAATGATTTCCCCAAGGTTATCCAGTTAGTAACTGGCTAAATCATAATATAACTACTACTTTTTGGGCCAATCAAAAAGAAATGGTTGTCAATTCGAAAGAAATGTACATAGGAATTTGGTTCTTAGTTAATAGAAGAATACTCATATCCTTTTACTTGGAGAAAGATATTTAGATTTTGAGGTAATATCCTGAAATTGTGTAAACAACTGATAGATGATTGCTTCTCTATGTAGCTTGAATTCATTCTCTATGTACTCTCAACTGGCATAAACACAGATTGATTATTAATCTTTTACTTTTTAAAAAAATTGATTCTGGAAGCATCTATATGAACTGTTAATTATTCTAGGGATTACATGGCAGAACTGGAATGGATGTGTGAATAGTATTCATGTGTTACTAATGTATAAAGACAGAAATATAGTCATATATTATTAACCTTCACAAAGCATTAGTCAATATGTATATCACACCACCTCGTCAATCAGCCTGCACAGGGACTGTCTGACCCTTAAGAGATTAAAGGGGAGGTACTTAACTGTTATCTTCACCACATGCTGAGGAGTGGCCACACTTGTCCTCACTGAGTAGAAATTGTCTTAGCAAGATTTACACCTGCAAAGTCTACCGTGCGTCAGCAAGTTAATTCTGTATTTTTCACTTCTCACATGCTTCAGAGGAGCCCCCACCAATTACACAGCTAGTCACGGTGATGATCTATGTACTTGGTGGCAGGGTCAGCTTCTTCCAGATAAATCAGTTGTCCAGATGTTATCCACATGGCAGTCAGAGTGGCCATGCCCTCTGAGATTCTGCCTGTTTTCCTCTGCAGTCTTGATGGCTCTCAGATTTTGCCATCAAATGTATAAAGCTAGAGTCATTTTTCCAATGCCCACATAAAACTGTAGATGGAATGAAAACTACTGGGTTTTTAATTTATAAGAAAAAACAACCCCATTCAAAAGTGGGCAAAGGACATGAACAGATATTTTTTGAAAGAAGACATACATGCAGGCAACAGGAACAAAAGCTAAACGTCACTGATCTTTAGAGAAATGCAAATGAAAACCACAATGAGATACCATCTCACACCAGTCAGAATAGCTATTATTAAAAAGTAAAAAAAATAACAAATGCTGGCAAGGTTGCGGAGAAAAGGGAACACTTACACTCTCTTGGTGGGAGTGCAAATTAGCTCAACCATTGTGGAAAGCAAGGTGGCAATTCCTCAAAGGGCTAAAAACAGAACAACCGTTCTACCTAGTAATCCCATTACTGGGTATATGCCCAAAGGAATAGAAATAGTTCTACTGTAAAGACATATATATGCATGCAGATGTTCACTGCAGCACTGTTCCCAATAGCAAAGACATGGAATCAACTTAAATGCCCATCAGTGGCAGACTGGATAAAGAAAATGCGGTGCATATATACCATGGTAGACCATGCAGTCATAAAGAATAAGATCATGTTTTTTGCGGGAACATGGATGGATCTGGAGGCCATTATCTTTAGTAAACTAATGCGGGAACAGAAAACCAAATACCACACATTCTTATGAGTGGAAGCTAAATGATGAGACCTCCTGGACACAGAAGGGAACAACAGACTCTGGGCCCTACTTGAGGGTGAGAGGAGGGAGAGGATCAGAAAAAAATAACTATTGGGTATTAGGCTTATGCCTGGGTGACAAAATAATATGTACAACAAGGGTTTCTTGTGACACAAATTTACCTATATAACAAACTTGCACAGGCAACCCCTCAACCTAAAATAAAGGTTTAAATTAAAAAGATGCTGGGTTTTTGTTATTTATTCAACACCTTTATTGAGGAGGAAGAGGAGGAGGAGGAATTGCCATGTATTAGCAATTGTGTGTCAAACACTGTTCTAAACCTTTTTTTTTTTTTTTTTTTTTGAGGCGGAGTCTCGCTCTGTCGCCCGGACTGGAGTGCAGTGGCCGGATCTCAGCTCACTGCAAGCTCCGCCTCCCAGGTTTACGCCATTCTCCTGCCTCAGCCTCCCGAGTAGCTGGGACTACAGGCGCCCGCCACCTCACCCGGCTAGTTTTTGTATTTTTAGTAGAGATGGGGTTTCACCGTGTTAGCCAGGATGGTCTCGATCTCCTGACCTCGTGATCCGCCCGTCTCAGTCTCCCAAAGTGCTGGGATTCTAAACCTTTATATATTTTCTCATTTAATCATCAGAATCCTGTGAGTTAGGTAGGATGATCCTCCTTTCACAGGTGGGGAATCTGTCACAAAGAACTTCTTCCAAATACTATAATATATGAGAAAGTCAGAAATATGAACTCAGGTCAGTGCGCCTCCAAAGGACCACCTTCCTGTTCACTATACTTGGTACTTACCTGCTGGTTTCAGAAAACACATTATGTGTTGGGGATACAAAGATAAAACTGAAGTTGTACCTGCTATTGGTTAAGAGGTATGGTAGTCTGTTCTTGCACTGCTATCAAGAAATACCTGAGACTGAGTAATTTGTAAGGAAACAGGTTTAATTGGCTCATGTTTCTGCAGGCTGTACAGAAAGGACAGTGCCAGCATCTGCTTCTGCGGAGGCCTCTCCTAGGAAGCTTCCAGTCATGGCAGAAGGAAAAGGGGAGCAGGTATCTCATGTGGTGGGAGAAAGAGGCGAGAGATTCACACACTTTAAACAACCAGATCTTGCGAGAACTCATTCACTATTGTGAGGATGGCACCAAGCACTAAGGGATCCTCCCCCATTACCCAAACACCTCCCACTAGGCCCCACCTCCAACATCGGGAATTATATTTCAACATGAGGTTTAGAGAGGATACTTCCAAACTATATCAAGAAGGTAATGAGTATTTCAACTTAGATCCAAATTTACGAGTGATGCAGCTGCCTCAAAAAGAAACCCATGAAATACAGCAACTGGAAAAAGTTAAGTTGAAGAGGAACTCCATATGGGACTTCCAATTCAACTTCTTTAGTTCTGTTTCTACTTACTTGCTGTGTCATATTGGGAAGTGTGCTTTATTTCTGTTGGGTTCAGTTTCACCATTCGTAAATGGTCCTAATGTTTCCAATTTACCCGTGAATAAGCCATTCCCTAAGGCTCTTTGGAAGATTTACAAATGCTTAAGCTAGAAGGATCCTATTTGAACACATAGACAAATGTTATCTCTCTGCCATGTAATATTTTTGCCTCTAGAATTCTGCAAAGCTTAAATCTGTGTCCCTTATTCACCCAAAATGCCTGATTAAGTATTGGTTAACGCTTTTAGATGCTCTTTGATGCAGGGTTTTACAGAAATACAAAAGGCTTACAAAGTCCATGGAAATCTAATATAGCACCACAATAGTGCTTTTCAACAGAAGAACAGGAGCTGTTCATTAGCCTCCACTCCCCTACCCATCCTGTTTCTCTTTCATATCCGGCAAGAGCTGAATTGGCCACACCATACACGTTTTTAGCAAATGATGACTTTTTTACCAAGCCTTAGGGAGGATTATTTGGAATAAAGGAAAAATCAATCTTCATGTTTCTCCCCAGGACTGAAAGACACTGAGGTCTGTACTATCAATCACAAGGTATAAAAATCATGTGTCCGTGCTGGTTTGCACTGTATGCAGATAGGACCCCAAAGCTAAATGTCCTGGGGGACCTAGGGCTTGCTCAGACTTGTTACCATCAAGCACTGTTTCCGGAGGAACCAGATGCAATTTTCTCTCTGCAGAGCTGTGCAGTGTGTAGTGTGTACTGTTGGCTCAGAACTGGCCTCTTATCCTGTGGTAGCCTAAGGGAACGACTATCCATTGCTACCTTGGCTCTTATTTTTGTTTTGCTCATCAGAACGGGCCTTCCATGAATCTCCTTTGTTCTCTCTATATAGTTTGATATTTGGGGTAATTCTTCCATTTCAGATGCTCATATCCTTCCTGGAGCTTTAGTTTCTCACCCTGAAACAGAATAATGTTCCAGGCGAATGAACTATTTGGAAGACATTAAGTTAAAGGCATTGTGAAAATATAATGAAAAAAATCGTTATAAAACTCTTTGATTTGTCCTTAACTTGAAGATAAAATTCAACAAGCATTATCAGCAGTCTACTGAGAGTAAGGAAGAGCTATACACTGAGAGATGCCTGGAAGAAGTAGTTACTGTTTTTGTTATCACAGATCTCACAATCTACTAGGAATGCTGTGGACAAATACAGTGCAAGATGAAACGTACTAAGTCCGTAGGAGAGAGGCAGAGTGTTACCAGGGCTCAAAGGATGGCCCTTAACTTTGTTGCAGACACAGTGCAAGGTGCCACATCTCCCATTTGGTCCTCACTCAACTCCCTAAGTTGTGTATTTGAGGAAAACAAGACTTAGAGTTGTTAAGAAATTTGTTCTAGAGGTAATAAAAAGTGGAAGAATAAATTATATTCCTCTGCGAAGCAGCAGGAAAGAATGTGGTTTCATAGAGATGAAAATTTCTCTTAAGTAGCAGAGTTTGGTTTTTACTATTTTTTGGGAGGCTCATAATAATATTTTCTCAAACGAGTGTAGAGACATCTAAGACATTAAGCAGGGCAGTGAATGGAACAGGTATATCTTTGCTTCCCCATAGAGTTACTGTTTGTAGCTAGGGTAATATAAGATATTTAGGAGGAAGCATTCTGAGAAACACTAACAAGTTATATTGCCCGTAGTCTTATGACCAGTGGTTGGGGGAAGGTGTAACAAATGATCATTTAAATAACAAATGGTAACGCATGAAAGAAAGTAGGTTTCTGCCTCCTATACGCGAATATAAAACGTCCCCTCTGTGAAAGTTCATTATACAAATTGGGTCATTCTTGTCATCCCCAACTAAATCCAACTCAGGAGGCCAGAGGTAAAATCACTCTGTGTACATTACACCTGCTCCAAGAATTGCATTTTCTAAAAAGCCAGCTGCTGAAATGGCCTGCTGTAACTCTAAGACCAGTTTTACCTAATAGCTGCGGAAACAACCTGCTGTGACTCTAAAGTTGCTTTTATCTACCACCATCACTCCCAGTCAGAGCTTGACAGCTACTAGGGCCAATGAGCTTTCTTTTAAAACAATACGTAGTGTTTGTCTTTCTCACAAGACTCCTAACCTTCTCTTTGTTCTCTTTGTTCTTTGGTCTTTGTTCACAGACCACCCATTCTCTGTGTATGCCCCAAATTGCAATTCTTACTTTCCAAGTAAAAAATTTCAAATTTAGACATTCATCTCTATATTTTATCTGACTTCAACACCTCCATATTCAGGAGGCATTTTTTAAATATAAATATATTACCAATTATGTGACTAGACCATAGAAAAGCACATATAATTAAGACACCTTCCCCCGATCCTCCAGTTTCCCTCATTCTTATCCCTTTTATCCTTCCTGATGATTTCTTTCACTTTTCTCCATCCCAGTTCTTAATAAATCCCTTTCATCTGCCCTCCTTCTGTAAAAGTGGGCAAAAGAGAGAGAGCAGTGAAAAGGCAGGGAATGATTGCTCCATTATCGAGATGTGAAAGGATTCATTGGTTGCATGTTGTGCCACACGTGTATGCATGCATAGGACCTAATCTGACTAATGTGCATTATGTCCCCATCCTGTGCAATTAGAAGGAACAGTATCAGTGAGCATGGTGGTTTTCAAAATCAATTTATTTTGCTATTAGTAGTTCAAACCTAAAATATCTGGGGTCCGTGACAAGAGGTAGTTATTATTTGGAGGCAGAAGAACTATTGCTTCTGAAATAGGAAGCAAAATGAAGAGAACTTTCCAAACATGTTTCTTAGATAAGGTCTATCCTGATGTAGAAACCGTTTTATTATAGATGGTTTGGAAGATGGGAAAGAACAAGTAAATACATGAATTGCTAATAGTGGCAGAAGCCAAGTACTGTTGGGAAAAGAGTAGTAGCTTTGGAAAATGGGACTCAGGAAAGGGTGATCAAAAATAGTTACCATGAAATTTTAGTTTGGTGTAATGACTTAGTTCAAGAAAAAGGGACATCTCTATTCCAAGAAAGTTCAAAGTGACTTTAGCATGTGAAGATCATCCCTCTGTTCCAAAAGCCAGTAGGCTTCATAAGTACATAATTTGTTTCTTAAACACGTATTTAGTGCCTACAGTGTACAAAGCACTGGGGTAAGGAAAGATTAGTTTGTATAGGTTTCCACATAATTCAAGGCAATAAATAAAATGCAGGGACAGTAGTACAGAGAAATTATGAAGACTGGGGGTAGAATTAGCTGGCATTAAATCTCTAGCTTGGAGCTGGAGTATTATGGTGTCTGACACTCAAATGTGATCCCAGTGTTAGGCGTGATAGCAGCATATCCCTTAGGCATTTAAGGAGAGGAAAGAAGTTAGATGGAGGGGCTCCTGTCACTGTCCCCATTGACTTTGTAGGCCCTGTGAATTCTTAATATCACAGACCTAATGAGCATTCCTATTTTTTTTTTAAGTATTTAGTTTTGTCCAGGCAACAACATCAAAGGATTTCAGAGTTGTCTTAAGACCTAGTCACATATTGCTATAGGAGTTAGGAAGGTACTATTAATAGTTTTCTAAATAGGAAAACTGAAGATTAAAAATTAAATATTTTGAGGCTGGGCAAGGTTCCTCACACTGTAATCCCAGCACTTTGGGAAGCTGAGGTGAGAAAATCACCAAGAGTTTGAGACCAGCCTAGGCAACATAGCCAGACCCTTTCTGTACAAAAGAATTAAAAAATTAGCCAGGCGTGGTGATGCTCGCCTACTATAATCCCAGCTACTTGGGAGATGAGGTGGGAGGATTGCTGTCTTAGAAAGAAAGAAAAAGAGAGAGAGAGAGAGAAAAGAAGGAAGGGAGGGAGGGAGAAGAAAAGATAGGGCAGGAAGAGGAAGGAAGGAGAGAAAGAAAGGAGGGAAGAGGGGAGAGAGAGAGGAAGGAAGAAGAAAAGAAAGAACGAACTTATTTTATCCCAAGTTAGAGTAGAAAACTGTGTGGTGTCTTTCACCTCTGTACAAATAGGAAGAGGATTCGAAAATCATTATTACACCAAAATTTGATCTTCTAAAATGTTTTCAGTGAGAAAATCTCATGGGATCATTCTTCACTGTCTTTTTCTATCTTCTAAAAAGTTTGAATTCACAGTGTTAACCTTTCCTTTCCTGCCGAGATAACCATCTTTCCCTTTTCATTTTCTCACTTTCCTAACAGCTGATACCAGTCTAAGCTAATACTGGAACAATTTTAGATAATATTGCAGATGCACAAGGACATCCTCATATGAATCAATTAAAGAAGTCACAGTAAGTTGCCATTGAAAGTGTAGCAGCTGCATCCTTGAAAGCAGATGCTCTTCTGGATCTGAATGAGTCCAATTTTAACTAATTTTAAGACCTAAACAGATTTCAGTCTGGTTAATATTAGGATGTGGAACCACTTGAGACATCCTAATGTCCTAGTCTGATTACTTCTCGATGACAGTTCGTATGTTGGCTTTCCTTGATAGATGCTAGGTATTTAAAGCCAGACATTTTTATGTCAATAGTAAAGAGAGACCCCAAGTCGTGGATGCAGCAAAGCGCACTAACAACTCATGAAATTAAAGTGGCTTCTAACAGCAGCATGATTTATAGGGAAAGAACTTGGGGTATAAGGATTCACCAGAATTGCTTTAAATTATATTTCTGTTAGATTCCTGAATCCCCAGAAACCAGCTATAATGAACTACTTCCCCAATCCCTACTCTGTCTCTAGATTATACTCAGAAAAACTAACGAGAAAGTTCGAGTTGTAAGTGGCAAGTTGTTTCTTCTTTTTTCTGATCTTTCTTTAACAATCTGTTATGTTCATTGTCATATTGCATTAGTCAGTTTAATTAAAAAGGCATTGATTGAGCTTCTGTAATGCCTCTAGTTATTCTGCTGGCCTTGAACGGGGGAAAATACATATAATACATCATTCTTTCACTGAAGTAGTTAATGATCCGGAAGGGAGACATAGTTAATGGAATATAACTTCTGGAATTGAGAGGGGTGGGGGAACATCCAGAAGAGCCACTGACCCTTCCTGGGGAATCAGAAAAGACTTTCTGAGCCCGACAAGGCATAAATAGTTTTGTAAGAGGAGTAAGAGCCATCAAAGGTGTAGAATCATGAGACAGCATGATATGTTTAGGAAATTTGCTTTAAAAGGGTGGTAAATCAAAGGGCCAGGGTTGGAGAAGGGATACGCTGGAGAGAAAAAAGGAATGGAGAGATGGAGAAAATCTGGAAGGTTGGACAGAAATAAAAAATCTTGGAAAGCCTTGCTAAGGAGCTTAGACTTGATCATATAAGCAGTGGGAAACATTGATATTATTTATACAAGAACTTAACATAGTCAAATTTGTGTTTTGGGTAAATAACTTTATCTAACTCATATTTAATTAGATAAAAGGGGGCCAGGTAAGAAATAGAGACACCAGCTGGGAAACTATTGCAGTAGTCCATGGAAGAGATGGGGTCCAAACCAAGAAAGTGGCAGTAGATACAGAAAAGAAAAAATAAATATTAAGAAAATATTTGTAAATAAAATTGGTAGAAATTAGTCTTCGCTGGAGAGAGTCAAAAATTACACTCATGTTTGCAGTTTGGACTCCCAGATTGATGTATCACCTATAAAAAGAGAATTCAGGATAGAGAACAGATGCTAAAGAAAGATAATGAGTTTAGTTTAGAACACATTGCATTTGAGATGCCTATGGGATATACAGGTAACAATATCTTGCAAATCATTAATCAAATAAGGTTTAGGAGTCATCATTTCATGGATAGCAGTGCAAACAATGAAAAGGGATGAGCCCACTCAGAACATATTGGCAAGTAAGGAAGACCACTAGAAGAAAAAGTCCCCAGAAACCCCAGCATTGTGGACGGACTAAAGGAAGGGGATTCAGTGAAGGAAGCTATGGAAGAAATGCCAGAGAGAGAAAACAGCACCCTGAAGAGTACGCCACATAAGCCAAAAGAAGATGATTTCAAGAAGTAAAGGGCCAGTGAATTCAGAGATAGCAGAGAGCCTGCATGAGATGAGGACTGAAGAGCAGCCAGTAGATTTGGCAATTACGGTATCATTGATGGCTATTACCAGAAAAGTTTTGAACGAAAAGGTGAGGGCAGAGTCAGATTGTGGCACACTGAAGCGTTAATAGGAGGTGGGACTGGAGAAAGTCAGTGCTAAGATTCTTTTGAGGTCTTTGTTGAGGACTAATAGGGAGCAGGTAGTACAAAGGGTCTGAGGAGAGCAGCGTGAATCTGGAAAAGTTGCTGAGAAAGGGAAGGAGCTAGCCAAGCACCAGGGAAAGGATTGACAAGTGGTACTGAAAGCTTTTTTTGAAATTAAAATCCAGAACATTTTAGTGGCAACAATCTATACATTTTTGTCTTTTTAAATTAATATATTATAGCTGTTCCTATTTGGGGGGTACATGTGATATTTTGATAAATGCATACAATATGTAATGATCAAATCAGGGTAACTGGGATATCCCTCACCTCATTTATCTTTTCTTTATGTTGAGAACATTACAATTCTCTTCCATCTATTGTGAAGTATACAATAAATTATTGTTAAGTATACTTACCCTATGGTACTATCAAATACTAGAACTTATGTCTTCTAAGTGTATTTTTGTGCCCATTAACTAACTTTCCTCTCCCCCTCCACCCCCTTTTTCTTCTCAGCCTCTGGTAATCACCATTCAGCCTCCTTGAAATTCCCTGTTCAGGTCCCACATTCGAGTGAGAATGTGTGATATTTGTCTTTCTATGCTAGCTTATTTCACTTAACATGATGACCTTCAGTTCCATCCATGTTGCTCGACTGACAAGATTTTATTCTTTTTTTTTTTTTTTTTTGAGATGGAATCTCACTCTATAGCCTAGTGATGCAATCTCGGCTCACTGCAGCCTCCACCTCCCGGGTCCTGGTTCAGGCGATTCTCCTGCTTTAGCCTCCTGAATAGCTTGGATTACAGCCACTTGCCACCATGCCCAGCTAATTTTTGTATTTTCAGTAGAGACAGGGTTTCACCATGTTGGCCAGGCTGGTCTTGGACTCCTGACCTCATGATCCACCCGCCTCGACCTCCGGAAGTGCTGGGATTACAGGCATGAGCTACCATGCCCTGCCAGGATTTTATTCTTTTTATGGGTGAATAATATTCCATTGTGTATATCTACCACATTTTCTTCCTCCATTCATCAGTTGGTGGATATTTAGACTGGTTCCATATTTTGGCTATGGTAAATAGTGCTGTAATAAACATGGGAGTGCAGATATCTCTTTGATATACTGATTTCTTCTCTTTTGGATATACCCAGCAGTGAGATTGCTGGCTCATATAGTAGTACTATTTTTAGTTTTTGAGGAAACTCGATGCTGTTTTCCATAATGGTTGTACTAATTTACATTCCCACCAACAATGTATGAGCATTCTTCTTTCTCCACATCCTCACCAGCTTTGTTTTCTTTTTTATAATAGTCATTCTCACTGGTGTGAAATGATGCCCCATTGTGGTTTTGATTTGCAGTTCCCTAATGATTAGTGATATTAAGCATTTTTTTTTTTCATATACCTGTTGGCCATTCGTATGTCTTCTTTTGAGAAATGTCTATTCAGGTCTTTTGCCCATTTTTAAAATCAGATCGTTTATTGTTTTTTTGTTTTTGCTATTGAAGCTGTTTGAGTCCCTTATATATTCTGGTTATTAATCCCTTGCCAGGTATATAGTTGGAAAATCATTTGCTTTATTATATAGGTTGTCTCTTCACTTTGTTGATTGTTTCCTTTGCTTTGTAGAAGCTTTTTTGGCTTGGTGTAATCCCATTTGTTTATTTTTGCTTTTGTTGCCTGCACTTTTGAGGTCTTACCCAAAAATCTTTGCCCATACCAATGTCCTGTAGCATTTCCCCAATACTTTTTTCTAGTAGTGTCATAGTTTTTAGGTCTTACATTTAAATCTTTAATCCATTTTCAGTTGATTTTTTTAATATGTTAAAAAATGAGCATCTAGTTTCATTCTTAGGCATACAGACAGCCAGTTTTCCCAGTGCCATTTATTAAAGAAACTGTCTTTTCCCCAGTGTGTGTTCTTGGTGCCTTTGTCAAAATGAATTGGCTCTTAAGTGTGTGAGTTTATTTCTGGGTTCTTTATTCTGTTTCATTGGTCTGTGTGTCTGTTTTTTATGCCAATACCATGTTCTTTGGGTTACCATAGCTTTGTAGTGCAATTTGAAATCAAAGTAGTGTGATGCCTTCAGCTTTCTTCTTTTGCTCAGGATTGCTTTAACTATTCTGGGTTATTTGTGGTTCCATTTGAATTTTAGGATTTTTTCTTTCTATTTCTGTGAAGAATGTCATTGGTATTTTGATAGGGATTACATTGAGTCTGTAGGTTGCTTTGGGTACTACAGACATTTCAATAATATTATTTCAATCCAGGAGTGTGGATATCTTTCCATTTTGTGTGTGTGTCTTCAATTTCTTTCATCAGTGTTTTATAGTTTTCCTTGTAGATGTCTTTTACTTTGATTAAATTTATTCCTAGGTTTTTCTTATTGTAAATTGGATTTTTTTCTTGATTTCTTTGGTGGATCAATTGCTGTTAGCATCTAGAAATGCTACTGGATTTTTGTTTTGTTTTGTTTTTTTGATACAGGGTCTAGCGCTGTTGCCCAGGCTGGAATGCAGTGATGCAATCTTGGCTCACCGCAACCTCTGCCTCCCAGGCTCAGGTGATCCTCCCACCTCAGCCTCCTGAGTAGCTGAGATTACAGGCACCCGCCACCATGCCTGGATAATTTTTGTATTTTTAGTAAAGACAGTGTTTCACCTTGTTAGCCAGGTTGGTCTCTAACCCCTGGTCTCAAGTGATCTGCGCGCCTTAGGCTCCCAAAGTGCTGGGATTCCAGGCATGGGCCGCCGTGCCCGGCCTGATTTTTGTATGTGGATTTTGTATCCTGCAACTGTACTAAATTCATTTACGAGTCCTAAGAGTTTTTGGGTGGAGTCTTTAGAATTTTCTAAATATAAGATCATGTCATTTGCAAACAAGGATAATTTGATTTCTTCCTTTCCAGCTTGGATGCCGTTTCTTTCTTTATCTTACCTAATTGCTCTAGCTAGGATTCCAGTACTTTGTTGAATAAAAGTGGTGAAAGTGGGCATCATTGTCTTATTCCAGAACTTAGTGTAGGGCTTTCAATTTTTCCCCATTCAGTATGATACTAGCTCTGGGCCTGTCATAGATGGCCTTTATCATGTTGAGTTATGTTCCTTCTATACCCAGTTTCTTGCGAGTTTTGATCATGAAGGGATGTTGAATTTTATCAAGAGCTTTTTCTGGCATCTATTGAAATGATCATATGATTTTTGTCCTTTATTCTGTTGATATATCACATTTATTGATTTGCATAAGTTGAACCATCTTTTCATCCCTGGGATGAATCCCACTTGATCACTGTGAACGATATTTTTAATGTGTTGTCAAATTCTATTTGCTAGCACTTTGTTGAGGATTTTTGCATTCATATTCATCAGGGATATCAGCCTGTAGTTTTCTTTTTTGTTGTTTCGCTTTGTCTAGTTTTGGTATCAGTGAACAATATGTTCTTTTGTTTTCCTGTCAAATGATGAGTTGTAGAATTGACTCAATGTTACGTGAGTTTTAGGGCAATTATAGTGAAAGAAAAGTATTCAAGGGAGTTGAGGTTTATGGTCAAAGAGTAGCTCAGGGGATCAACCATGCAATCCATGCTGAGGGTCCTAAGAGGGACTTTTTCTACCAGGAGAAAATGAGGGGATTACAGCATTAAAGTTATAATGGAAATCAGGGTGGGAGAGAGTTGAAAGAAGAAAAGTTTTTGATCTGAGAATATGATATTAGAATTTAAAATTTCAGAGGCTGAAAACAGGATTTAATTTGGCAGCAAGTTATTAATTTTTTTTGGATTTGCAGTGATTTAAAGAGGTGTTTGTTTTTCTAATATAGCACAAAGTCTGAAGTCAAGCAATAGCTTCTTTTGGCCAATGGTTCAACAATACTTAGTCCAGCACCTCTCTGATTCTTGGTCTTTTCCTCTCAATAGCAAGATGATGCAACTTCAGGTACTTCAATCAAATCAGAAAAGTGGGGAAAGTGGGAGCAAGTGGTGGCACCAGCCTCAATTCTCCTTTTAATCGGGGAAAACAAAAGACTTTCCGATAGCCACAAAAGACTCTACTTAGGGGTCCGGTGGACAGACTGATACATGGCCACCTCTAGCAACAAACAGGGCTGGGATTACAAATATTTAGCTTTCCAGAATCTGTAGTGGAGTGAGTAAGGGAGAGAATGAAATTGGAAGTAGCTACTGGTTCACCAAAAAAGCAATGTCTGCTCCAAAGACCAATGTTCGGCTTCCTTTTATGGAATAATGTTTATGTAGTACAGAAAGCCACAATCATCCTGCCACAAACAGCTAACTAGGTGACTTAAAGATGCATGTTTTATGATGTTCCCCTCCCTGTGTCCATGTGTTCTCATTGTTCAACTCCCACTTATGAATGAGAACATGAGGTATTTGGTTTTATATTACTGTGTTAGTTTGCTGAGGATGATGGTTTCCAGCTTTGTTGATGTCCCTGCAAAAGACATGAACTCATTCTTTTTTATGGCTGCATAGTATTCTGTGGCGTATATGTGCCATGCCTGTCGAGGGGAGGAGGGCAAGGGAAGGGAGAGCATTGGGAGAAATACCTAATGCATGTGGAGGCTTAAAATCTAGATGACGGGTTGATAGGTGCAACAAACCACCATGGCACATGTATACCTATGTAACAAACCTGCACATTCAGCACATGTATCCCAGAACTTAAAGTAAACTAAAATAAAAATAAAAGATGGCATGCTTTATGCAGTGGTCATAGGAGGAACAAAGATACTAAGAATGATCTGATGTCACCCATCCTTAGTATTAGGAAAACAGCTCAAAGTGCATATCTTCATAAAGTGATTAAGCACTAACATATTTAAAGTCTAATATGTGTGGTCTCTGCTGATATGAAGAGCAATACTGGAGATAAATATACAATGTAGCCTCTTAAAGGGTATGTATGAGGGGGTGTGTGTGTGTGTGTGTGTGTGTGTGTGTGTATATGTGTGTGTGTCTAGTAATCTCATACCTTAACTGTAACCTCCCAAGCAGATTGTGTTAACATTGCTTTTTTATAGATTTTCATTTGACACTGAAGATCCAGTTAATGGCTTTTGTGTTGTCTTTGTTTGCCATGCTTAGTATTTCTTTGCTCAGTATATTCCTTCTTGTTAAGAAAACTGTGTAAATTTCAGTACGCCCTGAGGAGCTCACAAGCCAGCTTTCTAGTAGAGCTCTGGGCATAATTTTTCATGTTGCTTTAATAAAATGTTATATTTTTGCCACAGATGACAGTCAAGTGAAATGTACAGTGTGCTGTTACCTGAAACTACTTTTTACCTCACTCATTCTAAGTTTTACCTCAGCAGCTAATCTGCCATAGACTTACTCAACTTAGATATTTCTTAATTTGTAATCTGATAGTGGTTAATTGCCACATGATAAAATTATGTATTTATAAAATAGGAAAGGGGAATTTTTAAAGTTTCTTGGCGGGATTTGTCCAGAATGCCTTTGATGGAATTTGGTCAATTAGTATATCTTTGGACCTCAGACTAGGAGTGAGACTTCAAAGTCCAATTTCTGCCTCTTCTCATTGATATAAGATAACTCTCCATGCTACAGTCACTATCACCCCATAGAGGAATTGAAGGACTGAAAAGCCCTAAAATGTTTTTAAATATTACAGTTGTATAGTTGCTTTCCTCTGGCCTGTTCCATGAAAACATTGCAAAAGCAGTGATCTTGCCTTGCGATCAAACAACATGATTAATGCTAACGTTAGAGAAGAGATGCAATGTCATACATCTAGGCTTCAGCAGATCGAGTTAGTAAACATCTAGAATGATACCAAGGCTGGCAATAATTTAAAATCTGCATTGCTACATTCCCTTCCTCCTCACCCATCAGTTCCCTTGTACAACGTTCTTTTTTTTTTTTTTTTTTATGTTTGCCATGTTATTTTTACTTATTACAATCTGGTTCCACAGAGGAGAACTTAGCCTTACATATTATAAGCCTGGATTGTCTATCCAAGCCGTTTTCTGGACTTAGCAAAGTTTAGGAACGGATACAGTGCTGAAAGGTCATAAGTGTTGACACTACACACTACAGCAAGACATTGGCTCTCTACCCTATCAGGTGAATGACCTTCTGAGTTAGTGATGTCTCACCAATTCCCATGTTCCCTAAGTCCAGAGCACCTCTTTCTTCCAAAGGACTCTCTGAAAAAGAGAAGGATTTTCATACAGAAAAGCAAAACATATCAGAAATTGAATAAGGATGGATGGAATTATTTTGTAAGTCTACTGTTGCTGTAATAAAGACCTAACCTGAAAAAATCACTTGCTAAAGAAGAAGAATAATTGCTTATGTTTCTTGCTTATATTAAGTTTTATATGTTGTTATTCTAAGTGTTTCACCTACATTAATTCATTTAACCCCATGATATAGATACTATTACCCTCACTTTACAAAATAAAATAATAAGGCAGAGAAAATTTGAATAATTAGCTCTTGGTCACATAAAGGAAATGTTGGAGCCAGGACTTAAAGCCAAACTTTGAGGCTCTAAAGAGCTAAGAAAACCTTTGAATGAGATTACCAAAATGTTGGTTGGTAATCTTTGAGAAATTGTGGGGAAATGGGGATACAATATAAGTTTAGAGATAAACAAATGTTTTTTATTTGTGTTCAGCATTTCTTTGAAGAAGATGTCTAAGTGGTGCTAAATATTTTAATAAATTGGTTTGGAAATATATAGAAGGTAACTTTATCAAATTTTCCAGAAAGACCTTTTTAGGACTTTTAGTTGGCCATAAGCTATATATGAGTTGAAGTGGAATGTAGCACACTACCACTTCCACCTCCCAGAATTTAGGGAGGGGTAAAGCATCATGGCATCTAGAAAAAGGGAGTTGATCATTCTATCTAGACTAGTCAGCCCTTTCTGTAGTGTTTATTCTGTTTTGTCCTGAGTTCTGCATTTCAAGGGAAATACAGGAAAATTCGAATGTTTTGGTAGGTAAATTTTGAGAATTATAAAATGATTTAATTCAATCATTAGAAGAATGGGTAAAGACCTGTGGACATTCCACCTACAAAAGGGAAGACTTCAAGGAAGCCAAAAGAGGTATCTTCAATACTTGTAGTACTGACACATGTGGGATTGCAAAGTTAGGTAAAATTAGAGCCAATGATTAGAAGTTAATGGAGGCAGATATTGGCTTGATGTAAGATGGTCACATCTTTCGGAGATGGAACAGGCTGCCTCGAAAGGTATTAAGTTTCCTTTCACCAGCGTTTGTGTAAGTGTGCAACCAGAATGTGGACAGCCACTTGAGGTGCACAGAAGATGGCGGCACAGAGCAGGTGGTTGGGCCACATGATAGTGAAGGCCTCTTCCAGCTCTGAGGTTCTCTTTCTGTAGGTTGGTGCAAAAGTAATTAGGGTTTTTGCCATTGAAAGTAATGGCAAAAGCCGCAATTGCTTTTGCACCAACCCAAATATTATTCTATGAGTTGATTCAAGATAAGCCACTGAGCTTCTATGTGTAATCAAATATAGAAACAGTCTATCATGTCTTGGACTTCTAATGCCGCCAACACTAGTGTTACCCAAACTAGTAAAAACGACAAGATGAACAGCAAAATAATGTCATTTCAAAAAAATCTGTAGGCATGTAATGAAATGACTGGTGTTTTATCCTTACCTTTCAGTGCTTTCTCCTGCTCAAGACAGCCACACGAACACGGATCTTCCCCCAGTGTCAGAGCAGATCATGCAGACTCTCAGTGAACTTGCCAAATCGTTCCAGGATATGGCTGACCGCTGCTTGCTGGTCTTACATCTGGAAGTGAGGTATGATACAGCCAAGCCCAGGACCTTGCAATTTGAATGCACTGTGGTTCATAAATCACTTACTTATTTCCAGGGAGTATCACCATAATTTCTGGCTCATATTATTGATGTTATCCCTTTTTACGCTGAAAGTTGTTTTTAGCCGTATTCAGTGACTATTTGAGTGCACTGTGTATCGTGAGTGTGGCAATTCAGAGCTGGCATGGTCTATGAAATCAGGTCACCTGGATTGGAATGTCACTATCAACTGGCTAGGCAATCATTGGCCAGTTAATTAACTTTACAAACCACGGTTTCCTTATTTTAAACATGGAAATGGTAGTTTCTAACTTATAGAGATTTTATAAATGGAATAATAATTAACACAATGCCAGACACAAAGTAAGTGCTCAAAATATGGTAGCTTTGCTATTGTGGTGACTTTATTGTGATTGATATTTTTAATAAAGTGCTCTGCTAGTCAAGAAGGGAGTCACGTTGGAAAAAGTAGAGGGATAAGAGGTAAAAGCATTATACTAATATATTTTAGTTAACCCAGTATATCTAAAACAGCATTTCAATAGGCAATCAACAGAAGTGATTGAGGTATTCAGCGTTTTCCTTTGCACTAAACTTTTCAAAGTGCCCATTTATACTTACAGCACATCACAATGTGGACTGGCCACATTTTAAGTGCCTGGTAGCTACATGTACCCAGTACTAGCATACTGGGCAGTTGCCAAGAGTGGCTGGGGCTGACTAGGAATGGGATTTTTTTCTTTAAGATAAAATGGTCAAAAGAAATGTGACAAAGTAACAAGAATGATCCATCTGTGCAAAGACCAGGAGGAAGAGAGTTTCAGACAGAGGGAGGCACACTAACAAAGGTCTTGAGACAAAAATCAAGCTTGGCGGTTTTAAGAGCAGAGAGGAGGCTGATAATGCTTGTAGGCTGATGAACAAGCTGGGTGGGGAGGACTGAAAAACTAAGGCACAGGAGACAGGCTAGAGCCCAGTCCTGTGGAGTCATGAAGCCTGACACATTACAGGGTCTTACAGACCAAGTGAATCATTCAGATGTCACAGAAGCCATGGAAGGGTTTTAAGAAAGGGAGAGATGCCAATTAATTAACATTTTTTAAAGGTCACTCTGGCTGTTGTATGGAAAAGGGATTGCAGGGAAAAATACGAATGGAAGCAGGGTGACCAGTTGAGACCAGCTCTGAGCATCAAGGTGATAGAGGTGGAGGTATGAGAAGTATAGGATTTGGGACACATGCTGAAGGTAGAGCTAATGAAGTGTGTTGATAGATTGTATTGGAAACAGGGGCTGGTGCAATGAGAGGAAACACTCAAGGAAAACCACTAGTTTGGGGCCAGAGCAACTGTGTGGATGCTGGTGCCATTAACTGAGGCGAGAAAGACTGAGGGAGGAGAAGGGTTGAGGAGAAGGGCGGCAATCAAGCCTGCCATGTAGAGATGTTCAGCTTGAGATGCTTATTAAACAACTAGGTAGCAATGTCCAAACATCAGGACCAGAAAGTGCATGGTGTGGTAACACATTCTGTTCTGTATTGCTTTGGAACATGATTAACATTGATAGACTATTTTTCTTTTCATTTGAAGTCTTTACTAGATTTAGGGTTTAAAAATGTAAATAGGACTTTGTTTGATAGGTGACCCTTGGGAATATGTTTGGACTCCAGTTAGAACTTGGATTTCTTTCCAGGGTGACTCCTTGTGTGTGCTGCTTGCTTTTTATCCTTCTTCATTACCATTGCCCAGTGAGTTACCTCCTTATTGCTTGTGAGAGCCTTGTGAGTGGAACAAGAGAAGTTAACATTGCAGATTTAGAATCTGCTACTCAGCTTTATTCCTGATGTTATTTCTCACATCAATCTGTCCAGAAATAAAGCTCTTTCTCTATATTTTCTGATTTGTTTTACAATAATTTTCAAATTTGATATCTCTTTATTTATAAGTGGACAGTGAAATAAATCAGGTGTTTTCTGTGAATAAATATATGCAATAGATGGAAGGAAATGAAAAACACCAAGTAATATTCTAGTGCTGCTGTTACCTGAGTTACAAAGGAAAACAAGGGAATACCAAATTAGTTACTATCACAACTCCTGGAATTTATACTATTGATTGTGTGCTTATATGTGTTCTACATTCAGAATTGTCTACTTATGTGTAGTTAATTCCAAGTGGGATATTTGCAACACATTTGAGTAAGATCTTTTAAGTCCTTAACCCCTATTTCTGCCCTTTTGATACATCTTGGCAATACTCTTCTTAATACTGAACATGCTTTAGTCATTAATTTACAAGAAACTATACAGTGCTATAACACCAGTTGCTATATCTTCTTCAACATTAGTCTAAAAACAGAAAAACGCCATTTTTAAGAATGAATATTTTAAAAGACTGAAGTTTAGAGCCCTGGATGTAGAATTATCTTTCCTTGAATTTAACTCAGAACACGAAACATGGGTTTTTTTTAAATTAAATTTCCTCACTTCCTCGTATAGCATGGTTCCAACACTCAGGTTGCCTTCTTGTAAGTATGCTTCATTTCGTCTTTGTTCCTTTTAAAGTAAGGTACATAAAACTAGCAGAATACACCACATAAGGCTTGGATAGTGAATGTAGACACACTTACTGTGTCCTGGTCATGTTAACAATTTTTTTCAGTTTGCACAGTGATGATACAAAAGGAATAAGACAGATTTCATGCCACTGTAGCATAATAACGCTAGAATAGAGCTGTCTGCTAAGTGCTCTGGGGGCATGACTGTGGAAGAGACCATCAAACAGCTCTTCCAGGTGTGGCTTGTTCATTGTGATGGCTGGCCCCGAAACCTAATATCATGCTGTATATTAGGTGCTCAGTAAACATGTGATTAAGAATTAGCTGGTTTGAAACCAAACTACCAAACTCAGATAAAGTAAGTGCTACTTTATCAAACAAAACCTGTTGTCTTTAAAGAAAACGAATTGGTTTGCAGTTTCTGTTTTTACACAGTAGTGCACTTGTAAGTCCACTGCATTATCTTAAGAGGTACAGAGGCTGTGTGGCCAACATCATTCTCATCAACTAATGTTTGTTTTGTTCCCATCCTGCTGTAAAAAGGGAATTAGAGCTTAGGCCCAGTTGTCCAGCAGCTGGTGTGGTGAAAAAGTGGCTAGTTAGCTCCTGTGTCTGGCATTTTTAGCCAAGAAATCACTGAGATAAGAGTACAGATAGAAGAAAAAAATTCATGGAGAAAAGTAATGGGATATGCCAGCAAAAAGTCCAGAACAACTTCAGATGCCAAAAACTGGTCTTGTTCCCCAAAATATCTTTATATCCATAGCCCATATTTTTCTTTGACATTATTAAAGTTCAAACCAAAAAACTGTTTTCAAATCCCACGCAGTCTGTGTTGAAGGATCTATCTAAGGAGTGTTTGACATTTTACCTGTGTCTTTGTGGTTCACATTTTAACCACCAGGCAGCCCCTTTCCACAGTACAAAGCATAAAGCGAATGGTACCCCCAAGAGATGAAAGACATGGTGAGCCCATTAAAAACTGTTGAGGTTTGTTTTTTCTATTTGAACTTTAGAAGAAGAAAATTAAGTTGCCATTTGAGTCCAAGATGCCAAGAATGTCACCTTTATCAGCTGATTTTTCTCACCATCAGGAGGGCTCTAAGTAGGTTCAACAGCAACTGTCTATCACTGCTAGGATCCTAAGTGTGCACTCTCTGAAAATCATCCACCCCACTGTGTAATCAGCAGTGTTTGCAGAATACATTAATGTCAAAGTCACACTAAGGTCAGCAACAACAGGCCAGAATTTAAATTTTAAAAAATACTTGATTTGAATTTGGCATTAGCTGATGACTATTTTAATTTTTTTTTTTTAAATCTCTAATCACTTGGGAAGAAGACAATACCTTAAAGAAAGGTTATATGTCTTCTCTCCCGATAGCTTCAGGATCTCATAAGCTCTCACCTCCAGTTCCTAAGAATTTCCTAACTAGTCACTCTACTTCCAGTTGCTTCCATTCTCTGCTATTAATCCACTCATATACTGTGCCAGAGTGATCTTGCCAAAGCTTAGGTCTGATTATATTATTCACCTCTTAAAATCCCCCTAAGGCTCCCTGTGGCTTCTAGGATAAAGGCCTGATTCCCTACATGGCCTTCAGAGCCTGTGCTGACCTGGCCTGTGCCCATCTCCCCAAGCTCATGGCATGCCTGTAATGTCGGATCTGTGTGCATCTGAAAAGAGCTACTCACCAGTCCTCAGAACATCCTGCATTTATAGTCTCATGCTATTTTACATGGTCTTCTCAATGCCTGGAGTCATAATATCTGTCATTTACTTGAAAAATAATTTAGCGTAGATGCTTTAATTTTATTCAACTTCTTTGAAAATAAAGTTAAAAATAAAATTTAAACTTTATTTAAATTTCAACCACAGTAGCAATCAGTGCCCTAGTCATGAATCCCATTCCAGAGTTGGTCAACTTTCATTCTGTCAGAAAGATCACGTTCCAGGGGAGGCTGCAACCAGTACCATTACTGGTATTCTTATCAAAATTATACATTTGTGCCAATTAGTACATGAATGTCAGAATGGGTTTTTATTGGTGAAATTAGTTATTAGTTAATTAGCAACTGTTAAGATGAGCATCTATCAGTAAAAATGAGCAGTAGTCAAGATATTTGGATTCTCTTGGATGAACTGCTTTTAAGAATATAACACATCCCATATAAAAGTTAGCTTAAAATGGATCATTCAACTAAATGTAAAATCTAAAACTCTAAAACTTCTAGAAGAAAACATAGGAAAAAATTTTTATCATTTTATGTAGGCAGAGATTTCTGAAATATGACACTGAAAGTACCATCCAAAAAGAAAAAAGTTATAAATTGAACTTCATCAAAATTAAAACCATTTTTGATAGACATTGTCAAGATTAAAATACAAGCAAAAGACCAGGAGAAAATATTTGCAAAATGCATATGTGATAAAGGACTTGTATCCAGAATATATAATGAACTCTCAAAACTTAAGAAAACAAAAAACCGAATTTTTAAAACAGGGCAAATGATTTGAACAGATATTTCATCAAAGATATATGTACAGAAAATAAGCACGTGAGAATATACTCAACATCATTCGTCATTAGGAAAATGCAAATTAAAACCACAGTGAGATACTGCTCTACATCTATTAGGATGACCAAAAATTTTTCTTTAAAACTGACAACACCAAGTACTGATGAAGATGTGGAACAACTGGAACTTTTGTATCCTGCCAGTAAGAAAGCAAAATGGCACAGCTCCTTTGGAAAGCAATTTGGTAGTTTCTTACAAAAGTAAACATACGCTTACCATATGATCCAGCAGTCTCACTTTTAGGTATTTATCCAAGAGAAATAAATGCGAAGTTGTATGCACACAAAAATGTGTACATGAAGTAGCTTTATCCACAACCACCTAAATCTGGAAAGAATCTAAATATCAGTGAGTGAATAGATAATCTGTGGGACATCCAATTCAGTGGAAGGCCACCCAGCAATAAAAAGTAATGAACAACATAGATGAATCTCAAATGCTTTGTGCTAAGTGAAAAAGCCAAACTCAAAAGGCTACATACTGTATGATTCCATTTATATGGCATCCTGGAAAAGACAACTTTAGAGGCAGAAAAATAGATCAGTGGTTGCCAAAGGTTCGGGAGTTGAGTAGGGATTGACTATAAAGGGACACAGAGAACTTTGGAGGAGATGTTTGTGTTCTGTAATTTGGTTCTGGTGGTGGTTATACAATTGTACATGTTTGTTAAACCTAATAGAACTGTACACTAAAAGGGGGGAGTTTTACTGTTTGTAAATTATTTCTCAATAAGCCTGACTATAAGTAAAGAAAGATGACAGGCAAAGCGTGGTCGCCTCATTAGAGATAATAATGCCCTAGGCTTTTGCAGCCATTCATTTAGGAATATTTCTTATTACTTGATGCCAGCTGTAAAGGTAACAACATGGATCCTGGATTATGTCATCATGTCTTACCTCCAGTG
Organism: Trachypithecus francoisi; assembly: GCF_009764315.1. NCBI lineage: Eukaryota > Metazoa > Chordata > Mammalia > Primates > Cercopithecidae > Trachypithecus > Trachypithecus francoisi. Next base: position 24,926,303 of record NW_022681469.1, on the reverse strand, counting down.
AACCTTCCATGCAAGGTCAGACAGAGCACCTAAAATGACAGAGTTAGGACTAGACTGGGCATACAGAATAGCCTGTTTGAACTCTGCCTGCCACGGAATACTGTTGGTTGGGATTTTTTTTTTTTTTTTTTACTAGGGTGGGGGATTCAAAATAAATACCTGCATGTAGGGCAGAATTTGGACTGAAACACACTCTGATTACAACTTTAAAAGGCTGTGTTGGTGCAGCCAATCCATACCCACCTCAGACTTCTTCAGCAGCTACTAATATCTGCCACAAAGAACCTGAGAATTGTGTGTGACCAGACTGACACAGGCCATTTTCACACAGAAATGCCCTCCTTCCTCAAGCTGTCAAATATATTCTGTGAGACTCAAACATCACCTTCCGTCAGGACCCTTTCCTGATACCCTGTGGCACGTTTCCATGGCACACTGTGTAGATGTGCTTGGAGTGAGATGCTGTACTCTTTTAGTCATTTTCTTATTCTGCCCCACTAGGCTGTGGGTCTTTAAGGATACAAACTGTCTTATATTTCCAGGGCCTAGCACAATTTCTTACAAATTCATAGAGGTTCTGTACGTGATTTACGTAACTAATACATTATCATTAATAAATATAAGACTAGTGATGACAGCCAATACTTACTACGCACGCCATTTGTGCCAGACACTGCTATACATAACACTTAATATGTAGTAGTAGCAGTGTTATGTATAGCAGTGTCTGGCACAAATGGCGTGCGTAGTAAGTATTGGCACCCTATGAGGCAGCTGTTGTTTTCACCCCCATTTAATGGATAAGGAAACTGAGGGATAGAGAAATAAAGGAACTTGCCTAAAGTTATACAGCTGGTGACTGAAGCCAAAGTAGTCTCCTTACACTTTTAAGATCTGTAAACTCTGCCTCTCATCTTCATTGCAACAATATCTGTTGAAAATTACAATGCTTTTCACACTATGCCTACAACCCTGGCATTGAAAAGAATTTTGGAACTCCTTACCAACACTGTATGGATTAAACAAGCAATGATCATAGCAGCCAGCTTGCCCCAGATCACTCAGTTGTTCTACAGAATAACTAAGATGGCTTTCTGGTTAAAAGAGGGGAGGGTGTTTACATGAAAACATACAAGGCCACAGCTGCTTCCTATTAAGTGTCGAGCATAGTGTCTGGCACAAATAGAGTACAGAGTTAAGCGTTGGCTATCATCGCTAGTCTTACATTTATTAATGATAATTTATTAGTTAGTTTGGTGCTGTGTCCCAAGATCATTGCCCTCCCTGGAAAGATTTATTAGTAACTGCTCTCCCCATCTCTCTCTTTTTCAGGGTTCACTGTTTCCACTATCTCATCCCTCTTGCAAAGGAGGGAAACTATGCCATTGTGGCTAATGTGGAAAGTATGGATTATGACCCCCTGGTGGTGAAGCTCAACAAAGATATCAGCGCCATTGAAGAAGCCATGAGTGCCAGCCTTCAGCAGCACAAGTTCCAGTATATCTTTGAAGGTCAGACCCTGCTTCTGTCTCTGGGAGTTGGGGAGGAAGAAAGGATGAAGGTTTTCCTGATTTTCTATATTACTGAAGTTGAAGACTTGTAGAAAAGAGTTGTTTGTTTGCTTGCCTACTTGTTTGAACTAAATCTGCAATACCTAGCCTCTTTGTGTGTGACTAGGTAGACAACAATATGGCCGCCATCTGCTCCTGGTTGATAAGGAGATTTAATCCAAGATAAGGCAGATGGCTGCCTCCCTGACATGCCACTCATGAGATTTGAGAGAATGTGCAGACTGGGCCACAAATTAACTCAAGAGGAGCTTATGAAAGAAAAAAAAAAAGCACACATACACAATGAGGAGAGAATCCTGAAAGATCACTCATTGGCTAAAATTATCACTGGAACGGGAAGTTTTCTCACAGAATGTTATAATCATCTGGAAAGAACAGAAGCCTCTGATTAGCAGCAATTTTTAGGAAGGATATGTCCATAAATGCCTCCAAGGGGCAGGCAAGGAAGGGTGTGAGAGACAGGAAGTACCATCTAAAGACATTATGCTTCACAATTTTGAAAAAATGTGATGGCACCCAAATAATTTTTCATGATGAATTTCACCCAGAGGACCCCTGTTAGGATTTCACATTATGTTCCCTTTGTCCATGTTTTGGTTTGTTTATGTGAAAACTTGTATCTGTGTTCTCTCACAGAATTAAACTAGTATTTTTTAAAACAACTAAGAAGGTACATTGTCCAAAGGATTGTGGCAAACTGACAATACATGGCCAATGTTTGCTTTATGAAAGTTATGTTCCTGCAAATTTGGACCCCCTCAAAATCCAATCCTTAAATATATATGGAGTTATAAAGAGATGTGTTCTCTTGGGGTATATCTCTCAAAGACTTTAGCCAAAAAGTGTAAGTGATTAAAGGGTTAGCTGTCAGTTAACCCCATGGCACTATGAGTTTGGCGGCACCTGGAATATTCTGTCACTTTAAGCTGCAGTGCCTACCTGAGAATTCACTTTTCTGTTATTACACCGAGTTTCCTCTTTGCTCTTGACTATGGCTCTTCCCAGCCCCTGCATATCAACATTTGTTTTATTCCTATGACAAAATGCATTTAATGTATTTATTATAATGTATTATTATTTCTTATTCTCTACAAACAGCATACCCCTTCACTACCCAGACTTGCAGACCATGTTCTATTGTGGCAGGGAAAAAAAAAAAAAAAAAACTGTACCTAAAGTTATGGACGTGAGAGAATGACACCAAAACTTGGCCTACAGAGATTTTTCATATAAATAAGTTGTCTAGCTTTAAATGTAGAATCTGCGGTTGTGTTTTTATTTGAATAAAAACTTTTCTTCACATTCAAATAGTAGCACATATAAGTTTGTGGTCTTGAAGCAGTGTTGTGTGAGTGTAGCTGAAGCAAGACCTGAATGCATCTCCTCCCTCATTTCTACTTTCACCTTAATCAAGGGAAAACTCATTTTGAAGACATGGGGAGCCATGGACCTAAAGATAAGCCCTGCACTCTGATCTAAACCTCAGAGTCTTGGGGAAGGGACTAGACTTCAGAACAGGAAAACAACCAACAGCAAATGGCTTGCGACTAGTCAGACCAGCTTTACAATTGCAAGGAAAATGTCCTGCTAGCATCCAAGAATAAGAAAGAAGGAAGAAACATTTACTGAATTCCATTTAGAATTAAAATCCAGCTTTTAAAAATAGTAACCCATATGTGCCTCACGTTGTTCTGAACCAGCGTTTCTCAACTTAATTACATGGGGTATCCTGAGGAGGACTTGGTAGTTTGCTGATGTCCTGAGCTGTCCTTTGCTAAATTTCACAGACCACAAAACAACCCTCCAGATGTAAGAGCAAACCACTTAGGGGGCCCCAAAATGTCCAAAGATGTCTCACAGGAAGTCAACAGTTAATGTATTACCTGCTTTGCCTTCACCCTTTGTTTCTAATTACATTTTCTCCAATTACTACTTTAGAAATACACCCATTGCCATTTTTAAGGTGTGTTAGCATTATTGCCAATAACCCAGTTTTCTTATTGATTTAGTTTTTACTTGACAGTGTTGAAATATATTAACATTATTGCCAAGGCCCAGTTTCATATTGATTTTATTTATGTAGCCTCCCATTCAACTTTTGAGCCAAAAGTGTCCTTCTCTACTTTTCAGGAGGAAGGAGATGCCAAACAGGTCATTTTATATGCCTGTGTTCTTCTCTGCTTCCCAATTGTCTGTAAAGAAAAGCAGGATTTCCCATGCACTTCAACAGTTTGTAATAACCTGGCCTCTTCTCTAAGGCCTTGGCATGGTGGCAGTAGGTGTACATGGCAATGCTGGAGATGTGGCTGTTACCAGGCTTTGCCGCCAACATGAAGTCCACCCATTTGTAAGTACTAGGGCGATGTAGAAATACCCTAAAATTATTGTCAGATCAGCAGATGCAACCATCAGAGGTAGATTTTCTTTGGTCATTTAAACGTAGGATTAGAAGACAGCAATTCTGTGTGCAGGTTTCTGTAGGAATGCCTCTAATCTGTCTTCCGTTTTCTTTGCCTCGCACTGTGCTGACTCCTCAGGCCTGGGCCACCTGATCTCCTGCATCCTCATTAATGGTGCCCAGTACTTCAGGCGCATCAGTGAGTCTGGTATCAAGAAAATGTGTAGGAACATTTTTGTTCTTCAGCAGAATTTGACCAACATCACCATGTCACGGGAGGCAGACCTGGACTTCGCAAGGTAGGAGGTTTTAAAACTGGGCTTAGTTTCTTGTGCCAAAGTCAAGACCCCATTGCCTGTGAAGTCATTTTTAAAAATGGACTCTTGATGCAGAAAAAGCTTAGTTTAAAAAAAGAAAGAAAGAAGCACAGATACATGTTTTTAGGTCCTACAGAGAAGGTAATTTCACAGAATTCTATTGAATTTTGTTACTTTGGCAGGTAGTTTTTCCTGATTTCTAACTGAAGTTGTTCTTATTACAGTACTTGAATAATGTTTTTTTCTGCGTATAAAAGTATACATGCTTATTGCATAAAATATATAAGATAAAATACAAAGAAGAATATAAACCTTTATCTAGAGGCTAAGATATTTGGTATATTTTCTCCTGACTTTCTTGCATGTGCTGTGTTGTTTATGTGACTTTTCACACATACTCGAGCATATGATTTCCCTTTTTCCAAAATTGGAACTATGTTAATGCAATTTTATATTAATTTAATTTTGTTTTCCCATATCAATAACGTTGTTTGAAAACATAATTTTTCCACATTCATTAAAACTCCTTGAAAACATTACTTTTAATGATGCCCGAAGAAATATTTCATGGCATAAATGAGCCATATTTATTTTTAATCACTTGCAAATTTTTGAACATTTGAATTTTTCCCTTTTTTTCTCTCATTGTAAATAACATGTATCTACTGTATTTTTACAGGAACCTACTTCTCATTTCTTCCATCTTGTTCCGATGGAAACCCATCTCTTCTTGTTCTCACTGGGAGGAAAGTGAGAACTCATCACTCTCCTTTCTCTAAGTTTTCTGATCTTAATTTTTTTTTAAGTGACAGGGTATTGCTCTGTTACCTAGGCTGGAGTGCAGTGGTGTGAACATGGCTCACTGCAGCCTTGACTTCCTAGGCTCAAGGGATCCTCTGAGGAGCTGGGACTAAAGACGCACACCACCACGCCTGGCTAATTTTTATATTTTTTTTTTATAGAGACAGGGTCTCACTATGTTGCCTAGGCTGGTCTTGAACTCCTGGCCTCAAGCAATCCACCTGCCCCAGCCTCCCCAAGCACTGGAATTATAGGTATAAGTCACTGCATCTGGCCTTGATCTCAATTTTTAATGTTTTTGTATAACACACTTTTTCAAAATTTGAGAGTTAGTTTTCTTCTCTCTTCATTTGTTTTAACACCATCTAAACCTTAATTAGAATATCAAACCTTTGGTGCTTTAATAAAAGCTTAAGCAATTTGAAGATGATAAATATGTTATTTTCATGCTGTATTGCCGTTTATACCTGAGTGGATTATTCCGTAAACTCCCTTATTTTCCAGAAGCCTTCATGGCTAGGAAGTCACTTGTTTTTAATAATCCCCAATGCTTCTGCCTGACATTTAGTATTTCTGTGTCTTTTCACTTAATTTTTTTTTTTTTTTTTGAGATGGAGTCTCGCTCTGTCGCCCAGGCTGGTGTGCAGTGGTGCGACCTCGGCTCACTGCAAGCTCCGCCTCCCGGGTTCATGCCATTCTCCTGCCGCAGCCTCCTGAGTAGCTGGGACTACAGGCTAATTTTTTTTGTATTTTTAGTAGAGACGGGGTTGGCCAGGTGCAGTGGCTCACGCCTGTAATCCCAGCACTTTGGGAGGTCGAGGCGGGTGGATCACGAGGTCAGGAGATCGAGACCATCCTGGCTAACACAGTGAAATCACTTGATTTTTTTGATTCCTTGAGAAGTGCAGGAAAATTTGAAACAATTCTCGAGGCATTTACGGAGATGATGAAATATTATATTACTTTAACAATTATAAAGACAAATATGCTGTGATCTTTGTTTTGGTTATGAACCTTATGTTCATTTTTAACCTTTCTTCCTCAATCTTTTACTACATTTGTTCCATTGCTACCCTGTTCCTCTGCCTTTCTGTCCTTCTCCTTCCCTTTCTTTTTCTATTTGTGGGAAAGTAAGAGAGAGAGAGAGAGAGAGAGAAAGATCGTGTGTGTGTTTTCATTAAATTCCCTGTTCTAGGCTAAATTTGGTGGAAAGCCTTCCTTGCTCAGATTAGGGAAACCAGGTGTGACAGAATGCTGCATTTATTTGGTCGCTCTTATGGGGAATGATCTCATTATTGAATTAGTCTAGTCATAATAACATTGACAAGGGGAAGTTAAGAACATAGAGGCCTGAGGGATACAGAAACCCATTACTAATGCTCTAAGGAATACAATTCCTAAATTCAATCATCCTATTTTAAATGATTTTTTTTTTTTATTTAGCTGAAATAAGTAAATTAACACAGTTTTTGGCAGACAGTATGGGGCCTGCAAAACCTGGCATCTGAATAATGCAATGCTGACTGGGCAGGATTGAAGTTGGCATCAGCAGGTCATGTGCCGATGAAGCATTTCTTCAGGAACTAACTGAGTCCCAACCACGCCACGCCTTTTACAGTTAGATTGGTGAATTATGTCCCAGAAAGTAGGTACAAGTGGCATGTGGACCACTTGGGAGATGTACTGCTACTATTATTCTTTATTCTGACATGGGTTTTTGACAGGAAATAGGCTAGCATAAACATACAGTACTGGCTGAATCTGTTCTTCTGTTCCTGCTTCAGAAGACATCTCCTTTCTAAGACTATAAGCTCCAAGAGGCTGAGACTTTTTTCTCAGTGCCTGTACCAAAGTAAGTGTTCATTGTATGTGCTGAATGAATGAACAGATATCAAATCAAGGCTAATTTTGGTGTGGATGAAGGCCTTGGATATTGACAGGTTAGTTTATGTTTAATTCCCTGAAGGTTTAAACTAGCCGGCATGGGTCAGTTTTCTTATAAGCTTGTAAGAAAAAACGTATTTTCCTTGCAGTTCATTCTTTGTAAAACAAAAAGCATTACAAAAAGAAATAATGTAGCCCTACTATTCAGAGTCTCTTTCCCTCTCATTTTTTCTTGCTTGTATACAGACATACTTTATAGCCTTATTTTTCCCCCCTTCTTGTTTTTGATAGGGACAGGTTTTGTGAAAGGGGCTCCATCAATTCTACCATATTTGAAGCTATGTAAAATAAATAAAACAGCAATACCAAAATAGCCAGAAATAATAGACTGCAGCAGTATACCTCAGCATTCCTTAAGCAATGTCTAATCAAGCATGGACAGCATCTGTACTTCCAGCAAATCTCTATAGGCATGTTATCTGCTAACACAGTAATTAATCACGAGTTGCCATGTGTCAGAAAACTTATTTAACAAGAAGTTGCAAAGTGCTTGTAGTTTTCTTACCTTCTCAGCCTTCCTGGCCAGTGGAAAATATAACACCTTCCTGTAATAAAGAAATGAGGGATCTGGAGCAATTCCATTGATGTTGATTCTTCTACTCATAGTATTTTTTCTTGTCTCTCTCTTTTCATATACACCTTTCCTCTAACTGATCTCTAATAAGAGGGTAGATCTTGGGTGAGCAAAGGAACCAGACAACCTGTAACATTACCAGAAGTACAGAGAGCCTCTGTCCTCTATGGTAATGATCATTGAAGCTGTCTTACGGTTTTGACCCCACTGTTAATTTTCAGAGTCAAAAAGATGCTTTATCCAGGAAAATCAGTGCAGATGAGTTAGAAGGTGGAAGGGCTTTATGAGTGTGCTTTTTTAGTTCCTTTCATCACAGAGCATCTTAACTTGAGCTGTCATGTGCCCTTCCACATGTGAGTCACAGAAGCCTCCTAGGAGTCCAGATGGTGGGAGCATAACAAGAGAGGTCCAAATGAATGGTGATTGGAATCCCCAGGGTGTATCTGACAACCCTTCCAGCTTGAGTGACGCCATCATTCAAAGAGAATATCCCAGAGTTTTCTTCCCAGTTCTCCCCTCTTTGCCCCATTTTGTCTCTTTCTCTACCTCTTCAACTGTCTCTTTTTTCTCCTTTATTTCTCCAATAACTCTACTTCCTGCTGTCCTCCTTCAAGGTTTCATTGCTCCTCAGTTTTTCCCCTGATTTTGGTTTTCTTTGGACTGGTATCTTTCATTCTTAAACCTGTGCAAGATAAGGAAACAAAAGCTGCAGTTCAGGAAGTAGTAGGGCAACAAATTGTAACACCCAAGACAGATTCCTCGCCTTGTTATTTCTTCATTTCTTCATTCCTCCATCAAATATTTATTCAGTGTATGTTCTCTGTAGGTCCCGGCCTCATGAAACTTGCATTACTGTGGGGCAAGATGCAAAGTAATAAATAAGTAAAATACATATAAAGTATTTCAGGTGATAATATATGCTGTAGTTAAAAAAAAAAAAAGAGTAGGCATGGGGAGGGGACCAGAGGGTGCCAGAGTATAATGGAGGCAATCCATTTTAGAAATTTTAGAGTGTTCATGGAAGTCCTTAATGAGATGGTAACATTTGAGGAAAAACCTAAAGGAAGAGTAGGAGCAAGCCACGCAGCTATCTAGGGAAAGGGCATACCAGGAAAGAACATGTAAGGGTGAAGAGCCAGAGGGAGGCGGACACTTAACATCTGAAGAACAAAGCAGAAAGGCCAGAATGGAAGAAGTGAGTGAGCAGGAGAGGAGTAAGAGATGAAGTCTGAGGTTTGATCTAAGGAGCTGAGATCTGGAAAGTCTTTGTAATGACACTGAGTTTTACTTTGCATGAGGTTGGAAGCTACTAGAAGGTTTGGCGCAGAAGGACGCTACATAATGTGAATCAGTCTGGCCGCAATGTTGAAACTAACATCGCAGTTGTTAGTTGTGGAGGGGTATTGTAGGCAAAGGCAGAAGCAGGAGACTCTGTTAGAAAACTGTGGCAATAAGCTAGGTGAAAGGTAGTGCTGATTCAAAGCAAGATGGTAGCACTGGAGAGGATGAGATATGGTCAGATTAGGATATATTTTAAAAGTTAAGCTAACAGGATTTGCTGAGGAATCAGAAGTGAACCAGAGACTCCAAAGTTTTTGATCTGAACAATTCAAAGCATGAAGTTTTTATTTACTGTAATGAAAGTGAACCAGACCATAGGAGAGGCTATTGAAGTGTGTGAAGGGCGGAGCAGGGGTTCAGATAGAGAGTGGATAACAAGAAATGTTAGTTTGAGATGCCTATTAGGCACCAGAATAGACATAAAAAGGGAGCTGGCTATACAACCTGGAGTTGAGGAGATGGGAGTTTTGGAGTCATCAGCTTATAGGTGAGATTTAAAGTCATGAGAAAGGCTGGGAGGTGAGATCTCAATGGGAGCACAAGTAGAGGAAAAAGAGAAGCTGTCCAAGAATTGGACCTTGGGTACCCCACTGTTGAGGGGAACTCAACAGTGGAGAACTCAAGGGGAACTCAACTGCTGGAGAGGAACCAGCAGAGGAAGTTGAGGAGGTAGCCAACAGAATAGGAAGGTAACTAAGAAAGGGTGTTGTCCCAGAAGTCAAGGGAGGTGTTTTCAGAGGAGTGTGTCTTCATCTGTGTCAAATGCTGTTGATAGGTTAAATTAGCTCAGGACAGAGAACTGGCTACTGGTGGGCTTGACAAGAGCCCTGAAATGCTTTGGTTTGCATTCCTTTATCTTCTGTACACAACTGACCTAAAGTAGGAGTACGCTTCAAATGTATATATTTGGGAAGAAGTTCCTCACTCCTCGAGTCTACGGTAGGGTTTGATGTGATCAGGGCAAAACAAAAATGCAATTATTTTTAGTGCGATGTATAAAAGACCAAATTGGCAGCCTCTCTTTTCTTGAGGTCAATATCAACATGTATAAATCATGTTGACAGTATGTCTATGTGCCCTTGACATGATGTGATGAAAATGGCACTTTACCAAAACCTATTACCTCAGTCTAATCCTAAGAAAGACATCAGAAAGATTCCAGTAGAGATACGTACTGTGAAATACCTGATCAGTACTCATCCAAACTGTCAAAGCCATCAGAAACAAGGAAAGTCTGAAAAACCATCACAGCCAGCAGGAGCCTAGGAGATGATGACTAAAATGTACTGTGACCTCCTGGATGGCGCCCTGGAACAAAAACAACATTAGGGAAAAACTAAGAGGCCCTGAATGAACTATAGATTTTAGTTAAAATAATGTGTTAATATTGGTTCATTCACCGTAACAAATGTATCATACTAATGTAACATGTTAATAATAGGGAAACTGGGTACAGATTATATGTGAACTCTGTACTATCTTCTCAATTTTTCTGTGAATCCAAAACTATTCTAAAAAATGAAGTCTATTCATAAAAATATTAGACAAAGTATTTCAGAGAACATTTATCCAATGAAGGTATACAGGTGGCTGATTCACATTGAGCATGAAAAGATGCCCAAATTCATTTGTTATTAGGGAAATGCAAATTAAAACCACAATGAGACACCACTCTCTGCCCACCAGGATTGCTATAACAATAATAATAATTTTTAAAAGACAAGGAAAATGTTGGCAAGGTTATGGAGAAACTGGAACCCTCTTTTGCCGCTGGTAGAAATGTAAAATGGCACAGCTGCATCAGTTCCTCAAGAAGTTAAACATAGAGTTAGGTATGACCTAGGAATTTCACTCCTAGGTATATACACAGATAAATGAAAACATACATGCATACAAAAATACATACACAAATGTTCATAGCAAGCATTATCTATAGTAGCCAAAAAGTATAAACAGGCTGGGCGTGGTGGCTCACACCTGTAATCCTAGCACTTTGGGAGGCTGAGGTGAGCAGATCACAAGGTCAGGAGATCAAGACCATCCTGGCTAACACGGTAAAACCCTGTCTCTACCCAAATGTCCATCAGTGACAGACTGGATTAAGAAAATGTGGCACATATACACCATGGAATACTATGCAGCCATAAAAAAGGATGAGTTTGTGTCCTTTGTAGGGACATGGATGCAGCTGGAAACCATCGTTCTCAGCAAACTATCGCAAGAACAGAAAACCAAACACCGCATGTTCTCACTCATAGGTGGGAACTGAACAATGAGATCACTTGGACTCGGGAAGGGGAACATCACACACCGGGGCCTATCATGGGGAGTGGGGAGGGGGGAGGGATTGGGAGTTATACCTGATGTAAAGGACGAGTTGATGGGTGTTGACGAGTTGATGGGTGCAGCACACCAACGTGGCACAAGTATACATATGTAACAAACCTGCACGTTATGCACATGTACCCTAGAACTTAAAGCATAATAAAAAATAATAAATAAATAAATAAAATAAAAAATAAAAAAACCCTGTCTCTACTAAAAATACAAAAAAAAATTAGCCGGATATGGTGGCAGACGCCTGTAGTCCCAGCTATTCAGGAGGCTGAGGCAGGAGAATACTTGAACCCAGGAGGCGGAGCTTGCAGTGAGCCGAGATTGCGCCACTGCACTCCAGCCTGGGCAACAGAGCGAGACTCCGTCTCAAAAAAAAAGTACAAACAACCAGATATCCATCAACGTATGGATGTATAGAATGTGGTACATCCATACAATGGACTTTATTTGGCCACAGAAAGAGGTCATGTGCTTAATCTTGAAACATTATGTTAAATTTAGGAAGCTAGTAACAAACAAAAAGCCATTTTGTATGATACTATTCATATGAAATGTCCAAAATAGGCAAATGCATAGGATAGAAAGATTAGTAGGAGTTGAAAGGAGATGGGGAAATGGATAGAGGAGTCTTTGGGGGGTGATAAAAATGTGCTAAACTAGATTGTGCTGATGGTTGTACAGCCCTGTGACTATTCTAAAAGTCCTTGAGTTGTACCTGCTAAGTCTGAAAATTATGTGGTGTGTAAATTAGATCTCGATGAAGCTGTTTTAAAAACAAACAAAAAAAAGAGGTTGAGCTTTAAGACTTAAAAAATCAAATGATTTGCCATAGGAAATGAGGAACCCAAGTTTTATCCTCTCATTAGTAGGGAAACTTTTAAAAGGAAATATTTGGCTCATTTTTTGGTTTCCCTAATCCACCCTGAGAGGTAGAAGATAAAGGAAGAATTTTTGGAGAAGGAGGTGATGCTTCATATTAGTCTTGATAGGAATTATCCGGAATAGGGAGAAAGTCATTTGGAAGAAAAAGGGTAGTTCCGGGGACTGGAGAAGTTGTTCAAGGAAGGAGATGGTGAAAGGAGAGACCTGAGTCGTCATCAGTCCTGAAGTCAGGGCTGGCTTAGGATACGACACAAATGCCACCTTATTAAGGCCTTCTCTCCTGCACTTTGAAAACATGCCTTCCTCCCCCACCAGCACTCCCTATTCTCCTTACCATGATTTTAAAAAGCAAGTATCTGACATATTTTATATTTACTTATTTGTTCCTCATCTGTCTACCCTGAATAGAATGTAAGTTCCATAGGCAGGGATCCTTTTTTGTTCACTGCTGTAGCCCCAGGACCTAAACCAGTACCTGGCATATAGTAGACATTCAGTAAATGCTTGTGGGTGTTCAAGTTATTTGGACTTCATCCTGTAAGTAACTGAAGGATTTTAAGCAGAGGAGTGAGATGGTCAGATTTATATTCTAAGTACGTCATTTCAACAGCAGAATAGGACTTGGATTTGAGGAAGATAAAACTGGATGCCTTCCAATCAATTGGAAGGTGATTGCTAAGAAAGTGATGTGTAGGGGCCGGGCACAGCAGCTCACGCCTGTAATCCCAGCACTTTGGGAGGCCAAGACAGGTGGATCACGAGGTCAGGAAATCGAGACCATCTTGGCCAACATGGTGAAACCCCATCTCTACTAAAATACAAAAAGCCAGGCGTGGTGGCACGTGCCTGTAATCCCAGCTACTTGGTAGGCTGAGGCAGGGGAATCGCTTGAACCTGGGAGGCGGAGGTTAGAGTGAGCTGAGATCGCGCCACTGCACTCCAGCCTAGTGACAGAGCAAGACTCCGTCTCAAAAAAAAAAGTAAGTGATGTGTAGGGCTTCAGCAATATCAGTGCTTGGCGGTAGGGGGAGGGGGAATGGAGGAGACATATTTGAGAAGTGTGAAGGAGCTAAAATTGGCAGGTCTTGGGGAGTGATTGAATAGTGAGGGTAAAGGGAAGGAGTCAAGGATGACTCTCCAATTTCTAACACGAGTGTCTAGCCAGATTACACCACAGTCAAGTAAGATAAGGACACAGGAGGAGAGAGGAGTAGGTTTGATGGAGGGAAGATCATCAGTGGCTGTGGTGAGTGTAAGATGGATGTAGGACTTCCAAGTGGAGACATCTAACATGCAACTGGACATGTGAACTGGAAGCTTGAGGGAGAGGCTGGGAGTGAACCAACAGATACAGGGAATCATCATCATGGAGCTGTTTAAAACCATTAATGGAGATCAAGGCTGTAGGTAGATGGAGAGCAATCCCCTGGGGAAGACCCAGAGTAAAGGGCATGAGAAGGAAAAGGAGCCCCTGAAAAAGATAGGGAAGGAATGGTCTCATAGGACAAGGGCAGAACACAGCTCATGAAGACCAAACAGAGTGCATGATCACATAGCTGCCTGCACAGAAATGCTACTTTCCCCATAAATTGATAGAACATCCTTCTTCCCAATAAATGGAAGCATTTTCTCATGTTAACTTCTCCAGCTCTTTTAATTAAACTGTCCAGATACTTTCCTCAAGTGACGAGTGACAAAGCCAGCCTAGCAACTAAACATACGGATTCAGACCTCTGCTTCTTCCTTGACCTTGTACCTTCACTAAGGCCAGGAATGATCTCTGGCATAGCTGAGAATGTTGAATTCTTCCCAGGTGAGCTGTTTACATAAATTTGTTTCCTACAAACCTATTGCACCAGGAACATTACTTTTTGTTTTCTGCAGGAAAGGTTATGAATTTTCCCTTTTGGAATGACCGAAGTGTAGTTTGATAGAAGGGGATTAGCAATGACATGCTGCCACCTACTGGAAATGCCCACAGACAGCCTTACTGAGAATGTCTGTGGTCTCCTAAATCTCCCCTGACTCTTCTGAATCAAGAGAGGGTACTGCCCCTGAAGTAGACTTCAAAGGTGACTTGCCTTGAAAACATGAAATGCCCCACCCTATCAAATAAAATTGTATCTGACTGCTTTGCTAGAAGAACAATTTTGTTTCTGAGAAAGAAGCACAGTATTTGTCACATCCTTTTTTCTGTTTGCGTTTGCCAGCTTTATTCTGCCATTGGTCTTGTTCGCCTTCCCAATTCGAGGGGCACCTATCCTTTTCCCAAGATTTACCTTTAATACTCCAGAATTTTGACTCAAGATTATTAGCCATGTAGATTTGGGATTAAGTTTGTAGAAAAGACTAGTCTGCTGCCAAAAAAAAATTCTTTTTTTAATGATGATGCCCCTTAAAATGCTGTGAAATCTCTTAAATTTAATAGTGATAAAAAGCTAGCCCTGGTTTTCCTAGGGACCAGAGTAAATTGGAAAATGCGATGGTTTACATGGCTCCCACTGCCAGATAGAAGGAAATATACCAGTTGATAAAATTCAATAATAAAACAAAATCTTGTATGGCCTGATCTGATGGACTTTCTTAAAGATCTTTATATAAATAGATTTAAATAATATTACATCTCTCTAATTAAACCTCATTTGACCTTGCTGTCCCGTTTCTGACCATGTCACTTTTTTCTGATCTCCCTTTTTTTTTTCACATTTACATTAGGTCCCGTGCATTGTAACAATTAATTAATTGATCTCTAATTAATCATTTAATTAGGACTCCTTGAATACAGGTGAGCATGCCTTACTGGTCTGCATATCCTTCACAGAGCACTTCAGAGCAATAAATACTTCTAAGCCTCACAAAAATTTCTCTCAGTAACTGACGTTTGATTCCCCATAAACATATCTCATGTGTGAGGCTTTGGTTAAGTAAGATTTCTTTTGATTATGCTCAATTAGTGTCACCATATTTTGTACATATATATTGTCAATGTATAATTTAGGGTTCCTCGAGATTACTGGCAGACAGTGACAGTCTTCCCTTTGTAGCACATGTGCTGGAATTGGAATGATTCAGAGATTAGCATAGATAGCGAGTGTTATTATTATCCAATAAAGATCCCAAGGAACAGAAATAAGAAGTGACTTGTCCAAAGTCTCTCATCGAATCCTGCTATTTATATATCCTGCAGTACCTTTGTATTCATCATAGTTAGTAAATTAAATTAACCCACCCAGGGAGGCTATTTTTCTGCCAGGGAAGGGTTGCATTTTACTGAAAAGATACTAAGCTTGTTCTGTGACTGAAGCCCAAGAATGATCATTTACCAACTCTATTAGAATTCTCACTGAAAAAATGAGGCTGGAAGCTGACCTTTCTTGTTTTGTAAATAAAGATGTAGTGTTTAAATTTTGATGCTTAAAAGTAGGAAACTGGCACAATTGCTGTTGTAAAAGCAGAGCTACAGTCCCTTGCAAACGGTATCATGGCCAGACTTTCTATCCTGCCCCTCCCGTTACCTGCTTTGGCATATACAGAAAGAAAGCCCTTCTCTTCATTCCCACCTCCTGCTTTGCTGAACACCCTTTGCTGATCCAAAGAGAAAAAGATCAGAGTACTGAAGGAAGGTTACATGGCCACAGTGAATTCTGTGGCCAGCACTCAGCTCAGGGACCTTTTGTTCCCTGAAACCTTCTACAATGTGCCTGGCCCATATCAGCTGCTCTTTTTATAATCCTTTTTTTTTTTTTAATTTTCTGTACTCTAAAATTAATACCTCATTATGTGCTATATGTTCTTCATTTCTTCCCATCTTTTAATATTTTATTCCTCTAATTTTTATTAGCATGTTCTCTCTCTCTCTCTCTTTCTCTCTCTCTCTCTCTCTCTCTCTCTCTCTCACCATGATTGTATTTTGTTTGGTTTCTGGGTGGTTTTCCCTGTTTTACTTCTCTGTAATAGACTAATTGTCAGCAATCTAAAGTATTTATGAAAATAATTTGGGTTTCAAAGTATGTTTGATATGTACTGCTTTCGATGTATGTTTGTTTTTGTTTTTTCTTTAAGACAGAGTCTTGCTCTGTCACCCAGGCTGAAGTGCAGTGGCGTGATATCGCCCCATGCAACCTCCTCCTCCCAGGTTCAAGCGATTCTGCCTCAGGCTCCCAAGTAGCTGGGACTACAGGCATGTTCCACCACACCCGGCTAATTTTTGTATTTTTAGTAGAGACGGGGTTTCACTATGTTAGCGAGACTGGTCACAAACTCCTGACCTCAAGTGATCCACCTGCCTCAGCCTCCCAAAGTGCTGAGATTACAGGCATGAGGCATGGCGCCCAGCCGTGATGTATGTTTTAGAGAGCATCTATAGCTAAATACAAATAAGTTACCAAGAAATAGTTTTTGTACCTAGCTTTACAGACCTTTAACTTTAAACTACGTTCTCTAAAACAAGGAAAGCTCCTGCAAGACATGTGATTTTTTTTTTTTACAAACCATCCTAGAGGCCTATATTGGTGACTTTCTCTCAGTGATGATGATGATGATGATGACATATTCCCATCATAATACGAGTACTTATAATTACTATTATGTAATGATCTCAGCACATGACATGAATTTTAGTAAATGCTTTACCTACATTGGTTCACTGAATGTCCCTGAAACTCTGTATGTAGCTATTGCTGCAAAGAGATGAGAAAACTAAAGCTTAAGGAAGTTAAGTAAATTCCTAGTTTACATAAGAAGAGAGGCAAGATTCAAACTTAGGTCAATCCAACCCCAAAGTCTATGTATGCTCTTAACTACATGAAGTGAGGCTACCATTTTGTTCAATGTTGGGTCTCTCTTTTGCTTATATTAAAATATGATTTTATTTTTCAGTTAGTCTCTTAGCTACCAAACATTTTCTTTCCCTTTATTTTCTCTGGTTGGGTGTCTTTCCCAGTTGATTTCCACTGAGCTCTGATTGCTAACCGTTTTAATCCGCTTTAATGGGCAGTTTGACGGCAGAGGGGTCTGCAGACTTTTCCTACCTTGGTAGGTGTTATGGGGTTGGTTTTGCTCAGCTGTCAGGTGTTCGTGCTGCTTATGGGTCTTCTGCTGGCCTTCCAAACAACTGTCCTGGGGAAGCAACACTTAGACCCAAGACCACTGTCTCAGAACCTCACCACAAACTAGCACATCGTCCACGGCACTGAGCAGCCCTGTCATTAATCCAAATGCACACACCTGTGGTTTTAAAACAGCAGCTCAACCAAGTGCTTCCCAAAGACTAGAAGGTATAAGAATTTCCTGATCAACTGTAGGGTCTCTTCCAGGGAAATTGCTTTAAGTGGAAACTCTTTGACTCCATCCCTAAAAGTTCTGATTCAGAAGGCTGAGGGTAGGGCTTGGGCATCTGCAGTTTAACAAGTGCTCAGGAGATTATCCCCATGCAGAAATACTGGCCTGACCTGTTTTCTCTGAGAGTCATGCAATATCCAGACCATTGTCTTTCAGCCTCATGTTTCTCCTTTAGTCCCCCTGACTCTTATCTCCTACTGCAGGCAGTGAAAGTCAAAATAACTTGAAAGCACTTTTCTAGATTATCTTAAATTATCATTAAAAGGACCCACAAGGTGGTCACCATTATTACTCTCAGTTAACATGTGTAGACACTGAGGCAGGGTCGGGTTGTATTCTGGGAAATCTGGGAGTAAATAGCATTTCATTCACCTAGTAGTTGGCTAATAAATCGACCTTTAATTGTTGCATGAATTTGAATAAGTCACTTCAGCTCTCTTGGCTGAAGTTTCCTCATCTACAAAATAAAGGGTTTGTGCCTGTAATGCCAGCACTTTGGGAGGCTGAGGCAGGGGGATCACTTGAGGTCAGGAGTCTAAGACCAGCCTGGCCAACATGGTGAAACGCTGTCTCTACTAAAAATACAAAAATTAGCCAGGCGTGGTGGCAGATGCCTGTAGTCCCAGCTACTTGGGAGGCTGAAGCAGGAGAATCACTTGAACCTGGGAGGGGGAGACTGCAGTGAGCCGAGATTGCGCCACTGCACTCCAGCCTGGGCAACAGAGCAAGACTCTGTCTCAAAAAAAAAAAAAAAAAATGAAGGGTTTGATTAGAAGATCAACCATAGGGTCTCTTGCAGATTGGACTTGCCTAGAGTTCCATGACATAAAGCCAGAGAGGGGTTTGAGAGATCTAGAGCCCTGCCTCAACTCCTAGCTCTCAGAAGAGGCTATCACAGGAAAGCTATCTAAGAGGAAGGAAATTAGCTCCCATCCAATTCTTTAAAGATACTATAAAGATTTCTGAGATATGCAGTATATAACAGGCATTTTAATATTTGTTGACTGTATAAACTAATGCGTGTGTATATGGATGATTTAATGAGGAAGG
Organism: Trachypithecus francoisi; assembly: GCF_009764315.1. NCBI lineage: Eukaryota > Metazoa > Chordata > Mammalia > Primates > Cercopithecidae > Trachypithecus > Trachypithecus francoisi. The sequence continues at coordinate 24,907,748 of NW_022681469.1, read as the reverse complement.
AAGGACTGTAGGCCTGTTCATTTTCTTAGTCAAGATCGTGCTTATAGCATTTGCTCACCACACGTACAGGAAAGTAAAACAGAGATAGATGCTGGCTACTGCTTTTGCGTGACCTATAAAGGTCTTATAAGGCTCTGAACAGTAATTCAAAACATAAACGTGTAGGTACTCAAAAACATAAATGTCACATCTGCTTTAGCTCTTCATCTCCTTTGCTGCGCTGTAGTTTTCCAATTGATGGAAAGGTTTTATTCAGATCAGCCATTTCTCTTTTTCCTGGAGGCATTCTTAATCTCTGTGTTCTAACCTTTAACGATATAGACTTCGGTTGCCGTGTAATGATTTCCATTGCCTGGAATCTGCATGTTTAAATTCCTCCAAAGAATTGTGCACCTTCTGTTTTTCTCAGTTGCAGATGGAGTCAAAGCAGAAAAAAAAAAAAAAAAAAAAAAAGAGTGGAGTAGGAGAGGCCAGCTCTTGACTGACTTCTCTCTCTTGACACACACAGTCAGGGGAAGGAACCGATCAATGGCCTCAACTTTTCAGCAGGCATTAACACTGCATCTCATTCTCCTTCAGGCAATCTGTTTTACAGAGACGCTGATTAAACATTTTGGGGTTTTGGGGACAGAGGGAGGGAAGGAGAGGTTGGGGATTTTTAGTGGCTAGAGCCTTTTATTGACAACATTAAAGGCTTCATGATATATTTGACCAGAAATTAATTACAGCCCAGTTCCCCATTTCTCCCTTAGGTGACAGTCTTCTGTTGATGTGTGCTGCTGTGAAAGTAATAATAAGTTTCAAATGTTTGTGAAAAACATAAAGTAATTACTTGTTGTGGTAAATCAGACATTTGAAGCTTCTCTCTGTTTTATGTGTGTGGCAGTCCGTCTGTTTCTTTTGTTAACTTTAATTATATAGCGTATGAGAATTTTTATTTTTCAGTTTTCAGAAATTTTGCTTTTTTCATTTCTTGGTGCATAGTTCTCCAGGGACATAGGTATTGAAATGATAATGACATATAACCAGCATTTGAACAAGGGAAGCATATGTGTGTGAGGAAGCTCATTGCTTTGGTTAAGTTTCGTAGCTATTGGCTATCAGCTATTTGCCAGTTCTCTAATGGGCCTTAAATATTTACTGTCTGTTGTATAGAGGGGAAGAATTGGCTTTCAGGCATTTTAAGGCTCCTTCCACCAATAGCATATGTTTACGTTGTGGACCCTCAAGCCAAAGAGTCTGTAATAGCTCTTTCCCCTCTTTCAAATTAAAAAAAAAAAAAATCTGTTTTTTTCTATTAAAAGCTGCAGCTCCTTGCCTGGGGTTCTTGCCTTCCAGTAAGATCTGTAAAGATCTACTTGGATAATACCAACCTCTGTGTTGACTCACCTGGACAAAGAGAGAGAAATTTCCTTTTGGCAGCTATTTGAACAGGTACCCTTGCCCTGGCAGATAGAATAGTGAGGCCTGTATACTGGCCAGCATGGCATATTATCACACATCAATTTCCTTCTCTCTGCACTAAGGCTAACTCACTCCTCAAAATAGGAATTGTTCACATGTATTTTCAACTCAAATAATTCATGTTAATCTTGCTTTTCTATTCTATCTAATCTCTCTTGTTCATTCCTGATCACCGAAGTATCCTAAGTCTGCATTTCAAAGAGTTGCTTAATTTCCCATACCAAGCTGTCCCTCTTAAAACAATGTTTTCCCCGTTCGATGTTAACCTCTTTCATTGAACTATTATTTATATTTAGAACCAAATATAAGAACAGTAAGAACTGGTTATCAGTAATTCCTCTGTATGGAAAATTGTGCTAAACTAGGACTCTGTGCTTTTACATTGCAATGATAATTGGGATTCATGATGCTTGCCTGAGTCTAGAATATCCCATCCATTACCAAAGAAGAATACTACTACAATTTAGTATAGTTAGCATTATATATATTTTGCTGTATTCTGTCTCTGAAAAATCAGTGACTCAATATGATATATCTGAGAATAAGCAAGGATATCTGATTAAAAATAAGCCCTCATTTTCTTTTCATCCTGCATCATAGAGTATTTGTATCTCTATAATTGTCATAGCATTTCATTTCTTCCATAAGACTAGGTAGTAATGACAAAGTGCTGAAAATAATTTTATATTACTTTGTTATTTTTAGTATTATTAATAACTACTATGAATTGAGTACTTCGTGTAACTTACGTGATTTGCACACATTATCTTATTTAATCCTTATACTAACCTAGTATGTTTACGAATTAACTTTTTCATTTTGCAAATGGGAAAACTCAATCTCTGAAGGATTAAGTAACCCGGGTTCTACACTGTAGTACATGACAAGACCATGATTCAAAGTCAGGTCTATCTGCAGTTTAGCCGTGGCGCTATACAGCTTATGACAGTGTAATACATCAGTATTTCAAGAAAATATACCACAGCCTCAATATTCTTATTGACTGTATTGCACAGTATTCCTAGTCGAAAGAACTTAAAGGAGGGATGGCAGTGTTTTATCTTCACAGAGAGGAGCTGACAGGAGATGTTGTATCGTAGACCTGCAGGAAAAAACAAAAGAAGACCCAAGAAAATGATGAGGCAGGATTGATGAGCGCAGCCCCAAAGGCCTGTCTGGGAATTGCCCACAGGCATGAAGGGGGTGTAAGACCTCAGAGAGACCTGGCATGGCAGCAGCGTGAGGGGTGCCCAAATCCAGGAGGAAAGCTGGACCACACCTTCCAGGGAGAATGAGTCCACCAAGTACAAACCTCAGTTCCCACAGTATCAGTAGAGCTCCTACCTAGGGTGGTACTGATGAAAGTGTCTTAAAATAGCCCTTAAGAAGTTAGTGGCCGGAAGCAGTGGCTCACGCCTATAATCTCAGCACTTTGGGAGGCCGAGGGGGGCAGATCACGAGGTCAGGACATCGAGACCATCCTGGCTAACACAGTGAAGCCTCATCTCTACTAAAAAATATAAAAAATTAGCTGGGCGAGGTGGTGGGCGCCTGTAGTCTCAGCTACTCAGGAGGATAGTGTGAACCCGGGAGGTGGAGCTTTCAGTGAGCCGAGATCGCGCCACTGCACTCCAACCTGGGCGACAGACCAAGACTCCATCTCAAAAAAAAAAAAAAGTTAGTATTTTTTTTTTACTTTTCTTTTTTTTTTTTTTGAGACGAAGTCTCGCTCTTTTGCCCAGGCTGGAGTGGAGTGGCACAATCTTGGCTCACTGCAAACTCTGCCTCCCAGGTTCACGCCATTCTCCTGCCTCAACCTCCCAAGTAGCTGGGACTACAGGCACCCACCACCACGCCTGGCTAGAAGTTAGTATGTTTTTAATTACTTTAAAACATTCACAAAGGAGGAGAAATCAAGAAGCTCTGTCTTTTGTTATTTCAATAAAAAATCTAGTCATTTTAAAAGAAAAAGTAGTGATGTATTATTGACACTTGTCCATTTTTGGCTACCTCTCCTCTAAAATCTATGTGTAAGGAATTCCCCACAACCTGGTCTTGGAGTGAAACAAAGTACATCTTCCACCACAAACACACAGAAGCCCAACTTGCTTATTGTGTGGGGGACAACCTTGGCTGCACCCATCAGATGCACTCTGAACTCTGATCGGGGGCTAAGGACTCCAAGCACAAGGGTGACAGAGCACCACGGAAGGCTGTCTCAGCAGCAGTGGTAAGGTGGCGGCAGTAGTAGTGGCAGTGGTATGGCCAACATCCGCTTCTGCTGGCAGCAGAGCAAAACCTGGTGTTCTGTGTTTAGCAGCAGCTGTGGTGGTATCTTCACAAAACTATCTTTGAAGTGTGATTCTGGAGAGATTTTGGCCACAATCCTAGCTGCTGTCTAGCTTTGTTTATTCCTGTTCCCTTTCCAAGTCGCATTCTCCAGCCTTCCTAGCTCATCTTGGAGTTGCCCAGTACCCTTTCAATAATTCCTTCTCTGCAACTTTGAACCCTGATTGTTACATACATATATTTGTAGTAAAATCTAGTAATAATTGTTAATCTTAGCTTTTAATTCTGGCAGCCCACAGTGAAGTTTGGAATTTTGCATTATTATTATTACTATTGAAGTTTCAACCCATATTGTATCACTTTATCTTGGTCAATTATACAACAAACTTAAATGTCTATCAAGAATTTTTATTTTTTAAAGAGAAAGCAAAATTGACTAGATTGCATGCCCTGAAGCAAGGGTACCCAGATCTGGGAAAAGGTAGTTATTGGATCTACACATTTGTTTCCAATAAATCATCCCAAAGCGCAGTACCTAAAACAACAACCATTATATGAGTTCTCTTAGTTGCGCAGATTGACCGGGGCCCGGCTGTAAGGTTCTTCCCTGGACTGCCTTGTGTTCTCTCCTGTGGCTGCAGTGGGACGGCAGCTAGGGCTGGAACATCCAAAATGGCTTGTCTCATCTGTCTGGTGATTTGGTGGGGCCAACTGGAAGCCTGGACTCAGCTGGGAGATGGGCATGGCTCGGTTCCTCTCTCTGTTTCTGTGTACTCTCAGAGATTCCCCCTCTCCATGTAGTTTTTCCATGTGATTTCTTCATCAGGGTAGGCATACCTCTTGCATGGTTACTTGGGGCTCCCAAAAACATGAAAGTAGAAGCTATCAGGCCTTTTTAAGGCCTAGACCCAGGACAAGCATAGTATCACTTCTGTCACTTTCTTAAAGCAAGTCACAGGGCTAGCCCAGGTTTAATGTAGGATAGGACTAAACAGAGGCATGAATAGTGGGAGGCATGGTTCATTAGGAGTTATCTTTGAAATTTAGTTACCGCTATACTTAAACTTCAGCCTCCAGTTAGATGCACCCAACACAGTGCCTCATCCAGTAGACCTTCCATCTATTTGTCAGAATGCTTTCAGTGCAAGGAGCAGAAACTTAATTCAAATGATTAAGCCAGTAAAGGAAATTTCTTGAATCGTGAAGCTAAGATTTTCAAGGGCTGGTTGGTTTTAGGCTTGCTTTATCCAAGGATTCAAAGCATATCAGCAGGATCGCTTTTCTTCCTCCAACTCCTGCTTCTATTTGCATCTGCTTCTCTTTATTACTACGTAGCCTGCCTCCCCACGACGGCAAAGTGGTAGCCCAGGCTTATACTCATAGCTGGAAATCTTAGGGAAAAATCCATGGAAGGCCTCTTGATGGGCTGTGTCCATTTCTGAGCCAATTCCTGTGGTCAAGAGGAATGCTACATTCTGATTGGACAATTTCAGATCACCCATCTGCACCTGTGGTGAAAAGTTGCTCAGTCTGATCTGGACCTAGAAGAACATTTTCTACAGAAAGAGAAGGTTTGGTTACCAAAAAGAAGGGGGATAGATACTGGATAAACAAAAACAAGATCATCCCTAAGCCCAGTGGCAGTTTGCTGAATGAATAAAATGTAGGTTATAACTGAGTGGTGCAGACACTACCGCACTGAGTTTATTAGGTGTCAAAGAAGATAGACATTTAAAAACAATGCTGTTATGGAAAGACATTTTTATGGAAAGAGGTAGAAGTGCTGCTGGAACATTACTCAAAGTGGGTTGAAATCTTTAGAGAAAATGTTGTAGAAGCAATTTTTGAGCTGTACTTTGAAAAAGGTAAGATTTAGAAGGAAGGAGGATTTTATAAGCAGAGGAAACGTTGCTTTCTTCAAAAACAAATGCTGTTAATAAAAGAGAAGGTTGCAGAGTATAATTTCAGGATGTTTCTGATCCTCTGAAATTATACCTATAGGAAAATCAGGAGTTTGGTTATTATAGTATGTTGAACTATATAGTTACAGATTTAGTTGGTTCCAAAAAGAATTTTTTAACCTAGATATGACAAATAGATGTTTTAGTGATTAAGGGGAGGTGGGAGGCTCACACAAAAATAAAACTATCAAGGTGATTGCTATCAAGGAAAACTCTTTTAAAAGTGTACAATATATGCATTTTTGTTGTCCTTTGTCACTTTGATTAACAATAGATGCTGAAATTACCAGAAATAACAGTCATCTGTATTTATAGTCCTCCTGTGAATCTGAAGGTTTCCATAAATGTAAATTAATTTGGTTCCACTCTCATGAACTCAGGAGGAAACAGAAGCAAAATACTCCCAACCACCCCACCCGCACCTCTGTCTGAGAAAGACAGTGAAAGAGAACTGAGAATATGAGGAGAAAAGCAGCAAAAACTGAATTGGCTGGCCAGGCACGGTGGCTCATACCTGTAACCCCAGCACTCTGGGAGGCCAAAGCGGGCAGATCGCAAGGTCGGAGATCAAGACCATCCTGGCCAACATGGTGAAACCCCGTCTCTACTAAAAACAGAAAAATTAGCTGGGCGTGGTGGTGCGTGCTTAGAATCCCAGCTACTCGGGAGGCTGAGGCAGGAGAATCGCTTGAACCCAGGAGGCAGAGGTTGCAGTTAGCCAAGATCACACCACTGCACTCCTGCCTGGTGACAGAGAGAGACTCCATCTCAAAAAAAAAAAAAAAAAGAATTGGTTGAGCTGACTTTATAGTTCTCATGGGGTTAGTGAAGGAGAAAGAAGCAGAAATCTGAGACAGGATTTGAATTTGCTAAGAAGAGAGTCCTGGTTGACTCAGATCACTAGATCGTACTGTCTGAAACTCAGAAAGTCTTAATTGAGTAGAACCTTAGAGATGGTGTCTTCTAGCCCCTTCATTTATCAGGCTGGAGACTTGCTCTGAGAGATAGATTAACTGGGCACAAATGATCCAGATAGGGCTAGAACCCAGATTTCTGAACTCCTTGTTCTGGGCTCCCTCCTGGAGCTCTGAACACCCCCTGCAGACTCATGTCAGGAGTTCTCAGCCTTATTCACATTCTCCCTGGGAAGAGTGATGCCCTAGGGCAGCAACAGGCAACCCAGGAATATGATTACTAGAATCCTCTGGAGGAGGGTCATCTTGTGAGGTGTTTCTCACACCATCCTAAGAGTATCGTGTTAACCCCATTAACCATAATATCCACCTTCTCTAATACTAGAGTAACATTGCTGTGGACACATATTTACAAACAAAAATTATTATGTGACCGTAATTATGACTTCTGTTCACATACTCATGTCCTTGTTACTAAGTAAATGCAGAAAGATTATTAGTTTTATTAGCCTTTGGTATTGAAATTGTCATGTTCTCTCTTAGCTATAAAGACCTGCTCTGCCCACATCAACTTGGTTATTTTTTCGAAAGGAAATTAAAGTAGAAACTATAACACAATTACAATCAAAATTCTACTAAACTGTAAGTCAAAACAAAATATAAGAACTGTGATTATGTGAGAATAACATGTGGGAGACTGTTCCTGCTGCTAAGATGCAGAAAGTGAAATCTTTGGAAGAAGGCATGGAATTCCTAGGTAGCCGCAGTGTAGAGAATGGCTGGCAGTGGGCATGGTGCCATTGCCCAAGCTTGGAAGATGAGTGTCTTCACCTAACTTGTTAAGTGCCAACTAGTCTTCTGCCTCCAATGAAGATTTCTCCTTAGGGTGCACAGATTCTTCTCCTGAGCCCAGAGTTTAGGGTCATCATGTGCCCTTAACATGTGGAGTGATAAGAGGGAATCTCTGTACCTCTGACCAATTTGGAGGAGAGCAGAGATTTAGTATTGGGGCCACTTACACGTAACCTTCTTTTTCTCACTTTTTCGCTGAGAGGAATGTGGTCTAATCTAGACACCTACTGGCTGCCTTGAAAGAACATTCTCAGCTGTACTGGCATATCTAGCAAAGAGATGTGAAAGGATCCTCAGGTGGCCGGCCTCTTCAGGGGTCTTTCTGAGGAGTGAGGAGGGACCAGAGGGAACCAGCCATTGTGACCATAGGACACCAACCCAGGTGGTTTTCTCTTAGCTTCATAAAGGAAGCTGACCTTGTCGAGGCCAAGATATTCACCCAATGGGTTATCTTTCTTATGTGGAGGGATGACATACCCTCTGGATCCAAAACATTCTAATGTGTCCCTTGTCTGTTTACATTATGCCTCCTCCCCACTATAGGGCCTTGGTGGTCTTATCTATTGATTGATTGGTTGATTGATTGATTGATTGATTGGTTTTATTTTATTACTTCATGAATGACAGGGTTTTACTCTGTTGCCCAGGCTGGAGTGCAGTGGTGTGAACACGGCTCACTGCAGCCTCAACCTCCTGGGCTCAAGTGATCCTCCCAGCTCAGCCTCCTGAGTACCTGGGACCACAGGCACACACAATCATGCTCAGCTGATTTTTTTAAATTTTTGAGGAGATAAGGTTTCACCATGTTGCCTAGACTGGTCTTAAACTCCTATACTCAACTAGTCCTCCAGTGTCAGCCTCCCAAAGTGTTGGGATTACAGGCATGAGCCACCATGCCTGGCTGGTGGCCCTTTAAAGTAGCTGTTCTTAGGCTCTTACATATCTTTGGAACCATCCACCATTGAGAGCTTCTCTCCACTACTTTCTAAAATGAGAATAGCCATGTACAAGCATATGTTTTAAACTGTTTAAATATCTAGAATGTTTCTTAAAGAAGTCACTTGCTTGAGGTTATGACAGATTGGCAAGGGGTCAGTCATTCCATTCATACATCAAATATTATTGAATAAATGTGAGAGCTAATCATTCCTGGAGCTACAAAGATAAAAATATGATTCCTGTTTGTACACAGTATAGCACAGTAGACCTCAGTAATGGGAGCCGAACCTTGTGATAAGAATTAAGAGAGGGAGAGGATTAAGGTAAGAGAGGAGGTTAAAACCTCATAAGATTCCCTCCTAGGTATATACCCAAGAGAAATAAAAAGCATGTGTCCACACAGAGACTTACACACAAATGTTTATAGCAGCAGTATTCATAATAGCCAAAAGGTAGAAACAATTCATATGTCCATCAATGATGCGTGGATAAACAAAATGTGGTATATCCACGCAGCAGAATATTATGTGACCATAGTGGACTTGAAGTACTGATACATGCTACATGCTGCCAAGCGTGTCCCACAGACTCTGGCCAAGCGACAGATGGAAGAAGTTCACTGACACAGGTATGTTGCCTGACAGCATGGCTAGAGGACCCCACAGCTTAGCACCGCTGATGAGAGTGCAGTGCAGCCACAGCAGCCCCCATAAGCCAGAGACACTCGCATTTATTTAGTACAGATTTAATGACAAAGGCTTGAAGCTAACACAATTTGTGGATAATAAATATTGTTGACCCCGCAAGTAGAGAGCAGTCCTGCACATGATTGATCAAAGGTTGGTTTCTGGAGACAGGAGTAAACAAATTCATCTAGATAAGACCCTTTACATTCCCTTGTTATCTACCCTTTGCTGTCAGGCTAGGATAAGAGAATTTGGCTGCCTTCAGCCAAATTTTCTTTTGAAGCTTTTGCACAACCTCCCAGCCTTCCAAGAAGGTTTGCATCTTTCCCTGTAACTTTTAACCTTTTGCCACCACCCTGGCCAATCTCCTACAACATACAACATGGGTAAACCTCAAAAACATTGCACTAAATGAAAGAAGGCAGTCAAAAGAAACCACACACTTTATAATGTCGTTCATATGAAGGTCCAGAAATCTAGAGAGACAGAAGTAGATTAGTGTTCACTTTAGGGCTGGATGGAGAGTAGCGGGGAAGGGGATGAGAGCTAAAGGATACAGGGTTTCTTTTTGAGGTGAAGAAATGTTCTGAAATTCATTATGGTCATGGTTGCACATATCTGTAAATAGGTTAAAAATCATTGAATTGTATACTTTAAATTGGTGATTTGTATGGTATGTGAATTATATCTCAATAAAGCTGCTTTTTGAAGAAAAAAACGAATAAGAGCAAAAACTGAGAGCAGTGATAGGGAATAGCAGAGAGGTTTTTGTTTTGTTTTGTTTTTGTTCTCTCTCTCTCTCTAAAAGGGAAAACATTTTTACGGATTATGGAAAGACAGACACAAGGTTTATAACCCTGCCTGGAAGTAAGGAAATGGTTTTAGTGGTCCTGGTGATTTTAGTATCATTACTATCATCATTGTTATTAAGAGTTGATTGTGGAGCTAACTAGGACTAAGGAACTTTCAGGTAGAGGAGGAGCAGATTACACTTGGGAGGGTAGAGAGAAGTCTTACTAGTTCAGAATCTGACACCTCCATCCAGCTGGAAGAAGACTTGCTTATGCTAGAAAGGGAACTATGCTGCCATGAGCTATTGAAGAAATAGCAATTAGAAGAAGAAGTTAGAATAGATGCATCCAAAGAAGGGAAGGAAACTTCTATGCAAATGAATCTAACTTTCCAGTGTATACCCATGAAGTGAAGAGCTAAAGAAGCATACAGAATTATTTTGTTTTATACATGCAACAAAGATTTTTTTTCTAAGTTTCATTTGTTGCTGAATCTCTCTCAGTTGTTGTTATTTTAATAAGCAGTGAGTTTATAAGGTCCTGATTTAAAATACTAAATGTCTAATCTCCCTAGTAACCCCAAGCATCTGGGATTATAAATTATGACTCTTTGTTGCCACCTGATGACAACAAAGAGTACACCCCTTCTGGAAATACTAGCCTTTCTAGAAACAAGTTAATTTCTTGAAAGATGAAATTAGGAATCAGTGATTCAGAGATGGTGACAAAGGCTTTTTATAAGGTCCTTGACCTTGATATGAGAAAGAGGCCCCTTGTCATAGGCATCTTGACGCACACTGAAGTTTTTTCTTATAAGTACATTACCTAGAAAGCAACATCCTCCATATTGAAAGTGATTTTCAATATATTACACCAAAGCGTTCAGTGTGTATTGCCCTAGGTCTATGAACACTTTCTCCTGCAGTTGTCGCTGCTGTCACTGTCCAGTGGCTGCTTCTCTGGTGTCTGAACAGCTGCCAGCCTGTTCTCACTGTTGCTGCTGTCATCACCATCACACACAAGCTGTTGCCCCTGCCACCATCTTCCTGCTGCTAATGGGACTGATTGGCACCTTTCCATACCACATCAAGGTGCAGGAGTTGTTTCCCCGGCCGGGCTCAGAGCCATCTGACACCTCTTACTGCCACCATTCGTTATCACCCTCACAGCAGTGAAGCCAACAGGAACTAGCCCGGTCCTGAGCTGGGGGGAGGCCTCACTGGTGAAGGGAGTGTGGTGGCCACCTTTCTGCCTGCAGAAGCAACTGGGCCTCTCAGTGAGACTGGACCTGGGGACTCAAAGAATTCTGTACTTTTAGGGGTCAGCACATTAGAGCCCCAGCATGTCTCTTCTGTACTGGTTACTGGAGATGAAAGCAATTAGATAATTATTCTGTCTAGGAGAGTGGACAGCACCAACAGCTTTCTCCTCACCATGTGCCTGCATAAGTAACAGAAATAAGCAATATTCTGCCCCTCCCTGACCACTAGGCAAAGATTAATGCCATGCATTGAAAATTATTTTTAAATGTCCTCCATTAGCTCTAACATTTTTAACAAAGCTTGTAAGGTTTAGGTAATGCGTAGGGTATAAGATGGCAGACTTCATTACTGTACTTTCACAGAGAAACAAAAAGGGATAAATCCACAACTGAGAAAGAATAGGAGGATTTACCAATAAGCAAACGATGACAGCAACTTTCTGGATGATAGGACGAAGATGGAACATTGTTAATGGATAAAATAGTGGGGGAAAAGGAAACCCTCAGTCTGGAATGTGCAATGAGGACCTCAGAGAAGTTCCAGGCTCATAATCAGAAGTTCAAAAAAAAAAAAAATAGGAGTGCCAAGAGACACTGAAAATAGAGATTAATGAAAATTTTCTAGACATAAAAATGTATATCCTACAGCACTATTTTCTTCATCCCTCCAAAATGTTGGTATCCAGAAGTTGTTCTTGAAGGAGCCATCCTAGGAAATATTTAAGGAAAGTCAAAACTTCTGGTGTGGATGTTGGAGAGCCAGAATAAAACCTTCTTTATTCTAGCATTGGAGGAAGAGGTCCCCAGCCTGACAGTTGGCATCCCACCTGCTCATCCTAAAGAGAAACTCACCTGTTAGCACCTTCTGCACCACCCCACATAACACTCCCAGGAACTACCTCCCACTAAGAGCCTTTTTAGAAACATGATCTTGCCTATACTTAGAGGCCCAGGATTCAGCTGGAGTCTGTGGAAAAGAGAACAGAAAATGAAGAGAAGGGGGAATTACTGAAGAACTAGTAAAAATGCTTTTCTAGAACTCAGAAAGGGCCCAAGTCTTCATATTAAGAGCCTGTTGGGTGCCCAGTGCAGTGAATGAAGAAATAGCACCTAAAACACAGCCTCGTGAATTTTCAGAATGCCAAAAGTAAACTTATAAAAGCTCCAGAGAGAGGGGCATAAAAAAATGTCAGCTGGTATCAGCCTTGTGATCAGTAGCACTAAGTGCTAAGAAATAATGAAGCAATGCTTTTTTAGCTCCAAGGAAGAATGATTTCAACCTAGAATTAGACATCCAAACAATGTATCAGCCAATTCTGAGGGTGCAATAAGGGCATCTTCAGATTTATAAAGACTTAGAAAGTTTACTTTTCATGCTCTTCTTTCTAGGGAACTTTTTGAGAATGCATTTAAGCAAAGCATAAACCACAAAATTTAGAAAATAAACCACAAAAATTAGAAAACGTCATGTCTAAAAAACACTTGATCCAACTCAGAACAGTGAAAAGGTAACCATGAAACAGGCTTAGAGAGGAACCAGTCCAAATTGGGATAATGAGATACAGCTGTTCTGGGGAAAGGTCTCTGGGTGGGAAAAGACTCAAGAAAATAAGTAGTATGATTGAGAGATTGAAAAAGAGCCTATGATGTGAAAAACTCAAGTAGTACAAGAAAAAGGAAAGGCAATTGGAAATCTTTAGGAAAAAAAGCAACTATACAGGAAATGTGTGGCCTGCATACAAAGTGAACTTCTAGAAGCACCCTCTTTGAGAGGCCCCAGGGCTGTGATATAGTTAGGCTTTGTGTCCCCACTCAAATCTCATCTTGCATTGTAATCCCCATAATCCCGTGTCAAGGGAGAGACCAGGTAGAGGTAATTGAATCATGGGGGCAATTTCCCCCATGTTGTTCTCATCATAGTCAGTGAGTTCTCATGAAATCTGATGGTTTTATAAGGGGCTCTTCCCCCTTCGCTCAGCACTTCTCGTTCCTGCAGCTTTGTGATAGAGTGTCTTGCTTACCCTTCACCTTCTGCCATGATTGTAAGTTTCCTGAGGCCTCCCCAGCCATGTTGAACTGTGAGTCAATTAAACCTATTTCCTTTGTAAATTACTTAGCCTTGGACAGTTCCTTATAGCAGTATGAAAACGGACTAATGCAGGTTGTAAAGTGACTGATAGAGAAGGAAATATAATCCTTAGCAGCACTGGCCGAGCACTATTTGCGTATATGCATGGCCTAAATGCTTTTTATTGTTTTTCATGAATCATTATGCAAACAAAGCATGAAAGACTCCATTGTGTTTGCAGGATAGTATGTAAATATTTATCTTCTCCCAGCAAAAGTAAGAATGTAGCTGAGAGAAAACAGGTGAGACACAGAAATAAGGTTTGGGGGAAAGAAGGAGGAAAAAACGGTTTTTTTTTTTTCTTTTCTTTTCTTTTCTTTTCTTTTTTTTTTTTTTTTTTTTTTTTTTTTTTTTTGAGACAGAGTCTAGCTGTCAGCCAGGCTGGAGTGCAGTGGCATGATCTTGGCTCACTGCAACCTCCACCTCCCGGGTTCAAGCCGTTCTCCTGCCTCAGCCTCTGGAGTAGTTGGGATTACAAGGATGCTCCACCACGCCCGGCTAATTTTGTATTTTTAGTAGAGACAGGGTTTCTGCCTGTTGGTCAGGCTGGTCTCAAACTCCCGACCTCAGGTGATCCGCCCTCCTCAGCCTCCCAAAGTGCTGGGATTACAGGCATGAGCCACTGCGCCTGGCCAAACAGGTTTTTTAAAAGGGTCATTAATAGTGTCATCGTAAAAGTGGGGGCAGGCAGGAGATTTGTCGAAGTAAAAATAGTGGTTTAGGTAGTTAAATTACAAAGAACAACATTGTTGCACAAAAATGATAAAATATAACCATAAAATACTGGAAGAAGGAGAGCAGTAACAGATGAGCCATATCTTTGTCTTCCACATCAGGAGATTTATCTTTTAGGATACTTTTAACCACATGTAACAGAAAACACTGACTTTAAATAGTGACTCTAAACTTTTTTTTTTAAGTTTTCTGTCATCTAATGTGAGGTCCCAAGGTAGGTTGGCTTGTGGGTGGGCTAATTCAGTAGCCCACTGATGTCGTGAAGAACCCAGGTTCTTGCCATCTCTCTGCTCTTCTTTCCTTAAAGTTTTTTGGCTTCATCCTCTTAAGCTGCTCCTGTGGTACACGGTTGCCTGCTGAGTTTCTAGTCATCACAGAGACACATTGGAAGAAGAGTGTTTCCTTCTGGGCTTTATCTTGATCAGCAGGGAAACATTTCCTAGAAGTCCCTCAGCTGACTTCCTCCCATATTCTGTTTGCCAGAACTTGATCACACATTCCCCCTAAACTAGTAACTGACAACGGAAATGGAAAGCTGCTTTCTTACAGCCATTCTTCAGCAGATTTGATTTGGTGGAAGTCCCTAGAAATAGCAATTTGTATCTCAGCATGAACCTAAGACTTAAGTGTGACAACTGTTAATCTCACCTTTTCCCTTAATTGATAAGTGTTCTTACCAGTAGACCTATTACAGACAAGTTGTCTATGCTGTCCCTGTATGAGTTTAATGACACAAAATTCAGGATTAAAAAAGGCCATGGTGACTTTCTAGTTTCCTTGATCAATAATTTTCCCTTGAGATACAGAAAGAGAGCATCCTTCTCTCCAGCTTATGTATCATATCAAAATCCTCAGACTTGCATGGGCGCACGGTGGCTCAAGCCTGTAATTCCAGCACTTTGGGAGGCCAAGGTGGGTGGATCATTTGAGCTCAGGAGTTCAAGACCAGCCCAGGAAACATAAGGAAACTCCATCTCTACCAAAAATACAAAAATTATGGGTGTGGTGGTGCATGTCTATTGTCCTAGCTGCTCAAGAGGCTGAGGTGGGAGGATCCCTTGAACCTGGGAGGTTGAGGCTGCAGTGAGCCGTGTCCATGCCATTGAACTATAGCCTGGAAGGGAGAGCAGGACCCTGTCTCAAAAGAAAAAAAAGAGAGAGAATCCTCAGAACTGCTGAATGAATTTTTTCTTGGATTAAACAGCTTTATATAATTCATAGATGCTAGAAGTTTCTTCATCTCTGTAAATCTATAGATTTTACATTTACATATGTAGAGATTCTATAGAGACAGGTTTCTGTGTCGCTTCTCAAAGTTTCCTTGGTGAGGTGGAAACCAAATGCAAGCTAGAGCTTGAATCCCACCTTTTACTAGTAGCTGCTTAGCTCCCAGTAGCTTTTTAACCTTTTAATACTTCGGTTACCTTATCTATAAAATGGAGATGATTTCTTTACACTTTAGGGTGGTTGTAGATTAAATGAAACTGCAAGTAAAATACCCAGTACAAATAGAAGGGGGAGATTTGTGATTGTTCATTCTTATTCTTCCCATTGTAATGTGTAAGAGGATATCTAGCACTTGGTTTCCCCGTTTTTGTATTTTTGATAGTAGCTTGATGTTATCGAAAAGTGAGTCAAATTAGGGGGCAAGGCAGAGGAATTTAATTCTCATTTTAAACAGGAATCTAGTAACAAGAGGAGAGATGAAAGGCAGCAAGGATAAAGACCGAAGGGACAAGATATCAGTGGTTTTGACCAAGTTTTCTCAATCAAAGACTGCAAGCTGCTCCCACGTTGCCCAGAGCCGGATCCTACAGAGCCCCATTGAAGGGGATTTCAGTGGAATGGTTTCCTCACAGAAGGAGACCAGGGTGACTTTATTTCTTCGCTGAAACACTTTGATTATAAAAAGAAATCAGATGATCAAAAAGCATGAGATGATGGGTGAAATATGTTATAGGATTATAATTCAATAATAATTGAATTTCTCTGGCATTTTTCCCTTGTGGGAGGCTCAAAGAAGTTCAGATGTATTATCTGAATTTGTTTTGGCATATATCGGTGGAGAGGGGCCCTGTGGTAGGCTTTCCATTCTTCACACCCTACCAAGGCCATGAGACCAGAGCAGTGTTCCTGTAGCTTTGGTACCCACGGCTTTATAAACATGAACATGAACATTTTAGGCACAATGTACAAGAAATGTTCTTCTTTACGTGTGACTCACAGTCCAACCTCCATGCCTTTATTCTGGCTGTTCTGATTCATTCTTCAACTCCCAGCCTTCAAAACACATCACACTCCCACCCCTCCTCTGGAATAATTGACTGCTCCAGTTGACCCTCATTTTTCAGTTTTCCTCCTCAGGGAGAGTCCTTGGGTAGAAGCATCATCTTTCCAGTTTCTTTTGAATCCCCTTTGAGCAATTGCTCTAGGTTCAAACAGTTCATGAAACAGAATGCCACAATAAAACTGAAGACTTCCTATGAGGTTTTACAAGTTCTTGTTTCCCAGTGATGTCCCAGGAGTTCTTGATAAAAAGGACCCTTTTTCTTTCTAGTATTCCAATTATAAGATAGCGATCCTCAGCATCTTGCTACTCACCAACTCATGTGTTCTCTGATTCTGAACCCAGGGAGTTCTTTTCAGAATGCCTAGAACTACAAATAACAGGTACTAACATAGATAACTTGTCTTCCACTGTTTACCTTTAAAAGGTCAAGACCCAGTGCCATCTAGGCCCCCTATACCCACTATGGACCACTCATTAGAACAGACATCACATTTCCTGAGGCCAGTCTGAGAAGCATGGGCTAAGGAGTCGCAGTATTGATTGTATAAGGATTAGCATATCTGGCAGATGGGAACTGTCTGAACTCGTTCAACTGAGAGGCATCTGCACCAGGCAGATTGGCATTGCTGAACTTTCACACAGCAAATTGAGGATTTTAACATGCAGCCCGACTTCTCCCGTGGAGATCCAGTGAACACATAAAAAGATTTCAGTCTTTATGAATTCCTGGATCTATTAGGCATTACAAAATAAAAATATTTCCCAAGTGCTGTATTAATACTCTAGGCATATATTTACGTTTATGTTCTTCGGGAACCCCTCCGTGTAGTCAGATTCAGGGATTGTTGAACTCTCGTTTGTTTTATATATCCTTTAATTGCCTTAGACTGCTGAGCTTCATGATGTGGGTCAATTAGTCTTTTTTGATAAATCACTTGTAACACACTAATTTTATTCTCTCTTGCTTCCATCTGATTCCTCATATCTTTCCCAGTCTTCACCCTCTAACTCATTCTCATTTTTATTTTACTTCTCCTGTTTATTACCTTATGTTCCTTCACTATCCTCTGTGGCCCCATGCCCTTATCTTCCCAGAGAGTGCTGGGAAGCCTAGAACAAGCAGAACAGCCACACCACAGGCTGCTCCCAGTCTGTGTCACTTACCGTTGGCAATAACTAGAGGCTCTTGGAACATCCCTGAGCTATCAGTTGGAAACAAGATCTTCCTAGGGCTTGACTAGGTCTTGGTCAGGATGCTGAGAATCAAGATGAATGGACATTTGCTTACCTAGCAGTCTCAAAGCACTCCAAATGCACATGTAAAGAGATACCTATGTGTGTCTACGTGGTAAATCCCATAACCTGTGTTCCCACTTCTGGAGATACTGAGGTTTCTGCCTTAATTTTCCTTGGTGCAACATGGAAAGGTTCACCCACCTTTACATTGCTCCGCTCTCCTGCTTCTGTGTATGGTCTGAGTAGACATCTTGCTTAATCAGAGCTAGAAATGAGTGAAAGATTGCTACATGAGGCCTTAATGATCGATAGATATAGATAATAGATAAATGTATATGTACTCACGTAGATATGGTATAAACCATATACTCCTAACTTGGAGTGCATGATAAAGCTTCAGGGAGTCCATAAACCCCCAAAATTATATGCAAAATCTATGTTTATATAGATGTGAATTTTTTCTGGCAGGATAGTCCATGATTTTCCCAAATTCTCAAAAGGTGCTGTGAGATTCTAAATCCATTCTCTTGGGATGGCTGTATTTGCTTTCTTGTTCTTGGAATTCTGAACAGAACATTAGGAATCAGAACAGGCAATCGTACTAATGCTGAAATGAAATCATCTTTCCAGGCCTGCTAGTGTCATCTCGTTCTCTGCTGCCCTCCATCATAGTCCTCCATTCAGAACTGACCTCTACCCGCAGCTGGTCATATTGCTTTTCCTTGCTGTCGCAGTATAATGAGCAACCATGAAAACAGAGTCTCAGGATATCCAGGTTTTCACCATACTGAAGAGTTTACATGCAAAGCTCATCATCTTCTCTCATACAGCACATACAGCAGGTCCCCATTTCTAACTCTGATAGCATTCTCATTCAGGAGGGAAGTCTTGGATGGTTGTTCACTCCTGATTCTCTTTCATCATCTGTATCTGGTCCTAGCAATTCTACTTCCACGTTTCCAGATGTTGGTAACAAACTAATAGCTTCATTAACTTGGATTTGGGTTCTCTGTGAAAGTAGCCTCAAGATCTGCCAAATCTGAATCTTAGTCCCGTATTCCATCCCTTAACCTTACATTTCACATTATACAAATTGCCAACACCTCTCTGTGACTCAGCCGTCTGTCCTGTCAGCCCTTTATATCCTGTTAAACACATAGACTTGTTGAGTCTTTTTCCCTCCAAATGGTTCTCAGTTCAATACCTGTTTTACTGTTCCCACCATTGCCACCATATCACATCTGGAATAAAGCGACAGTCCCACAGCTGATGTTTATATCTCTTGGTCTCTTCCCTTCAGCCATCCTTTGTGATGTAGATAGACTAATCATCCCAAGATATTGCTTCTCTTAATTTTTTGCCCAATGCTTAGAGTGACTTTTTTATAAATATACTATTTGGCCCAAACTTGTCAGGATTAAAGAAAAATTTGCCTGATAACTGTTCTTTCTTAATTGGCCAGCATCTTCTCTCATTATTTAACCTTATGTTCCCACTGATTTAAGAGTCTTCTTTACATGTGACTCACGGTCCATCCTCCAGGCCTTCTTTATTCTGGCTGTTCTGATTCATTCTTCAACTCCCAGCCTTCAGAACGTATCGCACTCGCACCCCTCCTCTGGAGTAATTGACTGCTCCAGTTGACCCTCATTTTTCGGTTTTCTGAAGTCATTGGCATGTTACGTGAAACCTCCATAATGAAGCACAAGGCATAAAACAGATATTTAATAAATATTTAATCATTTCAAAGATAGTTTTCCAACCAATGGACTTGAAGAGCAATAAAGGCATGTCTTGGGGAAAGCAGGTAATGATAATGGCAAAGTAATGAGTGCACAAATTCTTAGCAATATGTAGCGAATTCTGAGGTAACTAAAGCTCAGTTAATATTTGTAATATTGTTTGTCAGCAAAGAAAAATATGTAAGCATGTTTCAGGATGATACTTCTAAAGGATAGTCAATCACCTGTGTATCATCAATGGTACTATTGTTGGTCAGCATATGTGGTATTGGTGGTTGGGCCTTCTCTTTAATCAGATGAATATTTAATATAACTTCCCAGGTCTGATCCTTGGCTGAACTGTGACACGTGATCAGCTGGTGTGTACCTTTACCCTCTAATAAAGCCGAACCATGCATTTTCCTTCCCCTCCCTAACTGATGGTAAAACCCACCAAATTTGCATATAGCCACCTCTCCCCATGATTATGACATCAGATGTTTATAGATAGTTCTGTTTGAGTTGATCCTAAATAAGGAAAACTTTTACCATTGTAACTGCTATTCCCAAAGGATAACATAAACTGCTTTAGTCAGCAAAATATATATATCATCTTTGCCTTGGTAGATATTGAATTGCTGACTCTCTCTTCTTGAGACCCAGTAGTCATTTCTTTACCTCCTTAATTTATGCATGAAGCCAAAAGAAAAATTACTTCATATTCTTAATAAAAACGGCATAAGGTTTAGATAATTTTTTACTATATGCAGTAAAAATGCAAATGTGTGTGGCTTATTTGCAAATGTAGACATTAATAACTGATATTTAAACAGGCTGGATTGGCAATTTTACTGATATATTTAAGAGATTTTTCCAATAATTTGCACACTCAAAATCAATTTGAATACAACATGTAAATTGAATTTAATTTTTTGATATAAAATTGTGGTTATCAGCTTGAACCATTAAATTTACTATTTAATATATGCTCTCCAGATCACTTGGTTAGAATTTCATTGCACCTTATCTATATAAATTTAATTAGGCTTGATATCATCAGTATATTATAGAACTAATTAAAGATTTAGATAAGTGCTGAGGGGGCTTATTGAAAACTCCATAAAGTTCCATTTGGAAAATGAGATATTCTTCCTTCAGTTCATTGTGAGAGAAGGAAACAGCAAGAATGTTCCTTGCAGTGTTTCTGAAAAATTATTTAACTGGATTTAATGGGCTTATTCCATTCTTTGAAGAGCTTTTTAATTACTCTGTATCTTTGTGCAGTCCAACAACAGTTACAATCTTTATTTAAAGGCTTTAAAATCCTCATTTCCCTCTTCTCCCACTGAGCCAGCTGTGTTACATTCTGCTGGGCGTATGTGCAGGTAGGCAGTACAGGGTTTGTGTACCCTGATTGCAATCATATAATATGTAGCGGCATTTGTGGGGAAGTCTATCTAGTCCTCCCAAGCAGAATAAACATGGAGAAAGATCAGCGAGCACTGCCACAAACGTCTTAGGAAAAGAGAAAAGAAAGAAACCCTGGCCCAGGAGGATACCTGGGAAAAACTGACGCTTCTACTCAAAAGATACAGTGACTTTGAGTGAATCATTTTGCAGAAATCACTTTTGAATTCCCTTGTATCTGCATCTCTGCTATAGAGTATAAAGCAGATTTATTTAAAAGACTATTATTTCAACTAAGTGCTTTGTGTCTTCATTACAAAGCACAATAAAGCTTTTTAATACAATAAAGCCTCTATTACTTTCAATTGAATATGCCTGGAAATAAAGCTGCATCAACCGCATTTCCCAGTGTGCTCAATGCTCTTGTCAAAAGCACTTTTTCTTCATTGCAGATTGAGTGACACAATGCATGCTATGAAAAAAAAAAAAAAAAAAAAGGAAAGTGAAAGGACACATGACAAATGTGGGCCATCTACGACTGGGCACACTGTTGATTATGACAGAAGCCTGAGGAAGCCAGGGAATCGGATAAATTGTCAAGAGCCTGTGTGGTGTACTAGAAAGGTTAGAGGCTTTGGGCTCAGGATATGCAGATTTAAGTGAGAGCCCTGCCACTGATTAGCTGTGTGATCTGGACCTGTCTTTTCGCACCTAAATCTTATTTCCTGGAAAATGGAAATAATATTAATAATGCTGCCCGGCCAGGCACGGTGGCTCACGCCTGTAATCCCAGCACTTTGGCAGGCTGAGGCAGGTGGATCACCGGAGGCCAGGAGTTCGAGACCAGCCTGGCCAACATGGCAAAACCCCGTGTCTACTAAACATACAAAAATTAGCTGGCCGTGGTGGTGCATGCCTGTAATCTCAGCTACTGGTGCGGGGGGCCGAGGCAGGAGAATTGCTTGAGCCGGGGAGGCGGAGGTTGCAGTTAGCCAAGATTGTACCACTGCACTCCAGCCTGGGTGACAAATCAAGACTGCATCTCAATCAATGAATCAATCAATATAATGCTGCCCCTTCCCCCACTGCAGTTTCCCTCATGGGTTTGGATGGTTTTTAGACGTTATATATTCTAGCCTACTCCATTTTTTTCCCAGATATGGAAACTGAGGTACAGTGGGATTGCGTGGCATGATCGTGATCACTAGTGAGCTAGTGCTGGGGCAAGGACTGGAATAGATGCCTCAGAGATATCATGTCATGTCTGCGCTGTCACACAGCACATAACGGAGCAGATAATGATTTTCTTAATGACACCCTGGCTGCATTTGGTAGGGGTGGGATTTTTTCCCCCAAGCAACGATTACTGAAACACATCACTGCTGTTTTCCTACTCAAATGGTTTGTCAACATATACATCCCCCAGCCTGAGAAAACATTCGCAGAAACATTTGGGTCACAAACCAATGTTTGTATCACCACCACATTTGAAAGATTTCTCTTTGAAAACATTAGAATGTTTGTCAGTGAAACAGATTCTCAACAGAAGTATAAATCTGGAAAGGGAGGGACACCCACAGCCACTTGGTTTGGGGCATTCAGGGTCCTCCAGGGATAGCAGTTTCTTCCTGGCCCCTAGGAATGTGTGACACCTCCCAGCATCACCTTAGACTTTGACTTTTCTCGGGTGTAAACTATTAGTGGTACCTTGAGGAGTGCGGTGGTTTCGGGGGAGGTTTGGCGGTGGCAAGTGAGTTCTCTCACGCAGCTGTGAATGTAGGGTAGTTGTTGAGAAGGAAGTGTAAAGACAGGAGGCAGGAAGTGTAAAGTGTAGAGAAGGACAGGCTGAGGCTTACTTGATTCTTCCTCATTTTTTCCCTCACTTCCCAGCACAGCCTCTGCAGCTCCAACACAGTTGTGCTGATTGGAAATGGGGTCTTTGAAATAACCTTGGTTTGTAGTGCTGGCCTGATCAGTGATGGAGCATGGTCTAGGAACTGGATCAGCAGTTCAGAGTCCAGGCAGAATGGGTTGAATCCTAACTCTGTTTCTGACTCATGGATAATCTCAACTAATCCACCTTGCACTGGGTGAAGCCTAGTGGAGAAGAGCTCAAAGGAACCTGTCCAGAGTTTGCCCAAGGGAGTCCTTGTCACCACCTTCCTCCCATTTTGTTTTCTCCACTGATGTCCAGGTCATGAGAGCAGCCGTTTCTCTGAGCCACAGGGAAGAAATCAATAAGGCCACATCCCGCTCACTGACATCCCCACTGAAACAGGTGAAGCACCTGTGGAAGGCCATGAGATTTTTGAAAGCACTGGAAATTACAAGACTAATTCTGAAGGTAGCAAGTGTGACAGAAATGGAACCTCTGCTACGTCGTGCCTGCCACCATCTTCTGCAGGATTTGTGAAAAACTAGGTTCAGGTTTCCAGGCTACTTTTGCTGCCTTTTGAACAGTGTCTACTTTTTCTACTAGGGATCAGCATGTATTTTCTTTGACATCTGTATCTGCTGAGATCACAGGCCATCCTGGTTGCCTCCTTGCTGTCTAGAACAGCCTCAACTCAACTGTGAACAGTCATCCATTACCACGAATAAAGATCTGAAGGTCTGATCTGTGAAAGAGCAGACAATTGCAAGGCATCTCCCCCTTCACTTTAATGTAGCACAAGTTAGCACAACACGCACACTTGCAGCAGTCAGCCGCACCCCAGTTTCCAGCTCCCCCCATCCAGTGCTGTTAATATGTTCTTGCTAGATACTTATATTCACATAGCACTTTACAATCAACATAGAGCTTTCACAAATATGATTTCAGTGGGTTTCTTGATGAGTAAACATTTTTGTCTCCCCAAGCATTTTCTGATTTGAACTGTTTTCTCACAGCCTAACTCAGTAGTTTTCCTGGAATGATGTGTAGGAGGTAGGGTATGATAATGTCTTGCTATATAGTCAAACTTTAACCCTGAAAGAATAAAAGAGTTCAATCCTGGTGCCAGCCAGGTGACCTTAGGCAGGTGTTTTGCCTTTGGAGCCTCAGGTTGTGAGGACTAAATCAGGTGTATGTGAATGGACCTGGTATATAGTAAGTGTTAAATGCTAATTGTTCCCTATAATTATGGTCCTTCTTAATAATTAACATTAATAGAATCTTTAGTGAATCTTTGGCTGAATTATATTTCTATCGTACATAGAGTTGTTCCCAATTCTAACCTATATTTCTCGTAAGGGTTACTCATTACTAGTTGTTACCAATGTTTCTTAAGAATAGTATGTAGGGATGGAGAGAGTTCAAAGGCGTTTAGTACAGAGATGCTGGGGGTCAGTTCACTTACAAAAGTGTAGAGCCCTGAGACATGACTTTAATACATTTCTGGGGCACTTAGTGAAAATGTGAGCTGGTGAAGATGTTGCCATATCTGTCAGCTTACAGAATCTTCTCTGCAATTGTCACAGGAGAACGTGGAACTGCAGCAAACGTCTCAATTAATGGATCAATTCTCACAACAGTATTGGCTGTGGACAGATGTCTTCTGTGTAGTTGAGAAGTCAGGGTTCTAGTTTATAGGATTTGCATTTTTATAATAGCTTTATCCAGATATAATTTACATACCATAAACATTAACCCTTTTAACGTGTGCAATTCATTGGTTTTTAGTATAGTCGCAGAGTTGTACAGCCATCATCACCAGCTAGTTTTAGAACATTTTCATCACCCCCAAAAGAAACGCCTGTATCCATTAGCAGTCACACGTCATTTCCCCTAAACACTACCCCTGGCAACCATACATCTACTTTCTCTCTCTGTGGGTTTGCCTCTTCTGGATAGATCATAGAAGTGCAATTACACAATATTTAGTCTTTTGTGGCTAGCTTGTTTCAGTTAGCAGAATATGTTCAAGATTTATAAAATTAGCACTTGTCTTAATAACCAGGTATGAGAAACTTAAAAATATACTCATGTACACATCCAAACACCTGGCCTACAGCCTGCTGTCTGTTATCATTTCCTTTTTCTGTAGGGGTGGGGAGAAGGAAGCTAAGGTGTTTATAGCGAAGTATGGCATACACGCAGTAAACTGCACAGATCTTAAGTACACAATGGGATTCCTCTTGACAAAGAGAATACACCCTTATAACCATCACTCCTGTAAAAATACAGAATGTTGAAACCACCTCAGGGCCAGGCACAATGGCTCAGGCCTATAATTCCACCATGTTGGGAGGCTGAGGCAGGCGGATCGCTTGAGGCCAGGAATTCGAGACCAGCCTGGCCAACAGGGTAAAACTTTGTCTCTAATAAAAATACAAAAATTAGCCAGATGAGGGTAGTCCCAGCTACCTAGGAGGCTGAGGCAGGAGAATCGCTTGAACCTGGGAGGCAGAGATTGCAGTGAGCCAAGATCACACCACTGCATTCCAGCCTGGGCGACAGAGTAAGACTGTCTCAAAAAAAAAAAAAAAACCGGCTCAGATTGCCCCCCTCCTAGTCGTTGCCCTCACCACAGGCATTTCCTAATTTTGTTTGATTTTTTTTTTTCTGAGTTTGTTTCCCTGTATATCTATTAATACAGGCAGTAAGTATGGGGTCCCCCAAGCCTGGGAGACCTTTCCCCAGTACTCCAGGCCCCAGTTACCTGAGTTCGTTAATGTTGGTTCCCAGGGAAAACAAGCAGCGTCAAGCACTCAGGACCCACAGCCTCCTCTTCTGAACCCAGGGACTCCCATGCCTTTGTATTTTCTCCTCACTTTTGTCCCCAGCTTTCCTGCTAAACACCAGCGAGCTCTCAGCACAGGTAATTGCAAAAAACAACTCAGGGGAGTGAGGCAGGCTGTGGAGGGGAGCATTAATCCCCATCAGGGACATCTGGGGGCAAATGTTGGGCTCCAAAGGCAGGTGTTTTGAGGAGGACTCCTAATTGTGACAGAGGCAGCCCCTGCACACTGGATGCCGGCCAGCCTCTGCCATTAACTCACCTGCCTCCTCACTGGTGCGATCAAATCGGTACTGCTCTTATGAAATTATGTGTGTTAGCTGGCTCTTCAAAAATAAAATATCTTTTCTTAAAGAAATTAAGGTTTCATTTTAAATTCACTTTATGGTCTTTGAAAAACTTTAGTTTTTGTGTGGTCCAGAGCTATAGGTTAGCATTAGCATTTAAATAGAAGCATTAAACTTGCCTGAAGACCTTCCTCTCATAATGTTGCCCTTTCTGAGAGGTTTTTTTCAAATCAGATACTTTTTCATCCTAAAAAATGAATGCAAATGCTCTCTATATTTTTCCCATCAAAGGCCTTTTTTCTTTATATATATAGGCTTAGGAGAGCCACATTGTGGAGCAGCCTCAGTATTAGTCTTTTTGTATGGAAAGGGCCACTTAAAAAAAGTTGCTATTCTCTCCTACAGTGCCTGATTTTCTCTGCTGACTCTCAGGATGTATTTTCCTGTGGTTAATTTTATCCTATTATATGTCATTCCACTCCAGACATCCCCCCCAAGGCACAAATCCCGGTTCTACAACTAAGAATCTAATGTAAACTCCTGCTGTGTAACAGTGACCCTAGGAGTTCCCATTGCCCCCAGCAAATCCCCATAACTGTAGTAGAATCAGAGCTTGAGCTTTTGAATTGGATGAACTAGAGTTTGAGTCGTGTTCATCACAAGGAGGTTTTGTGACCTTCTTCTCTGACCCTTTATTTATCTGCCAAATTAAGGTTATCAAGCGTTTCTTGTATGTTTGTCAAGAGTTTAAATGAGATCATATTTGTACTCCTAATTTATACTCTGTGCTCTTAGGTCCTGTAACCTAACTGGACAGGTTCTTCCTGCCTGCTGCACAAATAAAGACCATGGCATTGCAGTAAAGAAAGAGTCTAATTGACGTGAGGCTGGCCATGCCACACAGTAGATGGAGTTGTTACTCAAATCAATCTCCCCAGAAATTCAGGGATTAGAGTTTTTAAGGATAATTTGGTGGGCAAGGGATCAGAAAGTGGGGGGGTGCTGATTGGTTGGGTCAGAGATGAAACATCGGGAGTTGAAGCTGTTATCTTGCACTGAGTCATTTCCTGGGTGGGGGCCACAAGACCAGATGAGCCAGTTTATTAATTTGGGTGGTGCCAGCAGATCCACTGTGTACAGGATCTGCAAAATATCTCAAGCACTGATCTTAGTTTTAACAATAGTGGTGTTATCCCCGGGAGCAATTTGGGGAGGTTCAGAATTTTGCAGCCTCCAGCTGCATGACTCCTAATCCATAATTTTGAATCTTGGAGGTAATTTTTTAGTCCTGCAAAGACAGTCTAGTCCCCAGGCAGGAAGGGGTTTGTTTTGAGAAAGTGCTGTTGTCATCAAAGTTTAACTATAAGCTAAGTTTCTCTCAAAGTTAGTTCAGCATATGCCCAGGAATAAGCAAGGACAGCTTGGAGGTTAGAGGCAAGATGGAGTCTGTTAAGTCAGCGTCCCTTTCACTAATAACTTTCTCAGTTATAATTTTTGCAAAGGCAGTTTCAGTCCCCCTCCCTCACATTTCAACCAGACCAGTTGAGGAGTAGGTTAGGAGGAACCTTTGAGTAAAAGGTGTCCTCTTATTTCTTATATTCTCACTGCTAGCCTTCTCTGTCCTCTCAGATACCGGCCTCATCTCAGTACCGTTGTCTGTATGTTAATGGCCCCAGGTCACTGTTGACCTGAAGGAGACATACTAGAGGTGAGAGCCTGATGTGTTGTTCTTTACTGAGGTGCTGGCATCCTTCCCTCTTTGAGGTTGATTTTGTTTAGCTACAAGCTTGGGGATGTGGAGTTGTGAGGAAACCTTCTAGAAGATTGGCGTGGTCTGATACTAGAAAAAAAAATAGCCAAGTTGCCCAACAGTCTGAAGACTTTCTTACCCTCAGCTCCACCCACCATGCTGCAGCTAAAAAGGTCTTTCTAAAACACAGTTGTCATCATGTGTGACTTCTTTCTAAAATTGTTTCCAGATTCCTCCCTGTCATTGGTTCCAAATGCCAGGGTGTATGTAAACTGAAGCTGATTGTCCTTATCCATAGGAAAATTAGAAAAATAATGACTGTACTTTGTGAGTTTCTTATAAATAATGACTAAAAGTTTCTGAGTTTCCCAAGCAACAAAACATTTAACCTTTTTGTTCTGAGATTATTTTCTTTCCACTTAAGGTATGTTAACATACCTTCTTTCATCAAATCCTGGTAATAATAGATGGTAATTGTTTTGTTTAAATAATCTGGGCAAAATAAAGGTTAATTCACCTTCCTTCTTCCACTCACCCATGAAAATCCAGAGTCTTAGCATGGCCCACAGGTCTGTTATGCTCTGGGCCCAGCTTGCCTTGCCCACCTTTCCCCTTCCTTGCCCTTCCCACACTCCATGCACTACAGTGAGCAATAAACCACTCGTCGTTTTCCCCAAATACCGTATTCTTCCTACTCTCCCACCCAATTTACGCATTCTGTTTCCTTTGCTTGTGGAGGACTTTCTTTCCTTCATATTTGTCTCATTGTTGATAACTTCTCCTTCTCTATTAAGCCTTCTCTGGCTGCTCTCAGAAGCCTACAACCCTTCCTGTCTGTGATCTTAGAGAATCTCCTCCGTACCTTTATTATAGCCACAGTCACATTGCTATAAGTACATACAGTGCCTGGCTACTTTCACACCAGACTCTGCATTGCCAGAGAACAAGGACTATGTTTTACTTACCTCTGCACCCACAGTGTCTACTGTATACTGCCTGATGTGTCACTGATGCTGAAATATAGGTTGAGCAAGTAAACAGATTCAAAAAGGACTTTAAAAGGCACTATATAAGCAGTGAGGATGATACAAAAAGTCATAAGACACAGTCTTTGACATCAAGGAGCCTGCGGTCTAGGTGAGGATAATAAATACATATAATGGTACACCCACACAATTGAGTACTCTGCCACCATTAAGAAGAATGAGGCAGGTTGATATGAACTGAAATGGAACCTTCTCCAAGCTCTATTGTTAAGTAGAAAAAGTAAGGTGCAGAACAGTATGTAAACACCATTTATCTTTAAATATATTGTGTGTCTATATATACACACACACTCAAGAAAGACTGCTTGTATATGTATAAAATATATTTGGAAGGATACCCTGGAAACTAGTAACAGTAATTGTCTCTAGAAAAGGAAATGGTGGGAGAGAGGCTTTGCACTATATGCTTATTTTGTACCTTTATCTTTTTACATAACAAGAATGTTATGTGCCAGGCGCTGTTCTAAGCACTTTACAAATATTAACTTGCTTAGTCTTCTTAACAATCCTGTGAGCTAGATACTATCAATATCCTCATTTTACAGATGAGGAAACTGAAGCCTGTAAAGGTCAAATAACTTTCCCAAGTTCACACAACTAGTAAGTAAATACCCTAGCAACCTTTTTTATTGTATCATCAGCTCAAAAAGAATATTGAGTTGTTTTTTAATAAAAGGTATGATTCTGCATGATAAATGTTAAGTGGGTGACCCATGCAGTAAGTGACAGAGAAGAAATAAATGGCTCAGGATAGCTTCAGAGAGGGTAGAGGATTTAGCGATTCTGAACATGAAGTAGACTCTGGATACTTAGAGCCAAAAAGTACTAAGTATTATTCAGGGGACAGTGAGTAGCTCAATTTGGCTTGAATGGCAGGTTGAAGCAGGGAAGAATTGGGAGAAAAGGTGGAATACAGGTCAAGTCTTTAAAAGGCCTTGAATGTCAGTGTTGGAAGTTTGGACTTGATTCTGTTAGCACTAGTAAACACACAAGGTTTTTTTTTATTATTAAATACAGAATAGTGATATGATCCAACTAAGAACTGGGGGTTAGTCTAGGAAGAGTGAGTGAGTGAGGTGGCCAGTTAAGAGGCAAGTGTAGCAATCCAGTGAAAAGTGTGTAGGACCTGTGATAGTGAGATTGGAAAGAAGAAATGAACATGAAAGATGTTGCAGTGATGGACCTGGTAACCATTGGACAAAAGAAATGAAGGAGAGCGAAGATTCCAGGTGCCACTGAGATTTTGAGGTTTTGCAAGCTAGTACTGTTAAGCAAAATTCAGAGGCTAGGGAGGCCACCTGAGAAGGGCAGCTGATAGAAATGTCTGCAGACAAGTGAAAATGAAGATTTGATTATTGAGAGACCAGATCTTGAGAGAGACATCTGAGCATTACATGCACAGATAAGACTTTCAGAAGCAGAGGGAGAAGAGTGGAGGGCCACCCGCCCCCTCACCGCCCCCCCCCCTCCACTGACCGGCAGGAACACCTGCAGCAAGCAGACACAGAGCCAATAGCAGAATCGGAGAAGAAACTCAGAGGGAGCTGGGAGAAGTGCCTTAAAAATGTGGCTCCATGGGGCCGGGCATGGTGGCTCATGCCTGTAATCCCAGCCCTTTGGGAGGCCGAGGCAGGTGGATCACGGTCAGGAGTTCAAGACCAGCCTGGCCAAGATGTGAAACCCCATCTCTACTAAAAATACAAAAAATTAGCCGGGCATGGTGGCACGCACCTGTAATCCCAGCTACTCCGGAGGCTGAGGCAGAGAATTGCTTAAACCAGGTGGGGCAGAGGTTGCAGTGAGCCGAGATCGCGCCACTGCACTCCAGCCTGGGAGACAGAGCGAGACTCTGTCTCAAAAAAAAAAAAAAAGTGGCTCCATGGACTGGCGCAGTGGCGCACACCTGTATTCCCAGGACTTTGGAAGGCCAAGGCGGGTGGATCATGATGTCAGGAGATCGAGACCATCCTGGCTAACACGGTGAAACCCCTTCTCTACTAAAAATACAAAACAATTAGCCGGTCATGGTGGTGGGTACCTGTAGTCCCAGCTACTCGGGAGGCTGAGGCAGGAGAATGGCATGAACCCGGGAGGCAGAGCTTGCAGTGAGCCGAGATCGCGCCACCACACTCCAGCCTGGGCGACAGAGTGAGACTCCATCTCAAAAAAAAAAAAAGAAAAGAAAAAGAAAAAAGAAATGTGGCTCCATACAGTTGGGTTTAGGATGGAAAACTGTCAAGGAAAAGAGGACTTAGGAAAAGCCGCTGTGTGTGTCCTTGAGGACGTTGCTGATGACCCTTTTCGTAGATGCAGTGGAGGCATAGAAAGGACAGGCAGTGAATACAAATGATTTGTTCAAGAAATTCAACAATGAAAGGGAGAAAAGACACAAAAGGAGAGATGGAGTGGACACGGGATCACGTAAAGGGTTTGGGGTTTATTTCTTGATTTGTTTTTCCAGAATGTGAGAAGCAGAAGGATGTTTGAAGCAGACATGAAAGAACCAGTGAAAAGGGAAGATACTGGATACAAGAATTAAAAACAAAACAAAAACCCAGCAGAGACTTGAAAGCATTGGGAGGGGTGAGGATCAAAGACATAGGGTTAATCTTACAGAAAGAAAAGAAACCCCTCTTCTTCTGAGTCGAGGGAAGGATTGATTGTTTAAAATGTATTTCGGTACGGAGGGTGTGATACCTCATACAACTGTGAGACCCTCAGAGATAGTGTATACATGAACGTTGGCCAGTACGGACTGCAGAGGAGTACGCAACCAAAGTTAGCAATTATTTTTATCATTTGTATTATATCACATAGCAGGTGTTCTATCATATCATTTGATTAATCTTCAAACCCAACATGATGTAATATTATTTATCCCATGCCTAAATGAAAAAACTGAAGTTGAGACAGGTTCAGAAATTTCCAGTCATGCATTTTAGGTAAAAGATGTAGGATTCGTGTCTAAATCTGCCAGAGAATGAAAAGCTGAGAAGGATTACAGATCACTAGCCAAAACATGGACCTCTGTGTCACCCCCCTTTTCCATTAGCGACCATTATCCTGACCATCTCCCCCCGGAGTTACATCAGAATAACATTTTGTGTTTCATATGGATCAATTATTTCATTCATACTTCCTCTCTTCCCAGTGTCAGAGAATCATAGACTGCTTTTTAGATCGTATGCCATACTTAATGACATGTATAGACTATCAGCTCTCTCATTCATTCATTCATTCTTTTTCATTTACTCAGCACTCACTAGTTACCGTCTCCTTAGACCAAGGGGTAAGAGCAAGTTGAATATAGAATTCAGCCCTGCTCTAGAGAATGGCATGAACCCGGGAGACGGAGCTTGCAGTGAGCAGAGATCACGCCACTGCACTCCAGCCTGGGCGACAGAGCGAGACTCCATCTCAAAAAGAAAAAAAAAGAAAAAAAGAATTCAGCCCCGCTCTAATAGAACCTGCATTGGAGGAGCGGGAAGCAGATACTTGTTTATGTACTAAATGCTTCTACCTTCTTACTCTGTGTAGCCACTGTTCTTAATCATTTAAGCCTTGGAACAATCCTATGTTACTATTTCCTTTTCTCAGATGAAGAGAATAAGGCACAGAGAGATTAATAACTTGTCCAAAGTCATACAAATAGGAAGAGGCAGAATTGGGTTGAAATCCCAGGCCACTGGCTCCTGAGTCCATGATCTTAACCATTGTATATGCTGATCAAAGTATCTCTGATTTTATATTTAAATATATAATTTTAAATATATTTTGGAAATATATTTTTTAGATGGAGATGAATGCTAAAAAGAAAATTAAAGCTTATTTAAAGGACAAAGCTTGATGAGGATGGAGCAAGTATCATTTAAAATAAAGGTGGTCAGGGAAAACCTTGCTTATTGATAAGCAGACATTTGAGCAAACATGGACCTGAATCTCTTTTAATCTTCTAGTTTCCCCCAACCTCCTGTCCCTTTAATCCCAACTGATCCTCTTTTCTGATTTTCTTTCAGTTGGCTTGCAGTATAAAGCAAAAGAAGAACTACGAAGTACAGCAAAGACAAATCATTGTCACTTCCTTGCTCTATAGCTGGTACTTTTTCTTCTACTTTATTTTTTAATTATTTTTTCTAAGATGGAGTCCCGCTCCGTCACTCAGGCTGGAGTGCAATGGCATGATCTTGGCTCACTGCAGCCTCCACCTCCCAGGTTCAAGCAGTTCTCCTGCCTCTGCCTCCCAAGTAGGTGGGACTACAGGTGCGCACTACCACGCCCAGCTAATTTTTTATATTTTTGGTAAAGACAGAGTTTTGCCATGTTGGCCAGGCTGGCCTCGAACTCCTGACCTCAGGTGATCCACCCACCTTGGCCTCCCAAAGTGCTGGGATTACAGAAATTGTACTTTTTAAATAGGAAATAAGAAATGCTCTGGTTCCATGGCCCTTACCACCCACCCCAACACACCCACCGCCTCCTCCCCCTCACCCAGTGACCATTCACCCACCTGTTCTAAGGTTTCTCCCAACTATTGAATAAATATAGGAGGTTAGAATTTCTCCCAAACAAATTCACTTGGGTTTTTCTGAGATGAATCCCCTTTCATTACTTGCTTCCCATAATTCCAGATTCCCTGGAGTCCTTGATGTGATTGTTCCTGTTTTGTTGCCATTCACAGCCCTTCCCCGTTCACTAACATTGGCCCCTTTCACCACTCTGTATCTTCCTGTGCATTAATGAAGGTATTAAGTGAGATCAGTTCTAAAGCCAGCATCTTTAGCATTCACTAGATGCTTCTCTTCTGCATTTGTTGACTTGCCCTTATCATTACCCTCTGTTTGTTTTTTAGCCTGTGTCCTATCGAGGGTAGCCATTCAGAATAAATTCATTTTGCTAGTTATATTTTTCTAGAGGTACTGCATCAAATGGTTCACTGACACTCAAATATATATCAGCCACGGTAGTCTTTTCATCCACCAAATTCACATTGTTATCCAAAGCTATCCATCACGTTTGTCAGAGTATTGGGGTCTTTAATTAAACCTGCTGGATACTGTTCATATTTCCATTAGCTCCTTTCTAGTTAGTCTATTATTTTTCTAATTGACATCTGTTCTGAATCACATGTCCTAGAATCTCAGGTGGCCCATTTTGTAGCTTTGGTTTATTTAGCTTTTCTCTCTTTCATAAATTACCTAAGGGCTTAGTTAATACACCCTCAAGTGTTTGCCACTGAGACCTGCTGATTTGCATATGCTCACACTTCTCATATATTCCAGAGTTTTTTGGTTCTTATATGAAATCATTTTCCTTTGTGGCCCTTCAGTCCTGTAAGAAGTGGTCTTGTGTCTCAGCAAGGCAGAGAGATCTACAATTTCAAGAATTGTGCTAGAGTCACTAACCAGGACCAGAAGGTCAGGAATCAGGGTTTGAGTGACTCGGCCAAGTGATGGCTGAATAGCAGTCCTTGCGTCTTAAGACTCCCAGCAGCTGTAGTAGGTTGCAGTGAACTCTCCATTCAGCCTCCCCTAGCCCTATCTTAACATCATTGTGAGGTAGCTGGCTAGGGGCAGAGTCAGTGGCCAAAAAATAGAACGAATTGGCACCTGCTAGAATCAACCATTACCTTGGCCTCACTGGCATCATGCTTATCATGCTCTCGTTGATGGAAGCGTATGTTCCCATCAAAGCCATGCAGGCCATGCCTGTTGCCACTGACCATTCTCCTCACACACCCACAGGTAGGGCAAGATCCAGTATTATAAATACAGGAAGCCCCTTACCCATTCACTTCACCATCTCATTTCCAACCCTGGTCGTCATTTGGAGCAGAAGCGTTGTTTTTATCCCTTGTCTAGGGCACTCCAACTCTTTGTGCCCTTCTTACGTACCAGTAGACAAGGGCAGGCAGGCAGACTGCCAAGCCCTAGATATCCTTTACTTTAAATTAAAATGTTTGCTTCATGTCTTGGGTATTTTTGATCTGGGCCTAGATTGGATTTTAAAAATAAATAAATAAAGCTTCTTGAAGCCAAAGACTATACCTTTCTATATCATATTAACATTTAAAATGTTATTGGAGTTTCCTAAGCATTAGTAATAACATTAGGTTTTGCTTTGAAGAAATCCTTTGCATTATTTATTGAAAAATTAATGATGTGATTTTATTACTAAAAATTGAAAAAGCCGTAGGGCCTCTCAGCAGTTGTTTCCCGGATTGCTAATCTGCAAAATGTAGATAATACACACTACAAGAGTCTTGTGCTAATTGGGTTAAATGATATGTAGCTTTGTGGTCACCAAAGTATATAATACAATGTCCTTTTTATCAACCTATGATATTAGATAAATCATCTTTAAAAATCAGAAAGACTCTCTAAAGTGATATTTGATTAACTATTTTCTTAAATTGAAAAGACTCTAAAGTGATATTCAGCCCAGAATAGCATTCCTTAACCTGGACTCACCTTTTGATATTCAAAAGAACATTTACAGAAGTATGAGACATACACAATTATGAAAGTAAAATGAAGGCCCTAAATAAAAAATCACAGAACAAGAGGGTAATTCTATTCACTCTTTCATATTTCATTATTTGATAACATCAGAAGATGAATCCATCAGAATTGTCTTGGCAAGTGCAAACAGAAATGTGCCTGATCAATATTTATTAAAACCTTCAAAATGGGAGAAGGAGTTGAGCAGACTTCTTAATGGGCTGAATAATTATTCATACAAATAGGGTTTGACCAAAGGCAGTGCCAGACCAAAGAGACACCGTTTTAATTGTACTGAATTTAAAATGCAGATCTTTCTCCAGCCCTGTTGTAGAAAACTTAATTTAAAAAATTATCTGATGTAGCGGAGAGTGACATATGAATCCTTAAGTTGTTGAAGAGGACATTTCAACCATGGATGTTGATAAATTTAGAATGTGTTCCAAAGGCGGGGAGCAAAGTTGCTAGCTAGCTAAGGAAACAAAAAGAAATTTTAGCCCCATTTCAGTGACTGTAACCGAGCCTGGGAGTGTCTCATCATCTTGACGCTGATGGGGACGTCTTGGAGGAGTTTCTTTGTTTCAAGTGGTTTTCTTTTCTGACGAGAAATAAAGCAAGGCTCTAGCTGCTGCTGTCTATCAAAAATGTCAGGATACGTTCCTGAGAGGAGTGAAACAGCTGATTTTAACTTTCAGTGTCTCCCAGAAGAGCCCAACCCCTGCTGTACTGCCGAGGCGTGATGGTTATCAGAACAAGGCCAAGAGGTAACTGGTAACTGCCATTTAAGGATAGCGCCATTGACAAAGGGTGGGTGTGTGCATGTGTCACTATATATAAAAAACAGGTAGGTAGATGACCGATCAAAGAAGCCCAAGCAAACCTTAAAGCAACAGACTCCCAGGCTATCTTTACCTCTTGAATGATTTTCTGCTGCCACCAGCTGAGGGAATATAGGCAGTATCTTTTCTAAAGACCATTCTTTACTTCTAGCATGTCCTGATCACAGCAAAAACCTGTACAATCTGTTGTGAGAAGTGAAAAAAAAAAAAAAAAAACTACCCCGATATAGAATATACACCTAATTGTGCCATGAACTGTCTGAAAATTATTTAGCTTTTCTCTACCTTAGTTTTCTCATTCCTAAAATGAAAATAACTTCAGCTCATTTTAAATTAGAATTTTCAATCATGTTTGTAATAAACTCTAAGTTCTTCGAAGGGGAATACAAATAAGAGCAATTAGATTACACTTTTTAATAAACTAATTTATTCTTCTGACACATAGATTACCATCCGTTTTATTATTGGTCTGGAAAGTCCATTTGAGCTGAGATTACACTTGTTCAGAGTTTTCAAATCAATTACTACTGCCTCTTGTCTACCACTGCTTGAAGAAAAACAGCATCAGCTAATTCTGATGGGAGCCCCATGATTTTAAAGGACCAAGCAGGGGATGCTGTAAAGGTTTAAAATCCAAAAATGCCAGTGCTTATATAGCATCTGCTGTAACCTTTCTGCTTTGGACATGAGAAATAGATCCAGAGAGCTGATGGTATTTGCCCAAGGTCACGTGGCTAGTTAGTAGTGAGGAATGAAAGACGTACCCAGAATCTGAGTTTAGTTGATCTCTTAAATATTTACCTCACTAAATTGTTGTGCTATAACCATGACCTCTCAATTATTTATGGGATGATTATCTGGTTTATGGATTACTCTTTTTTCTCTTGTCATTTCCCTGTTATTACATAGGTACCATTGAGTGGGTGGAAAAGACAGGAGTTCACTGCTTCACTTGACAACTTAGTAACCTGTCTACCATTGGGTTTTTATTAAAGTGCTCAAAATGCTGTAGATATTGGCTAAAAATAATGTTGGGAGCTACGGTCAATACTAAGTTTTATTCAGCTCAATTTTTCTCCGTCTCAAATTTGTATTTCAAAAGTCAGATTCAGCACATAATTCATTTGTTGACGTTAATACTGGAACT
The DNA here is from genome assembly GCF_009764315.1 of Trachypithecus francoisi. NCBI lineage: Eukaryota > Metazoa > Chordata > Mammalia > Primates > Cercopithecidae > Trachypithecus > Trachypithecus francoisi. The sequence goes on along the minus strand of NW_022681469.1, from coordinate 24,870,790 downwards.
TTATCTTGGGAAGGACTACAAGAGAAAGTCTTTACAATGAAAATAATTGTCTCCCTTTCCCAAAAATGTACTGAATCAGAGGGACAGTCAACTGTTGGAAAGAAAGGTTACTTCATCCATTACCAGCTTGAAGGGGCAAAAAAGGAAGAAATAAAAGAAATAAAAAGCCAAAAAGTCTCTCCTGTAAACTCCCAAATTAAGTGTTAAATTTACAACATGACTTTATTACTTGGTTTAGAGCACCGAATTCCCAGATGAAATCCAGTGTTGTTCAAACATAACCGCAAAGTTCATACAAACGAATTTGAATCGCCACAATACTGGTTCATTGCATTACAATGAAAGGCAGAGCTGAGTATGGGAATTTTATTTAATTCATGTTTGTGTACTCAAGACTCAAATGAGTCAGCGATAAAAATACTCTTTTCAGTTCTTTTGCTTTTTATAATTTCAAATATTTTTGTATTAAGGTGGTTTTAGAGTAAATACAGGGCTCAAAGTCTTTCATTTTGAGTCCTTAGACAAATCACTCATACTCTGTAGAGCTCGGTTTTCTCCTATGTATAATGTAGATAATTGTAGTACCTATTTAAAAGGATTTAAATGCACCTAAAAGCTAGACATTATTATTAATATTCTACAGTCAAGACAGATTCCAAAACCCAGCATGAGATGTAGCTATATATTTTAAAACACAGTTTCCATCCCGAGATCTAGGACCTGAATTCTACAAAGTAAAGGAAGGCAACAGGTAAAGCTTTCCTCAGGGACCTTGTACAATTTCCCAGTCAGGGCCTTGCTGTCACCCCTACAGGCAAAGTTTATTGAACTCCTACAAGTACAGGAACAAGAGTTGCCATGGGTGGGAATAGTTTATGTTAGTGAATATTTCTTCCCTCAATTTGCAAAGCAGGGAACTGAAACTTTCTAATCGCTTTCAGAGATACAGTACTAATTTTTGCACTGAGTATGCCAACGTGGGAGATAGAACCAGGGATGAGAAAACTCCCTGGCCTCTTGTCTATGAAAATGTATGGAAAGCTCTTAAAGAGAAGTCAGAAAAGCACTAATACTCAAAGATAAAAAGATACCAACAATTCATTTATACATACACACATACCTACATACATTAAAAACAAGTCAGCTGGAAACCATCATTCTTAGCAAACTATCACAAGAACAGAAAACCAAACACCGCATGTTCTCACTCATAGGTGGGAACTGAACAATGAGACCACTTGGACTCGGGAAGGGGAACATCACACACTGGGGCCTCTCACGGGGAGGAGTTGGGGGAGGGATTGCATTGGGAGTTATACCTGATGTAAATGATGAGTTGATGGGTGCTGACAAGTTGATGGGTGCAGCACACCAACATGGCACAAGTATACATATGTAACAAACCTGCACGTTATGCACATGTACCCTAGAACTTAAAGTATAATAATAATAATAATTAATAAAAAAAAAAGAAATTCTGCAGTAGATGGATGGCCCTAGAGAAAGGACAATATTCTTGACATGACTGGAACAGATCTCATTAAATATAATATGGTTTGAAAGACAAAAAAATAAAAAATAAAAAAAAAAAACAAGTCGATGAAAAATTGTTCAACCTCATGCAAATCAAAAGAATGTGAGTTAGATGCTGCCCATATGTTGTTGATAGGAGGATAAATCGATAGAGCTTTTTTAGAAAGCAACTTGGCAGCATTGTCAAGTGTCCTCAATAATATACTTATCTTTTAACTAATTCTGTTTTTAGAAAGCTATCCCTGAGAAAGTAAGTCTTTATAATTGGAAACAATTGAAGTATCTAATTGTGTTTCAACCTAAATATTTCAACTATAAGAAAAAAATTGGCTAGAACCCTACATGTGGTTGGGGCGAACTACAAGAAAATATGCCAAACTGTGGTTTATCTTTATGATGGAATTCTGAGAAATCTTTCTCTATAGCCCATATATTGTATATGGCACGTGTATTAACTTTCCAATCAGAGGAAGATAAAATTTTATTTTAAAACTTTAAAAAGATCTGCCCACCTTTCCAAAATACCTTGCATTTCCTTCCTGGTAGAAATGTTTTCAAACAGAATGTATGGGGGAGAAAGAGTCGCAGTGCAGTACCATTAAAATAAAGCACAAAAGAAAAAGCCACAGAGAACAGTCTGTTGATAAAGCAAACATGAGGAAGATAAGAGAAAATGATCTGTTTGCACCAGAACAAAGCATAAACATTGTCATGTTCTAGACTATGCACATGAGACCAGTCTGTGAAGTCACACCTCCACTTCTCTGTCGCTCCACTCCCTCACCCTCTCTGCTCGTAATACTTTGGGAACTGCTGCTCAAAGGCACACAGCAAAGGGTAGGAGAAACCACAGCAAGGCACACATCTCCTTCCAGAACGTTCCATCCACCAGGGTGACATGAAACTCTTTGGTCTCCAGAATAAGGTATTTGGTGTACATGTAGCAATTGGCTGCTGAATATTGTAGGCTATGAAGAGGCTGTGAAGGGCTACAAACCCTGAGCCAGAAAATGTCTCAATCAAATGTGCATTCACTGATCCCATCCAGGCAGCCCGAGCAAAGTGTCATCAAATGGAAAACGTATTGCCCTGGAAGCCATGACTGCTATTTTAATGCTCAATAATGAAGACCAAGCTTTCAATTTCCTGGGGCCTCAATAAGTGTTGATAAATTACTTATCTCTATTGGGTGACATGATTTCATTTCAGTCTGTCAGTGTTTATCATGGAAGCTCATTCTAATGGTATAGTTTGGGGCATTTTTCTATTTTCTCTTCAGGGCACCTGGTAGCATCTTTTCCCCACCTCCAAGTGAAACTGTTGCTATGTCAGTTTAGTCATCTTTGCCCCTGGGTACCATTCTAAAAGATAAATGAATTTTGTTCTGTCTTTAAATATTTATGATTCTTTATGATCTAATATATCATCATGGTTATGGAGGAATTTTTTTCTCCATAACTATAGAAAATACACCATCAGTTACCTGTCAATTTTGTTGAATAATTCGCTTTGCAATTCAGGGGCACTGTTCATCCGAGGCTCTTGAGGACTCTTAGTCTCTCAGTCCACTTCAGACTGTCATTCTGGGATTTATAAAGGTCTTCATTGCACAGAGGATATTGAAACATTAAGGACTTAAGCAGCATGCCCTTTATCACTCATCACACTGGACGATCCAGGAGTAGAAATGCAGGCATCTTTGTTTTGTTGTTTGCTCCCAGCATGGAACAACGGCCTCTGTAGAAAACCAGCCAGTATCCCTGGAAACAATTCATCAGATTTTTCAAAAGAAATCCAATTTCATCTGGCATGATGGGTTCAGTGTTGCCTCTTAAGATAAATGATCAAAATACCAACATCCTAATACAAAGAAATCCAGTTATTTTGGTTTAATCTCAGTGAAAAGCATCACAAACCTTTTATTGCTTCTGTAGCCTTCCCTGATGTGTTTAGGTCCTTGGCTGGAGGAGACAGTAGTTCTGTAACTGTTCGTCTGCCAAACCGAGTCTGGCTGAGTCGTGGCTGGTTCAGAACCTTTAAAAAGCACGTATCTGGGGATGGGGCCTCAGGAATCTGCACTTTTCATAAGCACCCCAAGGTCATTCTTAGGTACCCTGAAGTTCAAGAACTGCTAGTCTAGAAACCGCAGCTTTCAAGTTCCTTCTAGCTTTAAAAAAATCGTGAGCCCCAGATTCGCTCTCATTTCATTTGGTGAATCTCGATGCATGCATGAGCTCTTCTTGGGCAGTTTTTTAAAATGTATACTCTTAGGAAGTTCCACTAATAGACAACTCTCCTTCACCTGTGCATCTACAGGAAACAGAGTTAGATGACACAGGGCATCATTTCTCACAATAGGGGCCAATATCAGTGAGAGCCAGGGGACATGCAAAGCTCTAGGATAAATATTAATGTGATGCATCTTCCTGCAGCATCAAGTTTTTCTTAGAAACAGTGTATTTAAATTACAGCAGATACATTGAGGAGTAGAATGCAAAGTTCATGTGAGTTTTATGCTAAACATGAAACTTCAAAAGATTTACTGATTGTAGCTGATACTGGGGTCTCACACCTCTGGAAGTGGAGTTTTTTCTCCTCTTCTACCAAGCATTTCTGTCTATATTCAGGGTCACCCTCGACCAGTGATTGCTATATATCTGGTTCTGTGATGCCAAAATGAACATCGTTTGAAACCACTATAGAAAATTAGCCCCCTGTGCCAGGTGCGGTGGCTCACGCCTATAATCCTAGCACTTTGGGAGGCCAACGCGGGCAGATCACGAGGTCAGGAGATCGAGACCATCCTGGCTAACACAGTGAAACCCTGTCTCTACTAAGAATACAAAAAAATTAGTCGGGCGTGTTGATGGGCGCCTGTAGTCCTAGCTACTCAGGAGGCTAAGGCAGGAGAATAGTGTGAACCCGGGAGGCAGAGCTTGAAGTGAGCCGAGATCGTGCCACTGCACTCCAGCCTGGGCAACGGAGTGAGACTCCATCTCAAAAAAAAAGAAAAAAGAAAAAATTAGCCCCCTGTACACAAGGATGCTGACCAATTTGCTCCCAGGAGATCCTCATTAACTTACCATTCTACAAAGAGCCCTTTGAATTTCTGCCACTATTTGGGGAATATTCACAAAAGATTATTCTTTCCCCTATTTTTTAAAAGAGTGTGTTAGTTAGAAAAGGAGGCTTAACAGGAGGAAAAGAAGCTAACCGTGTGAAAAGGCACCTCAACTCTTCCTGACCACATTCCCCTTGCACTAGCAATTCAGTAAAATAGGCCTGAAATTATGGAGCTCCTAGAATGTATTTCTTACCACAAGGATAGCTTCATTTCCCCGTAGGAGGCTCTTTTTCTTCAAAATGTTGCTGATGAGAAAGAAACAAATCCATGGCCCTGAGTCTAATAATACAGGATTTCTGAGCCACTGATCCTGTTTGGTCTGGAAGATTCTTTCGCCCCCAAGAGTTGCCTTGAGTGCACTGCCTGGTTCTGTCCCCTCAATCTTGGCAAAGTTACCCTTCACGTCAGAGAGAAGTAAGTAACACTCTTCATTTCGCTGACAAGCTGTGATAAGCCTTGCTGGCTCAGAGTCTGTTGAACTTGACCTCCTGGGTAATTTGGAGTGGCTGTGCAAGTCACAGCCTCAGAGTCCAGTAGACTCAGAGATAGCAGTTGCACAGTATTGGTTTAAAGAATGGTGAGTGGTCGTCTTCTCCACTTCCTGACTCCCACCTTCATCTTCTCGCTGCATTGAAGAATCACTCTAATGCGTATTTCTATTATAGGCACAAGTCTTTCTCCACCACCCAGGCTAATGGCCTTGCCATTAAGTGGCTCTCAAGTCTCTCTGCTAGAATTGTAACCAGTGCCCTCCCAGACCATTCTGCATCCCATTGTCACATTAATCTTCCAGAAGTACAACTTGGAATGGCACCTCTGATCTCTGGAAAAAGGAAGTCCTTTATTGGCTTAACTAGGTCTAAAGTCATAGCCTGATGTTCAGAGGCGTCAACTGCCTTATCCCAGGACTTTCTGCTATTGCTCTGCACTCCCCAGTCTAACCAGATTACTCATCCATGCCTTTTCTCATGCTCTTCCCTCCAACTAGAATTTCCTTCCTGGAAGCCCTGCCTGACAGAATCTTACCCATAGGACGTCTTCCTCAGCCCCACACCATCCCCTCAGCATGATGCAATTTCTCCTCTTCTGCTATTAATTCACGGTACTAGGACCTCACTTACGGCACATAGAATATCCTTGTGAGTTGTCAAGTGTCCATGAAAAAAAAGTCTTGAACTTAGAGTCAGAAACCTGGAGTCAGATCCTGGCATAGTCAGTCCCTGTCTTTGTGCCACGGGAAAGCCCTCTGACTTCTCCATGCTTTGGTCTTTGTGTCTGGGAAAAGGCAGGTGTAGCCCCTGGGTGGAGTGAGGGGTAAGTGGCACAGTGCATGGGAATGAACTTGGTCAACAGCACTGAAATCCTTATGTCTCTGCTTTTCAGGACCTTTTGTCCTTGTCTCTGAGCTACTTGAGGAAAGGGGCTGTGTCTTGCCCATCCTTATATACTACTATTAATTTGATCACATTACTATCACACATTAGCATCATTATAGTTCTAATAGTAATAGTTAATCTTTATGAAGCACCACCACTCTGAGTGCTTTATATGTATTAATTAATCCAACTATTTCAATAACCCCAAGAGGTAGGTACTATTATTAACCCAATTTATGGAGCAGAAAACCATGTACAGTATTTCACAAAACCTCCAATGAATAATGAATGAATGAGGGATTGAATGAGACAAAAACCTGTTAACAATGCCTTCTCTCCTTCTTCAGGCTACACTCCTACTTTTCTTTCCTTTCTCCCAAAGTAAATGCAAAATTAGCAAACAATGTAGAATGAGCTGAGCCACTGAAAGGTATGCAGCCTCCCTGGGTCCTCACCTAGACTTCTCCTGAAGAGAGCTCCTATGAGCTCCAAAGGACAGAGCTTGTGGCTGTCATGTTCTTTATTCTATTGGTGGGGCCCAGAACACTGCCTGCTGATCAATTTTTATGAAGTAAGCAGAGGAATCAATGTGTAGACAGCATATATGTCCCCTCGAGATGGATGTTACCAATGGTGGAGCTGGTGAGCAGTGTTCTCTCTTGCTTTCTCAGGCAGTACTACGAGATGCTTTACAACACAGCTGACGAGCTCCTGAACCTGGTGGTGGACCAGGGTGTGAAGTACACGGAGCTGGAGTACATCCACGCCCTGACCCTGCTGCACCGCAGCCAGACAGGGGTGGGGGAACTGACCACCCAAAACATGAGGCTACAGCGGCTCAAAGAGATCATCTGCGAGCAGGCTGCCATCAAGCAAGCCACCAAGGACAAGAAGATAACTACCGTTTAGCGGGGCCTACTTCGGTTGGTAGCTGGGGTCCTCTCAGTCACACTCAATTTTTCCCTTGGTATGTTATTGGTATATTCTGAGCTTAGTTTTCTCTACACTGTTGCTTTAGTGGAGAGGAGGTGTAAGAATTTTTTCTCTCTAGTTTGACTTTTCATATAAATGCTAAAGGAAGGCGACAGTACTGACTGTTTTGGTTGAACAACTACTTTAATGCAGTCAAGTCTAACGGGACTAGGGTGGGATAGGGAGGAAGGTGGTATCAAATTGCTGGACTCTGAAAAACGAGTGGATGGATTACTAATATTTCATTTATTACTCTCTCTATATATATATATATAATTCCAGCCTTGGAAAGTAGACTGCTACCTAAGTTTTGGTCCCTTCCTAAAACCATTTAGTAGGGTTCTATTACATAAACAGTAGGATTTTTCCTCTCCTGACCTTATCCATTTACAGTTCAATGAAATAAATGTCTGTGCATTGCTGCCTGTCTTTATTGCCACAAATAAATGGCTTCTCAGCTGCTGTTTACAACAAACTTCCCTAACAAAACAGAACCTCTAATGTAGGGCTAGGAATCGAAGTCTTTTGATCCCAGTCCCTGGGACAGTTTTGTATGCCATATCTTGTACACAGGTTGTAGGTTGGTTTATTGCCATTTTGTTTTATTTCTGCTATATAAAAACCAAGAGCCGTACAATTAGACAAATATGGAGGAATGAAAGGCAATTCAACCATCTGCTTGATTTCCAACCCCCCCCACCCTAATTTCTGAGAGAATAATGATTAGAGAACATTTCATCTCACTTGAAATGTCCTTTGGGAGTAAATGATTCTTAAGTGCTCACTTGGTCTGAGCTCAGCTGAATGCAGGGAAGATGGGACAGTGTGACATTTCTCCTCTGTGTGGCCTCCAGCTGAGCCTGTCCCTGGATTGTCCTCTCCCCCGCATTGTGGGCATTTACCGTGTTCCTGGCACACTGGACCTCACCATGTCCCCAGTCCTCTTGCTGGCCATGGTTCATAGGTCACAGAAGGCAGCAATGCACTGACTGGGCCACATCTTGAAAACTTGTGGAAAGGGGAGGAGGAGGGACTTTGACCACACACAGTGATGCCTCACACCCTGAAGGTGGGGGATTTTATACCTGTTTGTACAACTTCGGTCTTGATGGGGAAATGGAATATTAAAAAGTGTTTTGAGAAGCTTAAATGTTTCATGTTATTTTTCTGGTGTTCTTTATTCAGCAAATATTCCCCAGAAGCATAATATGTGCTCCATGCTGCCACACACAGGAGCAAATGGATAGATGAAGAGGACACCCTTATTATCTAAGAGTGTGGGAAGTGGACTGGAGTCAAAAATCCCAACAGCTTAAACTCAGGGCTGGGTCAGAATCAGGTCAGGCAGTGGGGCTGCCGTGAAGGGGATTCACTGGGCAGCTGGAGGTTCCAGGGGATTCTGGTGGGAAGGAATGTAGTCAATCTGTCTGGCTCCAAGGGCCTAACTGGGAAGAAGAAGAATCTCTGTAGGAGACAATTGTGGAAAAACATACTGCCCTAAACAATACCATGAGAAATAGTCTACCTTAGAAGCAGTGGTGGGAGAAGGGGGATGAGAGGACATTAGGTTTGCCTAAGCTGCTTCTTCATGGCCATGACCCCCAGCATTGATTCTGTACCTTTCCTTTTTCTTCCTGTCCACTCCAGGCGGAGAACCCAGAGTGGTGACAGTGATGGCAGCAGAGCCAGGGTGGGACTGAGAGTGCTCAGACTAGTTTTTTGGGGGTGTGGAAAGAGACATGGGTTTGGATTGAGCAGAATGTCAAGAGCCCTGAGAACCAATCTAAAAATGGCAGATGAGCTGCTTCAGGGGCAACATTTAGGAAAGTGAAATCCCTGCTCTGCTTACAATGACGGGACTGAAAATGGTAATTCTGCACAGAAAAGGGGCTCTAGGACTCTTCCAAGACATTTAGGACATCCAAGTTTCTTTGAAGGTTGGCACATCAGTCTTTATTCTTCCACAGGTAAAGAACAGCCAGTGACACACTCAGTGGATAGTCAGCGGCTACCTCAGAACCTACATGCCTTTGGAACACAGTGAATATTGCCACATTTTGATCCTACTTAGAGGTATTTTGTGAGACTGTTGTGCTGTTTACAGGGTCTGCCAAGGACAGGGCCCACCAAACACACACAGAGTTACATAATGTTCTTACGTGAAGACCTCTCCCTAAGTGTGCTATTGCAGATAACAAGGCCGACAAAGACTGGGTGCAGGGCTCACGCCTATAATCCCAACACTTTGGGAGGCCGAGGCAGGTGGATCAGGAGGTCAGCAGTTCTATCTAGACCAGCCTGACCAACATAGTGAAACCACACCTCTACTAAAAATACAAAAATTAGCTGGGCGCGGTGGTGCACACCTGTAATTCTAGCTACTCAGTAGGCTGAGGCGGGAGAATCACTTGAACCCGGGAGGTGCAAGTTGCAGTGAGCCAAGATTGCCCCACTGCACTCCAGCCTAGGCGACAGAGCAAGACTGCGTCTCAAAAAGAAAGCCAATGAAATAGGCCTTACCAGAAGGGGTGCTGGAAACAAAGCAAACCATTTTCTCATTCTTATACAGAGGTACAAATGGGAGGGACATGTGGACTGCTGCCCGCATCACTGGTCACTGCACCATGGAGAAGGCCCACAGGAGTAGGAGGGATCCTGAGATGGGAAATCAACATGACCATAAAGAAGGAAGGCTTTGGATTGATGTCATCTGACTTGGTTATCAGAACCGCAGCTCCCAGAGAGCACTTCCTTCTGCTAACACTGTTATCTACTCTCTGGTACTTAGCATGTGTTCCCATTTTGTCCTCACGGCAACCCATGTCATAAATATTACTTTCCTTTCTTCCATACCCAAGGGCCCCGAAACCACTGAAAGAATCTCTTCCAAGTTAGCCATCCTTGGAATAAATTCCTTGAAAAAGAAGTACTAGTTCGGTAGCTGGGATCCAACTATTTTATGTATGTGTATATATATATATACACACACACACATATATATAACCACACACAGGCAAATTGTGTTCTCAGATGTGCAGGTAGTGGTTTCTACATTTTGTGGTTACTTTTAGCTATCATATTATTGCCTGTCAGTATACCTTTTAATTTATAAATGAAAATACTCTTTGGATGATATTGTGCCCCTTACCCCACAGGCACTTCTTTCTACCTGCTCTATTAATACAGTTTCTTTCAGGGTCTTACCCCAGGACAGTGTTTTTATTCCCACCTCACAGTAGGATTTTGAAAATCTTACTGCCCAACTAGAATGTTTTCCCCCTCCACACTGATTTCATCCCAATGGTTAGATAAGGATTGGTTCCTCAGGTTGCCCTTGCTGTAAGAGGACAAGCCCTGCTTCCAGGCTCTGAAAGACAAGCTTATTTTTTAGTATGTCCAGATCAGCTCAAGTTTAGTGATGAGACCAGGCCTGAGCTGCTATAGCCCTTACTCTTGAAACAGCCAGTGACACTGCATTGGAAAAAGCAGAGGCTTTTCATGAGCTTTCCTGCTTGTTTCTGACCTACTTGAGGAAAGGGGCTGATACGGTTTGGCTGTGTCCTCACCCAAATCTCATCTTGAATTGTAGCTCCCATAATCCCCACGTGTCGTGGGAGGGACCTGGTAGGAGGTTAATGAATCTTGGGGGTGAGTTTTTCCAGTGCTGTTCACGTGATAGTGAATTAGTCTCACGGGATCCGATGGTTTTATAAAAGGCAGTTCTCCCACACATTTCTCCTTGCCTGCCGCCACGTAAGATGTGACTTTGCTCCTCCTTCACCTTTCGCCATGATTGTGAGGCCTCCCCAGCCATGTGGAAGTGTGAGTCCATTAAACCTGTTTTTCATTATAAATTACCCAGTCTCAGGTATTTCTTCATAGCAGTATGAAAATGGACTAACAGAGGGGTTGTGTCTTGCCCATCCTTAGGTACTGTTACTTCTACTACATCACTGCTAATCTGGTAGGACCCTCTTCTGGCAGTTACTGCCCTCTGCAGAGTAACCCCATTCCAAGAAGCCCCAGCCTCTCTCCAAGACTTTATTCTTGCCTGAATGTTTTCTGAGCCTGACAGTCCTTATTTATGTTTCAAATAGCTTAGGAGGAAAAACTCCAATACAGACAAGTTGAATTGGCAACCAAACCCTGATGCTACTTACTGTCAAGTCATATCCATGAATTTCATAGCATTAATGCTTGCATTCAGTTAGTCAAAGAGATAGAATTGCCTGTTACAGCTCAGGTTGATACAGGAGTCAAGCAATGGCAGGCAAAAGAGACAGCCCCTTGTGACACAAAGCTTATACTTCCACTGGCTTCTTACAACTCCTCTCCGATATACCCTTCCCAGAGTCCTTATTTCCCACCTCGATTCTCCGAGACCACCCTTTCATTTCGGAAGACAGCTTGAATCTTCAGCCTGACTCTGTGCGCTCTCTTCTGAGCTTTGCTTCTCTGGAAGCTTAAGACTCTCACGATCCACTGTGCCCCACTGGCTAGCACACCTAGCAGTTCACCCTTTACCATTTTTTCTTCCTCTCCTTCTCCTTCCTCCTCCCTCCTCCTCTTCTCCTCCTTCTCCTTCTTTCTTCTTTCTCCCTTCTTCTTCTTCGAGACAAGGTCTCACTCTTTTGCCCAGGCTGGAGTGCAGTGGCACCATCTCAGCTCACTACAACCTCTGCCTCCTGGGTTCAAGCAATTCTCACACCTCAGCCTCTCGAGTAGCTGGAACTACAGACCACACCCAGATAATTTTTGTATTTTTAGTACAGATGCGGTTTCACCATGTTGTTCAGGCTGGTCTCAAACCCCTGGAGCTCAGCCTCCCAAATTGCTGGGACTGCAGGCATGAGCCACCACACCTGGCCGCTTTACCATTTCTTGATGGAACTAATGGATTCCCACCCCCACAGCCTTTATGAACGGACTGAGGCCATTGAATTCAGGATTCTTGCTCTGGTGTGTAGCTGTGGCTGCCTCCCTAGGACCAGGGCACAGAAATTTCACAGTAACCATGAAGGAGACCAGAGTCATTTCATTCAGGGCAGATGTGATCAGAAGACCAGCCAAGGGGCTGTCCCTGTAGCAGGATATGAAAATAAGGAGAGTCCTGGTCAACACAATTTTGCTTTCCAAAGCAAAGTGAATGCTGAAATACACACACCTGAGAGTGATTGTCTTAATGTGGCAGGAATGTAAAACAAATTGTACATAATTTGGAGGGAGTGTAATGAGGTACCAAAAACAAGAAAACATAAAGAATCACTAGGCTCGGCAAGGTGTCAACTCTGTCCTAATTAGGCACAGTTGTTATAAGAAGTACATAATTAATAAGCATGTGACCAGATGTGCAATACAGCAGAGGTTTTTCCTGAAATGGGGGGGGGGGGGGGGGGTAATGAACTGTGCGCAGCTGGAAGTAGTTGTCCTAATTTGGCGGAGGCAGAGGGCCTGCCTGGAATTTTGAAGAGGTGTAGTAAGATGCACACCACAGGTTTACACCTGAAAACAACTAATCCTATTCCAACTGGGCTGGGGTGTAATGAGATAGAGCTAATTATCAAGAGTGTAATGAGATGCAAAAGCCATTGGAACTGAGCTGGAAATTTCTTTAAAAGTGAACTAAGACACAAACACCAGGAGAGAATTTCTGCTAATGGAGGTAGGTGTGAGTGTGATGAAACTACACGATGTGGGGAGGGGCCGTTTTAATATGTCTGGGCCAAAGACGCGTCTGTAATTAAAAATATTGCCAGGACATTCACACACCTGGAGCAAGAGTCCCTGGGAACCTAAGAACGCAATAATATGTAAAAGCCACATGCATACTATTAAGATGTATGTGACCGCTTATGTGTGTACAAATAACCCGAAAAAAAAAAAAGGAGGTTAGGTGTTTTCAGGTGAGTGCAGTTCCCATTTTCCTTGATCCCATTTAGAAAAATGACCTCAGATTCCTGCTGACTTTGCAATAGATACTCTAGCAGGAACCTGATTCCAAACAGAAAACCCGGCAATCTCCTCATCCCAAACTGATTTAATTATCACCAGCTCAAGTTTTCTTTCACACAAGGATTTATGTACTGTGTGTGACAGATCAGGAAACCATTAGTAGCTGGGTTTTGTGGTTGTTTTTATTTTATGATTGCTGCTATGTTATTCTAGACACCATTTATGGAATCCTTCATGTGTATCAGGTGCTGTGCTTAATGCTTTACCACATTATTTCATTTAATCCTCACAATAATCTGACAAGATGTATACTATTATCATCCCCACGTTACAGAGGAAACTAAGGCTCAGATTAAGGGCTTTGCACCAGATCTGGTAAGTGTGCCAGTTCTGCCCAACACCAGAGTTCATGCTTGGAACCATAGCCAAATCCAAAGCTCATACCACTCGTCTCACAACGGCCAATAAGACAAGACATACTCAACTATTTTTTCCAAATAAAGGAAAGTGACTTTATTTCAGGAAGCTGGCAAACCAAGATGGCAGACTGGTGTCCTAAAGAACCATTTGAAAGGTATGAATCTCAAGCTGCTTTTTATATTGGATAAAGGGAACAAGGAGGGGGTTAAGGTCAGGAGGTGACAGGTGACCACAGACATCTGGGTGTCAGCAAGAGTCTGAGGGAGTTTCATAACTTCTTTATCCTTGGTCAGGTCGCAGCGCTCCTATAAGTATTTAGCATAATATTGTTACTTGGTTGTATGCCCTCCTTATCTCCTCAGGGGTTACTTTGGGGAAGGCCCTGTTATCAACCTTGCTTTGAAGTTAAGCTACACACTGAATTCCTCCCATAGTTAGCTGGGGCTACACGCAGGAATGAGCAAAGGCAGTTTGCTCGGGGGTTAGAAGCAAGATGGAGTCAATTATGCTAGATTTCTCTCACTGCTACGGAAACCCCCTCTGCTCTTATTTTGAGCCAAACCCCCTTGTCTAGTGTGGCAAAGGCAGGGACTCTCACATGCTGTACTTGAGCCCCAAGTGACACTGTGTGGTAGTCTGACTCATCCATTCACCCTGTCCTCTCCTGTAACCTCCAGCAGGAACCATTTCTGGACCACATTTGGGGCCAGCATTGCCCACTCTCCTCTCTGCTTCTCTTCCACCCCCAGCTGCCCAAGCCCATCCCTGTAGCCAGTACATTGACAGAAATCTTGGAAACACAAACCTTTGGTTCGGGGGCTGACCCCAGCTAGTTGGAGACTGGAGATAACCCCGAGAGGCTGAGGCTAAATGCTCAGGTTCTAGAATCTGGTGTATCTTGGTTCAACATATTGCCTTAACCTTTGTAGGGGAGGCAACTTATCTTTTCCGTCTATCCATCTTAGGTTCATTGGCTGGAACCCCTGTAACAAGACAGGTCAAGAAGAAGAAAGCATACTAATTTAATATAACTTATACATGGAAAAAAAATAAAGACCCAAAGAAGTAGTTAAACCTGGGTGGGGTTTTGTTGTTGTTTATGGTGGTGGTGGCAGTGTTTTAGAGGCAGGGTCTTGCTGTATCGCCCAGCCTGGTTTCTCACAGGAGGATCTTAGGCCTGCTTCAGGGGAAGGTCAGAAAAGTCTTCCTAGGTTTTATCACCTGCTTCAGAGGGGAAAGAAGTGGGATGGCGGGGGGAAGGTCAAAGAAAACTTCTTGAACATACGGTTTTTTTGATGGGGTTACACATGCTTAAAAATGCCCTCAGTTGCCTCATCTTTGAAATGGGATAACAGTGATACTAATAGCTCCTGTCCAACAGAGGCGTTCAGTGCCTGGCATGTCATAAATATTATATATACATAACAAATAATATTATCTTGTCTGTTTACTTGAGGAGTTTCAGACACACTGTGAAGAAAGCCTGCTGTGTTGAAGTGTAATAAGAGTGCAACCCCGCTTACCACGCTTCTTGGTTAGAAAAGCCCAGGCTAGGCTGGGCATGGTGGCTCATGCCTGTAATCCCAGAACTTTGGGAGGCCGAGGCGGGTGGATCACTTGAGGTCAGGAGTTCAAGACCAGCCTGGCCAACATGGTGAAACCCCGTCTCTACTAAAAATACAAAAAGTTAGCCGGGCATAGTGGTGGGTGCCTGTAATCCCAGCTATTCAGGAGGCTGAGACAGGAGAATCGCTTGAACCTGGGAGACGGAGGTTGCCATGAGCCAAGATGGTGCCATTGCACTCCAGCCTGGGTGACAGAATGAGACTTAGTCTCAAAAAAAAAACAAGAAAACAAACAAAAACAAAGAAAGGCCCAGGCAATGGCAGGGTGGACCCAAGACTGTTACTTGCTGTATGTGGACACCTGAAGGCCCCCGAAACCGGATGTCCTCATCATAGGAACTGGATATTCTGATCTTACACGACTGTTTCAGCCCTCTCCCCACACAGGCCGACTGCCCTCAGTGTCTGGCTCCTTAAGCCTGCTTCCATTTTAGCTATTAACGAGGGTTTTGCATCTCATTGCCTGCCAGCATATTATGAGCATCTCATTAACTCAAGGCTCCAGTACCCTTTAGGGACCAGACCTTCACAGACGTAATGGCCTTCTGCCTGGGGTTTGAGTTTGCTGTTACTCTTTCTACCTCTGCTGAGGAATGTCAGCCCCTGGATTTCTAATAAGTTCACAAATTGCTCTATGAAATTGAGGTGAGAAAAATGTCACATTCTTTTTTTTTTTCAATTTTTAAAAATCAAATCTGGCTCTGAGTCCCCGCTTACAATTCTCAGCAGAAGTCCGACTCCAGTCATTGTGAATTCCTCATGGGCCGGGGATGGGGATTTTGGGGAGAGGCCTCCCCTTCTTCAGGTTGCACCAACACCCTGCTGCTGAAGCAGGTCAGGAGAGCGGGTGAGCACTACATCATCAGGCCATCCTGATCACTCTGTCCCCATGCTCCTTCTGCAACACAGTGAAGGCTCTAAACACTGTCTGGTGCTGTCCTCAGGCCCTGTGCTCCACACGCCGAGCCCTTTCTAGTGTGCCCAGGCTTTGTTCCGGGGACCTCCAAGCCTCAGTGTCCATCCACCACAGGCATGCCTCTCAGCTGCCCGACACGAGGGCCTGCCCGCATGGCACTGTGAGCTAGATGCGGTGGAGCTCCCGTGCACGCTCCAGCCCTTGTCTCTTCCCAGCTTTGGGGGATCCAACACTCCAGGTTGGGGAGCTCTCTCCTCTTTCCTCCCAATGCCAAAGCCTCTTTTCCTTTCTGCCACTGGGAGAGCAAAGCCTCCTTTCCTGGGCCTGTATCTTTCAAAACAATAGGCTGCTGGAGGGAGTATCTGAGTGAAGATAAGTTTTCTCTCTCCCCTCCCCTCTCTTCTTCTCCCCCCTTTTTTTTTTCTTCTGCCCTGAAACAAGAAGTTTGTTAACCAGACTTCTGAGGATAAAGAGAGCCTGGACTCAAGAGCAATCCCCAAGTAACCCTACAGGGTGGCAGTGGGAATCTTTTATCCTAATTTGGGGTGGGGGGTTGGCATCAATTACTTTCACAATAACTTGCCATTTGGATTCAGAGAACTGGATATAACTTGAGAGAGCTTCCATCCCAACCATCTCATTTTTCAAAGGAGCCAGAGGAGCAAAGGGAGCAGGCCCAAGAGAAGAGAGTGGGGATGCCTAGTTCATGTCTGAGCCAGGACCAGCATCCAGGTCTCGACTACCATTCCCAGCGTCCTGCATTTGGGAGCCCCCATGTGAATCACGCTGTTAGACTGCCAAGTAGAGGGATAGAAGGCAAGGTCCTGCCTTCAGAGACATGACTGTTGCATGGAAAGAACAGAGCAACACACATGAATCCACTATGGAGTATCGTAAGCCAGTGTACCACTGAAAGCTCACTGAGTGGTTTCTGAGGAACTCAGAAAAACGAATAATGATTGTAGACTATCGTTAGTCAAATACAACTTAATTGGGAAAATGGAACTGGACCATGGTCTTGAGAAACAAGTGGAGCTACAGAATCAGTGTGAGGGCTGAGATGAAGGTATGCATTTTGTCATCCTCCACAGGCAGTCAGCAGATACATGGGATCTTTGAACCCTCTAGAATTACATGCATACAACATGGGTGATTTGAGGTGATGGTGTATAAGTGCATTATATGAAATCAGGTCTGAGGTTTTCATTAGGTTCTCAATATATCTTGCTCTTCCTCTTCCAGGAATATAGTAGGATTGCATTTCTGAGCCTGTATTAGTCCATTTTCACACTGCTGATAAAGACATACCCAAGACTGAGTAGTTTATAAAGAAAAAGAGGTTTAATGGACTCACAGTTCCACGTGGCTGGAGAGGCCTCACAATCATGGTGGAAGGCAAAAGGCATGTCTTAGATGGCAGCAGGTAAGACAGAATGAGAGCCAAGTGAAAGGGGAAACTCCTTATAAAACCATCAGATCTCATGAGACTTATTCACTACCGCAGAGCATTGTGGGGGAAACTGCCCCCATGATTCAGTCATCTCCTACTGGGTCCTTCCCACCACATGTGGGAATTATGGGGGCTACAATTCAAGATGAGATTTGGGTGAGGACACAGCCAAACCATATCAAGGCCCTTCTGTGTTTGGGTGGTACCATGTGATTATTTGGCCAACAAGTTATGAGTAGAAGGGTGTCACTTCCCAACCAAAGCCATTTAATTACCTGTGTGAAACCCTCCAGAGCTCAGTGCCCCCTCTGTCACAATGACCAGCAATGTTCCAGATAGTGACCACTCACTCAGCTAGGGTTCCAGAGGGAGGAAGATACAGACCAGAGCCCCAGCTGACCTGCAGTGGACACATGAGGTAAGTAAGGAATACATCTTTGTTGTTTAAAGCCATTGACATTTTGAGATTGTTTGTTACTGCAGCATAACCCTGCCTATCCTGACTGATACACACAACAAAGAGGCTGATCATGATGAGGAGACCAGAAAGAGCAAGGGAATTTTAATGAGGGATGAAATTTTGACTTGAAAGAGAACTAGTTGAGTGGAGGATTGAGAATAAGAGCCAAATTTAGAGGCTGAAGGGGGAGAAAAGATAGCGCTTTCCCAACAAGTCCTCAGTCAGTACATGTCTGTCCTAAAGACAGAAGCAACAAGTATGTGTTGTTCACTCAAGGAGTGTATTAGCCAGGGTTTTCCAGAGAAATAGAACCAATAGGATATATATATATGTATCTTTAAGATATATATATCCAACATATAAACAAAAATATATAAATATATATCTAACATATAAACAGAAAAAACTATTGTCTATAATTTTATATATATACATATACATGTATATCTCAAACAATAAATGAAGAACAACAAATATTCTTGACTGTTTTGTTCTTACCTTGTTAGAACTCAGCAGATACATGGAATCTTTGCACCCCTAGAATTACATATACAGATGATCCATGACTTACAATGTTTTGATGTAAAATTTTTTTGGCTTTACAATGGTTCAGAAGCAATACTCATTCAATAACACTCCTTGACTTACATCCTGTTAAACACATCATAAGTTGAAGACCTGCATATGTGTGTGTGTGTGTATAAAAGAGAGAGCAGAGCAAGACAGAGAGAGAGACAAGGAGACAGAATTATTATGGGAGTTGGCTCACATGATTATGGAGACTGAGAAGTTCCATAATCTGCCATCTGCAAGCTGGAGAATCAGGAAAGCTGGTGGTGTAATTCAGCCCAGGTCTGGAGGCCTGAAAACTAGTAGAGCCAGTGGTATAACTCTCCACTGGGGAGTTGAAAGTGGGGGACTGCTCTACGTCTCAGAATACAAAGGCTCAAGAACCAAGAGCTCCAATGTTTACAGGCAGAAGAATATGGATGTCCCAACTCAAAGAAAGAGGGAAAGACTTGTCCCTGCTCCACCTTTTTATTCTAACAGAGCCTTCAACAAGTTGGATGATGCTTACCCACATTGGTGAGGACAGATCTTTACACAGCCTACTGCTTCAAATGCTAAGCCCTTCCAGAAACACCCTCACAGACAGACCCAGAAATAATTTATTACCAGCAATCTGGGCATCCCTTAGCTCAGTCAAGTTGGCATATAAAACTAACCCTTGTTGCAGGATTCAGGAGGAGGAGAGAGACCTCGGGTTGAAACAGGAGAATCTTTATTGAGTGCACTCAGGCCCAGCTGACTCATCTCCAAAAAACTGGACTTGGAACAAAGACTGCACCTGACTTTTATATACACTTCACAAAAGGGGATGGGCTAGCTTGAAGCAAGCTCACAGTGCCATGAATGCAGGGATACAGAGGCAGGACAAAGACAGGATTGTTGCCAAGCAACCTAGATGTCCATTCCCTAGGTTTGTCTGGGAACAGACTTATCCTATACTTCATTCTGGTGCCCAGGCAGCTGTAGTTCAGGCCTACTCAGGCTTCTCGTGACCTTCGTTGTACTTCTTAGATATTGAAGTCACTAGTTACAGAGAATAGGAATCTATCAACTCATTCCATAAAACAAAGGAAAATTTGTTTTTCTTCTCCTTATGTTGAAGGAGTGCTGGGAGAGTCTCCAGAGCACATTACATAATATTACCAAGACTTTTCCTGGGTCTGGGCTGTGCCTGTTGCTGCCTCTGGGGTAAGTCAGACTAATACAGGAAAACTTATTTCTCTTTCTTTTTAATTATTTTTCTTTAATTTCCTGCCTCAACCATCACAACAATCAACCCTGGATCCCCCCAGTTTATTTGTGTCTTTTGCTTTATCCACCTTTTTCCTTTATTTGAACTCCTATAGTATTAGTGAGCTCAAATACATAGGTCTTAATTCAGTGTCTCTGAGTATTCATAGGAAAGCCTCTGTGTAAATCCAACAAACAGAATAAAACTATAATAGTTAACTATGTATAATATTATAGATAGATATTATAAATCTGCTCTCCATAATAATTAGCTGTTATTGAAGCTTAAAACCCCTACAAGATGCCACACATCCCTGCTCCAAAATCCTGATGTCTAATTATCTCACTGGACCAGCCCCTTTTTCCTTACGAACTTTCTATTTCAGTATCATTTATTACCCATCCTCAGCAGTAAGTGTTTACCGTCTAACAACATAGGCCCAATCACCAAAACATGAAAAAGATTCAGGAAAAGAATATATTTTTCTACCCTCCTCCCCAACAACTTAGAGTTCCTTGTATTTCTCTGATATCCCAATGGATGTAAATGCTAATGGTTTTGAATGAGATTTGAAGTTGCAATCTTAAAATGAGGAAACATAACACTTAAATGCTGTTAACTCAGCTAGCTTTAAGAGACTAATAGAGCACAAGGTACTAGGCCTCTTGGCAGTTAAAGAGCAATTCATCATCTATGATAACAGCAAATATTAAAATGTTTTCGTAGGGGATATAGAAATTCTTGCATCTTGCAGTTGTATTAACTGTTATCGTTTTCTTGTATTTTCATTTCCATGTTTCCTGGATGCCCCTGAGGTGCTTACACACTGTTCCAGACCCTACAGAGTTCAGAAGGGAAGTGAGAGTAGTTACATCATTCGCCCCACATCCCACCCTCCATCGAGGACTGATCTAGGGCAGTTTGACATTCCTGCTGTCCAAATTCCTTCAGTAAACATCATTAGCCTTCTGCCATAAGCAGAGATGGAAGCAATGTGGCTCCTCCTCACAACTTTGCTAGCAGGTAGTATGCTACAAAATAAGCAGTCCACAGACAACATTCATTAGCAAGCGAGCACAAACATCGTCTTCCAGCCTGCTCAGAAAGCACTCTCTGTCCCTATTCTCTGTCCAGCACCTTATTGGAAAGTTTCCTCTGAGGCAAGCACAACGATATTCTGTCAGCAGGATCAGACCCACCTTCTAGTTTTATCTAGAGACAGAGTTCTGCATGCGTTCTGGGTGGTTGAGGACCCAGAATGCTGTTTCATAGCCATCAAGTACTGGGTTTACTTATTTTTTTAATTCATTCACAAAAAGTTGCTAAAGCCCATAAAGTCTTACCAGCCCACCACATGTCTTGAACAATTTCAGCACTCATTTCTTACCCCTTTTATGCTGATTAACCAACCCTCCAGCACTATTCCTGTTTAGATGGCAGTCCTTGAAAACTTTGCCACAGCCACTTCTGGGAAGTGTGTTCTGGAAGGAAGCACCTGAGTCTGGTCTTTAAGGATGTCATTTCTCAGGGAGCTGCCCAATTTGGGCTATCCTGTCCCTCCTTAATAAATGCCCTGCCCTTCAGATGCAGTGTCAGTTCCTCTGGTCCTCCACAATAGGACATCTAGTAACCATCACTTTCCTAGTTATGGGCATGAGTTTGCACTGAGCCATCCACATGTCCTTGGAAACTTCAATGCAAATTTGCAAGGCAGGACCCAGGGTGCAGTCCCAGCCTGCCTCAGAGCACAAGGGATGCTAAACACATTCACCAGAAACACCCTCTCGCCTGCAAAACCTAACCCCTGATGCTAGTCCAAACCGGCTCCCTCTCCAAGGATACAGAGCCTTGGACTCTGATCATGCCAAGATCTAGAGTCCTTCCAGCTTATGCTGTTAATAGTTGGGGCCATGCTTATTAATAATATGTAGCTGCAGCCCCTTAGTTCAGCTGTAAACATTCCTCATCTGCGTGATTAGCTCTTATCTTACTGATTAAAAAGCTTCATCCTGCCACAAAACCTGCCCTTTCTGAATGAATGGCTCTTCTAAAGGCAGCCAAGTTCTCTAAAACACATCTCAAACCCAAATAAAAAAGAATCTACAACAAAAACAAAATTCCACTATTTTCTTTATGGAATGAGAAAAAAAAAGAGCTTCAGAAGGTTTTTAAAAGTTCAGCTCCATGCTTACTGAAAGGACTAAAAGTAGTTGTGACTACAACTGGGGACTTGAAGAGATAAGGTTGGAGAATAATTCAATGGCCAGTAGGAGATATTAATAAGTTTTTTTTTTTTTATCTTGAGGGATCTGGTATAACCACTAAGGAGTTTTAAGCAAGTAAGTAGTATTGAGTTTTGACTTTACAGATATCACCCCGGAGGATGGATAATGGATTGGAAGGCAGAAGGCAGGAAGACTAGTCAGTGGTCAAGGAGAATGATGGTAGTGGCTTCAACTAGGGTGGTAGTAAGTAATACAGATGGAGGGAGGTGGACAGATTCAGGAAATACTTAAAAACACAATGGCCAGGTGCAATGTCTCATGCCCATAATCCCATTCCTTTGGGAGGCCAACACAGGATTGCTTGAGCCCAGCAGTTCCAGACTAGCCCTGGCAACAGAGCAAGACCCCATCTTTAAAAAAAAAAAATCTAAAAATTAGTCAGGCATGGTAATACCCACCTATAGTCTCAGCTACTTGGGAAGCTGAAGCAGAAGGATTGCTTGAGTCCAGAAGTTCAAGGTTGAATTGAGCTATGATTGTAGGCTATTGTATTCCAGCCTGGGCAACAGAAATGAGACCCTGTCTTTAAAAAATTGTAAATACATAAATAAAAGCATGATTGCTTCCTCACCTCCTTTAGGTCTCTGCTTTAATTTTACCTTCTAAATGATTCCTTTCTCGACCACCTATTTAAAACAGCAGCCCCGGCCGTGCGTGGTAGCTCACGCCTGTAATCCTGGCACTCTGGGAGGCTGAGGCAGGTGAATCACCTGAGGTCAGGGGTTTGAGACCAGGCTGGCCAACATGGCAAAACCCCATCTCTACTAAAAATACAAAAATTAGCTGGGTTTATTGGCACATGCCTGCAATCCCAGCTGCTCAGGAGGCTGAGGTGGGAGAATCACTTGAGCCCAGGGTGTGGAAGTTGCAGTGAGCTGAGATTGCACCACTGCACTCCAGCCTGGGTGACGGAGCGAGACTCCATCTCAAAAAATTAAATAAATAAATAAATAAATAAATAAATAAATAAAACAGCAGCCCCTTCCCCACACCATATACTTTCTCTGCTTAATTTTTCTCCATGGTTTTTATTGCCATCTGACATTCTGTATAACTCAATCATTAATTTGATTATTGTTTGTCTTCCCCAACTAAAGTATACACTCTTTGAGGGCAGAGGCTTTTATATCTTTTGTTCTCTGTAGCTCCGATACTTAGAACAATCCCTGGCACACAATAGATGGTCAATAAATATCTTTAGAATGAATGAATAGGTGAAAGATGACAGAATTGACAGGACGTGATAATTGGTTGAATGGGAAGGGGTAAGAGGAAGTGGTAAAGGAGCAAAGGTAGGTTCCCCGGTTTCTAGCTAGGTTAACTGAGGGGATGGCCTGCTATTCAGTGAGATAAGGAACACCAGGCAGGACGGGGAGAAGCAGGTTTGGAGGTAAAGGGTTGGAGGTGAAGGAGGTGATGATAAACTTGAGGCACTTGTGGGCCGTGTACAGAAAGATGTAGAGGCAACAGGACTTTGGGCTGAAAGAATAGATTGTACAGCCTTTGGAGTCCTTATACATTAAAAAAATATGTGTTGTGAACCCACTTGGTTCCAGACCCTACACCAAGCATGTTGGATACACAGATGAGTAAACTGAGGTTGTTACCAGAAAGCGGTCCTGATCCAGATCCCAAGAGAGGGTTTTTGGATCTCACGCAAGAAAGAATTCAGGGAGAGTCCATAAAGTAAAGTGAAAGCAAGTTTATTAAGAAAGTAAAGGAATAAAAGAATGGCTACTCCATAGGCACAGCAGCCCTGAGGGCTGCTGGTTGACCATTTTTTTGGTTATTTCTTGAGTATATGCTAAACAAGGGGTAGATTATTCATGAATTTTCTTGGAAAAGGTGGGCAATTCTGGGAACTGAGGGTTCCTCCCTTTTTTATACCATATAGGGTAACTTCCTGGTGTTGCCGTGGCATTTGTAAACTGTCATGGCACTGATAGGAGTGTAGCAGTGAGGATGACCTGAGGTCACTCACATGGCCATCTGGGTTTTGGTTGGTTTTAGCCAGCTTCTTTACTGCAACCTAGTTTTTATTGTTGTCGTTGTTGTTGTTTGATACTGAGTCTCGCTGTGTCACCAGGCTGAAGTGCAGTGGCATGATCTCTGCTCACTGTAACCGCCGTCTCCCAGGTTCAAGTGATTCTCCTGCCTCATCCTGCAGAATAGCTCGGACTACAGGCACATGCCACCAGGCCCAGCTAATTTTTGTATTTTTGGTAGAGATGGGGTTTCACCATGTTGGCCAGGATGGTCTCAATCTCCTGACCTCGTGATCCACCCGCCTCGGCCTCCCAAAATGCAGGGATTATAGGCATGACCCACTGCACCCAGCCTAATGCAACCTCTTTTATCAGGAAGTTCTTTATGACTTGTATCATGTGCTGACCTCCTATCTCATCCTGTGACTTAGAATGCCTTAACTGTCTGGGAATGCTCAGCCTCATTTTACCCAGCTCATATTCAAGATGGAGTTGCTCTGGTAAAGGCCTCTGACAAGGTCATGCAAATGGATGACATTACATATAAAGTCACAGTTACCACACAGTTGATAACAGCCAGTGTTACTGAGGGGGCAGTAAGTAAGCACTCTCATAGACTTTGGAAGCAACTGGAAAAGGGTGATCTTTCTGGAATACAATTTGACAGTGTATATAAAAAAGTTTAGAAATTTACATATCCGTGACTCAGCAATTTTCCTTCTAGATATATATATATTTGCTGGTCATAAGCACAAGATCTGCTATTCGCCAAGAGGAAAAGGGAGGGTATGACCAGCTAGTGTACTAAGCAGACACCTAGGAGCCCCATTCAGTGATGCACCAGCAGGACACCCTAAGAGAGGTTATATGGGTCCCATCTGGATGCAGCTACAGAAAAGTAAGGGTCTATCTCTGGTTCCTTGCTCATGTCTAAGCCAGACTCTCACAGAAGGGCAACTGGCTCCCTGTTCTTGTTATTTGTCTCTGCAACACAAACTAATCCAAGACTTAGTAGCTTAAAACAGTTATTGTATCTCATGATACTATGGGTCAGGAATTTGAGGGGTGATCAGCTGGGTGATTCTTCTGTTCCATATGGCACCAACTAGAGTCACCTGATGGTACTAAGCTGATACCTGGGCCAGTTTGGAACATCCAAGATGGCTTCATTCACAAGCCTGACACCTTGGTGGGAACAGCTCTCAGGCTGTAGTCTTAGAGCCTATCCATGTGATCTCTTCAGCAGGGTAGTTGAACTTCTTAAACGGTGACTCAGGGCTC
This sequence comes from Trachypithecus francoisi, assembly GCF_009764315.1. Taxonomy (NCBI): domain Eukaryota; kingdom Metazoa; phylum Chordata; class Mammalia; order Primates; family Cercopithecidae; genus Trachypithecus; species Trachypithecus francoisi. The sequence goes on along the minus strand of NW_022681469.1, from coordinate 24,845,610 downwards.
TAAAAAAAACCAAAACAGATGTGACCAGTCTTTTTAAATGCTAGTCCTAAAATTAGCATAGCATCACTTTGACCATATGCTAAAGGTCAAAATGTAATAGGCCAGTCATAGATCCAACCTCTCAACAGGAGGAATATCAATGAATTTGCAGCCATCTGTAATCTGCCACACTCTCTGGTTCAGGATTTTCAAGGGGGCAAGGTCTGACGCATACATCCAAGTTGTTCTCCTTCTGCTCCTCTTACTGTGTGGGCCAATTTCTCTCTAGAAGTGTCTTGCAAAGTCAAAATCTCTCCACTTCTTTCTTCATAGGAAATGAGGCTTATTATAGCAAACAAAAAGGATCCCTTATGCTATCATTCTAATCCCAAGGCTGTCTGGCTCCATTGAGATGCTAAGCTGGCTCTCCCGAGAAGGCCATTTGCTGTGAAAGAGATGTCATCAGCCTGGCAACATGACTCATCCAAGGGTGTGGAGTTTCTACTGATCAGTTATCACACTGGTCACCGGCAATAACTGGCCATTCTGAAGGCAGCTAAGCCAGACGTGCAGACCTTTGTTATAATTCCTGAATATTCTTGTGAAAGTCATTGAGACTTCCTTATTTCCCAATAGTGAAGAGATATAGCTCTTGCCAGTGTTATAGACAGTTTAAAATCTCTTAGGGCATCATGAAGTACACAAAAAGTGCCTGAGGGGTGGCCAAAAGTGAGAAGATAGCTACAAATTGGTGAGGCACCGTCAAGTCAAGGAGAAGAGCGACTAGTGGCACTGGGAAATCTCACTGAGAAAGCTGATCGGAGAGAAGGTCCCAAGAGGCTGGAAGATCCTCTCATCTCAGGCTGACATCAGGACTCCCCTTGGATTATCTTTATATCAGGAGGGCCTCAGGAAGGTTTCTCTGAACGTAGATACCTTTCTACCTTGCAAGGCTGGCAGGTGGTTACAAAGGGCATAGGTTTTCCAAGTGCTCAAAGAGAGGACAGGTGGCTCATGCCTGTAATCCCAGCACTTTGGGAGGCCGAGGTGGGCAGATCATGAGGTCAGAAGATCGAGATCATCCTGGCTAACAAAGTGAAACCCCATCTCTACTAAAAATACAAAAAAATTAGCCAGGCGTGGTGGCGGGCGCCTGTAGTCCCAGCTACGCAGAAGGCTGAGGCAGGAGAATGGCGTGAACCCGGGAGGCAGAGCTTGCAGTGAACCGAGATCGCGCCACTGCACTCTAGCCTGGGTGACAGAGCAAGACTCTGTCTCAATTTAAAAAGGGGGGGGGGAAGGACGGAAACTTCTGGAAAAGCATTTGGTGCAGCTGTAAAAAAAAAAAATTCACCAAAAGGACAGTCTTCCCATTCCCTTTAATTCCATTGCTAAGCCTCTGTTAAAAGAAAAACTTCAGCCAAATTAAATTTAAAGGAGTTTAATTGAGTAATGAATGATTCACGAATTGTGCAGCCTTCAGAATCACAGCAGATGCAGAGAGACTACAGTGATGCCTGGTGGTCAGAACAAATTTGTAGACAAAAAAAGGGAAGTGACATACAGAAATTGGAAGTAAGGCATAAAAACAGCTGGGTTGGTTACAGTTGGGCATTTGCCTTTTTTGAACACATTTTGAACACTCAGCAGTATATGGGTGGTTGAAGTAAGGCTGCTGGGACTGGCCAAGACTCAGCTATTGTTACGGGTGCATACTCCTAAATTAGGTTTTTAATCTTGTCTACCTATCCAGTTAGGTTACAGTTCATCCACAAAGACTCAAATATGGAAGTGTGGAGTCCTTGTCAGACCATGTTTAGTTTGCTTTAATACCTCATAACTGTTCATTGCAGCACTAGGTCAGGTTGAGAGGTTGGAAACTTCCAGAATGGTGAAGTAATAACCTTCCCAAAATCCACTCTTCAGAATACGTGGCCAAAAAATAATAATAATAATAATAATCAACTTTTAAAAAACTCTGCAATTAACCAAAGGCTTGCAAAAAACCCAAGGAACATTAATGCAAGAAAAACTGCTGAATCTTGGTAAGAATAGCAAAATGTTGTAACATTCTAACTTGCACTATTCCTGTACTCCTCACTCCCACTCTGCAGAAACCTTGAAAACAGCAGCTCTGCAATTATGAAAGCTATGAATATGAGCAGCCTTACTGCCACTGGAGGTATAACCTGGGTTTAGAGCTCCCCCAAAAGCACATCTCCTTAGAAATGTCACTATTTTACCTGTCTTTCAGCTCCCTGGAAAAGTTCCATTCACAGGATGTTATTGTCATTATTTGATTGCTTGGGATCTGGGGATTAGAACTTATCCCTAGGGTGTTTGTCAAAAACAACCAATAGCAATGATTTAACATGTGGCTGCCTGAGGCTGCAATACCAGTTGGGGCAAATGGGAGCCCGGCAAAACATTTAAAAGGAAGATCTTGGGAAGGGGATATTCACAGGGGGCTTTGAAAAGCTCCAGCATATCACAGGGGATCTGGAAGGCCATACACATGGCAGAGCTGTGTGTGCTCAGGAAAGACCTAAGTGGAACCTAACTTCTCACCTCTGACTGACCTTGCAAGCAGGAAGTCATACCAGAGCACTGAAAGTGTGCCCCAACACATAGCTAACAGTACCCCTTGGCTAAGGCTAGAGACTTATTAGTTCAAAGAACTTAAGAAAACCTCTGTTCAATTATTAGCCGACCACTAAGTTAACTGAGTAGGACTTCAATCATAATAGGAAATACTTATTTACAGAATTTGTCCAGGAAAGTTACTAAACAAACAGTAAAAACAACAAAACAGCAACAACAAACCCTGGATACAGAGGGTACAGGTTGAGCATCCATAATATAAAAATCTGAAATTTGAAATGTTCCAAAATTTGAAAGTTGAGCACTGACATGATGCCATGAGTAGAAAATTCCACAGCTGACCTCACGTGACAGGTCTCAGTCAGAACTTTGTTTCATGCACAAAATTATTCAAAGTATTATAAACAATTACTTTCAGGCTCTGTGCATAAAGTACATAGGGGAGCAAACATAATTCCTTTTCCTTTCTAAGTTCTTAATTGAGACACCCTCCTGAAAACAAAAGTAAGATTAACAGAAGAAAAACCAGAAGTTTAGTAATGCATGCTGTACCATCACAGGGAAAGCCCTCAGTTCAGAAGTATTTCCCTCTCAAGGCAGTGGTTCTGGGGCCTTGCTTAAATAGTATTGTTAACAAGAGAGGGGTCCTGATCCAGACTCCAAGAGAGGATTCTTGGATCTTGGGCAAGAGAAAGTTCAGGGTGAGTCCACAGTACAAAGCAAAAGCAAGTTTATTAAGAAAGTAGAGGAATAAAAGAATGGCTGGCTACTCCATAGACAACACAGTCACAAGGACTGCTAGTTACCCATTTTTATGGTTATTTATTGATGATATGCTAAACAAGGGGTAGATTATTCATGCCTCCCCTTTTTAGACCATATAGGGAAACTTCCTGTTGTTGCCATGGCATTTGTAAACTGTCGTGGCACTGGTGGGAGTGTAGCAGTGAAGACAACCAGAAGTCACTCTTCATGGCCATCTTGGTTTTGTCGGATTTTAGCCGGCTTCCTTACTGCAAACTGTTTTATCAACAAGGTCTTTATGACCTGTATCTTGTGCTGACCTCCTATTTCATCCCATGATTAGAATGCCTTAACCATCTGGAAATGCATCCCAGTAGGTCTCAGCCTCATTTCACCCAGCCCCTATTTGAGATTGATTTGGTCTGTCTCAAATGCCTCTGACATTCCCCACCACCTCCACTTTTAAAAGACAACCCTAATTTCAAGATTTGCAGAGGAATGAAGATCTATCTTCTGTAACTTCTTCAGGCAGAATAGGGGCAATGATGTTCATGCCCCTAACTATTAGTCTCTTATATTTGGGGTAGAGAACAGCTCAATCAGAAAACATTGGTATGATGAGGGCCATTCATAACTTTTGAGTTCCAACAAAAGGTGATATCTGGAATATTAATAAGTGTTCAATTTAAGAAAACATTGAGTAAACCTCATCCTTATTCGTATACAAAGAGTACAATAGCAATATATTACACAAGAGTAAGGCAAAATAAGTAAAATTATCCCAAGTAAACTAAATTAGAAGGCTTTCCATGAACTGGGCAGCTGTTGGAACCAAGCTGATATGGGGTTGCTAGATGATTTCAATATGTGCCTAGGATTAGAATATTGATCCAGATTTTTACATTACCCATGCCTCTTGTTTCTTCTGAGCAGCAGCCAGAGATCACTGGTTGGTTCACAGGAATAAGCAGGATCAGTCTTAATTGCAGGAAATAAACTGATAAACAACTAATGAGACTAGAATTTAATAACAAGTGTACCATCGTCCTTGAAACATAATTTTTCTCTCTCCAGTTTCCCATTTTTATTAAGACAAATCATGGTAAGACTGATTTGTTTTATTTTACTTGGCCTGATTATTTGTATAAAGTGCAGCAAGAATAATTATTTTTCACATAAGCTCTCTTTAAATTGCCATTGATGGAACTCTGTTCCATAAAAGGAATCTTAGATAAGACTTTTTTAGAGCTGAGCCCTGCCATGGGTCTGTACTCTCAAATACCTGTAAGTTGAATAAATTCCTCTCCTCCTGAGGTTCCAAGATAACCTAGCTCTCCTAGGCCTGATAGAAAGTGACGTTCTTTACTTACGACATGTCAGGAACCCTGCACAGGGACTGTGTAGACAAGGTCTGATGCCAGTTTTCCCAAGGGACTTTTATTGGCTCTATAAGTCAAATTTAATTCCTTAAAGGAAAACACACCATTCCAGTCAAAGCCTTGGTAAAATAACTAGTTTTTCCAATTGTGTCCTGTTACAAAAGAAAACAGATTCTTATTGCAAATAACATGCAAATAACTATATTGCCATAAATTAAGATTATTCACATGTAGTTTCCAAATTCTGGAGAAACAAGGTAGAGAGAAACAAATATGCTCTAAATTAGGTTCATAGGAGTATACTTTACCTAATTGATAAAAGCCATAAATAGCTTAAAATTTGTTTTCTTGACTTTGAAAAACAAAACAAAGAATCAGCAACGTTTTAAGCAAAAAGTTAAAAAGATTACTTTAGACTTCTTTTAGTTTACTCCATGCAGTTAATTTCTCTTCTGTTTGATATTCATGAACATTTCAGTTCTCCATGATAATTCTGAAAGTTATTTCTTCTATTCTAATGTCATAATTTCCAAATTATCAGAAACCTGCATTTAAGAACACCTGTTAGAGTTCTATAGCTGACTATAAACCACCTTTTGAAGAGGATTAAAACAAGACAACAGTTGTTTGTGGATGACAAAATGTTTTAGGACAACCACAGCCAAAAACATGATTGAAAAAGAAGTTTGGTTGCCTCTGTGGCATACAATGATTTTATGTAACAATTATAATTATTAATAACCTACAATAAGTTTTATTATATTTGTCAGTGCTTCTTGTATGATTTTACTATACCAAACAAGGCAAATTTTACCTTTGCATTAGTGTACTGTTAAACCCAATTCTTAATAAAACCTTATACATAAATCTGTCCAATCTTAATCCATTTGACCACAAGATAAGATTTTCATAAATCTTGTATAACCCTTTACAAATTTTTATTAAGAGCAGATTATAAGCAGATTTTTGCTTTAAGAAAAACTTGTTGTTCTTTTATTCCACTGTTCAATTTATGGAAAAACTGAATGATACCCCTTTAACTTCAGCCAGTATGTTCACACACAGAATCTCTTTTACAACTAATTTTTCACAAACCTTCCACAACTTGCTTAAATCTTCAGCTTTACCTTATCTAACTTAAAACAATCCTTTAACACTTTAGGCATAGAAAATCCACATTCCTATGACTTCTTATAATCTTTTACCAAAAACACATTTCACTTTCTTTACACACCTTGCACATAAAACTGTTTTTTAGTCTCAAATACATGTTACACTATTAACTCTTAGCAACTCTTACTTCTGGTGAAAAGCCTGGTTAGTAAGCCATTTTAATTATGTACTAGTGTGGAGCCTAGGACCCAGACAGAAGTGCAGAGAAGTCCTGACTCTTTTCAACATCTAACTTCACAGGTCCCAAGCCTTACCTAGCTGTAAAACAGGCAAGTTGTACAGTTAAGCATCACAGTAGTATTCTATGAAGCATTTAAGAGGCCTAATCACCTTTAAATTTTACATTTCTTGCATAAATTCCCTGTTATGGGAATTTCGTGACCTACACAGACTATCTACGACATACTTTGACTTTGTGACTTATCCTAAACATCCCTTTTTTTAAACAACCAGTTATTTTAGTTTAGGACAAGAATTTACCATATAAGATCCTTCCTTGTATAAAGTCTCTTTTCTTTATAAACTTCTTTGCATAGCTATGGGGTATGGCTAATTCCACATGTCTCCAGGCCTTATCTAGAATCTAGGGCTTCAAAGTAGGTAAACTGAACAATTTTTAAAAGTCAAAGAAGCAGTTTATGACCTTAAAGCATTTAGTAAACTTAATATCTGACCTGTATAATTTAGACCAGATGTTTACATTTTGGAAGATATTTTTATTTTACCAATAATTTTAAAAAGTCTCTATTTTCCAAAGATTACTAAAGTCACATGAAGTAAAAGGCATTACACTTTCTACTTTTTTGACAAAATATTTGATTTAAGCACTTATTTTTAAGCCAATTAATCAAAGCTCTTTCATATATAATCACACACACAACACATATAAATACACAGACAGACAGAAGATAAAGGACTCATTCTCTAAGCCAGGAAATGGACCCTGAACCCAGGCCACCATTATGAAAAGAGAAAGCATGGCCACATGGTTACAAGGTCAAGCTCCCAAGGACATACTAGACAAGAAGGAAACTTCATCCAGTTTTTTTCAGGGACCTGCAGCAAAGTTTGTAGCTGACCAGTTTGTTGGGCCATTTTGAAAAGCCCATGCTCTATCCTAAGGTACCCCTCTTTATGAGAGAACAATACAGAAAAACACACAAAGCGCACCAGATTTACTACAGCTTAACACTAGTCTCTCAAATCCTTTTTCCATTAATCATAACTTTACAGAGGAGATAAATGTGATTCTTACCATTAATTCAACTGGTTAGCATAGAAAGAGAGAGAGAAAGAGAAAGAAAGCATTGCCCGAGGCAGGGTAGGGAAGGCAAAGAGCTCAGGGAGACCAGAGAAAGATCCACACATTGCTCAAACGTTCAGGCAGCCACTTGTTGGTCATGAAGGGATCTTTTCCAGCAGTTTCATCAGCTCTTAGGTTTTCCCTTTTAGGGAAGAAGACACTCCCCATGTCCTATGATCCTGTACATGCCTAATCCTGTCACCCACAGCCGTCAGCAATGAGTGCAAGGCAGATTAATCCAAAGAGAACAGCAGTTAGCATCCCATAGTGCCAAACCCATCCTTAGACAAAAGGGACTTTACCGAGAGGGGCCTCTAACCCACTTTGTCTTAGGAGAGACTCTAACTCCTCTAAGTTGAGCCTCTAACCCAATCCCATTCTTTACCAGGTATATGCACCCTACTTACCCAAAGTCAGCCAAAATTGGTGCAAGCAGATGATTTTTAGTTGGGATTAGGGGTCTCTTCAGTATCATCCCTTCGTGGTTGCCAGAAAGATGTTACAGGAAAGTGGTCCTGATATAGACCTCAAGAGGGGGTTCTTGGATCTTGGGCAAGAAAAAATTCAGGGCGAGTCCACAGTGCAAAGCAAAAACAAGTTTGTTAAGAAAGTAGAGGAATAAAAGAATGGCTACTCCGTAGACGGAGCAGCCACAAGGGCTGCTGGTTATCTATTTTTATGGTTATTTCTTGATGATATGCTAAACAAGGCTGGATTATTCATGCCTCCCCTTTTTAGACCATATAGGGGAACTTCCTGTCATTGCCATGGGATTTGTAAACTGTCATGGCACTGTTGAGAGTGTAGCAGTGAGAATGACCAAAGGTCACTCTTCATGGCCATCTTGGTTTTGATAGGTTTTAGTCGGCTTCTTTACTGCAACCTATTTTATCAACAAGGTCTTTATGACCTGTATCTTGTGCTGAACTTCTATTTCATCTTGTGACTTAGAATGCCTTAATCATCTGGGAATGCAGCCCAGTAGGTCCCAGCCTCATTTTACCCAGCCCTTATTCAAGATGGAGTTGCTCTGGTTCAATGCCTCTGACAGTATTTTCACAAAGACCCATAAATCTTATATAGTGACAAGACAAAGAAGGCTTCCAAAAGGCAGGAAAATGTGGAAAGGTGAATTTATGAGAAGAGTAAAATCTGCTCTAGATGATCTAGCAGCACTGTTTCTGACTTCTGTCTCTCAGTTTATAAGCAAGCATTATAAAGGGGCCTGTCTTTAAGTGGGAAAGGCAGAGAGCAGGGTCAGAGTGTGCCCCTGTGTTTAAACCTTTTATAAGACTTAACTAAAATCCCCAGTACTTTAGAGAAGAATATTTTTGTTTCCTTCAGCTGTATATGAAACACAAATGAATTTCTTATTTAGACTTGGGTCCCATCCCCAATATATCTCATTGTATATATGCAAATAATCCAAAATCCAAAATAAATCCAAAATCCGAAACACCTTTGTTCTTAAGCATTTTGAGTAAGGGTTATGTGACTTGGTCTGATTTCCACAGTTACTACATTACATTATTTTAAATGTCCAGTTTTGAATTACTAGGTATGGGGTTTCTTTTTGGGTTGATGAAAGTGTTCTGGAACTAGTGGTGATGCTTCCAGAACCTTGTGAATATACTAAAATCCACTGAATTATATGTACATTTTAAAAGGGTCAATATTATAATATAAAACATATTTCAATTAAAAATTTTAAAGAAAAAAAGTCCAGTTTTTAACAAAAAAACTTATGAGATGCACAGAGAAATCAGAAAAAGACATACACAAGAAAAGATGAGTCAATAGAAATTGAGGAAATCCAGATACTGTACTTATTATACAGATACTTTTAATCATCCAATATGAATATTTTCAAAGAATTAAAGGAAATCATGTCTAAAGAGTTAAAGGACTGCATAATAATTGTATCTACTCAGCAGAAACCTTATAAGCCAGAAGAGACTTGGGGCCTATTTTCAGCATTCTCAAAGAAAAGAAATTCCAAACAAGAATTTCATATTCCACCAAACTAATCTTCATAAACAAAGGAGAACTAAAATATTTTCCAGACACAAAGATGCTAAGAGAATTCTTTACCACTATACTAGCCTTACAAGAGATCCTGAAGGGAGGTATATACATTGAAGCCACCTGGCCAACATGGTGAAACCCCATCTCTACTAAAAATACAAATATTAGCCAGGTGTAGTGGTACATGCCTGTAATCCCAGCTACTTGGGAGGCTGAGGCAGCAGAATTGCTTGAACTCAGGAGGTGGACGTTGCAGTGAGTCAACATCTCGCCACTGCACTCTAGCCTGGGTGACAGAATGAGACTCCATCTCCAAAAAAAAAAAAAAGGAAACCAAAGAACAATACCTACTGCCAGAAATACATACTTAAGTACATAGACTACAGACCCAATGGAGCAAAAACACAATAGAAATTACAAAGCAAAAAGCTAACAACTTCACCATAGGATCAAAACCTCGCACATAAATATTAGCCTTGAATGTAAATGGTCTACATGCCCCACTTAAAAGGCACAGAGTTGCAAGTTGGATTAAAAAAACAAGACCCTTCCTTCCATGTGCTGTGTTTAAGAGACCCATCTCACACATAATGGTGCCCAAAGGCTCAAAGTAAAGGACTGGGGAAAGATCTGCCATGCAAATGGAAAACAAAACAAAACAAAAAGCAGGGGGTCACTCCTCTTATAACAGATAAAACAGAGTTAAAACCAACAATAGGAATAAAGGACAAAGAAGGGCATTACATAATCCAATTCAACAAGAAGAGTTAATTATTCTAAATATATATGCACCCAACATTGAAGCACCCAGATTATTGAAACAAGTACTTCTAGATCTACAAAAAGATTTTAGACTGCCACACAATAATAGCGGGGGGCTTCAACAACCCACTAACTGCATTAGACAGGTCATCGATGCAAAACACTAACAAAGAAATCCTGGACTTAAACTCAACTCTTCACCAATTGGACCTATTAGATATATGCAGAATACTCCACTCATCAACCACTGAATATACATTTTTCTCATCTGTATATGGAACATACTCCAAGATTGATCACACGCTCATTCATAAAGCAAGTATCAATAAATTTTTAAAACTCGAAATTATACCAACCATACTCTCAGACTACAGTGGAATAAAAATAGAAATCAATACCAAGAAGATTCTTCAAAACCACATAATTACATGAAAATTAAATGACTTGCTCCTAGATGACTTTTGGGTAAACAACAAAATCAAGACAGAAATAAAATTATTTGAAATATATGAAAACAGGGATGCGACATATCAAAATCTCTGGCATGCAGCAAAAGCAGTGTTAAGAGGAAAGTTTATCACACTGAATGTCTACCTCAAAAAGTTATAAAGATCTCAAATTAGCAATCTAACATCACACCCAGAGGAACTAGAAAAATAAGAGCAAATGAACCTCAGATCTAGCAGAAGAAAAGAAATAACTAAAATCAGAGCATAACTGAAAAAAATTGAGTCCCAAAAATCCATACAAAGAATCAACAAAACCAAAAGTTGGTTATTTGAAAGGATGAACAAGATTAATAATCTGCTAGCTAGGTTAACAGAAAAGATCCAAATAAGTACAATCAGAAATGACAAAGATGACATTGTAACTGATTCCACAGAAATACAAAAGATCCTAAGAGACTATTATGAACACCTCTACACACAGAGACTAGAAAATCTGAAGGAAATGGATAAATTCCTGGAAACACACAATCTCCTAAAACTGAATCAGGAAGAAATTGAAATACTGAGCAGACCCATATCGAGTTCTGAAATTGAATCAGCAATTTAAAAACTACCAACCAAAAAATGTCCCAGACTGGGTGGATTCATAGGCAAATTCTACCAGACATACAAACAAGAGCTGGTACCAATTCTGCTGACACTGTTTTAAAAAATCAAGGAGGAGAGACTCCTCCCTGACTCATTCTGTGAAGCCAGCATCAGTTTTGATAACAAAACCTGGCAAAGACACAACAAAAAAGGAAAACTATAGGCCGAGATCCTTGATGAATATAGATGCAAAAATCTTCAAATGCCAATCATTAAATGCAAATCAATAAATGTGATTCACCACATAGACAGAATTAAAAACAAAAACCATATGATCATCTCAATAAATACAGAAAAAACTTTCAATAAAATCCAACATCCATTCATAATTAAAATCCTCAACAAACTAGGCATCAAAGGAACATATCTATGACAAACCTACAGCAAACATCATACTGAATGGGCAAAAGCTAAAACCATTTCTCTTGAGAAGGGGAACAAGACAAGGATGCCTACTCTCACTACTCCTATTCAAGATAGTACTAGAAGTCCAAGCCACAGCAATCAAGCAAGAGAAAGAAATAAAAGGCATCCAAATAGAAAAAGTTAAACTATCTCTCTTTGTGGATAATAGGATTCTATACCTTGAAAACCCTAAACACTCCACCGAAAAGCTCCTGGAACTAATACATGACTTCAGCAAAGTTTCAGGCTACAAAATCCATGTACAAAAATCAATTACATAATTTCTACACACCAACAACAATATTCAAGCTGAGAGCCAAATCAGAACACAATTCCATTTATAATAGCCACACCAAAAACAAAACACCAACAAAAAAAATCCTAGGAATATATATAACCAAGAAGATAGAAGATCTTTACAAGGAGGACTACAAAACACTGCAAAAAAGAAATCATAGATGGTACAAACTAATGGGAAAATATTCCATGCTCATGGATTAGAAGGATCTATGTTATTTAAATGGTCATACTTTCCAAAGCAATCTACAGACTCACTGCTATTCCTATCTAACTCCCAATTTCATTTTTCACAGATTTAGAAAAAACTATTCTAAAATTCATATGGAACCATAAAAGAGCCCAAGTAGCCAAAACAATCCAAAGCAAAAAGAACAAAGCCAGAGGCATCACATTACCCAACTTCAAATCATACTGTAAGGCTACGGTCATGAAAACTACATGATACTGGCTCAAAAACAAACACATACACCAATGAAACAGAATAGAGAACCCAGAAATAAAGCTGCACACCTGCGGCCATCTAATGGCATCACGTTACCCAACTTCAAATCATACTGTAAGGCTGTGGTCATGAAAACTACATGATACTGGCTCAAAAACAAACGCATACACCAATGAAACAGAATAGAAAACCCAGAAATAAAGCTGCACACCTGTGGCCATCTAATCTTCTACAAAGTTGACAAAAATAAGCAATGGGGAAAAGACTTCCTATTCAATAAATCTTGCTGGGATAACTTGATAGCCATATGTAGAGAAATGAAACTGGACCCCCACATTTCACCTTATAAAAAAATAACCCAAGAGGCATTAAAGTAAATGTAAGACCCTAAACTTTAAGAATCTTAGAAGAAAACCTAGGAAACACCATTTTGGACATGGACTCTGGGAAATAATTTATGACTAAGTCTTCAAAAGCAATTCCAATAAAAACAAAAAGTGACAAGTGTGACCTAATTAAAGAGTTTCCTCATAGCAAAAGAAACTATCAACAGAGTGAACCGGCAACCCACAGAATGGGAGAAAATATTTGCAAACTGTGCATCCAACAAAGGTCTAATTTCCAAAATCTATAAGGAACTTAAATAATTGAACAAACAAACAAAAAAAAACATTGAAAAGTGGGCAAAAGACATGAACAGACACTTCTCAAAAGGAGACATACAACAATATATGAAAAAATGTTCAACATCACTAATCATCAGAGAGGGGCAAATCAAAAGCACAGTGAGTTTTATTAAAAGGAAGAACTTTACGTTGGAAGACTAGCCCACAATGGAATAAGTCACATTTTAAAGTGGTGTGCTGCTTTTCACTTAAATACTTCAATCCAAGATAGAGGGCCATTTATCACAATGTTGAATGTGATTTTCTTCTCTACTGGGTAGAGGATTTTTTAGAAGACCTCTTGTGTTAGGATTCTCTAAAGGGACAGAACTAATAGGATATAGGTGTATATATGAAGGGGAATTTATTAAGGTGTATTGACTCATACAATCACAAGGTGTAAGTCCCACAATAGGCCATCTGCAAGCTGAGCAGGGAAGGGAGTCCATCCCAAAACCTCAGATGTCAGGAAGCCAACAGTGCAGCCTTCAGACCATGGCCAAAGGCCCAAGAACCCCTGACAAACCACTGGTGTAAGTCCAAGAGTCCAAAAGCTGAAGAATTTGGAGTCTGATGTTCAAGGGCAGGAAGCATTCAGCATGGGAGAAAGATGTAGGCTGGAAGACTCAGCAAATCAAGTCCTCCCGCATCCTTCTGCCTGCTTTATTCTAGCCTCGCTGGCAGCTGATTAGATGGTGCCCACCCAGACTGAGGGTGGGTCTGCCTCTCCCATCCACTGACTCAAATATTAATCTCCTTTTGTAACACCCTCACAGAGACAACCAGGAACAATACCTTGCATCCTTCAATCCAATCAAGTTGACACTCAATCTTAACCATCACAACTCTGTTTTCAAGTTGACTTATAACTTGACATCCACCACCACCACCATTTTTTTTACAGAAAAAATATGAAGTAGTATGGAATTATGATATATACACATTAAAAATATACAAATTTTAAAAAACAGAGATCAGAAACCACATGGAAGACTTAGGAGAGTAGCAACAATTAAAATTAAAAATTTGAGCTTATGGAAGTTCAAAGAAGAAAATTCAACTCCCAACCATTGGAGATGTTGATTTAGTACATCTGGAGTGGAACTGGGTAATATATTCTTTTTTTAAGCCTGTTATCTAATTCTGGTTAGAGATCGACTGTCTCAGACTGTCTCTCCCAGCTCTTGGTCATCTCCTCCATGATTTTGTCAGGGGCTAAACGTTACCCAATTTAAGGTAAGCTTAAGAGTATTCCTGTTACAGATAGAAAAAAAAAGTTCGTGGGCAGCAGTTCCCAGAAGGTGGGTATGAAATGCCTAGCTCCCTCCCTAATGGAGAAAAGCAAATCTCACCATTCATTATTCACAGGGACTGTTTTGTAGTTCCCTAAAGCAAAGTTGTTTTATCCTGCCTAACTTGGGAGGCATTCTCTTTGGTTCACCCTAATGGAAAACGGAAGAGAAAATGGTTTATCGACTATTCTTGCTGAGACAAGCCTCTGAGTGACCCAAAACAAAAATCAACTAATCAATCCCAAGGCTTCCCACACATTGACTGGAAATCTACCCCCACAAGTTGATGTGGGAGGGAAACACCCAAGTTCCCAGAAAATCCCATTTATCCATAAGACCCTTCTCCTGGTTATTTCAGCCTCGCTAGGGATAGACACTAAAGTGTTATAGCTCTGGTCCATTGCATGAAGAGTTTTCCAGGGCCTGCAAGATGTTCATGGTGGCATCAACTGGCCACCTCAGTCATAAATGGTCCTGGAAATCTGACTTGGATCAGTACTGCCTTCTGATCAAAACTCAGATGATCAGTGATATCCAAGGTCCCTAATAACTACTGAATTCTCAGATTCCAGTGTGTGAGCATGAGACAATGAAGGCAAATGGGTAGAACCTGGCACACACACATCCCAAGCACTGTCACAAAAGGAGGATTCACACATACCAACAAAGTCTCAGACCAAAGCCAAGAAACAGCACCCGATGTTCTTTTCAACCAAGACCTCTGCTTAATTCCAAACATATTCTTCAGGCTGGATGTCGGGCAGCTGAAGGGTGATCAGTCTTCTGCTGGAATTAAAGCCTGCTGTGATGTTAATGAAGAACCACCAGTGGGTTTGCTGGAAGGTAATTTAGATCTACATAATTATGACTTAATCCCTCACCTGGTGACATCAGAAAGGTCCTTACCCAAGTGCAAGCTGCATGGTTTCATGCCACAAAGAGTACAGCTGTGTGGCTCCTGTTCCCTTTTGTGAGTAGTGCTCACATCAGTCATGATAGCTTTATTAAATGGTGTAACCCGACCCAATTCTTGCACACGGAGTGCTATTTCCTAATCAAAACTGCAAAATGTGGCTGAGCAAGCTGTGAAAAGAAAGCTAGGTCTGCATCTTAAATAGCAGATTAACTGCTCTGCATGGGAAAGTTGCTGGGGTGGAGGGGTGGGGACAGCTGAGAACATCAGTACTTCAGGGGTAGCAGTTGGAGGTACTGCCTCTCTAGCAGTTGGAAGTGAAGAAATCCTCACAGCTGTCTTCAGAACTCTACCTCTGGTTCTGGGAACAACTGTCATGGCAGGGACACACATTCAGCCAGTTCCCAGGGCCAACGAGAGCTCTCACTGAAGTGTTTATGCTTCTTGTCCTCCATCCTCCAAGGGAGATGAGACATGGGTGTGAGAAAGAGAAGCCCTTTAGAAAATAGCTTGGAGCCACGTCCAACACAATGCCTGACTCAAATGCAAAGCCAGTGTTTTGTGCCATCACGTATGATAAAGATGTAAGAGTTTCTTAGGCCAGAGGCATTCAAGGAGGGATAGAGTTTATGTCAAGCTTGGGGTAAGGAGGTGGGGAAAGGGTCAAGGTTGTTTCCAGAAGGAGATGGTGTTTGGGCTTCACCTAAAGGATGGTGTTATGAGTTGAACTGTGTCCTGCCCCAAAATGCGTATTTTAAGTCTTAACCTCCAGTACCTCAGAATGTGATCTTATTTGCAATTAGGGTTATTGTAGATGTAATTAGTTAAGATGAAGTCATACTGGAGTAAGGCAAGCCTCTAATCCCATAAGTGGTGTCCTTGTAAAAAGGGTGATGGGACTCAGGACATGCTACTGAAATTGTGGCACTTTGGCATTTGAGAAAACAGCAGAAGCAGGAAGGTCATTTTCACCGTTCCCCTCACCCTTTCTCCCTGAAGCAGGCCATAAAACCTAGGAAGGTCACTCTTTGACCTCCCTCGCTTCTGTCCTGGAGATGCTCATGTGACAGCTCTCCTGTCTTACACCTAGAGGGAAGGAAAGTCACACAGGGATACCAAGAAGGAGCTGAACAAACAGGCCTTCTAGCTCCCCCCAGTGTATTTTCATTAGACGGTTCCCTTTGCTCCTTCCATCACACTTCTTTTTTTTTTTTTTGAGATGGAGTTTTGCTCTTGTCGCCCAGGCTGGAGTGCAGTGGAGCAATCTCAGCTCACCTCCACTTCCTGGATTCAAGTGATTCTCCTGCCTCAGTCTCCCAAGTAGCTGGGATTACAGGTGCCCACCACAACACCCAGCTAATTTTTGTATTTTTTTTTTTTTTTGAGGCGGAGTCTCGCTCTGTCACCCAGACTGGAGTGCAGGGGCCTGATCTCAGCTCACTGCAAGCTCCGCCTCCCGGGTTTACGCCATTCTCCTGCCTCAGCCTCCCGAGTAGCTGGGACTACAGGCGCCCGCCACTTCGCCCAGCTAGTTTTTGTATTTTTAGTAGAGATGGGGTTTCACCGTGTTAGCCAGGATGGTCTCGATCTCCTGACCTCGTGATCTGCCCGTCTTGGCCTCCCAAAGTGCTGGGATTACAGGCTTGAGCCACCGCGCCTGGCCAATTTTTGTATTTTTAATAGTTACAGGGTTTCGCCATGTTGGCCAGGTTGGTCTCGAACTTCTGACCTCAGGTGATCCACCTGCCTTGACCTCCCAAAGTGCTGGGATTACAGGCATGAGCCACTGCACCCAGCCCTCCCATATCACTTCTGCACAGGTTTTACTGGTTCTTTGGGTCTTTATTTATTTATTTATTTATTGAGACGGAGTCTCACTCTGTCACCCAGGCTGGAGTGCAGCGGTGCGATCTCTGCTTACTGCAAACTCCGCCTTCCAGGTTCAAGCGATTCTCCTGCCTCAGCCTCCTGAGTAGCTGGGATTACCACGCCCGGCTAATTTTTGTATTTTTTTTTTTTTTTTTTGAGGCGGAGTCTCGCTCTGTCGCCCAGACTGGAGTGCAGGGGCCTGATCTCAGCTCACTGCAAGCTCCGCCTCCCG
The DNA here is from genome assembly GCF_009764315.1 of Trachypithecus francoisi. Lineage (NCBI taxonomy): Eukaryota > Metazoa > Chordata > Mammalia > Primates > Cercopithecidae > Trachypithecus > Trachypithecus francoisi. The sequence goes on along the minus strand of NW_022681469.1, from coordinate 24,828,429 downwards.
GGTTTACGCCATTCTCCTGCCTCAGCCTCCCGAGTAGCTGGGACTACAGGCGCCCGCCACTTCACCCAGCTAGTTTTTGTATTTTTAGTAGAGATGGGGTTTCACCGTGTTAGCCAGGATGGTCTCGATCTCCTGACCTCGTGATCTGCCCGTCTTGGCCTCCCAAAGTGCTGGGATTACAGGCTTGAGCCACCGTGCCTGGCCAATTTTTGTATTTTTAATAGATACAGGGTTTTGCCATGTTGGCCAGGTTGGTCTCGAACTTCTGACCTCAGGTGATCCACCTGCCTTGACCTCCCAAAGTGCTGGGATTACAGGCATGAGCCACTGCACCCAGCCCTCCCATATCACTTCTGCACAGGTTTTACTGGTTCTTTGGGTCTTTATTTATTTATTTATTTATTGAGACGGAGTCTCACTCTGTCACCCAGGCTGGAGTGCAGCGGTGCGATCTCTGCTTACTGCAAACTCCGCCTTCCAGGTTCAAGCGATTCTCCTGCCTCAGCCTCCTGAGTAGCTGGGATTACCACGCCCGGCTAATTTTTGTATTTTTAGTAGAGACGGGGTTTCACAATGTTGGTCAGGCTGGTCTCGAGTCTGTGACCTCGTGATCCGCCCGCCTCAGCCTCCCAAAGTGCTGGGATTACAGGCGTGAGCCACCGCGCCCGGCTAGATTTTCATTTCTAAAGTCTTCCATGTTACATAAAACTTAAATAAACATATGCATTTTTCTTGCTGGTATGTCTTTTGTTATAGTGGTCTCAGCCATGAATGTTGTTAATGGGTGAGGAAAATACCTTTTTCTCCCTACAGGAGGAAATTTGGAGACACACACATACATGGGAAGATGCCATGTGAAGACTTGAGTTCTGCTGCCACAAGCCTAGGAACCATTAGAAGTCAGGAGAGAGGCCTAGAACAGCTCCTTCCCCAGCACCTTCAGAGGGAGCAAGGCTCTACCAACATACTGATTTTGAACTCCTCGCCTCCAGAACTGCGAGACAATGTATTTCTGTTGTTTTAAGTCACCCAGCTTGTGGTACTTGGTTACAGCAGCCCTGGCAAACGAATACAGGTTTGTAGAACTGTATTTTTAGAAATGGGAAGGTGAACCTCAAGTGGAAGGAAGAGCATGAGCGTACTGGGGTAAGAATATGTATTTATATATTGACAGCATTCAGCAGTTTGGTTCTACTGGAACCAAGGTCTGTAAAGGAGCGTGGGAAGGTTACTGTGGCCAAGTAACAGAGGCTTTGAATGCTGAAAAAGACATCTAAATTTTGGGGCCGGGCACGGTGGCTCATGCCTATAATCCCAGCACTTTGGAAGACCGAAGGGGTAGATCACGAGGTCAAGAGATCGAGACCATCCTGGCCAACATGGCGAAACTCATCTCTACTAAAAATACAAAAATTAGCTGGGCGCGGTGGCGGGCACCTTGAGAGGCTGAGGCAGGAGAATTGCTTGAGCCCAGGAGGTGGAGGTTACAGTGAGCCAAGATTGTGCCACTGCACTCCAGCCTGGCGACAGAGCAAGACTCCATCTAAAAAAAAAAAAAAAGACATCTACATTTTTATCTAGCGGAGTTTGCTTGTTTTGTGTTAATATTTATTTCTATCTATCTTGGCCTAAAATGATTTGAGGTGGCTGACCTTAGCATGTAGATCATGGCAAAGCAGATTGTGGGCCAGGAAGTGACTTGATCAGCACCTGCACGGGAAGATAATCTCGGATGCAACTCCTTGGAGAAACAGAGCCAAACAGCAGCCTAGGTGAGAAGCTGTGGCCATCATCTGAAAACTATGCAAAGCAGGTCTGAACTAGGAAAAGGGCAGCAGGTCAGAGAAGAGGGGATAAAGACAAGAGGTGAAATGATAGGTTGACCTGGCAAATGCTTGCATGTGGGAGGAAGGGAGAGAGAGGAATTGAATGGAACGTGGTCAACATTTGAGCCTGGTGACTGTGAGGACAGTTGGTGCCATTTGCAGATTTAGGAGGAAGCATCACGTGGGGGAGGTGGAGGAGTTTGTTTTGCACACATTGACTCTGAGGTGGTGAAGGGGTCCAGCAGGCAGTTGGACTTAGGAGAAAATGTGCCATTATTCATCCAAACAAGAGAAGTGAGGTTTTGAAGGCAGCTAAAAAATAATGATTCTACTCTGCAAGAAATGAAGTGAAATGGTTAAAAAAAAAATACACAAAAAAGCAAAAAACAAAATAAATTAATCCATTTAGAGGTTGTTCTCATCTAGTCAAATGTGTGTGTGTGTGTGTGTGTGTGTGTGCACTTAGGTACTATTAACAAAGAAAAGGTCTGGTCAGTGGCAAAAACTACTTAAACACTGCTTTTAGCGAAGTCATCCCTCTCTTCAGAAGGATGGAGTACTCTTGTTTGGCAAGGAAGGTCCCTCTCAACTAGAAAAACAGATGCAGGAACTCCAGCCCGAGGTCCCCGCAGCCCACAGGGGTGATCTCTTGCTTTGCTCTCCTGGCTGTCCCAGGAAGCAGAAGTGGAAACATTTGAGATGACAGCAGCTCTGCTTTCTTTGTAGAGTTAATTAGCTGGTGAATACTGAGTTCTCCCACAGAGAGGAAGCTCGGGTTATCAAAGTATTAATTGATGCATCTGGAGAAAGAGAGAAGCAGCCCCATCTGGATAGAGCTTGGATGCTTTTAGCGCCAGAATGGAAGAGAGGCCTTTCCTTAAATTACAGTAAGAAAAGCCTGGTTCAGCTAAACAATGAGGGGTAGTAGAATCTAACTCACACTCAACCCTACTTAACACCTTCTCTTCTTAAGTATTTATTAAGCCTGGTACAAGTGACAAATACCACATGTGATCTGTTGTCACCAAACTCATTAAGACAAATAATATTGAATAAGATCACACAGGATGGCTTGCCGTGGGAACTACTTACTACTTCAGGCTGGGTGCCATGGCTCATGTCTGTAATCCCAGTGCTTTTGGTGGCTGAGGCAGGTGGGTCACCTGAGGCAAGGAGTTCAAGACCAGCCTGGCCAACATGGTGAAACCCCATATCTACTAAAAATACAAAAATTATCTGGGTGCAGTGGCACACGCCCATAGTCCCAGCTACTCGGGAGGCTGAGGCAGGAGAATCGCTTGAACCTGGGAGGCAGAGCTTGCAGTGAGCCCCAGATCGCACCACTGCACTCCAGCCTGGGTGACAGAGTGAGACTCCATCTCAAAAAAAAAAAGGGGGGGGGATTAAAAACTTAAACATGAGACTTCAAACTGTAAAACTACTAGAAGAAAGCACAGGAAAAAAATGATTCTTAATGTTGATCTTGGTGTAAGCCAAAAATAAAACTCTAAGCTCTCCCCCTGACCCCCAACTGACTGAATGACTAGTCTCTCAGCCAAGGACATTCCAAAGTAAACCTGAAAAATTAGTTCAGGCCATGACGGGAAGAGGGGGGGTCAGACATTATACCCTCCTCCCTTTGCAATACAAACACAGCTGACCAACATTAACATTAAAACAGAGATCTTAAGACTGACAAAACAGACTTTTGTAACAATAAGATACTGAATTCCAATCTGACGCTAATATACCATCACATGACAGGTAGCAGGCCCTGAAAGAAATCAAAGTGTTTTACCCCAAAATATATTTCTTTGACATATTTTGAAATGGCCCTGCAAAACTATTTCTTGCAGGGAAAATTTACATTCTGGAGAGAATCCCCTTCCATTTCCAGGTCATTTCCTGATCCAGGAGAGAACTAACTAAGAGTCTGGCACCTTTTTAGGTCTGATAAGAGTCATTTACCATCTATTCTCTCTGAAGCCTGCTACCTGGAGACTTCATCTACATAATCAAAACTATGGTCTCCACAACCCTTTATCTTAACCCAGACACTCCTTTCTATCGATTCTAGGTCTTTAGATAATTACTTAACTCTTTCAACCAATTGTCAATCAGAAAGTCTTTGAATCCACCTATGACCTTGAAGCCTGCACTTTGAGTTGTTCCATCTTTTCAGACTGAACACCTTACATGTATTGATTGATGTCTGATTGAAACTTCTGTCCCCCTAAAATATATAAAATCAAGCTGTAACCAACCACCTTGGGTACATGTTCTCAGATTCTCCTGGGGAATGTGTCATGGGCCTTCGTGACTTATATTTGGCTCAGAATAAACCTTTTTAAATATTTTACAGTTTGACACTTTGTTGACATTGGTCTTGGCAACAATTTTTTGGATGTGACAGAAAAGTGCAGGCAACAAAAGCAAGGATAAACAAGTGGCATTGCAACAAAATGAAAACCTTCTGCACCACAAAAGAAACAATCAACAGAATGAATGAGAGAAAATGTTTGCAAACCACATATCTAACAAGGTGATAACATCCAAAATATATAAGGAACTCATATAACTCAATAGCAAAGAACACAAATAACCAAATTTAAAAAGGAGCAAAGGACCTGGGTAGACACTTTTTCAAAGAGGACATACAAATGGCCATAGGTATATGAAAAGATGCTCAACATCACTATCAAGGGAAACAGCGGTTGGTGAGTGATATGGTTTGGCTGCATTTGCCCACCAAAATCTCATGTTGAATTGTGATCCACAGTGTTGAAGGTGGAGCCTGGTGGGAGGTGATTTGATCATAGGGGTGGTTTCTAATGGTTTGGCACCATCTCCCTAGTGCTGCCTCATGATAGAGTTCTTGTGAGATCTGGTTTTTTACAAGTGTGTAGCACCTCCCACTTTGCTCTCTCTCATGCCAGCCATGTGCTTACTTCCCCTTCACCCTCCACCACGATTGTCAGTTTCCTGAGGCCTCCTCAGAAACAGAAGCCTGTACAACCCACAGAACCGGGAGCCAATTAAGCCTCTCTTCTTTATAAGTTACCCAGTCTCAGGTATGTCTTTATAGCATTGTGAGAATGGATTAATACAGTGAGGATGTGGAGAAAATTGAACGCTTGTACACCATTGGTAGGAATGTAAATTGATACAGTCATTATGAAAAACAGTATAGGATTTTCTTAAAAATAGAGCTATCCTGTGATCTGGCAACTCCACTTGTGGGCACATAGCCAAAGGAAATGAAATCAGGATTTTGAAGGAATAGCTACATTGCTATGTTCATTGTAACATTATTCACAATAACCAAGATATGAAAACAACCTAAATGCCCATTGGCAGTTGGATGTGTAAAGAAAATGTCAGATACATGTATATATATGTGTGTGTGTGTGTGTGTGTGTGTATGTATATAACATTGTGTGTGTGTGTGTGTATAACATTGTGTGTGTGTGTGTGTGTGTGTGTGTGTGTGTGTGTGTGTGTTTTGAGATGGAGTCTTGCTCTGTCACCCAGGCTGGAGTGCAGTGATATGATCTTGGCTGACTGCAACCTCCACCTCCTGGGTTCAAGCAATTCTCCTGCCTCAGCCTCCTGAGTAGCTGCGACTACAGGTGGGCACCACCACACCTGGCTAATTGTTGTATTTTAAGTAGAGATGGGGTTATGCCATGTTGACCAGGCTGGCCTCAAACTCCTGACCTCAGGTGATCCGCCCACCCTGGCCTCCCAAAGTGCTGGATTACAGGAATGAGCCACCAGTCCTGGACAGTATAAAACATTGTTGATTTTGATGTTTGATGCACATAGGTTTTCAATTTTGATGTCATCTTGCTACTTGTCATCTTTGCTTTTGTTTCCTGTACTTTTATGTCATATCCAATCATATGTATTATATATATACACATATACATATATATACAATAAACATATATATAAAATGAAATATTATTCAGTCTTAAAAGGGAAAGAAATCCTGTCATTTGCAACAACATGGATAAACCTGGAAGACATTATGCTAAGTGAAGTAAGCCAAATACTGAAAGGGAAATAGTGCATGATCTCATTCATATGTGGAATATTTAAAAAGTGAAACTCATAGCAACAGAGGGTAGAATGGTGGTTCCCAGGGGCCCGAGAGAGGACGAAATAAGGAGATTTTAGTAAAGGGTACAAAGTTTCAATTATGCAAAATGACTAAGTTCTGGAGATCTAGTGTATAGCATAGTGACTATAATGAACAATATAGTATTGTATACTAAAATTTGCTAATAGAGTAGATCTTCAGCGTTCTCGCCACACATGCACACACACATACACAAAGGAAAATGACAACTATACAAGCCAATGATATGTTAATCAGCTTGATTGTAGTGATCATTTTACAATGTGTACTTATATCAAAACATCAGATTGTATACCTTAAATATATATAATTTTTATTTGTCAATTATACCTCAGTGAAGCTGAAGAAAAAGAGGGGAAAGCCTTAATGATATTGGATTTGGCAATGACTTTTTGGACATGACAGCAAAAGCATAGGCAATAAAAGTAAAAATAGATAAACTGGACTACATCAAAATTAAAAACTTCTTTGCATCAGAAGTCACAATCAACAAAGTGAAAACACAACCCATAGAATGGGAGAAAAAACTACTTGCCAACCATGGATCTGATAAGAGGTTAATATCCAAAATATATAAAGAACTCCTGGCCGGGTGTGGTGGCTCACGCCTGTAATCCGAGCACTTTGGGAGGCTGAGGTGGGCGGATCACAAGGTCAGGAGTTTGAGACCAACCTGACCAAGATGATGAAACCCCATCTCTACTAAAAATACAAAAATCAGCTGGGCGTGGTGGTGCACGCCTGTAATCCCAGCTACTCAGGAGGCTGAGGCAGGAGAATTGCTTGAACCCAGGAGGTGGAGGTTGCAGTGAACCGAGATCTTGACATTGCACTCCAGCCTGGATGACAGAATGAAACTCTGAATCAAAAAAAAAACAAACAAACAAAAAGACAAAACAAAACAAAAACTCCTACAGCTCAATAATAACAAAACAAATAACCCAATTTAAAAATGGGCGAAGGACTTGAATAGACATTACACCAAAGAAGATATACAAATGTCAAACAAGCACATGAAAAGATGAAAAGATGCTCAACATCATCAATAATTAGGGAAATGTAAATGGAAACCACAATGAGAAATAATCTTGCTCCCTTTAGGATGGCTGCTATAAAAAAAAGAAAATAAGTGTTGATGAGAATGTAGCAAAATTGAAACCCTTGTGCAGTGTTGGTAAGAATGTAAAATGGTGCAACCAGTGTGAAAAACTATATGGCATTTTCTAAAGCCAGTGTATTACCATATGATCTAGCAGCTCGATTTATAGGTATATACCTCAGATAATTGAAAGAAGGTTCTTAAAGGGATATTTGGACACCCAAGTTGATGGCAATATTATTCATCATAGCCAAAAGGTGGAAGCAACCTAAGCGTCCATTGACAAGGTGAGTGGGCAAGCAAAATGTGCTCTATCTATACAATGAAATATTATTCAGCCTTAAAAAGGAAGGAAATTCAGACAGATGCTACAACATAGATGAATCTTAACAGCGTTATGCAAAGTGAAGTAAGCCAGTAACAAAAAGGCACATACTGTATGATTCCACTTATATGAGGTATTTCGACTAGTCAAATTCATAGAGGCAGAAAGTAGAATGGTGTTTGCCAGGGAACAGGGGAGAAAGAAATAGGGAGTTATCATTTAGTAGCAATGGACTTTCAATTTTGGAAGGTGAAAGATCTCGAGACAGGTGGATTGCACTGCAGTGTGAATGTATTTAATGCCAGTGGACTATACACTTAGACATAGTTAAAAGGTAAATTTTATGTTATGTGTATTTTACCACAATGTTTTTAAAGGCTGTAGTATTAAGAGAAACTCAATACCTAAAGAGTTAAAATCAAATTTCTCTAAAATGGTTTTTCTTCAAAAGAATTTTGTAGAAGTCCATAAATCACTTTCAGAATGAGTTTCCAGTCCAGACGGACTTTTGAGTAGCTTGATTTGCTCAGGAATGAAAGTCAGAACGTGACAAAGTGAGAACTTCTTGAGGATGCCTGAATAATGAATGACTTTGAAAAATGCCCTATGTCTCAATTTATTTATAATGGAAATACCAAGCCTACTCAAAGCTGTTTGTATGTGCAAGACTGTATATGTATCAGTAAATAATTCAAACACAAAATCACTCACCTTGATATCTAAAGGCAATGAGGGACAAAGGTCAGGCTTCTGTCTTATTCCTCACAAGGCAATGGATTTTTGTCCTCCAGAAATGCATGTTGCTGATGTCCTATGCCTCACCAGAAGGCCCTGTGTGAAATGACTCAGGGTGTGATTCTCTTTTTATGATACTCTTTCCATTTTAAACATTTAATGTTTGATTTGAAGGGGAAGGAATTTCAAAGCCACTTCTTGTCTACTTGTACTTTTTCATGCAAGTGTGGCTCTTTTCACTATTATTATCTTATTATTTCTATGTGCATCCTAGACTTTGTAGTATTCTTAATGGTTGGCATCGTCACAAACTTTAAGGAAGGCTGGAGCACTTTGCAGACAGTGGTGCACAAAATGGGCGAGGATGTTCATGCAGAGCACCCATGAGGCCCACTTGGCTGGATGGGAAGGCTGGTACAGCAACATTCAAAGATGTAAGGTTTGTTCTTTCCCTTTAAGAGATTCTAAAGGACTTTCTGTTTGCTGTGGTTTGAACATCTCCTCCAAAACACATGCTGAAACTTGGTTGCCATTGTGAGGTGTCAAGAGGTGGGGCCTTTCGGAGGTGGTTGGGCCATAAGGACTCTGTCTTCATGAATGGATTATGTGTTTATCATGGGAGTGGGTTAGTTATTTTGGGAATTTGGCCCCCTTTTCGTCTCTGTCTTGTGCCCTCTCACCCTCTCTTGCCCTTCTGCCTTCTACCCTTTTACTGTGAGATGATCCTTGCCAGATGTGGCACCATGCTCTTGAACTTCCCAGCCTCGAGCACTGTAAGAAATAAAATTATTTTCCTTATAAATTACTGTCTTTGGTATTCTGTTATAGCAGCAGAAAAAAGACTGACACTGTTCTTTACTTAGAAACTTCTCTAAGTGTTACATGCTGTGATAGTTAATTTTGTCAATTTGAGTGGGATATGAGGTGCCTAGATATTTGGTCAGGTTTTATTCTGGGTGTGTGTGTGAGGGTGTTTCTAGATGAGATTAACATACAAATGGGTGGACTGAAGAAAGCAGATTGCCCTCCCTAATGTGGTGTGCTTCATCCAATTAATTAAAGACCTGAATAGAACAAAAAAGCTGAATAAGAGGAAACTTTGTCTGCCTGGCTTCTTGAGCTGAGATTTTGGTCCTCCCCTGCCTTCAGACTGGCATTTACACCATTAGTTCTCCTGGTTCTCAGGTGCTTGGACTTGTACTGGAATTTTACCACCTGCTCTCCTGAGTCTCCAGCTTGCAAACTGAAGATCATGGAATTCTTAATCTTCATAATTGCATGAATCAATTCCTTATAATATGTATGTATGTATCTATAGCCTGTTCTATTCATTCTGTTTCTCTGAAGAAACATCTTCCATCCTATTGGTTCTCTTTCTCTGGAGAACCCTGACTATGAATACACTTGCATTGTGGGAAAGATTTGCAACTTCTTTTTTGGCCTTTATAGCAGCAAAGATTTGTTTATTACGGAAGATAGTACTCACAGTAGCAAAGACTAATATGAAACTAATCACTTCAGTGAGAGTCAGAAAATAAAGTCTTTTACTAACCAGTTGAGTGAGACTGTAGGCATCTCACATCCTATATACATCCAGGTACTGTATGTATAAGTTAACTTTTACTGCCTTTCAAACTATCCCAAATATTAGTGGCTTAAAATAGCCATTGATTTGGCTTATGATTCTTTGGGTTGCCTAAGCAGTTCTTCTGGCCTGAGTCATCTCAACTGATTTTTACTGTGCTCCCTCATAAATCAGTTGGCAAGGCAGCTGGTACCAAATAATCTGGGCTAGCTTCATTCTCATGTCTGGCAATGGGATACAGTTGGCCAGGCCCACAAGGGAAACTGGCCCCAGCATCTCTTGTTATCCCACAGGCTAGCCTAAGCTTCTTCACAGGGTGGTCACAGCATTCCCAAGAGCAACAAGAACGAGTAGCCAATGGCCAAGCATTTGTACCACATTTGCTACTGCTTTTTGGCCAAAGCAAGTTTCATGGTCAAGCCCAGATTCAAGGGGTAGAGAAATAGATTCCACTTCTTAATTGGAGAGCTACAAAAGTCACCTTGCAAGGGTTGTGCATGCAGGGATGGGAAGAATTGGTAGCTGTCTTCGCAATCTAGCATGCGGAATCAGCCAACTTTATACTCATCTCCTTGAACTTTTCTTGTAACCTTGGAAGGTAGGCATTCGGGCTAGTTTGGATTAGATCTCAGGCCTGACTCTAAATGAGTCCTGTTAGCCCCTCTGAATGCTACTTTGTGTCTTTTTAATTCTTTGGAGGCTGCAGAGTCTAGGCCCTCCTCTCTGAGACAAGCATCCTGATCATTTCATTCCAAACACTCATCTGCAGGGATGTCATTTCACTTAGGAGGAACGAAGTGGCAGATGCATTTGGCATAATCACCAAAAAGATGAGTTTGTGGGGAGTTATACATGTTTATAAAGCATACCACTATGTGCAGGAGACTTTCAGCAAGAAAGAGAAACACCCTTGTGGGAGAGAAGTAACTGAGGAAGTTTGGATACAAGGTATAAATAAAAGTTCTATAAGGTGCCTAAAAGGTACAGTAGATCACAGGCAACAGAGTCTCCTATTAACCTCATGGGAGAGCATCATCTGTGTGTAACAGACGTCACCTAAGACCAGGAGTTATAAGGCTCCTACCTTCTCCTCACTGCTGTCAGGACCTCTAGCTGTGCCCATCTTTTCTTCCTTTGTTTTAACTCTCATCTCTAGATTCTGCTTAGACATTTGACACGATTTCCTCCTTTTCCTCACTCATGTCCCTTTTCTTACAGGAAGGCAGTACCCTCGTCCTTCTTCCGACTTGCTGTGAGCAGAGTTTATTTCTATATTATTAATAATTACTTCTCAGAGACTTCCTGCAGCACAGCCCAGCAAGCCTCCTCCCCTTTATCTCTACTGCTTCCCCTTCCCAGAATGCCCACTTCCTTCTCCCCTTTCAGGGTCTCGCTCAATTCTTACCTCTTCCCTAAAGCTCCTGAGCAACGTTGTCTTGGGACAGATTTGACCCCAAGTGAGATTTTTCTCTTAACTCCCCTGGACTGGCTCAAGCATTACATTATCTGAGTCCAGGAGTGAGCCCCGTCTGCCAGCAGTGGTAAGGGGAAAGTGATGGCCACTGCTGCCTCCAATTCAGTCCCTCCCTGAAGACCTGTAACATAACTCCAGACCAATCAGGTGGAACCTATCTCCTCTTGTATACTTTTAACTTATATGTTTGGTGTAGGTGTCCTGCTGCTCCAACCGTAATGCAAATCCCTTGAATAAAGAGACCAGGACTTTAACTTTTTCTGTATCCCCAGTGCCTGAAACAGCCCTCTCTGTGTAGTAGGGCCTTATAGATTGTATAACCAGTCGGTGATAATGGTGACTTGGGTGTTACCTGTGCTTTATATCAAAGCCTGCATGATTTGCTTTTCCATAAAGCAGCACTGTTCCACACTTGTTCTTAACTAGATGAACTGTGTTGCTATTTTTGAAGTGTATGTGCTCTGGCAGGATTTCTCGAACCTTTCATGTGTCTGTCTTCTATTTGCTCTTCTTTCTGTTTTTATTATTCAGCGCCACTGGGACGCTTTAGTTATTAAAACTTGTGTCTCTCAAGCACTTCTTCCTTTTACCACCTCCTGTAATCACAGGAGTGCCTAGACTCTGAAGGCTCCAAAGAATTAAAAAGATACAAGCTAGCATTCAGAGGAGCCAACAGGACTCATTTAGAGTCAGACCTTAGCAATTACTCATAAATTTCTTCCTGAATTTCTCCTGGTCTTCTTTGATCTCCCGACTGTCCTAGTGTAACATTCTCAAGTCCTCATATCTTCATCCCCAAAAGATTTCACACAGTCCCTTCTGGTCATCATTTTAATCATTTTGATTTTAAGTCTTTGTGACTTCCCTGATGATATCCAGTTTTGTGTCTGCTAAGATAATCCGACCTAGAAATTCTCAGTAATCCTTATCTAGTCCTGTGTTCAGATTTTATTCACAACATGATGCTTGCAATTCCTTTGCAACAATTCTTCATTGGCTTAACTTTTTTTCGCCTTGGTCTCTGAGCTTTTAAGATTATCTTTTCTTGGACTGCAATTTTTATCTTTGATCTCAACACCAGTATCCGATCTGGGTTTTCTATTATTGGGGCAACCTCCAAAGCGTCTTTGATAATCTGCTAGGATGGATATTATTTGGCTCAGTCGAATTCTGCCTAGACTTTATCGGATCTTATTAGCGCAATTTCTTGTGACAATTATATTCTGAATGTAGCTGATTTCTGCAAAGGTAACACCTGCATTCCTCATCCGTTGTTGGCTTTTCTCAACTTTATAATCATGAGGCTCAAAGTGTTTGTCTAACATTTTAAAGGGCCCCTCTCCACCATACTGGGTCAAGGCTCCAGGTGAAATTCTCATGGCTCCTATATTTTCCCTCCTTAGCCCTTATGACAAATAAAACGACATGATTATTAGTGTAATCGTTTGCTTAATGTCTATATACCCACTAGGCTTTTATGAGATAACAAGCTTTCTTCTTCCTAGACAGGGATAAGAAACCATCAAAGGATAATAAGTTAATTCATCAAATTATCTCAAATTTAAGGTTCTCCTCCATAAAGTTTTACTGAAGCAGTTGAGTGGAAGCACAGCGTTTTGATTAAGGATGTAGGCTGGGAAACCAGGCTTTGTATCGGAGTCCTAGTTTTGTCACTATTTGACACAGTGGATTGAAGGTTACATGACCTTTCTATGCCTATCCTTCCTCATCTATAATATGGGAATAATAATATTAATCTCTAGAGATTAAGTGAGTTTATATATGTAAAGCACTTAGTTGGCATTTAGCAATTACTCATAAATATGAATGTGGTTGTGTTTTAATTGTTATTATTATGTTAATACTAATGGTGCCTTCTATTGTCTATCTTCTCTCTTCATTTCAAGGTGTTCTGTAAAAATTACAGTGTTCCATAAAAAATTACCATGAGTTTGAAGTGTTGCCATCTCAACTTGTCTGAGAAGCACTGTTTGTCCTTGCACAAAAGGGGTGTAAGGATGTACAGGGGAAGGGGACGCACATTCTTTGCCTTGCCCAAGGTCCACACTCCTAGAAAGGCATTCTTTCCAAATATAGGCAACAGAAGGTGCACCTGGCCTCTTCTTTCCATTCTGAATGAGGTTAGGTGCTGGCTCCAGACTGGGGGAACAACTCAGTTGCACACAGAAGAGTTTGAGGTAAGTAAGAGTTAATAATAACACCAACGCAAAGATATCATGAAGTTGAAGCTGGAGTCAGCACCCTCTTTCCAACTTAAGCTCTTTACCCCTTTGGTTCTCCCTCCAGGACAGCCTATCCTGGATGCCCTCTCAAAAAATGCACTCTTGGCCGGGCGCGGTGGCTCAAGCCTGTAATCCCAGCACTTTGGGAGGCCGAGACGGGTGGATCACGAGGTCAGGAGTTCGAGACCATCCTGGCTAACACGGTGAAACCCTGTCTCTACTAAAAAATACAAAAAAAGCTAGCCAGGCGAGATGGCTGGCGCCTGTAGTCCCAGCTACTTGGGAGGCTGAGGCAGGAGAATGGCTTAAACCTGGGAGGCGGAGCTTGCAGTGAGCTGAGATCCGGCCACTGCACTCCAGCCCGGGCGACAGAGCGAGACTCCGTCTCAAAAAAAAAAAAAAAAATGCACTCGAGTATCATCATGTCACTCTTCTACTTTCTCCTTCCTCTCACCCAAGGTGGCAAGGATCCAGTGCTATCACAAAAGACCCTGCTCTCCAGAACAATCATATCCCACTGTCTTTGCCCACCTCACTTAATTCCCTGGTCCGAGAAACCTGAGGTCTTCCTGCCTGCTCCAACACACACACACACACGCACACACGCATGCACGCACGCACACACGCACCCCATTCTCACTCTCTCTCTCTCCCATTTTTAGAGTCTCACCATGGCCAGGTTCTCTATGCCTTATGATAAGTTCTTGAGCAACTAATTCATACTTTTGGAGAAAGAAGAGTATTAATGGTTAATTTTAGGGGCTTTGGATCCAGGAAGACCTGAGTTGATATGCCACTTTAGACACAAATTTTGTAACTGGGCAATTGCTTACCATCTTTGGGCCTCTTTCTTCTCCTTTGAAAATAGGGATGTCAATCCTATTTCAGAGGGTCGTTGGAATAATTAAACGAGATATGCGTATAGCATTTAGAACAGGCCTGGTTTACAGTAAGCAATGAATAAATGGAAGTGATTATTGATGTTTTTGTACTAATGAGAAGAGTTTAGAGTAAATAGTTCCTCCCCTCACCTCCTCTCCCTCTAATTCTGTCTTCTCTGCCTGATAAAATAACTTGTTTTATGGATACAATGGCTTGTAATTCGATGCCCAGAATCCCAAAGTAGGGATTCTATTAGTAAAAGTCCAGCCTAGTGAGCAGTTTGGTGAACTAGCATGAGCAAAAACTGAGCAACAAGAGGTCTAGACTCTAATTCCTGCTCTGGGGCTTACAAGCCTGGCAATTTGGGGCAAGTCATTAGCCCCTGAAGGCTATTAATTTCTTCTGTAAAAAGAATTGGGATAAGATGGACTTGTAGTTTCATTCTGGTTTTTATATTCTATGGTTCTATATGAAAAGGTTTTTCTCTGAATGAATTCTTTCATTAATACTTAAAAAACCTTGACTGATGTATTTTTTCTTCTGAGACCTCTTATTGGGTAGCTTTATCTTGACTCACATTTTTTTTCACACGCAAAAGTGGTAGTTGAAGGTGGACTGTGGAGCTGGTCATTCTAGGTCTGGACTTCAGTACCACCACTTGGCTTTTGACCTCTCTGAGTTATTTAACTTCTCTGAGGCTCAGTGGTCTCATCTGTCTAATGAGGATAGACAGAGGGTAGATGTGAAGATCAAAGGAGGCAGAATTCTTAGACCATATGACCTCAAAGGTTATAGTTTGATTGCCCTGTGGGACATTAACCAGTTTTGTCTATAACTTGGCAAACTTATTTCAGAATATCTTTTCTCACGGACTCTGAATACCTAATTACTATCTTCCTGATTTCTTCATTAATTAGTGAGTCAAATAGAATCTTTCACATGTGCTTCATTCTATTTTTTATATAAGAATGCTCTTTTTAACTTTTTGAAAATTATTCTTTGACTGCCTTCAGACACTGTCCTCAATAGACCGACATTGGTGAAACTCACTAGAAACGCTGATTAAGTTACTGAAAAAAAGAAAAACGATCGAGATTTGCATTTTTACACTTTCTGCCTGATTCTTCCCTATGTTACTTAGCCAAAGCCAAGCCCTACGAGGGTTAGGGTGGGGAAAATTCCCTTGGAGGAATCTCTACTTATTGGAAAAAGAAATAAGCAAAAAGCAAGATGAGCCTGGCAGAAAGAGATACTTTGCTTATGGCCTTTACATTTATGACTAGCAAGATAATGAAGGAAGGTAATTCTGAAAGCTTTATGTCAGTTTTAACGGCCCCTCAAGCACTGAGAAAGATAATAGTCAATGGATGGTGTCCATAAGGATTTTTTCTCCTTCTCCCCTGACAGCCATTGACAGGATCATTTTGTATTTGCAACTGCTGTCACTGAAGCGTGCAGAAAAGGCCCTGTAAGGCCAGGAAGATGAGGGTTACTTCCCTGCAAGGATCTCTATTGTCATCACTATGGCAATAATAGTTACTATAATTTTCATTCTGCTTTTCTATAGAGTGTCGACTTTGTGGAGCTTAAGGCTATGGGATTTGGGTCACATAAAATCACACTAGCATAAAATCACGCTTTGTTATCTTGAAAGAGTATTTTTTTTAACTGCAAAGAGAGCCTATGCAACAATATTAAAATAATTGCCAATGCAGGTCACTTGACTAATATAATTATTTATGGGATGCTAATAGCTTTTCAGACGCTTTCAGATACAGTGTCAATTTGACAGCAGTTTTTTCTCTCTCTGTTTGGATTGTTAGACCACTGCCAGTTTTTCTCCCCAAGGACAAGGCTTATCATTGGGGGGTGGGGGTGGGGAATGTAAATTAATTGGAAATTAGCTCTCAGGCGTCGTCCGGTAGTTTCTCTTTATTATCTGCAATTAAATCATAAGGACAGGAACCATGCCTTCTATTTCACTTGTACGCACCCTCATCTCCTAGCGTCGCGCTCTGCATAAATTTCAATGGTACTAGCTTTCCTACAGTCAGCTTTAGAGACATTAGACACTTCCAAAGTACAACTCTGCGGAAAGAGCCCTTTGGGAATGAAGCGGGAACCGTGGCGCACCTGCGATCCTAGCGCGGGATGACAAAACTCTAACAGGGGTCTCAGGGTAGGGAGGAAACAACTGGAGACAAAGAAAGGGGGTATAGCGAAAAGAGGTGAAAACAAGAAAGATAAGCGAATAGAACGGACCAAAGAGAGAAAAATAACAGAAGAGGTTGAGAAAAAGAAAAGTCAAGTGGAGCTCCCACTGCCCCGCCTGCAGTAGGCGAGCACGCGCGGAGGAGACTACAGGCCCCAGAATCCCCTGCGGTTCCCCTTGCCGGAGGGTCAGTCTCCTAGGCAACCCCGCTAAACAAGATGGCGGCCACCAAGAGGGCCCTCCTGAGGACCAGAGCTGCCTCTCTCCTGAGAGGCTTGGGCAGATCCCAAAGTGGAGCCCGATCGTTACAGTTTCGTTCAGAAAAAGAGCGTCAGCCTTGCTGGTCTTCTTTTCCCATGGGGCAGAAGACGAAAGGCAGGTCTAACATAGCCTCCTCCTACCTGCTCCAGCAGCTCATGCACCCCTATCAGGAGCTGGACGCGGACGGAGACGAAGACCAGAGCGAGGGCGAGGCGGGATCCGAGGAGTCCTCAGAGTCCGAAATGCTGAATTTGGAGGTGTGTCTTCCCCGCTACCCCTCACTCCCTGGCTTCCTCGTCCAGCCGTCAGGCCCTGCTACTTCAGCGGCAGCTTCCCGATGCACCCCCACCAGCCCGAAGCTTCCCACACCTTCTCAGGCTCTCTCGCCTGCAGGAACGCCTCTTCCCCTTCTTTTCTTCCCCTGTCTGTTACCCCATTTTCTCACCCCCTGCCTGAAATAGCTCTAAATATCTCCTTTCTTTTTTCATTAACACATTTGATTTCTTATGAGTCAAGTTAACACAGCGTCACTTTGAAAGAGTGTCTTGATAATTGTCTGGGAATTATGGCTTTAGCTTTTTCAAAATTATACTTTGACAGTCTTGTGAATAGGTAGAGTTCATCTCTGACATTGCCAGCACCTGTTGCCCATGGCTATGACATACTTCCACACTCTTCCTCAGTTTTAGTCCCGTCAGCCTCCCTCCAGGAAAAATAATAATAATATAATAATAATAATAATAATAATCCTCTTTTGAAAGTGCTTCTTCAAAGACTAAGTGACTTAAAAGTTGAATACATTACTTCTGTCAGGGGCATATGCCTTATACAAGCAACATGCACACACACCAGAAAAGAGCCCTAGAATGTTCAAACAGTCAGCTCGTTGTGGGAGTATTTTAGGATGTGGGGAATGTTCCCATCATCCCACCTGTATTGACTGGGGTGGCGGCTTCACGTTTCACATGACTCTTGATTCGATTCCCTCCTTTCTACAATACCTCTTCTGACCACCACACAATTCCTCTTCTTTCTTACGCTTATTGTCGTCCTTTTCCTTTCTTAGTCCACTGCTGTCTTCTTGTCCTTTTTCACTTCTCATCACATCCCTTTTTTCTCTTGGCTTCTAATAAATTGCTTTCTTTCAAACGCGTAATTTAATTTGCTTCCTTTCTATTTTATTTATTTGTTTTTTGAGATGCAGTCTCATTCTGTCACCAGGCTGGAGTGCAGTGACGCCATCTCCGTTCATTGCAAGCTCCACCTCCTGGGTTCAAGCGATTCTCCTGCATCAGCCCCCTGAGTAGCTGGGACTACAGGTGTGGGCCACCACGCCCAGCTAATTTTTTTTTTTTTGTATTTTTAGTAGAGACGGGGTTTCACCATGTTAGCCAGGATGGTCTCAATCTCCTGACCTCGCGATCCGCCCACGTTGGCCTCCCAAAGTGCTGGGATTACAGGCATGAGCCACCGCACCCGGCCTAATTTGCTTCCTTTCAATACACTGTTAGGTTCTTCTCTTTGTCTTAGCTGCCAGGAAACTTAGATTCAATAGTTTTTCTTAGTTTCAAAGTTTTCTTTAGGTTTTCTCTCCCCTTTCCTTTTCCTTCACAGTATAAATTGCATGAAATTCTTTTCAGAAGTAAATATAATGTAGAGAAATAGAATATTTTCTTTTCTTCTTTCTTCCTCTTTCTTTCTTTTCTTCTCCTTCCTTCCTTCCTTCCTTTCTTCCTTCCTTCCTTCCTCCCTCCCTCCCTCCCTCCGTACCTTCCTTTCTCCCTTCTTGCCTTCCTGCTTTCCCCTCCTTCCCTCTTTTCCTTCCTTCCTTCCTTCCTTTTTTCCTTCCTCCCTCCCTCTCTTTCTTTCTTTCTTTCTTTCTTTCTTCTTTCTCTTTCTTTCCTTCTTTTCTTCTTTCTTTCTTTCTCTTTCTTTCTTTCTTTCTTTTTTCCTACCTTCCTCTCTCCCTTCCTTCCTGCCTTCCCCTCTCTCCCTCTTTCTCTTCCTTCCTTCCCCTCCCTCCCTCTCTTTTTCTTTCTTCCTTTTTTCTTCCTTCCTTCCTCCCTTCCTTCCTTCCTGTCTTCCCCTCCCTCCCTCTTTTCCTTCCTTCCTTCCTTCCTTCCTTCCTCTCTCTCTCTCTTTCTTTCTTTTCCTTCCTTCTCTTTCTTTTTTCTTTCTTTCTCTTTCTTTCCTTCTTTCTTTCTTCCCTCCCTCCTTCCCTTCCTCCCTCCCTCCCCTCCACTCTCTCCTTCCTGCCTTTCTTCCCCCCACCCCTCTCCTTCCCTCTCTTCCCTCCCCCCCTCCCCTCCCCTCCCATCCTCTCCTTTCCTCTCCTCTTCTCTCCTCTTCTCTTTCTTTCACAGTGTCTTACTCTGTCACCCAGACTGGAATACAGTGGTGCAGTCATGACTCACTGCGGTCTCAACCTACTAGGCTCAAGTAATCCTCCTGCCTGAGCCTCCTGAGTAGCAGGGACTACAGGTGTACATCAGAGTGCCTGGCTAATTCTTGTATTTTTTGTAGAGACGGGGGTCTCACCATATTGCCCAGGCTGGTCGTAATCTCCTGGGCTCAAGCAATCTGGCCACCTCAGCCTCCCTAAGTGCTGATGTTACAGGCATGAGCCACTGTGCCCAGCCTAGGATATTTTCAGTGCTCTCATTCTGTGACATTCTTCTGGTTTCCCCTCTTTGCATCTTTGCAAAGATTCATAGTCACCTTTTCTCTTTGAGGCCAAACATATTTCTGTATTATGCCTGTTCCCTTTCACAAACTCCTTTCCTCATTTGTCCTATTTCTCCTTATTCTCCCCTTTCTAACCTGCAGTGTCTTCTGTTACTCTGATTCCTCTATTAACCACTTGGGTTCCCCTTCCTTTGTAATGTCCTTCTGTTCACTTTCAACATTTGGCCTGTTTTTTTTTCCCCCCCATCCTCATCCTCCATTTTGTCTTTCCTCTTTTTTTACTTCTACGTGAGCTAGTTCCCATTAGTTATGCTTAAAGTTGACCATAGAAAGCTATTAATTATTCTGTTCATTATTACTTCTTTTGTCTTTTGTTGATTTACTTTCTATCTTTAACAGTGACTATTGCAAAACTCTAGCAGTGTTTTTGCAACTTTGAGATGTTTGTATGGTTTCCACCAGCTTCCCCCCCAGAGGAATTCACAAATGAACCACCAGTATATTTTGTTATTCTAATTAACACGTAGCTCTTCAGCTGTGGGGTTCATTAGCACCATTGTTAATCTGTCTTCAGTATGCCATTAACAAACCATAGAAGGGGTTGACATGAACCAGCTATTCCTTTTTGGCTTGTAAGACACGTGTGGAACAGGTTCATTATTTCTTCCATTTCCATTCTAAATATTAATTTTGTGTTTTTATTCTATTTTGGCTTTTCATAGTATTGCATACTTTTTTTTTTTTTTTTTTTTTTTGAGGCGGAGTCTCGCTCTGTCGCCCAGGCTGGAGTGCAGTGGCCAGATCTCAGCTCACTGCAAGCTCCGCCTCCCGGGTTTACGCCATTCTCCTGCCTCAGCCTCCCGAGTAGCTGGGACTACAGGCGCCCGCCACGTCGCCCGGCTAGTTTTTGTATTTTTAGTAGAGACGGGGTTTCACCGTGTTAGCCAGGATGGTCTCGATCTCCTGACCTCGTGATCCGCCCGTCTCGGCCTCCCAAAGTGCTGGGATTACATGCATACATATTAATATGCTAAATAAACTGAAACAAAGTTTTAAAAAGAAATATTTGGAAATTCATGTTCAGTGATTTATTATTCCCTTCTTAGCCTGTTATTCCCAGCTTATTCCCAGCTTAGCACCTTTGCAATGCTATGATGGTCACAACGATTATTGAGTGCCTTTAATACAATATGCCTTAAACCTCGGAAGCCCTTATGAAGTAAGCGAGGCAGTATGGACCGCCTGTTCAAAACTCTGCCGTTGGAATCAAAGATTTGTGTTTGAGGCTTGATTTAGCCTTTTGTTAGTTGTGAGATCTTGAGCAAGTTACTTAACCTCTCTCATTGTTAATGTGGGAATTATAATAATACTTAAACAGTTGTGAGAATTAAATGAGATCCTATATGTTAAACACTTATCATAATATATTTTGATACAGTTAATAATACAAATAGTAACTTACATGTTTTTATCTGCTAACTACAGCCCATTAAGTGATTTGATTAATTTAGCCTTCATTGAACAAGCATTTACTGAATGATTGCTATGCAGAAAGCACTCTTAGCAGAAGTTTCTGGGCCCAAAAATTGATGCATGAAAAACACTTCTTTTCAGTCCCTTAATATGTGTAATAATACCTACTCCTGGGATAGTTATGAACATCAAATTTAATAAGAAACTCTATATTTAAAGTTCTTACTGTAGTGTCTCATACAGAATAGACTCTCAAAAAATCATGGCTGCAATAAATAATAACAGTAATGGTAGAAAAAGATGAGAATATGATTGAAGACGTACATGGTCCCTGCTCTCAAAGTGACATAAGAATGTGAGTAAATAATAGCAATTCAGCATACCTGTGGTATGTCATACAGAGATGAGTACAACTGACACCTGGGTTGCAGGGACATTGAAGACTTCAGGGGAAGGAGACTCTTGCCTGGGTGGAGAGGTGGTGTGTGGGCAGGCAGGTGGCAGCTTTTCCTAGTGATGAGTTACAGGTGAGAACAGAAGAAGCCTCCTAGGTAGGGATGAGATTGTGGAGGGCACTGTGATACTGTAGGAACATGGACTTGGGTCCCTACACAGTGGGGAACTGCTCTGTTGGCGAGGTGGTATTAGATTGGAGGATGGTAATACTGGAGGCAAGGAGATTAGTGAGAAGACTCTAGCAAAATCCAGCGGGGAGTGAGAAGAGCTTGGATTAAGGCAGTGGCAGTGGGAATGGAAACTAAAGATAAAACATATTCAAAGTATTTAAGATGGTTCAGTTACAAACTAAATATTAGAAGTCTAGGATGACTGTTAGGCCTATGGCATGGTCTGGGCTAATAATAAGGCTGTTGTCTATCACATGAATCAGGGACAGATGGAGCTATTTGTTAAGGAGTTGGATATATGAACCATATGACTGGAAATCAGGGCAGGGATCTCAGAGTAGGAGACATGGGAATCATCACCACTAGATTCTGGGAAATCATCCTGGAAGGAATAGGAGGGAAAAGACCACAAATAGAAACATAAAGGTACAGATACTAAGGGTATTTAAGTGGTAGGCAGATGAAGAAGCAGGGAAGAAAACTGGGAAGGACTGGTAGAAGTAGGAGGAGAAAGAAGACCTGTATGATAGGGAAGCCAAGAGTCTCAAGAACATGATGACCGGGTGCAGTGGCTCATGCCTGAAATCCTGACACTTGGGGAGCCAGAGGCAGGAGGATAGCTTGAGGCCAGAGTTTGAGACCAGACTGGGTAACATAGTGAGACCCCATCTCTATAAAAGATTTTTTAAAAATTAGCCAATGGATCATAGTGGTATGCACCTCTAGTCCCAGCTACTTGGGAGGCTGAGGCAAAAGGATCACTTGAACCCAGGAGTTCGAGGCTGCAGTGAGCTATGATCATGCCACTGCACTCCAGTCTGGGTGACAGAGAAATACCTTGTCTCAAAAGAAAAAGAAAAAAAAAAAAGAAGAAGAAGATGGGAATGTGTTACGCTACAAATAGGTTAAGTGGGAAGAGGTCTAAAAAGTGCTCCTTCATTTTTGCCTGTTTGAGGGTCATTGGAGACATTGGCCCATGTGGTTTTTATGAGGTGGGTGAATAGGAGGCTAAGTGAAGTTGAAGACTAGTTGGGAGGCGAGGAAAGGAGAACTAAGGCATAAAAAACAAACAACTCTAGAGAAGATTGGTTATTAACGGAAACTCTAGTTTATAGCTAAAGGAACCTGCAGAACTGAAGAGAGCCTCTGTAGGACAGAAGAGTCTGACACATTTGTATAGCTGGAGTGGGAACAGTAGAGAGTGGTGGGTTCAAAACACAGACAAAAGGGGGCAAAAATGGTCCCTGAGGAAAGAGAAGGGGGTGGGACCCTGAGTAGAGAGAAGGCACAGTCTTCCTCTAAGACCTGAGTGAGAAGCATTAGGACAGGTGCTCCTAGGAAGCTGAGAGGCTTAACATCTGAGAGCTTCCACTTTGTCTCAGAAGTAGAAGAGAAGGGCATTAGTGGAGAAGAGGGCAAAGGAGTTGAGGCACTGCACAGCTTGAGAGTGATGGAGAGCTGGGTTAGTCAAGAAGGGGAGTTGAAAAGGGGCTGATGAAGAACGGAAGACTGTTTCATAGCAAAGAGGCCTGGCTGAAAGTCAGCTTTACAGGGACTCCAGGATGCAGGGTTGTGGGGTCTTCTCCAGCCCACTCAGCAGCTAGGGGGCAGAAGAGGTGCATTCATTCATTCAACCCATGTTTGAGCACTCACCATGTGCGAGCCACTGTTTGCCTCCTTCACACTTAGGCTTCAGCCATCCTGAACCTTCATCGTTCTCTCAATAGGCCATGCTTGCTTTTGCCTTTGGGATTTTGTACATGCTGCCCCTTTTGCCTGTAATACTATTTCTTGGCTCACTCTTCAGCCTTATCTTCCCTTTGCCCAGAGTAACTCACAATTTGGGTCTCAATTGAATTGCTCTCTCCTAGGAAGATTTTGCTAACCTCTTACTCCACCCTGCTACTGACATACAATGGGGGCCCTGCTCATAGTCAGCAGACACTGCTTATCTCTATTATATTATTTATCAAATCCAAAAATTGTTTGCATACTTGTCTGTCTCCCAGACTGAACTGTAAATCCCTTATCGACAGGCACCATATCTGTTCACTTATTCACTATGTCTTATCCATTGAGCCAAGCATAGTGGCTGGCATGTTCTGGGTATTCTATAGAGATTTTTTTTCCCCTGATGAATGATGAACATGACACAGTCCTGCCTCAATGCAGCAGTTGATTGTGAACTTGATTCTGATTTGTGTATGGATGGGGTAGGTGTAACCAGGGGACAAGGATCAGAGACTTAAAGATAGAAATTGAAATTGCCTATGGGGCCAGGTGTGGTGGCTCATGCCTGTAGTCCCAGCACTTTGGGAGGTGGAAGTGGGCTGATCGTTTGAGCCCAGGAGTTTGAGATCAGTCTGGGCAACATGGTGAAACCCTGCCTCTATAAAAAAAAAAAATGATAAAAATTATCCAGGCATGGTGGCACATGCCTGTAGACCCATCTATTTTGGAGGCTGAGGTGGGAGGATGGCTTGAGCCTGGGAGGTTGAGGCTTTGAGCTGAGATCACAACACTACATTTCAGCCCAGGTGACAGGGCGAGACCATGTCTAAAAAAAAAAAAAAGAAAAAGGAAATTGCCCATGGGCTACCCAGTAGGGAAGGGAGTATAGATAGACGGGAACAGATGGACTCTGAGAAAGGTGTCTATTTGTGAACAAACTGGAGATTTTGTTGTGGTCAGTGAACAAGTTCAACAGGTAGGTTGAGGATAAGCAGTTGTGGGATTAGAGTGGAACACTGGGGTCTGAGGTTTCCATGGTGGAGCAGTTTAGCATGATGACTAGGTCCAGGGCATGGCCGTGAGAGTAAGCACTCTGGAGCTGAGGCAGTAAGGAATTGTGCGTGTGTGCATGTGCTGGGAATAGGGTGTTGGATGGCCATCCATAGGGATTCTGAAGCCACTCAATGTAATGACAGGAGCTTGAAAATGACCAAAGATCAGAAGGAGAAGACATGATCCTGCCAAATGTCAGGAACCTCAGGAGGTGTGAGGAGGTTACTGTGCAGAGTGCTGCCTTCCCCAAGGAAAAATGGTGACAGTGTTGCTCATCTCCATGTCAGTGGCTACGTTGAAAAATAAGCATCCACCTGCTAGAAGTGAAGATGCAGTGTCTTCATATTTCCAGGAAATGGATGAACTTCAGAGGGCTAGGTGGAAAGTTAGGAGGGAAGGCAACATTCCTTCCCGGCCTTAAGTAATAAATTAGAACTTCATTTAGAAAAGTAAATGTGTTTTGCCCATTTTGTGAACAGGCTGAGTGGCATAGATGAGTGAAACATTAAGATGCGGAATTTCTGACTTCATCAATTGGTAGTAACAAAAATCGTCATCTATTGGGAACACTGTGTTGCGTATACTGTGCTGTGAGTTTTATATCCATTTTTTTCCTTTCTCCAAAAATATTAAAAGAAGGTGCAGGGAAGGAATGACTTTCCCTCTACTCTCCTGGCTTTTATAGCTGGGTCTATAAAATAAACTGACAACAGGTGGATTAACAGGAGAAAAGGTATTATACATGTATTAAGTTTTAATAAATTTGTAATGTTTGTGGGGGACATTGCAGGAAAAAATAAAAGTGAATAATCAAAAAACAGTGAGATTTGAGATGTTATACACCATCTCAATAGGAGAAGGGGAGAAGGAATGCGGGTCACTTAGGGGAGAGTAAATACTTTTTAGGGAATGAATTGTGTCTTAGAAAAACAGACGTGAGGTATAAGAGTTTGTGACAAAGTCCGTCTGAGTGTGACATTGACTTCTGGTCTCCTCTCCTGAGTGGGTAAAAGTCATTCTTCCATGTTTGATGAAACCACCAGCGGGGAGGAATTGAGGACAACTGAGTTTCTTTTGGAGGATCTGCCTTTAGGCAGATAAAGGGAGTTCAGAGAGAGCCTTTCCCTGCGTTTGCTGTTTTTCAAGTGCCTTCAGCTCAAAATAATCAATATGCCAATGTGGCATATTTTAGAGCAACATGTCCCGAACTTCTTCAAAGGTAATAACATTTCCTATTTATAGCTGAAAACTATGAGGCTCAGTGAAAACTTTACCTCCCCAAAGTCACACATCCAAAATGGCAGGGCTGGGGTTCAAGCCACGCCTGCCCAATTCTGAAGCCATGTGCTACCTCCCTGTTGATGGTATTTACTTCCCTGAATCAGTGGAAACTTGCTGGGAAAGAAACTCTTTATAATAGCACAAGCCTACATGCGTATGTCATCAGTACCTACAGCCGGAGCAGCACTGTTGATTCCTGAATTCATATAGAGGACTTAGAAAAAGGGTATTTTGCCATTGTAGTCTATATGCTAGTCATGGTTAGTTATGTCCGTGTGACTGATGTGATCACTATGTTTTGTGTCCTCATGTTGATGTCAGTGTCAATGCGTTGGTCATTATGGAGCTGAAAGCAGCACAAACATGATACTGACCTACCTGTTATCTCTTTTGTCTGTCATTGTTGGAGGAAGGGCGTGTCAGGGTGCCATTGGTCCATGTGATGTCTATAGACCAAGGGCCAACCTGCTTATGAAAATGATCATCACCTTTTTAATAATCTTGTACATTTTATAAATCTAGCAACATTGACTAATAGGAAGTGAACTGAAGGACCTGTTTTCTCCAGCAAGAATACCAGATTTAGAAAAATAATTGCCTTAATTTGATGTAACCATCCTTTAGGGTGTGGGTAAGCAGTCAAATGCAGTGGTTAGGGCAGTTTTGGAGAATTGCCCTGGGACTGGACAGATTGGGATTTTCATTCCAGCTCTGTCACGTACTATCTGTTTAGTTTCAGGCAAGTTAACCTCCAAACCCTAATTCTTCCGTCTGTAAAGTGGAGATAAGAGTACCTATCTCAGTGTTGTCCAAAGGATTCAATGAGTTCATCCACTGAGAGCTGTTAGTGCAGTGTCTGGAGTAGAGAACCACTCAATACCACCACGGACACTACTGTTTCTACTGCTACAGTGTTCACTCAACTCCGAATACCTAATGCAAGTGACCACCTGAAAAAACCAGTGCCGATGAAAACATTGATTTGGCAGATAGTTATTTAATTATATGTAATACGTATATGTTATCAACACAGAATTTTTGGGGGGCTTGGTAAATGTTGGAGGGCTCAGCTCCTGGGTATAAAATATACTAAATAAGTGCTGGATATGACAAGATAGATTGTTTCTTTCCTAATGAGAGTCTTTTCTTTGTCTACCTTTCTGGGTGTTTTACAGGAGGAATTTGACGGGGTCCTGAGAGAGGAGGCCGTGGCCGAAGCACTGCATCACTTGGGGCGCTCAGGCTCTGGGACTGAGCAAGTCTACCTCAGTCTGACTTTGTCAGTGAGTATGACAAAATCTCCATTGGCTGGCTACAGCTTGACACTGGCTAGACCATATTCATTTGCTTCAGTACTCATAGCTTTTGTGATGGCAGAAAATCTTGGAGCCTCGCATTTGACGGAGACTGTTGATAAGAGATATTTATATAAATATTAGACTCCAAAGAGCTCTGACCAATCCAGTAATCAGCCCCCCAAATTTCTTAGTTTTCATTCTCTTCACGCTCTATTTCTTTCATCTTAAGTAGTCTATATTATAGTAATCAATGCTTTCTTTCCAAGAGGTTGAATTTGATTCTGTAAAACCAATCAAAGACTCTAAGAATTTTCTCTCTGATCAGTGGAAGAAGCAATAAACTTTATATCTGAATCCGAGGGAACAAAGTATTTTGATATTGACTTTCCCCACTAAGTATGTCAAGAAATAAGAGGCTTTGAGCTATATCTTACTTTCCAAAAGATACCTATCATTAAAGGAAAAAATCTATTATTATTCATCAGTTTTTAAGATTTCAGTACTTGTCATAGAGTAGCACAAAATCTTGGCTTCAATTTTTATCAGAAGAGAGACTGTAAGAGCAAACTACTGGGAATACTTGCTTCTTTCCTCATTTTGTTTCTCTGTAGTCCTAGGAAAACAATTTAAGTTGTTTTGCCTCCTTATATTATAAAGCATTAAGTATTCATTGGAGATCCACAGAGTAAATTTAGGTACCTATGAGAAAAAAAAAACACGCATTGAAATTTTACCATGGCACCATGATTTGGCGAAAGGGTATATATAATTCACTGTAAGCCTATTCTATCTTGGATTTGAATGAGTAAGCTACGCAAGAAATGTTAAGCTGTTTTCACCTTTGCTAGTTCCATGGGCATGTCCTTCAAGGTCAGCATATTAAAACAGTAATCTTTTTCTATTTTCACTTTATAACATTTTATGGATGACTCAGCCAGTCAGGCAATAACATACAGGGAGCACCCTGTATGCATTGCACTGTGTTCGATGCTGGAATGTGGTATATAATTCCAGCAGCCAATGCATCCCCACACAAGCCCCTTTCAATCAATATTCTACTTATGTAGGTACTGCTATGCCTTAAATTGATCTACCCCAAAAAGCAATCCTTTAAATCTTATTTCAGCTGGATGGACTGAAGCTTAATTTATTTTGCCACTGACCTCCTTACATTTGAGATATTACACGTTGAATTACTTTGACTTAATAACCTGTCTTACTGAATACACTTTCTTAGAGTTGCCTGGTTTGGTGATTTTCTTTTTTTCCTTTATGTCTTATTTATGTTACGTGTTATTTTTTTACTTTCTCTTATTACTTGTGTACATATCTTCTCTTCTACCAAAGTCATAAGTTTCTTAAGGGCACAATATAGCTCTTTTCCATCATTGTATTTCTCATGATGCCAAGCACAATGCCTTATACATAGTAAATATTCAGTAAGTGTTTATTTATTATTACCGTTCTAGCGGCCTTTATTAAGCAATCACCATTATTCTATATGAGAACCTGCTTATAATGACTCTTCATTGGTTTGCTTTTTTTCTGACTCTGACATCACGACATAAAACAGTCATAGGAGTCTTTGTTCCACTCAACCAAATTCCCCTCAACCTCACTTGAAGTTGACTAGAATCAAGATTTCCTGAAAAGAATTTTGGACAAGGATTCGAGACTTAGATACTGCTTCTCTATCACTAACTTGCTGTGTGATTTCAGGCTATTAACATACCTCTCTGTACCTCACACCCCTCACCTCTAAATTGGGAGTAAGCGGCCCTACAGATTTCACAGCTGTGTTTGATCAGATGCGATTATTGTGAAAGCGCTTTGAAAATGAACCGGTGCAAGTGTAGGTAGTATTGTTATTAATGATCTCCTGATGAGCTGTGAATTCTCTTTAAAACTTCATTTAAATTCTAGACATTTTTTTTCTTTTCTTCTACTAGATAAAGGCCTTGTCTTTATTGCTATTGTGTGATTTATTAAAAGAAAAAAAAAGACTGTTCTAACGGTCTCCATGAACACTGCTTTAAATTGGCCTTTCATGTTGTATTTGTTTTTGCTAACAACACTAATATTACTAAGCTATTATTTTCTTCAAAGGAAGGGCCTTTTTTTTTTTTTTAATGGCATCTGTTTTGAGATCCTATTAGTAGCAGGCTTCAGATTTTGTTCTCTCACTTCTTCTATACTTGTGAAAGAAATTCTGGATTTCTTTCCATCAACAGTTATTGCAAGAAGGCTGAGTAGTAACCTGATAAAGCAACATTAAAGTCTTTTACCTTTTATTTTCTCAGGGTTGTAATTTAATTGATGTTAGCATTCTCTGTGGATATGTTCACCTACAGAAGTTGGATCTTTCAGTGAATAAAATTGAAGGTATGTAATTGTCATTCTAGATTGATCACTGAATTTTCTGAAAACTTAAACGTTGCAGCATGTAATATGGCTTAATAATACCAAACTTGATATAACTAATTTGTGTATCAGTTTACATATTGATCCTTTGCTTTCCATGCAAGAAAGGCACCGACAGCTGATGAGAGAGAAAAAGGCACAGATCTGCAATATTATGATGTGGCTGAGATGCAGTCAATGATATTTAAGACTAGGAGATGGAACGTTGGCTTTATTTTTTCCTTTTAAGAGATCGATCATTACTTCTTCAATGCTCCCTGAATGTTTAATGATTTCTTTTCTTTTCCTCTGTTAGTTACTCAGTGCAGATGAATTAGTCTTTTTTTTTTCTTTAATGGATTCTTTTCTTTATTTTGCTTTTGCAT
Organism: Trachypithecus francoisi; assembly: GCF_009764315.1. NCBI lineage: Eukaryota > Metazoa > Chordata > Mammalia > Primates > Cercopithecidae > Trachypithecus > Trachypithecus francoisi. Next base: position 24,798,713 of record NW_022681469.1, on the reverse strand, counting down.
TTATATTCTATATCATTCCTCATTTTGCATTTTTAAAATCTTATTTTTTAAATAAAAAAAAATTTTTTTTTAGATGGAGTCTCACTCTGTTGCCCAGGCTGGAGTGCAGTGGCATGATCACAGCTCTCTGCAACCTCCACCTCCAAGGTTCAAGTGATTCTCCTGCCTCAGCCTCCGGAGTAGCTGGGATTACAGGCATGCACCGCCATGCCTGGCTAATTTTTTGTATTTCTAGTAGAGATAGGGTTTCACCATGTTGGCCAGGATGGTCTTGAACTCCTGACCTCATGTGATCTGCCTGACTCAGCCTCCCAAAGTTCTGGGGTTACAGGCGTGAGCCATCACACCCAGCAATCTATTATTTTTGAGACAGGGTCTTGCCCTATCACCTCGGCTGGAGTGCAGTGGCGTGATCACGGCTCACACAGCCTTGACATCCCCAGCTCAATCAATTCTCCCACCTCAGCCTCCTGAGTAGCTAGGACTACAGACATGCCACCATGCCCAATTTTTTCTATTGATTGTAGACATGGAGTTTCACCATGTTGCCCGGGCTGGTCTCGAACTCCTGGGCTCAAGCGATCTGCCTGCCTTGGCTTCCCAAAGTGCTGGGATTATAGGTGTGAGCCACTGTGCCTGGGCCTACATTTTGTGTTTTAAATCTGTTAGCTCTTTTATCCTTATTATTGAGCACCAGGGATTCACAGATACATATTTTTCATTCTTTTTTTGCTGTCTTTATTTAGTTGATTCTTTCAACTCTAACTCCACCATTTGTAGTTCTATATAATATTATTTGTTATGACACCTTGTTCACATTTAATGAAATTAGTCCTACCATTGTCAAATTTTCTTCAAAGCTTGATCCTTGTTTGTATTTTTCTGATCTTATTTGAAGTTGACAGTGTACAATGTTTTTCTTTAGATTTCTAGGGAAGTGAGCAAATCATTACTTCCGACCTGCTTTCTTCACTGATAATCTTTCTGCTTGCTTCTTTTGCCTGCCTTTTTTTATAACAAATAAATGTTGCTGATATGTCTTCTCTGTTTGATTTTGGGTTTATTTTCCCCCTTCTAGGACCCTAATAATTAAAGTCCACTTTTTAACGACTAAGAAATATTCTAGCCCGTTTTCATTCTTAAAATGCTACTGTTTTTGAAAGACTTTTAATTATTTTTTTTCCAGTTTTCTAAAGCTTTATTATGGAAAGTTACAAATATGTGCATAAATAGAATTTTGGAATGAATATTTGGGTTCAACAATTATCAGTCCATCTATATACCTCCCTGCCCCGCTTCCCCAGGGTTATTTTAAAGCAAATCTCAGATGGTCATCTCATCAGAAGGCCTTTTCTAGTGTTTCTGGCAGGAGCACTTGGCCTACTCCATACCTCCGAGGTTGTTTCCGTTTGCCGGGTAGGAAATCGCGGAGTGGTGGGGGCCTTGCCAATGCTCAGTGCTGACAATAGGAGCAGGGAGCCCACGGTTATGCTCCAGGCGTTCCTCTTCAGCCAGATCAGTACTCATGAACCTTGGATGACACATTTCATTAGTTCATCAACTGTTTAAAAGCCTCCTGTGTGTAAGGTACAGCGTATCTTTCTTTTTGTGATGACAGCCTCACTGGTCTCCTGGTGTAGGCCAAACTTCAGACTGCGTCCGAATCACCTGGCAGCCCTGATAACACAGATTTCTGGGCCCCACTCTCAGGGTTTCTGATTCGGTAGGTTTGGGGCGGGGCCTGGGAATTTGCATTTCGAACAAGCTCCTGGATGAGGCTGATGCTGCTGGTCCGGGACCACACGCTGAGAATCAGTGATGGAGACACGAGGAGCTCCTGCCCTCTGGTGGGCAAGGAGGTCACTGCATTGATAGGGACAACAGGCCAGCTCAAGTTCAAAGTTCAGCAACCCAGACCAGGGACTTTTTTCTGTCTTGATATGAAAACACTGGCTATCTACAGTGTGTGAAATGCACTCACCATCTCTTTGTCTCTAGCTAAGTACTAACTGCTGCCTCTGCTTCAAGAAGGATCTCCATTTACCTGTCCACAGAAAGATCATCTTTCAGGAGGGTCTGGGTGTCCTGTGAAGTTAGTAGAGTTGAGACCACTACTGGCAGACATGTAGCTGAGCTCAGCGTGGACAAATTGATACCAATTGGAAAGCAATCACAGTTTCTCCTTAGGTTTCCTCAAAGAGTTCTTCCTTGATTTGCTGATTCATTTCCAACAAAGTGTTAATGTCTCAAAGTACTGTCTCTCCTAGAACTATTTACATTTAGTAAGGAAGGGCATGGTTTCGTCCAGAGGAATAACATAGAAATTGGGGGGAATTTTCTGGCTTCAGTGACTATTGAGAAGGGAAGATACCAGGAGGTCCCTTACACAGCGTGTCCCATCCATCTCAGGGCAGGGCCCCAGCTACTCCAGACTGGCTTCCTTCCCCAGATCTGCATGTGTCTGTGCCACCTGGAGAAAGGTAGAAGCACTTTGCTTGGCTTTGGGTGAGGAGGCTCCACTCTTCCACTAGAGGCCGTCCCCAGGGGGTTGTAATAGCGCATACTGTGATCTAGAACAAGGAGAGAGAGGGAAATGCTAGTATTGTTGCCATTTTCAGGCGGAGAAAGGACTTATTGGTAGAGACAGGGCCATAACTCTTACTGTGTGACACTTTCTGATTCCTTCCCTAATTCATTCCGCTACCTCTGTGTCTGCTGTAAAGTCATAGAGAAATGTAAAACAATCGTTCATATCTTTTATCTTTTATATGTAATTCCATTAGCAGTATCCTTTATTAGCACAGTAGTCGTTTACTTAGTATTCAAGATTCAAAGTGTGTGCTTGGGATAAAATGCAAAACTCGGATGTGCATTTGATCCAATCCAGAGTCAAAAATCAAATAACAGCAATGAGTTAAATCACTTCAAATACTTAATGCGATCTGGTGCTAAATCCAACTGAAACAAAATTTAATTTACAACAAAGAGAGTTTCTGAATTGTGGCATTTCCACTCTTTATGAAAAGATCTAATTTAGTTATTTAGGGGCTAATTATCAAGAGGATTATCAAGGCTTTTCCTTCTCATCCTTTTCTCAAAGGCTGGCAAGTTTTGTAGCATTTCACTGTTAGCGGGAGAGTGAGCGGGCATGAGGAAGAGGCCACAGGGATTGGTTACTTGGCTGCCCCCAAAATAGGGCATACAAGGATTGGCCACCCCTGGGGAAGAGGATTAAATTATTGACTCATCGAGAGTTTTCCACATTTTTTTTGTATGTTTCACATACTCCTGATTTTATTCTTCTCACTCATATGGAATAATTAAGATGTCTTTGCAACTGTTATAATTTTAAAATATTCTGAGGTCATGTATACTGTTTTTAATGCCTTTGTCTTGTTATTTTATTGGCTCACCTTATTCTGTATCTGTTTCCCCCCAGATTTATCTTGTGTGAGTTGTATGCCTTATCTCCTAGAACTTAATGTTTCTCAAAATAATTTGACTACATTCTTCAATTTCAAGCCACCCAAAAACCTCAAGGTAGACTTTATGAATACATTAATTACACATGTTAAGGGGTTTGCAAAAGTGCATTAAATAAGCAAAATACCACTCAAATAGAGAATTCAGAGAGAATAAGATACAGAGGTAAGTAATGTAAGTTTCTGAAATGAAATAAAAAAGGCGACCTTGTGTATCCTTTATTTTGGAAAAGGGATATGGTCTGTCAATGGATAGGCTTTCAGCAAGCTTTGTTCAAACCTAGTGTTCAAACCAACGAACTTTCCTCTGGTCTCCTTTTTCCCTCATTTGAATAGTAGTTATTATTGCACTTTTTTGTTGTTACAGGAGAACAATTTTTTAAAAATCTTACTTGGAACATTTTATTTAAAGAAATGCATTTTATTGTATATATTTGAGATGTACAGCATGATGTTATGGGACATATAGCAGAATAATTTATCTGAAAAATTTTATATCCGAATAATCTGTAAAAATGTCCTAGGCTCAAACTTTGCCCTTTTATTTATCCAACTTTACTTTTTAAGAAAATAATGCTTTCGGATCTCCGTTCTTGCTTCTCTGCACTTGCTTTTGCATTTCTGAAGCAGAAATAAACTACCTGTGAACAGCGGTGGATGGAATAGTTTGCTATGCCCTAGAGCAGTGAGTCTGTTGCTTAAATGCATGCCCAAATCACCTGTGGTTCTTGTGAAACGGGAATTCTGACCCGTTGGGTCTGGGGTGGGGCCTGAGCCTGTGATTACTAAACACCTTCCTGGTGATGTCATGCCACTGATCCATGGGTCATACTTAAGTAGCAAGGTCAGAGAGAAGTGGTTTCTACACTTTTCTGCACTTTGGAATGCCCTGGGAGAGTTTTCAGACCTACTGATGCCCAAATTGCACTGCAAGAGATTCTGATTTAAGTGGTCCAAGGTAAGGCGTGGGCTTTGGACATTTTCTTTTTGGAGATAGGTTGGAGTGCAGTGGCGCAGTCTTGTCTCACCACACCTTCAGCCTCCTGGGCTCAAGTGATCCTGTCGCCCAGGCTGGAGTGCAGTGGCACAATATTGTCTCACTCTCACTGCAACCTTGGACTCCTAGGCTCAAGTGGTCCTCTCACTTCAGCCTGAGTGGCTGAGGTGCTACTCAGGCACATGCCAAAACACCCGGCTAATTTTTTTTGGTGTTTTTTGTAGAGATGGGGTTTCACCATGTAGCCCAGGCTGGTCTTGAACTCCTGGACTCAAATGATCCACCTGCCCCAGCCTCCCAAAGTGCTAGGATTACAGGTGTGAGCCATCACGCCTGGCCTGGCCGTTTAAAGAGACCATCAGGTGACTCTAATGCGCTGACAAATCTGGAAATGATCGCCCTGGGTTTTGTGATTAGTGTTGTTATATTGGACTCAAATATTTAATTAAAAAGTTATTTTAAGGAATGGACATCAACTATTGCCTTTTATTTATCTATTAGTTTTATTTTATTTACAAACCAAATTAACTTAAATCCAAAATATTCTATGGAGAGTTGCACAAACACGAAAATCCGTTTGAAATCAAGAAACAGACATTCTCTTATACTGATGAGAGACCTTAATTTTCCATTTTTCTTCTATTTTATATCATTCCGTTATCAATAGCACACTTTTTCCCTTTGAAATTGTAGTTTTTGCCAGGGTGACATTCCTTTGTGCAGATAAGCCGTACTAGGTGCCTATCTGTACTCAGTGTGGGGCTGCATGGTCTTGAGGTTATCAGGAATTGAATTTGCAGAGCTGATTTGATCCTCCTTTTGCTGTTCCAGTCGCCTTGCCTGAAGCCACACGGCAGTCATTCATGGTAACAGCATGATCCCTACCCCAGGAAAAACTTTGGAGTTTCTCCCTTTCATACCCCTTCCTTGCATTCTCCCAGAAAGACCCCACAAACGAACAAGAACAAATCATAGACCCCATCTTTAAGGTTCTGAGCTCCTGGAGAATTATGAGCAAATATATTGGTCATTTTAGAGAAGTGTGTACCAAGTGCCAGGTGCTGTGAGCCACTGCGAGCTCTGTGTAGACCTGGGAAGGAATGATGGCGGCTTCCTGGTGTTTGTTTTCTCTTCTTTTCTTTCTTTTGCTTTTTTTTTTTGAGATGGAGTCTCACTCTTGTTGCCCGGGCTGGAGTGCAATGGCGAGATCTTGGCTCACTGCAACCTCCACCTCCCAGGTTCAAGCAATTCTTCTGCCTCAGCCTCCTGAGTAGCTGGGATTATAGGCATGAGCCAAGACACCTGGCTAATTTTGTATTTTTAGTGGAGATGGGGTTTCACCATGTTGACGAGGCTGGTCTCAAATTCCTGACCTCAGGTGATCTGCCCGCCTCAGCCTCCCAAAGTGCTGGGATTACAGGTGTGAGCTGTTGCGCCCGGCCTCAGGTGTTTTCAATGTGTTATTTAATCCTGCCAATAAAGCTGTGGGGCAGCTGGTACTGTCCTGATACTGAAGCCGGAAAGGTTAAGTAACTAACTTCACCTTTGCTGGGAGGTAGCGGAGCTGCGATTGAACCCGCTGTCTGAGACCCCACAGCCCACATCTTTCCGGTAAGTCAGGCTCGTGTACTATCCCCCACCCTCTTGAGAAGCTCCACTTCCTTTTCATTTAATATCTATGAACCTGGTACCACCAACCAGAGAGAACATGCATTTCCTAGAGTGGGAACTTGTACGTACACTCTTTTTGTATTTATTAGAATGCTTTTGTTCTTACTAGGTGAAAAATGTTAATTTGACTTGATGGCTACTTTTTCCAAGCTCTAGGTTCCGATGGGAGTCCAAACAGTGGCACAAACCCCTTTAAGGTCTTTCAAGAAACCTGACTGGGCGCAGTGGCTCAGGCCTGTAATCCCAGCACTTTGGGAGGCTGACACTTGAGGTCAGGGGTTCGAGACCAGCCATGGTCAACATGGTGAAACCCCGCCTCTACTAAAAATACAAAATTTAGCCTGGCGTGGTGGTGGGAGCCTATTGTCCCAGCTACTTAGGAGGCTGAGACAGGAGAATCACTTGAACTGGGAGACTCAGGTTGCAGTGGGCCAAGACTGAGCCACTGCACTCCAGCCTGGGCAACAGAGTGAGACTCCATCTAAAAAAAAAAGAAAAGAAAAGAAAAAGAAACCTAATACTATAGCTACATAGAAAGCATAGTATTAGCTGCCCTGACTGAGGTGTAGTTACACAGATGTCATGCTATGGCACCAGAATGAAAGGTGTTCATGAAAAAGCGTCAATGATAAGTAAGCCCTATATGATAACTTTATTCCTAGTTTATTATTATTCTATAGAAGAAAAAAATGAATGTTAAACTCCATTTACATCATGCCAAACTGACTTATTTCATAGTATCATTTTACCTAGCTCCTATTTGCATAGGCATACATTTGGTGTCCTGATTTTTTTAGTAACACTTTTATTTGTACATTTCTGTTTCTTCATATGGTCTGCTCACTTGTATTTTACTAAGTAGTCCTGTTGCTTGCTATATTGCAATTCACTTCATCAGTTTTCTATGCCATTTGAGTTGTATCTAAATTAGTTTTTAGTATTTACTATATAAAGTTTTTAGTCTTTAAAGGGTTTAGTATTTAATGTGTTGCTAAAATAATCTCCATAAATTTGGGGGGTGAAATCACTATTTTAAAGGACATGGAAAAATAAGAATAGCACTTATTATGTAATTGATTGATGGTTTTCCAGAAAATGATTATCATGTACCCAGCATATTATGAATACAGTGTTTCTAAAACTTGAGTTTTTCTTTCCTTAAACAAAACCTTTTTGTTTATCTTTTGCCAATAGGTGAATAATTAAAGTTATTTAATATTGATTTTTAGTCTTACATGTTTGACTAGAAACAACAGATGTTGCTGAAAATGCTTTCCTATGATAGTCAACTTTGAGAAAGAATGTAAAGTTGAAGAGGCATTGCCTGGAGATGAGTAAGAAAGACTAGGCCGGGCATGGTGGCTCACACCTATAATCCCAACACTTTGGGAGGCCGAGACGAGTGGATCAGGAGGTGGGTCAGGAGATCGAGGCCATCCTGGCTAACACAGTGAAACCCCGTCTCTACTAAAAATACAAAAAAAAAAAAAAAAAAAAAATTAGCCAGGTGCGTTAGCACACACCTACAGTCCCAGCTACTTGGAAGGCTGAGGCAGGAGAATTGCTTGAACCCGGGAGGCAGAGGTTGCAGTGAGCTGAGATCGCACCACAGCACTTCAGCCTGAGCAACAGAGTGAGACTCCACCTCAAAAAAAAAAAAGAAAAAAAAAAAGAAAAGAAAAAAAAAGTGAATATTTTGGCATTTAGAGAGTAGCATGGGACAATATATGGAACTAGGAATAGAAAAGGTAAAGGAACAGGAAAGAAGATATGCACAGAAATGAAGTGAATACAGTTTACTGGACAGTAGAGAAAATAAAATGGTTGTAGGTAAGGATGAAGTTGAGGTAAATCCTGCAGGAAGACCAAGGAAATTTAAAATAAATGCTAAAAGTGGAGAGCGTGGCTGCAGGAATTGAAAGTGTTCAGGTTATTGGGAGGTTCCTGTGCACCATGAGGAAGAGGCCTTCTTTCTATCCTCAAGGTGGACAGAAAAGTATCCCAGTTAGATAATGATTAAATGGCTGGGTGCAGTGGCTCACGCCTGCAATCTCAGCACTTTGGGAGGCTGAGGCAGGCGAATCATGAAGTCAGGAGATTGAGACCATCCTGGCTAACGCGGTGAAACTCCATCTCTACTAAAAATACAAAAAAACTAGCTGGGTGTGGTGGTGGGCACCTGTAATCCCAGCTGCTCAGGAGGCTGAGGCAGGAAAATCGCTTGAACCCAGGAGGCAGAGGTTGCAGTGAGTTGAGATCATACCACTGCACTCTAGCCTGGGTGACACAGCAAGACTCCATTTAAAAAAAAAAAAAAAAGATTAAAGACAGATGACTCCTTTAGCCTTAGTGTACTTTCAGTAATGAATTCTAACTTTACATTCAGAAATACCTTCTTCTTGTGCAGTTAATTGTGGTAAATATGAAAAATAAAATATTAATGTAACATTTTGTTCTCTTTTTCTTGCCAGAAGGCGGATTTTTCCCACAACCACATTTCTGAAATTTGTGATTTGTCGGCGTATCATGCTCTCACTAAACTAATTTTGGATGGTATCCTTTGAATAAGTAAAGGGGAAAATTTTAAAAACAAAATAAAAATTAAAGGCTACGTATTCAATAATTGTACTATACTACATGGACTAGTACCAGATGAGCAATTTAATAGAGATGTGATTCATTTAAATGACTAGGGATTGATATTCACAAAATGAGGATAAATATTTTATTTACCAAGAAATGAAACTGTGAGTCAAAGCTTGCCAAGAGTATCTTACCCCTGAAAAGCTAAGTAAGATAGTCATCCTTCTGATAAGTATAGGCTTATTCTTATTCTAGAACCAGAGAAGAAGTTCTGTTGTAATTAACTCCTTTCTCAGTCAGGTGTGTTGGCTCACACCTGTAATCCTAGCACTTTGGGAGGCCAAGGCAGCTGGATCACCTGAGGTCAGGAGTTCAAGACCAGCCTGGCCAACATGGCAGAAACCCTGCCTCTACTAAAAATACAAAAATTAGCCAGGTGTGGTGGGGCACACCTGTAATCCCAGCTACTTGGCAGGCTGAGGCACAAGAATTGCTTGAACCCAGGAGGCAGAGGTTGTAGTGAGCCAAGATTGTGCCACTGCACTCCAGCCTGAGTAACAGAGTGAGACTCCATCTCAAAAGAAAAAAAAAAAATTAACTCTTTTCTTCAAATTTACTGAAACTTGTGTCCTATTTTATTTAAATTCAGTATTTGAAAATCTAGATATGGTCATAAGGAAAATTAGTGATTATTTGTTTTACAATGAGTTCATGCTAAGTTCTCTTTAAATAGTAAGCTTTTCTAATGTATTTTAAATATGCTTTCATTCTTTTTTTAAAAAAAGAACTTTTGATTTGATTTGAACATACCTATTTCATGAGCCAGGCTCCTGTGCAAGCAGAGCACCTACTTTAAAGACAGCGAGCTCCAACTTCTAGAGCCTAAGGGGCTAATTGGAGATCCTAAGTTTAATGAGCTTGAGTCTCTTTTTCACACCAGAGATTGATGTTTTCTTGGTGGCAGGGGAGCCAGTAGCTTCTCTTTCTCAGTAAGTATCTTTCTGTTCACCTGAGGATTTTTGGGGACAGAATGGAGAATGAATTGATTGCCTTGGGTGCCTCATTCAGGGATGTGACGGCAGCTAGTACACACTACATTTGTGATAAGGCTGAGATGAGGTACAACAGAGGGTACATCTTCTCGAAGACATATCTTGTAAAAGAAAAAATCCTTTATTCATATATGATGGAAAGCTTGGAACATAGCAACACTCCCTTTAGAACCTGTGTGTGAAAATGAGCAATTAGTGGACATTTAGATGATGCTTAAATGAGCAAGTTTTTCTGATTATAGCCTAACAGAGAAATCAGAAAGTGACCAAAATAACACGTTTTGTTGACAAACTAAAAGCATACACATTAGCAGCATATCTCTGTAGAACCTTCACTTCATGCTTGACTACCATATATTTTGAGTTTGCAAAGAGACAGCCGGGCAGTCCAGAAGCTATCTGGCTCAGACATCCATTTATCTCAGGCTGTGTAGAGTGCTTCACAGGAAGGTCCACAGCAGCAGCATCACCTGGAACTTCATAGAAATGCAGATTCTTGGGCTCCATTGCAGACCTAAGAAATCAGAATTTGCATTTTAATAAGACCCCCCCACAAAGCAATTTGAGCACACATTAAAGCTTAAGAAACACTGGGGTTGGTCTAGGCTGGGAGTGGTGGCTCACACCTGTAATCCCAGCACTTGGGGCGGCTGAAGCAGGCGGATCATGAGGTCAAGAGATAGAGACCATCCTGGCCAACATGGTGAAACCCTGTCTCTACTAAAAATACAAAAATTAGCTGGGTGGGACGTGCCTGTAGTCCCCAGCTACTTGGGAGGCTGAGGCAAGAGAATCGCTTGAACCTGGGAGGTGGAGGTTGCAATTAGCCAAGATTGTACCACTGCACTCCAGCCTGGCGACAGAGCAAGACGCTATCTCAAAACAAAAGCACAAACAAACAAACAATCAAAAACACTGGTTGGTCTAGAAGTCAGCAGCCCCTAAATTCTTGCTAGCCAGAAGAATTCAGCAATTAGGGTACCCTGAATGCTGATGGTGACATGATAGTCTGGAGTTTGTTATGGAGATCTCTTGTTCCCCCAGAAAACATTCTATGTTTTGACATGGAATTGCCAAAGAAAACAACTCTGCAGTATTTTGGACTCAAAACACAGTTGAAAACATTTCTATCACGAGAGTCTTAATTTCTATATACATTTAGCTTTCCATGTAAAAACTAAAGTATCGTGACTTTGTAAATGTCAGATATTATGAAAAAAGGAATTAGGGTTTTTTTTTTTTCTTGACGTTAGATGTAGCAATTGAGTCTCATCACTAAAGTATAAAAAGCTGTAATTATTACATCAAAACCAATAGAAGTTCAGAACATGGGTATATAATTAGAGTGTAACATGGCATCACTTCTTGCCTGTGTTTTAAAAAATGCAAAAACAAACTATCATTCATCAACTGTTAATGAAATAAACTTCTTAGATCTCTTGCAGTTTTGAAAAGATAGTAGGCTAGTTTTGAAACAGCATGAAATATACTTCTTTCCTGTTCTGTGTAAGCATATCATATTGTACATAATACAGGTGGTGAAGTTTTACAAGCTTTTCTGGACTGCAGAAAGCAAAAATATATCTAGATAAATTAATCTCGAGAAGAAAAATCACTAGATTAGACTGTTTTTGAAAATATTAAAAGAGTTTGATTAAAAAGAGAATTTTGAAACAACTTTTATGTCAGTACAGTTGAAAACTTGGATGAAATACAAAAATTCCTAGGAAAATATTACACACCAGCTTGGAAATAGAAACCCTGAGTAGTCCTATAACTATAAAAGTAATTTATTGTAAATTAAGCTAAATTTAAAAATTAAAAATCTTTCTACCAAAAAAGCCTAGACCCAAAATTTTCAAAACAGACCTTCCAATAGTGAACAAATTCTTTCAAACACTAAAAATAGAAGGCATATTCACAATTCATTTTAATGAGGTTACTTTGATATCTAAGCCAGCCAAGGAGCAATAAGAGAAAGGAAAATGATAGGCTTGTCTCACCCATGATGTATCTGTAAAAGTCCTAAACAAAATATTAGCAACAGAATCTGACAGTGTATTAAAAAGACCATGTATTACCACCAAATTGGGTTTTTCTCAGGAGTGTATGGAGAGTTTAATATTAGAAAATCTATAAATATAATGAACTATGTTAATAGATTAAGGGAAATAAACCTTATGATCCAGAGATACAGAAACTCAACAGACAATTTAATAAAATCCAGCTCTCATTCACAATAAAAACTCTCAATCAACTAGTAATAGGGAATTTCCACAAATTCATAGAGGATGTCTACAAAAATCTGTGAAACACACTTTATCCTAACTGGGGACATGTTCTAAGCTTTCTCCTTTAAAATGGGAACAAGTTAGGATGTCTGCCATTACCACTTCAACCCATCATTATTTTGGAGGTTTTAGCCAACACCATAAAACAAGAGAAAGAAATTAAAGGTGTAAAGGTTAGTAAGGAGAACATAAAAGTCATTCTTTGCAAATGACATGTTTATCTATAGAGAATATTAAAAATGTGCAATAAGCTACTAGAAATAATAGCATTTTGAGAGTTCAACAACATGACTAGATATGACTTCAGTTGCATTTCTGTATGCCAGAAACAAGCAATTAGAAAACAACTTTTAAAAGAAACCCATTTATAAAAACAACAAAAACAAATCTTATTAAAGATGAACAAGACTTGTGGGGGTAGGGGAACTAACGAAACTCTATTTAAGGGTGTTGAAGGCCTAACTAAAGAGAAATATATCCCGTGTCCCTGGATAAGAAGATGGGCAAAATAAAAGATGAGAAGCAGAATTTTATGGAAAATAAATCAGAGAAGGCAAATAAACATATGAAGAGATATCAACCTCATTTGTATTCAGATAAATGCTACTAAAGACCACATGATATGTGCTCTTAATGGATATTAATGGATATTGTATTATATCCATTCAATTGACGAAATTTAAGAAATCAAAACATACCAAGTGTTGGAGAACTTGTAGATCCAGAAGATCTTTTTACCTTGTTTGTGGGTATGAAATTAGTTCAACCGCCGTAGGAAACAATTTTATATTGTCTTATAAAGTTGAGCATCCAAGTTCACTATGACCTAGTACTTTTACTCCTGCACGTGGAAAGTTTAGCATATGTGTACCTGGAGCATTGTATAAGAATGTTCATAGCAGTATTGCTTGTACTAGTAAAAAATTGAAACAGCCCAAACACACATTCATAAGAGAAAGCATGAGTTATGGTATAGTCACACAATAGCATAGTATACAGTATGAGAAAATGAATGAAATATATCTACATGCATGTAAATAAAATTTAGGCATAAAACTAAGGGAGGAAGGTAAGAGGAAAGAGACAACTGAGCATAGTTACTATCTCTGGGAAGGAGACACGGATTTGACAGGAAAGGTATGCAGAGATAGGTTCAAGTTGTTAATTTTCTACTGATCGGGCTGAGGGGCACTAGTTTCAAGCATGCTCTTTATATTTTAAAAAATAAAATCAGTCAAGCATAGGTCAATGGTGAATCAAGTATTAAACTTAACTCAGCTCTATGTAAAAATTTAAAAGCCCAAAAATTCTAAATTAATTTCTTTGAAAATAATTATTTAAAATAAAAACAAATCAGTTGAGCTAGTAATACCGACAGTGTAATTGTAGTAGATTATATCAATATTTCAGAATGAATTGGTAGCTATAAGATATCAATTTTTTATCTTATGCTGTTTTGTCTTTCCATATGTGGATAATTGATGATTAATTGATAATCATCCTAAATTGCAATACAATAAGCTTTGCCAAGGTTAAGTAAGTATATTTATTCGTAAGAAAGGGTACAGTTTATTCTTTACCTATAAACCTTGACTAGTTGTTTATTAGAATTTATGATGATAGAATAATGGAATTTAAAAATTCATAGAAATTTAATTCCAGACAGAAATTTAGAGATCAGCTAGTGCTAATCACTATTTTATTTTATGGAAGAGGAGCCTGGGACTTCAGAAGGGTCAACAACTTGCCCCAGATTATTTGGTAAATGGTTGAACTGAGACTTCTGAATTCCATTGTTTTTCCTATGTTGCAGTTCATTGAGAAATTACAACTTTTGTCACAGAGGCATTTAAACTATGCATGTTTCATTTCTTGGAGAGATTCTCTCCCACAGTGAAGAGCATTTTTCACTGGTAAGGTGATATAGATCTTTCAGGATTGGTTTTGATTAAAGCCATCATTGCAGCTCTCTCCACTAAGAGTACTGTGATGGATTTCCTACTATTTCTCAGTAACTGTTTTCTATACACCTGAACCATATTTTATGATTGTAGACAAATGAATAAGAGCAAATACTGAACTAGTGAATAATTCATGTCAAGCATTGTGAACTACTGACAGCATCGTCAAAATGTAAAAATATATTGTTGGGTTTTTCCCCAGTTGTAAAGTTATGCTTAAGTGCCACAGGATTCCTTCATTCAGTTTCCCCAAGGATCTACAATTTCACTTTAAAAGATTTATTCACAGAATCATAAAAGCTTAAAGATGGAATGTGGTATGATGATTTTGAGTTCTTTTGAGTTTCTTTCTCCCGATAGTGGTCTTTTAAAATTAAAATATACCTAAGAGGATTAACCCAGTAAGCTAACTCATTGTAATGTGTAGTGATTTATCAGATTGTGTTTCTTTTTATCAGGAAGTCCCAAGACCTATGAAAGAACATGAATAACGTTAGGAGGAAGGGCAAGTAACATTTTCTGAAGGTTCTTAAGAGAACGAGAGTTTGGGGAGATAAAGATATGGAAGACCAACTATGAACTCAAAGCTCTCTATGGCCCAGGCCTGCATATTGACTGTTGGCAGTGCCACCAGGCACACATGAGGTGACTGTGGGAGCAAGTAGAGGAAAAAGCTGTTGTGTCACTATAGAAAGTTCTCTATACTCAGAAGCCTGATTAATTTAGCGTGCCTGAAGTTCCTTGATATTTAAAGGAGAGTGAAAAGCTGAGAAATAGGAGGAAATAATTTTTCTGGAATGAGCACATTTCTCAACAGAGATGTTCAGGCAACTCCTACTCCTTTGCCCCAGTGCTGTTAGTGACCGCAACGGTACCTGAAGAAACCATGGCTGTGATTGCAGTGAGCATTTGAATTCCTCCTCCTTTCTGTCCTTGCAGTGCTAATTTCAGAACACATGACTAGCTGTGGGAGTCCAAGCTAGAGAGTAAGCTGGATGTACCAAGGGAACTGTGGTTAGCCTCTAATGTCTTAGAAAATTACTGTAGACACAATAAACAAGCTTTTCTTTTTGATTCCTGATATCTCTTGATAATTTCAGGATTCCTGTTTTCTAGTTTTCTGATCCTTGCCTGCTTCCCATGAGAATACTTCCTGAGGCAGATACCCACAAGCACTGGTTTTATTCTGCCATAATTCAGAGTATCTTCATCTTGGTTGGGGTAGAGCTACCAGGACACTCTAGTGCTCCTAAAATAGGACTTAAACGTGATTCTTGTCTCTGCTAAACTGATACAGATGGCCATTCGAAGTTTTCCTTGCATAGTTTTTGTTGCCAAAGATTGCCCGCTCCAAGGATATTTTATTTCATCCATACCTGAGTGAGATAGTTTAATCTCCTATTTCTTATGTTTCATATTCATCTTTTGTTACAATCTGTATCTACAAAGATCTGGTCTTTGTTCTAGTTTCAGAATAATTATTGAAGCAGCCCAAAGAAAGTAGAACCAGAAAGGATAGTATTTGCGAGCATACACATCTGTTTGTAGGGCTATTCTGGCAGGATGCTTTATGGAAACAGATTTGAAAATGCATATTGACCACAAACAGAGCTATACTTCAGTCCAAGGATTGAAACTGAAACCATTGAGGAAACCCCAAGAATTTCTGGTACATTTTACATTTTTGTCTAGTTTCCTTATTTACCTCTTTCTGGCCTAAGTATTTTCAGGCTTAATCCCAGCCTTGAATTTTCCATTTCTGTGCTATTGGCCAAGAGATAGAGGACGTGCTTCCTTGGCCTCATGTAATTTGGTAATGATATCAATGCCTTTTAATTGTGAGGTGATTTATGGTTTGTTGCTCATTCACACCCATTTTCTAATTTTTTTCCCATGATGTAACTTTTGGCCTTAATGGACACCTGATACTATCCCCACTTTAAATGAAAAATCTACTAAGTAGTAGAGTTGGGATCATTACAAATAATTACGGAGGCAAAATGTTTTTGTGATATTTATGACTTCTTCCTTCTTTTTTAAAAAAATTCTTTGTTTCTCTGATTAACGGAAGGAGATAACTGGAGATTAGAAGATGACCAGGAGAGGCTTTGAGGAAGAAATGGTTTGTCTAGAATATATACTAAGAAATGGAATGACTGACATATTTACAGTTATGATAGACATTGCAAAATTGCCTCTAAAGTGGCTATATCATAATGAATTCTCTCAGTAGTATAAAAGTATCTGTTACTCAAAACCTTTTACTTTAAAATGTTTGCCAAGCTGATGGGTAAAGAATGGCAGCTTGTCTTAATTTGCATTCTCCTGACTACAGGTGAGACAGAATGTCTTTTCATATGTTTATTAGCCACTTGGGTTCACTCTTTTGGAAATTGCCTGGGCATATTCGTTGTCCATTTTTTATTGGGTTTTTTTTCTATGGATTTATTGTCATTTTTAATGTATTCTAGGTAGAATCTTTTGTCTGCTAATATATATTGTGAACATGTTCTTGTAGCCTGTCATTTTCACTTATTTGTGTATTTAAAAAGTAATAGTAAGAAAATGAGTGTTATATGTCAAAAGAAATACTTAAGATATTGATTTAATGTGAGTGTTAAAAAAATAAGAAAAAAAGTGGGATTTGGAGTTGTCTTGAAGAATAGGTGTGGTTTAGAAGGAAGTAGGAAAAAGAAAGTTCTTGGTACATTCCAGAACTATTGAGAAATTGATCTGGCAGGAATAGGGAATTCTCTTTGGATGATAGTGTGGATGGAACTGGATAAACAGATTTTGCTTATAGTAAAGGGCCTTAGATAGAAGAGTGAGGACTTTGGAATTCGATGAGAATTTTTAAATTGAAATATATTCAATCAATATTTTTAAAAAATTAATCAGCCTACAGTGTGTAGAGTGACTTTAGGGCAGAAAGTAATGGATATTAGTGTAACTATTGATGTTAAAGGAGAGTTAAGTTGGCAGAGGAGTGAATAAAAAGGAAAG
Source organism: Trachypithecus francoisi (assembly GCF_009764315.1). Taxonomy (NCBI): domain Eukaryota; kingdom Metazoa; phylum Chordata; class Mammalia; order Primates; family Cercopithecidae; genus Trachypithecus; species Trachypithecus francoisi. The sequence goes on along the minus strand of NW_022681469.1, from coordinate 24,781,673 downwards.
AAATCATTAAAGAGATATTTTAAGGCAAAAAAGGCAGCTCTTGGTGATTGGATGCCTCGCAGATTATGAGTGGCTGAGAAATGGAGATGTCATGGGTTACTTGAGAGGAAAAACGGAGCTTTGATGGGGAAATGATATTAAATCCTGGAAATTGGTCAAAGAGTTTGAGACTAGAGAGAGCTGAACAGAATTAATGACTTTGAGATTGTAGTTTTAGGTGACTACAAGATGGAACACAGAAGATAAGCTAAAATTTTCACAATAAATGGAACTTAACAGATGAAGAAAGTAAGGCAGAGTTTAAGCCTGATTGTTTTACAAGGAGAATGGAGGTCAATGTAGACAGAAATAAAGGGCTGTTCCTTTCTATAACAGGGTATTGGTCTTTGGACCACCCATTTGCTACAGATGACATCTCCCAGGCTCTTAGCCCAGTTATGAGGATGATAATGCTTGGTGCATGTTGTCCCTGCAGGGCGATCTGGTACTCAGAAGTTCTGCCTGTGGGAACACACATGAGTTTCTCATGGGGACTTAATTGACCAAGGGAAAACACAGTGCCAATGAGGCAGCTATGAGCCACGGTGATTTTTCTTTCCATACCGATTAAATGAGTCAAATACAACCCAGCACACTTAAAAGCTATGCCTTTTTTATTTTGAGACGGAGTCTCGCTCTGTCACCCAGGCTGGAGTGCAATGGCACAATCTCGGCTCACTGCAAACTTCGCCTTCCAGGTTCACGCCATTCTCCTGCCTCATCCTCCTGAGTAGCTGGGACTACAGGCATCTGCCACCATGTCCAGCTAATTTTTTGTATTTTTAGTAGAGATGGAGTTTCACCGTGTTAGCCAGGATGGTCTTGATCTGCTGACCTCGTGATTCACCCGCCTTGGCCTCCCAAAGTGCTGGGATTACAGACATGAGCCACCACACCCGGCTGCTATGCCTTTTTAAAAGAAAAATTGTATAAAATATGACATGTTCTGTATGGAAATATATATTTCAAGATTAATACTCATCCTATATCGGGCATATAATCATTCTTTATTTAAGCTGCAGTCTGCTTTGTCTACTGATGATTTAACACTGACTCTTTTTTTCTTCCAAATGCTTTTAGTAACATTTTCCTTAAATGTAGTCATGGTATATAGGCAATGAGATAGAAGAAATCAGTGGACTAGAGATGTGCAACAATCTAATTCACCTTAGTTTGGCCAACAACAAGATCATGACAATTAATGGCTTAAACAAGTTACCAATCAAAATACTTTGTCTGGTGAGTCTAACAAAATGTCATTCTTTATAGAAGTAGTAGTTCATGTTTTAGTAACTACATGAATTATGACTACTTAGGATTTAAATATATAAAGAGCAAATTCCTTCATGAAATGTTATTGTCTTCAGTTTTGTTTACTCCTTTCTTTACCATTTGCATGTGTGTGTGTGTGTGTGTGTGTGTGTGGTTGTGAGAGAGAGAGAGAAAGAGAGACAGAAAGCAATGTTTCATGCTAAAGTAAAAAGATTTGCTAATTTGTTATCCAAATTCAGTATTTTAAATGATTGACTTTTTTATACTAGAAAAGAAAGGTATACTTTTAGCACGTATTTACAAATACTTTTTATAATATCTTATTGGTGAAAATAACATTTAAGGATACGTAAGCATAATATTTATTGCTGTTAACACTTTAACTGCTTTCAAATGAACCACAAGATGTTTTCTGGGCACTGAATTTTGACAATCCTTTTATTTTAACATGTGTTAGTTAGTCTTCCACTCTAGAAAATCAAAAATAGTGCTAAGAATAAATGAACAATTCCAATCAGAAAGTTTAAATTTGATTATTTTTTCCCACAGAGAGCACTCTTTTGAAGTGTGACCTGCTGTGTGACTATGACTGAATTTACAGAAATTCAGCAGGATTCTAATAGTCCCAAAGATATACACAATATTTTTGAAAGAACAGTATAGCTCCCTAACTTGGGGGTCTACAGTATTGTCTGTGAAATATCCAGGATTCTTTCTTCTCCTTCCTCCTACCTCTTACCCACTTGGGTGGCTTTGCTGTTCTTCTTTACATCTATCATGGGGTGGACAGGTGGGATTTCAAGCTATGAGGCTTGTAGCTTGTAAATTTCTTACGAGAACTATCCCACAGAGGGTTGTTGAAACTGTTGCTTGAAATGACATCTTGGGCCATGCACTGCAACTCATGCCTGTAATCTCAGCACAGGCTGAGGTGGGAGGATCACTTGAGTCTGGGAGTTCGAGACCAGCCTGGGCAACATAGCCAGACCCTGTCTCTACAAAAAAAAAAAAAATTCGCTGGACATGGTGGCGCAAGCCTGTAGTTCGAGCTACTTAGGAGGCTGAGGTGGGAGAATCACTTGAGCCCAGGAGGTCAAGGCTGCAGTGAGTCATGATCATGTCACTGTACTGCAGCCTGGGCAACAGAGTGAGACCCTGCCTCAGGAAAAAAAAAAAGAAATGACATCTTGGATTATCTGCTGATTTTTGACATATACAATATTCTATTTCTGTCTTATTTAACCATAGATCACTGAAGATTGGCTATGTGTTCATTTTTCCTTCCCTCAGCTTAGAGCTCAAAGTACTTTCTTAAAACTCTTCCAGGCTGGGCGTGGTGGCTCATGCCTGTAATCCTAGCACTTTGTGAGGTCATGGCAGGTGGATCACGAGGTTAGGAGTTCAAGACCAGCCTGGCCAAGATGGTGAAACTCCGTCTCTACTAAAAATACAAAAATTAGGCGTGGCAGTGGGCACCTATCATGCCAGCTACTCGGGAGGCTGAGGCAGGAGAATTGCTTAAACCCAGGAGGCAGAGGTTGCAATGAGCCGAGATTGTGCCACTGTACTCCAGTTTGGGTGACAGAGCGAGTCTCTGTCTCAAAAAAACAAAATAAAACATAACAAAGCAAACAACAACAACAAAAACCACAAACCAAACCTCTTCCATTCCTATAGTGAGTTAGGTCAGAATAAAGTACTAGCATCTCAGTACTGAGGATGAACTTGAGGGTTTAATACTTTTCCTGATCTTTCATGTTTTCTGCCCATGAAGGCTTGTGAGCAAAACATAAATGAAAATGAATTTGATAAATTAGTTTGAAAATGTTCAAGTTAGAAAAGAAAGTCACATTTTAAAATTATGACAATCTGAAGGATTTTTAGCAGCACGTATGCTTCATTTTGTGGTCTGTTGGAATATTGTTCTTTTCTTTACATATCTTCTCTGTATTGATGTTCCCATTCATTTAAAGTGGAGCATGGTAAATAGAAAAAGATATAGGGGTGTGCTTAAGGGAATGAGAATGAACTCATTATTAAGAATAATAATATGTAGCATTTTCATCCTAAGAGTGTGTTTCAATTACAAAATAAATAATCCATGTTGACAGTTCTGTCTCAGGTAGCTTTTAGAAAAAGGGTAGAATACTTCTATTTTGTTAGATTTGGTGGATTGTTCCCAATCTCTGCCCTCATCACCCAAGATCAACTAGAATACACGAAATATACTATCATTCATTTTTCTTAATTTTTTGAGAATAGAAAGGTTTTCTTTTCCAAAGTTTAATAAAACCTATAAAATTTGTTTCAATAGTTTTTAATGCTTTTATTTTTAATTCATGGAATCAGGAAACCAGCAGCTTTAGTTACTATTGAAAATAATTTACAATTTAGAGAAAGAAGAACAATTCACCATACAAATCAACTGTTAATTCTCGAATATCAACTTTTATGATTAATATAAGGGGAAAATGTGATTCACTAATGGGCTATTCTGTCACCCAGCTTCTTAGCAAGTAATAACAATGCATTCCAAACTTTAAAATTCATTTTGTCACAGTAAATGCTGCTTGTTTTTTTCTTCCAAAATTGGTTGGTTAAGAATGTTTCCAATTTTATTTATTCAAGAACATGGCTTTATTCTAAAAGTCTTTTCCCAAATAATCATTATGAAACAAGCAGAAAGAACTTTTTGTGCAGAAGGTAGATGTCCACTTTTAGGAGAGATGCATTGGTTTTTCAGCATTGGATAAAGAGTTTAACTAGAAAGCTTTCAATTCAGAAATTCTGTGATTCTAAATTTTTTTCAGTTCTGGTTTCTTTTATGACTATAGGCTATCTAATTAAACTTTTCTATGCCTTACTCTTCTCATGTCATCTACCACTTTGAAAGCCATTAGAGATACTGTAGGAAGAATTACAGTCTATCTACCACACCTAAAGGACTTCAAAGTTCTCTGGGAAGAAGTGTATTAAGAAGAATGACAGTCTATCTACCACATCTAAAGCATTTCAGAGTTCTTTAGGAAGAAATATATTGTATATAAATTTGATATGTGGGAATATTTTGAATAGGCTATTGGGGTCTTATTGCAGTATGTTAAATTAATATGGATATGATGTTAACTTTGGTGTAGTTTTTTTCTTTCCCTTTTCTATTATACTTTATATAACTTTTTTGAACTCTGGACAGAAGGAAATTTGACTACTTTGGCAAATGGATTATGGGTATTTTTTTCTATTTATTATGATATTTTTCAAATAAAAATAAAAAGCATACTATGATAAACCCTTGTGTGCTATTACTTAGCTTTGTAGATTATCAACATTCTATTAACATATTTTTAAAGCCATAGAATTAAACTAATGAACACAAATCTTGCTAATTATTGAAATGAAATTTTATTTTAAAAATAGGATGAAAATGAGCTCTTGCTATCAAATGTACCAGGAAACATGTACCAGGGAAAATACAGAGGGAAGAGAATTATTGTTATTGTTATTTGTTATTATGGGTATATGGAGATTGGGGAAGAAGACAACATTTCAGTCTTAAATCTTTGTTTTATTCTCATTGTTGAGGAAGATGCTTTTGTGTGAATTATTGAAAAACTTGGTTTGGTATCTACTGTTGCATAACAAGCTACCACAGTTTTAGTGACTTGGAAAAATAACCATTGTATTAACTAACAATTCTGCAATCTGAGCCAGGCTCAGCTGGGAGGTTCTTCCACTGGGCTTGCTGCGTTTAGCTGGCATATTGGTTGGGGGCTTGGCTCAGTTGAGAGGCTCGGATGGCTAGGTTTTTCTCTCTATTTAGTGTCAGGGCGTCTCCCCATGTGACATTTCCTTTTCCATATAACCTCTCCACAAGTTCTCTCCAACAGAGTAACTGCAGTTCTTATGTGGTAGCTCAGTACTTCTGACACACAAAAGCAGAAGCTGCCAGGCCTTCTTAAGTCTTAGGCTTGGAACTGGCATACTTCTACCATATTCTTCGGTGAAGCTAAGTCATAGGTCCGGCCTAGGTTTAAGAGCAGGGGACTGCGGCCAGGTGCAGTGGCTTACGCCTGTAATCCCAGCACTTTGGGAGGCCAAGGTGGGTGGATCACTTGAGGTCAGGAGTTTAAGACCAGCCTGGCCAATATGGTGAAACCCCATCTTTACCAAAAACACAAAAATAAGCCAGGCATGGTGGTGTGCACCTATAGTCCCAGCTACTCTGGAGGCTGAGGCAGGAGAATCACTTGAACCCTGGAGGCAGAGGTTGCAGTGAGCCGAGATCGTGCCACTGTACTCCAGCCTGGGCTACAAAGCCAGACTCCTTCTCAAAAAAAAGAGAAAGAGTGGAGGGAACTGCACAAGGGCAGGAATAACTGGGGGCATGGCTCATTGGAGAACACTAAGATAACAGACTACTAGCACCCTCACCACATTAGTGATTATATTTAGGGTGTTGCTGAAAACAAAATGTATGTGAGGATTATAATAGTCAAGTGGCTTCTTGTGTTGATGATGAAAGAATTACATTAAATTTATATTTCTAATGATATATCTGGAGTTATGCTGTCATTACATTTTAGGTGTGCAATGTTAAAAGCTTAAATTGCCTGCCTTTTTCTTTCTTACTGATTTGAATACTCATCTTGCTTTAACCTTAATGAAAATATTATATTCTGAGTTTTCCAGCTGAAAAACTAGAACTTCTTTCTGGGATATGTGTATATGTTTAGAGTGGTGAATGATGGAAATGGGATGGAGGGAAGGACAAGAATGCCTTACTGATTTTTTTTAGAGAGATTTGGGTCAGTATCCAAAATGAAAACTTGCCGTTACAACTTTTCCTTGAGAGGTCTTTGAGACATTAAATGTATTTTGTCTATTTTAGAACAATAACCAGATTGAGACAATCACAGGTTTGGAGGATCTAAAAGCCCTACAGAATCTGGATCTGTCCCACAATCAGATAAGCAGCCTCCAAGGCTTAGAGAATCATGACCTCCTGGAAGTGATCAACCTGGAGGATAATAAGGTAGTGTTGTACTTCACATGTGTTGGTTTCAGTGTCGACATAAGAGGACATATTAGAGAAGCACAGACCCTTCATTTTTGGTTTCTCAAGGGTGGACACTTTAAATGCCAGCTTAGAAATATTGTTCTAGCAAAATTCCTAGAGTAGTTGCAGAAGGATTGTTTTTAAAAAGTACTTAAAATCTTAATTATTGAAAATGTGATGATTCCTAATTACATTATTTTTAAGGTTTAAACTGCAACCACGTGTGGATGATTTTCTGAAGTATACGTGTTCATACAAAATTTTGTGTAGAAATGTGGCAGTAGGAATGTCTGAAATATCAGAGTAAGGAGGTTGGAGATACAAGAATAGCCATAGGCTAGTGTTGCTCCATGTCTGCCATTTAAAGAAAAGTCTAGGGCCTTGGTAAGGGAAGTGTTGGGAAGATGTTGGTCAAAGGATACAACATTTTGGTTATATAAGGAGTTTGTCCCAGATATCTATTGTATAACATGGCAATTATAGTTAATAAAAATATATTGTATTTTTCCATGCTGAGAGAGTAGATTTTAAACATGTTTACCATAAAAATGATTACTTTGCAAGGTAACACATATGTTAAAAAGCTAGATTTAGTCATCCCACAATGTAACGTGATGATGTGATGAATTTCAAGTCATCGTGTTGTACACAATGAGTACCTATAATTTTATATGTCAATTTAAAAAAAATTAAAACGTTTAAAAATGCAAATACCTTAGGAAAGGCTTAAACCCTTAAAAATAAAGAGAAGAGGCACAGGAAGGGAGTTCTTATATACCAATCTACATGATGGGTTGGGGACTGGGTTTATTCTAATTTTAATGTCTGGCTTAATAATGCACACTTTACTTCAAAAATCACAGAAATGAGCTTTTACTCTTACATTTTATTTTTAATAAAGTATTTGTGCTCCTAATCATGGTATATTAAGTTGGTAACTTTACCTGACTTCTTATGCTGTAAGGTCTACAAAGTTATTTTATTTATATTGAATACTTCATCACATTTTTGGGAGAACACTTTCATAAGGAGGCTGAATTGAAAATGAAAAGTTGGGCTGAGCCTGAAAGGGACAGTTGGTGTCAGCTCAAGTGAGCTGGCCTGTAGTGGGAATCTTGCTGTGTTCTGCTGTGGTGGTGCTTGTCAGTTTTGCGCGATAAGCCTTTTATTCCAACAAACTTCCCTTATCTGTTAGGTTGCTAAGAATCAAGAAAAGTCAGTTATTAGTCCTGGGAACAGATGAGTTTTCAATCACAGACAAAACTGTTCCTCGTCATTCTCCTTGACGTGTGTGTGTGTGTGTGTGTGTGTGTGTGTCTGTGTATCTTTTTTCTTTTTCTGAAACGGAGTCTCGCTCTGTCGCCCAGGCTGGAGTGCAGTGGCGCTATCTCGGCTCACTGCAAGCTCCACCTCTCGAGTTCACGCCATTCTCCCACCTCAGCCTCCCGAGCAGCTTGGGACTACAGGCGCCCGCAACCTCGCCCGGCTAATTCTTTTGTATTTTTAGTAGAGACGGGGTTTCACTGTGCTAGCCGGGATGGTCTCTATCTCCTGACCTCGTGATCCACCGCTTTGGCCTCCCAAAGTGCTGGGATTACAGGCGTTGAGTCCTTGACTTGTATGTTTAGTTGTTTTGGCAACTTCTCCAGTTAATTCTACTGGATAATCTTTGTTCACTGTACCACGTGTCTTAGGAAGTCCACACAATCTCTGTCTGGTGTGGTTTTAGTGTCCTTTTCATGCATTTGCCACTGAAGGCTGATTTTTAGAAAATTTCTTACTTAAAATGGTTCTCACATATATACAGGGGCTGTTGAAAAGGTGGAAAGCACTCATTAAATCTCAACTCAATGCATCTCAGGATTTAGGAAAAGGAGTAACAGTAATGATAATAGTAACAATTCCGGTCATAAAATAATCTAGAGATATTTGTTGAGGATCTTTATGCACCAGGCACTTTCCTAAGCACTTTATCTCATTTAATCCTCATTATAACCCTATTATTCATTTTACAAATGAAGAAACAGGGGCAGAAAGAGGTTAAGTAGCTTGCCCAAAGTCATATATCCAGCAAATAGCAGAGCCAGTCTGCAAATAGAGAATGGTTTGCCTCTGGTTTCAATGTTCTTAACCTCTGCAGGGTGATATAGCACATAAAATGCTAATGGGCCTCCCTTCTGAAAGGACCTGTTGTAATGCCCCAATACAGTGCTTTCTCAGCGAAACGTCACGTGAGCCACAGATGTGAACCACAGATGTAATCTAAAATTCTCCAGGAGCCACAGTAAAAAGGTGCAAAGAAACAGATGAAATTAATTTTAATAATGCATTTTACTTAACCCAGTAGATCCAAAATATTGTCATTTCAACATGTAATCTACGTACAGACTTATTGATGAGATATTTAACTTTCTATTGTTTCATACTAAATTTCTGACATCCGGTGTGTATTTTACACTTAAAGTATGTCTCAATTCATCCTGGCCATATTTTAAGTGCTGGGCAGCTGCATGTGGCTAGTAATTATCATATGGGACAGCGCAGATCTAGAAACACCTCACAAATAGTATGTCATTCTCTTCCATTTCAAAAGACTTTTCAAATTGTATTTGACAAACTTTAAAGAAAAAAGAGGAGTATCATCATGTGAAGAAAGGAGTTTATAATTTTCAAATGTTAAAGAGGATCCATTAAAAAAAAATGGCCACGTGTCCCAAAGGGGGATCCTTTGGCACCCATGAGGTCTGTAACAATCACCTTATTCCGCGGCTCCCCCCTGGGCAGGTTGAGGAGCAACCAGCAGTACTTTGAAATACTCTTTGAGGCTTCAGGAGAGTTCCTCAGAGAACTCTCCAGGACTACTGAGAATACTGTGTATCAGGGGTGGAAATGTTATCATTTAGCAGAAACATAACCTAGCTTCTGCTTCTCATATGATTAATCTGACATTAAGAATATTGTTTTATTGGTAGCACTGCATCAGTATTATGTACTTGGTTTTAGCAGTTGAGACATTGTAGCACCCACAAGTGATTATTTGAACGTCTTTTTAAGGCCACTTGAGAATGTTTACCATCAGCTGGGGATTTGGGGACCTTAGTTACCCTCTACTCTGTAGTCTTCTTAGATTTTACATAATTTCCAGCATTTAAAACATATCCCAAGCTGTTAGCTCTATTATAACCTCAGTCCTTTCTTCTAGAAGCAAGATATCAGTTTGGGAGTGACTTAGAAAAATGCTGTCTTACTTCTCTAAGTCTCAGTGTCATTCTTTCACACTGTCGGTTCCCAATTACTTTCTGAATTTTTGTGAGGATTCGCAAGGTAATACTCATAAAGCAATGGAAGCATGGAGAGAACTTGAATCCTAAGTAATAAAAGTGCTCCTCCCAGAGCTTCCTGTCTCTTCATTCTTTGCAGTACTCTGGCTTTCCTTCTAAATCATTCTCCTTGAATGCTGGTGGGGACAATGGCAGCTGAAGACCATTATTCCACTCTATTTTTGTGATGCTTTGTATAGGCAGAACATTCTTTGCTGAGGACTCTTTGCTTCTTGTTGTTCAGAGACAGATGCCATTTAATGTCCCTGGCAAGCAATGTGCCTTACCCCCCTCTTCATTGAACCTTCGCTCACACTTCACATATGTGAGCAAAAGGAACTTTGGGGGCATTAAACCCAATCAGACTTCTAAGTGAACTTTATTTCTCTCTGGATTTAAGTTTGTTAGGTTAGGAAGGGTTGGACTGGGTGAGTCCTTGGGGCCTGCAGGGGCTGAAAACAGTGATGCAGAGGCATGCCATTGATGCCGGTGTGATCAGATCTCCTGCTAAAGTCAGTCTCCATTCCACCTGGCCAACATGCCCCTGCCCTGGGATGTAAACAGGAGGGAGGCCCCCTTGGAGGTCTTTGGCCTCCTTACACCCAAAGGTGATGCCCAAGGCAGGATACCCTGATCTGCTCAGCAGCTGCTCTCTGGATAGTCTTGGCTCTCCACAGAGAGTGCTAATGGGTGCACACTTAGAGTCTGGGTTTTGATGCTGCTTCATCACTTTTAGAAACAATTTTTGAACTCTCAGATCAAGGTGAATGTGACTTTCCCCTTTGCCCCGACCCCTTTCTTAACGCTTATATCCTGGTGATAGACTTGGCCTGCTTCCTGGTGCCCTGGCTTCATGATGATGGGGTCAGCAGGGACAGTTGCCCTTTGCCTGCTTTAGCACTGGCTCACTGAGTAGAGTGCCGGCCATTGACCAGGAGACCACATGTTCCTCGCCATCTGACTTGGTTAGGCCGGCTACGTAGGACTGGCTGTCAGTGGCCAGTTTGTGTGACTGGGGATGGAGACCAGCACTCTTAGGGGCAGCTGGCGGAGTGAGTGCTCCCTTGCAGAAGGAGTGGGAATGTTAAGTCAGCCATTTTCTTCTGATCCTCATGCAGATCCAGCATATTTCCACCTCTGGAGCTTCATAATATCTGGTGTCTCTGCTGGAAGCTTTTCCCCTCATCTTCAAAAAAATTCACTTCATTTCATTTAAGCCTCTGGCAAACTCTCACAAAAAATGGCCTCTGACCCCACTCTGGCCTCTCCAGCACCCCCTCCCTGTTTTCTTTATCCCTTTACACTTTTAAATTTATCATTAGTACTTACTATTATCTGAGATTGTGTCATATTGCATATTCTAGTTTCACATCTGTTAGAGTTCACTGGCTTTCCAACTAGAATGTTAGCTTCAAGAGCTCAGGGACTTTATCTTGTTCACTTTGAGCAATGCCTGGCTCAGAGATGGCACTGAAGAATATTTGTTGTCTTGGCTCCAGGCATGGTGACTCACATCTGTAATCCTGGAGCTTTGGGAGGCCAAGGTAGGCTGATCACTTGAGTCCAGGAGTTTGAGACCAGCCTGGGCAACACAGCGAGACTCCATCTCTTCCCCCTGCCCCCCCAAAATAATAAACAACTGGGCATGGTGACATGTACCTGTAGTCCCAGCTACTTGTGAGGTTGAGGCAGGAGGATGGCCTGAGTCTAGGAGTTTGAGGCTGCAGTAAGCTATTATCGCACCACTGCACCTCAGCCTGGGCAACATCACGAGACCTTATCTCTTAAAAAAAACAAAGAATATTTGTTGACTGAATGCAGGACCCTCAGGAACTCTCGGGAATACCCAGATTTGCCTCCCTTCTATCAAGTGCTTGGTTGATGTTTGAGGTGCATGGGATGAGATTCCGGAATGATTGTGTATAGAAGTGAGGCTTGAGTGTCTTCCTACAGGGCAGAGAAGGGAGATGGTGACTGGAGATCAGAGGAGTGGTTTGAGCTGAGTGGATGAGGGCCTTCAATCAGGTAGCTGTAGTGAGGAAGGGGGAAGGAAGGCTGTGGTCTAGAGGTGTTTCTGAGGAAGAATTACTAGGGCAGATTGGAGGTGGTGGATGAGGAAGAAAATGTTTCTGAGGACAACTCCCGGGTTTGCAACTTAGGTGACTCAGATGACTGGGTGACAGTGCTGCCATTCAGCCTCCTTACTGTCATCCAGAACCCCTGGTGCATGGTTCTTTATCTTGTCCTAAACCTTAGAGGCAGAGTGTCCCATTCCAACAGCAGGGTGGGGGCATGCTGTGCCAGCTGTCTGTGACAGAAGGCAAGCCCTGTCCGTGGAGCCACTTCTCTTGGAAGCTAATCCTTACTAAGTATAGCAGGATTGTGTGTCCCTCTCCTCCAAAAAGCCTACCCCCAGGAAACTGTGAATGTCCCCTCATGTGGAAAAGGGATCTTTGAAGATGTAATCAATCAAGTTTGGGATCTAAAGAGAAGAACATCCTGGATGTAGGGTGGCCCTAAACCCAATGTCCTGATAAGAGGCTGAAGGGAAGAAGACACACACACACAGAGAAGGCCATGAGATGAGCCAGGCGAAGATGGGGCAGAGATTAGAGTGATGTTGCTGCAAGCCAAGCAAGGTCTGGAGTTACTGGAAGCTGGAGAAGGCAGGGAAGGGTTCTCTAGAACCTTCTGAGAGAGCGCAGGACTGCTGACACCTTGATTTCAGACTGCTGGTCTCCAGAACTGTGGAAGGAAGAAATTTCTGTTGTTTTAGGCCTCCAGGTTTGTGGTAGTTTGTTATGTAAACCCTAGAAAACTTATGTATCAAGTAAAACTGTATGTCTGGGGACTAGAGTATGAGGTCTGAACGTTATTCTTCACTATGGTCTTTTGTAATTTCTGCTTTTTATGTTTTATTGAAGAAATTTCTCTATACCCCAGATTTTAAACATTCTCATATATTTTCTTGTAATTTCAAGTTTTGTTTTTCCATATTTAGTCTTTAATCCAATTGGGATTTGTTTTGTGGGTAGTGTGAGGTGGGCATCTGATTCCCAGGTAGGAAACAAATTGTCCCAACATTTCAGAATTCTGATTAATACTGGTAAAATATTCTATTGAATAGATATGTCAGGATTTATTGAGTCATTTACTTATTGAAATTTATGTTTAAAATTTGTTGTAGCGTATATTCTTATATATAAACCTTTAAGTATATATTAAATGATTTACTTAGGATAGTTTCTTGGAAATACTATTACTGGATATAGGCATTTTTAAGACTCTTACTATATTTCATAAAGGTTCATACTAATTATAATCCTAACAGAATACTATATTATAAGCACATCTTACTACACCTTTGTGAGCAAAGATCTTTTAAAAATTATGTCCCTCTGGTAGAGAAAAACAGTATTTTGCATTATTTTATATAAAAATTTTTGATTACCCATGAGGTTAAACATTTTTTTGACCTGTTTGTTAGACACTTAGTTTTCTTTTTAGAAATTGTCTATTCATGCCCTTGACTATCATTTATATTATTATTGTTCTGCTTTTCATTGTACTCATTGTACCTTTGCTACACATTTGAAAGTAATTTCTGAAGTCTATCATTATTTTTCTTTGTGTCTTCCTTTATGATTTTTAAAATGTTTATGAAGTCTTTCTCTGTTCTGAAATCTGTTAGGTGTTCACCTAAACTTTTTCCCCCTGGTTTCTCTTATTACCTTTCAACTCTTAATTCATAATTTATTTTATGGTATAATTGAAACAAACATTTTAATTTATAGGAGGAATAAGATCTAGTATTCAATAGCACAATGGGGTGACTATAGTTAATAATATTTTACTGTATATTTCAAAATAACTAAAAGAGTAGAATTGTCACATTTCTAATACAAAGAAATAATAAATGCTTGAGGTGATGGATACCCCAGTTACCCTGATTTGATCATTACACATTGTGTGCTTGTATCAAAATATCACATTTATCCCATAAATATGTACAACTCTTACATATCCACAATAACTAAAAATGTAAAAAATCAATTTACTTTTTTCAATATCTAATAGTAATATAATAGCAGCTATCATTTATTGAGGACCCATTATATCCCCAGCCTTGTGCTAACCAATTCACATTAGTTAACTCATTTAACAAGTAGTTTTATTGAGTAAGACTAATTTTCTCACTGATACAGAAATAAATATTTTCTGAAGTATTTATTCTGTTCCATTGATCTGTCTGTTGATTCTGATTCCAGTAATGCACTTACCAACATCATCAACTAGTTGATAGATCCCCACAGTTTGAAAAATATTTGTGGTTCATCTTTTAAATATACACCATTCTTATTATCTCTTAAGATTCTACTAAGATACAGAAAACTTAAATAAAACTAGTTGTCTTTAGTTTAGTGGAGAATTCAGGCCTGCTGCAACCCAAATTCTAACCCTGGCCAAATTCAGGAAGTCAAGCAATCTTGTTTTTTCTTTTTTTCTTTTTCCCCCTTCTTAAAATTGTGAAACAAAACCAATACTGAAAAGATCTGTTTCTGGAGTATTTATTCTGTTCCATTGATCCGTCTGTTGATTCTTATTCCAGTAATGCACTTACCAACATCATCAGCTACTTGATGGGTTCCCTGCAGTTTGAAAAATACTTTTCTGCACAGATTTATGTTTAAATGTGGCAGTGAAAAAAATTTTAATGGTTGTACCCAATTGTTTTCTAAGAAGACAAATATATACATATATATATTATATATGTGTGTGTGTATATATATAACATATTTATATATGCTTATATATTTTTATATATTCACATATATAAATATATATTCACATATAGAAATTATATATGTATATATAAGTTTTTTTTTAAATAAAAGACTTTGGTAGTTCCCTTGAGATCTGGATGGTGATGCTTAGTGACTATGGCCTTGAGGGAAATGGTAAAAGAAGAAAAGAAGAGGAAGTCAACATGCTTTGGGGGTGCGGGTGTGGACTATTGTCAATGGGGCAAAGGAGGTGAGAGAATGGGCTGGACTGGAGTCTGGGGATCAACTGTGCTAAGATGACATTCTTGGCAGCAGATGTCTGAACTTCCCGTAGGAACGTAACTTTTCCGGCAGTATTTCACTGGAAGCTGTTTGGGGTGCTATTGTCTCTACTCCTTCTGTAAAAGTCTGTTATGCACACAGTTCTGGCTTTGTGGCCTTTGCAGAGAAAAGATGTGAGGGTGGAGTCCTTGGGGTAGGTTGTGCAGAAGAGGGAGGGCGCATGCAGGGCAAGAAGTATCTGTGGCACTTTGCTAATTCAGTAGACATGGGGAGATGAAGCCAGGCCACCCTGTACCTTCTCCCCTCTCACCTCATCCTACCTATGGAAGGCCAGGAAGGGAAGATGGGTCCCTTTCATTTGACTCTCAAAAAACCAACTGATCCCAGCTGACATCTTGCGGCAGTGTAATTTTGTATATTCCATGACCACTGTGTTCATGGTGTTTGTAACATATCAAGGAGATCTTTCCATGTCAATCACTGTAAATATCACTATCCTCTAAAATGAGCATGTAGTGTTGCTACTATAAGACTATACTATTACCCATTTAATTACATGATCATGGTGTTCTTAGGAATTTACGTTTTTTTTACTTCTTTGATTACGTTAGACTGAATGTTCTTGTATCTAATTTTTTTACAAACATTAGAATATAGAATATTTCACATATAGAAATTACGTATTATATATATTTTTTTTTTTAAAGAAAAGACTTTAGTGGTTCCCTTTAGATCTGGATGGTGATGCTTAGAGACTATGGCCTTGAGGGAAATCTAATTTTTACAAAAAAATTAGATACAAATGATCTCTTTAGTATAAACCTCTTGAAGTGGGAAAGCTGGTTCATAGCTTATAAAACACATGAAATACATCAGGTTGCCCTATAGAAAGAATGAACCAGTTTCCACTCTCACCAGCAATGTATGCAAATGCACATGGCCACGACTTGTTGGTGAGACGTGATAAATGAAGGAACACATCTCTTAACATTAGTGTTAGGTCCAAAAACAAGAGCAGGCCAGTGTGGTGGCTCATGGGTGTAGTCCTAGCACTTGGGAATGGGAAGTCGAGGTGGGTGGATTGCTTGAGCCCAGGAGTTCAAGAACAGCCTGAGCAACATGGCAAAACCCTGTCTCCCAAAAAAATACAAAAATTAGCTGAGCTTGGCAGTGCACACTTGTAGTCCCAGCTACTTGGGGGTGGGGCTGAGGTAGGAAGATTCCTTGAGCTAGGGAGGTGAAGGCTGCAGTGAGCCATGATCATACCACTGCACTCCAGCACGGGTGACAGAGGGAGACCCAATCTCAAAAAAAAAAAAAAAAAAAAAAAACAGCAGGTGGAATGCTAGAAGAAAATTAATCCATTGTTCACAAGTTTACTTTTCCACTTCCCTGAATAATACAATAGAAAACAATTGATCCCTTTTTTTAAAAAAAAAAAGATAATCCAAATGGCAGGCTGATGGACAGTTTAGTCATCTTATGGAAAAACATGTGTATAATAGTATAATGTTGCTCTAACAAGATTAATGTGTGCAGGTTGTAGATTGCAACTCTGGTGTTTGCCTTTCATATTATATCTTTGAAAATGGCATCCTTTGAACATGGTGCATATGTTTGTCCTCTGCCTTGGCTTTGGGTCTAGTTTGCATTTTAATTGTATATTGTGGTTGGATAACTCAGGAGTTATTGGTGACCCTTCTGTTGGAGTGCTTTCCAATGCATGCAGAAATGATTTGGAGAAAAATAGAAATGAAAAAGTGATGATTAACTTTTTGCAAAAGTTTAATATCTACACTTGATATAAAATTGTAATTATGCTAATTACAAAAATTTAAATAAACCTATTTGCCTTTAATTTAGTGAAGAATTCAGGCCTGCCACAACCTAAGTGCTATTCCTGGTCAAATTAAGGAACTGTCAAGCAATCTTTTTTTTTTTTTTCTTTGTGTTCTGCTACTTTTTAAAATTGTGAAATACAACCTATACAAAAAAGTATATAAAACGTAAGTGTACAAGTTAGCTAAAGAGTTCAAGGTGAACAGTACACACCCATCAAGAAATACGTCATACAATTTTTAGTTTTTTACCTTTCCTTGAATTAATTCTCTGGTGGAAAAAGTGATAAAGCCATATATGTGCATGCAGTAAGAAGACTTTGGCTGGGCGCGGTGGCTCACGCCTGTAATCCCAGCACTTTGCCAGGCCAAGGCAGGTGGATCACAAGGTCAGGAGATTGAGACCATCTTGACCAGCATTTTGAAACTCCGTCTCTACTAAAAATGCAAAAATTATCTGGGCGTGGTGCTGTGTGCCTGTAATCCCAGCTACTTTGAAAGCTGAAGCAGGAGAATCGCTTAAACTAGGGAGTCGGAGGTTGCAGTGAGCCGAGATCACACCACTGTACTCCAGCCTGGCAACAGAGTGAGACTCCATCTCCAAAAAAAAAAAAAAAATCACAAATGACCAGGGTGGCAGAAGCAGGATTGGGAAAGGAAGTTGGGGGGCTGGTGGGGTAGGAATGGGGGTGGGGTGGGTAACCAGGTCATCCTTGGATGCATTTTTGTACTGTTTTTCTGACTTTGAATGCTATTTTATTTCTGCCTTAAAGTAAACATGGGTAAGAGGAGGAAACTTACTGTTCCCTACCTAGAGAAGAAAAAAGAAAACGTGGTTGTGTGCATGCATGTTTATAGAAGGGGTATGCACTCATTCCCTTGTTCTGTGTAGTTCTGTGGAATTCTCATTAAAAAGCTGGACAGAGCAATTTTTTAAATAAGTTGAATTGAAAGGCCCCAAACTGGCTCCTATTGTGTTATGTTTTCTATTGTGTTTGTGCATGTAGTCTGTTGATACTTTTTTTTCTTTGATTGAACAGATTGCTGAGCTGAGAGAAATAGAATACATCAAAAATGTACCCATCCTTCGAGTTCTCAATCTTCTGAAAAATCCAATTCAGGTGAGATATTATTTCTATCAGGGGAGGGAGAGAGAGAAGAAAGTGGGAGGGTGGATGGGAACTATCTAGGAATTCTTCAAGAAGTACTTTTGGTAAAAGAATATCAGGAGTGTGACTAGAATTTGTCTATCTTCCTTCTCTCCAAGGAAGGGTTTAGTAGTACCTAAAGTGACAATTTTTTTTTAAGACTTAAGATCTTCTTTCATGACTAACACGCTGTCACGTGACTGTCAGTGAAGGAAAGCCTGAAACTGAATATCGTTTAGTTGCTCTGCTGGTCATTTGTGACTCATCCCTGGTGGTACTAAAGGTTACAGGAAGGAGGTAATAAGATTACAGAACAATGTTCTCTCACATTAGACAATGCAAGACACCATAGGTGGAGACAGAATGTGATTCCTATTTTATAACAAGGGAAAGAAAATCTAAGATTAGATACCTAATTTACCTGGATATACCCATGACATTGATGTATATGTAAAATAATTATAGAACAAAATAATACATTTCCCAGGAGTTCTTCACACCTCTGGGACTGAAGGATCAGGGACTGTGTTTCGAGTCCCTCTCTTTCTCTCCATTGATGGATGCTTTCTCCCGGCCTCCTTCCCTTCTTCCTTGTCTGCTTGTCCTTCATTCCATTCTTCTACCTGGATCCTTCACTTAGTTTCCACAGGCTCTTGACTTTGCATGTAGCTCTTAGTAACCTTCTTTTTGTGTATATCTTGATGAAAATGTCTAGATAGGTGAAAAAAAATAAGAAAGATTTATAAATTAAAAACTGCCCTTGGGACAGGAACAGTGAGAGGCAATTTAAAAGCATTTCTGGAAAAGTAAGAGGCAGGGTTTAAAGTGGCCAGCACACCTCAGTTTCAGATCCCTGAAGGGTGTTTGTGCATACACATGAATAAGCATCACAAGCCCTTTGACATATGTTAACTGATTTATATACAAAACCTTCCCCACAACATTTACACCTAAGCTTTGTACATTCACCTCATATACAGTCTCATCTATTGGGAGGGCGCAAAAGTAATTGTGGTTTTTGTATTATTTTAATGGCAAAGACTACAATTACTTTTGCACCAACCTAATATATAATGGATCATCTACTAATATCTAATGTCTTTTTTCCCCTCAAAGAGGTATAGCTTTTTACTACAAAAACTCTAATTATATTTCCAAAAGGCAGATAATCCTGATGGTAGGGAGTAATAAGGAGTTTATTTGATAAATGAATATCATTTTATTATTACAAACAAATTCATAATAAATACAAATTAATATGAAATATTGCATATAAATAATAACAATATAAAATATTAAAGTTTCATTATTGGCAGAATTGAGACTTGTTGGAGTTAGAAGACAGGGTTGAAGTCACTGGCCACGGGATCTTAGATGAGATGCTTCACCTTTCTGAGGCTTGGTAGCCTTTAGAAATGAGGATAATCTGGAAGCCATTACCCTCAGCAACCTAACACAGGAACAGGAAACCAAATACTGCATGTTCTCACTTATAACTGGGAGCTGAACCATGAGAACACATGGACACAGGGAGGAGAACAATGCACCCTGGGGCCTGTCGGGGGCCAGGAGCAGGGAGAGCATGAGGATAAATAGCTAATGCATGCAGGGCTTAATACCTAGGTGATGGGTTGATGGGTCCAGCAAACCATCGTGGCACACCCTTACCTGTGTAAGAAACGTGCACGTCCTGCACATATATCCCAGAACTTAAAATTAAATTATTATTATTATTATTATTATTAGAGACAGAGTCTTGCTCTGCCACCCAGGGGCTGGAGTGCAGTGGCGCAATCTCGGCTTACTGCAAGCTCCACCTCTAGGGTTCACGCCATTCTGCTGCCTCAGCCTCCTGAGTAGCTGGGACTACAGGCACCCGCCACCACGCCCAGCTAATTTTTTTGTATTTTTAGTAGAGACGGGGTTTCACCGTGTTAGCCAGGATGGTCTCGATCTCCTGATCTCGTGATTCGCCCGCCTTGGCCTCGCTAAGTGCTGGGATTACAGGCGTGAGCCACGTCGTCTGACCAATTAAATTAAATTTTAAAAAAAGAAATGAGAGTAACCCACCTGTGCTGTTAATCTCTAATCTCACAGGGAGATTAACAAGAGTATACACTTGAAGACCTTTATAAGTTACAAGGCACAGTCTGCATTGAGTTAATGTAAGGGGACTGGGAAGTGTGAAATGCATAGCCCTGTGAGCATGTGTGTGGGAATGATGAGGTAGCAGGTGAAAGGCCCAAGCCCATGAAAACCCAATGTTGGTGCTTGTTATTTTGGGAAAAGGAAGGCAACTAAGCAGTCCTCTTGATATTTTAAATAGGAAAAGTCTGAATATTGGTTCTTCGTAATTTTTATGCTTCTGCAATTAACAGAATTAGATCAGAAGAAGATTAAAGTGGAAGAAAAGGTACGTAATCATGTCATACCATTACCATTGTGTTTATGGGTTAATATGCTCAAAAGCTCGTGTTGCCTGCTGTGGAAGCAATATAATCAATAAATAAGACACGTAACAATATGTACATTAATTCATTTAGGGAATGTTTCCTTGTCTTAGGATCTGTTTGTTTAACCCTCTGCAAAAGTGAGTATCAGCACAAATGTAGTGAAAGGCCTGATGGCTTGCTGTTAGTACAGTGAAGAGGTTGACTGTAGGGAACAGAAGCAACACTCCACTTATATAGGTCATAGCTTTATGGCAGACTATCAGTTTGAAAAACTATCCTATTTGGAAGGTGTATGATTCTATCTGTGTTACCTGAAAAATTCATTTAACAACAAAATGTACTATAATGTCACTGTCACTCTACCATATAATCGAAAGGTACTCAAATAAATCACTACTCTGATATTTTAAATCCTTAATTCTGCTCTTTAAAATAATGATTCATCTAGTCACAGAATTCCAGAATAACCAGACCTTGAATGCTAGCACCTGCCTCCCTGCTTTTCATACTCATGGTCACTGCTTTGTCTTGCTTTAGTGGTTGGTGACAGCCAAAATCTCTACTAATGAAGGATTTCTTACACTGGATGCAAATTTGAGAGGGGAATGAAAACAGGTATAAATATGTAGAGAGGCACATATTCCATCTCATAAATGCCTTTCTGAAATCTTGGTTAAAAATAGTTACAGATGCCAGACTATCATTATTCTCACAAGCAGAGGTACTTATTAGATTCCTCTTTTCCTTTAATATTTTGCAAAAGGAATACAATTTAAAACCATGTATTAAGTAAAGATATGGCATATGGTAGATGAGGATAATGTATTTAGAAGAATGGGAAAGACAAGGGGATGGAGAACTGTACATTATGAAGAAAAGGCCCATATCCTTGAATGAAGAAAGTTATGCTAAATGAAGAGGAAGTTTTGGTAGAATTTGAGATTGTGGGAATCGTTCTTGGCGAGATGGTGTGAGGAAAACATTCCCCATGCATCAAAACCTGGAATCTACAGCTATAAGTTTTATTCATTTTTCACATATTAAAAGTTGGAATGTTTACTATATTAAAATTAATCATAGGCTTTAGAGGGGCTGTGGGTTTTTGTTTGGTGGTTTTGTTTTTTTTTTTTTTGCCATTTTTCCCTCCCAAACCAGGCAGTATAAAGAAGTAGGAGATCAAAAGACTCCACTCAATATTTTAAAATAATTATCATTTCTTGAATTTTAGGAAAATTTAGCATAGACATGAAGACTGAATACTAACATTCACGGGCATGTGTTAAATTATTTTGTGTACCTGGCCGCATGTGTACAACATTTCATTAAGGAAAAATCCAAGCTTTGTCTTCTTTTTAGAAATAAAACTTTTTTTTCCCTTTTACATCTCTAATTCTGGAAAAGGTTGCAGCAGTGAATAAATATGATCCGCCCCCTGAAGTGCTTGCAGCTCAAGACCACCTGACCCATGTTGTCCACAGCATGATGCAACCGCAGAGGATCTTTGACAGGTATTTATTAGGAATCCACAGGCCAGAATTCAGGGTGAGCAAGCAAAAGACAGACTCATCATTTCCCCTAGCCCTCTATTTTGTGACCCCTTTATTTCCGATAAATGCTGCTTTTTACCCTTCTCCCAGGGAAGGGGCCAAGTCTTGATTTGATAGATGATATTGTCTCTGTTATGGTATATTATTAATATCAGGTACTTGAATGTGCTGCTTGCTTGCTGGTATTTTCCCAAGCATGGTGATGAGTTGATTCATCTTCACTAGTTTGTCTGACCCCTTGTCTGGTGGCCATTCTGTGCCGATCAACACTGAAATCTTTGGGGGAAAAAAAAAAAAGTCAATTTTTCTGCCTTATGAGAGAAACACAGACCTTAACCTTAACAGAAAATTGTGATAATTTATATCCATTATAAATTTTTCCTCAGCTGTGAGTGAATGCTAAATACCCTTGCCAAAGACTGTTCCATGAATTCACATTATTAGGGAGTCCCTTAGAAGGAAGCCCAGCTAGCCTAAGGGAAACCCGAAGCAGTCTGCACTAAGCTGCAATAAACTCAGCAGGGAGGAGTCGCCCAGCTCAGTGGAACACATGAACAGAGTCTCTCACCTCTGAATTCGAAGACAGATTTACCATGCTTTCTCCATTTCTTTTTAAAACAATCTGTTGGAGCAGATGGCCATATATGCTATAAGTATAATGGAGAAATTCTATCAATACCCAAAGGCATTTTAAAAATACTTGTAAAATCTCTTGGATATAAATGGCTTCTCTTCTTCATGTGGTATTTGCTCCTGTACTTCACATGGCTGGTTTCCCACAGAGAGCAAAATGTTTTATTTTGCAACCCAGGACATGATTTTTACATATAATTTAATAACGTAGACATTGACAGTTTTACATGTTTATGGTGGCCCTCTAGGTGAAATGAATTATCATTTATTTACATGCATCTGGAAAAGCACATTTGATTCAAAAGAGGGACATTTATCTCCTCATTGTATTTCTTTTCTAGTTCATGGTATTGCTAGTTGTTTCATGCTTTAGGGTACACTTAAATAAAAACATATATCAAAGACATTTGCAGCAGTGTTTGATAAACACATATGTCTTGATCATTTCTGGCTGTCGGGCAAACAAGAACAAAGGCTAAGTAGGCCCAGATGTTCCAGGATGGAGTGGCATTCATTGTGGAAACTCATGGACACAGGACCAGTAGCTAATGTGCAGGCCTGCAATGCCCTTCCTACTCTGTCTAGGCCAGTATACCGCTCTCTGTCAGCACCAGAAGTCAAGATTCAGGAGAGGAACCCCAACCCTTGGCTTTGGGACTTGAATGCTGTATTACTGGGGAATCACTGTCCCCTCTCCTGGCAAAATTGAGGTGAGGATACAGTATTAAAATGACGTGACCAAACCTTGACTCTGGTCTGGTAGTCATTGATAGCTTCTTACCTTCTGATATGAGAAAGTTCTCCAGACTCATCTTGTACATGTCCTGTCCCAAATCTGTAATCAGCCTTTTCTGCAAGAAGCTCCGGTTTTAGAGAAAAGTAGTATTTCCCAATTCCAGTCTGGGGGTTAACATACTCATTGCTACCGGGTTGGTCATTTATTTTGAGGCCTTTTAGTGGAAAGAGCTAAGAATGTAAATCTTTTCATCAGTTCATCTGTCCATCCATCCATCCATCCATCCATCCATCCAATCTATTTGTACCTGTCTATATTTGTTCTATCTGTATCTATCTCTGTCTGTTTGGGTAGACCTACCTGTGTCTATTTATAGATAGATGGATTAAATACCTTCTGAATTCTTGATATTTACAATTTGATTCCAAAACTACAGTTAAGTTTTTACTCAACCTCCTTGCTATTGTATGGATATTTCCTTTTTTCCCATACCAAGAAAAGAAATCTGGTTCTAAGAGACACAGAGGAAGATGAAATTACCAAATCCCATAATTACTCATTTGAAAAAATCCTAGGTTGTAGCACAATGGTATCAGAATACAAGTACTAATACTACCACCAAAATGATTCCTGAAACCATTAAAAATTTTTTTTTTGCCTACAATTTACCAATTCCCTCCTGTGTTTTTTCTTGTGGTAAAATATATGTAACAAAATTTGCCACTTTAACAATTTTAAAGTGGACAGTTGAGTGGCATTAAGTACATTCATAATGTTAAGTAACCATCACCACCATCTGTTTCCAAAACATTTTCATTACCCCCAACAGAAACTCTGTACCCATTAAGCAATAACTCCTGGTTCTTCTCTGCTCCCAGCCTCTGATAAGCTCTAATCTACTTTTGTCTCTATGAATTTGCCTATTGTGTGTATTTCATATAAGTATCAACCACCCCATTTAGAAAATAGTGTTGTACTATATTTATATTGTCAAAACTTACAGTCATCACATACCGTGCTTTCTCCCTCTTTGCTCTCATTTAGTCTTAATTCTCTGGCTAACTACATAGTTGTTGCTCACTACCAGTTGTTACATTGATGTCCCTTGAGTCACTTTGGTTGTATGAAGCTTGTTTTCTAGTAGATTCCTTAGGAAGGGATATGGGATCAGTATCCTCTGAATTCTTGCATGTTATAATAATGTGTGCCCTTTATACTTAAAAGTCATTTCTGCTAGATATAAAATTCATGACCCACACCTTTTTCCTTGAATATATTAAAAATGTCACTCCATTGTCTTTTGGCATAAAACATTGTCAAAATCTGATGATAATTTAATTTTCTTTCCCTTATAAGTAATGTGCTTTTTTTTTCTAATTGGAATTTTTTTCTTTTTCTTTAAAGCCCAGTAATTTTATTAGACTATGTCCTGGTATTAGTTCCAGGCTGATATTTTGGGTATAATGTGTGCCCTTTCAATGTATAGTGTTTTTTTTTGTTTGTTTGTTTGTTTGTTTTTAATTTCAGGGAAGGTTTTTTGAAGTATAGCCTCTGTTTTCTGTTCCTTTGCTTTGGTTTTCATCTTCAGGAAGATCTCTTTTGCTTATTTTCAATATTTGTCACTTTCTTTTCCTTATTTTTTTGAAAAAAATATATTTTGAGGTAATTGTAGATTCACATGAAGTTGTAAGAAATAATACAGAGAAATTCCATAAACCAGTCACCCAGTTTTCCTCAAGGATGATATCTTGCATAACTATAGCAGAACATTAAAACAAGGAAATTGACCAAGAAATCCACCAACCTTATCGGATTTTACCAGTTTTGCATTATTCTTTTGTCTTTAGTTCTATTTACCTCTGTGCAATTTTATCACATGTGTAGATTTATCTTAGCGCCACTACAGTCAAGTTATAGAGCAGTTTCATCACAAGGATCCCTTGTAATACTCTGTAATAGCCATAGCACCTCCCTCCCCCTCATCTTCCCTAACCCCTGGAAACCACTAATCTGTCCCTGTCTCTATCTATAATGCTGTTATTTCAAACATGTAATATAAATAGAATCATACAGTATATAGCCTTTTGGGATTGGCTTTATTTGTTTCACTCAGACTAATTCCCTGGAAATCCATTCAAGTTGTTGCATGAATCAATTGTTCATTCTTTCTTATTGCCATGTAGCATTCCATGGCATGGAGGTATCACGGTTACTTGAATTGCTCACCTGTTGAAAGACATCTGGACTGATTCCAGTTTTGGGTGATTGCTAATAGAGCTGTCATGAACATTCATGTCCAGGCTTTTGCGCATGTATCCAGCTTCAGCCTGCCTGCTCTCGGCAGGTACCCAGTGGCTGTTTTGGGGTTCACTTGCTCTCAGATCTGTCAGATGCTGCCCATTGCTTCCTTCTTCTTCCTCCTGTGTCGACTCCAGTACCACACAGGTTTTGTGGGTCCGTGGCTCTTGGTGATACTGTTTCATGTACTTATATGTGTTTCCCTTAGGCTTTTGTTCTCAAATTTTTCTGTTTTTCTGTGGGAATTCAGAGAGACTGAAAAACTATGCTGTTTCATTGTTTCCACAGACTCTACTCAGAATGTACACCTTCATCTTCACAGAATCCGCACCTCAGCCATGTGGTTTTTAAAAACTTTATATTTTATTCTAGATTGCTACAATTTGTGTCATGAGTGGAGTCTAAACACATCGTTCAGTGGGTTGCAGGAGATTTTATTTTTATTTATTTTATTTTTTATTTTTATTTTTGAGACAGTTTCACTCTTGTTGCCTAGGCTGGAGTATAAGGCGCCATCTCGGCTCACTGCAACCTCCATCTCCCGGGTTCAAGAGATTCTCCTGCCTCTGCCTCCCAAGTAGCTGGGATTACAGGTGTGCACCACCATGCCCGGCTAATTCTGTATTTTCGGTAGAGACAGGGTCTCTCCATGTTGCTCAGGCTGGTCTCGAATTCCTCACCTCAGGTGATCTGCCTCAGCCTCACAAAGTGCTGGGATTACAGGCATGAGCCATCACGCCCAGCTGCAGGAGATTTTATTAATGAATTCATTCTTTAGTCCAGTCTTCAGGCTTGGCAGTCAAGACTACATTTGTGTATCAGCTCTCCCTGATTAACTATCACTTTAAGCAAGTTAATTAACCTCCTTGTACTTCAGTTTCTTCATACGTTAAAAGGGGATAATGACAGAAACATCTTCATTAGCTTCTTGTGATAATTAAATGAGGTAATACATGTATGACTCTTAGAATGCTTCCTGGCACATAGTAATTGCTCAGGTAAATTTTAGCTATTACTGTTAAGTTGGCTTTGCATACCTGCATTCTAATTCAGTAGTTATGAATATTTATCTTAACTTTACAGTCTTATTTAACTTTAACAGTCATTTCTTTCATTGATCAGTTTTGGGGAGGAATATTTCACTCTAGCAATCAAGAACCAATAAATATTAATAGTTTTCCTTTAAAAGTCATGTTAAAGCAAATTTACAGAAGTTCATATTTTACCTTATACTGTTATCTATGCTTTGAATATGATTTTTGACATATAATCAATCTGTTTCCGGAAAGAACAACTATTCTTCTACGCAGTGTCTTCTATAGTGAGTCCTCATTCAGCCGGGTTAATGATGGCCTAATGGATGTAGTTCATGTGCTATCTCCCTGGCTGCAGTAGGAGACCTGACTCTGCTCCTGTGTTGTAGCACTCTTCCCAGCCTGGATGCCCCTTATCCCATGCTGATACTAGCTGGTCCTGCAGCTTGTGGGAAACGAGAACTTGCCCATCGCCTCTGCAGACAGTTTAGCACTTACTTCAGATATGGGTAAGTTTGTTTATTGGCTTGTTAAGACTTGGAAATTTATCTGAATTATTGGAGGTATCAACAGTTCATTTCTAGTAAAATCTCTGATGTTGCTAATGTTGGCTATTAGTTTTAATTAAACTTTAAGCAAGTTCAGAAATGTACAAAACAACTTAATATTTAAGTTACACTTTATAGCAAAACCAAAAGTGGTAAGTAAATTGAATGGTCAATAGATATTAAGTCTTGGTAAGGACAGAGCACCATGCGAGTATTAATCCTTGATGGTAAATTATTGATAAAATTGGATCGATGTGATTACTTGGTTCTGGAACGATAGAATCTTGATTCTTGTGCCATTCTAATCGATATGGTAAAGATGATTGCTAAAGTATACTTCTAGCAATAGAAGAACTTACCATATAGCAGGAAGAAACAAAATAATTTTTCTTTTTTTTTTTTTTGAGATGGAGTCTGGCTCTGTCACCCAAGCTGGAGTGCAGTGGTGCAATCTCCACTCACTGCAAGCTCCACCTCCCGGGTTCACGCCATTCTCCTGCCTCAGCCTCCCAAGTAGCTGGGACTACAGGCGCCCGCCACCTCACCCAGCTACTTTTTTGTACTTTTAGTAGAGATGGGGTTTCACTGGGTTAGCCAGGATGGTCTCGATCTCCTGACCTCATGATCCGCCCACCATGGCCTCCTAAATGCTGGGATTATAGGTGTGAGCCACCACGCCTGGCCAAAACAAAATAATTTTTCTTTTGCGAAGCAGACAGTAAACATACAGTAATGACTCCCCTGTTCCCCACAAAAATAAGCAAGCAAACCAGCATGGCTCATTCATGCTGTTCCCCACCTTTTCCATAAAAGGCTTATCAGCTTCTTTGTCATTTATTATACTGTGATATACACTGTATTTTTTTTTAACTTTAATTTTCCAAATGCTTAACTTAATTCAGTCTCAGCCCAAATCACCCTCCAGGGTTTGAAAATAAACATCTTTTTAATTAAGCATAATGGCATTTGAAGGCAGGCTTCTCCTGTTGCCTTGCAGTATGACAGCATGAATCACCATGTTGTGATGTGTGATGGGCAGATCTGTGTTCAGGGACAGACTGTCCTCTCTGAGCTTGGAACATGTGCCAATGGCACTTGAGCTTCTTTGTCTCTGACAGGTCTTCCTCTTTTGAGATGTATTTCAGGAGGAAGGAAGAAGGGGCAGCAAGTTTTTGTTTTTCTTTCCTTCAGGTTAGCATTCAGTACACTTCAAGTTTTCTGGAGCAAATATTTTGCTTAGTGATGTCTTAATGACCCAGTTAAAATAGAGGAACATATCCAAAAAACTAGAACCATCAGAAAACACACACACACATACACACAAAACTCCAACTGAGTTTAAAAAGTTTTTTAGATCCTGAGGATAGTGGCTTATGCCTTTAATCCCAGTTATTTGGGAGGCTGAGGTGGCGGTGGATCACTTGAAGCCAGGAGTTCGAGACCAGCCTAGCCAACATGGCAAAATCCCGTCTCTACTAAAAGTATAAAAATTAGCTGGGTGTGTTGGTGCACACCTGTAATCCCAGCTGCTTGGGAGGCTGAGATAAGAGAATCCAAGATTGTGCCACTGCACTTCAGTCTGGGCAACAGAGTGAGACTCTATCTCAAAAAAAAAAAAGATTTTTTTCAGAGGTTTTGGTGACTCAGAATTGTCTGTCATCTCTTAAACTGGTTTCCTCTTGTCTTTTTTATGTATGGCAAATAAATTACTTTTAGATTAGTGGTGCCTGTCAGTAAACTGAGGATGTGACTACAAAGATATATAGGACAGCCAGAAAAATAAGTGCAAATTATTTCCTAATGCTATTACAAAAAAAAAAACTTCCTTCCCTGAAGCTACACATGTTCAAACAATGTAAACACTATTTCAAACAGGTCCATTTATTTAGATATTTAAAATTACATCCTTTATTTGAACAACTCTAGGCCACAAACACTATGGGAAAATTTATTGATTAATATATTTTAAATACCCTGAAGTAACAAAAATAAATTAAAAGTTAATGTTAGAATAAAAATATAGAGTACATGGTATTTCTGTGGCTGTACTGAACCTGTTGTAAAAGATAAGCTGAACACAATGAATGGAAGGTCAAACTAGGGCGAAAGGGTATATGCTATTTTCTAATGCATAAATTTGGAACTTTTTAGCAAACCAAAGTGACCTATGAGGAACCAAGGTTTTCTCCAGTTCCTTTCACATCTCTGATACCAGTTATGTAGCAAATGGTTGGTAGCCCAGTCCTGTTTATTTCTCTGTGATATGCTACTGCCAAGACATGCTTTGTTGGATATGTTTTTACAGGCGTTTATTGACTCATCATCAAGATTTGGAGCCAATCTGCCCTTACATTCTTATCTGGCGAGGCCTCCCAATCACTCATTTTCATTAAATCTTTTATTTCCCTAATTAGAATGTTTATCCATCAGGCTTGTGATGAGTTGATTTAATGTCTGCTTTCCTTACTTGTGTGTAGCCCATTGAGGGTAGGGCTCATGTCAGCCTTGTTCACCATTGAGTTCTCAATGCCCAGTATATGGCCAGACACTTAACATGTGTGTAATAAATATTTGTTAAATAACCAACTGACTGACTGACTGAGTAAATCGTTGGCTGAATTAATGGCATTGTGTGCAACAGATCATAGAAATTACTATAATAAGAAGCATGGGTGATTTTCCCCAACCTCCACTGATGGAGCTATGCAGTGATGAATGGATTCATCACTTGTTCATTCTTTCAATAAATACTTATTGATTTCCTCTCTTGTGCTAGTCCCTGAGGGTACAGCAGGAACAAGACAGGTGAGGTCCTTGCCTTAATGAAATCTGTAATCTAATGGGGGACTCAGACCTTAGATAATTAGTGCTATATGAAATTTAGGTGGAGGCACTAGATGGCCAAACAGAATCCTAAAATTAGCTTCTTGCTCCAGTACTGTTACTGCTGCCACTGCTATTTTTCTCTTCTGGCTGGAATTAGCGGTGAGTAGAAAGACACTCCGAACTGGCCCCCTCCCAACTACAAACTCATTCATCTACCTCCCTCAGAGGTTCAGAAGCACCATCCAACCATTCACTGTCATCCTCATGAAGGCAGAGGTCAAGGTTTGTTCAATGGCAAATTATTCTAAGAATTTCATCAAGGCATGGATAAAAGACTATGCATCAGATGAAAAAGGGTGTTAGATAGGTAGTTACTTTATCCATTGAGAAAGTAAGATAGTGCTACTATTATATGCAGCAACTTTCTAGTTAAAATTTAAAAATAAAACCAAAGCACCTTCTCACATTCTCAAGGGCAAGTCATTGCTCTTGTTTAGATTTTCTTTTCTATTATTCTTTATCCAACATAAGTTTTATTGATTTTTAATTATGTAAAAAGAAAAAAGGCATGAATAGAGTCTCATGGTGAAACATAAAAGCATTTACAAAGGCACTTTCTCCACCATTTGCTTGAATCATTTCTTTCTCTCTTCCTCGTTTAATTTTTTCCTGGTATTTTACTTGCTTTCTAAATTGCATCGACCCAATATCAAGACATTCAATGAAATTTTCGCACACTAAGTTGCATATCCAGTTATATAAATATTGAAAACGTAACTCAGTCACATAACAAATATTGGTGTGGCTGAGAGATTTTGCTGTGGTTAGGTTTTGATTTTACTATTTGTTCTTGGTTTTAGAAATATGTTGAATATTCTTTCTTTACCAGTATTAGTTATGGGTGACCTGGAGATATGCATTTACTTTCTTCAAAGTCTCTCTATTGATTTCTAGCTGAGCACCCACAAATCAGTGACTTCCTGGAAAAGTGCCAGATAATGAGGGCAACACAAAACGATATCAGCATGCCTGTCTATCTTCTAGATTTAAGGCCATGAAAGTGATCTGAATGGCCCTGAAAGAAAGACTTTATTCTTTCTTAGATCTTTATTTTATAGCCGTCTCTATTTTCATAAGCTTCTTATGATGTTGACTGCTCAATATATTTTATTTTTAGCATTGTAATACAGTAAAATAAAAGACCACAGCTATTTAGCTACATGAGATGATATGAGCTGCAGCAATCTAAATGCGGTCTCAGCTAATGTCTGTTTATACACATG
This sequence comes from Trachypithecus francoisi, assembly GCF_009764315.1. Taxonomy (NCBI): domain Eukaryota; kingdom Metazoa; phylum Chordata; class Mammalia; order Primates; family Cercopithecidae; genus Trachypithecus; species Trachypithecus francoisi. The sequence continues at coordinate 24,750,576 of NW_022681469.1, read as the reverse complement.
TGACAAATTTGTAGAATGGTTCATTTATTCATTCAATATTTATCGAGCACTGTGCAAATGCTATATGTGGGTGATGAAACTGTGAAATGAACAGGTATGGGTCTTCTCCTCCTGGCAGCTTACAAAGTAGTATGGGATTTAAACAGGTAAATGCTCACAAGATAGTTTGATGGGTGCTATGATGAGGGAGGTAAAGAGTCTCTGAGATAGAAATAAAAGAGAAGTGGGAAGTGGGGCTTGAGTTGGGGGTGTATTCTAGGCAGAGAGTACAGCATATAGCTCAGCTTGGACTATCAAGGGAGATGGCAAAAGTTAAGACTGGAAGGACAGACAGGGGTCTGGTCATAAAGGATTTCTAAACAAGGAGGGGAATTATGTGATCACATTTGCATTTTAAAAACCGTATCCTGGTGGCAGTTTGGGAAAGAGCTTAGGGAAGGAAGTCTGGAGACAAGAAGACCAGGTAGAATGTAGTGACAGGTGATGATAGCATGAGTCAGAAAATGGTGTGTAGTTACTGAAAAGTGGGCAGAGTAGTGGCTTCATGGAGTTTGATACTTAGATACAGTATGTGCTGGAATCTTTTGTGTGGAGGATCACTTAAATTGTGTCCAGCAAGCTATTGACATATATCTGCATTTGGTGTTCAGACCAATTTCATTTACCTCCCACATTCCTCTAGGAATACCTGGGCTTTTGTGGCTACCCATTGATAGAGCTCACTTCCTAATAATGTGATGTGCTATAATATGCTTGAATTCAGATGTGCTCAGAGCCAAGCCTCTGCCTAAATATTTGCAGTAACGAGTTCATTATTTCCTGAGGCAATCTGGTTCAGAATTAAGATTCTAAATCTGCATGCTTCTGAATGACAATGAAAAAAATTCGACTTCCTCATCCACCTGCTAGCTCTTCTTAGATATCTTTTCTTCCTGTTACATTTCCCTGGATATTTTGGGATTTCATTATTTGGCCAGGCCTTCCAATTCCTGTTCCTCTTGGTCATCTCCTTTCTGTGAATTCGGTTTGCTAGTAGCTTCAGTGACACCTGGCCATGAATTGGCACCCTTAGACTTTTAGGACCAGAGTTGGAGTCTGGGGTTCATCTCTAACTCAGTCCTTTTCTGTGTTAAGTGAAATGACTGGAATTATGGCTCCTATTACAAACCATAATTTAACTAGTAAATTAATTAGTAAGTAATGAATCTGCGGAAAGATTTAGACGAGGGAAAAGAAGAATTTTGAAAGTCCTGGCTCGAGCAAATTTCTTTGTCTAGAATTTGGTATCATTTTTCCTATGTAAGTTGAGTGAAATGTTGCCTTCACTGTGAAGCATTTTCTTTTTGAGATGTTCATATTTGGGCGGCATATAACACAGTGAACATTTGTATATGTGGAAATTGGATGACAAATTCAAAAACACAGATCATCTTAGGTTCTTCTTAATAGAAAGTCTGCAGTGGCTGCAGGTTCTGTCATCAGCATTCTGCACACCAGTGGAACCATCTCTTTACCTGCCTAGAAGCTTCAGATTGCTTCTTTGTTTTGTCTTTCTTTGAGAAATTCAGAAGAAATTCTTGCCACTCACTTCCTTTGTTGAGAACTGTAAGTTCAGCATAATGTGTAAAGGCTAGGCTAAGAGTTTGCTGCAAGGGTGCCAAGCTATTGATTTATCTTCCCTGACTGTCAAGGACGCCAATAGACAGAGGGTGTCAGGTCTCTGCTAAGGCGTGTGAAGAAATGCCAATGTATTCAAACAACAAAACAAATGCCATGGTGTTTTGACAGCCTTCTCTTAGAATGTGCTCTCTTTCCTGAGTATATAATTTAAGTATGATGTTAAGACCTTAAAATTTATTAGTACAGTTAATTCTTGAGTAGAATGGAAAGGGAGCAGTGGTATGAATTATAAACATTTATTTGTCTTTGACTTTGCAATGAAGAGCCTTTGGAGGTTGCAACTTTACTGTCTGAATGAGTATGATATTAACAAGACTTGACTTTTGAGTCATCTTGGCATTGCTACTTAGTAACATTCCTTAATAGCTGTGCCTCAGTTTCATTATCTATAAAATAAAAATAAGAAATAATACTTAGCTCATGGTTTTTGTAAGAAATAAATGAAATAATATGTCAAGTGTCTAGCTAGTCTCATCTCTTATCTTATTATTTATTTATTGAAACAGGATCTTGCTCTGTTGTCTCAGCTGGAATGCAATAGGGCAATGATGGCTTGCTGTAGCCTCAAACTCCTGGGCTCAAGTGAGCCTCACAACTCAACCTCCTGAGTAGCTGAGACCACAAGCACGTGCCACCACACCTCATTTTTAAATTTTTTTTTTTGTAGAGACAGAATCTCACTATGTTGCCTGGGCTGGTCTTGAACTCCTGGGCTCAAGCAATCCTCCTGCCTTGGCCTCCCAAAGTACAGGGATTGCAGGAATAAGCTACTGTGCCTGGCTCTCATCTCCTATTTTAAAATTACAGGAAAATCTAAAAATCAGTTTGCATTTCCTGCACTTAACAGTGGAAGGCAGAATTATATGAATTCAAGAGTCCTGGTGGTTGGGACCACCATATTCTTGTTGTAGGACCAACACTGGCCTGCTGTGTGACCTTAGAGGAGTCATTTTTGTAGTCATCAATAAAAGGGAGTTCTTAGCAGCTGTTATCCACTTCTCATGTTTCATTTTTCATTCCCTTTACAAAAATTTATCAAATGCCTACTATGTGCCAGGCTTTGGGAATGCAGTGGTGAATAAGACATGGTCCTCCCCTTATGATTCATATGTTCTGCTGGGAAAGATGGGAAAAAACCAGATAAATATATAAAAGAAAGCAGTTCTGGTGATAGGCAGTAGCTGAGTGGTGTGGTGGGATGGGGAGGCTATTTCAGACAGTGGAGAGAAAAGGCCTCTTTGGTTGAGTTGAGACTTCTGTTCAGCATTGGCACCATGGATTGCCACAGGAGGTTTATACACAGTGTTGATATGGACCAAGCACAGGGCACATGAGACAGATTTGCCCTCAAGTGGTGGAAGGAATGGGCCCTGAACATATAATTGGAATGCAATTGGAACAGACACTGAGGCTGTGTAAATATAAAGCGATGAATAATCCAGCCATAGAGGTCAGGAAAGGATTTTTGGAGGGGTGACATTTAAACTGAGTCCTAAGAAACGAGTAGGCCAGCCAGGTGGAAGGAGAGACGGACGCCTGTGGAAAAGGCTCATACATTAAACATGAAAGCAGGTGGGTGGAAAATAGCTAAATGATAAGTATTGATTTACTTCTTAAAGTATTATTACATGATGGCAGAGGAAGAGGTTCAGAAGGTGATAAGTAATAATGAGTAAAAATTTGGTATGGATGATCCAAATTTTGTATAATCCTTATAGATGATAGCAACTGAATATAATCTAGCACTTTGAAACCAACATATTCTCACAACTGTATTACTTTATGATTTATGATGTGTGGATTAACTTCATTTTTTAAAACATACTTTATACTGAAACCTTTTCCATTTTGCATTTCCAGTTACAAATAGACTAGGATCATCTGTTTTATGATTTCAGGGCCTGTCATACCACAAGACCACCTTACTTTGGAGAAGGGGATCGAGTTGATTATCATTTCATCTCTCAAGAAGTTTTTGATGAAATGGTAAACACGGTAAGAATGTTTTCCTTTGTTTTTATTGCATAAGAAATACACGTTCTCTGGCAAAAATGTTAGGAAATAGTTATAAATAAAAAAAGGAAGAATTAAATTTTGTGCTTGTTATGAGAGGTGAGTTCATATTGGTTTTTTTTTTCTTAAAGTGCTTAATACATCATTCTTCACATGCTTTTTATTTTATGGTCTCGGAGAAAATATTGTAAGTTTCCGATAAAAATGAATGAGTAGGCATTTTAAGGAAATAGAACGAAAGCAGTATGAAAAATTCTTGTGATCTGTGTTTATCAGTTGCTGCTACTGTTATTAGTCAGATTTACTCAAGAAAAACAGTTCTTACAGAACCGATGGTGCACAAAGCTTGTAAATTACGTATGTCTAGAGATTTGGGTATTCTGTCCAGAGAGTACTCTTTCTGTGTATTATCTGTGGTGCTTTCTAATTGTTACAGCCCTAAGCACCATTTCAATATGGTGTGTCCCATTTAGTTGGCTTTTTCTGGACATGTTACCTTCCATGGTCATGTTCCTGTTTGAGAAGTTCTCAGTCCTGGAGGCCAAGCAGTTCACTAATGCAGATGGAAGCCCTTGCTAGAAGATGGGAGATGATCCCTAACTTCTTTGAGGACTGTTTTAACAAGGTCAAGGTAATTACCATGTGTTAGTCCATTTCACAGGCACTCAGAGCAATCTTGTTTAAGTTTTGGGTTTTTTCATTTGTTTGTTTTCTACTGAAACCCTGACAATCTAGTTATTGATAGTAATTCAAAACACTCTTGTCTTTGAATTCATTTTCTTCAGCACAACTTATTTCTTCCTTCTTGGCCTTCACATACAAAGGGAACCCTCATAATCCTAGCATGTTTTATCTGTTGAAAGTATATGTTAATGTAAATATGTATCTGCCCATGACTTCAGTTAAACTGAAAGAGGAGTTCATATTTTCATCACGACCAATGAATCTGTAAACCTTTTGTTTTTACTTCACCATGGCCCTTATTTTTGTTTATATCTTCACTGTTTCTATCACCAAGTAAATCCTACACCACTTCCTTTTCTTTTCTGAAGCCCACTGAACTATCAGATGAGGGACTCATCTGTGTTTCTGCTTTTGAAGGATTACCACCCAACTGGTGATTCCCTTATAGCTGTATATCCTCTTCCCTCTTTCCCCTTCTTTTTCCTTCTTCCTTCCCCTGTTCCCACCCCCAAAATAATGGACCTGGCTTATTCTTCATTGTACAAAATCATGGACCATTTCAGCATAGGCTTTGCAGTTTCCATGAGTTTAGTTTCAAATGGCCAACTCTATACATGGTGCGTGTTTTCTGGACTTCTCTTGTGTTTGTGGAGACATACAAGCGAGAAAAACGTATGATCCCTGTTTTCCTCTAACCTTGTCAAAAGAACATCTTGGAAATTCTTTATAATTTTCTTTCCTAGGGCTATATTTTGGCAGTTCAGTTTAATTGATTAAGAATACTCTGGGACTTTGTTTTTAAAAGCCTCAGTAGAGATTTGAGAAGTTATCTTGATATTAGTAAGAAGCATTCTCTTAGGACTCTTTAGGTTGAAAGACAACTAGTTCCCAAAATTAATGTTAATTTCTCTTGTTGGAGTATGAGGCATTTTTTTCTCATGTCAGTTCATCTGTTCTCAGAACCCCATCTGCTCTCTGGTGTTTCATACCTTATCAGATCTGTAATCTAGTCTGGTTCAATTCCTAGTCTAAAAAGTCACTACACTTCTATACTATATTTAGTCTTAGAATTTTACTACCTCTACAAAAATCCTCCTGTGTTTGAGAAGTACTTATTTTTACAGATTCTGATAATATATACATATACTTCAGGATAACATAATTTTCTTGAACTTGAATTGTGCTTCTGATCTCTTTTCCTTTAATGTAAGCTTGAAACTGTTTCATGAAGAGAAACAAACTTAGAGATGACAAACTCATGACACATTGTCAGCTTTGCCAATCACCCACAGACACTCAGCCCTGCGTACACAGAACCGCCCTCTACACAGTAGCCACCCAGACAGCCTGCCCACCATCCTCCATTACAGCAGACCCACTGACGGACAGCCTTGGCACACCCTTACTGTGGACAGTCATACCTTCCTGCTCTGATAGGTACAACACATAGACCTGCACACCCTCCCCAACACAGGTGCCTCCTCCATCCCATCAGATACTTCCCCCACAACACACAATCACCCCCCTAACATGCCCGCAGATATGAGAACCCTTTTTATGGACACATACATAGTCTCCACAGAAACTCTCTCTCCTGCAGAAATAAAACCACAGACCCTGAGGTTTCTGGAGTAAGACTATTGCTATTTATTAGGAAATCCACATGCAGCAAGAAACCAAAGTAGCATCACCAGCCAGAATGGGGTGGAGGGAAACCACTTAATCCCAATTCTTAACAAACTTGTAATGGAGTCTTTTTTATACCTATGTACTATGCAAGATTCCTCCCAACTCTACATCTCTACATCTTTCTAGAAAATGGGGTTTGTTTGTTTTTTTTTTTTTTGATCCATAGTGGAAGGTCCTTGTACGTGTGAATAAACAAACTTACGGTATATATCTGAAAAGGAATTCAAGTATACATTTTGAAAACAGGGTGAGTCATAGAGTGTTAGTCAGGGTTCTCCAGAGAAATACAATCAATAGGATGTGTATATGTATAGAAAGAGATTTAGGGTTGGGCTCACACCTATAATCCCAGCACTTTGGGAGGCTGAGGCGGGAGGATTGCTTGAACCTAGGAGTTTAACACCAGCCTGGGAAAACATAATGAGACTCTATCTCCTCAAAAAATAAAAAATTAGCCTGGTTTCATGCCTATAGTTTCAGCAACTCAGGAGGGCTGAGGCAGGAGGATTGCTTGAGCCCAGGAGGTCAAGGCTGCAGTGAGTTATGATTGCCCCACTGCACCCCAGCCTGTGTAACACAGCAAGACCCCATCTCTTAAAGAGATTTAGTATAAGGAATTGGCACACATGGGTTATGGGGACTGGCAAATCCAAATCTGCAGTGTGAGCCAGGCAGCCAGGAAATCCCAATGGGTTCATCTTGCCCACTGCCTAGACAGAGCCGATTTATCAAGACAGCAGAATTGCAGTAGAGAAAGAATAATTCACACAGGGCCAGCTGTGCAGGAGACCACAGTTTTATTATTACTCAAATCAATCGCCCTGAGCATTTGGGGATCAGAGTTTTTAAGGACAACTTAGTGGGTAGGGGGAAGCCAGCGAGTCGGGAGTGCTGATTGGTCAGAGATGAAATCATAGGGAGTCAAGCTGTCTTCTTGTACTGAGTCAGTTCCTGGATAGGGGCCACAGGATCAGATGAACTAGTTTATCAATCTGGGCGGTGCCAGCTGATCCATCAAGTGCAGGCTCTGCAAAATATCTCAAGCACTAATCTCAGGAACAGTTTAGGGAGGGTCAGAATCTTATAGCCTCCAGCTGCATTACCCCTAAACCATAATTTCTACTCTTGTGGCTAATTTTTTAGTCCTACAAAGGCAGTCTAGTCCCCAGGCAAGAAGGAAGTTTGTTTTGGGAAAGGGCTATTATCATCTTTGTTTTAAAGTGTAAACTAAGTTCCTCCCAAAATTAGTTCAGCCTGTGCCCAAGACTGAACAAGGACAGTTTGGAGGTTAGAAGCAAGATGGAGTCAGTTAGGTTAAATCTCTTTCATTGTCTCAGTCATAATTTTGCAATGGAGGTTTCAGTGGTGCAGATGAAATCCAAAGGCTGATCTTTTTGTTCTCCTGAGGTCTTCAACTGATTGGATAAAGTCCACCTATATTATGGGTGGCAGTCTGCTTCCTTGAAGTTCTCCAATTTAAATGTTCATCTCCCCCAAACATCTTCCAAGTTGACACATAACACTAACCAGCAGATGCAATAAACAAGATAAAGTGGCCGGGCGTGGTGGCTCAAGCCTGTAATCTCAGCACTTTGGGAGGCCGAGACGGGTGGGTCACGAGGTCAGGAGATCGATACCATCCTGGCTAACACGGTGAAACCCCGTCTCTACTAAAAAAAATACAAAAAAACTAGCCAGGCGATGTGGCGGGCACCTGTAGTCCCAGTTACTCGGGAGGCTGAGGCAGGAGAATGGCGTAAACCCGGAAGGCAGAGCTTGTAGTGAGCTAAGATCCGGCCACTGCACTCCAGCCTGGGCGACAGAGCGAGACTCTGTCTCAAAAAAAAAAAAAAAAAAAAAAAAACAAGATAAAGTGTCTCTCTGAAAGGAGAGCCAGACATATATCTATATAGGTTTTATATATATACATATATATAGAAAAGGAGTCACATATATATGTGCCATATATATATATATATATATATATATAGAAAAGGAGTCACAGTATTTGTTCCAAATAACAAAGAAAGTATGACTTTGAAGGAATAAAATAGTAAGGATATTTATTGTTGAGTTTTTAACTTTGGGAATACATAACATAAACTTCTTTTGATTATGGGGGATGTAGATTTTCCTTATCACCCGCAGCAGACACATTGCCCAGAGACCCATCCCCCAACCTCAAAAGACACCCTATGCCTTCTGGTCTCTGACCTCTCTTCCCTGACAGACAGCCCATCCCTGTACCCTCACATTTCCAGAACATCTGGGGCCAGGACGCAGGGCAGCAATAGACCCAACTGCTACTGTTCTTAATGCTGTCACCGCCATTTGATGGGATTCAGGGCAGCCCTGGAAGTTTTCACTTCATTGTTTATTTCAAAATCACTATATGAGAAGTCACACTTGCCAAGATCATCCACGTTTTTATTCCTTCTGTTGTCATCAGTTACGCAGTTTAGATTTGACCTAGTGGTTTAATGAATATAGTATTGCCAAAGAAAAAGTCACAGACAATTTTGAGAGACGTGCTTTTACTTGCCTTTTTTTTCCCCAAGGGAATGCAGTTTTTGGAAGAACTGAGCTTCCAGAATACAGACAGAGGCGTCATTTATAGTTCAAATGGCTATAGGGCAGACACCAATTCTGTTGGATAACATTTGAGGCAGTTTCAGTAGAAAGCTATCTTTATGAGGAAAAACAGGATGGGTTTGCTTTTTCAAAGCTTTTAGGATGTCTCTGTAATTCATGGCCTCCCGGAATTATCTGTAATTCATGGCTTATCTTGGAATGCAAGGCTTTTGGAAATGGAAGCCTTTTCTGGGTTGCCTGGTGTGCTGGCACAGCTGAAATGGCGGCGGTAAAGGGCAGGCCATTAGTTTTGTTCTCTCAGTAATGAAGGTTTTGGTGCGAGTTTGGCAGGAAGTGGGTAAGTAAACAAAATAGTCTATTTTACCATATGCTGCAGTGCCTTAACACTCCTCAACATTTTGTCAGCAGATTATTTCTAAAAACCTATTTTTTTTTGTCAGCTGAGAATTCTGAATAAATTTCTCTGTCACAGTTTGAAATTAAGTTTCATTTACGCCATTGTCATCCGTATGCAGTTGCTAAAATTTGTAAGGTTTTTGAAATTATTTAGAATAAGACATCAAATGATATTAGTTGTGATCAAATTCCATGATGGCTGCTGTTATAGGAAAATCTTTGTTCTTCTCGAATTCCAGGGGAAATTCATTGTAACATTTAGTTATGGTAATCACAAGTATGGATTAAATAGGGACACCATAGAAGCTATCGCAAGAGATGGTTTGGCAAGCTGTGTTCATATGGAAATAGAAGTAAGTGTTTTTCATTCAACCAATTAATGTGTGTGTAGTTTGTGTGAGTGTGGTGGGTGTGTATGTGTGTGTGTGTATGTGTGTATATATATATATAAATTTTTTATTGATACATAATTGAGGTACACATTTGGGGTACATGCGATAATGTATATACATATTTGAGGTTGGGGAGGGGGTTACAATGCACAGGCAACACATTGCCAGGCACAAGATAAGATATTCCGTTTATAATTAGTATGCGGGGCAAGACACGTGAAACATTAAGTGACAGGAGTTAGGTTACAATACAAGAAATTGCACAGATATTGTAAGTGTAACTGCCACTCGAGCTTTATTTTCTGTTATTTCCTCACTAAATGCTCCTTTTTCTTTTTAGAGCATGGCCTCTGTTTATATAAAAGGCTGTAGATAAAGCCTGATTGGTAGAGTGTGGGACTGGTTCCCCATGCCCTAGGACAATGACAGCCCCATGCGGTCAACTTTGTTCCTTCGTTCTGCATGAGATGTGTGGGATGTGCTGCCATTTAACTGCAGTTGCTCGCTGGGTGTAATATTTTAATACTTCTGGCAATTTAGACCTGTAGATTTCAGAGATTTTTCTCTCTATCCCGATACCCTGTCTTCCCCCAACAATGATCTATAATTAGAGTATATAGAAGCTTCTCCAAAATTAAGATCCAGAGTAAAACTATGAATTTCCCACTCATTTATTTTTTAAAAATATAGCTTTATTGCCTACTTGGGACCTTCAAAGACAGTTGATTGTTTTTTCAAGATCCTTTAACTGAGCAGTATGACACTTTTGGAATTAAAAAGAAAGCAATTATAAAACTAATTCAATTAGACCAAACGTACAGAAAACAAAACCTAGGCAAATTGGGTACATAATCCTTTGATGTCAACTCTGAATCTTTCTTTTTTCCTCTGTGACTTCACACAGTAGGAGACTGCAATTCCCTTTTGGCTCTTTGTGTTGGTATAAGCGTTTCCTAGCTTACACATTTCTTCCAGCTCTTTAACTTTCCTGACTTAGACTCTTTCAAATCTTATTTCTCTGTGATTAATTGGTTTTGTATCTTTAAGGAGAGTTTTCTTTGTTTCTATAATAACTAGCAAAAATAAAAGGTCTTTTCTAAAAAATTTATTCATTTGACAAGGCAGAAACAAAAATTAATGCATTCGTGAGTCCAGAAACTCTCCGTCTTTTCTGTCTATCTTTCTCTGGTCCAACAGTTATCTGAGCAGTGGCTCCTGTTTCACTCTTTTTCTCTCTGGGAGTTCACTCCTCCTCATTTCCAGGAGGTTGAGTCTATAATCCATACTTTATTCCCCTGATTCTCCCCAGCTGAAGTACTTTTCCAGACTGCCCTGGTCATTGACTCTTTCGGAAATTGTTTTGGAAATAGTCTGTATTTCTTCCAACTGAATTTTTAAAACAAAGATTTTGAACATTAAGTGAAACTGATTGAGATGGAAGGGACTTTAGGGTCCATTTGGAATGGCTCTTTCATTTCACCCACGAGGAAACTGATAGTCAGAGAACTTGAAGGATTTGTGCAGTCTACAGGAGCCGGAGAGCTGCAGTTGTGACAAAGCCCTCCAGACTCACAGACCAGTCAGTTCCTTACACAGTTCCACGCTGTGATCTCCTGGTCTGCAGGCTACCAGGAGCTTGGCCTTCCCAACCAGGGTGCCGATTTAGCTGCAGAAAGGGTCCCAAGATGATGACAAAGGGGCCACAGAAGAGCATTTTCTCCCTGGCAAGATCTCTGTCTCCTGGTGCTCCACAGAAGGTGTTTGAAATACAGAATTGAAATTACCTTTCTGTAATAAAGTTGCAATATTGCTATGAATGTACCTGTTTTATATCCAGCAATTTTCTAACAGTCATATTCATTAGAATGATTAATTAAAGGAAAGCCAGGTGGAGTGAATTCTAATATTTCCAATGACAATTTAAAACTTGATGAAGAGAGAAATGTAATCCAATCTTTAGGTATTTATAGAAAAATAGCAGCTAACTCTACAGGTGAAATACATTCTTCAATATATTAATAATACTACTTCTTATACCCATGTTGTCAGATGGCTCCAAAATGATTTGTAAATCATGTATCTATTTCCAATGTATTATCTTCCTTTTAATGCACAGGGTGTAAGAAGTTTAAAATATTCCTATTTTGAGCCTCGTTATATCCTGGTGGTACCCATGAACAAGGAAAAATATGAGGGATATTTGCGGAGAAAAGGATTATTCAGTCGTGCAGAAATTGAATTTGCTGTCTCCAGAGTGGACCTTTATATTAAAATTAATCAGAATTTTCCAGGATATTTTGATGCAGTAATCAATGCAGGTTGGTAATTTTCAGCCAAGTTTTATTTTTGAAATGTAAGATTACTGAATTAAAAGTTTGTTTCATGGGGATAAAATTCTTGGGTAAAAGCTATTTTCCTTGTAACAGTGAATCACAAAGAGCGTAAAAAGGGTAAGAATCCAAGAGGTCTAATTTTCTACTGTTTTAATGAGAGCATTGTCTCAATTATTTCTTAAGATTGTAGCTAATAAGATTTGGTGTAAAATGAGCCTGAACTAAGTTCATTTTTTAGGGGACATTGTGAGAACAAAGTTAAATTATATGTAATTTGAAATACACATTTACATTTCTAGAAAGGCATATGAAACTCGGGTAATTTTATTATAATCTACACATAGGTTAAAAACCCAGCTACTCAAAATATAACCATAAAAATGTATGTGTAAAACAAATATTTTCAGAAACTAGTTTATAAATGACCATTTAATTTAAAACAATAGTTCATGGGAGAATTTTTTGAAATGTGAAAATTTCCATATATATGTATGTATTTTTATACATATAAAATTTCTATAGATATATTCTAGAAATTTATACACACACACACACACACACACATATATATATATATATATATTTTTTTTTTTTTTTTTGGAGAGAGTCTTGCTCTGTTGCCCAGGCTGGAGTGCAATGGCGTGATCTTGGTTCACTGCAACCTCTTTCTCCAACTCCCAGGTTCAAGCAATACATCTGCCTCAACCTCCCGAATAGCTGGGATTACAGGTGCCTGCCACCACGCCCAGCTAATTTTTGTATTTTTAGTAGAGATGGGGTTTTGCCATGTTGTCCAGGCTGGTCTCAAACCCCTGACCTCAAGCAGTCTGCCCTCCTCAGCCTCCCAAAGTGCTGGGATTACAGGCATGAGCCACCATGCCTGGAAAATTTCTATATATTTTTAAACTGCACTATATTACACAGTCATAAAAAAGAAAGAGAAAGTTCTCTGTGTCCAGATAAGGAAATATCTTCAAGTCATACAGTTACTAAAAAAGACAGGTTTACAGTATAGTATGCCATCATTTATGTAAAAAAATTATGTAATTGTATTTTCTTGTACTACATAAAAAATTCTCTGCAGCAAGAAACTAATAATGCTGATTACCTCTTAGGGGGAAGGGAAACTAGATGAACTAGATGGACAGGGGACATTAGTTGAACCATATGAAATTGTTGATATTCAACTATTTTGACCTATGAAAACAGCAATTTCATATGGTTCAACTTATTAATAATAGTTTTTAGTCTCTGAAACATGTTAATGTATTACACAGTTGAATTTGTTTTCTATTCCTGCATAGAAATTATCACACTTAGTGTCTTAACGTGTCAACACCCATTTATTAATTCACGGTTTTGTAGATAAGAAGTCTGGTACAGCATAGCTGGATTCTCTGCTCAGGGTATCAGGAAGCTGAGGTCTCATCTGAAGGCTCTGGGGATAAGCCTCCAAAGCTCATTCTTGTTGGCAGGATGGAGTTTCTTTTGGTTGTAGAACTGAGGTCCCAGTTTCCCTGTGGGCTGTCTGCCAAGAATTATCCTCGGTTTCTGGAGGTTGCTCTCAGGTCTCATCCACGTGGCCCCACCATCTTCAAGCCAGGACCAGCACATCAAATCCTCCTTGGGATCTGAGTCTCTGACTTCTTTTTCTGCCAACAGCTGGAGAGAACTCTCCTTTTATGTGGCTCATGTGATTAGGGTGGGCCTGCCTGGATCATCTCCCTTTTGATTAACCCAAAGTTAACCCATTAACAACCTTAACTACATCTGCAAAAATCCCTTTTGCTGAATGTCACACAATCGTGGAGGTGGTATCTCATTGCCTCCACAGGTTCTGCCCACACTTAAGGGAAGGAGATTGATTATACAAGGGTGATGTGTCCTTAGGGTCATCTTAGAATTCTACCATAATATATATAAAATTCTACCATAATATATATAAAATTAAATGCAGTAAACAAATCATTACCACCAATAGTTAAACATCAACTGTTTTGGATCTGATCCTGTTGTTTTAAAATGTACTCTCTTTGCTGCAGATGATCTGGATGTTGCCTACCAAAACCTGAGTCAGCTCATTAGAGAATACCTTGGATTGACTAAGGAACCTGCCAAGAGTTTGGCTACAACTGCAGGTACTATCCTATCCTTTTTGCGCCAGGATTTTTTTTTTTTTCATGGAAAGGAAAACAAATCTGAGTTCCTATTTGGGTACTCATCACTTGGGCTAAAGCTGGTTCTCTTTTATTCCTGTACTTCTTCTGGGGCAATTGTCCCCAAAACAAGCAGCATGAGTCAGCCTTCTGGACCTGTAACTCTGCTTATCTCCATGGTCATGATGGGCCTCCGGGGACTGCCCTTCAGGAACAGGCTGGGCAGTGCCTTGATGGAGGTAATAGACAAGGGTTAACCTCATGGCTCAGAACTCAGCCTTCCAGAAGTTTCATTCTTTAGAGAGCTGAGATGTTGTTCTACTTGTCGGGTTTGTATTTAGTCTGAGAGTTTTCTTTTCCCTTTTCTTTGTGTTACCCCAGTCCTCAAAATACTGTGCTGCGGAATACAGTGGCAAGAGCACTAGTCGTAGGATCGGTGCTGCTCTCCTAGCCCTGTGCTCTCTTGGGTCAGGTTCTTCGCTGTTTGGAGTTTCAGTTTACCGTTCTGCTACATAGACCTAATGCTCCTTATCTACCACATGGATGGTCAGCAGCACATGATGTAGTATACGTAAGAGTGCACCCCCTTGGAATCCAGGAATTCTAAAGCCCTAAGTTAGAATTTTGGTACATGAATTTTGAGATGTATTTAAAAGACTCCCTTGAATCTGCCTCACAACTATTAAGATGGCTACTATAAAAACAAAATAAAAAAACAGAAATTAACAGGTGTTGGCAAGGATATGGAGAAACCGGAACCCTCGTGTGCTGTTGGCAGGAAGGTAAAATGGTGTTGCTCCTGTGGAAAACGGTATGGAGTTTCCTCAAAAAATTAACAATAGAACTGTCCTATCATCCAACAATCCCACTTCTGATCTACCTCCAAAAGAATCGAAGGCAGGGTCTCAAAAAGAGAGCCGCACACTCATGTTTTTAGCAGCACTATTCACAATAGCCAAAAGGTGGAAGGAACCCATAAAATAGAATTTTATTTGACCTTAAAAAAGGAAGGAAATTCTGGCACATGCTACACATAGATGAACCTTGAAGACATTGTGCCAAATGAAATGAGCCAGTCACAAAAGGACAACTATTTTATGATTCCACTTACATGAGGTATCTAGACTAGTCAAGTTCATAGAGCCAGAAAGAAGAACGGTAGTTGCCAGAGGCTAGGGAATGGGAGTGGTTTAATGGGTACAGTTTCAGTTTGGAAAGATGAGAAGAGTTCTGAGGATGGATGATAGTGACGGTGGCACTGTGTGAATACACTTCATGCCACTGAACTGTACACTTAAAAATGGTTAAGACGGCCGTGCGCGGTGGCTCATGCCTCTAATCCCAGCACTTTGGGAGGCCGAGGTGGGTGGATCACAAGGTCAGGAGATAGAGACCATCCTGGCCAACATGGTGAAACTCTGTCTTTACTAAAAATACAAAAATTAGCCGAGCATAGTGGCACATGCCTGTAATCCCAGCTACTCAGGAGGCTGAGGCAGGAGAATTGCCTGAATCAGAGAGTAGCAGGTTGCAGTGAGCCAAGACGGCGCTACGGCACTCCAGCCTAGCGTCAGAGCGAGACTCCATCTCAAAAACAAAAACAAACAAAAAAAATGGTTAAGATAGTCAATGTTGTGTTATGTGTATTTTGCCACCATAGTAAATTTTAAAACTTTCCCTTGATGGACTGAACCCCATTCACACACTGCATATCGTGAAATGTTAACCCGAGACCCTGGCTGTTTTGCAAGTATGTTCAGCTTTGTGTTTTAGCAGTTGTGACTTTTTGCCCAAATAGGATTTTGTTTACCAGGTTCCATCCTGGCAGACTGAGGCAGGGCAGGTCATGATCTTGCCAGACTTCAAATCAATGCTGTTTTGTAATTTTGCACACTTCTCCCAGGTTGAGGGCCCCTGGTGTTTTGGAAGGAGGTCAATGTAAAACTGGTAAAAATCAACAGATAATGGCTGAGAATTTCCTTCTCCATATGTCTTATAGGAGATGAAGTGACCAGGGTATGACCTGCTGACTAGAATGTTCCTAGAGAAAGTTTGACCTGTCTGAAAATAGACAGGAATGGAGGACTGGAGGACTATGCTCAGTCTACGAAGGGGGGATTGGGGGACATTAGATTAGGAGCGTGTCAGTGTATTTATCCAGCCCTGCTCGGAATCTCTGCACTGGGCGTGGGTTCTTTAGAAAGCCATCTCTATGGAGAAGGGCTGTGTAGTGTACCTAATGAGGCTTCTGTAGCTCCGTAGAAGTTTCTCTTGAGGAAATCTGGCTCCCCTTGCCTTAATTCTTTGCTAACCAAGCAACCTTCTGATCTTTAATTTGGTCCCATCAGGTGGACCTGCTCCTGTGGGGGCTGTACCCTACATTACTCACCCTGCCCTGATCCCTGAGCCAGGCTTGTCTCCATTGTAAATTAATTAATTGGTGTACTAGCTTTTAAATCAGCCTCTTGTGGGTTTGGATAAACATGAATCAGTCCCCTGAGCCTGACCAGCTCTGAGTCACTGAGAACAGTGTGTTTCTCAATCTGAGGTTGCCACTAACTAGCGGGGCTTGAACAAGACTTTGCCTCAACAGTCAGTGAGAATCCATCTCTGTATCTTTTCTTATTCTACAACTATCAGGAACACTGGCTATTGGGTGCAGTTGCCATTTGGTAAATTAATAGACCAGATAATGTGTGCATAGAAAAATAGACTTTGATTTTAACGGGTATAATGAAATTTTATTTATTTGGACTAATGAGGTCAGGCTTGGCTGATTTAATGAAAAGTGTGAATTACTGAATTTGTAAAAATGTGATAGCTCTCAGTTACATTTCATAACTGAAACTGAGCCATCTAGTTATTGACTAATAGAATTCCATCTTTAAAAGGTAGGTAGACAGATTTGTAATTAATGTATCAAATCACTAGCCTCAAGGTCCCTTTCATTTTTTGGCATGTTTAGTATTTTGAAAAACAATGTGTTTTCTAAAGCCAATCACTTTATCTTATCTAGACAATTTGCTGAGGAAGTTACTTTTTCCACTTGTAGGTTTAAGAATAAGCTTGCACATAAAGTAACATTGTAGAGGCCAGACATTATTCAAGTGAGTATCTAAAAAGTTCTAATGGCCATGGTCCTTATTAATACACATTTAATGATGTCTCAAGTGGGACAAGAAGGAGAGCCGATGTTCTTCCTGAGTCTCAGGGCTGTGAACAAGGTGCCAAGGAGTTGGGGCCAGATGTTTACAGGTTCAGTGCACGAGAGTGGGGACAACCATAATTACCTTAAAACGAGTGTCAGTGTGTCTGGAGTTGGTTCCTGCAGGTGGGTTTGCGGTCTCGCTGACTTCAAGAGTAGAGCTGTGGTGAGTATTACAGCCCTTAAAGATGGTACGGACCCAAAGAGTGAGGGGTAGCAAGGTTTATTGTGATGAGCGAAAGGACAAAGTGTCCACAGCATGGAAGTGGACCCCAGTGGGTTGCCGCTGCTGGTGGGGGTGGCCAGCTTTTATTCCCTTATTTGTCCCCTCCCATGTTCCCTTTCTGTCCTATCAGAGTGCCCTTTTTTCAATCCTCCCTGCGATTGGCTACTTTTAGAATCCTGCCAATTGGTGCGTTTTACAGAGCACTTATTGGTGCATTTTACAAACCTCTTGTAAGACAGGAAAGTTCCTGATTGGTGTGTTTTACAGTCCTCTTGTAAGACAGGAAAGTTCCCCGAGTCCCCACTTGACCCAGGAAGTCCAGCTGGCCTCACCTCTCATCAGTACTCCCCAGGAAGGGACCCAGAGCCCCAGCAGAGTCACAGTCGTGTGCCCGGCTGGTGCTTCACCTCATTGCTCCTGCTCTGAGCTGGGTCACTCTGATTTTAAGTTCTATAATTTAGATATATGTGTATAAACACATTACTCATATAAATGGGACCTCTAGAAATAAACAATAGTTTTAGTACAATGAATTTTTAAAAAAATAATTGAACTGTCAAAAGGAAGAAATTGAAATAAAAAATATTTACGATTCTGTGAAAGACAGCTTTGAGCAATTAGAAAACTGGACTGGAAATATGAAGCCTTGGTTTTCTATTCTAAATCTAACCAATAACCATTAACCTGATTGGAGAAATAATTTTGAGCTCCAATTTCTTAAAATAAAAACCTATATATAATGTCATGGTGCACTATTAGAATCTGGCTGTCCAGAGCTGAGGTTTTTCCCAATTGGATTAGGCATCACTACAAACAGAAATCTTATGACCAACACCATTGTTTTTCTTAAAGTGGTAATCCTGTATCAATGCAAACTGAAAATTATTCCCAGATATCTGAAGTAGTAATACATAGCTTTATCTTTTGTAATTTTACATTGCTAATTTGTAACTAAGAATACAAGCTGAATTTCTACTCTTAACAATGAGAATGGAACAGAGTGATAAAAGGAAGTGCAAGGTTTATCAGTTCTGAGTACAGCATCTTTCAGCCTGGACCCAGAAATATAAACTTTCACCAATGGATGGATTAATTGAATTTTCACTTAATGCATGTATAAAATAGTAACTTTAGGTACACAGTGATCATAAACCCTTGAAATCTTCAGATATCCCCTTAATTTAAAATATATATTGACCGGGCCCTGTGGCTCACGCCTGTAATCCAGCACTTTGGGAGGCCGAGGCGGGCAGATCACGAGGTCAGGAGGTTGAGACCATCCTGGCCAACAAGGAGAAACCTAGTCTCTACTAAAAATACAAAAATTAGCTGGGCGTGGTGGTGTGTGCCTGTAATCCCAGCTACTAGGGAGGCTGAGGCAGGAGAATTGCTTGAACCAGGGAGTCAGAAGTTGCAATGAGCTGATATCGCAGCACTGCACTTCAGCCTGGCAACAGAGTGAGACTCTATCTCAAAAAAAAAAAAAAAAAAAAAAAAAAAAATATATATATATATATATACACACACACACACCCCCCCACACACACACACACATCTTATTTTCCCTATTGTAATGTGAATAACATTTATTTCTAATACCCAAAAACTTAAAAAGCACAAATAAATAAAATAGTTACTATAAAATAAGGAAAAAACTATATTCACAACTCAGTATTAAGGGATGTCTTTCTTTCCATTTGTCTCTAAACAACCTACTTCTGGGATAGTGCTTCCAGTAAAGCTTTTAGAAAGCTGGACCAACTATCACCCTGAGTTCTTGCTATATAGATCATAAAATAAAATTATATTTGCAAATCATTATTCTGACTAATGGTAGAAAGAAATGATGATGGTTATGATGAGTCAAACAGATGAGAACTGAGCAGTTGACTAGTCCATAAAGTTTCCCTTTATCTTTAATAAAAGGCCTGGTATGATTTGCCAAGTTATGTCAATTGTTAAATTACAAAAGTGGGGAACACATCCTTGTATGTCTGATTACAGTAAACCAAGAGAGATTAAGGAGCAAAAGAAGCTTTAGCATAGGATTTCACTGTTCTGATATTTTTCCACCTTTTTAAATTAATTTTATATTTTGGTAAAAAGCATACCATAACATAAAATTTTATGTTTTAAAATTTAACCATTTAAGTGTACAATTCAGTGGTACTAATTACATTCTCAGTGTTGTATAACCATCACCAATACCTGTTTCCAAAATTTGTCATTACCCCAAACAGAAACTCTATACCCATTAAACTGTTACTCCCCTCAACTCCTGGTAACCTCGAATCTCCTTTCTTTTCTCTATGAGTTTGCCTAGTCTTGATATTTTCACAGTTTTATTTTTCAATTTAACCCTGTTTCTTGTCTAAGCTAGTATTTCAGTTTATAGCTGTTATAAACTAGGGTGTTCCAAATGATGAACAGGACATCCCCTCAGAAACCACACTGAGGGAAGCCTTTCTTTGCTCCCACCTGTCCCACCCTCTCCCTAGAGAACACCAGTTTGATGGGATGCAAAGGGTGCGTGTCCAGACTAGGGGCTCAGTGAGAACCCAGCAGTGCAAGCTCATCCTGCATCAGTGGAGGGGATCGGGGGCTGGGAGCCTGGTTTACCTCTGGGGAATGGATCACTCTGGGGTCACCTCAGAGGTCTGATTTGGGTTGGAGTCTCTGAGTATCAGATCTCCCCCAAAGTGAGCTGAAACTAGCTTCTTCAAGGTTGTTCCAGACTGGTGTACCACCTCTGACTGCTCCACATTTCAGAGCTCTGTCCTTAGGACTGGGGTAAGACGGTATCTGGGCCCCCAGAATCCATCTAGTGAACAAGTGTTCACTGAATTGAGTGCCTGCTGGATGATGGCATCTGTGAGATTGTCCCTGAGATCAGTCATTCTGAGAACTTGGTGTCATGGTGAATGGAGGAGGACCCCCTCTCTGCAACACCAGCATTGCTAGTGGCCTCCTAGAGCCATTTTTGAAGGCAAGGTAGATGTGGAAGTCCAAGGGGAGGCCTGGGGATGTGAGTAGGGGGATAGCAACCTGGATGGGGGTCCTCAGGAACAGCTGCTCTGAGCCATGGTGCCTTGTGATTCTGTCAGGCTGATTCTTTCCTTCCTTCTTGCATTCATCACCCATTTGCTCAGTTCCTGCCCCTTTGCCAGGTATTGGTGAACAGACAACACTTCACAGAGCTCACGGCTTATATAAAAGGGCTGCCGCTAAACAAGGAAACAAACCAATGAGACTTCATCTGGCTTGGATGCGCATCCTCTAGTTTCTACCATCAAAAGCAGCACTGATACTCTAAGTTGGTATAAATTTAAAATCTCATTCACTTGGAAAATGTCTCACCACCCACAAACCTGGATGTAAATTTTGTTTCTATGAATGAGAACCAGACATAAACCTCTTATGTTTATTCATTGAAGTTTATGTTTTCAGTTGACTAAAATTGTTCTAAGTTCCACAAAATAAGAGAATTATAGACACTTAGTATCTCCAAGGAGAAGGGAAGGTTAAGTTCTCCTGTATGTGTAATTTCATTCCTTTCAAGGGCCTATGTGCATCTAACAGGGGAACAGATGTTTTTCTTATTAATTTCTAAGCAGTTAGTTAACTTCTGTTTATAGTCAACTTCTTTTTATATTAAAGCAGGAGCTCCCTCTAGCAAGAAGACTCTCTCTGGGGTACCAGCACACCTGGTTCCATCTCCCAGGCGCTTGGCAAAACTGCAAGCAGATGGCCAGATGACAGAGCATCTCTCTGGAATGCAAATTCATGCCAAGAACCTAGAAAATCAGAGCCTAACTCCTGCCCAGAACCAACCACTGGCTCAGGATGGAGAAACCCATCAAAAAGAGCTTTCTCTTAACAGCCATCTCAATCCTGAGCTCCCTCAACACCTCAGTTCATCGGCACTGGGTCTTCCTCAGCAGGCCCAGGACCTATTCCTAAACCCGACGGAAGAGGATGTCCAACAATCACATCTTCCTCTAAAACAAATAACCACTGAGACAGATGTCCCTGAGGTGAAAGCCAGTGAGGTGGGGCAGTCTCCCATCACCCCTACCCTGGCGCCTCCTGCACACCCTTCCCCTCCCCGGTCCCGCAGCCCTCAGCCAGGCCAGGATGAGGAGTCAGGGGAGGCCCAGGTAACCCCCAGTGGCCCTCCTCTGTCTGAACCTCCACAGGCACCTGGCCCCACTCCCCTCAGCCCTCAGAGAATTCAGGATGAGGAAATTGAGTCAGACGAACATCCACCCAGCAGTTCCCACCATGATCCTCCAAAAGATTCTTCCCACCCTGATGTGGTGCAGAAACTTGCTGGAGATTCTCAGCAAGCTCTGAAGGAGGAAACCTCCAAACCGGAAGCCATCAGGGTCACTACCCCTCCCCCAGAACTGCCACATCCCCAAGACTTAGCAACAGATACCAAGCAGCCCCAGGCCAGGGAAGCCCCAGCGACCTTGCTTTCTAGAATCCGGCTGGCTCCCACTCGGCTGCCCCAGCCTCAGGTGCTGGCTCCCCTCCAGAGCAGGAGGCCCACACCCAAACTCCTATGGCCCAGCAGGGAAGAGGCTTTAGGAACAACCTCCGATCAAACCATGACTCCCTGTCCCAGGCCTCCACCAACCCGGGAAGCAGACACCAGTAAACTTCCTCCCATCAGCCCTCTGCACTCAAAACCACCGCCAAATCTGAACCCCCAGGCAGCCCACAGTCCTCAGCAAGTCCAGGAAGAGAAGGTCAGTGAGGTGAAACTCCCTCTTATCAGTCCTCCCAGCCAGGAGCAAGCAGCACCGCGTATCCTCAGTCCCGCCCTGGAGGAGGCGGCTCAGAAAGTGAGGCTCCCTCGCATTCCTGCTCCTCTCCCAGAGCCAGGGCTGCCCCAGAACTCGAGGACTCAGCCCCATGCAAGGCCTGCAAAGGAAAGGAAAGCTCCCCAAGCAGGCGGCTCCTCCAGGAGGAGGATTCCAGACATGCAGGCCTCACCCCACAACCAGGGGCCACTTCAGCAGACAGGGGTTAGGAAAAAAAAACTCCCCATCCAGAAAGGGAAGGCTGGAGGACTGGCACCTCTGGAAGAGGCACCGCCTGGGAGCCACCAGCCAGCCTTGCAGCTAGAACCCCTCCGTCAGCCAGCTCCCGCCAGGGTGCCCGACCATCCCAACCCCAGCCCTTCTCTAGTTTCTTGTCTAAGCTAGTATTTCAGTGTGTAACTGTTACAAACTAGGGAGATCTGAGCAACCAGAGAAGCAAATTCCATACACCAGAAATTCCTGAGCCCCCCCATGCCCAGCCATCACCTAGAGACCCCCGATGACAAGAAGATAAAAAACAACATAATCTCAGAAAAAGGGCCCATACCGACCTCCCCACAAATGACCTGGCTCGGAATGTAGATGTGTCCAAACAAGGGCCATCTTGGAAGAGAGAGATTTTTGGAGGATTATGTCAAGAAAATAAAACTCCCGTCAACGGCGATCGGCCAGCTCAGAAGAGCCAGCCCTCACCTGGGAGACCCCTCCAGAGGGAAAGGGCCCCTGCGGAGTCGCTACAGGATAGCTTGGCTCCTGTGGAGCATCCAGGGAGAAAGGGACAGGTTCATTGAAAGGGCAGGTCTCAGAGGAGAGACATTGCTTCGCAACCCCCAGAGCAGGACAGTGAGCCCCCAACCCAGCAGCCTGACAAAGACAACCAGCCCATCAGGGATAGGTCAGGCCAGAGAGAGCTCTGTCCAAAGGCACAATGCACTTGATTCCAAGCAGCAAACCAAAGAAGCAAACCTGCAAACATGGGGCAGTGCCACAGGACCAGGTGTCTGCTGTGGAGCAGGGCAGCTGGAAGGAAAGACTGAACGCCAGGGGCAGTCATCGCACCAAGGTTTAAGCCATCTCTGGAGCCACCAGCTCATTAAGGTCTGGGAACCCTAAGGCAGTACTGTGAGAGAACGACCAGCTATGGCTGGGTGCTGTGAGTCTCCACACTGGCTTCCTCCTGAACCCATGGTCAGCATAGGTGGAGGGGCTGTTCAGTGCTGTCCAAACCTTGGATTCCTAGAAGGCAGCCAATCTGCACTCCTGTGCCTCTTCTGCTGTTGCCGTCACGCCTGGAAGAGCAGCTGTCCCAGAGGGATGCGGCTTGATCAGCTGCTGCCACCAAATTCGGCTGTTCTGGAAGGCTGGTGCCAACAAGTAGCCTTTGTGTCCAAACACGAATCCAACCTGAGTTCCAACTCTGACTGAAGCAGGGCCATATTGCCATTAAGTTTTGTTCTCTTCATAAGGAAAATTCGCTTCTAGACTTCTAGAAAATCCTCTTATCCCTCTTGCATTATTGAGGAGTTCCAAAGCAAAAAGAACTCTTGAGGCAGGAAGACTTTGCTGTTTCTGGAGATTCCAAATCTACAGTTAACTTGCGGGAATCTTCTGTAGGGAAGAGGACATATTTTGCATGCGTGATGCTGTGATCAAATGCTTCAGATTTGTCTTGGCAATATGTTGCCTGAAACTTATTTTGCTTGAAATGTATTTCAAAATGAATACCTTCCTTCTATCTCTGAGTAGAAATCTCATGTAAATTAGCCCATGTCTTTATTATGCCAAACCATCTGGTTGAATCAATTAAAAGAATTAATGGGGAGAACATTTAAGTGAATCAGTTGCTCATTTATTCATATCATCAGGATTCTTTCGCTGGCAAATGATAGAAGTCCACTCTAAGCCAGCTTGTGTGACTCTATTAGAAGGGAGTAGAAGATTTCATATGACCAAACTATGGGAAGGGCAGGGCTACAGCAGGTCTCAGAAAGACTGGGGGCCAGTTGTGGAACATAACCAGGACTCTAGTCATCTCCTGGACTCTGGTCTAGGACTCTCACCACTTCTCATCTCTGTTTCTTTCTCCATGTTGGCTTTGTTCTTTGGACTACAAATGGCTCTTTCAGTTTCTGCACATGTCAGGGAACAAGGCCACCAGCAGCTCTCAAGCCCACATCTGATTTTACCTCTGGAAGCTCCCACTACTGTAAAGGGATTAATTTGAATGAATGTTCATTAATCCTAATCCAAAGAAAGTCTTGTTGGCCTAACTTGGTTTAGGCACTCATTCTCAAACCAATCTACTCTAGCAGGGACCAGGGTTACCTTTAGACATACCTATTGAACCAACTCCTATGTATGGACACTATACTCCACCCAAAAAGAGGATAATTGTGACCAATACAGACAACCCAAGATATGACTCTTAAAAAGCTACAAGATATCTATTGACAATTTACTGTGTACACAGCAGCATGCTAAACTGTGTTTGGTATCTCATGTTTAAAAATATAACTGATGATTAAATGCCTTTGTAAATGTATGTTATCTTACACAAAAGAGAGGTGTCTGAGAAACTATGAATTTCAAATGTTATTTCAAGGGCAGTAAAAGAAATTGATATTTTAGAAATCCAGGATATAGAAATCCTCTGGCAAAATGAAAAGTATATATAATGCCAGTAATTACCCTCTGATTTATCTGATTTGTTCATGAAAAAAATAATACAGTAACTGTAGAAAACATATCATTTATTTCATTCATTTATTTATTTTTACTAAAAGTGTGTTTATTTTTACTAAAAGCTCATTCATCCAACAAGCATTTATTGAGCACACCCTATGTGCCAGACAGTGATGGTTGCTAGATAAGGTGAGGTGATGAGGATACTTCAAGAAGCTTTGTCTTTTATCAAGGGAAAGAGATAAGAGGGTTCATTATATTAATAATGCCATGTGATTAGGGCAACTGAAGGCCCCACAGTGTGCTAGGCTATATTTTGCATCGTACAGACAGGAAAATCTATTTGTTAACTTTTCCAGACTGTCATAAGAATACCAAGGAAGGACAATTTGGTATTGGGATACAAACCAATATTTGTATTGGTTTGTATTGGGCCTGGGATACAAACATTGGCCTGGGATACAAACATTGGATCAGGAAACACTTCGAAGAGAAGGTCAGCCTTCAGCTTAGTCTTTGTGGTTGCAGAATTAGTCAGCAGACTGATGGGGAGAGGAAGTTTTCTTAGCAGAAGGAACCATGCATGCCTAAGCAGAGGCACGCGCAGGCATAGCATCTTCTAAGGACCCGAATGCCAGGAGAGGTGTAGGTCTATATAGATCCAAAGTCCCTTTTGTGCTACACCAAAGAGCTTGGAAACTTGATCTTTAACAATGGGAGCCACTGAATTTGTATCTGAGAGGCATCTGTCTGGAGGGCGTATAGAGGATGAATTTGAGGAGGGCAATACAGGAAGCAGGAGGAGTGGCAGGGAAGTTATTGCTGTAGTCTAGAAAAGAAGTTAGGCCTGAAACAAGGCTGTGGGGCAGGAATTGTCAAATTAGGTAAATATTTAGCTTGGATGTCGGGGAGGGCAGATTGTGCAAGAAAGGAAGAAAATTAAGATAATTACTCATTTTCTATGAGGTAGGTATGCGGCACTTTAGAGTTGTCCATGTCTCATTTAGGTGAAGAATTTCCAAATTTAAAATTACTTTTAGAAATGTATAATTTTCCTCTTTGGGCGCCTGTTTCTGAGGCTCCTGAAGGCATTTGTGGTTGCATTTCCATTAGGGTACAAAAGGGAAGTGATAAGCCAAATTTTTGTTATCACTTCTTTGTGTTTCTGTTATTGTTTTGGTAGTATACATTCCTAATGTCTTAGACTCAATGGAACTGGACAACATTTTGTTTGTGGTTGGAGGAAAGGAGTGGAAAAGAGTATCAACAAGAGGTCTTTAGTGCTATTATTGATTTTCTTGGTATAAGGGAAACCTCTGATTTTTACACATAGAATAACAATATTTAAAATTTGCCATTTTCCATCTATATTTACAAAGTTCCTGTCATTCCCATTTGATATGTTGCTCAGTAAGATGATCTTTATAGGAACAAAAAAACATTGTGGCTTATAGTTACTGCGTTAGTAATACCATCTTTAACTCCTTTAAAGAAGACCGGCACCTAATATTCAAATCAATGGAGTTAATAGTGCCTCTTGGCATGAAAGCCTTCCTCAAATATTTAAAGAGCTAAATCAGTTATTTCCAAAACCTCAAAAGATAATTGAACAAAGGGCATGATTGGCAAATTCACAGAAGAGGAAATAAAAATGTCCAATAGATATGTCAAAACGTATTTAACCTCATTATTAGTTAAAACAGGATAGACTTTTTTTTTTGTACTGAATTGGCAGATGAAAAACAGCTTAATGTCTACTGTTGGCGAGGCTGTGGGTAAAGGCACTTTCTATGTCTCAGGAGAGAAAGTAAATTGGCACAATTTTTCTGGGACACGTTTTACAATTTTCTGTCAAAGCCTTAACATTTTGTATAGCTTCAGTCTAGTAATTCGAATCTGACGATTATCATAAGGAAATCGCTTATGTGCAAGGATGTTCATATCAATGTTTTTTTATGATAAAATCTAGAAATAATCTAGCTATCTAAGGGATTTTAGAAATAAGTTATGGTATAACTATATGCTAGAATGTTATGCTGTCATTATAATCATGTCGTAGAAGAATATTTAATTGGAGGAAACTATTTATTGCATAGTAAGTAGAAAGCAGGTTAAGGAGGTAGAGCCAGTATGGCTCTAGTTATTAGCTCTGGATTATGGATTCTGCATAATTTTTATTTTCCCATCTATGCTTTTTAGTATTTTTTTAAATTTCTACCATGACCTATGTTTATTCAGAAGAAGTTATATAGAATTAAATTTAAACACACACACACACACTTTGAAGAGCTGTCATGCGAAAGCAATAGCCTTACATTCTGTTTTGATTTGACATCATGAACTTTCTAAGAGTTAGAGGTGATTTGCAGAGGAACAGACTGACTTGCTCCAGAAGTTAGATGCTCTGTTATGGGAATCTTACAGAAGGTCTTCATATGTTGGGTGATTAGTTGGACTGGCTAAAATGTAAGGTTCATTTTATGATCTAAGATCCTCTTACTGCAACTGACTCCATTTGTTTGTTATGAGGAATCCCGTTTTATTAAATGTAATGCTTAGTACTAGAAAATTACATGTACTTAGTACTCCTTAGATATGTGGCTTTCAAAGTTTTATTGACCAAGATCCATAATTAGAAGTATACATGTTACAATATCGTGACCCAGTAAACACATACATACCTGGCAAAAAAAAAAAAAAATGTGTCATAAAACACCCTTACTATGGTGATAGATGACTGACATTTTCTATGGTGCTGAATTTCAATTTTTAATATTCTGGTCGTGGCCTCCTAAATTGATTTCACAATTTTGTTTGCAACCTGCAGTTTGGAAAACACCGCACTGAGTGCCCTAGAGCTTTGCTTTTATGTTGTCCTTACTTGGAGGCCTGTTACCAGACTGCCCCCCTGCTCTGGTTGCCTTCAAGTGAGGTTGGATGGGTTGACATCATTTATACTGAATTCTGCTCTGGGACAAGGCTCTGGTGTATTGGCAGTTATGTTCTTTTTCAGTGTTGGGGCTCAGGATAAGATACATCCAAAATTCATATGCATACATTTTATATGGAGCTTTTTTTAAAAAAAAAAAAAAAAAAAGGCACTTCAGAACAATCTTGATCAGCTTACTTCCTTGCCTTTTGCTCCATGACAAGTCTGAAAATCATCTTATTACCATAAAAGATCCACCTATTTCCACTTCAGATAATTGCACTATTTATATAGTATGTAGCACAGTGTGTCTGTAAATGAATTTAATTGCGTAGTCCAATTTGAAAGACATAATTCTAGAAATCACTTTTCTGTATTGACCAGGCATTCAGAGAAGAGGATAAGAACGGCCTAACCATTTCTGTGTTGATGACAGATAAATGGTGTTACAAGATCAAACCTCTAATCTTAAAACTGATTATGAGCGTGCAGTCATGACTTGCAAAAGCTGAAGACCTTTTAGTACAGATTGTAACCTTAGAAATTCATGATTGCAGATAACACTAAAATTCAAAATAATCCTTGAAAATTCCAGTTGCGTTACAATCTAGCCATGTGACCTTGGGCAAGTTTCAGAGTTCTCATGTATAAAATGGAGGTAGTAATAGTACCTACCTCAGTATTTTTAGGTGGATTAAATGAGTTAGTATACTGAAAACCACCCAGAACAATATCTAGCACACAGTAAGTGCTTCTATGAGTAGTGTTTGTTCATATTCACATGAAAGCAGCAAAAATGTTTGCATTTCCCGTTCATTGAAAGATGACGACACTGTTCAAGCTGGGTGGAAATATTTGGTAAATGAGATGGTCTTTGTGAAAATTAGTTTTTAAAAATGTGACAACCTTGATTTAATTAAGGAACTTAAAATTAGAGTAATATTGGAAAGAAATTGTAGTTGAGCAAAATATTACGAAGACCAAGAGGTTTGTCAATGGGCATTCCTAGGGAGCATTGTAGTTTGGAGAAATGGGTAGGGAAACCTCAGGTCTGAGATTATTATGAGTTTCCATGTGATACACACATAAAAGGCCTGTAGTAACACCTGGCACATAGTACATGCTCAATAAATGCTATCTATTATTTTTACTATGATTTCATTATTGATAAAATCAAGATCATTTGTATTCTGGGTT
Organism: Trachypithecus francoisi; assembly: GCF_009764315.1. Taxonomy (NCBI): domain Eukaryota; kingdom Metazoa; phylum Chordata; class Mammalia; order Primates; family Cercopithecidae; genus Trachypithecus; species Trachypithecus francoisi. The sequence goes on along the minus strand of NW_022681469.1, from coordinate 24,721,576 downwards.
TCAGATTGGTTAGATAGTGAATGCTGTCAAGTCACTGGTCCAGATAGTAGATATTTTATTTTCTCTTTGAGACTCAGTTGAGACAAAGACTAGCTTCTACAATTACCAGATCTATACCCCCTTGGTGTCCTAGGATAAAAATAGAAAAGCAAAGTGAAGAAAGAGAATGTTTTTGCTGGAGAAAGTGACCAATGAAGTAACATCTTTGAAAAAGATGTTATTCTTGAAGGATAAGCCCTTAGCAATCAAAGATCATGCTTAGGGCATGGGATTGGGTGGAAATCCCATCAGAAATACAGTTATTTGAACATGTTAGTAGAAGGAAAGGAAGTCTTTAGTGTGTATTGAAGCTTCCTGATGATGTATATCCTGTTTTCTGTCAATCATTGCTACCCTTTTCCTCTTTTCTTTCCCAAATTCTTCTATATTAATGCAGATCGTATATAGCAAGTTTCCACTCTTGAAATTTACCTGTTCTATGTGTTTTATCTTCTTTAAAGTGTCAGCTAACTACTTCATTATATATTCATCCATTTTTTTTTTTTTTGAATTCTGGGCCTTATCGCTCTATGTTTTAACTGGAACATTCTTGATGCAAGGCCCAAATATTGACCCATTAGTTCACCTCCACTGAAGACATTACAATGTATGAAGTTTACTAGAAAAGAACATTTTTGTGCTTTATTTGCTCTTATGAATGTAAATGTGTATATTTTCCTTTTTCTTGATATAGAAATTGTTTTTGTTTAAATAACTAATTATTTCTTTGATTAGACACTCAAGAATATAGCACTTCACTGTAAGCATAGTTTAATAAATGTATTCACTTTACCATATATAACATGACTATTTACAACATTATTACTGTATTTCCTTGGACTTATGTTAGTTTTCTACTGTAAAAGTTTATTTTGCTATGGAAAATTATCATGGATACTATGCAAAATTATTATTTTTCTAGTTGATATTATTCTTTTCTTAGAAGCACAGATAGACAAGACTTTGAAGATGTAATTCTGTCCTAGAAAAATAGCTTCTTTTGCCACCTTTAGTTTTGTGATAGCACTTCCTAATAAACTAACTTTCATCTTAATTTTCCACTACAAATTATCTATCATATTAAAAATATTTAAAATTCGATAGCAGATTATTGTGTTTTCTTTTAAGGTCTTTTTTGTGACTACATATTTCAGTATCAAGACTTAAAGAGATTTTAACTTTACAGATATTTACATCATATGTATATATGCATTTAATCATTGTAGGTATGAATTATTCTTGTTAGTTTTTCCTAAAAAAAAAAAAAAAACCTTGCTATATGGTTTTGTTGTTGTTGTTGTTGTTTTTAGATGGAGTCCAGCCTGGAGGACTCCCAGGCTGGAGTCTAGAGTGCGGTGGCACGATCTCAGCTCACTGCAACCTCCGCCTCCCGGGTTCAAGTGATTCTCCTGCCTCAGCCTCCCGAGTACCTGGGATTACAGGCACATGCCACCATGTTCAGCTAATTTTTATAGTTTTAGTAGAGACGGGGTTTCACCATGTTGGCCAGGCTGGTCTCAAACTCCTGACCTCAAGTGATCCGCCTGCCTCAGCCTCCCAAAGTGCTGGGATTACAAAGCCCCATTTGAGTGGGGGGGAAAAAATGTAAGTGATTCTGAAGTCATCTGTGCATCTGAGGACTTTTTTTTTTTTTTTTAAATTAAAGCCTGTTCCCAAGTCATCCATTTCTAAGTGCTTTCAAAGAGAGATCAGTTCTAGCGTTGATACATTTTTTTTTTTTGCAAGGTTTTATTTAAATGTCAAAAGCTCAAAAGCTCATATTGAAAAGTAATCAGTCATATTTTTGGACAGGAGAATGACTAAATTGCCTTGCTAAATAAGAAATCTTATTAATGTAGAAACACTTGTCATTAAAATAGAGATTTTGTTTTTCAAAATATTTATAATCTGACCCCCAAATGGTAAGTTCATCACTAATTATTGACCTGGCTACATGCCTGTGATACCAGATCATCAACATCTTCTATTTTTAACTTCCTTTAATGCAGTAAATGGCCCTATTTAGTCTGTTTGATGATATAATGTTAAATATATGTACAAATCTTTTATTCTTAGGTACATGGCCTCTACTGCTTTTGGTGTTTAGTTTGGATTTTATGCTTATTCTTTTAAAATGTTTTATACAAATGTTATTTTAATTTGTTTGACTTCAAAAGAGTATGTCTAACATAAAAGATCTAAGCCGTTTAGAACTAATTTGAAATGTGGTTCCAGTTGTTTCAGATACTTCATTTATATTTTCCTGCATTTGTAATGATACTAATCCATAAAATAACTTTAAAAATCTGCCTTGGATCATTAAATTCATTTATGCTTCATTGCAGGTATTTAAATAAATTTAGCATATATACTGAACAACTTGGTTCTTTTTGTGGACTGTAAAGTAGTTTATATGTATTTAAAATGTTGCCTCAAGGTTGACTTTAATTTAGATAGCTTGAATAAAATCACATTAAGAAAATTTGTCGCATGGTGTTCTAACATTGGGAATTATGGTTTTTCCTTAAATTGGGAAGTAAGCTCTTTTGTCCACTGATGTATTAAGACATTAGACAATATATTAAGAAGTGTATGAAACTCTTTATTATAGGAGTTCAAGTCCTTCAAGTGGTAGTATTACAATGTAGTTTAATAGTCATCTAGACACACTGTCTTTACCCACAATGCTTTGTTGCTGAGAAATCACTAAGACATTAAATTATTGGGATTATAGCTGCATTGTGTCATCAGATGGAACTTGACTTGTTTACACCACAGTACAGACAGCTTATGTCTTAGAAAACTGGAAAAAGGAACCCGGACACAAAAACTATATTTTGAATAAACTTTTATATATTATGTAGGATCTATTCTATGGAAATTATTTCAGTGAATATAGCTTTTATTTCTTTAAATTATATCTTATTTAGATGGTTCCAGTTCATCTAGTCGTTTTCCTAATGCTCTGTACTTAGAGTGACATCAACAGGACAAGGGTTTTTTCCAAAAGATAAATTAGCACAGGATGCACCCCCTTCCTCTCTCTCTCTCTCTCTCTCTCTCTTTCTCTCTCTTTCTCTCTCTCTTTCTTTCTCTCTTTCTCTCTCTCTCTCTCTCTCTCTGCCTCAGCCACACTGAATTCTTTACTGTGATGCAGTTATATTAAGGATACATCTATGTTCTTACACCAGCCACTTTTTCGGTCTGATAGAGTTTCCCCCAGATGTTTGAATACTGTTCTTTTTTATGCCTTTTAATATGTGTTCAGATGTCACCACCTTAGGTGGACTTCCTCTGACCACCATGCCATCTCTCATGCTGTCCCCTCATCCGGCTTTCTGTTTCTTCATCACACTTGTCATTACCTGACATTATTAAATGTGTTATTTGTCTGACTCCAATATTAGCATGTAATCCCCACAGGTCAAGAACTTTTTATTTACTGCTATATCCCCAGCATCCAGAGCAACAGCCAGCACATAGCACATGTGCAATAAATGTGGGTCAAGTGGCTTTTATCACAGAGATTCAACAGAGAATGCTTCTGCATACAGTCATTTCATTTTATCGCTTTGTGATTAAACACAGTTTCTTTAATATTCCTTTGTAGATTGTTCTAGTACCCGAAATTCTTTGGATATAGTCCTCACCCATTTGTTGCATCTGTTCAAGCTCCCTTTCTCAAGACAGGGCCTAGGTGGAACTTTAGACTTCCTTACCATGATTAAATACTTTTACTTGTCTGCAACAACTTTGACCTTGTGTTATTGGTTTGGGATTGCCACACAATTTGGGGGGAGTTCAAGTTCGGATTCCAAACCAAAGTAGAGTCTGATTTCCCACAGGTGTTTCTATTGTCTGGTTAGGTAAGAATCTGTCCCCAGACAAAGCCCCTACGTCTGTGGACTGACATTTCCAGATACCCCTTTTCCAACTTGTCACCTTTTCTTTTTTTTTCTTTTTTTTTTTTTTTGGTTGAGACGGAGTCTCACTCTGTCGCCCAGGCTGGAGTGCAGTGGCCGGATCTCAGCTCACTGCAAGCTCCGCCTCCCGGGTTCACGCCATTCTCCTGCCTCAGCCTCCTGAGTAGCTGGGACTACAGGCGCCCACCACCTCGCCCGGCTAGTATTTTGTATTTTTTTAGTAGAGACGGGGTTTCACCATGTTAGCCAGGATGGTCTCGATCTCCTGACCTCGTGATCCGCCCGTCTCGGCCTCCCAAACTGCTGGGATTACAGGCTTGAGCCACCGCGCCCGGCCACTTGTCACCTTTTCAAACAGTCCAGGTCTCCTCCTCCTCCTCTTTCTCCTTCTCCTCCTTCTTCTCCTTCTTCTCCTTCTCCTCCCTCCCCTCCTCCCTTCTTCCTCATCCCTCCCCTCCTCCCTTCTTCCTCCTCCCTTCTTCCTCCTCCTCCTCCTCCTTTTCTTTTCTTTTCTTTTTTTTTTTTTTTTGTAGTTGTTGTTTTGAGGCAGGGTCTCACTCTGTCACCCAGGCTGGAGTGCAGTGGCAGAATCATGGCTCACTGCAGCCTCTACCTCCTGATGTCAAGTGATCCTCCCACCTTAGCCTCCCAATTAGCTGGGATAACAGGCATACACCACCACATCAGGCTAATTTTTGTATTTTTTGTAGAGAAGAGGTTTCACCATGTTGGCCAGGCTGGTCTCAAACTCCTGGGCTCAAGCGTTCCGCCAATCTCGGCCTCCCAAAGTGCTGGGATTACAGGTGTGAGCCATCGTACCTGGCCAAGTCAGGTCTTGCATGCTGAGCATGCAGGGTCTGTGGCTTCCCCTCTCAGACCATGTGTTCAAACCTCAGTCCCCGATGCCCTCTGACCTCTTAGCATCAATTCTCACTCCTCTGACTTTGAGTCTTCACTACACTTGTAGTATCTAGAAAATTTTCTTTCTTGGTTTCTGCCTTACTATGTATTAAAAACAAAACAAATTTATGTTATACATTAGTGTTTTTCTCATCTTTGGGTGGGGGTAGTTTTCCACTTCTGCTCAGTCCATCATATTGACTGAAGGTACATGTGGATATCATTTATTTTAGCACTTTAAAAGCAATACTCCTAAAAGTGTTGATGCTCTCATATAGCCAAAGCTATTTACTCCTAGCCCCTCTGTGAATGAGCAGTAATAGAAATTTATACAGTATTCTTATATTCTAGGTCTCTGAACATTCTAACATCTTAAAGGAAATATTAGATATTATTTATGAATAAATTCTGTTAAACAGTGGCCTCAGGCTGGGCACAGTGGCTCACGCCTATAATCCCAGCACTTTGGGAGGCCGAGGCGGGCAGATCATGAGGTCAGGAGATCGAGACCATCCTGGTTAACATGGTGAAACCCCATCTCTACTAAAAATACAAAAAATTAGCTGGGTGTGGTGATGGGTACCTGTAGTCCCAGCTACTCAGGAGGCTGAGGCAGGAGAATGGCGTGAACCCGGGAGGTGGAGCTTGCATTGAGCTGAGATCACACCACTGCCCTCCAGCCTGGGTGACAGAGCAAGACTCCTTCTCAAAAAAAAACAAAAAAAAAACAAAAAAAAAACAGTGGCTTCATCATTCCATTCTATTTCAAAGCCTCTTACCATTGCATAGTTTATTTTCCTTTTAGCCTTTTGGACTTTCATCAAATGAAAAGTCATTATAAGGGTAATTTTTCAATTAAATATCTAGAAGCCACTGTTTTTGACATGCTTTACTTCTTTTGATTCTATTTATAAGCCTGAATTGATTAAGTATTGGGTATATTTGGAGGATATATCTATTAGGTGTTACAGACTGACTTTATTATTATGAGTTATTATTATTTTATTGTAAGATATATTTTTATTTTAAAGTTGAAATGCACAGACTTTAAGTATCTAGCTTGTTATGTTTGGGCAAATAAAAATATAAAACATTTCTATCCCTTCAGAAATTTCCTTTATATTATGCCTTTTATTTTAAACTCTATTTTTTTCTCCTACCAGATGGTAAGACATCCCACCTGAAATCGGAAGTGCATCCTACAAAGTATAGTTCTTCGAATATTGGTGATTTCCTGCATTCTACAGACAGAAACTACCTTGTTAAATTATGGGCCAAACTTTCAGCCAAAAAAACACCAGCGGTAAGGGAGGGATAGAAGGGGGGAAGCAACAACTGAGCTCTACACACTGTCAGACAAAGAGAGGATTTAATATTTTGAGACTAACAGATTTCCCCAAAATTATTCTCTCGCTAGTGTCAGCTGAAGACAGGATGTTGCCTCTTTGTACATCCCTGAGAATAGACACTGGTTCTAAAAGTAGAATATTCAGTATCAGATTCTGTGAGTACCTTTCTCCCGGGCTCCCAGTGAAAATTCTGACATTCAAATCTTCCATTTGGTAAGAATAGAAAAGCATTACAAGAAAATTAATGCAGTGAAAGATGTATTTCAAGGGAAAACTTGTTGCTAGGGTATAAATTTGAGTATTCTTGGGCTGAGCCTGAAAAGTGAGTCCACTCAAAGATTCTGTGTTTTATAACTTAGCACTTCTTAAACCCGTCGCATCGCTTAGTCCCAACATAATTCTTTGAAAGTTTTGAGAAAGCAGCATGCACAGGAGTATTGAATGCAAAATTGGCACGGCATTCAGATTAGGTCATACTTGTTTTCCATCTGTAATCATTTTTATGTGATGATCTGGGAATACAGAGACTTGCAATTGCAATTTGCTGCAGAAGCAACAGAACTTTGTTTTGGTTGTCAGTTCCTTGTTTGTGTTTCCTTAAGGCTAGCCTGTTTTTTGTTGTTGTTGATTTTTTTTTTTTTTTTAGACGAAGTTTTGCTCTTGTTGCCAGGCTGGAGTGCAATGGTGTAATCTCCGCTCACTGCAACTTCCACCTCCCAGGTTCAAGCGATTCTCCTGCCTCAGCCTCCCGAGTAGCTGAGATTACAGGCATGCACCACCAAACCTAGCTAATTTTGTATTTTTAGTACAGATGGGGTTTCTCCATGTTGGTCAGGCTGGTCTCGAACTCCCAACCTCAGGTGATCGGCCTGCCTCAGCCTCCCAAAGTGCTGGGATGACAGGTGTGAGCCACCATGCCCCACCAAGGATAGCCTGTTCTAAACAAATAGTTGCATCAAGTCAGAACCATTGGCAGTGTTCAGTGCCAATGGTTCAATGGTCAAAAGAATCAGACTGATTACTGATTACTTCAGGCAAAAAGTCTCAGGCTGGGGCATATACAGATATAGTATAGCTATATACAGTTTACTCTTACTGAGTCATAATAGTTTTGGGTGTTCTAGGTGCAAGAAACAGTATCTCTGCTTCTACTTCCTGCGTGTGGTGGCCCTCTCTCTCCTGGCTGGTCTCTTCCACTCGCCCACAGACTTTGCTCCCACTAGCTTGAGCAGGCTCTCATGTGCCATCCAGCCCCAGTGGTCCAGGCCTCTTGGCTCTGTGCTCATTCTTCCCAGCAATTTCCTTCCATCTCTGTAATTCAAGTTGCTGAAGACAGGAGAATCTACCCAGCCCAGCTTGACTTTTCAAGCCATGCCGTGGAGGTCATATTAGCCTGCCTGTCTGGTCACCTGTGGCAGGGCAGAAAGCACGACCTGTGGCTCAGGCTGTGGCTTCTTAGAGGCAGCAGGGGGTAAGTCGGCGCACACTAAACACCTATAAATAAGATGAATTTGTTCCATGATACTGAGTGTAGGAAAGTCGTATTTATCCAAAATCAATTAAATCTGGGATTGTTCCCATCCCACTAGGATTTGTGGGAAATCAAATGTCATTAGAAATGTGGATCACTCCCCATATTTGGATTAAGCTTAAGAATCCTGAGGGTTGCACCATCCTGGGAAATTGCAGAAGAGCCTCTAGCTTAATAACCACCGTGGTTACCGTGGACATGCTTCTGATCTAAGGCACTAAATCCCATTCTGAGCCAGTGGCCCTGGTGTTCTCCATATCCTACCTTTTTCTACTATTTGTAGCTTTTTTCTTTTATTTTTTTCTTTTGTAGAGACAGGGTCTTCACATGTTGCATAGGCCGGCCTTGAACTCCTGGCCCCAAGTGATCCTCTCACCTCAGCCTCCCAAAGTGCTGGAATTACAGGCATGAGTCAATGAGCCCAGCTAACTAGTAGGTTTTTTCCTAATACCTACCCCTGACATCTTGCTACACCTGGGGTAATGGGTGGAAGTCAACAGGTAAAGCTCCCTCTACATGAGGAACCTATCACTCTCCGTCCTTCTGGTCCTGGGAAATCCACCTCTTTCCAGATCAGCCCACAGCTTTCTCTTCTGCCCTTGGTATTCCAGCCTTCTTGGATGGTGTGGCTTGATGCTTCTTGGACTTTCAAATACAGCATCAGTGTTTTCATGTCCCCTTGGGACATGGAAATCCAGAGTGCAAACCTTCAGACCACTAAATCCTGTCCACCTATTTATTCCTTAGTGTTAAGCCTGCGCCCTGACAATCAGAGGCAGCCCATTTCCCAGGTGGGCTGTCCTGACACACAGCTGGATTCACACTGATAGGCAGAAGCACACACCATTGACTTGCACCCCTCTTCCACTTAATGGGTATTCATGGTTTATTTAAACGTGTTCAGAGATCACGTCCTTTGCAGGAACATGGAGGCCATTATCCTTAGCAATGCGGGATCAGAAAATCAAGCACCACATGTTCTCACTTATCAATGATGAGGACACATGGACACATAGAAAGGAACAGCACACACTGGGATCTTCAGAGGGTGGAGGGTGGGAGGAGGGAGACGATCAGCAAAAAAAAACTAATGGATACTAGGCTTGATAACTGGATGATGAAATAATCTGTACAACAAACCCCCATGACACAAGTTCACCTAACAAACCTGCACATATACCCCTGAACTTAAAAGCTAAAAAAAAAAAAAAAAGTCCAATCTAAATATCCCCTGTTAGAAAATGTGGGGGCCTAATTAAAGAGAGTGCTGGTTGGCTGAGAGCGGTCCTCATGCCTGTAATCCAAGTACTTTGGGAGGCTGAGGCGGGCAGATCATGAGGTCAAGCGATCGAGACCATCCTGGCCAACATGGTGAAACCCCATCTGTACTAAAAATAGAAAACATTAGCCAGGTGTGGTGGCGCGTGCTTGTGGTCCCAGGTATTCAGGAAGCTGAGGCAGGAGAATTGCTTGAACCCGGGAGGCGGAGGTTGCAGTGAGTGGAGATCGCGCCACTGCACTCCAGCCTGGGCAACAAGAGCGAAACTCTGTCTCAAAAAAAAAAAAAAAAAAGTGCTAGTCAAGGGCGATAAGGTACTAAGGGCTGGGGACAAGGGAACAGAACTGGCAAAAAAAAAAACCAAAACCCACTCCGTGCTCTTAACTGTGATTCAGCTCTAATGTTTTAATATAAAATGAAGACAGTGTGGGGAAACCAGAGAGAGGATAAAAAATCAGTGTGAGAGTGGAAGGGGCCACCCTGGTGATGATTGATGGGGGAAAGGACCCAATATCCCAGGCCACCTGTTACTGGAAAGAGTTTCATGAACTTTGACACTGGATTGCTCCTTGCCTGCAGTGCCCCTCCCTGAGAAACTGAGCAGCCCCCATAATCCATAGCATCTGGAAGCCTGTGTGGAGCCTGTGTTGTGTCCAGCGTCAGCACTGTGGCATTTACTGACCCCTGATGGTAGTAATTTGCAGAGCCCTGAGGTTCTGGTGCCTTTGCCTCTCAGTGCTAGTAGTTTAGGTGGAAATACAAATGTAACAAGGTAGTTTCATAGAAAAGCAAATCAAACCCCCTCAGAACTAACAGATTCACTCTTAAGAAATTAGGGCAAATGTAATAACTGAATTGCTCTTGTCATATGTATGGGTGAATTCACCTAAGATTATGTTTGGTGCCTCATTTTTCTTTTAAAGATTATGGATTCAGTGGTCTTGGAATTTGCAAGTATTTATCCCCTTTCAGGAGATCTCACAGGTTGTTAACCTTTTGCACAGCTGGTATAATGATGCAAAAGAAGCAATATACCTTTTTAAGACCATCACAGCAGAAGTTTCAGTGAGACATTATGTGTGTTAGAGAACATACATTGCCTTTATGCAGCATTTGTAATTTAGAAAGAGCTTTTGTGTAGGATATCTCATATACCCTCACTGCAACCCTAAGGAGAAGATGTTGTTTTTCTTCTCTTGCCTTCCCAAGGTACATTTCCATGTCTTTTTGGAACTTTTTAGTGGATGGAAGAAAATAATTGCAGCTGCCTTTGTCAAAAACCTTTATCTTAAATTATCCAAAAGAAAAAAGGCATTTTTGTGCTTTTTGGTGCCTTAAGTATACATTTAATATATTTATATTTTCTTTGGCAAACTATTAGGAGGGCTTTGACAGTGATGGACAAGGTAGCAATTCCCATCTCCTGTGTGTGTGTGTGTGTGTGTGTGTGCGTGTGTGTGTTTCTGTTTCTGGTTATTTCTCTGAAGCACCATTCTCACTTATGTCAAAGCTTGCATTCTTTCTCTCCTGCTCAAATCCACCTCAAAACTCACTGTGTACATGAGGCCTTGTCCATACTGCTTCTGTAATCTAATATTCTCCTCTTCCCTTGGCCATTGCGTGCAGTGACATGTGTGTGAGCTGTGATTACAAAATAACGAGGCTGGTTTTGTGTATGTCTTAAGGAAACCAGTCTTATCTCTTGGTAGTTACATATGGCATATGTCCTAACTAGCTAGGTAAGTACATGTTTATGTGTGTATTTGGTCTATGTTCATGTCTATTTCCATTTAACTACTGGCTTCTTGACCCAAGAGGAAAAATGCACTACTTTTGAATCATGTGACAGCCTTGCCATCTACTGGGTGATCTTACAAAAGCCACTCATCTGCTATGAGATGCCATTTCCTCTTCTGTAAAGTACATACAGAGAAATAATAATACCTATCTTACAATGTCATGGTGTCAAATGCATATGAAACTTCTTTGTAAATGATTGACTATAGAACAAATGTTGTCGCTATGGCAGTGATGGTAGGCAGGGAGTGAGGAAGGGCTCAGGCCCTCAGCTGTACTTCTTTATATTCAAGAACAGCAGCTTTCCTTTGGGGGATCATCGGCATCTCCGTATCACCAAGAACCTTCAGATAACTGAAAAGTGGTTAATTGAACTTCTGCTTCCAATAAAGGCAGACCTGGTAATTTGGAGTAACCTTCTTGCTGAGAACAGCTAGCAAATCTGGATTAAAAAAATATCTACTTGAAGGGATTAGAGAATAAACAGAAGAGAAAGTTTATCTGGCCAGGAATTAGGGGAGGATGATCCTGAGAGGTGAACCTGGTACCAGAGGGCACTTACTCCTGTGGACCTTTGCTAATTGAGGTAGACATGGCTGAAGGCTGACTTGACACTTTGAGAGTCTTGTGGAACCAGGACAATAACATCAAATATGAGGTCCATCAAGGAGGTAAACTTAGTGAACGATGCTTTCTTTAGGTTGGTAACCAAAGGGCTGCAACCTTGGAGTAAAGGTGAACAAAAAGTAGTCAGGACTTCATAGGAGCCACAGTTAAAGTACTCTTATTCTTGAAATTATATTCCAAAGATCCCAGATGTCCCTAGATCCATGGCAGAAAAAATATATATAAATAATGTTGTAAATACACCGTCTAATGCATAATGAAAAATAACTAGGCACATAAGGACGTGGGAAAACTTGAACTAAAAATAACAGAATCCCCAGATGATAGAAACAGGCCTACAAGAGCCTCCAGATTTTAAATACATATTTTGAAGCCTTCAAGCATCGATGTTATCAAAGCAAGACTTTAATGTGACTGTATTTATAATGTCCAAGATATAAGACAAAAATATAAATTTCAGCAAAAGTGGAGACAATAAAAACTAACTAAATGGAAATGGTGAAAACCTGGGGGAAAATAGTAACTGAAATTGATACCCCATTAGACACAGCTAAAGAGAGAATTAATAGACTGAAAAGTTGATAAGAAAAATAAATCTTAGAAACATAACAAGATGGGAAATACAGTGGAAGAGTGAGTAAGAGACATAAAGCAAATGTGAGAAGTTCTAACATGTGTTATTGAATCCTAAAAGGAGAGAAGAAATGGAACAGAAACAAGATTTGAAGAGATAATGGTTGAAACTTTATGGTCCTGATAAAAGTCATCAAGCCATAGATTAAATAAATCTTAAAAACCCAACTTAGACACATATTTGTTTTGAAATCATATTGTACTAAAATTAAAAACAAAGGAAAACATCTAAAGAGCAGTCATAGGGGATAAAATTACTTTCAAAAAAGTAATATTAGGTTAACAGCTGACTTTCCAAAAGAAATCATGAAAGCAAGAAGACAGAGAATATCTTTAAAGTGATAAATTATTGCCAACCTAGAATTTTGTACCCAGTGAATGTATCATTCAAAAATGAAGGTGAATTAAAGGTATTTCCAGACAAAGAAACAGGATTTGTCACAGGAAGCCTACATGAAAGGAAACACTAGAGAATTTTCTTTTGGCAGAATGAAAATGATTTCAGACAGACAGCATCATAGATAGAGAAAAAAATGAAGAACAAGACAAAGGGTAATACAGGAGTAAATCTGAATACATGAGTAAATCTAAAGGGTTGTTGACTATATAAAACAGCCATGGCTTTAACAGTACATAGAATTAAAATGTATAAAATTAAAATATGTGGAATGAAGGGAAAAATGTAAATATATTTAATACCACTGAACTATACACCTACAAATGGTAAAGACAATAAATTATATGTGTATATTGTACCTCAATAAAAAAGTTTAATTAAGATATAAAAATTAAAAATAAAACTAAATTTATGACAACAATTATAGTAAGTCAAGAAGGATATAAATGGAGACGAAATGTTTTAGAATCCTTGCATTTGAAGTCTAAGAAGAGGGTAAATGTAATAATATCAGATTATCAGATTTTTATGAGTCAAGAAAACATTTTAATCTCTAGGATGATACTAAAAGAAGATTGGGAAATGTATTTTTTTAGTCTAATTGGGGGAAGGAGTAGAATAATAAATAAATAATTCAACATGGTATCAGAGGTCATAGCCAGTGCAATAAAGCATAAACAAGAAATAAATGGTGTAAAGCTTGAAAATGGTTAATAAATGCATTTGACAAGATTATTAGAAGCATAAAACATATAAAAAAAATTTCTACCTAATAGCAACAATTTTAAATATATTTAATTTTTTAAAAACATATATTCAGGCTGAGTGCAGTGACCTACGTCTGTAATCCCAGCACTTTGGGAGGCTGAGATGAGAGGATCACTTGATGTCAGGAGTCTAAAACCAGCCTGGCTAACATGGTGAAACCCCATCTCTACTAAAAATACAAAAATTAGCTAGGCGTAGTGGCACACGTCTGTAGTCCCAGCTACGTGGGAGGCTGGGGCACGAGAATTGCTTGAACCTGGGAGACTGGAGGTTGCAGTGAGCTGAGATCACACCACTGCACTCCAGTCTGAGTGACAGAGGGAGACTCTGTCATAAAAAAAAAAAAAAAAAAAAAACACACACACACACACATATATATATATTCAGTAACATCCAGAGTGTCAAATATTTAAAAACAAATTAATAAAAGGTGTGCAATGCTTCTCAGAAAATGGTAAAACACATTTTCTAGAAAAATTAAAGACCTAAAATGTGGAGAGATAGACCATGTTTATGGATTGCATGGCTCCATGTTATACAAATGTCTGCTTTCTTCAAATAGGTCTATACATTCAAAACAATACAGTCAAAAAAATTCTCACATTTTTGTGGAAATTAATAATCTGATTTTAATATGTATCTGAAAATGCTGGTATCACCACTAATAGACAAGTAAAATAAATAACAGCCCAGAAATAGATCCATGCACACATGGAAAGTTGATTTATGAAAAAAGTGACACTGCTGAGCAGTAGGAAAATGATGCCTTTTGTATAGCATTAATTAGATATAAATAGGAACAAAATTAGATTTAACCCTGATCTCACACCATATATAACAGTTAAGGTAGATTGTCTATAAAATGTGAAAAGCAAAATAATAATCAAAAAATAATGTAAGATAATATTTTTATGATCTTGAGGTCAAGATTTCTTAAATGTAACACAAAAATAATTCATTACGAAGGAAAAATCTGAAATATTGCAGTACATAAAACTAAGATCTCCTGTTAATTGAAAACACAGCATTAAGGAGGAAAAAAAAAAGACTACAGAGAGTGAGGAGACATTTGCCATAACTTAACCAACAAAGTGTATCCAAAATATATAAAGAACTCCTACAAATTATTAAGAAAAAAACATAGGTAACCTATAGGAAAATCCCTTCACAAAGTAATATCCAATAGCCCATATTCTTATGAAGAGATACCCGGCCTTATTACTAATCAGGGAAATGCAAAATATAATCGCAATGAGATACTACTATGCATAAACTAAAAGTACTAAAATTACAAAGACTATCAATATGTGGGGCAATGGAAATTATTATAAGACAACCGATGGGAAATTAAATTGGTATACCTTGGAAAATAGTTGAGCACTACTTACTAAAGTTGAACATGCATATACCCTATACCTCAACTGTGGTATTCTTGTGTATATACTCAATAGAAATGAGTGGTTATGTGCACCAAAAGATATGTGCAAAAATGTTTATAGTAGCATTGTTCATAAGAGCCCTAAACTAGAAATTCACATGTCCATCAGCAGAAGAATGGCTATGTAAATTTTTGAATCGTCATATAATAAAATATGTACAGTAAACCAACACACTTAACTTCTTGGTTGTATTTCACAAACATACTGTTGAACTAAAGAATTTGCCTTCTAGAACAAGCTTGACTTTCTTTACCTCCATCATATCTGTTTCTTCAACCAGCTCCTTCAACACCTTTATCCCTGACACAGGCCAAGTCACTGAGAGCCAATTCTCCAGAAAGAAAAATTGCTGAATGACCAATTAATTGAGAGACAATTTAGCAAATATATGTGTATAGCAGACAAGGCCAGTACAATCCTGTAAGTACAAACTGTACGAAGGGGAAATGACAAAGTGGACCTGTGGTGACAAAGTATTAAGCACCATTTCCTTTCAATACTCTCAGGACCCAGGTCAGCTCAGGGAAGAGAGGCTGCTTGTCCAAGGATCATACAGCTTAGGAATGTCTATTTTGATTTCAGAAGAAAAATGCCTTCTTCTACTCAGATGCATTTTTTCAGTATTGATACATCAATGTGAATGGTTTTTTTTTTTTTTTTTTTTTTTTTTTTTGTGAGATGGAGTCTTGCTCTGTCACCCAGGCATCAATGTGAATCTCGAGAGAATACATTTGATATCCAGTATCTTTGGCCTCTGCTCTTTGTGTCTAATTTGAACTCAGGATCCTCATGGCTCTAAACAAAGCTTGTCCAATCCACAGCCTGCCGGCCACATTAACTCACATTTTACCACCTCTATGCTGTCTGCCCTGAAACCCTAATTTATACTGCAACCTGTATCCCCTACTCTGTGTCCTTCCTTGGCCGTCCCTAGCCCCTTTGCTCTGCTCTACTTTTTTTTTTTTTTGGAAAATTCATATCACCCTCTAATGTATTAGGCTATTTGATTATCTATTATGCTTGTCATTGGTCTCCCCCTGTTAGACTATAAATCCCACAAAGGCAGAAATCATTGTTACTCCCTGATGTATTCATTATTTTATACAATGGTAGGCACATAGTAGTGCTCAGGTAATACTTGTTGAATGAATGAAGGAATAGGGGGAAGTAGAGTTTAGAGCACTGTCACTTGGGCAAGTCACATGTCTTCTCTGAGTCTTAGTTTTCTTATCTGTAGAGATAATAGTAATCAAGTTCTAGGTTAGTTGATGTTAATTTCCTGGAATATATTAAGTGCTCAGTAAGTGTCAATATTATATTTTTATTTGCTAAATCAAGGCAATGCTAGAACAAATGTTATCTGCATAAAAAGATATAACATTTTTAGTAAGATATTAATAGGTAAGAAGCACAGTGATATTTTAATTCTTCCTCAAGTCCCAAACTTCTACCTCATATTTTATTTAAGTTCCATGTTATCATAATACAATATATTTTCTTACCCTTTTTAAAATTATAAAATTAAAAAACAAGTAAAATAAATATATAGATTATTATAAGGCAAATCTCCTTGTCACCACTCCCCAAGTTGGGACATGGAACTTTTCCAGTCACTCCAGAAGCCCTCCCATGAGCCCCATCCTACACGCCCTCCCTCCAAAGGAAACCATCATTCTGACTCTATAGTAACCAATTCCTTATATTCCTTTTGGTTTTATTGCACAAGTGTGCATCCTTAGGTTCTAGTTTAGTCTTGTCTACTTTAAAATAAATAATATATATTTACAGTATCTTTTAATCTACAGGTTCTCCACCCAGCCTTTTCTTTTCTTTACGAGTTCCTGTTAAAGGACTCTGTTTAGACTGTAGCATCTCCCACACTTTGGGTTTTGCCAGTTGCATGCTTATGGTGCCATTCATCATGTTCTTCTGCCCCTGAATTTCCTGCAATTGGCAGCTGGATCCAGAAGTTTGTTCAAACTCAGGATCTGTTCCTTTAGCAAGGCAGTAAATAGTGGTATTTATTTTTCATTAAAGGGTATATAACATCTGTTTTTCTCTTTTTGTGATGTTCTTCTAGCAGAATTTTCCTACACCCGTATGTGCTTATAGGGCCATACGGATATCTAGCTCTGAAAAGTAAAACCAAGCTTCTTTTCTGAACAGTTTATCAGGTACTGTTTTCTTTCAGTGACAGGAAGATTTTAACACTAAGAGGATTTGAAGGCAGAAATTCAAAAGAAGCTAGCAGAAGAAATTTCTTACACTTATTGTTATTATATTAGCTGTTGTTCAATACCTAGTTCAATTAATATGTTGAAGATTGAAAACTGATGATTTTGTAATTCTATCACTTCATTTTCTTTTATTAGCTGGAATAATACTATAAAGAGATGCTTCTTTCATCTCTCATCAGTTCTTATAGGATCAGCAGGCTAAATGTTTTTTTCTTTCTTTTTTTTTTTTTGAGACAGTCTCTCACTCTGTTGCCCAGGCTGGAGTGCAGTGGCACAATCTGGGCTCACTGCAACCTCCACCTCCCAGGTTCAAGTGATTTTCCTGCCTCAGCCTCCTGAGTAGCTGGGACTACAGGTGCCTGCCACCATGTCCGGCTAATTTTTGTATTTTTAGTAAAGATGGGGTTGTACCATATTGGCCAGGCTGGGCTCGAACTCCTGACCTTGTGTTTGCCCACCTCGGCCTCCCAAAGTGCTGGGATTACAGGTGTGAGCCACTATGCCCAGCTAATGCTTTTTTCTTTTTTTCTTTTTTTTTTTTTTGAGACGGAGTCTCGCTCTGTTGCCCAGGCTGGAGTGCAGTGGCCAGATCTCAGCTCACTGCAAGCTCCGCCTCCCGGGTTCACGCCATTCTCCTGCCTCAGCCTCCCGAGTAGCTGGGACTACAGGCGTCCGCCACCTCGCCCGGCTAATTTTTTTTTGTATTTTTTAGTAGAGACGGGGTTTCACTGTGTTAGCCAGGATGGTCTCGATCTCCTGACCTCGTGATCCGCCCGTCTCGGCCTCCCAAAGTGCTGGGATTACAGGCTTGAGCCACCGCGCCCGGCCAATGCTTTTTTCAAGATAATGAATTGGCTCCCATTTCCCATTTATTCTCTGAAGGTGACCAATTAATTTTAAATTATCATTTATGGTCATTATGATCTTCATTTAAGCATATTTGAAGGATACCACCCACCATATTTTTTATCCTTATTGAAATTCATATTATCTTACCTTTGGCTAATGGAAGCCTGTTCAAGTTGACATCTGTGTCCTTTAACATGCCCTGTGGAGTCTTTCATAGCTGCCTTACAGTCTGTTATGACAAGATAATCCATGCTTTCTTGTACTTTCCCTATCCCAGACCTGGAATCAGTCTTTTCTTTGAGAAATCTTGGTTTCTTTAAGTGAGAAATGGTAGTGCAAGAACACATTGTTGTTACCAGGGATGTTCATTACTATTGAAGTGGTTGTCGTTTCTAGGTCTTTTAGATGGAGAGATAGAATATTTCATGAATTCAGTTAATATTTCCTTTTTTTTTTTTTGAGACGGAGTCTCACTCTGTCGCCCAGGCTGGAGTGCAAGTGGCGCGATCTAGGCTCACTGCAAGCTCCGCCTCCTGGGTTTACGCCATTCTCCTGCCTCAGCCTCCCGAGTAGCTGGGACTACAGGCACCCGCCACCTCGCCCAGCTAGTTTTTTGTATTTTTTAAGTAGAGATGGTTTCACCATGTTCGCCAGGATGGTCTCGATCTTCTGACCTCGTGATCCGCCCATCTCGGCCTCCCAAAGTGCTGGGATTACAGGCTTGAGCCACCGCGCCCGGCCTCAGTTAATATTTCCAATTAAAATTCAAGACTTTCAAGATTTTTACTTAAGTTTTTTTTTTTATTATGTATTTCTCTTTCTTCCACACTGAGAACCCTGATTCTGAAAGACACAGGAGATGATACAATCTCCCATTAAATTACTCCTTTGATTTATCCCACCTTACACACGGAACAGTCTCAGAATAACAATACTAATACCACCAGCACCCCTTATGAAAACCAAAAAATAGTTAAGAACAGTTTTTACAAATGTTCTTCCCCCATTGTTTATGGATTCACAGCTACACTATCAAAGCATAGTCATTGAAGACTCTCCTTTTTAACTCTCATTTTACCTTCAAATTATTTTACCTTAGTTCTCAAGTATGTACTTGCTTAATACTCATCATTAGACCATAGGTCAACACTGCTCTAGTTTTTTGTTGTCTAAGCTTATTCTTTACTAGCTACAAAAAGGATTATGGAAACAATATTTCCTGAGTTCTTGTATATGGATAACAGTGTGTGATACACTTATACTTTACACTGTAATTGTAGTTTTTATCATTACCCTGTTTCCTTGTTCTGTTTATTTTGTCAAGGAAGACTGTTGTTTGTGTGTTGAGTCTTCTTTATCTTAAATATTCATCATTTTCTCTTGAGTCCTTTTTTACCTCTATTCATTTCTTTTTTATTTAAAATTTTTTACTCTGCTCACATTCTATTTTTTTAACCATTGTTTGTTGTGTTTATTGACTCTTCTATTTCTTCTAGTTTAGCTTTTGTTTCTGGGGTGGTTTTTTTCTCTATTTCTAATTCTTTCCTGAGTTCTGCCACCTAGCTCATGAGTTTTTAAAATTGTAATTTATCTGTTCCTGACGTTTTGTGTCATTTTCTTAATGTCTTTTAGTTTATTCTGAAGTAGTAGATTGCAGATTTTTTTTTCTGGTTTTATATGAAAGCTTTCATTGTCAGAGTGTTACTCTCCTCCTTTTTCTCTCACAGTAACTTTGTGTGGGATTCCACTTGATACTTTCTTTTGCTCATTTTTATGTGAAATTAGTTTTCTCAGACTTTTGGAAGGGAGCACAATTCCTTCAAATAGCATCAAAATACATGGCAGCTTTCTTCCTGGGATTTCCTGGCTCTGTTCTCTGTCCCCACCCCTTTGGTCTAGACCTTCTCTTTCTTTTGTTTCTGTTGACTCCATTCTAATACATTTTTATTCCACTCCCATCACCTTCTCTGAGTGCGGAGCCTGTCTTAGCAGGGAGCCCCAGGTGGTCAGTTTCAAGAATTCACAGTTGGCCCAGCTCCTTTAGAAGTTCCTATGACTGCTTACACTCAAACACTACTGGAGTGGGAACGACCCCTTTTCTGTTTCAGCTGTGGTTCCCAGATTGTCCTGCTTTGCTTTTCAGTGAATATTTTTCAGCTGTCTTGGCATTCCCCTGTTTCCAGGTCTTTCAGTCACAATGCCGCTTCCTTCAGTTTCCTCCTGCGTCGACACGCCATGCAGGTGTTGTGGCTCTCCTCTGACGTTCTCCTGCATAGATACTGATACCATGCAGGTGTTGTGGTTATGAAAGCCCCACCTGCGTTTTGGGGTTTGAGGAGATACTCTGTCACCTGGTTTTGTTGTATATTTTTTGACATGTTTTTGATTTTGCTATTTAGTTGCTATGTTTATTTTTATGTGGAATTCTAGAAGATCCAAAAAGTATGCTGCCACTACCACTGTCATCTTCTCAGTTATAATAAAATATATTACAATAAGGGAAAAAGTAAGGGTGGTATAGAATGAAATCACACTAGTAAATGGTATACTACTGTAAAGTGATTCCCAGCAAAATAATGATAAATTCGTGGGAGAGTGAATAACAACAAACACAAAAAATAAAGTAAATTCACAGCAGACTTGGTTAATATATAGTTATTTGATAGTAATGTCAAGTTTTTTAGATGTATTCATGGAATTATTTAAACCTGTAGTTTTTTAATGGTGAAATGTAAATCAGGCCTGTTCCTTTCTTCTCTCATTACATCCTCCCCCGACTTTCCCAACACAATTTTCTCTTCATCTTGTTTACATAGAAACACAGAGCTCAAGGAAAGAGTAAAATGATTTTGGTAATCAAATATGCACCTGGGAGTGTGTTCAATGAGCCCACGTTAGCGCTTATGTGTCATGGTCTCTAAGGAACAATTTCAAAGCTTGACCTAGACTTTTTCAAGCTAGAAACAGTGGACAGCAAATTCTAATCCAGGTTATAAAAAAATGGTAAACATTATTCACTCTTTAAATTATCCCTCCCAAATGTATACTGTCGTACATTAAAGTGGTTTATTGAGGTCCTGCTTTGTGCTAAAGTGTGTGTGCTGTGTGCAGGGATACAGCAGTGACAAAAGGGATGCTGATCTCTCTGGGATGTGACTTATTTCCAGAGATGTTAGGTGTGTCAGTCTTGGCATCACTACAGAGAAGTTATTGTGATGCAAAAATGTTTTTACAATCACATCAACTTAATTCTTAAAAATTGATTTTAAAAAACTTCCCCTAAAGACATGCAAACAAACAATTGAAACTATGCTAGCCCCCAAGGCTAAGACAGGCGATTAATCTGAGTTGTGGTTTCACCACCTTTAACTATTGGCTATCCTTCCCTTGCACACTTGTTTGCTGTTATTTCCTGTGAAATTTTAAGTGAATGCCAATTTGTAGTGGAGCCTAGTAATGACATAAAAATCAAAACAGCAAGGCTTATTTCAGATTAAGTTACTGGAAGCAAAGATTAATGTATTTTAAATGTACCTGCTGTTTAAATAAATACCATTATAAATCCTCTTGTAAACTTTTATGTAAAACAAATAATCACTTGTTAATTTATCTTTTCTGTAAGTTAAGAACTTTATGTATTAGGTTTGCTTTAAGGGAGGAAACCCAGTACCTGAACAGTTGCTAAATAGGTCATACTCCATCAGGCGATCTTTGTATCAATATATCCTCTGTTATTTATCAAAAAACATGTGCTATCTGGGTTTTATTTCCTCCTTTTTTGTTGCCTTTTGCCACCAGACCATAAACCTTTTGAATGTAGAGACTATCTTTTATGTATCTGTATCCCCATTAAATGCTTACTAAACAGTGATAGTGATATTTGTGAAATAATGACAGAAAGACCCCCCCCCGCCCCATCAATTTTTCCTATTTCAGGATCATAATTAAACTTTGGTGGCTATGTTCATTCACTCAGTTAGCTATTGTATGTGCTGAGATCTGAGAAGACTAAAAAGACCATAATAGTCTGTACCTTTGAGAAGTTTATAATCTCATTAGAAAGATAAAAATGCACACATAAAATGTGAATAAAAATTGCCATATTATTATGTAGATGTCAAATAGAGTTTATATATTACAGTCTTTATAAAAAGATTTTGGTTTATTTATAAAGTTTGTTCTTTTATTTTTCCTGAGTGAATACCAATTATTTTTTATGCCTGTCTTTTTCCCCCTTTTTCTTTCCACATATTGGTCAATCTCTAGTACAAAAGAGAATTATTATAGATGTTTTAATCGTCTGACATTCTTAACATCAATATAATTCTCTAATGATATTTCTTACCTAGGAAAGAGATTCTATACACAGACAGCATGAGGCAGCCCGGCAAGCTCTAATGGGAAGGATACGCCCTGATCACACACTCCTATTTCAAAGGTAGCAATTTATCACATGAGCAACTTCAGATTGATTTCCTAGTGTCCAAATATATCAAATGAATCCTAAATCATGAACATAAACAGAAACCTCTGTCCTAAAATGGACCCAGTGATTCAGCAGTACACCCAGTTCTAGAAGTTGTATTTCCTTTTCATTTGTATACATTATTAAAAGGCACAATATGCTCATAGCTACTAGAAACTGATGATTTTTTGAAGATTGCAAATAATATTTCTTTGCAAGAAGAAGACGGGTGACTAATCTGGAGTTGTGGCTCCACTACCTTTAACTACCATCTATCCTTTCCCTTGCATGCTTGTTTCGGTTCTTTTTATTGTTTGTAATTTTAAGTTATCTATTGAGAATCTTTAATCAATATAAATACACTTTTGTTCACTTGTTTGCTGCCATGTCAAAACGGAGTGATTAATTTTCTTGACGTTGGTAGGCTATCGTTGGATAGTCGGATTCAAAACACAGGCTGTGTGATATATGCAAATTTGTATGGGGGATTTGCGAGGGTGGTGGCCAGGAATGAGACACTGTCTCCCAGAGCAGCTGAAGCTGGGCCTAGGTGACCACTGCCCAGCGGAATGCCAGGCCTGTTCAAACAGCCTGGACAGAGAAACTATACAATTTTAAATATGAGTTCCAAATGGGTCATCACAAAGGCAGATAGATGCTTTGAATTTGCCTGCATTTATATGCAACTGGGCTGCTTTGCACATAGCAACTCCAGCAAGTCTGAAGAACAGCAGGGTTTATTCACGAAAAATGGCTAATGATTCTTTTTCTTTCAAGTCAGTCCGAGGGAACAGACTTGCATACAGCACATATGAGTAGATGAAAAAGGATATTTTATACTAGAGTTTAGTTGAACGTATAATGGTAGAATTTTTAGAAATATTTTACTTGGATACCATTTCAAAGCATTAGATTATAAATAAAGTTGGAAAACACCTATTTTTAACTTTTGTAGCAGTTGATATATTGCCAACCGTTGCATAACAAATGGACTAGGATTTATAATAGAGTACATATGAATCTCCAGGAAGATAATTTGCCTATATTAGTACTTTAATGGCTATGGAATATTCACAGCAATGAATATTTACTTAACCTTCAAATTAGAATGTAATGATGCCAATGACTTAGACAAGCTCTGATATGAATGTTTCTGAGTGAACACGTTACATTATTCCACATAGATCTCATTCGCATTTGCATTTATCTGGGATATTTAGGTATACATGTGTGTACACTTGGAATCATTACAAAATCCTCTGGGTTTTTTTTTTTTTTTAATTTCCGATTCCAGGGGTCCAGTACCAGTACCTCTCACCAGTGGTCTACACTATTATACAACTTTAGAAGAACTACGGAAAAGTTTTGATCTTTGTGAAGACTATTTTAAACCTCCATTTGGACCATATCCTGAAAAGAGGTGAGTTGAGGTGTTTCGTTGGATGGAATTGGCTATTTTCTGCTGGTTAGTTAAAATCATGGTACTCATCTCGAGGCTTCAGAGAAATCCTAAAACTGGGAAGCAGCGTCCTAACTCCCGCTGTAGAATTTGAAGGGAGCAGACCCTGCCCCTCTATGGAGGGCCCAGACATATATCTAGGTTCATACCATTGGAAGCTTTTATCTGGGACTTTGAATCTTGAGGGAGTGATACAGAGACACAGAGGCAGTTAGAGGTTATTCAAGTCACCAGTAGCAGAAGAACCCAGATTTCAGAGGAAGAGCACAGACATCCATTGTGGTAAGGCAGGCAATGATGTTCTGCTGATCTCTTCCTGTACTGTGATTCGGCTGTGTTCTTGGCTCCAAGCTTACCTTTGTTCCTGCCTCATTTTAAAGCCTGATTCTCTAGTTTCCATTAATTTCATAAAGTACCCCTATAGCCTTCCAATAATTCCCTTTTTAATATTCATCTTGGCCAAAGAGTGTCTGTATTTGCAACCAACCATTTTGACTAGTATGACGCTGTATTTCAAAATGCTTACCAATGGAAGTCCAATATATAAAAGGCCATTTCAGGGTCTCAGTGTTCAATATGTCACAGTGTGGCTCAAAAGCTGAACATGTTTTTAGGCTGAGGACCCCATACAGACCACAACAGAGCCTCCATCGCTGATTGTAGTGCTGTGCTTTTGCGAACATTCTGCTACATTTTGTTTCTCCTTCAGTTGCTCCTGCCACTGCAACTGACCATCTCGCTGTAGGTCTTGAAAACAAATTTACACAAAGATCTGGCTGGTTGGGTCAATCGCCGTCTACTACGGGGTGCCCCTCTTGGGTAGAGATCTCTAGCCAGGGCCCTCATAGGTTGCTGGCTGGTCTATAGATTGGCTGTCCCTATGCCAGGCACCTATCCTTTAGCCAGTATTCTGTGGTCAGACCAGTGACAGAGAACCAAGTGGAAAAGTCTTCAGCAGGGGTCTGCGGGTAGGGCAGTGTCTCTGGAGCATCCAAACGCATGGCAATGTAATGGACATACAATGTGACTGGAAGAAAGCTCACCAAAATGTTAACAGTGGCTATTTCTCTAGAATTACCAGTTATTTTATTTTTCTTCTTTATCCTTTTTTTCCTATAATACCTAAATTATTTGCACAGGGATATATATTTTATTTCTACATCCTAAAAACTACTAAAAATCCCTAAGAATTTAATGAAATATTCAATAAATGAGAAAGTAAAAATATTTACACTAAAATATTATGTTATCTTCTAGTGAATAGATTATGGCCAATTTTTGTTCTTTTGTTCACTCCCCCATATTTTCAACAATGAACATTTTTATAATTTTTGAAGCATTAGTATTTCTTTACAAAGTTATTTTAGAAGTCTGTCACAGCAAAGGGATATTTTATGAGGGTCATATATCATAATGAGAATGAAAACTTTTTAAATGAGCAATGCTTTCCTTTATTTCTGAGTTTTATTGTTCTGACACTTGGGGTTTCCTTTCATACATGTGATGATGAAAAATAGCTGTCCCCTCCCAGTGGTCCCCTCTCAGTGGTCCGCTCTCAGTGGTCCCCTCTCAGTGGTCCCCTCTCAGTCTGCACATTTCTCTAGAGATGAGAGACCCTAGCATTATCATTCATTAGCTTTCTGTAACCATGTTGAAACTGTAATCTCTGAGGATTTGTTTGAGCTCTGAATTGTTAGTACAGTGAGGTAGGCAGATGGGAATACAGCAAAAAAGAGAAAACAAAGTGGCCTAATGGGCTGCAGTAGGTTTACACATCATCTCTTCCTGTGGTAAAAGGGGTCAGGCCTGTGGCTCAAGTCTGACACTTCGCCTGTGGTCATGCATGTGTCTTTTAACTCCACCACTTTCTTTCTTCTGACTTTCAATGAGTATTCATTTAATACTTTGATGCAAAGGAAAAATAATTGTTGAAAGACAGAACTTGCTCTGTGATGACTTTTTTGGTGTGTGTCTTAAATGCAGACATATTCTTTCCCAAAACATATGTGTTATGGTTTGAGCTGTCCCCCCATACCCCCAATTTCATATGTTGGAGTCCTGACCCCCCAGGATCTCAGAATGTGACCTTATTTGGAAATAGTGTCACTGCAGATGTAATTTGTTAAGATGAGATCATATTGGAGTAGGGTGGGCTCCTAAGCCAATAAGGCTGTCCTTGTGAAAAGCAGAAATTTGGACACAGGCACATGCATAGGGAGAATACCTTGTGATGAAGACTCAGATTGGGGTGATGGGCAGAAGCCAAGGAGCACCAAAGCTTGCCAGCAAACCACCAGAAGTGATGAGAGAGGACTGGAACAATTCTCCCTCACAGACCCTGGAAGGAATCCACCCTGCTGACACCTTGATTTTGGTCTTTAGGCTTCCATAACTGTGAGACAATCAATTTCCATTGTTTAAGCCACTCAGTTCATGGTACCTTGTTATGGCAGCTGGCGCAAACTAATACAACCTGTATTAAAAATCCAGTGAAATTTTTCTTGTCAATTCTGTGTTTCCTTTAACATGCTACATGGTTATATGCTATGTATGTATTTAATTTATATGTTATAAATATAACCTACTATTGTATGCACTATATCTTTATCATTTTGGGTTACTGCATTTTTCACTAAAAGGTGGAAGAACATCTTTATGCATCTATCATTTGATAAAAAGCTCTATCCCATAAAACATAAATGCATCTACTGCTGTATTTAGGGGAAGAGACTCAGTCTAGGAATAAATCTAAAGAGAAGATCCCATGCATAGGTTAATAATGACACTTTCCCAGCGCAGGAAATAGAGGAGAGATTTGTCCGGTGACTGGAAGAGCCAGACGTTGGCAATATTGGTCTCAGTTTACTCTTCTCTAGAAAGTGCTTCTTGGGCAAGCTCAATTACCCTAGGTGGGAGCAAGAGATTGGGAAACAAGGTCTCCTAGGAGACTTTGCTCTATCTAAAGGGGGCCTAGGCCTGGTGTGGTGGCTCACACCTCTAATCCCAGTGCTTTGAGAAGCCAAGGTGGAAGGATTGGATCATTTGAGCCCAGGAGTTCAAGACCAGCCACAGCAACATAGTGAGACCCTGGTTCTACAAAAAAAAAAAAAAAAAAAAAAAATAACCTGGGCATGGTGGTGTAGGCCTGTAGTCTCAGCTACACAGGAGGCTGGGGTGGGAGGATGGCTTGAGCACAAGAGGTCAAAGCTGTAGTGAGCCATGATTGCACCATTGCATTCCAGCCTGGATGACAGCCCCAGTCTCAAATAGATCATTAAATTAAATTAAATTAAATTAAATTAAATTAAATTAAAGGGACCTAACATTCTGGTGTAGAATTCCAAAAGCTGTTGTCCAACAAAGAGAAGACAGTCCCAAGAACTCAGCCCAAGATGGTAAGATGGACCACCTCCTCCTTTGAGCAAGCAATTAGACTTCTCTGCCACTTGATAACAAGTAACTGACACTTCTAAGCAGAACGCTTAGGGTGCAGGGAGAATGCCCCATCACAGAACACCTCTGTCTGGGAACGTTGGTGCCATGTAGCCCTAGCTGTAGTTGACAGACATCTGAGGTCCGAGTAGTAGGCAGGTATCTATGCCCAGCAGCATGTGGGCTTTCCAGGAGAGCTGGGTTTGGATTCCCAAGTGCACCAGTGCTGTGGCCTCTGCTTGCCATTCAAACATGATACAGACAAAGTGAGTGGCGCGCATTAGCTGTGTCACCCTCAGTATGCCTATGCCACCCCACTCCCTTACCTCCCGGCTCAAGGACAGGCCCAGATGATAGCTAATTGCACTATGTTTTTCAATACTAGAGTCCTGAACTCCTAGGGGCATTTCATTAAGACTGGCTTCTACCCTTTTAATCTCTGCCACAGTCATAATATCATCCTAGTAAATGTAGATGCCTTCATTTAAATGGCAGGCTTTACCTTGTATAGACCCAATTGCATCAGCCTTTCCTGTTGCCAGGTATGAATCTAAGTGAAATGTGGAGTGTGAACAAGTGGAGGTCAACTTGAACTTGATCCTAGAAATGTACTTCTTTGCTGGGATAGGGATCATAATATTGGAACTACAGAAAAGAAAGTATAATCATAGCCACCTACTAGGTTCTGCAGCGAAAAATTACCTATTGATTTTCAACATTTTAATCAACCTTTGGCCAAATCATGAAAAGACAGAATTATGAATACAAAGCTTAACATAATCAACATTGACAGTGAAAAGCAGACCTGTAATGACAAAGTTTAGGAGGTAGAGGTGGAGGGTCAATTTTATTATCTGTTGTTAATGAAAGAAGAAATGGAGTTTTAAAATATGATATATGAAGATACAGATCTGACAGATGGAAGAACTGAGAATAGTGATAGAACTATGTAGGGGGAGTGTTATAAAGTGAGTTAAGTTCTTCCGTATCATAGCAGAAATCATATCTATTAAAAGATATATTTAAAATTGATGTCAGGGTTGGGTGGTGTGGCTCACGCCTGTAATCCAAGCATTTTGGGAGGCCAAGATAGGCAAATCACTTGAGGTCAGGAATTCAAGACCAGCCTGGACAACATGGCAAAAACCCATCTCTACTAAAAATATAACAACGAGCCAGATGTGGTGGTGCATACCTGTAGTCCCAGTTACTGAGGGGGCTGAGGCAGGAGAATCAGTGAAAACCAGGAGGCAGAGGTTGCAGTGAGCCAGGATGGCGCCACTGCACTCCAGCCTGGGTGACAGACAGAGCCTCTCTGTATAATTTGACTTAATTTTAACTATATAGAGAGAGCAGGTTGATTAAAATGTTAAAGAGAAGTTTTTGGAGAGATGAGAAAAAGTTTGTCTAGGTCCAAATCAAATTTAAAAGAAAAACAGCAAGCTTTATACAATACAACAAAAGGGTTCATATTCAATATTTAAAGAGTTCAGACAAATTGGTAAGAAAAACAGTATGGTCCTCAATAGATAAATGAGGAAAAGACATACACAGGTCACAAAAGGAGTATGGGGAGGAGCTAATGAATAAATGTAAAAAATAATGTTTAATCTTGCTTGTGATTCGAAAGCAATTTTAAATAATATGCCACTTTTTGCTTGTTTAATTAGCATAACTGATTTTTTTAAAATTATTTTTTAAATGGTGCAAAGAGAAAGATACTGCTGGAGAGCCCAGATTTCTTTCGGAGATAAAATTTCACAATCTTTTGGGGAGCAATTAGGATGTTTATAGCAAAATCCTAAATAATATATTTACTATTGACCTAGTTATCCTGCTTCTGGGAATTGATGCTGTCTTAGACCTCAGGCTGCTATAATAAAATACCATAGACTGCGTAGCTGATAGACAACAGGCATTTATTTCTCCCAGTTCTGGAAGCTGGAAGTTTAAGATCAAGGTGCTGGCGGATTCAGTGTCTGGTCAGGGCCCACTTTCTGGTTTCCGGATGCCATCTTGTGGCATTGTGCAGATGTGTCCTCTACACAATGGAAGGGTGAGGGAGCTCTCTGGAGTTTTAAATAAGGGCACTAATCCCACCATGAGGGCCCCACCCTCATGACCTAAGCACCTCCTGAAGGCCCTGCCTCCTAATATCATCACTTTGGGGACGAGAATTTCAACATAGGAATTTGTGGGGATGCAAACATTCAGACCCTAGCAGATGCTACTAAATTAACATGTGGAACATCATCATATACAAAGATATTCATTATGACAGAAAAAATTAGAAAGAACCTGAAAGTGCAAAAATAAGAGAATGATCAAATAAAGCATAAAGTGTATACTTGATGGGCTGTTATGCAGCGGTTAAAGATCAGGGTTCAGAAAACTGTTGATAACTTAAAATTCACTGAAATTCACTGAAAATGTGCACAATTACATAAAACAAAAAGAGCCAAACTGTAAGAGTGGCTTTCTATGTCTGATTTTCCTTTTTCCTTCTAGTTTTCTGTATTTTCTAAATTGTCTATAATGCGTATGATTTAGTTTTATAATGAGAAGCAATTAGTGAACTTTGTTTTTAGGAAATTAATACAGTGGATAAAGATAAGTCAATCCAAAACAACTGAACTGAAGTATGAATGTATATGGGATATGAGAAGCAGAGTTACAAAGCTAGTGGATCTTGTGTAACACTCTACCACATGCCAGTTTCTGTTCTGGGAATGTGACATATGTTATCTCAACACACACACACACACACACACACACACACCACACACACACACACACACACACACACTAATTTATAACTACTACCCGGCGAGAAAAAAATGCCGTCATTTTCCTCATTTTAAAAATGTGACAACTGAGGCAAGTTAATTAGTCGGTAAAAGGACTTGAAGCTATCAAGTCTCAGAGCTGAGGTCTGAACCAAAGCCAAAAGGCTCGAATCTTTGTGCTAAGCCACTTGGCTACACTGTTCACAAGGCTTAGAACTTAACTGAAGGAAGAAGACATGCATAGAGAAACACCAATGACACAGTCTGTGATGAATGAAAGACAATTAGTTCAGACATCTTTTTTGTCTTTCATTATTTTCTACCAGAGGTTTCTTTTTTCTCCCAAAACTACCTCTTATTTGCTAAAGCCCCCCAAAATATGCCAGCGTCTCCAACAGAGAATTCACATTCTCTGTGGCTTTCTAAAGAAAAATTATTAAACTTTTAAAAATGGGAGGGCCCCATATTTGCATTTCAACTCTATGTCTGAGGGGTTCGCCTACATTTTTACCTTTTTTTTTTTTTTTTTGACACTTGCTGTTAACTAGAAATCTTTCTGTGTGTGCATGGGGGATGAGGGGATCTTTTTATCTGGTCTCAGCATGATTCCTTGCCAAGGTCCTACCAATGGCTGAGGGCACCCAGTGATGAGACAGCTGGGGAGGTCAAGGGCACAGTCTATAAATACTTCAGTCAGCCACCATCTGGTCCTGGAGTCATTGGCTGGTGAGATCCAGAAACATGGACAGGAACAAGCCCCCTGTGGCCTGTGTCAGAAGAGACACATGTCACTTGGGTTATGGCGCCCTCTTCCCAAGCCCTAGTGGTATAAAACTCCAGGCCTCATGCTTTCCCGCTCCTGCCTTTTCAGTAGTTGAATTATCCTATTCCAATCCCCAAAGCCTCTCTTTAAAAAGTCTACTTCTGGCCGGGAGCGGTGGTACATGCCTGTAATTCCAGCACTTTGGGAGGCTAAGGCAGGTGGATCACCTGAGGTCCGGAGTTCGAGAGCAGCCTGACCAACATGGAGAAACCCCATCTCTACTAAAAATACAAAATTAGCCGGGCGTGGTGGCACATGCCTGTAATCCCAGCTACTCGGGAGGCTGAGGCAGGAGAATCACTTGAAACAGGGAGGCGGAGGTTGCAGTGAACTGAGATCGCACCATTGCACTCCAGCCTGGGCAACAAGAGCAAAACTCTGTCTCAAAAAAAAAAAAAAAAAAAGTCTACTCCTTACCTTTTTCCAATTAGTTTTCCAAGCCAGCATCTTTCTATCATTCCTGAAGTTTCCTTTGACTGAAGCATTCCGGAACCATTAAGCTGGAGAAGAGAAGTCTCCCAGTGAGGCCCTTCAGATGTCACAATGGTTCCTCTGCTGAGCGCATTCTCCTTCCTCCCCTCCAGTTTCAACCTCCACCCCACCTTCCCTCTTTTCTAGCTAATGGATCCCACCTGTCTTAACTAAAATGGCGCTTCCTCAAGGAAAGCTGTCCTGGAATGCCTAATAGATCATCTTATAGCATCTGCATTTTCCTTCATATCTCAGTTTCTGTAAAGCACGTGTGTGATTAGATACACCTCCCAGTCTGTAAGCTGGACAGGGCAGGTCCAGATCTCATGTTCACTGCTATATCCCCTGAACCTCCTCAGTGTTAGAATTGTGAATGAGACTTGATAAGTGACAGAAAAGGGTTAAGAGTGTAAACAATCTTTGGGGTCCCAAGGTGGGAGATGGGGACTGCACTGGTCAGGGAGAGGGGAGAGGATAGTGTCCACCTTTCTGTCAGGTGGAATCAAAGCTGTCCCCCTTGCTGAGTCAGGGACTACTAATGGCATGACTTCAATGTTTAGTGAGGAAATTTCACTCAGTGAATTTCTCCTGCCTTCTTGCTTAGGCCCAAAATCTGCCATGAGAGCTGCATTCTTTTAAGACTTTGGCCCTTGTTAAAAGGCAGGATTTATCCAAAATGTAATGGCTTAAATATCAACCATTTTCTTGTGATCAATTTCAGATTCTCCAATGAGAGCAAATATGGTGGGGATGAGGCACAGTGCGTAGAAGTGCCTGTAAACAAGGTTCAGCTGCTTGCCAGGGCTTTGCAGGATGAGCTCCCCTGGTAGAACTGCCTCCCTGCAAGGGAGAGAAGAAACAGGCGAATCCCAAAGGAGAGGAACCTGGCAGTAGGAAGTGTTTTGGCTCAGAAGCAGGGATTTCAGGCACCCAATTATACCTGAACATTATCCTAAAAGTGGAAATGAGTGTGGGGCATAGTGGCTCACACTTGTAATCCCAGTACTTTGGGAGGCCAAGGCTGGTGGATCACCTGAGATCAGAAATTCGAGACCAGCCTGGCCAACATGGCGAAACCCCGTCTCTACTAAAAATACAAGAATTAGCCAGCAATGGTGCATGCCTGTGGTCCCAGCTACTCGGGAGGCCGAGGCAGGAGAATCACTTGAGCCCAGGAGGTGGACGTTGTAGTCAGCCCAGATTGTGCCACTGCCCTCCAGTCTGGGCAACAGAGTAAGACTCTCTCCAAAAAAAAAAAAAAGGAAAGGAAATCACAGTCCCCAAAACCTATGCCCAGTGTGAGGCCACCTAATATGGATTTGTTTCTCTATCCTTGATATAGCACTGATTCTAAAATCCTGGAGATGAGGATCTGTGCCTTACTCATCTTGTTTTATACTCCAGCACCTATCATGATGTCTTGCCCTTAGTAGATACTCAGCCATGTCTTGTATAATGGATGGGACATTTATGCTAATGTGTACAGTACCTAATATACTTTAAGATATGTCAGCTGCTATGTAGCACCTGCTATAGACACTGTTGAAAACTAGCTCAACACAAGGTAACCCAGTGAAGTCATAGGCATAGATCGTGTGGCCATTAGTAGTGCATAGTTTACATCTCAAAAAGATCTTTGATTTTTCATTATTTCAGTGGGAAGGATTCCTCGGTTTCCATGAAATGTTCATGGCTTCGGTTCTGTCCGTGGTCAAAAGAATTGCCTTTCCAGCCTCCAGAGGGGAGCATTTCTTCACACCTAGGATCAGGAGCCAGTGACAGTGAGACCGAAGAGACCCTGAAAGGTATGAGTTAGGGCAGGCGCTGTGACTCACCCCTGTAATCCCAGCACTTTGGGAGGCCAAGGCGGGTGGATCTCCTGACGTCAGGAATTCGAGACCAGCCTGGCCAAAATGGTGAAACCCCGTCTCTACTAAAAGTACAAAAAATTAGCCAGGCATGGTGATGGGCACCTGTAATCCCAGCTACTTGGGAGGCTGAGGCAAGTGAATTGCTTGAACCCAGGAGGTGGAGGCGGAGGTTGCAGTGAGCTGAGATCGTACTACTGCACTCCTGGGCAACAAGAGCAAAACTCTGTCTCAAAAAAAAAAAAAAAAAGGAAGAAAAAAAGGTATGAGTTGTTTCACATATGGTACTATAAATATGTCTGTATTATATTTATATATGTTTCCCACTGTCTTTTTATTGATCCCGATTTTTGAAAGTTAAATGAGAGTATTGAGTCAGAATCTCCCTCTAAGGTAGAGTGTTATCTTGTTGCCCACTGTTGAGAAAGGTGGGGAATCCACCCACGGTCACTTAGCTACTTTGAGTAGAAGCTGCTGCACTGTCCACCTGGCCACATTATCTGCACGGGTCTGGGGCAGGGACCACATGCTCTTTGGAAGAGGTTTTGGTGAGGTAGACTCCATTCAGTGAAGGGGAGGAAAGCTTGGAGGCTTTGCGTTGCAGTCCAGTCTTCACTGTGGCGGTTTGGCAGAATTCTGATGACTTAGGCTCGAAGGATCTGGCCCGGCCCCTCTTCACCTCCCTTTTGCTTCTAAATCCCAAACACACACGTGAATGTGCATGTCCAGACAGAGGCAGAAGGGACATTGTATTTTTCTCTCTGGGCTCAGCGGCAGTGTTCAATAATAACACTGAGTAAAGACCTTGAACAGGAGGTGAAAATCGGAATGGGAGAGAATAATCTGGGTGTCAATAGCAAAGGTGGGGCTCTGTGAGTAGCTGATAGAGGAAGGAAGTGAACGGGGAGAGCTCTCTAACATTAGCCTTGGTGAGGTAGCTGTTTTCTCAAATGCCCAATTTTCAACAAAAGAACAAAGGCATACAAAGAAACAGAAAAGTGTGGCCATAGTTTATTGACCCCTGCCTAAATAAAAGGGAAATGAAGTTACTTTCAAGCAAATTTTATTTGCAGACCCCTTCAACACTCATCATTCACGACAGTATTTTATAAATGCACAACAATTTCTTTAATAAACTGAAATTTGCTAAGATTTAAAGTCAAATGTGGTTGGGCGCAGTGGCTTATGTCTGTAATCCCAGCATTTTGGGAGGCTGAGGTGGGCAGATCACTTGAGGTCAGGCATTCGAGACCAGCCTGGACAACACGGTGAAACCCTGTCTCTACTAAAAATACAAAAAGTAGCTGGGTGTGGTGGCGTGCACCTGTAATTCCAGCTACTCAGGAGGCTGAGGCAGGAGAATCACTTGAACCCAGTAGGTGGTGGTTGTAGTGAGCCGAGATTGTGCCACTGCACTCCAGGCTGGGTGCCAAAGTGAGACTGTCTCAAAAATAAATAAAAATTCAAATGTACTGGTTTGTAAACCTTTATTCCTATTTTTTTAAATGGCAATATTATTTGTCTCCAGCACTGTTCTCACTGTGGATGAATTATCTAAGCCTGGATACTCTAAAACTGCTTCCATAAGCAATTCCAGCACCTTGAGATACAATTTAGCTGGTTCTAGGACTTGAATGGATTGAAAAAGGAGGCCTACTCCTCTACCGTCTGCTTTCTTCTCAACATGTTTGCTTTGCTCTTTCCTGTTTAAAAAATATCCCCACGGATAAAAACAAAAACCAGCAAACAGGGAAGGGCTGGACACAGTGGCTCACACCTGTAATCTCAGCACTTTGGGAGGCCAAGGCGGGAGGATCACCTGAGGTCAGGAGTTCGAGACTAGCCTAGCCAACATGGTGAAACCCCATCTCTACCAAAAATACAAAAATTAACCAGGCGTGGTGGTGGCACATGCCTGTAATCCCAGCTACTCAGGAGGCTGAGGCATGAGAATCATTTGAACCTGGGAGGTGGAGGTTGCAGTGAGCTGAGATCGCACCACTGCACTCCAGCCTGGGTGACAGAGCGAGACCTGGTCTCAAAAAAATAAAAAAAATTTTAAAAAAGGAGGAGTTTTTTTCTTTTATTTTGCTGATAACAATATCCTCTCAAACAATGTCTTATTTTTTCTTTGAATATATCCTAAAAAGGTCAATGTTCCCTTTGACTTTTCATTGCTTTGGTTTGGCCAATAGATCCAGTCTTCAAAATCTTATCCATCATTTCCGTTTCTCTCACTCTCTATAGAATCCTCTGCTTTACTTTCTCAATCCCTGCTACTCTGCTTTCTTACCAGTGAGAATTCTGCTTCTGCTATGGCCACCATGCCTCTACCTTTCTTCTCTATCTTCTAAACTCCTCCTGCTTCCCACAGTCCCTGGAGAAACCGAGATC
Organism: Trachypithecus francoisi; assembly: GCF_009764315.1. Classification (NCBI taxonomy): domain Eukaryota; kingdom Metazoa; phylum Chordata; class Mammalia; order Primates; family Cercopithecidae; genus Trachypithecus; species Trachypithecus francoisi. The sequence continues at coordinate 24,686,110 of NW_022681469.1, read as the reverse complement.
CAGATGTCTTCCTGCTTGGTGAGCAGGCCAATCTTTAGAGGGCATTAAATGAAGCTTCTATAGGAAGACCTTCACTTCACTGTGCGTGTGTGTGTGTGTGTGTGTGCATGTGTACGATTGTGAAAGAGTACCTAGTGGAGCATTGTTACAGAGGGCATGAGCAAGTGGAAGAATCGCTAATGGCTGCACGCTGTAGCATCCTGCGGTCATTGGGCAAGTTGATACAACCTAAGGCTTGTTTAGCCATGTACATGCTATAGTCTGACCTCGTCCACTATTGTTCTTCCTTGAATGTCATTTCTTTCTCTCTTTTTTTTTTTTTTTTGGCCTCAAGTGATCCACTCACCTTGGCCTCCCAAAGTACTGCGATTACAGGTGTGAGCCACTGCACCTGGCCTCATTTATTTCTTATAGTTTGTCATGCATGAATTCTAGAATTCATAGAACTAGAATTGTTCTGGTGCTTATATCATGCAACACTTATTTTCTTTGTACCAAGAAACCAAGGGATTAACTATCATTTTTTCTGAATGTTTTACAGCACTGCCTATACAATCATTTTCATGTGAAAAAGAGTCTCACCAACACAGAAAACACTTGGTCCCAGTCATCAGTCGCCCAGGTTCCAACGTCAAACCCACCCTCCCTCCAATCCCTCAGGGCCGCAGGTAGACCAGCACTTGCTGTCTGATCCTAACATGGAAAACTCGCTCTGCTGATGTCGAATTCCTTGCCTTACCTGGCCATGGATCCAGCTGTTTTTCACTCAACCTATTACCCACAGAAGAATGTTCTATCTGCCTTAATTCTCTCAATCAGTTTCTTTTGTGATTCTTTGGCTGGTGTCTTTAGTTTTTTTAATTAAAAAAATTGTTTCTTAAATAATTTTTAAAGATGTGAGGTTTTTTTTTTAGAATGTGAGTTATTCTTAGCTTTTAAAAATATCGTTTCTTTTTTTTCTATAGCTATAAATAAATTTTTTCCAGCTGCTACCTGCTCGGAAATATCAGATGGGAAAATCTCCCAAGATCTCTGCACTGTGATATACAGAGTGGCTTTCTGATATACCCAACTGGGATGGTGCTCTTAAAATTTCAATATGTCCATTTACAACATTCCTGTATGCTCTAGAGGACTGATTTATTTTGTTCTGATTATGAAAGGACTGCAGAGTTCCATTTAACTTGTAGCCAACATGATAGCGACTGCATCTCTCATAAGGAATTAATGCAATTTTCGGGGGTTCTTGACTTGCTTTAGCAACATGAAACAATAAAGAGTAACAGTTGATTCTTTTATTTCACCCTTCTTTGACTCTGATTATGGACTACTTGTGATTAGATATACTTTTAGACAACTTTCTTTTTTTTTTTTTTTTTTTTTTGAGACGGAGTCTGGCTCTGCCGCCCAGGCTGGAGTGCAGTGGCCAGCTCTCAGCTCACTGCAAGCTCCGCCTCCCGGGTTCACGCCATTCTCCTGTCTCAGCCTCCCGAGTAGCTGGGACTACAGGCGCCCGCCTCGTCGCCCGGCTAGTTTTTTGTATTTTTTAGTAGAGACGGGGTTTCACCGTATTAGCCAGGATGGTCTCGATCTCCTGACCTCGTGATCCGCCCGTCTCGGCCTCCCAAAGTGCTGGGATTACAGGCTTGAGCCACCGCGCCCGGCCTAGACAACTTTCATCATCTTTGTGGTTTCACTTCTTGTCTTAAAAAGAAGCACCTCCATTGAGCAGTTATAGACAAGGCTGGTATTCAGCTAGTATGTGCCAGTAAGGCTATCCTGATCGTTAAAACTTTGAGATATATTCCTTTGTACTGGTAAATGGTCTCTTCTCTGAGTACTCTGTGCATGATGACTAGTGAAAAGAGAAGCCTCCACATAGTACTATACTCATTGTTAAATATTTTGAGTATCATAATCCTCTAATGACTTTCCTTTTTAAAATATCAAAACCCCTTTTAATAATCCACTTTGCTGTGACAAATTTGGTGGTAACACAATTTGCTGTTGGCTCCTGTCCTCCCCCTAGTCCTGCTCTCAAACAGAAGCTGATGAAAGTTCTTTTCTTGGGATTGGTGAGGGTGGAGCCAGAGGACCATGAAGGAGATGACCAGGTTGGGCAGGAAAATCAGAGGCAGCTAAATCCTCTTCAGGTATGAAGGAGAAATCAAGACATTCTGAGATGAAAGAAAACAAAAATAATTTGTTACCAACAAACCTATCCTAAAAAGAATAGTTGAAGGAAATTATTGAAACAGAATGGAAATGATAAAAGAAGGAAACCTGAAAGATCATGAAGAAAGAAAAATGGAAAGAGTAAAAATATGGAATACTACGCAGCCATAAAAAGAATGAAAACCTGTCCTTTGTAGCAACATGGATGCAGCCAGAGGCCATTATCCTAAGTGAAATAACTCAGAAACAGAAAATCACATATCACATCTTCTCACTTACAAGTGGGAGCTAAACAATGGGTACACATGGACATAAAGATGGCAATAATAGACACTGGGACTCCAAAAGGGTGGGGAGTTATATGGTTTGGCTGTGTCCCCATTTTAATCTCACCTTGAATTGTAGCTCCCATAATTCCCACGTGTTGTGGGAGGGACCTGGTGGGAGATAGTTGAATCGGGCACTTTCCACCATACTATTCCCATGGGTAGTGAATAAGTCTCATGAGAACTGATGGTTTTATAAGGGGTTTCACCTTTTGCTTGGCTCTCATTCTCTCTTGCCTGCTGCCATGTAAGGCGTGCCTTTCACCTTCTGCCATGATTGTGAGGCCTCCCCAGCCATGTGGAACTGTGAGTCCATTAAACTTCTTTTTCTTTGTAGATGACCCAGTCTCTGGTATGTCTTTATCAGCAGCATGAAAACAGATTAATAGAGGGGTAAGGTTTGAAAAACTTCCTATTGGGTACCATGTTCACTATTTGGGTGACGGGTTCACTAGAAGCCTAAACCTCAGCATCATACAATATGCCAGTGTAACGAACCTGCACAAGTACCCCCAGAATCTAGAATTTAAAAAAATAAAATAAAATACATTGAACTGAATAAAAATGAAAATATACCATATCAAAATTTGTAGTATGCATCTAAAACAGTGCTGAAAGGGAAATTTATACCACTAAATGCCTACATTAGGCAAGAAAAGTCTTAAATCAATAAACTCCTATCTCACAAACCAGAACAAAAGTAAAATAAACCCAGATCAAGCAGAAGAAAAGAATAAAGAGCAGACATTAATGAAAGTGGAAAAAACAGTAGAGGAAAATCAATAAAACAAGACTATCTATTTAGTAAAAACAGATGAAGATAATATAGTTTAATACAAATTATCAATAATATAAATGAAATAGGGGATGAAACTACAGACTCCTTGAATATCAAAAAGATAATAAGGAAATACTACAAACAACTCTACATATGTAATTTGACAATTTAGATAAACTCATTTCTTAACACAGATTCCCATAACTCACGCTGCATGGCATAGATAATTCAAATAACCCTATAAATATATTAAGGAAATCAAAGAATTAGATTGAATTAAAGAATTTATCATTGAATTTGGAAAAGAATCTCCAAGCCCAAATGCTTTCACTGAAGAACCAATTGCTAACAGAAGCATTCACACCAATTCTATACAATCTCTTCCAGAAAACAGAAGAGGAAGGAAAACTTCCCAGCTCGTTTTATGAGGCCAATATTACCCTGATACCAAAATCAGACAGACAATATAAAAAAAGAAAACTACAAACCAATATCACTTATATATGCAAAAATTCTTTTTTTTTTTTTTTTTTTTGAGACAGAGTCTGGCTCTGTTGCCCAGGCTGGAGTGCAGGGGCTCCATCTCAGCTCATTGCAAGCCGAGCCTCCCAGGTTCATGCTATTCTCCTGCCTCAGCCTCCCGAGTAGCTGGGATTACAGGTGCCCGCCACTGCACCCGGCTAATTTTTTCTGTATTTTTAGTAGAGACGGGGTTTCACCGTGTTAGCCAGGATGGTCTCCATCTCCTGACTTCGTGATCTGCCTGCCTCGGCTTCCCAAAGTGCTGGGATTACAGGTGTGAGCCACCGTGCCCGGCTGCAAAAATTCTTAACAAAATATTAGCCAAAAAAGCCCAGGACTAGACAGATTCATAGCCAAATTCTACCAGTTGTACAAAGAGCTACTATCAATCTTACTGAAACTATTCCAAAAAATCATGAGGAGGGATTCCTTTCTTACTCAGTTCAATGAATTTTTAATTCCCTTTAGACTTCCCTGTAGATCCACGGATTATTTAGAAGTGTGTTGTTTCATTTCCAGATACTTACAGGTTTTCCTGTTACCTTTTTCCTGTTGTTAATTTCTAGTTTGATTTCATTGTGGTCAGAGACATACTTTATATGATTTCAATTTTTTTTTTTTTTTTGAGAGAGGGTCTCTCTCTGTTGCCCAGGCTAGTGTGCAGTGGTGCCACCATAGCTTGCTGCAGCCTTGACCTCCTGAGCTCAAGCAACCCTCCTGCCTCAGCCTCCCAACTAGCTGGGAATACAGGTGTGTGCCAGTACACCTGGCTAAGTTTCTTTTTTTGTAGAGATGAGGTCTCACCATGTTGTCCAGGTTGGCCTTAAACTCCTGGCCTCAAGTGATCCTCCTGCCTCAGCCTCCCAAAATGCTAGAATTACAGGTGTGCCCAGCCTCAATTCTTTTAAATTTATTGAAGTTCTTCTGTGGCTCTGGATACATTCCACCTTGGTAAATATTTCATGAGCAAATAAAATTCAGCAATACATAAAAGATGTGTGCACTATGACCAAGTGGGATTTAATCCAGAGATGCCAGGTTGGTGTGACAGTTGAAACCAACCAGTGAAATCTATCATAATAATAGGCTAAAGAGGAAAAATCAGAATATATAAATTGATGCAGGAAAAGCACTTGACAAAGTCCAACACCCATTCACAATAGAAGTCTAGGAACAGAGGGGACCTTCCTCAACTTGATAAAGAACAGCTACAAAATATCTACAGTTAAAATCATACTTAGTGGTTACAGGCCAAATGGTTTCTCTCTGAGAATAACAAGGAAAAGGTGACTACTTTCATCACTCATTTAACATAGGACCAGAAGTTCAAGCCAGTGCAATAAAGCAGGAAAATGTAATAAAAAGAATACACATTAGAAAGAAAGAAATCCTTATCTGCAGATAATATTATGATCTACACAGCAAATTCCCAGAAATCTAGAAAAGAAAAACACTTAGAATGACTAAATGTGTTCATTAAGGTCTCAGGTATCAAGATCGATACAAAAAATCAATTGTATTTCTGCATACTAACAATGAGCATTTGGAAACAGAAATTAAACTACACTCACTCAACAAAATGAAGTTTTTAGATGCAGATCTTTTAAAAATGCGCAAGACTTACATCTTACAAGTGAAGAAGAATAATACAATAAAACTCTAAGCCCATTATATACCCACTTTAAAAAACAAAACATTACTAATATATTTAAGGCCCATTTTGTATCCTTTCTAATTATATTTTCCTGATTTCCCACCCTGATGTAACCATTATTCTCAGTTTAGTTTTTTATCCTTCCCATGAATCTTTTACACTTTTGCTATATATGTGTCTATTCCTAACAATATATACTATTGTTCTCCATGGGTCAATACTTCATGTTACACTACATATATTCAGCAATTAACTTTTTTCTCAACATTATGTTTGTAAGATTAATCCACATAGTTTTTATTATTGTAGTTTTATAATTTTCATTGCTATATAATATTACACTGTAAGAATATACAGTAATTTATTCACTTTTCTGTTGGTGAACACTACATTTGTTTCCACATGTTTGTTATTATGAAGGATGCAGCTAAAAACATTCTTGTGTAGGGGTGGAATTGCTGCATTATAGGTATACAAATATTTAACTATCAGATATTACTATAATGGTTGCTGTAATATGCTCTCACCAACACGTAAGAGAGTGCTCATTTTTTCACATTTTCCACAAGTGGCATTAATAGTCTTTTCTTTGCTAATCCAATAAATGTTAATGTAATCTCATTGTGGTGTTAGGTGTTTAGTTTGAATTTCTCCAACTGTGAAGTAAAGTTGAACCTTTTAAATAAGCTTATTGGCCACTTATGGTTCTTTTCTGTGAATTGCCTGTTTATGTGTTTTGCCCAATTTTAAACTGAGTTATTATCTTTTTCTTATTGATTTGATGTATTTATAGATTCTGGTTAATAATTCTTTGCTAATTATGCATATTACAAAGCTCTTTTTCCAGGTAGTGACTTATCTTTTCAACTTTTAAAATGTTATATTTTAATGAATAAAAGTTTTTTATATGGCCAACTTTGTCAATCTTTTTCTTTTTTTTTAAATTTTATTATTATTATTATTATTGTACTTTAAATTCTAGGGTACATGTGCATAACATGCAGGTTTGTTACATAAGTATACTTGTGCCATGTTGGTGTGCTGCACCCATCAACTCGTCAGCACCCATCAACTCGTCATTTATAGCAGGTATAACTCCCAATGAAATCCCTCCCCCACCCCCCGTGATAGGCCCTGGTGTGTGATGTTCCCCTTCCCGAGTCCAAGTGATCTCATTGTTCAGTTCCCATCTATGAGTGAGAACATGCGGTGTTTGGTTTTCTGTTCTTGTGATAGTTTGCTGAGAATGATGGTTTCCAGCTGCATCCATGTCCCTACAAAGGACACAAACTCATCCTTTTTTATGGCTGCATAGTATTCCATGATGTATATGTGCACATTTTCTTAATCCAGTCTGTCACTGATGGACATTTGGGTTGATTCCAAGTCATTGCTATTGTGAATAGTGCCGCAATAAACATACGTGTGCATGTGTCTTTATAGCAGCATGATTTATGATCCTTTGGGTATATACCCAGTAATGGGATGGCTGGGTCATATGGTACATCTAGTTCTAGATCCTTGAGGAATCGCCATACTGTTTTCCATAATGGTTGAACTAGTTTACAATCCCACCAACAGTGTAAAAGTGTTCCTATTTCTCCACATCCTCTCCAGCACCTATTGTTTCCTGACTTTTTATGATTGCCATTCTAACTGGTGTGAGATGTATCTCATTGTGGTTTTGATTTGCATTTCTCTGATGGCGAGTGATGATGAGCATTTTTTCATGTGTCTGTTGGCTGTATGAATGTCTTCTTTTGAGAAATGTCTGTTCATATCCTTTGCCCACTTTTTGATGGGGTTGTTTGTTTTTTTCTTGTACATTTGTTTGAGTTCTGTGTAGATTCTGGATATTAGCCCTTTGTCAGATGAGTAGATTGCAAAAGTTTTCTCCCATTCTGTAGGTTGCCTGTTCACTCTGATGGTAGTTTCTTTTGCTGTGCAGAAGCTCTTTAGTTTAATTAGATCCCATTTGTCATTTTGGCTTTTGCTGCCATTCCTTTTGGTGTTTTAGACATGAAGTCCTTGCCCATGCCTATGTCCTGAATGGTACTACCTAGTTTTCTTCTAGGATTTTTATGGTATTAGGTCTAACATTTAAGTCTCTAATCCATCTTGAATTAATCTTCGTATAAGGAGTAAGGAAAGGATCCAGTTTCAGCTTTCTACTTATGGCTAGCCAATTTTCTCAGCACCATTTATTAAATAGGGAATCCTTTCCCCATTTCTTGTTTCTCTCAGGTCTGTCAAAGATCAGATGGCTGTAGATATGTGGTATTATTTCTGAGGACTCTGTTCTGTTCCATTGGTCTATATCTCTGTTTTGGTACCAGTACCATGCTGTTTTGGTTACTGTAGCCTTGTAGTATAGTTTGAAGTCAGGTAGCGTGATGCCTCCAGCTTTGTTCTTTTGACTTAGGATTGTCTTGGCAATGTGGGGTCTTTTTTGGTTCCATATGAACTTTAAAGCAGTTTTTTCCAATTCTGTGAAGAAAGTCATTGGTAGCTTGATGGGGATTGCATTGAATCTATAAATAACCTTGGGCAGTATGGCCATTTTCATGATATTGATTCTTCCTATCCATGAGCACGGTATGTTCTTCCATTTGTTTGTGTCCTCTTTTATTTTACTGAGCAGTGGTTTGTAGTTCTCCTTGAAGAGGTCCTTTACATCCCTTGTAAGTTGGATTCCTAGGTATTTTATTCTCTTTGAAGCAATTGTGAATGGAAGTTCATTCATGATTTGGCTCTCTGTTTGTCTGTTACTGGTGTATAAGAATGCTTGTGATTTTTGCACATTGATTTTGTATCCTGAGACTTTGCTGAAGTTGCTTATCAGCTTAAGGAGATTTTCAGCTGAGACAATGGGGTTTTCTAAATATACAATCATGTCATCTGCAAACAGGTACAATTTGACTTCTTCTTTTCCTAACTGAATACCCTTGATTTCTTTCTCTTGCCTGATTGCCCTAGCCAGAACTTCCAAGACTATGTTGAATAGGAGTGGTGAGAGAGGGCATCCCTGTCTTGTGCCAGTTTTCAGAGGGAATTTTTCCAGTTTTTGCCCATTCAGTATGATATTGGCTGTGGGTTTGTCATAAATAGCTCTTATTATTTTGAGGTACGTTCCATCAATACCAAATTTATTGAGCGTTTTTAGCATGAAGGGCTGTTGAATTTTGTCAAAGGCCTTTTCTGCATCTATTGAGATAATCATGTGGTTCTTGTCTTTGGTTCTGTTTATATACTGGATTACGTTTATTGATTTGTGAATGTTGAACCAGCCTTGCATCCCAGGGATGAAGCCCACTTGATCATGGTGGATAAGCTTTTTGATGTGCTGCTGAATCCGGTTTGCTAGTATTTTATTGAGGATTTTTGCATTGATGTTCATCAGGGATATTGGTCTAAAATTCTCTTTTTTTGTTGTGTCTCTGCCAGGCTTTGGTATCAGGATGATGTTGGCCTCATAAAATGAGTTAGGGAGGATTCCCTCTTTTTCTATTGATTGGAATAGTTTCAGAAGGAATGGTACCAGCTCCTCCTTGTACCTCTGGTAGAATTCAGCTGTGAATCCATCTGATCCTGGACTTTTTTTGGTTGGTAGGCTATTAATTATTGCCTCAATTTCAGAGCCTGCTATTGGTCTATTCAGGGATTCAACTTCTACCTGGTTTAGTCTTGGAAGAGTGTAAGTGTCCAGGAAATTATCCATTTCTTCTAGATTTTCTAGTTTATCTGTGTAGAGGTGTTTATAGTATTCTCTGATGGTAGTTTGTATTTCTGTGGGGTCCGTGGTGATATCCCCTTTATCATTTTTTATTGCGTCTATTTGATTCTTCTCTCTTTTCTTCTTTATTAGTCTTGCTAACGGTCTGTCAATTTTGTTGATCTTTTCAAAAAACCAACTCCTGGATTCATTGATTTTTTGGAGGGTTTTTTGTGTCTCTATCTCCTTCAGTTCTGCTCTGATCTTAGTTATTTCTTGCCTTCTGCTAGCTTTTGAATGTGTTTGCTCTTGCTTCTCTAGTTCTTTTAATTGTGATGTTAGAGTGTCAATTTTAGATCTTTCCAGCTTTCTCTTGTGGGCATTTAGTGCTATAAATTTCCCTCTACACACTGTTTTAAATGTGTCCCAGAGATTCTGGTATGTTGTATCTTTGTTCTTATTGGTTTCAAAGAACATCTTTATTTCTGCCTTCATTTCGTTATGTACCCAGTAGTCATTCAGGAGCAGGTTGTTCAGTTTCCATGTAGTTGAGTGGTTTTGATTGAGTTTCTTCGTCCTGAGTTCTAGTTTGATTGCACTGTGGTCTGAGATACTGTTTGTTTTAATTTCTGTTCTTGTACATTTGCTGAGGAGTGCTTTTCTTCCAATTATGTGGTCAATTTTGGAATAAGTGCGATGTGGTGCTGAGAAGAATGTATATTCTGTTGATTTGGGGTGGTGAGTTCTATAGATGTCTATTAGGTCCGCTTGGTGCAGAGATGAGTTCAATTCCTGGATATCCTTGTTAACTTTCTGTCTCATTGATCTGTCTAATGTTGACCGTGGGGTGTTGAAGTCTCCCATTATTATTGTATGGGAGTCTAAGTCTCTTTGTAAGTCTCTAAGGACTTGCTTTATGAAGCTGGGTGCTCCTGTATTGGGTGCATATATATTTAGGATAGTTAGCTCTTCCTGATGAATTGATCCCTTTACCATTATGTAATGGCCTTCTTTGTCTCTTTTGATCTTTGATGGTTTAAAGTCTGTTTTATCAGAGACTAGGATTGCAACCCCTGCTTTTTTTTTTTGTTCTCCATTTGCTTGGTAGATCTTCCTCCATCCCTTTATTTTGAGCCTATGTATGTCTCTGGATGTGAGATGGGTCTCCTGAATACAGCAGACTGATGGGTCTTGACTCTTTATCCAGTTTGCCAGTCTGTGTCTTTTAATTGGAGCATTTAGTCCATTTACATTTAAGGTTAATATTGTTATGTGTGAACTTGATCCTGTCATTATGATATTAACTGGTTATTTTGCTCATTAGTTGATGTAGTTTCTTCCTAGCCTTGATGGTCTTTACATTTTGGCATGTTTTTGCAATGGCTGGTATGGTTGTTCCTTTCCATGTTTAGTGCTTCCTTCAGGGTCTCTTGTAAGGCAGGCCTGGTGGTGACAAAATCTCTAAGCATTTGCTTATCTGTAAAGGATTTTATTTCTCCTTCACTGATGAAACTTAGTTTGGCTGGATATGAAATTCTGGGTTGAAAATTCTTTTCTTTAAGAATGTTGAATATTGGCCCCCACTCTCTTCTGGCTTGTAGAGTTTCTGCTGAGAGATCTGCTGTTAGTCTGATGGGCTTCCCTTTGTGGGTAACCCGACCTTTGTCTCTGGCTGCCCTTAAGATTTTTTCCTTCATTTCAACTTTGGTGAATCTGGCAATTATGTGTCTTGGGGTTGCTCTTCTCGGGGAGTATCTCTGTGGCATTCTCTGTATTTCCTGAATTTGAATGTTGGCCTGCCCTACTAGATTGGGGAAGTTCTCCTGGATGATATCCTGAAGAGTGTTTTCCAACTTGGTTCCATTTTCCCCCTCACTTTCAGGCACCCCAATCAGACGTAAATTTGGTCTTTTTACATAATCTCATACTTCTTGCAGGCTTTGTTCATTTCTTTTTCTTCTTTTTTCTTTTGGTTTCTCTTCTCGCTTCATTTCATTCATTTGATCCTCAATCGCTGATACTCTTTCTTCCAGTTGATCAAGTCGGTTACTGAAGCTTGTGCATTTGTCACGTATTTCTCGTGTCATAGTTTTCATCTCTGTCATTTCGTTTATGACCTTCTCTGCATTAATTAGTCTAGCTATCAATTCTTCCACTCTTTTTTCAAGATTTTTAGTTTCTTTGCGCTGGGTACGTAATTCCTCCTTTAGCTCTGAGAAGTTTGATGGACTGAAGCCTTCTTCTCTCATCTCGTCAAAGTCATTCTCCATCCAGCTTTGATCCGTTGCTGGCGATGGGCTGCGCTCCTTTGCAGGGGGAGATGCGCTCTTATTTTTTGAATTTCCAGCTTTTCTGTCCTGCTTTTTCCCCATCTTTGTGGTTTTATCTGCCTCTGGTCTTTGATGATGGTGACATACTGATGGGGTTTTGGTGTAGGTGTCCTTCTTGTTTGATAGTTTTCCTTCTAACAGTCAGGACCCTCAGCTGCAGTTCTGTTGGAGATTGCTTGAGGTCCACTCCAGACCCTGTTTGCCTGGGTATCAGCAGCAGAGGCTGCAGAAGATAGAATATTGCTGAACAGTGAGTGTACCTGTCTGATTCTTACTTTGGAAGCTTCCTCTCAGGGGTGCACTCCACCGTGTGAGGTGTGGGGTGTCAGTCTGCCCCTAGTGGGGGATGTCTCCCAGTTAGGCTACTCAGGGGTCAGGGACCCACTTGAGCAGGCAGTCTGTCCCTTCTCAGATCTCAACCTCCGTGTTGGGAGATCCACTGCTCTCTTCAAAGCTGTCAGACAGAGTCGTTTGCATCTGCAGAGGTTTCTGCTGCTTTTTGTTGTTGTTGTTGTTGTTGTTTAGCCGTGCCCTGTCCCCAGAGGCGGAGTCTACAGAGACAGGCAGGTTTCCTTGAGCTGCTGTGAGCTCCACCCAGTTCGAGCTTCCCAGTGGCTTTGTTTACCTACTTAAGCCTCAGCAATAGCAGGCACCCCTCCCCCAGCCTCGCTGCTGCCTTGTGGTTAGATCACAGACTGCTGTGCTAGCGATGAGGGAGGCTCCTTGGGTGTGGGACCCTCCCGGCCAGGTGTGGGATATAATCTCCTGGTGTGCCCGTTTGCTTAAAGCACAGTATTGGGGTGGGATTTACCCGATTTTCCAGGTGTTGTGTGTCTCAGTTCCCCTGGCTAGGAAAAGGGATTCCCTTCCCCCTTGCGCTTCCCAGGTGAGGCGATGCCTCGCCCTGCTTCAGGTCTCGCTGGTCAGGCTGCAGCAGCTGACCAGCACCGATTGTCCAGTACTCCCTAGTGAGATGAACCCAGTACCTCAGTGGAAAATGCAGAAATCACCGGTCTTCTGTGTCGCTCGCGCTGGGAGTTGGAGACTGGAGCTGTTCCTATTTGGCCATCTTGCTCCACCCCTCTGTCAATCTTTTTCTTTTTGATTTGTACTTTTTACATCTTATGAGTTTCTTTTTTATCCTATTGTCATAAACATAATCTCAGATATTTTTCTAAATTTTTGTTAAGTTTTGCTCTTCAATTTAGGCCTATATTTTCTTGGAATGAACTTCTGTGTATGATGTGAGATAGGATTGAATTTTTTTTAATTCCACTTGTCCCATTACTCTCCCCTCCTAGTTTGTAAGACCTTCTCTCTCATAGATTGTTTCCCTAAATGCTTGGATTTATGTTTCAAATTCTACAAACGCCTCACTTGGAGTTGGTTAGAATTACATTTAATTCAAAAATTTGAGGAGGCTTCTCTTTTTTTATGATACTTGTTCTCCATATCTATAAACATTCTCTATTTATGTAGGTTTTCATTAATTTCTTTAATAAAATTGTATACTTTTCTTCATAAAGGACAAATGTATCTTTAGTGAGATTTATTCCTAGATGTGTTTTATCTTGGTTGTCATAAATTGAATGTTTTTAAAGGTTATATTTTCTCTGTCTGGTGTATAAAATGCAATTCATTTCTACAGATAACCCTGTGTATTAATTCTGACAATGTACTATAGATTATTTCAGGATTTCTATGCAGATAGTATAATAAAAAATAACAATGTTCCCTTTCTTTCCATTCTTGTTTTTATTTTATTTTTTCCTTTCCTTTCTTCTTTACTAAGCTGCACTGGAGACAACCTTCAATACAATGTTGAATAGAAACAATGATAATGAGCATCCTTGTCTCACATCTGAATCTGTCTAATGCTTCACTCTTAAGTGTGAGATTTGCTATAGATTTTAGGTAGATAAACTTCTTTGGAGAAAGAAGTTTCATTTTCTTCCTGGTTTACTAAGAGTTTTACCATGAATAAGTATGGATAAGAGGGTGTTTTCTTTGTAGGGTACAAAAATTTGCAGTATGTATTAATTCAATCATATTAATTGTATTATTCAAAACATTTATTTCCTTTTTCATTTTTTCCTACTTATTCATACTGATAGGTCAAAAAACTTCTCACTGTGATAGGGTTTCTGTTCCCTTCTCTTCTTTCCTTTCCCTTCTTACCTCCCTCCCTTCCTTCCTGTATTGCTGGATGGTTGTAGAAAAGTCAGTGGTATGTAAGAAATGCTTACAAAAGAATCAGAAGTAAATACCACACAAATAAAAAGCAAGGAGGGGTAGGAATATTACAATCAGACAAAGGAGAAGTCAAGACAAAAATCATTAAATGATACATAAAACACCTTTTACATTAAGTCAGGTACATCCCATTATTAAGGTATAATAACAGTTATAAGCCTTAATGAGTTGAATAACATGACATCAAAGTATATAAGGCAAAAAGTATAAGAAATGTAAATTACTTTCTATTTGAATGACAGTACTATCATTTATAAAACTAACAGAATTGCTTATTAAGAGTCTTGTGATGATTAAACTAGATAATGCATCTATGGTGAGTATGAATACTTCAGGCCACAAACTTTTAATTTGAAGTGCAAATCCTAAGTGAAAGAATCAATCTTATTCTTAGTCAATTCAGGACAATATCAATTAACTCACAGTTTCTCCTCTCTTGCATTTTACTTCAGATTTTATCCAATTTCCAGGGGCTTGTGGGGTTTCAAGGCATCAGGGGAGATATTAGGTTCCTCCCTGAATTCATGAGAAAGTCTTGGGTATTGTCTATTTGCCAAAATGCATGCCCGGCTGTGGCTGCATCCCCATCATTCTGAGCTCTTGAGGTGTGTCAACAGTCTTCTTCATGGAACTTTGGTTCCCTTCATGAAAGCACATAATAAATCAACTGCTCCCTGTGCCAAGAGTCAGGCTCAGCCCTTCTCTGCCTTGACACACACCTGGTCTTCCCCTGACTAGGGGAAGACATATTGGGATGTGGACATATTGAGAACTTGGTGAACCTGATGCCTGGTAGAGCTCTCTATGGTAGAGCCAGGCAGTGGGCATGAAAGCCCTTCCTCTCAGAGTCCCACACTCAGATGAGATGTCTATGGTACCCTGGTCCCTGAGGTTATGCCTCCAAAGTAATTGTTCTCAACCTGGTCTGCATATCAGGCTTTTTATAAGCTTCCAAAAATACCAAAGCCCACTATCCAACCCAAGCCAATTAAATAAGAATCTATGGGCAGGGAAGCTCAGGCATTGCATTTTTTTTTAAGTCCCCAGAGTGAGTCCAATGTGCAAATAGATTTGAGAACCGCTGCTCCACAAGGTTGAATGGGGGCTTTCTAGAATGATTTTGTCAGATTTTTTAACTTTTGGCCTTCAGCAGTTTATGAGTGATCATATTAACAAGCCCTCATTAGCATAAAGTATATTATACTTTTTTAGAATTATTAATTTGTTTGTTGAAAAATATGTTATTTTACTGCTTAGGTTTACTATTGTTCATAAGCTTATTTTTTGTTAGTATTTCCTTCTTAATTGAACCACGAATTGTTGGCTGATGTCTTTGTTAACATTTTTATTCCAGGATGTTAGTGTTTTCTCTTATATTTTTGTGAAAGTGATTCAACATTAATAATAGCCTATTCAATATTAACTATGTGGTTCCCATTTGTTATAAATATCCATCTAAATTTGTTATTGGTTTTCATTTATTTTAAATAGAGAAGTTTTTAACTCTATATTTTCCTATGTAGTGTTTGCTTGTGTATACGCACATATCTTGTCTTCCACAAGCAGCACAGTCCAATAGAGCTTTCTGTGATGATGGAAAGGTATAGAAATACCTACATTGTCCACTATGGTGGTCACCAGCTCCATGTAGTTGTTGAGCACTTGAAATGTGACTGGTGTCACTGGGAAACTGAACTTTTCGTTTTACTTGTTTTTAATTAATTGAAAGGTAGATAATCACATGTGACCAGTGACTACCACAATGGACAGTGCAATTATAAAGAGTTTATCATTATAGTTTTGTGCTTTTTGATCCAACAGTCATTTTGAGAGTTTTCTTCCTTATAAGTTCTAGTTTTGGTGAATTACGATAAAGAAATAAAAGTTTGGCTTATATAGTTTATATTTCTAAACTTTATTAATGTTCTTTGTGCCTTATTATAATGTGCTCAATTTTAGAAAATCAGTGGAATTGAAAAGAAAATCTGTGATATAAACTTTTGCTCCATCTACTAATTCAGTTTTACTGATTATGTTATTTAAATTACCTAGATACATCCTCTTATTTTTATCAACTTGTTCTGTAATAGACGGTGTGGGATTTCAGTACCTAATTGTAATTGTGTTTCAGTCTCTTTCTTCTTATATATCAAATAGTTTTTTGTTATATAAATTTTGATGTTATGTTAATCCGCTCATAAATGCACAGGACTATTATACCGTAATTACAGATTTCATCTTGTTTCAATGGAAAAGAGTCCTTTTTGTTTCATTGTTGTATTGAATTGTTTTTGCTTTGAACTTTCCTTTGAAAATATCAGTGCCACCTGTGCTTATTTTTATTTGCCTTCTATACCTATCCTTTCAATCTTATCTTTTCAATGTAATTTAATTTTGGTCTCACTCTTGATCTTCTTTAACTCACTTCAAATCTTTCATTTCAGTTGTAGAGCAAAACTATTTTAATTTATTTTTCATACTAAGTTCAGTCCTACTTCTACCATTTTGTTTTATATTTTTTATTGAGTTTGACACTGATGTTCTGCTATTTCGCTTATTAGTTTACACTTTTTGCTATACATTTTTTTTGCTCTTTTCATTTATAGTAATTTGAAAGGTGTATTTTTCTCTACTCTGATATATAACATAGTATTTATTGTTTTTCATTTTTACTTATCTTTTCCATTCCCACAACTATAAGTTTAATTAGAAATTACAGACTCAGTTTATATAATCCCATCTCCATTTTTTTCAAATAAATCTTTAAGAGATATTTTGACTTTATATTCAATATGTATGTTATTGCAATTCTCCCTGAACTTTTTTAGTAATTTAAAAGTTTACTACCAATTGTTTTATATGATGACTGTCTCATGGTCAAATTCTTGATCTAAAAGCCAGAAAAGAAAGTGAGGGGAAGCGAGCATTTTGGAAAATACACAGTAATAGAAGAGTCTGCTTGATTTCGGTATTCCAGCAGGAGAGATGAGAGGTGAGAAATGACAGAATTTTTTTCTTTGCATTTCTTTTGCTATTCCCAGGATATATATCTTTTTTTCTGTTATGCTCAGGATACTGTGCTCAGTGGAAATGCCAAGACTTTGGCACAAGGACTTAACTTTAGATGTTATTTCTACTACCAGTTACTCTTGTTATTGTTGAAGCTTTTTCCTGGATTTTATCAAGCTGTTGTCTTTCACCCCCTTGACAAATTCATTGAATGAGAAGTTTAGGATAGGTAGCTGCCAATATGCTACCATATTAACCAGGTTTATCTGCACTCCAATTTCTAGAGAGCACTAAGTTTTCAAAAGTTCATAAAAATGTGTATTTATGTATTTTTATATCATCTCATTCCAAAAATCTTTGAGAATATTTAGTAGTAAATTCAATTCAATTAGATATAGCACAAAAAGGGCAAGGATATTGGGGCAAAAAGAAGGAAAAATGTTTAATATATCAAATGCAAGCTCTAATTGTTAGAGTCACAAAATTAAGCTTCCTGGTAGCCAAAGCAAAGAAAGAAGCGAGCTCCATTCCACGGTAGCAAGACTCATGGTGACCCTAAGACCGTAAGTCAAACAATTGCTCAGAAGCAGCACAGCTTTTCTTGATAATGAATGACTTCAGAGACTTTCCCAATTCTCCCAAAGGGGGCAATGGTATGAAGGTATGGACCACCCTCTCAGTAGCTTATAGGCATTAAATACAGTCTTGAGTTTGACAAAGCCACTTCTATTCCTTGTAACGTCCTCTAATGTAGACTATAGAATACAAAATCACAATTCTCCCTACCCTCACCAAAGGCGTGATTTGACAGACATGTCTAACTATGTAGGAAGGTATTATCATAGAATTATTCACTGTGGGAGACTGCTCTCAGAATTCCTGAGTTCAAATCCTGGTTCATCCCTTTTAGGAGTCTGACTTTAGGCAATTTACTCTGCTCTCTGTTTCTTCATCTGTTAGGCTCGGTCATGGAAGGACTGATGGTGGTGTCATTCACAGAATGGTGGGGGATGGGGTGGGGGAGATGGATGGGGGCATATCATGAATCAGGTTGAACAATATCAGGCAGGCCTCTAGCCTCAAGTCCTCAATTCCCTGTGGCTGCATCTTGGAAGAGAATTAATAATCAAGTGGTGGAAAATAGAAGGGAAAAAAAGTATTCCATTGATTTTAAGAGGGCATTTTTCACATTTTAATATCTCTAAACTCAGGGCACATTTAAAAATTGATGGCATGCCATGGCTGAACTGGCAGCATTGTTTTTCTTTCTTGGCGGAATAGAAAATGACGGTGTATATTACAATGTGCTACATCCCAGATTCAATAAATTAAGGTGGCAATAATTATCATAAGACACCAGCCGCTCCTCAGGGGCAGCCAAGGTCTGTCTGGAGAGGTGGCATGGATCTGGCTAAAGTTCTGGCAATCCAAGAGGACCATGTCTGTCCAGTTAGGGTGCCATCAGGTGAGAAGGTGTTCAGCAGAAGCACAGTTCTTTTACTTTAAGAGGAATCCTTCCTAAGGCTAATCCTTGCTGCCATTTCCAGCTTCCTCGTAATGATGCAAAGGAACCAAGGATCTGCATATAGCAGAAAACTCCTTTTGTTTGCCAGGGAAAATTGTCAGCCACAAATACACATGAGCATATGCAGGTCAGAGGAAGGCAGGGAGCAGGTCGACAGCCTTCCAGGGGCCTCTCCAGTACCATTTCCCTATAGTTATATGTTTTTTTTCACCAGTCAACCAGGACTGTGGAGGTATCATTGCCAATGGATGCTTTCTCTGACCTTTCCCTCCTATGCTGTTGGCAAGACTGGCCCCAAATCCAGCGGGAAGGATATCAGAGACCACCGGGTTTGAGGCACAGAGAAACTCATAAAAACGTGGGAGAAGCAGAACTAGCTACACCATACCTGTTTTGGAATAGGCTACATCTACCTTCAGGGGAAGTTTATACCCCATTCCCCTTGAACTGTTCATGTAAAGTGCTTGTCAAATGATTGATGCTCCATATAAACATGAGCTATTTTTCCTTTTATAAGTTTGTTTGCCCAGACAGGTTTGGAAGGTATGGAAGGTCTATTAGAAAATCCCAGAAACGCAGCTCTGCATTTTCTGGTGCCTGGGAATGCACGACGCGGGGGGAGGGGAAGACCTAGAAGCATCCCTGTGGGTTGAGAGATCCATGCACCTTGGTCTGCCCTTGGCTGTCTCAGTTTATGTCTATTGTCCCAGCAAAATTATTAACAGAGGTCCCTGTCACCCTCAAAAGTATTCTCATGCAGACAATAATTTCATGATCACTCTACGTGTGGGTCATGTGAGTCCAACTTTCTGTTTTGTTTCATACACGTGATAAATAATTTAAATGTAGAGAGATTAAAAAATGAAATCAGTAACATATTCAAATGCTTGAGAACAAGAATTTCAAACCCAAGAAATCAGGAATAAATAAAAACACACACAAAAAATAAATACCATGGTATAGGACATTTCTATATTAGACTTGTTAAATGTAGACACTTGAGAAGTTAAAAGAACTATTCTAATGATCATTGAAAAGTCAGGAAACAACATGTGCTGGAGAGGATGTGGAGAAATAGGAACACTTTTACATTGTTGGTGGGACAGTAAACTAGTTCGACCATTGTGGACGAAAGTGTGGCGATTCTTCAAGTATCTAGAACTAGAAATACCATTTGACCCAGCCATCCCATTACTGGGGATATACCCAAAGGATTATAAATCATGCTGCTATAAAGACACATGCACATGTATGTTTATTGCAGTACTATTCACAATAGCAAAGACTTGGAACCAACCCAAATGTCCATCAATGACAGACTGATTAAGAAAATGTGGCACATATACACCATGGAATACTATGCAGCCATAAAAAGGATGAGTTAATGTCCTTTGTAGGGACATGGATGCAGCTGGAACCATCATTCTCAGCAAACTATCACAAGAACAGAAAACCAAACACCGCACGTTCTCACTCATAGGTGGGAATTGAACAATGAGAACACTTGGACACAGGAAGGGGAACATCACACACTGGGGCCTGAAGTGGGGTGGGGGAGGGGGGAGGGATTGCATTAGGAGATACGCCTAATGTAAATGATGAGTTAATGGGTGCAGCACACCAACTTGGCACATGTATACATATGTAACAAATCTGCACATTGTGCACATGTACCCTAGAACTTAAAGTATAATAAAAAAGAAAAAATAAAAGAACTATTCAAAACCAACTGTTCAAGATAAGTATTTTTAAGGTATAACATTAAAACATGTAATAATAAATCTTAAAGGACAAAATAGAGAACCTAAATATTTAAATATATAAATTGTACAATAGGATGAATATAAATAGAAAACAAAAGAATAAACCTAGAATGAGAAAAACTCATTAAAGCAATACATAGCTGTATGTAATACACATATATGTTTATATTTGTAATATATTTATATATACATAATATTTATCTCCTTACCAAAACAAATAAACCAAAATCTAAAAGAGAAATGGGAAAAAATGAAAATTAGGCCTTAGCTAAAAGTCTGTGAATAGCAACAACTCTTAAATTCTGTGGTCTAATGGTCTTCTCACAGTGCAGTGTCCAGGCAATGTCTGTGGCGGGGGAGAAGAGGTGTGAGGGCACCTGGAAAATGTACCTTTCCTTCCTCTCCCAAATCACATCAAACCCTCTAAAACAAACACTTCTCATAGCAATATTGGTGAGACATTGCATGCATATTCATACATGTGCCATTTAGATTTCCAAATGCATAAGCATTCTATGTTATCATTGTTTACTCTTCTGGAAAAAAAACCTTCCCTAAAGAAGTTGATTAATGAAAATACCCCAATCCCAAATGCTGTTAATAGCACAGGGTGTTGTTTAGAAAGATGATGAAATTAACACATGAAGAACAGCTACTCAGTACAAAAATCAGTGTAGCACCAGACAGGATCTGTGCTATTACTCTTTTTAAAAATCATATGCAGGAAGTTTTGTCAAACAAGAACTCTGAAAAATGAGAGCAATTTGATTTACTAATTACAATGCTTCCATCAATCAAAATGGCTCCACTAAGGTCATATACAACTTGGTTGCATTTAAGAAGGGGAAAAGTCTGCAGTTACATATTTTCTCTTGTTTACTAACGTGTAAAAAACTTCAGGTTTTTTATTAACCCAGGCAGTTGTTGGCATGAGAGATTAGTTTTTGCAATTTGATGAGGTGCATTCCACAGCATGTTAAATTAGAATCCCAGACACTAAAGCACCAAATCTAATTTTCACCCTGGTTTATAAGGTTCTCTTGAAAATTCTATTCTATTATCCTAAAGCATGCCTCTAATTCTTTAACTCCTATAAAATGCCATGCCAATTATAAAGTCAAAATATTCTGAATTGCCACTGTGGAATATTTAAATTTTTATATTTACTGGATCATTGAGCTTAGGTACAAAGCTCCAATCTATTTACCTAAAATTGCAGTTCTTGTAAAGTGCAGCAAAATTCTGGATCTAACTATGAATTCTGCAAAATAAGGATTTGCTTGAGTCACTCAATTTGCCTAAATAATAACTACACTTGCTTGTTCTTGGGCAGGTCCTTAAAAAACTAATCAGTATACGGCTCAGAGTGCCAGAGGATGGAGGGAAATGGAGAAACAGGGAAGGCAAGATAATGGAAGGTGAAGGATGCTGGTTGATTTCATTGCACCAGTGTTGCAACGTGACTTTCACTTATGAAACTGAGCTACAGATGAGAGTGTGAGCATTTCCAGTAACTTTCTCCAGGACACTCTTTGCCCAGATCACCAAAGTGCTTGCTCCCTCATCTTCTCAGGTCTTTGCTCACACATCAATGTCTCAGGTCTTCCCTGATCATCCTATTTAAACATCTGTCTGTCTAGAGCCCCCACCTACACCCCACATCTTTCTCTTTCCCTGCTTCATTTGTCTCTAGAGAACTTTTCAACATCTAACATTTATTTTAATTATGTATCTTGTTTACCATGTGTTTCCTCTTATTAAAATGTAAGCCCAGAAAAGTAGAGATAATCTCGATTGTAAATTTCTAGACTGTGATTACCTTGTCTTGTTAATAGGACATGTTGCTTGATGTTGCTAATTTTTTAGCTTTATGAAAATTCTATCATTCTGTTTGTTGTCTTCTGTGTCTGGCTTTTTATGCTCAACTTTATGCTTTTGAGATTCAGCTTTGTTGATGGCTGAAGCTATAGTACATTCATTACTTTTCCACTTTTCCATTCTCTTGTCAACAGCAATTTTGGTCTTTCCAGTTTTTTTGCAAAGTAAGCAGTTCTATTATGAAAAATCTTATGTATGTCTGCTGGTACACGTGTGAAAGAGTTTCACTATGGGTATATACAGGAATCGAATTTCTGGTTGCAGGGTAGACAGGTCTTCAGCCTTAAAAGATAAATTCAAGTTATTTCCCAAGTTGGCTCTATCAATTTGAGCTACACAGCAGTATATAAAAAGTTTCTGTGCATACACTCTCTGTCCAAACTTAATATTTTCTGGCTTTCCAATTTTGGCCAGTCTGATGAATGTAATGTGATCTGTCACTCTGGATTGAAAATGCATTTCTTTAATTATTAATGTGGTCAAGTATCCTCTCCTGTTTAGTGACCATTGGGTGTTTTCTGTTCTGTGAAATTCCTATTTTTGTGAAATATTGTTCATGCCTTTTTTGCCTGTTCTTCTATTTAGTTGTCTTTTCCTTACTGATTTTAGGAGTTCTTTCTGAATGCTGTTTTTTAATATTTTATCTATTGTACATATGCAAACATGTTCTCCTAGTTTGTGGCTTAATTATTATCCTTTCATCTTTTTCCCCCTCTCTTCCTTGTCACACTTTCCTCTGGAATATCTATGGATTTGGAACAGGAGGAGAACCCATTCATGTCAACTTGATTCGTCACATTATGCAGAAATTCCCAATAGACTCTTCCTTCCTCTTACATGTTCCCATTCCTAGCATTTTTGGCAGCCTTTCCTAGATAACTTTGCAAAAAACAAAACAAAACAAAAAAAACAAATAGCTAATACCTCTGGTGTACAAATTATTCCTTTTCATTATTAAATTGGGGAGTAAAATAACTATTTTTATTTCTTCCTTTGAGCACCATTTGGAGTTAAACCATTTTCCAATATTCCTCCATAACCTTAACTAACTGAACACAATGCATAATTTATAGGTAAATTGACAGCTGCTACAATGCTTAGCACATTTTAATGTCATTTGTTTCCTGGAATTATTTGCATAAATGATATTCTAAGAGTCAAATCTTTCTTTTTGTTCTTAATTTTTCCTTCCACTAAGCTTTCAATTTTGCATGACTTTAACATTAAATCTATAAAGATTCTTGTTCCAAGATTAGATCTAGATTCTTGGTCAATGATAACATTTGTAAGAACAGGAACTCTGTTGATTTTGCTCAGCAATGCACTCCTGGTGCTTAGCATCTTATCTGGCACCTAATAGCCTGCCCAATATATACCTGACTAATGACTTAGGTAAAGTATACAGCCACAAAATTGTCTTTAAGAATCTTAAATATTTGTACTCTATGGACTAATATGTCTATCTCTAGGTATATATTCTAGGAAGGAAATCTGATCAATGCAGACATATTTACCTACAAAGACGTTTGTGGGATTGTTATTTATAGTAAAGTAAGTTTGGGCCAAGCACAATCCCAGCACTTTGGGAAGCTGAGGTGGGAGGATCACAAGGTCAGGAGATCGAGACCATCCTGGCTAATACAGTGAAACCCCATCTCTACTAAAAATACAAAAAAATTAGCCAGGCGTGGTGGCAGGTGCCTGTAGTCCCAGCTACTGGGGAGGCTGAGGCAGGAGAATGGCGTGAACCCAGGGGCGGAGCTTGCAGTGAGCCGAGATTGCGCCACTGCACTCCAGCCTGGGCGACAGAGCGAGACTCCATCTCAAAAAAAATAAATAAATACAAATAAAAATAAAATAAATTAAGTTTGGAAACAGTGAATGTTAAATGATCAATAATAATGAATTTGTTTAAATAATTATGGAACATCCACATAATAGACTGTTATGAAGTCACGAAAACTCACATTTTCAAAGAATATTAGAAATGTATACAAAACAGTGCTAAGTGAATAAAACAACATAGAGCTGTATATTTAGTATGATATTAATTTTGGCATATGGCATATAGGCGAAGAAAAAACTGGAAAGAAAAATACTAATATTTTTCAGTAGTTGTCTTTGGTTAGTGAGAACCACCACATCAGAAGGGTTGGAGGCACCTTGAAATTAGTACCAAGTACCAATATGTATTTCTATAGCTTAGCTCAGTGCTTGTGAATTCTGGTACTCAACAATTAAATAATTAGAATAGCCCACTTAAAAATAAATAAAATTCTTAATCCTTCACGGCCCATTTTCACTAATTTGTCATTGGTCATGCATTCTAAAACTCTGTGTATCATCTCAAGTTTCTGCTTGCAAAACAGGGCGTGGGCCATGCCCTCCAAGGGCACTCTGGGGATTGGAAATGGCAGAGGCACCTCACAGACTTTTCACCATCTCCTTTGAATGCCTGCAGACTGTGCTGACAAAGTGTGTTGTGGAATCTGTGCCTTAGCTGCTTGAATTGAACTCAACACGCAGCATCCACAGCAGAGTGTGTGTGTTCTTATTTGGTTTGAAATAGAAATATTTCCATTCACTCTTGGTGGGAGATAGTCAAGCACAAGACACTAAACATACTGAGCTCAACAACGCTGCCTTCCATCAATTATCTATTATACCATGACTACATTTTGGCTACTCAAGGATGATTTGGGGATATGTTCTCATTCTAATTTTTTTTTTTGTATTACCCATCGGCTGCCAGTATCTGATCCTGGATTGACTATGTGTGACTCCAGCAGTAGTGACTGTGGGGCCTGGGCTTCCCAGGCCATTCAATTACAGGATCACGTATTAGTCCGTTCTCACGCTACTGATGCAGACATACGTGAGACTGGGTAATTTATAAAGCAAAAGAGGTTTAATGGACTCACAGTGCCACGTGGTTGGGGAGGCCTCACAATCATGGTGGAAGGTGAAAGGCACGTCTTACATTGACGGTAGGCAAGAGAGAGAATAAGGACCAAGCGCAAGGGGTTTCCCCTTATTAAACCATCAGATCTCATAAGACTTATTCACGATCACAAGAACAGTATGGGGGAAACCGCCCCCATGGTTCAATTATCTCCCACTGGGTCCCTCCCACAACAAGCGGGAATTATGGGAGCTACAATTCAAGATGAAGTTTGGGTGGGGACACGGCCAAACCACGTCACAAGTCCTCTGTCCTGAGAGCCCTAGAGGTCCCCTGGCAGAAATGATGCAGAGGACCTTGGGAAAGTAGGGAATGTGTTCCTGGTTCCTCAGCAGAGGGTCACTCTCACCTGTAATCACTCTCAGATAAGATCTTCTAAGATTGACTGATATTCCTGTGGCCACCCAAGAAAGGGAAATTCTCCTTCAGCATCGCAAGTCAAGGAATGGGCATGGAAGCAGCAGCAGAGACAAGGCGACCCCACAGACCACAGAGGGCACAAGCCATACCGTCTACTTGATAGAGATGGTGGTGGTTGTGGTGAGTCCTCTTGGAATCTAGGAGAATAATAACAGGAAGACAGAAAGCTCTAAATTAAGGAGGTGCCCCAATCCTTCCTCCACCTCAAAGCTACACTTCCAGTGTTTCACTGAATGTGATCTGCCTCTGCCATACATTTTTATTAATTAAAATCCCTTTGCCAAGTCTTATTCCCCCACTCCAAGCCCTTTGTGCTCTCTTGCCTGAGGTAAGCCAGGGTTTGGACCCAGGGAAATGCTCAGAGTTAAATACCCAGGGGTAGCCAAGGCATTGTTTCCAGGGTCAGGCACCGGAGCTGCAGGGTCACCAGGCTTCAGGGACCACAATAATCAAGAATGGGCAGAAATGCAGAAGCCCCCATTCATTTTTTAAACATCACATTAGCCTCCTGGGTTTCTGTTTGGCACCAGGGAAATGAGGGTGCCTTAGCAAAGGTGGAGCTTGAGAGCTCTACCAGTCTGGCAGAATGAGGGCTAGAAATGAGCTCTTGAAATCAAAGTCTTCATAACAATTCTATGTGCCATTCCTTTCACAGCCCAGCTTGTGTTGCAAAATTCATACCCATTGTACGCACAACCTCCGGAGTTGTGGGGAGTGTACCGATAACGAACCTGGGCTTTCCAAAGACTTTAGGGACAAATTCCAAATGACATCAACAAATATGGGAGTCAAAGACTCCCATAAAGTAAGAAGTTTTTTGTCTTCCAGCAGATAACAGCAAAGTGTTAATCTTAGCATTGGCGAAATAGCTTCTGTCACTGTCAGCTGCCTCGGTTTTCTGTTACCCCTAAATGCCATTCGTGGTTTTATATTCTACCAAGTGTGCCTCTCTTTACATAATTAACAACTTCTGCAGTGGCTAATGGATGAGGAGAAAGCTCTCTAGGGAAGCGATCTTAATTCATCCCGCGTCTCCTACAGGAAGACACGCGCTTCTGTGCCAAGTGTAGACATAACATGATGGGGGATTTACACACGGCCTTTATAGAGTAATTTACTAGCAAACTTGGGTGTATATTATTGTAAACTGCTGTATACCATGTGATTACAAGATTAAGAAAGAAGGAGTGAATTGCTAATCTTGTCAGTCCAACTGTTTTCTTTCTTGATAACATTTGCATTATTACACTTTGGGTGATGAAAGATTGTAATTGGCTGTTGACACTGATTGAAGGAAGGAGACGTGGCTTTTTCAAAAAAGAGAATTAATTAGCTTGGTGGGGGGGGTAACACAATTCAATATACAGCTCTCACAGCTGCAAAACAGAAGTGAACTGTCAAAGAGTGTTTTCATCTCTTTCTTTCCCACCTGTTTTTCTCCTTTTAATGGCGTCTTTTCCTAGATTTAACACATTTAAAATGGGCCCATGAAAGAAAGAGGTGTAGGGGGTTGGGGGAGCTGAGAAGCCTTCAGAAGAAAAAGAAAGAATGTAGCTTTCAGGATTCACAGAAGAAATAGTGTAAATGTGAGTGTGTTCCATTTGCATGTGTTTAAGCAATGTTTAAGGAAGACATCACAGACAGATAAAGCTCGGCCAAATCTCTTTATGCCACTCAAGTTGTTTTAAACCAGTAATGAACACCTGAGACCTCATTGCTTGTCTGGCAGTTGGAATAGGATGATTTAGGTAAGTTGACACATCCTTGTTTACTTGGTTGAGTCTCCATGGAGGCTGATTGCATGATTAATGAAAACTTGCTGTCCTACAAGTTACAGTGTATGCTTAAACTGCAACCAGTTCAATATGGCACCTTTTCACCCACAAGAAACCCCAGTTCCAAGAGTTAGGAGATAGAAATGAATGGCTTCTCATTGTTACCCAAAATAACCCCTTGTGAAATTTTTATTTCTGATCCCCACAACTTCAAGAGCTGCTGGTCTAGAAGTTTTAGTTCTCAAGGGAGGAACACTGTCACCAAGGAGTATAACAAAGGTTGAGTTGAGGAGAGAGTTGAGACTGCCACCTGGTCACATTTGCCTTTTTATGCCACTGAAGCAGTAGGCAAGAAAGACGATGACTACAGTTGCTGGGGGAATTGATCCTGGTTATCAAGGGGAAACAGAGTTCCTGCTACATCATGCAGATAAGGAATATGTGAAACTCAAGGCATTCCCTGTGTACCTTTCTTAGTACTTGCATGTCCAGTGGTAAAAGTTAATGAACACCATCACCAATGTAGGCAGGAAAGGGACTTTGAGTCTCCATTTTGGGAAAGAATGATAGTATGTTCATTTGCAGGAGGGATAGTCACATCATATTACGAGCATGCTGTTGTTGCTCTCATTTTTCTGTCTGGAAGTTAAACATTATTGTTGAATAGTCCACCACAGGTGTGGACTGTGCTGGATTGCTGGTTGCCAAGTCAGCCATATTTCCCCATTCATTTCTCCCCTGTACCAGAGGGGCTGGGAGTCTTGGAATCTACATTTCCCACAGTCTTTGCTGGCAGCTTTCTGGGATTCCTGTAATGACAGGTACTTGAGGGGTGGAAGGCAGAAGTGAAGCAGAAGGCATCGGATTGTTCCTCTGGCAAGTGGGCTTTTGCAGATGTGCCATTTTTTTTTTTTTTTTTTTAGACAGAGTCTTGCTCTGTCACCCAGGCTGAAGTGCAGTGGCTGGATCTCAGCACTTTGGGAGGCTGAGACGGGCGAATCAGATGTGCCATTTTATAGCAGCTTCCACTTGTTTTCCTTGACAACTTCCTTGAATGACTGACCCAGCCCCAATGTGCCTATCTCCTGTGAAAAATAAACCATCAGATTAAGTGACTGGTTTGAGTTTCCATTACATGCAATTAAACATAATCCTGATAAAATCTGTATAAAAGAGATGACTGCTAGTTTTCATTTTCTGACAAAATTATGCATGCAAATACATCTGTAGAGACAAAAGTTTTCTAGCACTAAAAACTGAGCCATAATACAACATGGATCCTTTTTTGAGTGGGGGATATTAGGCGATCCGGTGGATAATGGCTAAAGTATTAAACTCCATTTGTGTCAAAGATACTGAATCACTGAAAATGAAAACTCTTGTAATGATCCTTGTATAATGGTTGAAGGTTTATTATCAAAGGATAATTCAGGGATGACACTGACCCAGGTAGGTAAGATAATAGAATTTAAATGTTTTCTGGGACAGAACTTAGAGAAACTGAAAGACCAATTAATATATATATTAAATATTCTGTAAATTATACCTACTTAAGTAGCATTCATTGATATTTGGATTTAATTACCTTTTTCTATTCTGTATATTTATTATTGCTGATTAACCTGAAAGTCATATGCTACAGATACCAGAGAAAATGGGTACATTTTGATGTGAACATGTGAGAAGTGGAATGGTTTCAGAGTCCTGTTTTGCTGCTAACTTCCTGGGTTTTATTTTCTTCTTGCTGGTTGATACGGCTTGGCAATGTGTTCCCACCCAATCGCATGTTCAACTGTAATTCCCATATGTCAGGGGAGGGACCTGGTGGGGGGATTAGATCATGGGGGCAGATTTCCTCCTTGATGTTCTCATGATAGTGAGTTCTCGCACGATGTGATGGTTTAAAGTGTGTGGCACTTCCCTTTCCCTCTTTCTCCTGTCACCATGTGAAGAAGGTGCTTGCTTCCCCTTCGCCTTCTGCTCCTGAGGTCTCCCAGTCCATGCTTCCTGTTAAGCCTGTTAAGCCAGTGCAAGGTCAATGAAACCTCTTTCCTTCATAAATTTACCCAGTCTCAGGTAGTTCTTTAAAGCAGTGTGAAAACAGACTAATACACTTGTACTATAGAACAGATCATAAGTTCTTAGAGAGGAAACAGGACATGAATTCAAACACATGATGACATGATAACGACTCAAGACTGATTGATGACATTTAGCATATAAAAATCTACACCATGCAGGAACACACAGGGCAAAGGGAGACTAGAGTCCCATTACTGAGATTTTCGAGGTGGCATAATGCAGGGATTTAACAGTATGCATTCTGAAATCAGATTTCACGGGCTCAAATCCCAGCTCCAAAATATAAGAGTAATTGAGGCAAGTTAGGAAGCTCATCTGAGCCTCAGATTCCTTATCTGTAAAATCAGGATAATTTTCTTGTCAACGGTTTTTCATGAGGACTAAATAAATTGATATAAGTGCCTTGCACATAGTAAATATATGTTTACTATTATTACTATGTCACTCCATTTAATTGCTGGAATGGAACCTATTATTTTAACAATGCTAAAGATTCTGGGAAATCGATACAGATTTATGGCCTTCTTGAAAGGAGTGTTTCATGCAGTAAACTTCATTCAAAGCTATTACAGGAAATAACGAAACTCCAGTCATTATAATCATAAGCCCCCTTGGCTTTAGAATGCCTCCGTACATCATGGAGTCACATGTAAAAATGGAGCCATATGCTAATTCCTTGATGTGCTGATTAAGAAACAATCAGATGCTAAAATAATTTTCATAACATGATTTTAATTTGCAGATAAAGAACATTACTGAAAAGTTCTATTAACAAACACTTGCATAGCCAGATGTGCTTTGTTTTTCCTTTTAAAGAGAAATTTTGACATAAACACATATTCAACTCATTGATATGTATTCATTTCTGATGGCTGCCTGATATGGTTCGGCTGTGTCCCCACCCAAATCTCATTTTGAATTGTAATAATCCTCACGTGTCAAGTGCGGGACCAGGTGGAGATAATTGAATCATGGGGATGGTTTCCCCCATGCTTTTCTCACGATAGTGAGTTCTCACGAGATCCGATGGTTTTATAAGTGTCTGATATTTCCTCTGCTTGTACTTCTCCTTCCTGTTGCCATGTGAAAAAGGATGTGTTTGCTTCCCCTTCCGCCATGATTGTAAGTTTCCTGAGGCCTCTTCAGCCATGCAAAACAGTGAGTCAGTTAAATCTCTTTCCTTTATAAATTACTCAGGCTTGGGTATCTCTTTAGTAGCAGCATGAGAATGAATTAATGTACTGCTGAAATGCTGAATGTAAGACGGGACAAAGAAATTGGATCTTTGCTGACACCCACCTATGTGCTTGGAGCCTTTATTAATGAGGGACATCTCCACCACTGCATTGTCTGCAATTGTGTTTTGCTGCTAGCCCCAGAATCAGAGTTCTGTGTAGAAGTCTCCTCCATTAATGAGATGATACAATTTGCTAGAGTTGAACTAAACCATAATTTTGTCCCCCAGAAGGTTCTTTACCTTTTTGTAGGCTTGTGGTTCATAACATCTTAGAGTTCAACACACTCTAAGGCCTTAATGACTTGAGAGTGAAAGGGCTTCAGAAGCAGTGAGACCATTTCTGCATGTAATGACAGGCCCAGGGCTGTTTAAGAACATCCAGCCCTGTCCCGATAAAAGAGTAATGCCATTTTTAAAGAGATGAATTGTAACTATGCTATATTTAGTGCAAAATTTCTCATTTGTTTTTCTTTTTGTGTTCTGTACCTGGGGGCTACTGCATACCATGATTAAAAATAGGCTGGGTATGGTAAACTGCTTTGAAGAGTTGCTTTCCAGTTGAGGTTTATTTAAAAGCAACATATCAAAGACAAAGAGAGCTGGTCACTGCAGCTTACAAACGTCAACGTATTTCTAGCAAGGCAAAGAGGTTTTGAGAGATTTGCTACAGAATATACTGCCACAAGCCTCTAAAACTTCCAAAAGTAGGCTGATCCTCTTTACCTTCTGACGCGGGAACCGGCCTGAGAAGTGGTTTATTACTGATCCAGCTGTGAGGAACTAGGAAGACAGGTTGCTGACAATCATTTGTAGTAAAATATGCCACTGCCACTTTACAAGGTAAAAATTGGAGAGCTTTTGAAACTGCATACAGGCACTTCGAAGGTAATGGTGATTGGAAACACCTGCAAGAAATGTATCACTTTTATTAAGAAGCAATGATGGTACAATTCAAGATAAACCCCAGATGTCTGATGAGTTGTTTCAGAAGGTAAAAAATGGCTCTCTATGAGAAATAATGGCAAAAGACTCATTCAGTTTGGCAAAACAGTTTATTCACAAAATCTCCCATTTCTCCTTAACTCTCTGCTCAAATAACTCTTAAGGCTGGAAGCCGATGTTTGATATTTACACAGCTCAAAATCTGAATCCCCACTAATGTCTTGTAGCTGTTCTACATACTCTCAGCTTTCTACTCCCTCCTCCCCCATCTTTGTTCTTAAAACCTAATGGTAGTACTGAATGATCAGACGAGATGAATAAAATCCCCACCGTCCCTCCCCACCACATAATTTGTTAGGAAATCCTACTTCTAAAAATCATAGTCTTTTTTTTGGAGAATGAGGCCATTCTCGGAAAGCAACTGGCACAGAAATGACTGGCAATTCCAAGTGATACACAAAGGCATTTTTATTGCGCCGGGGAAAAACCACTGCTGCTTTCTTTAGTTCACAAGAGTCGTCTATGCATTTCAAAAGATAACAGTAAGTCAATGTGCCAAAGAAATTATTACAACTTCTTTCTTAGAAAGTATTAGGATTTCTGCTTTTCTTTTTTCACATATCTCTGGCTCCCTTGCAACTCGCCTCATTTGATTAAAATTGACAAATTTTGGTAGGACGGTTAGTAATTTAAGTAGGTAAGGCTCAGGGGAGGTGCCTCAGTATGATACTGAGATCAGACCGACAGACAGTGATCTCCAGGCATCAGCTTCACCTGCTGCAAGCTAACTGTACCAGCTATGGAGAGATGTAAGGGTGGGGCTGGTCACCCCAGACAGCCTACTTCAACTTTTAAGAATCTTTAATGTTCTATTAGGGATCTCCTTGCACTTTCTTTCTGAGCATCAAATATGCAAGGTGCTAACTACACAATGCTCTTCCCTTCTACCACCAGGCAATCCAGAGAGCCAAAGGCAAGGTAGCAGGCTGCACACTGAGCAATCGCTGGTGTACTTCCTCCCAGTGGTCCTTCTTCCTTCTCTCGCTTGGAATGTGAGGAATGTTTCCCCTTATTTGCTTTCTTGCTAACCAGCTGATAGAGTGGGAACAGGTATCAGGAACCTTCAGGTTTCCCAGAAACGTGAGGGAAGAAGAGATCTTGGCAAGCATTCATTTGTTCATGTAACATAAGCCAGACCATATGCCAGGGGCTGGCGATACAGAAATTAGACATGATCCCTGGCCCCTCTCATCCCTGGAATGTCTACTAGGAGGAAGCTGCTGGAAAAAGACAACACGCTACAAAGCCAAGAGGGGCCAGTCTCCCATTCCAGCTTGGTACATACTGAACACATCCGAAGCTTATGACTAGTTCTTTTACTAACAAATATTGTTTAGACATATTTTCAAACGTTATGCCAATCAATAATAAGGAATGGATTTTATCTATATTGACAGTTCTTTCAACCTTAAGAGTGAACTGCCACACGTGAGATTCAAATTTTTCACAAGAAAGCTATTGAGATCAAAATGCTTTAGTTATCTAATAAGGGTGGAATGACTTATAATGCTATTTACTCCAGGCAAAGAAAAACAAAATACACTAGACATAGGCTCTTGATTTCAATGTGGTTCTCCGTGTGGTGCATTTCTCTGTCTGCTTGGGTCAATGCCAACGGGTCCACCAGGGAACATGTCCATCAGCCCTGAGCTAACTCATTGGTTTATAATTATTCCTGACCTAAGGTGTTTTACTTCCCCTCTCCATAGGTATCTGGCACTGTTGAGTGAAGCCAGTTAATGGGAAGGTAAAAATAGCAAAATAAGAAAAGTATTGTTTTCCAAATAGAGAAGGGAATGGTGGTATAGATTCTCAAATAGGGTAGGGAACGGTGGTACAGATTCTCAGCCCCCATTTTGGGCTGCAACAGAATAAACAAACATTTCTACATTAACCCTTCACGTTCATCCTCATCTACAGATATGGCATTCACATACTCTGCCAGATATTCTTACTATTACAAATGTTTACCTCCCCATATCAATGCGTATAAGAATGTGTAACAAAATACATGCTGTGCAGATATAAATACTCTGTAAAAATCCACAAAAACATCCAGAGGCCCCAAAGAATAGAGGCATAAGCAGATACAAGATCATAGGTCTTTCTTAGCAGAAAACACTGCAAGTGAAGAAACTGGAGTGAAGAAAGTGGGGGAAGGAGTTCGGAAGTGAAATAGAGGAAAGGTGCTCAGGAGATGACTGCGAGATATTTGTTAGAATCCTTGAAAAACATCACGCCCTCTTTCCAGAAGAAAAGAGGTTTACTCTGGGTGGCACAGACCAATTCAGCTTTCATGGTCTTCCTCTGTAGCACTGACCAAATCAAAATACTGCAGCATTTCACTGTGGTTAACTGGATGGAAAGGAGGAAAAAACTAAAAACAAAGTATTTGGATTTGTCTAAATACTTTAGAACTTGAAATAAATGTATCAGGTACATTACAGTTGTTTTAGTTGGATGAAAAAGAAAACAATAAAAAATAAACTAATAAACATGGAGAAGATAACATGTTTCTAATATGACAATAGAGTTTTGGCCAAAGATATGCAGACATTAAGCTAATACAATTCAAATAGCCACCATCTTCTGTTACCTTATCTGTTATACTGTCAGGTTATTCAGCAGGCACACAGGTGCACATACACATACATTGTATATTCTGGCTAGTGTCCTTTGCTATTTGATTTTTGCTCTAGCATAGAGTTTTGGATGTCTTAAAGACTAAACTCCTTGTAAACAAACTATATCCTCATCTCTGAAGCATAAAATGACATGGTCTTGACCCAGAGAAAAAGGAAAGACATTTAATAGACATTTCTCTTCCAGTTAGGTAGGAGTCTGATCTTCAAAACAGTTTATTTGTCCTTTTAATAAAGGTTGAAAAAATGTCCACCCTGGATTGAAAAATCAGTTAACCAAGGGGAACATTTTTTTTTTTTTAAAGAGTAGTTTTAAAAAGTATTAACTGGTGTCCATTAGACATATTTCCTTATATTCAGCTACTAGAGAAAAACCAGTTCCCAGGGGATTTGGGGCTTTCTGCTTCTATATGTGGTCATCTTGTACGAGTGTTCTAACCTATTCTGTGCCCATGCATGGCCTCCTATTCATAAGACTGGCTGAAGTATTCACATTGAGATGAACACACATGCTCTAAGACCAGATGCTAAAACCTAATGGGCCCAAGTGCTGTCTACGTATATCAACACATACCCCACAATGAAAACGTGTAATGTTTTCATCAACATAAAATGGGTGTTATTATGTATGTGAGGCTGCATCCTATTAAGAGTTCAGAGACTCCAGATATGTGGTAATCAAGTCGCCTCTAGGGACAGGTTCTTCTATTAGGTGATAAGAAAAAAGTAGCTTTTGTTGCTTTTAAGAGGTTATTTAACACTTGGATATTTCTAGCACCGTCAATTCTGAGGAACTCTACATATTTCAAAGCAAGTGGCTTTTGATCCTATGAATGGGTTCACTTCTAATTGAGCATCTTTCAGGAGAGCCCATTACTGGCTCTAGAACACTGTCAATGTCCAGAGCAACACATTATTACTCTGTAAACTCAGTGATTTAGGTGGAGAAATAATATCCACATTTTAAGTATCAAAAACCCGAGGCAGCTTAAATGACTTCTTCTCCAAGCGACCTGGTGACTCTAGGACATTTATTTCCACTGCCATAGCTCAAATCCATCAGAGAATAGCTCTGGACAGTGGAATAAACATACCACACCATGGAATGAGCCCAGGAGACCTGGAGAGCCACGTCTCAGTTTAAGAACACAATGTGTGCACCACACACACACACACACACACACATACACAGAGAGAGACACAGTCTTTGTCTATAGGCAAAAGGAGAAGTGGCTGGTGAGTTCAGCTGCTTACAGGGGAACATGTACTGGTATGTAAGGTCCCAGCTAAGTAAAGAAAGGGGATGTGAAAGCGCAGCCACTTCGTGCCCTTTGATCACACACAGACTACGAAAAGTACACACAAGCTACACATATTACAGCGACAGCGTTCCTCCTACTCAAGACTGTCCCGTGACAGGAAAACTGGACCTCTGAAATGATTAGCAAAGAGAGGCATGTTTCCACATACAATAAAGCACATCGAACCATCCTCAATACCCATCGAGAATGGTAAGATACCTTATAGGGCAATAAAATAACAACTTTCAATTGTAGTTGAGGTTTGAACTGATTTACACATCACACACTACCTATCTTCCATCTATGCATTCCCCTGACTGGTCGTGACTCTATCAGAGTCATCGGGCAGAGGGGAATCTCCTGGTGGTGAAGCTTTATCCTCCCACTGGAGACCTACCCTTCTGCCCTGTGAGTGCCCGGTTGGGCCAACAGGGGCAGCCATGGCTCTTGCGGTGCTGGGCAGGGCCATCCTGCTGTCACCACTGTGGCCTAGATAATGGGCTTCAGGGGTGCCCAGTCCATAACAACCTTTCTTTCTTTCTGTCTTTTGAGATAGAATCTCACTCTGTCGTCCAGGTAGGAGTGCAGTAGCAAGACCTCAGCTCACTGCAACCTTCATCTCCCGGATTCAAGTGATTCTCCTGCCTCAGCCTCCCAAGTAGCTGGGATTACAGGCATGCGCCACCACATCCAGCTAATTTTTCTATTTTTAGTAGAGTTGGGGTTTCACCATGTTGGCCAGATTGGTCTTGAACTCCTGACCTCAAGTGATATGCCCATCTCAGCCTCCCAAAGGGCTAGGATTACAGGCATGAGCCACCGTGCCTGGCACAACCTTTCTTTGTTATGAACACTGTGTGTGCTGTGAGATATGCTGCAGGGCTGCCCTAACCACAGAAAGCAATGGATAGAAGCATCTGACTTTTGCATAGGAAAAAAAAAAAAGCAAAATGTGGGAAAGAGGAGTCCCACTAGTGTTGCTCCGGTGTCACTGGGAATCAGCTCAAGGGAACATCTGTTTCCTTCCCCAAACGTGGGAGGAAGTCCAGCCCCGCTGTTACCGGTGTCTCAGTTTACTTGGCCACTCCTGGTGATGGTGGTGCCTGCAGCGTCTGACTGACGGTGAGGTGCTGCTGAGGAAGGAAAAGGTGATGGGAGACAAAAGGGATAAGGCCACAGGATGACAATGACTGCTGTGGCAGAGATGCATTAGAACAGCAACAGAAGGGACAATCTTTTCCAAGACCATGGATAGTAAGCCAGTAGTTCATGGAGACTCAGAATTCAATAAACAAGAATAATACTGAATATTTTGGTAAACAAAACAAATAAATGAATGGGCTGTTCAATAGTCCAGAATTGTTCTTTTTTCTATTTTAGGGCTGAGGGGTTTCTATTCAGTCTACACGTGTCAGTATGAGCAATGTGAGAAGTCCCCTCCTCCTGAAGATTTCCTGTTGCATGGCTGGCTCAGCACTGCGGGTAGCTCGGCATTAACAAAAGCGAACGGTGGTCCCTCCCTCACGACGACACTGGTCTACATACTCCAGGCA
This sequence comes from Trachypithecus francoisi, assembly GCF_009764315.1. Classification (NCBI taxonomy): domain Eukaryota; kingdom Metazoa; phylum Chordata; class Mammalia; order Primates; family Cercopithecidae; genus Trachypithecus; species Trachypithecus francoisi. The sequence goes on along the minus strand of NW_022681469.1, from coordinate 24,649,211 downwards.
GGCCTCAGTTCTTCTTGTTGTCCTTCTGAGGCTCACTTTTTGTGGTCCCTAGGTTGTTCCACACCTCTGTGTACATTAAGGTCCCAGTGAAGACAAACAAGGTGCCCAGCCAGTGCCACAGGGTGAAGGGGTTCTGGAAGTACAAGATGGAAAAGATGAGGCTCACAAATTTGCGTAGGGTCACGACGAGCGTGACGGTGAGGGAGGCGCATTCCGTGGTGAGGATGAACACACCCCGGATGCACACGTACCTGGAGGAGTGGAGTCAAGGTAGTTTTCTGTAGACTATACTTGGGGGATCAGTGGGAGAACCTTCTAGCATGGCCCCTGGCTTAACTTCTCATATTCTAAGAAAACATGAAGGTCCCCTACGGCAGCTCTGAGGCTCCTACTGGGGAGAACCTGCAGAATAACTGTCCTGCCATTCCATTTATGGGTACCAATTCGAAACCGCCTAAAAAACTGCCAATTATTCTTATGTTGGAGTCTTCCTATGGTTACAATGACAGGCACCTCCAAGGTAATGACAGAGGGTGACACTCTCGGTAAGTGTGATCCCATTCACCTTTATTTATCTTGCCTCCAGCCCTTCTATCCTCTCCTCCAGAAAGGGACTCTATGGCAAATCAAGGAGCTGACTTCAGAGGAATGAGGTCAACTGCGATTCGTTTTACTATTTCAAAGACATAATTATTTTCATAATGAATGTAAGATCATTCGAAATAACTATTTTAAAAAACGAAAGCTATTTTGAAATTTCTTTTTTTTTTTTTTTTTTTTGAGACAAGGTCTTGTTCTGTTACCCAGGCTGGAGTGCAGTGGAGTGATCAAGTTTACTGCAGCCTCAATCTCCTGGACTTGAGTGATCCTCCCACCTCAGCCTCTTAATTTGAAATTTCTTTCAGGACTTTGCAGCAGCTTGTGATCACTGGAAATATCTTAGGACACCAAGAAATCACAGGTAGAAATCACAGATGATTCACGCTACACAGTTTTTTGTTTTTTGAGATGGAGTCTCACTCTGTTACCCAGGCTGGAGTGCAATGGCATGATCTCAGCTCACTGCAACCTCCATCTCTCAAGTTCAAGTGATTCGCCTGTCTCAGCCTATGGAGTAGCTGGAATTACAAGCACCCATCATCATGCCTGGCTAACTTTTGTATTTTTGTAGAGATGGGGTTTCACCATGTTGGCCAGGCTGGTCTCAAACTCCTGACCTCAAGTGATCTGCCCGCCTCGGCCTCCTAAAGTGCTAGGATTACAGGCATGAGCCACTGCACCCGCCACTGTCAATCAATGGACTCCTATGCTTCCACTCAGGGCACTTCCTCCCGCTGCCCTGTGCCTTACTGACCTAATGCACCACTAGCACCTCTTCTGCCCTCTACAAAGAGTTCCCTGAATTGGTCTCTGTCTCCAGCTTGCTGCAGAATAAATCCAGCGAAAATCAGATTCAAGTCAACACACTGTTGGAAGACAAGAATGACCATTCCTATGCCAAAAGAACCTGAAGACGACATAAAGGTGATGGCAGAGTCCAAAGGATACTGAGTGATGATGTTCATGAGGAGGTAGAACCACATGATGGGCAGGGTCACTCCGATGCCTGGAATTTCATATAACTCTGTAGAGGTTACAAGAGGATATAGCCACATCACTTTTTAACAGCTGAATTTTTCATAGTTTGAACAGGGTAATACAGACTGAACATAATAGGAACAGCAACATTTTCTTCCTTGCAAATAGAATTGGACCACACATCACTTTACTAGCCTTGACTCCAATCTATAGCAGCCACTAAAGTTATTAAATTGGTTTCTTAAAACAAATAGTAGTTTTAATTTTTAAGGAAATGCTTTACCATTTGCCTGAATAGAACCTCACTTTACAAAGAAGGACTGTGAAACACAGAAAAGTTGAGAATGATAAAATGATACAGACAGCCTTAACTACTCAACACAAGAGGAATGGCAGCTAGTAACTAAATACCGTTTGGAAATATGTTCAATCACACTAGTAATTACAGAATTCCAAAGTAAATAAGACTGTACCATTTTATAGCTACAAAATTAGCAATTCAATATTTATGTATGTATTTTTCAGAGAGAGTCTCACTCTGTCACCCAGGCTGGAGTGCAGTGACGTGATCTCAGCTCACTGCAACCTCTGCCTCCCAGGTTCAAGTGATTCTTGTGCCTCAGCCTCCCAAGTTGCTGGGACTACAGGCACACACCACCACACCTGGCTAATTTTTGTATTTTTAGTAGAGATGGGGTTTCGTCATGTTGGCCAGGCTGGTCTTGAACTCCTGACTTCAGGTGATTTGCCTGCCTTGGCCTCCCAAAGTGCTGGGATTACAGGCTTGAGCCACTGTGCCTAGCCAATTCAAAATTTCTAAATAATATCTTAATCCGGCAAGTTGGTAATGGAACTGGCAGCCACAGGTTGGTGGCAGTATAACTTGGTTTCATTCTTTAAAAAATCAATTTCATAATCCTTATTAAGGGTCTATGAAAGTATTCATACCCCATCCTTCAGAATTAATCCTAGTTAATTCCAAGGAAGAAAAAGGTTCTGCACTCATTAAAGTACTATGCATAATAAAGGATAACTCTGAATCAAAATCAATCAAATGTCCAATGATGCTGCAATGGCTACATAAACAAAGGCACTTTCATTAGAGGAGGCATTGTACATTTGATAAAAATGAAAATCATAGAGATTATATAGCCACATAAAACTCAGAAAAAAAGTAAAAAACAAATATAAAATTATATCCACTCAAGGATTACAGCTATGTAAGAATCTCTGTAAACAGACATGGTCTAGAAGAAAACCAACAAAAATATAATTAGCAGATGTCTAGATTGATGGAACTGTGAATAACTTTAAATATATTCTTATGTTAGTTTTAGGTCAGGAGTAGTGGCTCATGCCTGTAATCCTAGCACTTTGGGAGGCCAAAGCAGGAGGATCCCTTTGGCCCAGGAGTTTGAGACCAATCTGGGCAATAGGGAGGTCCTGTCTCTCTTAAAAGATAGACACACACACACACACACACACTCACTCACATGTTAGCTTTATATAATGACACTTGCACAGTAAATTTGTGGGAGGAAATAAAATATCTAAGATGAAAGAGAATAAAGGCATAGAAATCATCAACGGGTCAGTTTTTTGTATTACTAAATTGTTTTCGGGTTTGAATTATACAGCATAATTTAAGAAATTCTGATATAATGATGCTGAGATCTGGTAAGAAAATAAACATCAATTTTCTTTCCCCAATAAAATGTCTCATATATATACACACACACACACATAAACACTAAGTTTTGGAACTTGGTTCTGGATCAGTGGGCAACGCCAATAATCTGGTATTCTATTGTCTTTGATATACTTAGCAAATATTGAAATGAAAAGGAAGTTAACAAACGTGATTACTTTTTAATAACTTCAGAGATACACTGACTCTCTGAAGGAAAGACAATGAATATCACTTATTTTGATGGACATTTAGCTCTCTTGGAAAATTCATGGATCTCAGACACTTAATCTCAAGAAAAGCAAGAGAAGGAAAATGTATCTTTAACTTGGAAATGATTCTGAAGAAGTTGAAGGCAGATTCTGTAAAACATTTTATCATAAATGCCTAGCCCTGTGATTTTTAGAAGCATTCTAACAACTAAATCAATCACATGGAATTTGACATTTTTATTTCAATAGCCCTTTGCTGTGTGGGATTTCTCAGAGATCTTAAAAACTATTGTGTTAATATGAAGAAATGATTATTTGAGTAATTCAGAGCCTTACAAACTTTCTTACACACTACCTTCACATTTTTTTGGGGGTGGGGCAAATGGGAGAGGCAATGCTATAAATGCAGAGAATGGCCGTAACTTCACGATACATGCTCAGATAGCAAACACATGTTTACTGAGCACCGTCATTCCACAAAATGCGCTTAAGCATTTGAGGTGTGTGCGACATAAAACCTTGATTTTAAAAATGTTTATTTGTTCCTTGTGTGTTCACTGTCTATATAATACTGTTAGTAGATAATCAGATCATATAAGTGATCCCTTTCAAGTTAACTGACAATCTATAGCTCATTTATTAACTGGCCACTTTAAAAAGTGACAGCTAACTTACACTAGAAGCTTGAAACTAATTTTGCTTATTCATCTGCTGCCTATCTCATCTGTAACTAGGAGAAAAACCTTGTCATCATTGAGCTCCCCTCTTGCTCTGCTCCACGGTAGCTTGGGATGGATCTGTGAGCAGCTCTGCCTTTCACGACACAGAAGGATAAACAGCAGTTGAGAGAGCTGGACGGCTGCCCAACTTCGCAGGGCTCCAGTCTCTGCAGTGTGCTATAAGTATTCATTTGCATTCTCAAAACATCAAACATTTCACATTCAAATGCAAACACACAAATATCAAAGCAAAATAGAAAACTCGAAAATATTCTTTTACTGCATTTGTAAATCATTGAGAAACTCCTGTGAAAGCTTTTGCTGCTGCAATGACTGGAAAGTGGAATGGAGACATTTTTGAAAGGAACATATATGATTTGAATAGGATCATGAAAAAGGCCGTGGTCAAGTCAAGAGTAAAACTGAGACTCTGCCTCCGAAACTGTCAGGTAATTCTACTGTCTAACCCCAAACTTACCAGACTTATTGAATAGAACTGCATGGTCATAAATATCAGAAGCCAAGAAGATGAAACCAGGAAGTGGAAGGGCGTGCTGTGGAAAGAAATTGGTCACATAAATCTAAGTGCAAAAACATTATAGAATAATTGGAGTAGCTTTACAATGATTAAAAGTTGTACAGTTTGTTTGACAGCAATATAAAGAAAAGCAAGTTAGACTTAAATGTATATGGAGCTTCTTGACTACTTCACATTGTATTGCAGGATATCAACTCCCAAATTATGGTTCTTGCCCTTATAGGGTCTGAGGGCCATCACAGACAAAGCAAACAATGGAGCCAGCATCCTTTCCTCAACAACAGGGAATGGAGAAATTTAAACATATAGTCATTCTGCACAAAAGGATTTGCTAAATATGCAGACACAATTTAATTCGCTTTGATTGATTGTGTCATCTCATGCAGTGAACTGTGACTCAGAACCCACCAGAGCATCCCATCAACTACATCAGAAGAATGGGAATAGTTTACTTGAAGTAACATTTTACAACTTAGGAATTTGCATGTTCCCAGGTTCAACAAGTTGCTTACATTATAAAACAAAGCCTCCTTGGAGTGTTTCCCAAATTGTTTGTAGAGAGTCTCTTGGAATATACCCATCCTTGCAGACATCAGAAGAGCAAAAGTCAGTGCCCCAATACCTAAAAAACATCAGGTTACAAGATGTCTGCATTTGTTCATTTCCAGATGTTTTTCTCGAAGAACATTATTGTTTAAAGTCCTGCAAATATTACAAACTCATTGTAGAACATGTACAACATTGTAAAAAGAAATAAAAATACATTATTACCATCTAGTTCTTTACAGCTTTCTATATCTCCTTATATATTCATTTGTGTAAATTTTTTTACACTAAGACAGGATCAGATTGCATGTGGAATTTTATATCTTGCTCTTTTCATGAGCTTTTGCCTGGACTTTTCCTTTAAATCAGTCATTAAAATTTTTTCAAAAGAATGCTTTTAATGACTATGATATGGATGTAGCATACTTAAACGTATGAGAATGGTTATTTCCAATTATTTCATTATTAAAATCAATGTACATCCTTGTATACAAATCTTTAAACAAATGTTGATATATTTTAGGATAAACCCTCATAAGTGGAATTACTGAGTCAAAGGCTGTTGGACATTTAAAAAATACAATACTTTTTATAAATAAATCTATTTTTAAAAATATATATTTTTTTTCCATAAAAGCTGTGTCCATTTATACCCAAACTATTTTTATAAAAATAATTGTCTTACTGTACCCTCAGCAGCAATGAGATAACCATTTATCATCTTGCTGGTATGACAGGCCAACATACACAGGTATTGTATTTGGGTTTCAATTTGCACTTCTTTGATTACTAGACTAGTGAGGCTGAACCTAAAACTGTTGGGTACGACTATTTCCCCCATGAACTATGTGTTCACATCCTTTGCACATTTTTCTCATTGGGTATTTTTCTAATAGCGCATGAGGATCTTTCTATGTTACAAACAGCAACCTAAAGGGATAAAGTTTCAAAGCCAAGAAGCAAGGAGAACACAGTTCTTTCACTGCTATTTCTCTTCCACTTGGTCAGTCTCAATCTGTTATTGTTATCACTGAAAGCCCCTGGGGCAATCTCACCTCCACATCAAAAAACGTGAGAACAAAGCTCTACAGGAGCTGCCTATTGAATTCCACAAAGAGATCCTCGTATTTTTAAAAATTCCCCAGGAGATTCTGATGATCAGTCAGGTTCCGGAACACTGCCATATGGAACAGCTAACCTCTGAAGAAAATAAGTCTTTAGAAATGAGTCCCTCGGAAATTTAAAGAGTCAATTGCTCTAACGTGCCCTTCTCTTGCAGAAGCTTCAAGTCGGCAGACAGATCGTGAAGACATGGATGACATTCAAAGAGTGTGATGGGCAAGTAGACACGCACTTCTTTCTACACCAGTGGCATCCAAGAAAAACACGGATCCATGTTGTAGAACATATTGCCACGAATGTGGGGGCATTTTCTTTTTTTCCTTTCTTGAACACTAAGGTTCAGAGAAATAGGATCCCAGGTGCCTCTCTTCCATGGCATAATTTGTTTAGCTGAAGCTTCTTGCCAAGAAACATGTCTCTTAGGAGAAAACTCAGCAAACACAACTGCAGAGGCAATTAGCTTTATTATAATTATTGTACTTGCCTAGTAACCACCACACAAATGCCTGGAATCCATCATTCTCACTCAAGCTGGACTGGGAAGTCTAGGAAATAAGAAAATAAACTAGGTACAGAGAGCAGAACTACATGCAAGGCGCCAACATACAAGGGAAACATTTACGTTACCCATTTCCCTCCCTTCTTCTCTTTCAAAATCTTTGTATTACCTAAAAATTTGAATTTTATTAATTGCCTGGTAACTGGGCCCCAATAGCAAGTAGTGAACATAAAATGATTTGTGAGCTTCTTACCACCTGCTTTGCTGACATAAAAGTGCAAATAAATATCCCCACGGACACCAGGGCAATGGAGGTATATTTGAATATACTGTATCTGCAAAAAAAAAAAAGAAAAACACCTTAGGAAAGCACAGATATGAATTTCCCAGTGATATTTACAGTCAGATGATGCGTGAAAGTACAAATCACTAAAATATGACAGACAGGATTACTTTCCAGCACAGCCCACAGAAGTATGCATATGAATGAATCAGGATACTGACTGGTTTCTAACCAACACTTTTCCTTGGTATTGTTTAGTCTGTCTCCAACACTTTGTTGACCAATCGATTATTTCATCAGGAAATAAAAACAGAAATAGACCAGATTTGTGATGTTGCATTCTGCTCTCAAGAGTCCAAATGAAAGCCTGACCCTGTCCTTACTAGGATCTGTTGCTTTTCCTGTCTTCAGGGGGCCCAAATCTGTGTCCTAAGACACACTATGCAAGTGGAAGAACAGGTTATCAGGTGCAAGTAGCAGGATTCAATACTTAGAACATAATCCAATCATCCATTCTGTGGGGGAGGCTTGTTTTTTTAAATCTCTGAATGACTTAATGTTGTTTTAAAATGTTGGCATAGTTGGATAAGGGAAAGGATATTCAGATTATAGAACTACGGGCAGTAATAACAGTACCATTTCACATTAGCTAGTATCATTAGCACCCTCTCAGATTCTTGGTAATCAAGCAAAAGGCCTCAGGCGAGGATTAAAAGAAATTTAACTAAGAAGATGAACCATCCAGGTTTTCTACTCAAATACATAGTATTGTTTTGGTCACTGTACTTTGTAAAAGGCCAGAACTAGCTAATAAGCAGAGAAAGGGACCAAAAGGGCCAAGAAGACCATGTTAGAGAGCAGCTGGGGAGGAAGCAGGTAGGAGTGGATGTACGGTAAAAAATAATGAACCTCTTCAGTCCAGAAAGGTCACGCTGAAGAGGTTTACAACTCAGGCCAAAAAGAATAATAAAGGCATGGGTAAGGTGAATATAGATTTGATCTTCAAATCTTGGCATGAGGAGCACACTATGAACTTGAGGGTCTTCTACCCAAGAGAAAAGGAGATAAGAAGTTAATTCACTCTATTGGAAAGTTAACTTATGGAAATTCCTGCTCTATGGGAAAGAGATACACATAGAAAAGAGTCAAAAGGCTTAGACAGATGCAAGATGACACCCTCAGAACAAGTTCTTAAGGGCAACAGATGCTTGAGGAAGACCCCTAATATTTTGGGGCAATACCAGGAGAACACAACTCCTCTTATAACACGTTCTTTGGTATCCTTGTTATGAGCCAGAATCAAAGGTTGGAAAAGAGCACAGGCCTGTCCCAAGGTGAATTCCACACTATAAGAAGCATGGCGGTCACTTCAAATGTAATAAACCTGACCATCATATGTATATATGTTGAAATGCAGACAACCAAGAAGAAAGAAAACTACAGCAGTATTTTTCAAGGAATTCATAAGCCTCAGGAGATAAAGGGTCCATGATACGGAGCCTAGTAGGACAGGACAGTTACTATTTTCATGACACAGCCTTTAATACTTAAAAACTCTAGGTTCTCACATTCTGAATTGACAGCTACTTTCCAAGCACGTATAGAGAGCTTGGGGCTGGATAACAAATACATTGAAAAGTTGCCATCAGCTTGTATAATTTTGGTCTTACCAGTGAACTTTCCCTGAGAAATTTCCCAAACTGTATGTGTTGTCTCTCGCTAACATCCTTCCTGCTTAGGAGTGAGGGATGAAGCTCAGAGTGAAGGTGAGACACAAATACTTTGAAAAAGCATCCCAGGTACTTCTGGTACTTCCTGCTCCTATCCCAAAGAGAGCCATTGGTGATAGTCACAAAGAACAGCCCTGAACCTTTCCTTCCATCTTGTTGGCTATTTGGGCCTTTGTTAGGAATTTCCTTTTTAATATGTACAACCATTCCTTAGTTCGCTATGCTGTACTGATAAGCATCTTCTAGGGCAGCAGTATCCCGTGGAATTTCTGGGATGTTAGAAATGTTCCACATCTGGGCTCTCCAACATGGTCGCCACCAGCCACGTGAGTCTACTGAGCACTGAAAATGTGACTAGGAGTTTGAGACCAGCCTGGACAACATGGCGAAACCCAATCTCTACCAAAAATACAAAAAAAAATTAGCTGGGCATGGTGGCACACACCTTTGGTCCCAAATACTTGGGAGGCTGAGGTGGGAGGATCACTTGAACCTGGGAGCTGGAGGCTGCAGTGAGCCGAGATCGCACCACTGTATTCCAACCTGGATGACAGAGTGAGACCTCGTCTCCAAAAAAGGAAAAAAGAAAAAGAAAAAGTGTATGTGACTAATGAAACTGAGACACTAAATATTTAATTTTCTTTAATTTTGAAAAATGTAAATGTAAATAGTCACACGTGGCTAGTGGTGACCATACTGCACAGTGAACCTCTCTATCATCTTTATAAGTTGGCTTCGCAGGTTAGTATGACACTAAAATTCAACCATGCCAAGAGCTATTCAGTTCTACATAGAGACACCACAGGTGTCGCCTCTTACCTGGTCAGCTGCTTCAGGACATTGCATGATTGGGCCTCACTGGTAAAGAACTAAGAAAAGAGGTAGATGGCCAGAAGCAAACTTATCACTACTTTGGGACAAGGAATCCAGACGACTAGCTTATGGACAGGATATCATTTCCATACACAAAATATAGAAGTATATTGTTTACCTTTTCTTCAAAATGATAATTCCTAGAATCATGTTGGCAATTAGAGAACCCTGCAAAAGGAGACAACAGTAACAAGTTTAGTGCACTAGGAAAAAAACATAATTTGAGATGAATAGGAACATGGGCAAGGGGGAAAAACATGGAATGAAGGAGGCTAGGATGAATAATTAGTAAGATTTAGTTGTTCTTATGACGGCAAAAGTATAAACCATAAAAAGCTATTATGATGGCCGGGTGCAGTGGCTCATGCCGGTAATCCCAGCACTTTGGGAAGCCGAGGTGGGCGGATCACCTGAGGTCAGGAGTTTGAGACCAGCCTGGCCAACATGGTGAAACTCTGTCTCTACTAAAAAATACGAAACTCAGCTGGGCATGGTGGCACACACCTGTAATTCCAGCTACTTAGGAGGCTGATGCAAGAGAATCGCTTGAACCTGGGAGGTGGAGGTTGCAGTGAGCCAAGATCGCGCCATTGCACCTCCAGTCTGGGCAACAAGAGCGAAACTCCATCTCCAAAAATATACGTATACATATATTTAAAAAAAAAAACCTTATAAAGATGACAATGAGAAGAAAAAGGATCAAGTCTCAATATAGTCATGATCAACCCTCCTTATAGGCATGCTTTACATCCCACGAATACTGTATTTTCATATTTGTTTGAAAAAAATTCGCATATATGTGGATCCATGAGGTTCAAACCCATGTTATTCAAGGGTCACCTGTAATTGGTCAGTGCTGAAGCTAGGGCTAGCAGGAAAAAATAATATCATAGACTTATATTTGTCAAAATTTCCATCTACCTAATTTATAAGAGCTTTTAATAAGCTTCTTCCCATTAACTGCACCCTCTACCCCCGACCACTTTTTTTTTTTTTTTTTCTCAGACAGAGTTTTGCTCTTGTCGCCCAGACTGGAGTGCAATGGTGTGATCTTGGCTCACTGCAACGTCTGCCTCCCGGGTTCAAATGATTCTCTTGCGTCAGCCTCCCAAGTAGCTGGGATTACAGGCATGTGCCACCACTTCCAGCTAATTTTGTATTTTTAGTAGAGACGAGGTTTCTACATATTGGTCAGGCTGGTCTTGAACTCCCAACCTCAGGTGATCCACCCACCTCGGCCTCCCAAAGTGCTGGGATTACAGGCGTGAACCACCGCGCCCAGCCCCTAACTAGTTTTAATGGGAAAAGTCATGCAAGGATCTCTCTGTTCTCTAAAAAGGCGACGATCAATCAACAGGTGTTTATTGAAAGTATACTATGTTTTCAATGCTTTGAAGGTCACCTTAATTATTATAATTGCTTTGGAAACTCCCTTCGGGAACAGTACAATCTCATAAAAATCTCAGACCATATGGAAATGTTACCATCACAATTATCAGCCTTTTTTGCCTGGAGTGCTTTGGGAGAAACCCTACCTTCCTCAAGAATTTCCCTTTATTATCTCAAGTCTCTGCTTTAAAAAATAAAATCAGAAAAGACAAGTATCTCTTTCATGTTCTGGAAGTAAATGTACTTTTATGAAAGAAAGAAGTACGTGATAAGAAATACGTTAAATAACATAGCCTGTTTGAATATAAAATCAAAGAGATGAGGGAAAATGAAGGCAAAATCTGTTTCCTAGGGAAAATTTAATTTTCTTTTTATTAATCACTCATTAGACCTCAGATGAATAAAAGTAAACCATCCACTTTGAGATTTCCCTTTTTGCCTTACTTTTCAGATGAAAGCCATTTTTGCTCATGCATTCACAAACCTATTCTTCTACCCAAGACCACTTATTACAAGACCCTTCTAGTTCTGCCATATATTCAATCGACCTACTTAACTATACTTTTCAGACGAACATACACACGGGATCCGGCAGCACTTACGGATCTAAATATCATATGCAGGGGCATGGCAATGTTGAGATTCAGGGCATAGTTGTTCACCACGCTCACGGTGAAGAACATGGTCACCATTATGGCATAGTACCTGAAATGCAGACAGAACAGCTCATCAAACAGAATCTAGGATTTCAAGAAAATCAAGTACAGGAAATACATATTTTTGGCTAAAAAGGCATTTTGCATATTTCCTCTGCGTTACAAGATTGCATCGCTATTATCATGCAATGTCAACTACTAAGTAAGTATCAAAACGCTTCACAAAGCAGACTAACATGGGAAAGTCTGAGTTATAAAATACATTTAAAGAAACACTATTTAATATTTTTCAAGTATACATAGAAACTTAAAATGATTGCATTGGTTCTTTGTAAATAATTTTCATATACCTCTGAAGAACTTGCAAATGGCTGATTCTCTCAAATACCTCCTCTATACACTTGTTTGTACTGTTAATTTTCGCTGTTTCTAAAGAAAGTATTTGCTAAGTTAAGGATTATTTTCAGCCTAGCAGCTGCTAAATTCTCCCGCATTCTGAACTAGTGGCCTCCAAATTAATGAGGACATGGTTTGACTTGTACAGATTTTTATTTAAAATCAGGGTCTCTGTTTTTTGAAAGTTTATAGGTCTTAATAACAGAAACAAAAACTAAAAAAAAAAAAAAAAATCCAGTAACCCTAATAACTTACAGGGATAAATACATATGAATAATTATGAACAGATGAATAAACAAATAATTTTACATTTGTATGTCATCACTGTGATCCAGAAAATACATAAGATGCCTTCTACATATATTGGGCTAAACCATATAAAATTGCCGGTTTTAAAAGTCAACAAGTTGAATGCTAGAAATTTCATATGACTCAACTTACCATATTCAGTAAGAGAAAAAACAGTATTTAAAATAAATAGCTAAAGAATGCAGGGCAAAGGCAAATAAGTGGTTCCATATTCTTCAGGAAATGTTGATCTTTGAGATTCCCAACCATTTTCCACCTTTGCACAGCTGAAGGATATGACGGCACTGAGTCCTAAGTGATCTTCCCTGAAAGAACCCATTCTGCGTTGCTAGTTAGGTGTGGAGCCATACACCACAACAGGCCAGTCAAGCCAAGGCTAAACGAATATAGTCTGGAGAGTCTGAGGAACTTGACAATGAACACACATGCAAAATTACCAGCAACAGCTTCTTTACAGCTTCTAAATAACATACTATCTGCAACTTTATCAGGTTTCTTGCCAAATTTTCTTAGTTCTATCTTGACGAGGTGCCATTTACAGAGAGTTTGTCAAGGTCTTTTGGGACAATTAATTTATTCCACATTGCTTGCCTAGAAATTGTTGATGGGGATGAATGACATGAGCAAAATTTTGATTATGGCTCCACCTACAGAAAATAAAATGGCCACCACACATAGGACATGCATGGGAATATGGTTATGAGGGCAAGATCACAGAGACCCTCAAAGGGCAGGCTGGGGAGTCTGGATGTCATTCAGAACATCATGGTAACCACAGAGTGAGGCCACATGGTAAAATGGTATTAAGTGAAATGGACGGATGAAGAGGTGTGAGGCAGGGAGGTCAGTCAGCTAGGATGTTATTATAAAAGATAAGGTGACAGGGTATACTTCCTGATCTATGCTAGTGGTAGAGAGAATGGGGAGAGACAGTGGGAAGAGGCGGGAAAGGGCCAGAGGAGTCAAGAAATGCTGGGGCTTTTACTGCAATGTAGATGCTGGTCTTTAGGGGCAGAAAGTTTTATGCAGATACTAAAGCCAATGAAAAACAAAAAGTATCTGGAATATTTAGCATCGCATTGGGAACTTTAAAAGTATAATATTAACAAAATTCATCCAGATTTTCTTTTTTTTTTTTTTTTTTTTGAGGTGGAGTCTTGCTCTGTCGCCTGGACTGGAGTGCAGTGGCCAGATCTCAGCTCACTGCAAGCTCCGCCTCCCGGGTTTACGCCATTCTCCTGCCTCAGCCTCCCGAGTAGCTGGGACTACAGGCGCCCGCCACCTCACCCGGCTAGGTTTTTGTATTTTTAGTAGAGACGGGGTTTCACCGTCTAGACCAGGATGGTCTCGATCTCCTGACCTCGTGATCCACCCGTCTCGGCCTCCCAAAGTGCTGGGATTACAGGCTTGAGCCACCGCGCCCGGCCAACATCCAGATTTTCTATAGCAGGCTACGTAGGAATGCTGCAAAAGAAAACCAACAAAGACGGGCCTTAGCCTTCCTACTTGGATATATTCATACCAGAACGTCGCTCTAAAAGGGAGTAAGTGACACCAGCCTACTAAATTCTCACAGTTGGATGGATTATACTTTTATCTCGAGTCACTCGCAGCAAGACAGGTGAGTTTTCAATACATTGTTTATCATAAGAACTGCCTTGTTTTCTATTTGGCCCCATTAGTACAATGAGGCACATTTGGACTAACGGATTACAGGTCTGGCATCAACAAATTTTGATTTCGCTTGCCATTCATTTTCTTTTAATTGAGGTGAAATTCACGTAACATAAAATTAACCATTTTAAAGTGAACAATTCAGTGACATTTAGTACATTCACAAAGTTATGCAACTACTACCTCTATTTATTTCCAAAAGCCATTCGTTTTTAAAAAGAAACAAGGATACTCCTCTTTTAGAATGTTTGATAACTTTACCAACACAGAAGACAGTACAACATTTGTGGTCACACTAGGCCTTCTGACTAATCCTATACTAAATAAGAACACACACACATACACATTCTTGTCTCCATCATGGTTATTTTAAATCTTGTGGCAGAAATTTTAGTTTGGAAGTAGGCACCCTGGATTTTCAAAACGTATTAAATTCAGAAAATGACTTCGTATTCTACTGATATCTCTGAAATAAATCTTACAAAAGAATGTCTCATACTCCTTTTATACAGGTACCACCTCTTTACTTTCTTAAAAAATCCAAAAGCTAAAAGAGACTCTAATGTACCATACCTTATTGGGATAGCTGGTGGCTTCCTTCCCAAATCAGCTTCAAAGAGGAAGCCTTCCACAGCAATAAATAAAAATTGTGCAAATGTCACAATGTTCCCACATCCTGGATGCTTCCTGTATAGTGAATAACAAAAGAGGAGGGGAAGGCACAAAAATTGAGATAATACTAAAATGCATCCTAATGAGAGGGCCAGAGTAACAGGGTGGAGGGATTTTGATTACCCACTGTTCTTTATCTCAATGTTCATAGCCTTTGGATCACATATACTTAGCACTGATCTCACAGAGAAGAATGTCAAGCTTTCTTATTTTACTCTTCCTTGTAAACGTGTACCAGGTCATGAGTGAGAATTACTGTGACATATTTGTTTCCAGAACTATGATACAGCTTTCCTAGTAAACTGTAGGAAATTGGTCGTAAGTTCTTATTGGGATCTTTGTTTCACCAAAAAGGTCTTTAATCAGGATCCTAGTCAGCTTAGGCAGCAAAGCCCAGAGACAGAAATATGCTCAGGTCTCCCGGAATGTTTATATATCCCTCCTGACCAGGAATCACCAAGACTGCTGTCAAATGAAAAATGAACCCAGTGTTGATGATAGGGGACATTACTTTAATGGTAATGGTGCCCAGCAATGGGGCAAAACTTGGTTCTTGGGATGGGGAGAATCTTATTCTTTTTATAATAATAAAATACAAATCTACATACAGTACCTGAACCAGTACACCTGGGGGAGGGATTAAGAAAAAAACGTCTAAAAAGTATTCTGGAGGAGGCATAATGAACAAAAGACTGAAAAACACTGCCGTAGTCTACTATTCTCCACAACCCTTAACCCCGTGTTTTGAATATATTAGGCACTCAAAAAACGCTTGTGGAACTCAATAGATTCTCTTTAGCGGTCTATGAAATAGTTGGGGAAGATACCCCACGTTCAACAGTGATTGTTAGGAACAAATTTACAAAGTTAAAAACTTTCTCCTGACATTCATCTTGAGGTACTCTGAAAACCAGTCATTTAAAATGTTCAGGTTTTCTTGAGCGTGTCTTCCATTCAGCTCTGCTCAATCACTGGAAGAACAAAGTGAGCAGTTATCTTTGCTCTCCTGAAACTTCCAGATTTCCTATGATCCCAATATTCACCCGCCTTCGTATTCTGCGTTTTCATCTTGACCAAAGGTGTTCACCTGAAGCTGATGAAGAGAGGGATGTAATTGTATTATTACATGTTAATATAATGCTACTTATCAGAAATGACTCCATTCTCCATTGGTGGTGTTAGTATTATATATAAAGCAATGCCAAGATATACAAGTCCTTAAATATACCCATCAGGCACAAAAATAAGACAGCCCAGGCATGAGCCATTCCTACAGAGCTAGGCTTACTAACTGAAGCAGAACTGTTGCTACTCTTTAAGTTCTGCTGCCTATGAAGGTTTCCTTGAAAACTGCAACCTATTCGATTCAACAAGTTCTCTTTTAGCACTTCTTATGTTCAAAGGACAAGGCTAAATGCAGGAATCCATAAATAATCATGTAAGACATTTACCTCATTCAAGGAGCTAATTAAAACCATTAGCCTAAATATGAGCAACAGAAAGAACTTTAACTCTAGATGGTTGCTAGCACGGTGCTTTGGAGCGCGGGCCAGCCTACTCTGCTCTTTAAAAACCTGTTTCCCAAATGGTCGGCAGGGTGGCTCACACGTGTAATCCCAGCACTTTGGGAGGCTAAGGCAGGTGGATCACCTGAGGTCAGGAGTTCAAGACCAGCTTGGCCCACGTGGTGAAACCCTGTCTCTACTAAAAATACAAAAAATTAGCTGGGTATGGTGGTACATGCCTGCAATTCCAGCTACTTGGGAGGCTGAGGCAGGAGAATCACTTGAACCTGGGATGTGGAGGTTGCAGTGAGCTGAGATCGTGCCACTGCCCTCCAGCCTGAGTGACAAAGCGAGACTCTTGTCTCAAAAACAAACAACAAAAAAACAACCTATTTACCCAAAGAGGCTCACTCTCCCACTTCTAATGTGATTGGTCTGGGGTAGGACCCTGGAATCTGTACTTTTAAAAGCTTTCCACTTTATTGTCATGTGCAGCCAGGTTGGAGAAATAGCAGTTGAGGTGTAGGGAAAGGGCTGAGAGTGTGTGTGAGTGCATGTATCGCTGTGTTTGTGAATGCACAGGTAGTTCTCAGGTGCTGACACAAGGTTGGGAAC
The DNA here is from genome assembly GCF_009764315.1 of Trachypithecus francoisi. NCBI lineage: Eukaryota > Metazoa > Chordata > Mammalia > Primates > Cercopithecidae > Trachypithecus > Trachypithecus francoisi. Next base: position 24,632,208 of record NW_022681469.1, on the reverse strand, counting down.
TACCATGCTCCACTGTGCTTAAAAGTACACACTGACATGTGAGATGTTGTTCTGTCACTTGCTGTGTCACAGAAGTGAATTATCTAAGTCTGGTGTTTTTATCTTTAAAATGGAAACCATATAAGTGCCTATCTCTTTGATTTATTGTAGAGTAAATGAGTCATCCCTGAAAAGCACTTAACACAGTGCCTGCCACAGAGTGAAAAAGGCAAGTATGATGACCAGTATTCAGGATCTTGCATACTGAAAGGTCTTCAATCTTTAAAAGGTCCTCCCTCTTTTAAAGACATTCCAGTTGACTAAGTTTTCTCATCTCTAAAATGAAACTGACTTCACTGTTGTAGTGAGTATTCAAAGAGAAAATACATATAAGCGCCAAGCACAAGACTTAATCCAAAAGAGGCTTAAAAGTTTCCTTCTATGTTCTCTTTAATAAGCTTAGGCCAAGTCAACTAAAGAACAATGATCAAGACCCAATTATGTGTAGAGTTAGGTGGCAGCTTCCAGGGAGCCCCCAACTTGAAGGGGACTGGATCCCTGCCCAAGAAGATGACAATATGAGGGAGCCAGACATGAAGGAGGAGGCTGTCAGAAGCCAGTGCCTTAGCAGGGATGGTGAGGGGACAGACCATGCCCCTTTACCTTTCTGCTCTCCCTTTAGGGTCAGTGACCCACCTTCGCTCAAGCAAGAGAATGAATGGGAGGGTTCCAATGTGATCTAGAATCTTATAATTTCTACGAGAGATAAAAAGAGATTTAAAAAACGATTCACTTTACATGTGTATTCTCTATAGGATTTTTTAAAAGGACATCCTAGTACTTTTTATTTTATGGAGGTGGGTATTGATATGCCCATTTCATTCCATTGCTAAAGACGCTGAGGGTCCCATTGCACTGCGTAGGTAAGAATCCCCGGGGTCAGTGGCAAAGAAATGGCATTTGCGGTTACCCTTAGCATTATGATTATTACAATTCAGTGGGGTTTGGTATGGGTTTTTAGTTGTGCAATAATTGCCACTAATGTTAGGACACTCCCAAGAGATATTCTACTCCCATTTTGAGTCACTTTCCATTTTTTGCTTTTCCCAGTCCAGCAATAACCCTAATTTACTTTTTGTTTCTATTTCTATAGAATTTACAAATCTCCCTAATCTGCTCAAATAATTTTTGAAAACTCAACTTATGAAGCCTTTTGGAAACACACTGTTGTATAGCTACCAATGGAATTATTTATTTTAATTTGAATAATTCATTTTAAAACTTCAGAGTAAAAACTTGGATCCCTTAATCTTGTTTTCTTGAGCTTGATTCCTCAGGAATTGTAATCACTAACTGCAAACAGCTTCTCTTACTTTGAATTCTCTTGGCAAAAATTCAAATTTTTATTTAAAAAAGGATGCAACTTTGAAGAGAATGAATTGGGCAGATAGTTTATGCCTTTTGCATTTCTTTTGCTGAATTTAGGAAACGATTTAATTCAAGATCAGGCACTTGAATGAAAAATAAAATGGGGAAAAAAAAGTTTCAGATTGTTTTCCTGATGTAAGGCATGTAATATCTTGCCTAGTTAGCTGGTGTGTGTATATCTTGTTTCCAAGGTAGAATGTAAGCTCCCTAAGGAGGAATACCAAGGCACTCGTCCCTTACTACCTATCTGCTCTGTCCACTGCATTGTGTTTTAATACTGGTCCCAATTGTAGGGATAAAAATCAGAAAGAAAAGCCTAAATTTGTTTTCCAATTTAGGGAAAATGGTTAAAAATGTCCTCTTCTTCCTGCAAGTCACTTGGCATTTATATTTAGTATTGTACTTGCTACTTATTAGGGCACCTAATGGCTCCAAGCCAGCCAATATAAAAAGCACAGTTCCTACGCTATAAAAATTTATGGGCCTTCCACTGTGATGTCCCAAGATAAAGTCACAAATTCCGAGGCCATATCTAGAAAGAACCTTAAGGCCATCTGGTTCACTAGCTCTTATTTTATTGATCTGTAACACAAGAAGTGGAGACTTGTCTAAGCAAATTAGGAAAGGGCTCTATTCAGTCTGGTGCACCATTGATTATTTTAATAAATGCACCTCCTCGCCACTTTATGAAAAACCACTGTTTAATGCAAAAAATGCAGATTTACCAAAAAAAAAAAGAAGTGATTTATTTACAAATTATTCAAAATATTTTAAATAGAAGCTCCTATAATGCATGAAAATATTTTGTAAAATCAGATTTGTCCAGGACTTTGCAGGACCATCTCATAAAAGAAATATATCTGTATTGAAACCAAGGTGTTGGAAAGAATGGGAAGCCCTACAAGTGTGCTTTAGGCTTTACATGCACATCTCACTTCATCCTTCAAAACTCTGTGAAGCTGGAAGAACCATCATCACCATCACCCCCTTTTACAGTTGGGTCAGACTCAGGGAGATCAAGTAATTCAGTCAGGGGCTCAAAAAGTAGTAAAGAGGGGATTTAGTTGCTTGCATATTCTCATGTCATACAGCCTTTGGCAAGATTCAATTTAATGGCATATTCAACACAAATATTACCATTATTCCCTGACTTTCATTTCCATGGCTGGCCTGATGAAATCACTTCTTGATATTTTCTTTTTTTATTTTTTGAGACATAGTCTCGCATTGTTGCCCAGGCTGGAGTGCAATGGTGCTATCTTGGCTCACTGCAACCTCTGCCTCCCAGGTTCTAAGGATTCTCCTGCCTCAGCCTCCTGAGTAGCTGGGATTACAGGTGTCCGCCACCAAGCCCAGCTAATTTTTATATTTTTAGTAGACACGGGGGTCTCACCATGTTGGCCAGGCTGGTCTTGAACCCCTGACCTCGTGATCCACCCACTTTGGCCTCCCAAAGTGCTAGGATAAAAGGTGTTAGCCACCGTGCCTGGCCGACTTTTTTATATTTTCACATCAACTGCTGCCAAAGTGGCTTTCCTTTAAAAGCGTATCAGACTTACAGTTGGATACAATTTTTTTTTTGTCATTTTTACATCCCTCACCACCCTCACCCAAGTCAAATAAAAGACCCTCACCCAAGTCAAATAAGAGACCTTTATCAACACTTTCTGTATAACAAAATTTCAAGCTCCGTAACAGCAAAACTTAACCCCATACAGAGTTTACCTTAAATAAACTGGTTGCTTTGGAATGACTTAATCAATGATATCCAATAAAATAAATTTCTAGTAGGCACAACATGAAGAACTGGATAACCAAAATCTATGGGCTGCTCAAGTTCAAAACTGGCAGGGAGGTTGAAAAAGGTATTGGACTAGAAGCTTAGATATCTTGGCTCCCATTTCTGGCTCTGCCACTTACAAGCAGTGAAAGGTCACCTAATTTCTTTGGACCATTTCCACTTCAGTAAAACAGTTTATAATTCTTGACCTATCTTCTGCACAGGATTGTTCGGATGATCAACAGAGACACAAGTTGAGTATCTTTCATCTGAAAATCTGAACTCTGAAATGCTCTAAAAAATCTGAAACTTTTTGAGCACTGATATGATATTACAAGTGAAAAATTCCACACCTGACACCTTTGCTTTCTGATAGGTCAGTGTATACAAACTTTAATTCATGCACAAATTATTAAAAATATTGTATACAATTACCTTCAAGCTAAGGTTATGTGTATAAGGTGTATAAGAAACACAGATGAATTTGTGTTTAGATTTGGGTACCATCCCTAAAATATCTCATTATGTATATGCAAATATTCCCAAATCCAAAAAAAAAAAATACAAAATACAAAACACCCGTTTCCAAGCATTTCAAATGAAGGATACTCAACTTGTAATGTATAGATTCAGAAACACGAGCTAGAAAACACTATAGGTATTGTTTTACTGCCAGGAAAAGGAGGCCCAGAGAGGCTAAGTGACTTGAAGGGCTACACAGCCAGTGGATGACGGAGCCAAGAGTGAAATTTCACAACACAGCTTTTTAGTCCTGGAACCTTTTCCACACCACCTGTTGTCTCTTCTCTAATAGCTTCTATCCACTGAACTTTGCACATTCAAAGCGACCTCAAAGAGCCCTCTCGGGTCACTTGGACCGATCTTCTACATAATTTTTTTTTTTTCTTTTTGCAAGCCACCTCAAAGAGCACTCTCGGGTCACGTGGACTGATCTTCTACATAAAAATCTGTTCTACCGCATCATTTATGTATGCACTCATAACCATCTCCAAGGCCAATAAAGCAAATGCTTTGCAGGACGCCGTAATAAAAGTAAAACTTTTTTTGCAGCATGTACAAAGACTGCTTTATACGTCAAAAACCTCTGCTCAAGTCCAGCCTGTGCCATTTAACAGGATCGAAAAAAGAGCTGGAGTTGGATGGGAAGGAACAGAGAGTGGTTTGGTGAAGGAACCTTGGTTCTGACACTAGCTCTGCGCCGACCTTGGACCGGTTATGTGAAAAACTCTTCAGGCTTCAATCAGTGCCCCCCGAATGTGGAAAAGGGGTGACGACAGCAACACCTTGAGTGTTCCCCTCGCAGGAATGCTTTGAAACTGTTAGGCGGGACTGCGGCCAGTGCGCAGTTCTGGGAAGCAGCGCAGCGGGGGCTGCGGGGTCCCAGGCTGCCCAGACAGGACGGATTGTTGGGGGGTTCAGGCCGTCCTGCCCCGGGCTCCGTGGGCGGCGGGGTGGGGCCAGGGCGTGGGCGCGTCCGGGGGGACCTCTCCTCCGGCTTCCTCCGCCCCGCCCGGAAGACCGGGTGCGGCACGAGCGGGTCACTCACCGGGCCAGGAGCTCTAGGAAGATCACGTTACTGCAGCAGCCTGCGAACACCAGGCCCACCGCCAAGGCCGGGCGCATTGCCGGTGCAGGGTTGGGGGAGCGAGCGCACAGAGTAAGCGCCCGCTTATACCGCTACCCCAGGAAGCCGGCCTCCTGCCTCGCCACAGCGCAGCACATCGCACGGTCCTGGAGAGCCGCTCTCACCCGGGGCCGCCGGGTCTCCCCTTCCCCCGCGGTCAACACCGATGCTGCCACCAAGGAGCTGTAGTTCGCAGTCAGCCTCGGTCCCATTCATCCGAGGGGGCGTCCGAGCCCCAGCCAGACTACATGTCCCAGTATGCCGTGCACCTTTACGTCAGGCTGCGCCGTTCCCGCTTCCGCCAGGCAGCTCCGCCAGAGAAGACAGGGGGACGAGGTGCCCGCATCCCTCGCGCGATAGGCGGCCGCGGGGCTTGCTGGGAAATGAAGTCCCAAAGTTGACAGTGTTTATTGCGAGAACGCCCAGAGCGCAGAAAGTAACTCGGCCGCCAGGGTGACAACAAACTTGCTGGCAGCGGCGGTACTAGAACTACAGAGCTGTGATTGCTTGTTGTAGATACCTTCTAGCATCTGAAACAACTCTGCTTCCTGAACTAAGTGGAAGTAGAAATTCATCTGAACTTACCTCCCTACCTCTAGTAAAGAATAGTGGGACTCAGAGGTTCTGAGGTTGAATCTTGGCTCATCAGCGCTGCTGTCTCCGGCAACTTCTCTGAGCCTCAATCTCACCTTTGGTAAAGAGGAGATCAAGAATGCCTATCTCATTTAATTTGTGAGAATTAAAAGATATGATCTCTGAAAAGCCTAACATACTAAGTGTATTGCTTTTATGTTATCATTCTTAATGAGGCGCCCAGCGCACTAATTGATTCTGTTAGCAACTTTATTAGCAACTCTATGGTAAGGACTCTTTCTTTTCTTCGCTTTCTCTCTCTAAGAACAAACCTTCCTTCCTAGCTTCCTTTCTTTCTTTCTTCCTTCCTTCCTTCCTTCCCTTCCTTCCTTTTTTTTTTTAATTTTAATTTTTTTTCATCCGAGACACAGTGCCCCCAGAACATGTACCCCAGGACTTTCTTTCATTCATTGTTGTAATGTGGCAGCACTGTTCAGACTCAAGACGGGTGCTCATTAAATACTGAATTTCACAGGTTGTAGGCATTCTATTCATGTTAGTTCTTCTTCCTACTCACCTTTTAAGGCAGCAGTTCTCAAATTCTAGAATGCATTAGAATTAGTGGAGTGCTTGTTAAAAAATACAGATTTCTAGAGCCCATACACAGGATTTTGACTTGGTAGGTCTAAAGTGAGACCCAGTAATCTGCACTTGATAACGAGTACCTCAGATGATTCCAGTGTGATCTCCCAGCCACGGGGGAAAAAGCATTCCAAACTATGTTGTAGATCTCAAGAAAGACTTCAGAGTGTTCATGTCTCACAGGAAATAGCAAAAACAGTATAACGCTCCAAGATCCTACCTAGCTTTGTACCGTGTACTTTGCTCTTGCTGTTGGATTCTATTCAATGGAAATATTTGATGTGGTAAAATACTGAGCAGTAATGCTAACCTTTTATAGTAGACACTGGGAAGCAGAAAGGAAGTGTAAACATGTTTCCATCAAAAACTAGTCTTGCTGGGTAAAGTGTGCATACCTATTTTACAAATAAAGAGCAGTGGGGCACTAGCTTATGTACATAATATGTGCTTACCAAACACTTGTTGATTGAGTAAATAAGAGTCAAGTCGAATGGCTCAGATTGTAAGTGCTATGAGAATACCCCTGTAAGAAGAAGGAAGTGTGCCTTCTTTTCACCATTAAGATCTGATTGCTGATACAGGCATTTTTGCTGGTAGAAGTGCCTGGACATTGGCAGTTTTCAAAGCCCCCAGGTGATTTGACTGTGGCCTGAGCGGGGCCAGCTAAGTTTGAGAACCACGGAGGTAAAGGAAGGGAGTACCTTAAAGAGCTAGGATTAAGGATAATAGCAATGGGTCATCTTTAAGACTGCACCTCAGTCTAATTAAATCAGAATCGCTGGGGGTGGGACTTGGCTATCAGTCATCTTTAAAGCTCTCCAAGTGATTCCAATGTACAGATGTGGTTGAGAGCCACTGCTTTACTTGAATTCTCAGTGGTTCTCAATCCTGGCAGCATAATAGAGTCACACAAGATATATATATATATATATATATATATACACACACACACACACACATGCACACATACACACACACACATACACACAAACACGTATATATACACACACCAATTATATATATATACACACACACGTGTATATGCCAGTTATATTCATATATACATATATACACACACACATATATCTATAACTGGTATATATACAGGTATATAGTAGTGCCAGTTCTACTTCAGACCAAATAAAGCAGACTATCTGGGAGTGAGGCTGAAGCAATGATACTATCTCCACCTCCACTATAGATAATCCTACCAAGAGGAAGGCTGATCTGGATTTTCATCTGGATTTCATTAGAGGAGATTTCTCTTCACACAGACCTTCATTTTCCATATATGCCAAGAATTTGGAAGCCCTTAAAGGATGTTCTAAACATTTCTCATTACATCTCAGAGAAAAACCAAAGCATGCCTAAGTGATTGAACAAGAAAAAATGGCCTGAGTACTGGAGTACCTGCACGAGTTCTGTATCTTCCTTCCTTCCTCCACATTTCTGTCTTGACCTGCTGCAGTGAGTATTAATTTAATGTGCATGTTAATCACCTGGGAATCTTATTAAAATGCAGATTCTGATTCACTAGGCCTGCAGCGTGGCCTGAGATTCTGCATTTCTGAGAAGCTCCCAGGTGATGCTGATGCTACTGAGCTGTTGACCGCAGTTGGAGAGCAGAAGCCTATAAAATCGTTAACTCTGAAGACCTCTCTCTCCTCCCCTCTGATTCGCTCAGAGAACTTTTGCTAGCAAACCGGTCCTCAGACCAAAATCATGCTCAAAGAAACTAACTTATCTTTCTTCCTCCCTCATTTTACCATCAACTATCTTGAAAGAGTAATCTATATTCGTAGTCTTTACTTGTTAAACCTCCCATCAGCTTCTTAAACTACTCTGATCAATGTCAGGATATTAAAAGTAGTCCTGTTCAGAGCCATAATGACTTTTTAATTGTCAAAACCATATACCACAGTCTCACCTTACTTGACCTGGCAGTGGCTTTTTACAATGAAAACCCATTATTTCTGGACATTCTCTTGTCCCTCCGTTTATAAGACATGAGTCTCCTGTTTCTCTTTTGACTTCTCTGACTTACCCTTGCCAGTTTCCTTAATGGGCTCTCCTCCTCTGACCGCTGGGTTCTCCTTTCAGAGTTCCATCATTTATTCCCTCCTCTTATTGCCCTGCACAAGTTCTCTTGGCAATTTCACCTGTGGAACTTCCACCATTGCCATACGGAACAGTGATCCTATGTGTATGTCTATGGACAGCCCCCATCTTCTTTGTGTCCTCAACCAAAATTTCCAACATCTTTGGAATGTTCACTAATATTTCCCAGTAAACCCCTCACCATCAGGGCATACACATTTCATTACCTACCCTCCCTAACAGGCCGTTATTTCTATTAAGAACATTGTGCTCTACTTCTTCTCTTTGGGAAAAACCTGAAAGATTTAGGTCTTCCTCTTTTTTCCACGGCACATTTATTTGCTCTTTATATCCCGTTGGTTCCACCTTACAAGTATCTCTAGATTCCAGCCTTTCTTCTCTATTCCCATTGACATCCACTTCTCCTCCTGTAAAGGCCTCCTAACATCTTGATACCTTCAGCCTCTGTGTTCTTTAACCCATCCTTCCTGCTGCCTCCAGGCTGATTCCAAAAACCCCAAATTTTCACGTCCCGTTGCTATTCCAAGATGTCCGTTCCAAGTGTGTAGTACAACATAACAAACCACCCCAAACTGTAGTGATTCAAAGCAAAACAAACAAACAGAAAAACCCAAACACTGTATTTCTCACTCAGGTTCTGTGTGTTGACCGTGCCCAGCACACAGCTACTCTGTCCTCTGTTTGGATTCTCATGCAGTTGCAGTCAGATGTTGCCTGGGGCTGGAGTTCACTGAAGGCTTGAAAGGGTTGATGCCCGAGATGGCAGGAGCAAGTCTCTTAACATGGTGTCTCTTAGGCTGTGCTTGCTCACAATATGGTGGATTCAAGATAGTTGGAATTCTTAAATGGTAACTTATTTCACCTAGAACAAACATTCCAAGATATTAAGGCGGAAGCCGTGGTGACCTCTGAAGTCACACAGTGCCACTTGCGCCACACCCTATTGATTTTGTAGGACCAAGCTTGATTCACTGTGGGAGAAAAGTAACAAAATCATCAGTTGCGTCTGTGTGGGAGGAACGTCTTTGAAGTCTAGCTATACACAGTGTTCCTTGATTCCTTGCATAAAAATCACACTTAGTAGAAGGCATATAAACATCACAGTCAAGCCTCAGTTTACCTCTTTGGTTTTATCTTGTGTCATTCTCTCTAGAGCTACCTGGGCTCCACTGCCATAAACTCACTCTCTTCTCTGAGTTTACAGTAACTTTCAAAATTGCTACCTGTGCATATGCTGTTCTGTCTGCTTGGACTATCCTTTTCTCTTTAGCCAACTCCCGTTCATCCTTTTACAGTGGCCAGAGAGGACAGTAGAGTGAGTAGATACCTCTACGTTGTGCAGGAGGAAGGTGCCATACTAAGATGTCACTTTTCTGTGTGTAGCTTTTCTTTCCTCTCCTTTTTTGGTTTTGGAGGGGGAGTTTTGCTCTTGTTGCCCAGGCTGGAGTGCAATGGTGCGATCTTGGCTCACTGCAACCTCTGCCTCCAGAGTTCAAGCCATTCTCCTGCCTTGGCCTCCTGAGTAGCTGGGATTACAGGTGCCTGCCAGCATGTCTGGCAGATATAAATATATGTATAAATATATATACAATATTTTTAGTAGGTAAGGGGTTTCACCATGTTGGTCAGGCTGATTTCCAACTCCTGACCTCAGGTGATCCACCTGCCTCAGCCTCCCAAAATGCAGGGATTACAGGGATGAGCTACTGCTCCTGGCTGCTTTTCAATGAACCATTCATTGCTCCCTTCTCTATAACTCCAGCACTCCTCCATACCCTCACTAATCCATTAATCATGTTGCACTGTAGTTACCTGTTTTCATGTTGGTCTCCCCCTCTAGACTAAGCCTTTGATGAACAGAATCCACAAATAACTAATTTATCTCTAGATCCTCAGCATCTTACATGGTGACTGGTATACAATATGTGCATATACTTTCTATTCAATGAATGGATGAATCAGCTTGACATAGTCAAATAATTCACACCTCATGAATATATGATATTTTTCAGCTTGACTAATTTTAAAAATGTAAACATCAAAAATGTACTGCTCAGTGAATTTGCATAAACAGTGGTGTATAACCAATAGTCAGGTTCAGAAATAAATGAGTACTAGTATTCCAGCAGCACCTGTGCCCCATTCCAATCTCTAACCCCCACAAAGGGCAGGCACTATTCTGACTTTCTAGCACCAAAGATAAGTTTGGTCTGCTTTTGCACTTTACATAAATGGAATCATGCAGTATATTTCTTTTGTTTCTGCTTTTTTTGCTCAACATTATGTTGTCAGTTCAGCTATGTTGCTGTGTGTATTTGTAGCTCATTTATTCTTATTGCTGTATAACATTTCCTTGTATGAATATACTACAATTTATTTGTTCTCTGGTGATGGACAATTTGGCTATTATCAATAGTGCTACTATGAAATATCTTGTACGTATCTTTTGTACATTTCTGCTGGATATCAGCATATCAATCAAGGTCCAGTCAGGAGAGAGGAATTATACAGTAATTTGGACAAAGAAAGTTAATATAAAGAATTATTAACTAATAGTATTAACTAGAAGATTAACTACTATAAAGGATTAAAAGATCTCCCTATATTATAGGAATAGCAGATACAAGGAGTAGCCACTATGTAAGACTGAGTCAGACTATCCAAGAAAAAAACATATTTGGAAAAAGGTCCTCTCCCCTCCTCCCCAAATGAAGATTCAGCCCTCATTGAAGCGGGTAGGGCTGTAGTCCTCTGGCTAGCAGAGAAGTTCAGTTCAGTGAGATGCTGATGAAACTCACTGATGGTCACCCTCTGGGGTCCAGGTGGGGCACTGGCCAGCTCATTGAGAAGCTGCTGGTGGAACTTTTGTACTTGCTAGGAAGCTGGGTAGGACTCTGACAGAATTTTCTGGATACCAGCTGTGAGGGTACTGCTGAACTCACCAGGGTAAATGCACCAGGGTGTCCTACATGCTGGCTGAGCACTGCATGAACAACACAGAGGAAAGCACACCAGAGCCAGAAGAAAAGCCGCCTCCTCCCTCAGTGTCCCTGCAGCCCCCTCTGTGACAAAGCTCCACACTGTGCCCCCTGTCAGAGGAGAAACGTCCACAGGGTCCAGCTCCAGCATCCCAAACAAGGCCATAAAGGGTGTATTTTGAGCAGAGAGGCCATAAATTGACAACTAGAACATCCAGGAGTTTTTTTAGGGGTCATGTCAACTTTGGCATTTTGCTTTATCATAAAACCAAAGTTATGAAGTATAGTTATGATTTCATCTCATAGACCTTTTTTTTTCTTCTTTTATTACCCTGAGTTCAGAATTCTAACATTTTTGAATGAGTAGCAACTTCTTAGACACCAGCTGGGCTCAACATGTTTAAACCTCTTCACAGTCCTCTTACTTTATAAAGAAGGATCTATCGTTTTAGGAATGTTCATCATCTTTGACCTAGTGTTGGCAGTGGGAAAAGCTGTCAAGCTTGTTGTAAAAGCCGTTTTTGTATCTAGTTCTAGACAGTCAGACATATTTTGAATCATTTGTAAAATTCACTTACACAACTTGTTGAGAAAAAATTAAATAATATAACTCTGATGGAGTACTGCCTGATAAGGCTCAAATTGCCAGTCCTACAGAGATCTGTCATTTGAATTTTTAAAACCTCTTTTCCATATCTATCTTATGAAGATTATTTTCTCATCTTTGCATTATGTATATCTTGAGATATTTAGAGCTGTGCGCTATAAATATACTTAAGATATTATTCATAGAGTCAAAATATTCTTGTTGTTTGTTTCATAGGTCAGATTCAAGCAATGCCCTGGTATATTAATAGACTTATGAACTCTAACATTTTCAAGGGCATTATTTGAAGATATATTTTTTCAGATTACTGTAATTTGGGAGCATGACGTTTTGGCTAGAAAGAAAACCTTCTTGACCAGAATATTAGTGGCCCAAGGACAAACGCTTTGTCTTGTTAGCCACAGTATCCTCCACATCTGGATGACATCTGGCTTATAGTAGGTGCTCAGTAAGTAACAGCTGGAGGGAAGGAAGGAAGGAAGGAAGCAAGGAAGGAAGGAGGGAGGGAGGAAGGGTGGAAGGGAAGGAAAGAGAGAGAGAGAAAGAAAGAAATAGAAAAGAAAAAAGAAAGAAAGAAAGAGAGAGAGAAAGAAAGAAGGGAAGGAAGGAAGGAGGGAAGGAAGAAAGAAAAGAAAGAGAAAGAAAGAAAGGAAGGAAGGAGGGAGGGAGGGAAGGAAGAAAGAAAGAAGAAGAAAGAAGAAAGAAGAAAGAAAGAAGAAAGAAGAAGAAAGAAGAAAGAAAAAGAAAGAAAGAAGAGAAAGAAAGAAGAAAGAAGAAAGAAAGGAAGGAAGGAAGGAAGGAAGGAAGAAAAGGAAGGAAGAGGACCTTTCAAAAAACCAGTTACTTTTTAAGGGACTCATAAAGAAAACAGGTGAGGGTTTGAAAATGGTGCCTGCTATGAGAGAAAGTAAATACGAATAATTACCTGAAGAAAATTTGCAAGGAACTCAAACAACTCAACAAGAAAAAAAATATTAAAAAGTAGACAAAAGACATAAACAGACATTTTTCAAAAGATGACATGCAAGCAGCCGATAAGCATGTGAAAAAAATGCTCAATATCACTACTCACACCATTACACTAGTCAGAATGACTATTATTGAAAAATCAACAAACAACAGATGTTGGTGAGGATGCAGAGAAAAGGGAACACTTACACACTGCTGGTGGGAATGCAAATTAGTATAATCCCTATTATTAAAAACAGTATACAGATTTCTTGAAGCAATTCCACTACTGGCTATCTACCCCAGAGAAAAGATATAATTATATCAAAAAGATACCTGCACTAGTATGCTTATTGCAGCACTAGTCACAATAGTAAAAACATGGAATCAATGTAAGTATCCATCAACAGATGACTGGATAATGAAAATGTGGTATAGATACACACACAGTGGAATACTACTCAGTCATTAAAAAGGATGAAATCAAGTCTTTTGCAGTAACATGGATAGAACTGGAAGCCATTGCCTTAATGAAATAATTCAGAAACAGAAAGTAAAATAACGAATGTTCTCACTTATAAGTGGGAACTAAACAATGTGTACACATGGACACAGAGAGTGGAATAATAGACATTGGAGACTGGAAAGGGTGAGAGGGTAGGAGGAAGGTGAGGGATGAGAAATTACCTGATGGGTACCATGTACACTGTTCAGGTGATGGGTACACTAAAAACCCAGACTTCACCACTATGCAATATATCCATGTGACAAAACTGCAATTGTATCCCCTAAATCCATAAAAATAAAACATTTAATTTAAAAAGAACAAAATAATAATTCCCTGAAGAAACAAACATTAATGCCCATGACTGTGGGGGAGCTCCTGAACAGCAGGTACCAGAGCTTGTTTGTCTATGTGCCTTATCATTTTCCCCTTCATTGTTGCTGAGAAGATGTTTAAGTTATATTACTGAACTGAAGTGGCAAATCTAACTGAGGAAATGAGACTGTTTATACCACCTTTAGGCGCGGTGGCTCACACATGCAATCCCAGCACTCTGGGAGGCCAAGGTGGGCGGATTACTTGAGGTCAGGAGTTCAAGACCAGCCTGGCCATGGTGAAACCCCATCTCCACTAAAAATACAGAAAATTAACCGGGCGTGGTGCACTCCTGTAATCCCAGCTACTCAGGAGGCTGAGGCAGGAGAATTGCTTGAACCCGGGAAGCAGAGGTTGCAGTGAGCAGAGATCATGCCATTTCACTCCAGCCTGGGCAACAAGAGAGAAACTGTCACAAAAAAAAAAAAAAAAAAAAAGAATCGTGTCCAAGAATCAAGTTTTCTTGGTTCTTCACCCATGTCAAGTATGAGAAGTCTCCAAGGTTTTTTTTTTTTTTTTTTTTTTTACTGTTCCTCTACCCCGCCGCCTTGTATAACTGATAATATCTTTTTGTTTTTTTGTTTTGTTTTGTTTTGAGACGGAGTCTTGCTCTGTCACCCAGGCTGGAGTGCAATGGTACGATCTCCACTCACTGCAACCTCTGCCTCCTGGGTTCAAGCCATTCTCCTGCCTCAGCCTCCCGAGTAGCTGGGATTACAGGTGTGCACCACCATACCTGGCTAATTTTTGTATTTTTAGTAGAGACAGGGTTTTACCATGTTGGCCAGGATGGTCTTGATCTCCTGACCTTGTAATCCACCCACCTCTGCCTCCCAAAGTGCTGGGATTACAGGCGTGAGCCACTGTGCCCTGCCAACTGATGATATCTTAGGGGAAAAAATACCAAACCTATGGGATCATTTAGTTTTCCTACCCCGACTGCCACGTTTCTCCTCTGATTCAGGCATTAGGTGCTTGAGAGGATGTTACTAACCCATGTACCAAGCATGTGCTTTGATCTGCTGTTCCAGGAAGTGAATGGCATATCTCAGTTTCTGACAGTTTCAGCTTATAAAGTGATCCCATACAGAGCCCATCTACTCCCTGCATGAATCATATGAAGCAGATAGGCATTATTAGTCCTAGGAGAAATATGAGTAAATATATTTTCCAAGGCTCACTGGTGTGAATGCGTGTGTGAGGCCAGGCAGGTAAGGTAAAGTGGGTAAAACTGATTTCTAAGGTAAATGTGTGAAACTGGCCATAAATCACAGTTTTGTTGGGGAATTAAAAAGTGTAAGCTTTTTAATTTATTTGAATTTTATTTTTTTTTATTTATTTGAATTTTTAAATTTATTTGAATTTATTTGAATTTACTGAATATATTTGAATTTATATTTTCAACATTATTTTTCACTGTGGTAACATGCACATAACATAACCATTTTGACCATCTTAACCATTTTAGAGTGTAAGGTTCCGTGGTATTAAATACACTCATACTGTTGGGCTGCCATTCCCACCATCCAGCTCCAGAACTCATCTTTCAAAACTGAAACTCTACACCCATTCTACAATAATTCCCCATTCCTGCCTCCCACCAGCCCCTGGAAATCTCCATTCTACTTTCTACCTCTGAATCTGACTCCTCTAGGTACTTCCTATAAGTGAAATTATACAGTATCTGTCTTTTAGTGACTTATTTCATTTAGCATAATATCCTCAAGATTCATCCATGTGATAGCATATGTTAGACTCTCCTTCCTTTTTAAGACTAAATAATATTCCACTCTATGCATACCACACATTTTGTCTAACCATTCATCATCCACAGACCCTTGGGTTGCTCTACCTTTTAGCTATTGTGAATAATGCTGCTATGAACACAGGGGTACAAATGTCTCTTTGAAATCCTTTCAGTTATTTTGAGGATAGACCTAGAAGTGAAATTCCTGGATCATATGATAGTTTCACATTTAATTTTTTGAGGAACCTCCATACTGTTTTCCACAGTGGCTGCACCATTTTATATTTCTACCAACACTGCACAGGGTTCCAATTTCTCCATTTCCTTGCTAGTACTCACTATGTTCTGTTTTTTGTATAGTGACCATTCTAGTGAGTGCAAGGTGGTATATCTCATTCTGGTTTTGATTTGCATTTCCCTAACAATTAGTGATGTTGAGCAACTTTCCATGTGTGTATTGGTCATTTGTATATTTGTATGTCTTCTTTGGAGAAATGCCTCTTTAAGTCCTTCAAATTCACATTGTTAAGACATGGCATACACCAATCTTTGAGCCAGATTTCTTCTCTAGGCTGCTGGCTTATGCCCCCGATCCTGTCCTAAGTGACAGGGCCAGGAAAAGGATGAGCCAGCTCTTTAACACCCTCATTTGACACCAGCTCAGTCACTCCACCAGCTTACCCCGATATGTTACTTTTGGGATTGGTTACATGGTACAAAATTCAAAAAGCCTAGAGGATACTAGTGTAAAATAATTTTCCTTCCCTCTCCTGAGCCCCAGTAACCCACTGCTCCCACTTTGAAGCAACCAGTGTCACCAGTGTTTTGTACATTCTTCCATTTTCTACAAAATATGTAGTTTTTTCACTCACATGCTGTTTTTTTCCTTAAAAATAGATGTTGGAGAATACTTATGTTAGTAGTGTGTTGTTCTTTTTAATGACTGTATAATACTCCACTTATGATTATACCATCTTTTATTTAACTGGTTCTGTTATTGGATCTTTAGGTTGGTTCCCATCTTTTGCTGTAACAGCCAGCACTGCATTGAATATCATGGTACGTATTTTTGAGTAAACTAAATACATGGACAACTGGCCCTTGCTTGGCTATGAAACTTAGGTTAATGGACTGAAACACTTTAGATTTGTAACTGTAGCATTGATAGTACAAGCTTTCAAAGAACTCCTGTAGCTAAGGATTCTTCTTTCCAAATCTTCTCCCTATAACCAGATAGTTTAAAAAAAACCCAAACCCCAAATACAGATAACACCAAAGCAGATATTTTGTTTAATACATAAGTATAATATAAAATGTTATTATAGTACACTTTATATATTGTCTAAAAAGTACAGCCTACAGTAATTCCTCACAGATCCAGTATCATTAGGAAATAACTCATTGCAACTAACCAAGAACTTCCAGATAACATATTGACTTTAGAACTGAAATTTTTTGTACTAAAGTAATTTTGAATGGAGGTCTTCATGCAATCCCCTGCTTTATCAAGTATGCTACATTGAATGTTGGCTATCCTCGTTTGTGCACTCAACGCCATGGTTTTGAGCATCCCCTATTGCAATGTGCTGATTCTCACTGAGCCACTGGGTGAACCATGGTCTGAGAACCCTCATACGAAATAGACCCCGTTTCCTCCAGGAAGTCGTCTGATACCTAAGACTGATCAATGCTCCTCCAGTGCCCCCTAGTGTCCTGTACTCCCCCTTGGCCTCTTAACACATTGTATTGAAATCATTTCTTGCTTGTCTGCCCCCACCACACCCTTGTGTATGAGCCAGGGTGCCTCTGTGAAGGCAAGGATGTGTTCTTGTCACTTCTATGTACCCAGCTCCTCAGGATAGTGCCTAGCCTACAACAGTCACCCATAAATACGTGTTGAGTGAATGAATGATTGAAGGAACAAAGGAATAAATAGATTCCTATATTCCTTGAGTCTTTCTCTCTGCTTTTTGTAGCTTTTATTTTTGTCTTCTTTCACACTGTTGCTCTTTTTAAATTCAGCATGTTGCCCTTGGCTGCTGTCCCCCTCTAACTCTCTGCAGCTTGAGAAACCCAACTACGCTATTAAGATTGGGTTTAAAAACGAGTAGGGAATGGAGGCCTCTCCATGATTCAAGTTTGTAGCTTTAGTGCTCAATCTTTCTGACAGGTGTTTTGGGAATTCCAAGACATATTTTGTTTTCCTCCTGGCTCTTGGGTTCTGAATGGAGTCATCAGTCAGCTGATTGCTAGATTTAAAAGTTACTGCTATTTTGTAAGTCTACAAAAATGAGTGAAGAGCCTAGTTATGTGGCCAACACGACACTAGGAAGTATGGGATTGTCCATCACAGTGCTTGCACATGGTAAGAGATTAATGTGTATTTATTGATAGGCAAAAGAAAAGCTCAGAGCATGTTCCCCTTGCCCTCAGTAATATCTGATGTATGGAGCAATTGCACAATGCCAGGAATTGTATTCAAGTTATCTCATTTAGTCTTCATAAAAATATAGTGAGATGGGCACTACTATAATATTCATTTCATAGATGAGGAAACTGAGGCTTAGAGAAATTAAGAGCCTTTCCAAGGCGCTATTACATTGGGAGTTTGGCTAACACCCAGATCCGTCTAATTCTCAAAACCATAGTCATAACTACTCTACTCCACTGATCCTAGAGGCTTTCAGTTTCATCAGAGAGGCAAGATAAACACAGATGAAACCACTAAGACTTTTCAAAATACTCCAGTTTGTGACCTGGCCCCTGGTACCTTTCTCCTACTCATCTGCCCACTCTTGCCTGTGCAATCTGCCCTCCAGCCATGCTGGGCCCCTTGCAGCATACTGAGCTCATTCCTGCCCCAGCGTCTCTGCCCGGGCCATTTCCTCAGCCTGGAACACTCTCTCCTGAGGTGTATCCATGGCTTTCTCCTTCCTTTCATTTAGTTCTGTACTTATATGTTACTTTCTCACAGAGATCTTTTTGGACCATCTTATCTAAAGTAGCATCCCCTGACACTATGTTTTAACTTACTCTGCTTTATTTTCTTTGTTTTACCATTACTTAACAGGAGATCAATTATCTTTCTATATTTTCATTTTTATTGCCTGTCTCTTCCACTCAGTAGTAAACTCCAGGAAGCCGGAGACTTTGTGTGAATCTCCAGCACGTAGAACGGTGCCTGGCACATAGTAGCACTCAATATATACTTGTCAAATGAACAAATGCCTTTACTATGTATGTCAGTGTTCTTTAAGGTAACTGACATATATTGAACAGCAATCCCATGCCTGGTATTTTACCAGATGTTTTTCATTACAGTATCTTATATATTACTTTGCCACAGTAATATATATTACTTTGCCCTATGGGAGAGATGTATTATTTTATTTTCATTTTACAGACACAGATAAGGAAATCGAGTTCAGAGAGGTTAAAGAACAGGCTCTAGGCAGCTGGTGGCCGAGCAAGATGTGGACCGCAGCGTCTGACTTGGGGTCCATGCTCTTTTCCACTGTGAGTTTGTCCCGGGATTTCATTCTTCCAGGCTTATTTTTCTTGCAGTGCTAAAGTCTACATCTCCAAAGCTTTTAGTGGCAAGTCGTTTCCCTTCCATTTTGCCCTCATGGTATTTCAACAAGTTCTAACAGGGTAGAGAAGAAAACTGAATTACAGGCTTTTCAAGCTCCAGTCTAATGTCCACAACATAACCTCACAAAGGTCAGGATACAGGAAGCCTGCTTGTTCAGGATCAGATTTCATCCGAGATTCTTCATATCTTTTTACTTTTCAACCATGACAGATGGCTTATGTGAGTGGTCATGAGGAGTGGTCGGAGGAATGCCAAAGCAAAGAAGGCTTTATGTTCCTGCCCACCCCACTAACGCAAGGAAAACTTGTTTCCTAGAAAGAACGTCTCCCAAAGTTTCCGATGACGTGGCAATGGGTCTTGTTCAAGTGCAGTTTGTTTGTTTATTTGTTTTAGATGGAGTCTCAAGGAAGTTGGAGTCATCAAGCCTACAGTGGTGACAGCTAGGAAAGGGAAGGGTCTGCATGCCCGCCCCCAGGGTGCTAAGTTTTCACAAGGCAGCTGGGAGAACCCTCGGCAACTAACTTTTATCCTGCAGTTACTCTGCTGCAGGCAACATACTGGCCCTTACACAGATCCCCAAAGCAGGTGTCATCATCTACAATTCGCAATTTTCAAAAAAATGAAAGAGAAACTCAGAGAGGTTGATAGGTAACCCAAAGTCACACACGTAAGATACACTTTTCTGTTTAAAAGCCTTCGTGAATCTCTTATATCTTTACAGAAAAAGAAATTCCAAACTTGTGTCCGGGGCCCTTCACACCCTAACTTCCCAGTCTCATTCCACAGCCCTCCACCTCCTGCACGTGGACATCCCTGAGCATGGCCGTGTGGTCCTGCTCTGATGCTTTGCACCTGTTCTTGTCTCTATATCCGGTGCCCTCTCTGTAGGGCCACCTGACAAATGTCAGCTCATTTTTCCAAATTCTGCCCAGGTGTGTCCTCCTCCTCCCGGAAGTCTTCCAAGCTCATCTTGAGTTAGAGTTCCCTTTTATGAGCTTT
Organism: Trachypithecus francoisi; assembly: GCF_009764315.1. Lineage (NCBI taxonomy): Eukaryota > Metazoa > Chordata > Mammalia > Primates > Cercopithecidae > Trachypithecus > Trachypithecus francoisi. The sequence continues at coordinate 24,612,292 of NW_022681469.1, read as the reverse complement.
GATAGCACCCTGTGCTTTGTGTATCTTCCACGATGCTGCAATTCACTACAAACCCAAATCTGACTGTCACTTCCAGACTCACACTCTTCAGTGGCTTCCCATGGTCCAGAGAATCCAAGGCCAAATTCTGAATGGAAGTGCGGCATCCGATACTCAACCCACTTGATGTGAAGTCTCTTCCCCAGCCTTTTCTTCTCAAATTGCGTCATCCAGTTTGGTAGCTACTAGCCCCACCCGACTATTTACATTTAAAATATGTGAAGTTAAAGAAAATGAAAAATTCAATTTTTTAGTCCAATTAGCCACATTTTAAGTACTCAATGGTCACACGTGGCTAGTGGCTACCATATTAGTGTGTTTACTGTGTAGATTTAAGTTACAAAACATGATGTTACGGGGCATATTTAGATAGTTAAAAGGTTGTGATAGTGAAGCAACTTAACATACCCGTTATCTCAGATAGGTACCTGTGCTTTTTTGTTTTTGGGGCAACAGCAGCTAAAATCTACTCATTTATCGTGAATCTCACATACAGTAAATTTTATTATCTATAGTCCTCATGTTGCACATTAGATATCTAGACTTGTCCATTCTACACACCTTCTCTTTGGCAGTGCTGATTTACAGAACGTTGCCATCATTGCAGGAAGTTCTACCAGATGGTGCTGCGCTGGAGCCATCTACCTCCTCTTCTTGCATCAATTTTGACACTGATAGATTAAAATTTCTTGTTCCTCTGTGCATCTGCTTGTGCTATTTCCTCTGCCTGGACTTCCCTTTCTACTCCTGCCTCCTGGATCAATTTTACATATCTCCCAATAAAAGTTCAGGCGTTGCATCCTCCAAGAACCTTTCCATGAATCCTGACTGGGCTAGGAGCCCCTCTCTGTGTTCTTACAGCTTCCTTTTCCTACCTCTCTCACAGCACATATCCTCTTGGGTATTCAGCATATCTCAGTTGGAGAGGCCATGAGGGTAAACAAGGACCCTGGGCCTTATACATCTATTTCTTGCTCTGTTGGCTCCATGTAGCCGGGGTTGAGCTATTTTTTCAGCACTGGAAACCTAGTGCCTAGAATAATATTGGTTCATAATGTATGCTCAATAGAAACTTGCTAAACGAATGAATGGCTCTACGTGGGTCAGCAGTAAGATATCCTTGGGAGAGCCTGGAGGTGCAAACATTGACATCCACTAGAACAACAGCGTGTGCTATTAGATCATTCGTCTCTCCCCTCCCCACCTCTTCTCCTCCTCTCCTTCTTCTTCACATTTTTGGATGTTTTCTGCTGTTTACCACAGAAAAAAAGGGAACTACTTAAAAATATCAAGAAAAGACATAAAAATTATCCATCATCCCAACATTGAGAGATGATGATTTTCCAACATTGTTTTATTAGCATTATTAACTTTTATTAGCATTTTTATTTGCATTATTTTATTAACATTATTATTTTAACTATTAACTCTCTGTCAGTATTCATTGAATCAGTATTGATTGTTCAGTTTTTACTTGGTTTGGCATAGCTGAAAGTTGCACTCAGCAGATGGGACAAGGGACAGTTGGGCAGTTGTGCATGATGAATCTTTCCAACAAAACTGGATAGAGAACTGTGAGGTTGTTCTCTGAAAAGAGTTACTCTCTGAAGGGCTGCTACTAGTTTGTCCAGAAAATGGCCCTTCTTTAGTGTCTTGGCCCAAAAAGGTGGTGAAAAGAAGGTTCAGAAGAACATTGGTTGATTCATAAAAACTATTCAGCAGCTCAACAAAATAGCAATGCTTAACTTTGTCTTAGAAAACTATACAGGTTATTCTCCGTTGTCCCTCCAGATTCATTTTCCACCCTCTTCTGTCCTGTTTTGAGCCCTGAGAGTCCCATCTCTACGGAACATGCCACCAGGTACCAGTCAAGAGATCAGAGGGCAGGAAGAGAGAGAACTCAAGGTCTTTCTTCCCCTTGCTACTTGTCCCCATGGGCGATGGTTCTGGCAATGGCAGCATCTTTCTACCTAGGACCATAATTCCTGATAGGAAAATCCTCTCCCATTAATATAACTCATGCCAGGTTCCCTCTCTTTGTCCCTTCAGGCCTAGGGTTGTACTGTTGCTAGCCTCCGGAGGTTTAACCGTCCTTTATTCTTAACCCTGTGCACATTTCCATAGCCAGCCCCTTCATACAACTTTGTCTAATTCATCTTTTGAATATGTCATCTGTTTCCTTTTGGGACCCTGACTGATGGCAGAGTGGCAAATTACACACTGTCTGCTTTGGAGGTCTACCTCTTCCCCAACTTAATGTAGACATTGATATTTGTGGGCAAGATGCTACAGAGCAGGGACTGGAAAACCACGGAGACAGACAGCACAAGTGCATCCGCTGTCTGTTTTTGTAAATAAAGTTCTATCGGACCCCAGGCACGCCTATTGATTTACATATTTTCTATGGCTGGCTTTTGTGCTGCAGTAGCAGAGTTGAGAAGTTGTGAGAAAGCCTAAAATCTTTGCTATCTGGCCTTTTAAAGAAGCAGTTTTCCAACCCCTGCTGGAAAACCACACAAAGTCCTCTAGGCTAAATTCATCATTGTATTGCTCTCTATGTCCACAGACTCATGTAGAAAAGTCACACATCCTTTGCCTGTGCTGACCCCACCCTTGATGCCAGTGCTGTGAAGTCAGCGTTTTATGGTACATCAGATTGTAGGTTATGGCGCCAGACAGACCTTGGTTCAAGTCTCAGTTCTAACATTTACTAGCAGACCTTGGGCAATTTTTTAGAATTCTCTAAACCAAACTCAAGTTCTTAATCTGTAAAAAGGAAATAATACTACCTCCTTCCCTCATAGATTCATAGTGAGAAATGAATAAGATTGTGTAATGTAAAATGCTTAACACAGGGCCTGGTGCATAATGAATGCTTTGTAATTGTTAGCCCTCTATGCACCAAGCTCTGTGCTAAGAGGTGGAAGTAGAAATATGTAATACATAGCACATAGTCTTTTGCCTCAGGGAGCTCATAGATATAACAAAAGATAGAGATGGCTTCCCTATAGAGATTTTTTCATGTCCAATTTGATACTATAATACAGCCTGAACCCTTCCACCCACCTCCTCCTGCACATCCCCACTCCTTTTCAAATTCCTACGTCTGTCCTGTCTAGTCCCAGTTGGGCAAATTGCAGAACCTCGTGTTTGGTGGAAAGGTCTTTGATATGGTTTGGACGTTTGTCCTCTGCAAATCTCATGGCGAAATGTAACTCCCAGTGTTGACGGTGGGGCCTGGTGGGAGGTGTTTGGGTCATGGAGCCAGAACCCTCATGAATAGCTTGGTGGTGTCCTTGGGATAATGAGTGAGTTCTTGCTCTGAGTTCATGTGTGATCTTGTTGATTAAAGGAGTAAAGAGCCTTCCCTTCTCTTGCTGCTGCTTTCACTATGTGTATGCCTGCTCCGCCTTTACCTTCCACCATGAATACAAATTCCCTGAGGCCTCACCAGAAGCCAAGCAGATACCAGCACCATGCTTCTTGTATAGCCTGCGTAACTGAGCCAATTAAGCCTCTTTTTTTTGTTTTGTTTTGTTTTGTTTTGTTTTGAGACAGAGTGTCATTTTGTTAACCAGGCTAGAGTGCAGTGGCATGATCTCAGCTTACTGCAACCTCTGCCTCCTGAGTTCAAGCAATTCTCATGCTTCAGCCCTCCCAGTAGCTGGACTTACAGGCATATGCCATCACACCCAGCTAATGTTTTGTATTTTTAGTAGACAAGGAGTTTCAACATGTTGGCCAGGCTGGTCTCTAACTCCTGACATCAAGTGATCTGCCTGCCTCAGCCTACCAAAGTGCTGGGATTATGGGCGTGAGCCACCGTGCCCAGCCATAAACGTCTTTTCTTTATAAATTACCCAGCCTCATGTATTCCTTTATAGCAATGCAAGAATGGACTAACACAGTCTTCATTATTGCCACTGCTCTGTTGTCATCCATCAGGTGGTAGTAGCTCTGCTCTGTTAAAGGTGATTTGTGAACGACTTGGAGGTTATCATTTCAAGGCCTCCCGATTCCATGGGTTGAGATGGAAAGATGCAGCTAGTGTGCAATGTCCTTTGCCTTTTATCTGCCTCATTGAGCTGAGATGCAATGATTCATCTGCAGCAGAGTCTTCCATACTACCACATCATCAGAAAGATCTCTGCTTACTTATTGGCATTCCGTGGGAGCCTTAGTGACAATGCTGAGCTGATGGAAGGGTCGTATGCACCATGAATATGAATATCATTATTCAAATTACCCTGGTAGATGTTGAAGATAAAAGGCAATGTTTTATTTTGTGTTCATTAAGCACTAGAGGGTATTTTCCCGTGGCTGCCGACTCATTATGCCTGTTATGGTTAATGGGAGTTAAATTCCAGCATCATATTAAGGGGAAGAAATGATCCCTCAAGTATTTGGAAACTCCTTCCTCCAAATTGCAGATCAAAGCTAGGTTAGGAACTTCTATGCTATCTTGCTAAGGGATTAGACAAATTACATTATTTGAATTTTTCTCTCCAAATGCTAACTTTCCCTAAGTAGAAATGATTACAGACATTTTGTAAGCATGAGAGATTGTGTGGTCTACTAGAGCCAGCCATCTTTATCGTTTTTGCCTCCAGGGGAGAAAAAATAACATTGTCTAGGCCGGGTTCGGTGGCTCACGCCTGTAATCCCAGCACTTTGGGAGGCCAAGGCGAGCGGATCACAAGGTCAGGAGATCGGGACCATCCTGGCCAACATAGTGAAACCCCATCTCTACTAAAAATACAAAAATTAGCTGGGCGTGGTGGAGTGTGCCCATAATCCCAGCAACTCAGGAGGTTGAGGCAGGAGAATTGCTTGAACCAAGGAGTTAGAGGTTACAATGAGCCAAGATCACGTCACTGCACTCCAACCTGGGCAACAGAGTGAGACAGCAAGACTCCATCCCCCCCCAAACAAAAATTAACATTGTCTAAATATCTGTTACGTACCAGGGGCTCTGCTTATGCCTTCTCACTCACAGTGGACAAAAGCCCCAATGAGACATCATATATATGAGGAAACTGAGGCCCAGAATGGTTAAGTTACCCACCCCAAATCACCCAGCCGATGGGAGCGCCAGACAAGCAGCCCAGGGCTTTCTGGCTTAAAAACATGAGAACCTACTGTTTGGGGCCATCTCCCAAGTGTCTGTCAGATGCCTGCTTTAGGAGAATGTTATGTTCGAGGATGGAGTAGGCATACGAGAAGAGCAAAAACTGAGCTCATAACAGAATTGCCAGAGAGGTGTGGCTGATTCATAAGAACCCATACAAGCTATCTGCTTTTGTGGTTTTCTCCTCTTCCATAAACCTGCTGATGAGAAAATGAATTAATTCCGGGTTACTGTGGGTGATAGCTAGGCAAGTGCCCCTTTCTGTGACTTGGGAGAGAGAAGGAGCCTGTCAGAGGTGAGGGAATGTGGGCAGGAAAGAGCAAGTTGCTGGGTCGTGCCTTCAGCATCCTCCTGGAGTAGGAGGCTCCACCTTGTCTGTCACCTTACTGTAGAGTAGGCTTTTAGTGACTTCTGGAAGGAAAGAAATCCTAGAAAGCTTAGCACCATGCAGGTTTTCATAACATTTAAGACAAAATGTCTCTGCTGCCACATAACACCTGTTCTCTTGTTGTCACTGAAGATGGAGTAAAAAATTAATCCCTGCCCTCTTCATAGCATCTCTTCCTGTGACTGCTTCTGGGCCCTAAATAGAACATGGCCCAGCTTTGTATCTTCCTCCCAGGACCCATTTTCTGGGTCTGGGTAATGTCTGTGTTGTTCTCCTTTGTGCTCTCTTCAGCTCAGCTCTGTCTGGAGTGAAATGTGGGGCCCAGGACGAAATGGAAATGGATCCACTAAGCAACACTTGGAGAAACAGACGACTCTGCTGAGACCCCACCTGGAAGGCTGTGCTCAGCTCTGAGCACCTAATTACCAGCCAGGTACAGACAAATGGGGTGAGCGTGAGGGGAAATGCAACAAGAATGATGGAGAAGGACAACCTGATTTATGAAGAAAGATTAAAAGAGCTGAATAGGTAGAGCTCAGTAAATGATGATCTGGAAGAACTCTGGGACCATCCACTTTACAGTTGAAGGTTGTAAACAGTCAGCAGAGTAAGAATTATTTTGGTTAGAGCTAAGAAATATAACAAGGAGTAATGAAGAGAAATTTATAATAATAATGGACTGTAATGTTATACCTATTTCCAACTCAAGAAACCTTAAGACATTTTATGGCTAAGTATAATATACACACTACAATGAGGCGTACTCAGACAGTAAAGTGGCTTGTAATTTAGCTAAAGCCTTTCCAAAAAAAAAAATTTAGTGGGAGAGTAATGGGCACTTTGTGTGTAAAGCGCAGGGCCTCGGCTTTGTTTTGCCGGCTGCCCACTCACAGGCACAGTGTAGGCGGATAATGTGTTGCTTTGCATAAATAAGACCACTTTCAAAGTTTCCTGCTGCCATTTTCAGAGATGCACAGAATCCAAACCCCATCTTATAGACAAAAGTAGCAGGATCTTCACAGAGAAATGTGGGCCTGAGAAAACAGGAAGGCTGCTACAGCTTAGTTCTTAACACTAGCTGACTGTCTCGGTGCATTCAGGCAGCTGTAACAAAATACCATGGACTGGGTGGCTTACAAACAACAAAAATTTATTTCTTATGGTTCTAGAGGCTGGGAAGTGCAAGATCAAGGTGCCAGCAGATTGGGTTCCGTAGATGGATTCACAGATGGTGTCCTCCTGCTGTGTCCCACATGGCAGAAGGGGCGTAGGAGCTCCCTGGGGCCTGATTTATAAGGGTGGTAATCTCATTATGAGGGCCTAGCCCTTGTGACCTACTTACCTCCCAAAGACCCCGCTTCCTATTACCATTACCTTGGCAGTTAGATTTCCAACATAAGAATTTTGGAGACACACAAACATTCAGAACCAGAGCACTGATAGAGTAGGTGGGACTGCAGCCAGATCTGCATTTTTTTTTTTTTTTTTTTTTTTTTGCCTTGCTTCTATCCAGACTGTGAAATGGTGTGGATTCCCACATCTCCCCTTTCTCTGGACCTCAGCATCCTCAGCCTCTGTTTGAGGAAGCAAACCTTTGTCCCTTTTCTGACTGGAATACTGAGGGATGGGTGAGCCTTTGCATTTTGCATTTCTCTATGCTTGGATTGCTTCATCCTCAGATATACACATCACCCATTTCCTCACTTCATTCAGATTCTGCTCAAATGAACTCATTAGAGAGACTGTACCTGGTCATCCTGCCTAAAATAGCAGGACTTTTTTTTCCCCCCTTCATCACTCTCCAGCAACTTACTCTTCCTTATTTTTTTTTAAGCATACTTATGCAACCTAAATAACAGAGAGGTTTTCTAAAAGAAAAGGTATTTATTTAGAAATAGAACATTGCAATGGTAAAATGTGTGTGATAGTAAACTATGTGTGTATTCAGGGAGATAAAGGGAGACAAAAGTTTTTAAAGGAAAAATGAGGAGGATTTCATAATTATTTTGAAATAATTATCCTTGGCTACACAGATCAGTAACAAGGCTGACACCAGCCCAAGGTTACATAAGCAGGTGCTGGGCAGATGTCCTTGCAAAAGTATTTTTTTGTGTAAGGTGATGATGGCCTTTGGGCAAGGTTGTGGTTTTTGCAGTTGTATTAGTCTATTCTCACACTGCTAATAAAGACATACCTGAGACTGGGTAGTTTTAAGGGGAAGAGGTTTTTTTTTTTTTTTTTTTTTTGAGAAGGAGTTTCACTCTTGTTGCCTAGGCTGGAGTGCAATGGCGTGGTATCCGCTATCTGCAACCTCTGCCTCCTGGGTTCAAGCGATTCTCCTGCCTTAGCCTCCCCAGTAGGTGGGATTACAGGCACCTAACCACCATGCCCAGCTAATTTTTTGTAGTTTTAGTAGAGACAGGGTTTCTCCATGTTGGCCAGGCTTGTCTCGAACTCCTGACCTCAGGTGATTTGCCCGCCTCAGCCTCCCAAAGTGCTGGGATGACAGGTGTGAGCTATCACGCCTGGCTGGAAAGAGGTTTAATGGACTCACAGTTCCACATGGCTGGGGAGGACTCACAATCATGGTGAAAGGCAAAGGAGGAGAAAAGCCACATTTTACAGGGCAGCAGGCAAGAGAGTTTGTGTAGGCGAACTCCCCTTTATAAAACCATCAGATCTCATGAGACTTATTCACTGTCATGAAAACCACATGGGAAAGACCCACCCCCATGATTCAATTACCTCCCACCAGGGCCCTCCCATGACACGTGGGAATTTTGGGAGCTACAATTCAAGATGAGATTTAGGTGGGGACACAACCAAACCGTACCAGCCATCTTTTGTGATAGTTTTTGTTTTCATGAATACAAGTGTGAGACCTCTCTTCACGGCCTTCCTTGGCTCTATTTGTCAGGTTTTTCTTTCATTTTTTTTTTTTTTTGAACATTAGACATCTCATTTTGATTCTGACAACTTTCATACTTATCCACACCACAAAGTATTGTATTACCCATATCATGTAACTATTGTTTCCCATCTCCTCTGACCTGAATGTAAGCTCCTTAAGGACAGGGACTTTGTCTGTTCTGACCATTGCTGCAACCAGCACCTATATTACCTTCTGGCCACTTACAGCATATGCTCAGCATATATTAACAATGTGAATGGACTTGATGTACCTTGGGTTTCTCAGATAAAGAAACCTTGTAAATTGCATGTGTAGTTTATGTCTGCAGCATGTTTTTAACCTCTTAAAATGCTCATCCTTTCAGTAGTCTTGTGGTACATGGTAGTGCTCTTCTGTCCAATTCACAGAGAGAAAAACTGAGGCAGATGTTTAAAACTTGAGACAAACTTACATGGCCGGAGCTAGATTTAAATCCAGAGCTCCCATGTTCTCAGAGCTTTCTTTGGTTCTTAGGCATGTCCTCCCAGAGTCCAAGTTTTTTCTTTTTCTTTCTTCTTTTTTTTTTTTTTTGAGGAGGAGTCTTGCTCTGTCGCCCAGGCTGGAGTGCAGTGGCGCGATCTCGGCTCACTGCAAGCTCCACCTACCGGGTTCATGCCATTCTCCTGCCTCAGACTCCCAAGTAGCTGAGACTACAGGCACCCGCCACCACGCCCGGCTAATTTTTTGTATTTTTAGTTGAGATGGGGTTTCACCATGTTAGCCAGGATGGTCTCGATCTCGTGACCTCATGATCCACTCGCCTTGGCCTCCCAGTGTGCTGGGGTTACACAGAGACCAAGTTTTATGTCTTTATGCTCCTTGCCTCCTACATTGCGTGAACTTGTAGAAAGTCATAAAGGCACCAGACGTGGTGGCGCACGCCTGTAATCTGAACACTTTGGGAAGCCAAGGTGGGTTGATTGCTTGAGCCCAGGACTTTGAAACCAGCCTGGACAGCATGGTGAAACTCCATCTCTAAAACAAAAATACAAAAATTAGCTGGGCATGGTGGCACGTGCCTGTAGTCCCAGCTACTCAGGAGGCTGAGGTAGGAGGATTACCGCTTGAGCCCTAGAGGTCGAGGCTGCAGTGTGCCAATATCATGCCACTGCACTCCAGCCTGGGTGCCAGAGTGAGACCCTGTCTCAGAAACAAAAACAAAAAACAAACAAAAAATCCCCACAAAGTCGTAAAGGGATTATAAAGAAACTTGTCATGCAGAACTGGCTAAGTGTATAAAGTAATGATCTCATTACAGGAAAATCTATAAAGCTGGGCCAACTCCCCTTGGTTGCTAATCATAGGTACCTGAAATCTCTGGCACAGGTTGTTTGCACGATAGATACTTCAGTTGGTTGCTGTGTATGTACATATACAGTGCTTTGCTGTTCCAAGTAGCTGAGAAAGTGGAAGAGGTGCTTCGCTGCTGTGCTTTTTCTGCCTTCCATCTGGCTAAGATTCTTAATGGCCATATACAGGGCTGATAATGTGTTTTCTGACCTAAGTTTCCAGTGATTGTCTTTAACTTAGTATTTGCTAAGGCATCAGGAGGATTCAGAGGTTTCCCTGTCTAGTTCCTTTATTGGATAGTGTCAGCATCATTTTAATTTTTGTCATTAATACTGAGTCAACAATATGCCAGGTAGCAATATGGGGACCTGGAGGAGGTAGTCGTAGTTCTTGGCTGGAGTCCTCAGGAGAGAGTTTTAGCAGGAGATTTGAGAAGCTGGATCACTCTCAACAACTATTGTCCTAGGAAATGAGGTTATGATGTGCTAGTCACTGTGTAGGGAGCCTTTGAAACCAGTTTTTTCAGTAGCAGGGAGTTGAGGGTTGATTCTGTGGCCAAGCGGAATTCAGAATGAACCAGCCACAAGGAAAAAAACCTCCAGAGACATTGTGAGGGCAGCATGATAGACTTTTCCTCTCCCATTGTATTAGTCCATTTTCACACTGCTAATAAAGACATACCTGAGACTGGGTAATTTATAAAGGAAAGAGGTTTAATGGACTCACAGTTCCACATGGCTGAGGAGACCTCACCATCATGGCGGAAAGCAAAGGAGAAGTAAAGGCACATCTTACATGGAGATAGGCAAGAGAGATTGTGCAGGAAAACTCCCATTTACAAAACCATCAGATCTCATGAGACATTCACTACCATGAGAACAGTATGGGGGAATCCATGCCCGTGATTTGGTTTTCTCCACCTGGTCCCACCCTGGATACCTGGGGATTATTACAATTCAAGTTGAGATTTGGTTGGGGACACAGCCAAACTATATCACCCATAAAGAACACTGCCTTGCGTATTAGAGAGTGGATGCCTTGCTTTGTTTTTACAGGTGGCTTGACTCTGTGCAACAGCTCAGCGAGCAAGGCCAGCCCTGTTCATCCTACTTCTATGAATTGCAGAAGAAATGATAAAAGAACAAAGATTCTGGAGGCCATTGGCTTCCCTCAATTTGCAATAATTCCTTCTCTTTGAGACCGCCCCCCTCATCTCCTTATAGATCCACATGCCATTTGGGAAGGTCAAATTAGAAATACAAGAAGAAAAAAAGGCAGATGCCAATTAAGAAGTCCCTTTCTTAAAAGAAAGCTCATCTACGCAGACTTCCCAGTGTAGGTGGGTAATGATTAAGTCACCCCTCTTCTTTCATCTTAATCAAAGATTTTTTTCTTTCTTTTTAGTCCTTCACCTGCAGTGAGGAGAGGTCATTACCTTGGTGAACAAAGGGAACACGTCTGAGCAACGTGTCTCAGAAGGGAGGGAGTAATGTTCATTTGCTGTGATTCTACATTTTGTGAAAACAGTTGTACAGATAGCTGTATTTCGGCTTCTGAAATGGTGAATGACAGCATTTGAATGCACAATCGTTCCATATAATTTTGGGGCATTGTGGCTGCCTCAGTGAATGGTCTTAAACTGCCCTGAGCCTGTGCAGAAGTGAGACTGGGGCCACCATAATCTCCAAAAGAGAGTTTCCTCTTCCATTTGCAGCAAAATTACATTTGACATGTACACCAGATGTCACAGTCATTTGTCCATTCTGAACATGCCCAGGAAATAAATAATGCCAGAGCCTGAAAGTAGCAGAGTGTGTGCTGTTTTTTTGAGCAAAGGGTGGATTGATGATTTTAATTAAGTTGGGTTTGCACAAGTTTTTTTTCTGTGAAAATGATTTTTAAAAATTTTATTATATTTTTAATTGACAAGTAATAATACTATATATCATGGCTACAATGTGATGTTTTGGTAAGTGTTTACACTGTGGAATGATTAAATCAAGCTAATTAACGTATCTATTGTCAATTGAAAATGATTTGAGGGGGTCTGTCTATTAAACCTTAATTTAGGAAAGTGTAAAGTTTGTGTATAAAACACATGAGGTTTTAATTTTAATGTGAAACCCCAAAGATGGGGAAGATTATGTAGAGTTATGGGAAAAAGTAGGTATTTTGGAATCAGATGGATCTTCCTTTACATTCTGACTCTGCTTCTTCTCAGTTGTTAAGCCCTATGCAAGTTGTTTTTAAAAACTTCAGCTTCAGTTTCTTCATCCATAAAAAGAGAGTAATAACACCTACCTAATCCAGCATTAGATAATTCAGCAAAATGACAGATGTAAGCCTCCTGGCATATGGAATGCACTCAATTGACTTCAGTCTTCTTCCACCCACCCTCTGTCCACTTTAAAGTGTATCTGATGAAACACATAGCCAAGGTTTATGCAGGAGGCCCTGTTTGATGTACCCAAGAGCTGTTGCTGTCTGTACCTCCAGAAACCCCTTCTCACAAGGGCCAGACAAACCCATAGTCACGCGAGCCTTTTGTAGGCTCCATGGGGGGTCTTGGACAGCTGCACATTGCATGCCAGCTTTATTTTTTATTCTTGTTTTTTTTTTTTTCTTTTTTGAGACTGAGTCTTACTCTGTCACCCAGGCTGGAGTGCAGTGGTGCAATCTCAGCCTCCTGGGTTCAAGTGATTCTCTTGTCTCAGCTTCCTGAAGAGTTGGGATGACAGGCACCCACCATCATGCCCAGCTAATTTTTGTATTTTTAGTAGAGACAGGGTTTCACCACATTGGCCAGGCTGGTCTTGAATTACTGACCTCGGGTGATCTGCTTGCTTTGGCCTCCCAAAGTGCTGGGATTACAGGCGTGAACCACCACGCCTGGCCACCAGCTTCATTTTGAATTCAGGTCCTTTCATGCTTTGTTCCTCTTCAGAGATGTGGTGTGACTCTGGGAAAGTCAGCCTGGCCTGAGAGTGTGTTTTTGCATTTTCTGCCTCCTTCTGTGTTTTCAGCTAGAGGCAGGTGCAGGGTGCTTCACTGCATTCTCGGAACTGCAGAACTACTGCAGAAAGCCCTGCTCTCATAGTGATGGTGAAAAGGAACCATAGACTTTGTTGACCATTGCAATGTGTGCAATTAGCATCCCAGCTTTCCTTCCAGGGCCAGTATACTGAGCAGTTATGCCTCCCCTGCTTTGGAAGGACAAGTGCTCGTTATCTCTTGTAAAGAAGGGGAAAACCTTCTGCTTCCACTTTCTCCTGCTTCCTTCTCCATCCTGTCAGATTCTCCCATGGATTTTCCTCTGAAACCCAAGGTTTTGTTTTTATTTTTTAACACAAGTGGGAAAAATCACTTCCCTCAAGTGAACAGCCTCCACAATCCTTAGAAATACTGATAAATGCCTTGCATGGTTTAAAAAGAACTCAGGACACTGCTTCTGTCGGAGGCTTCTTGGTTTCAGGAAGGTGAGATGGGTATGCTGGAGGTGGTTTGGGAGTGAGGAGAAGAGTGGGAGAGTCAGGTGGGGAGTGGGAGGAGGACTTATGAAAAGTAGAGAGGTGGGGTCATTGCGTGAGGTGTGGGATTTTGGATAGGGAGAGGAGTAAAGAGAATGGTTGGGGAGCCCTGCTTGCTCTTAATTGTAGAATGCAATCTCTTTACCTCCTTACGGCACGTTCAGACAAGACATTTGCTCCAAAGTTTTCTGTGGGAGAAAGTGTTTCTTTTGAATATAGCCATACACTGAGACACACCTTAAATAAAACAGCTCAGCCAAATTCAGGTGCTGGGAGTAGCCATTATTCATTTAACACACTGGACACTGGTGGAACACTTCACTTTCGTTTGCTCACTTAAACTTCGCAACAGTCTTACATTTCTCTCCATTTCAGAGAGGAAGAAAGCAAGGCTTAGCGGGGGCTTGGTAATGTGTAAAATCCCTTGGCTGTGCAGTGGTGAAGCTGGTGGTGGGTAAAAGCCCGGGTCTGTCTGGCTCCAGAGTCCAGGCTGTTGCTCATCTTTCTGAAATCCTCTTCCTCCTTTGTTAGAGAGCATGCTGTGTCTTTGGACAGCAGCTGTGCTCACTGCCATGCCACCAACTCTGTGCTCTGGCTTTGGGAGTCTCCCTAGCATCTCCCAAGCACCGAGCTTTGCACATAGTGGATGCTTGGTAATGTTTGTAGAGCAAGTGAGTTCGCTGAGTAGCACACATCACATTAAGCCACACAATGCACCTGTGCTAAGCACAGGCTTTTAAATTCAGGAGGCTACATAAGAACATGCTCCTGGGTTCACAGCTACTCTCTCAAACGAACAATTCATGGATTAATTATTTCTCAGGAGACTTTCAATGCCTCGGAGAATTGCCCATTCGCTCAAAACTTGGCAAGATGAGCATGAGCAAAGAAAATCAGCAAATCTGAGACATGATCAAGTGCAGAAATAGATGCATAATTGTTATTCAGGGACAGCAGTAAAAGGACATCAGGTTCTTAGATTTAATATGTACCCCGAGGTGTGCTTCGGATATCTTTCTGATAGATTTACAGGAAGTCCACCTCACCCCATCAATAAAATCAGGACAAAGAGAACCCAGAGTGGGAAGAATGGGTGCGGTCCATCACGACACAACTTCTCTCATGCTCCTGAAATCAGAGGGCAGAGTCGGGGAAGAGATGAAAAGTAGAAACTCAGCACTGGAAGGAGTTTTGAAAAGTCATCTAATCTGTCCCCGCTAAATCATCTGAGGCAGGTTCATTTTTATTTTGAAAGGCCCCCAGGGAAAGACACTAGGTAACTTGTTTTTCTGTTAGAGCCATTGCAGGGTTAACAACTCTCACACGTCAGAAGGTGAATCCCCCTAATTCATCACCTGTCACAGCAAACACAGGCTGATGGAGTCTATCTATTTACTGAGGATTTATGTCTTCCATCCACTTTAAAGGGTGTCCAGTGAGGATACACTGCCTGCTTCCAAGATGGCTGTGAGGCCATCTGCTGTTGGAGTGGGCTCAGAGTTTAGGGAAAAGAGAATGCGAAAAAGAAAAAATATTAACAAAAACAAAAAACTGAGTGGTATGGAATATGCTGCCCTAAAGAAAGATAGAGAATGGCCTCAAGTTGTGAAACTCTGGGCTGCACTGGGTATAATTGGAATGAGGTAAGTAGCAGACAGAAGAGAGACTAAGAGGTGGTGGCTGGCACAGAATAAATGAACTGCTGTGAGGTTGCTTTGCAACAGTCTAGACATAGAGAAAAAACTGGTGATAGGTGAAGTCTGACATAATAGAAGATTTGAAGAAGGATTGGTAGTGCCTTATTTTGTAATCTGTGCCATAGACGGTCATTAAGGAATATGTGAATCTATGTGGGGAAGCTCTCATGAAATCTACCATCATTACCAAGCTCGATGAATAAACGATATAGATACAGCAGATGGTAGCAAGAGAAGGGACCTACCCAGGAAAGGAGAACTTATGGTTCTAATGGTGGCAGAGGTTAGGGAGGAAGTCGGCCATGAGCAAGGATCCTGGGTGAGCCAGGGTGGGGCATGTGCTGCAAGAAAAAAAGGGCTCACTCTGAAGGATAGCACAACAGATTTGTCTTTTGAGAAAATAGTCTCATCAGTCTTTGTGACGGTACTACACTGACCTTTAAGGCATCACTACATAAGAGTTTTTCATGCTGACAGGCTGAAAGAAAATGCAAATGTTGAAAGAAACTGAGTTAACTGGGAGAAAGTCGTCTTAAATGGGTTAGAGGCAATCTAGACTGCAAAAACACAATGCGGGTAATTTGGAAGGCTAGAAATATTCCTTCTCTTCATTAAAAGGGAGATTGTTTCAATCATAGTGTTACTACTATTGCTATTATTACGACTACTAACTCAACATAATTAAACTGGGATGTGAGGTGCTTTACCAAGACCAAATACCAGAATGCATATTGTTATACGTACGTGAAGCACATCCTGCACAATTTCCTCAGAGCCAGAAAACAAAAACCAGTAGAGAAGAGAAAGGAAAAGGAAATGTGGAAGGAAAGAAGACTGAGGGCTCCTCCTTGTGCATTCTTGTGTGTCCTGCACCTTAGTGGGAAGTCGGGGACATGGATGGATGGATGTGTGGATGGGTGGATGGATGGAGGGGTGGATGGATGGATGGCAGAATGGGTGGATAGATGGATGGTGGAAGGATGGATCAATGGATGGGTGGGTGAATACATAGGTGGGTGTTTACAGTAAAATGTCTACCTGGAATAGTTGTAAAACATGAAGGAGTTGGAAGGAAAATAGAAACAGTGTCATCATTAGTTACGTCTAATGGACACCTTCTGGAACAGTGACCAACGCACATCTCTGCATGCAGTCCTTGGGTCAGTGTTGGTTTAAGCAGCTAAATCTCTCAGTGGCTCTGCCCAGTTGCCTACTCCATCTCTGTCCTTGCTACAGGACAGCCTGCTTGCCTATTTTCCTTATTTATCTCCAGCTAGTCTCTCTCAGACCTCCTGGTTGATTTTCTTCTACCTCACCAATCAATGTGGGAGTCTCCAGCTCAATCCTAGTCTCTGTTCCCTTTTCACTCTGCACTTCTCCCATGATTTAAAAAAAAAAAACTTTCTTTATCTTGATGGCCCTCAACTTTATCATTCTCAGCCAGACTGTGCCAGATTCTTTTTTTGTTTTGTTTTGTTTTTTGAGACAGAGTCTCTCTGTGTCAATCAGTCTGGAGTGCAGTGACACAATCTGGGCTCACTGTAGCTTCCACCTCCCAGGTTCAAGTGATTCTCCTGCCTCAGCCTCCCCAGTAGCTGGGATTACAGGCACCTGCCACCACACCCGGCTAATTTTTGTTTTTTCAGTAGAGAAGGGGTTTTGCCATGTTGGCCAGGCTGGTCTCAAACTCCTGACGTCAGGTGACCCCCTCCACCTTGGCCTCCCAAAGTGCTGGGATTATAGGCGTGAGCTACCATGGCTGACTGGAAAGAGATTTAATGGACTCACAGTTCCACATGGCTGGGGAGGACTCACAATCATGGTGAAAGGCAAAGGAGGAGAAAAGTCACATCTTACATGGCAGCAGGCAAGAGAGTTTGCGTAGGGGAACTCCCCTTTATAAAACCATCAGATCTCATGAGACTTATTCACTATGATGAGGACAACACAGTAAAGACCCACCCCCGTGATTCAATTACCTCCCACCAGGGCCCTCACATGACACGTAGGAATTTTGGGAGCTACAATTCAAGGTGAGATTTAGGTGGGGACACAACCAAACCATACCAGCCGTCTTTTGTGATGGTTTTTGTTTTCATGAATACAAGTGTGAGACCTCTCTTCATGGCCTTCCTCGGCTCTATTTGTCAGGTTTTTCTTTCTTTTTTTTTTTTTTGAACATTAGACACCTCATTTTGATTCTGACAACTTTCATACTTATCCACGCCACAAATTATTTTATTATCCATATCATATAACTATTGTTTCCCGTATCCTCTGACTTGAATGTAAGCTCCTTAAGGACAGTGACTGGTGTTAGATTCTCATATACAATTACCTGGTTTTCTATTCTACTTTGATGTCTCAGAGGCAGCTGAAGCCTAATGTGTCCTGCCCCATCTGCTCCTGCTCCAGGGTTTCCCATCTCATTGCTGGCACCTGCATCCACCCGTTGCTCAGGGCAGAAACCTGGGGAGCTGTGAGCCTCAGATTATCATGGATTGGCCACTGCCATGACCTGTAGCCCTGGACTAAGAAGCCAGCATAATTTCTCCTCTGTAGGCCTGAAGTGGGCTCTGAACTGGTCTCCCTGCCTCCATGGTTGTTTCCCAGTTACACTGGTTCACACTGTAGACAGAATGATCCTTTGAAACAAACAAAATAGTGCACCTGCTTAAAATCCTTTCACGGCTTCCCATGGCACTTTCAACAAAATCCCAAACCCTTAACCTGGCCTATGAGACCCAATATCTCTGGCCCTGGAGAACCTCTCTGGCTCATCCTAGGTCACCTTCTGCTGTTTACCACACTCTGGCCACATGGGCATGAATGTTATTAATTAAGTAAGCTCAGCTCTTCCCCACCCCAGGGCTTTGGTCCTGTGGTTCCTGGCCCAGAATGTTATTTTCCTTCTCATTGAATGGCTAATTCCTTTTTTTTTTTTTTTTTTTTTACATTTGGCTTAAATGTCACTCCCTGAGGACTGCAATTCCTGGCACTCCCAGTCTACATAATCACACCCCCCACATCCGCCATCACACCATCATTCTGTGGTTCTGTCCTATAGCTGTCTGTACTTTTGCATGCTACTTCCTCTTACATTGTGCTTTATCTATGTATGTGCCTATTTTTGGTGGTGTGTTTTTCTCTCTACTAAATTATTCCATGAAGACAGAAGTGTGTTGTTTTTGTTTACAAGCTTCTGTCTTCTAGGAATCCGGAATTGAGAATCAGAATGAATCAGCCTCAGCCGATCTCAGCGCCATTGAAGACAAGTCCACATGGAGCTGTGGGAATGAGTTTCCTGTGGGACAGAAAGATGTGGGGAAAGCAAGCTGAGAAACCCACAGGGAGACAGACACTGACCCAGAGATGAAGAGCACACACCTAGATGGAGACTCAGAGAGGCAGACATTCTCCTGCCTGCTCTGGGATTCTTCCTTATGACGTCTCAGGATGCTCACACAAATCCCCTTTTACCCTGGGCTAGGCTGAGGGCATTTCCATTCCCTGAAATGGAAATCCATCATTGGCCTGGTTGGAGATGGAGACAGACAATGGGAAGAAAGGCTCTCTAGCAATTAAGCAAAGAATATACATCTTGAATAAATGCTTACAACTGACCCAGTGGCAAATTTCAGGAGCTGGGCCATGAATCTTACCCATGACTTCATTTGCCTATATTTGGCTTTGGAAGGCACTTCCCTGGTCTAAGGTCTCTTGAACCATCTTCACGTTGGATTGTGGCTGTGGGTCAGAGCAAGGCCAAGGCTCTGACTGGCTCAGACACCTGTCATTTAACAGCAGAGTGAAATAGAAGCGCTGGAACATGCTTTCTCTCTTTGCAGCTGCAGCATGTGCAGAAGCTGTCCAGGGCAATGATGAAGTTCAAGTTTCTTCCTTTGAAGGACAGGGCTCGGCTAATGTGACACATCCTTCCTGAAAATGATGCATTTCTAGGTTTCTGGCTTCAGGATATGTGATTTCTGCAGGGTAAACATGGCCTTAAAGGGGGAAAAATGGTTCTGCTTAACTATGCAGAGAATTCCCAGTAGTTCCTTTAATTTGGTTTTCTGAATAGGGCACATTTGCATTCACTGACTTGTGGTTTTTTAGACTAGCAAATGCATCTCTCTCTTCTCTGTGTTTCATTAAATGATTAGGTGATCTCCAAGCTACACTAACATTAGCCAGTACCCTTGAGATTTGGAGGCAAGTCCATCTAGTCAGTTTGTTTCTTTTTCTTTATAATTTCCCTCCCACATCTTTTTTTCATTTTAAATCCTTTCTGTCAAATGAGGACTGGGGCTCACAAATGTGTGTAGGCACGTGTGTGTGCATGCAACATGCAAGGCAACAGGGTGGGAATAGGAGAGGAGAGAGGGAAAAGTATACTAAATCTTGCTTAGGATAAAAAGATTGCCTTGGTCTCCAGCTGAAATTAGCAAAAGGGAAGGAGGTGAATATTGTTATTTTACAACTTAATTTTTTATTCTTAGCACATCACATAATACCTGGGTGTTAGCGACACATGTGACCAAATGGCTGCTCCCCCATCAATGAGGAGAGGCAGTTCTGAGCAGGGAGTCTGTCACTGCCATGGTCACATGGCCCATGGACCCCACCCATGGATGAGTGAGGCTGAGACAGGGTGTTGGCTGGGGAATTCCCATTCCAGACTGCTCAAGTGAGTGAACACAGGACAGGGAAATTCTCCATACTCCAGCAGCAAGCCGGGATATTCAGGTTCACCTATGCAGTTGTACATTTTGTTTGTTTCAATCATTTCCAACTATAAATATGGCAGACCAGGAATTGTTGGTTGGGAATGAATTGTAAGTAAAGGGTTGAAGCTGCCTCCAAAGAACTCTGAAATTTGACAGAATTTCCTAAAAATGCAATAAAGATTACAAAATAACCCCACAATGCTCTAAAATTACTACTGGGCAAGACAATCATTTTTAATCAAATGACGTTTGCATCCACATTGTCCTTTTGATTCCTTTAAGTCAGTTTCTTAGAGGTAGAAATCCTGGCTTTGAGACACAATTTTCCCACCCAGCTTGGGCAAGTTGCAACATTGCTAAGCCTTCCTTTTCTGACATACCTACTTCATCTGGCTGGTAGAAGCATTTGATGACACAATACATATGAAAGTGTTTTATAAACTGTGAACTATGAAGATATTATTGTTTCTCCTCTAAGCTACTAGCAACTGTTTTCAGCAATGGCTGATCAAAACAGCGAACAATTAGCTAGGTGCAGCGGCTGATGCCTGTAATCCCAACACTTTAGAAGGCTGAGGTGGGCAGATCACCTGGGGTCCAGAGTTTGAGACCAGTCTGGCCAACATGGTGAAACCCCATCTCTACTAAAAAAATACAAAATTAGTCAGGCTAGTTTTCTAGTGGTGGCAGAGGTTAGGAGGAAGTCAACCACGAGCAAGGATGCTGGGTGAGCCAGGGTGGGGTGTGTGCTGCAAGAAAAAAAGGCTCACTCAGAAGGACAGCACAACAATGTGTTGGCGCACGCCTGTAATCCCAGCTACTCAGGAGGCTGAGGCAGGAGACTTGCTTGAACCCGGGAGGTGGAGGTTGCAGTGAGCTGAGATCGTGTCACTGCACTCCAGCCTGGATGACAGAACGAGACTCTGTCTCAAAAAACAAAAACATAAACAAAAAACAATGAACAATTGAAAATGGTCCAAATGCCAGCAATAAGATTTGCTAAGGAAATTATGCTACATCCATAGGATAGAATTATCTGCAGGCATTAAAAAAGACAGCAATGTTTATCTATTGACATGGGCAGTTCATCTAAGTACATTATAAAGTAAAAAAGTAAATTATAAATATATTATATATTATATAAGTATAATACATTAAGTTAAAAAGTTGATCTAAATACATTATTAAGTAAAAAGTATATTTTTCTAAAATAAAACAATATTAATTAACATTTGTATTAAAAGATGTCTGAAACAATTTATATAAAAATGTGCTCTTTTCTAGAATAATATGTATCACTAATGAATATATATAAAATATATATTACATAACATATTGTATATATGTGTGTGTATATATACACATATAAATGGGGAGAGTGTGGTTTGGAATTTAGATACACCCATTGTTTAAAAAAGAACGTAATTTTCTCTGCCCTAGAAAACTTGGTGGTCACAGAAGGATAGGATACTGGCAGCTTGGAAGGCTGAAGGAAGAGACTTCATGGGAGAATGAGACCTAAGGAATCTCTAGTCCCTAGGTACCTGGAAATCCATACACATCCCCCTGACCAGCCAAAGTCCCAGTTGGGAAACCATGTGGATATTGCCTACAATATGCACCCCCTAAACCCTTGCCCCCAGCCCCTTCTCCCTCTGCCAGGACCACAGACCTTTCCAGGTGTCCCAGAGCCACTTGGGACCTTATGAACTCAATAAACAAGTGAGCAGCTTCTTCTTGTGGGTTTCAAATGAACGTATGGCAGGACCATCTTCAGACCTGTTGAAATAGCTCAACATCCTGCTAAGTTATGCTGCCAGGAAAGAGACTGGCCCAACTGGTTGGCTGCGGCCCCTTCAGTAGAACTTTCTGTCACTTGTTCCAGGCTTGGCATGAAGCACAGCTGCAATGTTTTGCCACTTTTCCTTGAACTTTGTTACCTTTTCATTTAATGATTGCCAGCCTCATGGGCACTCCACTGTGCATGGAGTTGGGTATGGAGGAGTGAGATGGGTGCAAATATATGTCAAAATGTCTCTATCCTCAATGACTTTATGGTCTAGCAGACGAGAAGAATATATAAGCAATGAATTATGAGTCGAGATAAGATGAAAAAAAGCTAAATTGGGCTCTGAATCGGAAATGACTCAGAGCAGGATCTTTGATCTCAATCTCCTGATTAAACAAAGAAATATATCAGTTCCTCCATAATGATTCCATACTTATGTCAGTAGTTTGAGAAAGAAGTTTAAAAATCAACGGCTGAAGAGACTCTTAATGTTTAACTCCCTGCAAATATTTTTCTGAACAGATATTATGACTCTTTTTTTTTTTTGAGGCGGAGTCTCACTCTGTCACCCAGGCTGGAGTGCAGTGGCGCGATCTCAGCTCACTGCAAGCTCCGCCTCCTGGGTTCATGCCATTCTCCTGCCTCAGCCTCCCGAGTAGCTGGGACTACAGGCATCCGCCACCGCGCCCAGCTAATTTTTTGTATTTTTAGTAGAGACAGGGTTTCACCGTGTTAGCCAGGATGGTCTCGATCTCCTGACCTCATGATCCGCCCGCCTTGGCCTCCCAAAGTGCAGGGATTACAGGCGTGAGCCACCGCGCCTGGCCATGACTCTTTTCTAGTATATGTAATCAATACTCTTTTCAAATAGCTTTTGTGAAATTTGCTAGAATGATTCACCTAGAATGTTCCTAGCCCCTTTCTATCAGAGCTTGGGGAGCACCTCTCCCTGCCCTCCACAGGATAGCTCTGCAGGGGATCTTAGGTTGAACTTCTTGCAAACTGGTCATTTTGATGTAAAGAATTGGTGTGAAGGGAGGTTGAGGCAGGAGAATCACTTGAATCTGGGAGGCAGAGGTTGCAGTGAGCCGAGATCGCGCCACTGCACTCCAACCTGGGCCACACAGCGGGACTCCATCTCAAAATAAATAAATAAATAAAATAAAAGAATTGATGTGAATGGTCCCTTTCCTCTGATAGTGAGCCCCCACTTTCCTATCTGCAATGCAGTTTCTTCTAAATGAAATAGTGTGATCATTTTAAAAATTCAGGCCTGGGAGGCCAAGCCGGATAGATCGCTTAAGCCAGGGAGTTTGAGACCAGCCTGGGCAACATAATGTAACCTTGTCTCAAAAAACAAAAAAAGAAAAAAGAAAATTAGCTGGGGATGATGGCACGCATCTGTACCCTCATCTACTTGGGGGTCCCAGGCATGAGAGTCACTTGAGCCCAGGAGGCAGAGGTTGCAGTGAGCAGAGATAGTGCCATTGCACCCAGCCTGGGTGACTGCAGTGAAACCCTGTCTCAATATATAAATAAATAATAATAAAAAAATTTTAGGTCTGTGTCTTTTTTTTGTTTTTCACATCAGGGTCCAACCACAGAAAGTTGGGGACAGTGCCAAAATGGGACTATCCAAATGGGCTTCCATGTGCGACTCAAGTCTGTATTCTCTTCACCTCTCAGCAATGAAAACCTCATGATGCCTAGAATGCTGTCAAGGGGAGGTGCTGGTGGCAGGGAGTGTGACTGCCCAGGCTGGCTTCTCTGGAAGCAGAGGCTAAGAGTCTGGGGTTCAAATGTGTATTAGGGATCAACCTCCATACAAAGAAGGAGGGGGACTGGGCAGAGGAAGGAGCCGAACCTAGATGATGCTGGTCTCAGAAAACCCAGGCCACCTGGGAGAGCCATGGAGCTAGGGCTGCACCATGCTAGCCAGCGATGGATCCCGGCCTTGCTCAGCCACCAGGCACAGCTGCCCTGGGAAGTTGTGACCTCCAGCGAGGGAGCAGCTCTCTACAGCTGAGGCTGACCTTGAAGTTGTGGACAGCTAGAGGCTGTCTGCTGAGCACACTTCCCACGGCTGGGCTACAAGTCCTTCCTTGACCTGTGGCACATCTTTGTGTCGACCACAGGAATGAACATGGTGGGGGCCTCAGAGGTCTCTGCTTCCTGAGCTGCTGCCTCTTGCAGCATACAGGTAGATGATATTCAAGGTTTATGTGCTCGATGCTATAGCTGCTCTGTGATTTCTCTGGATGCACCCTGAAGCTACTTGCTCCAGGGTGTGCTAGGACCAGAACCTTCCAGGGCTGCACAGTCCCACATATATGGGAGTACTTTTCCAGAATTGCTGTGTTAAATTCAAATGACTTCATTTCTTTCATCAATATGAATCTCAGCTGATTCCCTTCAAACTCCCTCCCGCACGCTTAAATGGAGGCTGTTCGCTCAAGGACAACACAAAAGTAAGATTTTGTTTATATCCAAACTCTAAACTCTAACATCACAAGAAGCATTCTCAGGGTGTCCACCCCATGGGGGGATGTACAATCAACTCACATTCATTCATGTAGTATGTGCTGACTTAAAACCCAATGACAATTTAATGCAACTCATATTACGCACGTGTTGTGTACTGGGTAAGGTACAGTGTTCGGTTCCCTGGAATGTAGAATGCACATAATTACCCTCTTCTGAGTTAACAAACAACCCCAGGTAAAGGTAAATAATCAACAAAGTGAACCAAGGATTATGTATTAAAAGAATTTTGGTGTTTTGCTGATCATATGCCCAGTGGGGTTTGGAAGGTTGCACAACGGCATTGCTAAACATTCCAATGCCACATTACCACGAAAACACAAGAGCGTCACAAGGTCCAGAAAGACTCCTCGTGTGGACATTGCTTCTTTATTTGCCAGGAAGCAGTTTAGCCTGAGCAGTTCTTTTATGATGGCAGGAAGTTGAGGGCAAAGTAAATCTGGCAGACAACGAGCCCTGGGTCCAGCTGCACTCTTAGGATAAGACAGGCTGTGAAGAGGGCCCTGTGGCCAACTTCCCGATGAAGCTGTTGGCACAGAAGAGAAGGGGAGCAGAGATCCTGGCTGGCTGCTTTTGTGGGAGTGCCTGAGCCGTTTTTTTTTTTTTTTTTTTTGAGATGGAGTCTTGCTCTGTTCCCCAGGCTGGAGTGCAGTGGCACGATCTCACCTCACTGCAACCTCTGCCTCTCAGGTTCAAATGATTCTCCTGCCTCAGCCTCCTGGGTAGCTGGTATTACAGGTGTGCACCACCACCCTTTGCTAATTTTTGTATTTTTTATAGAGATGGGGTTTTGCCATGTTGGCCAGACTGGTCTTGAGCTCCTGGCCTCAAGTGATCCGCCCACCTCAGTCTCCCAAAGTGCTGGGATTACAGGTGTGAACCACCACGCCCAGCCCTGAGCAGCTAGCTATCTTGATAACATCTGCCACCCAAGAGGACATTCATTTTGCCAATTTTATTGTCACCAACGACATAATATTTACTCTTGGAAGTGATAATACTAGGTGGATCTACTCTCTTCCTACATTAAATGGGAAGTTGATATAATCAGTGAAGCTGCTATAAGCTTTTTTGGATAGCAGAGAGTGTAGACCTGGTGAGACAGGCCAAGGCCTTCAGATCTGAGCTTAACAGAGCCTGCCTGTGATGACTAGTGACAGGTGTTTGCACACCATTTTCCACGGGCCTATTTGGACCGTGCACACGCAACAGATGCCAATCACGTAACGATCATACACAGCTGGGAATAGACCCACTCGTACAAAATGGATCCAGTGGTGATGGTGTCTCCCCTTTCTCACCTTCATAGCGACGCTTTCAGAGATTCATTAAAGTTTGTTGAGTTTTGATAGTTGAAACTTAAAAAAACAACAATGCATTTACACTTCATTTACAGTTTCAAGGTTTCCCAGAGTTTAAAAGAGTTTTGAATAACTTTAATTGCCAAAGTGTTACAACTCAAAAATAGACCTAGCAAGTTTGCTTGGCAGTAAGAACGCTGCTAATTTGACATATGCCCATACATTTTTGAGAGACAAATGTATTTTTAATCCATTTAGGTGCCAGGGGTACTCCAAGCCTGTACACATTTGAAGTAACGACAATCCCTATAGGTCAGTGTCCTCATTCATCAGAGGACAGCGGTCCCACCCCAGCTGATTTGACATTTTTTCCAGATACGGAATTTCGCTCTTGTTGCCCAGGCTGGAGTGTAACGGCACAATCTTGGCTCAATGCAACCTCCGCCTCCCAGGTTCAAGGGATTATCCTACCTCCCAGCTGGTTTGACTCCTCAGGCACACAGTTTGATGGTTAACCATAACATCAGATACTTGTTCTCCAATGGTTATCAGGGTGTGGAAACTGACTCAATAGCTCTCAAAAACTTAGCTGAGAGAAAGACTATACTTATGGAAGCTTGCCCCTAGTGTATGTATCAGAGATAGCTCATTAAATACTGTAAATTTACCCCTGTCTTGAGGCAGATCAAAAGAGCCTCACATTTTGGCCACATTATTTTGGACTATGCTTCGTGTTAAGATTTTTCTGAACTCTGAGGCATTGTGGAGAACAGGAGCCCCAGGAGACTGTATTTTGCCATAGAGGTGTGTACAGTGAAGAATTAACTTTATCCCAACAGAGATCCGGACTTAGTCCCAGCTCCTGGAAGGGAGTCTCTAAACCTCCGGAATTCCCCAAGTGATCTGAGTGTCTTAGTTATTCATGATAGAGCCCCCGGGGCCACACCTGATTGTTTATGCTAACCATTTGACTCTGGGAGAGTTAGCCTTGCCAGAAAGACCAAACATATCATTAGCCAGAAACAAGATACGGTCTTGATCGGAGGGCAAATTGTGTGGCACGCTCAATTAAAAGAAAAGGCAGACAGATTGTAAGGGGGCTCTTCTGGAAACTTCCCCAACAGCAAAGCTCAATGAGAACAACCTGGGATTTTAAATCCAGACCTGAGTTCACAACTCTAGTTATGCTTCTTATAAGTGGTGTGATGTTGGGTGGGTCTCTGGAGTTTCCATCTTCTCATCTGTAAAGTGGGGATGGTAATACTAGGGTCACTGCAGGATCAAATGAGATCAGGTGGGGATGGCTCCCAGCGCAGCCTGACACATGGTAGGATGTTAGGTCTCTTGGAAACTAGAATAACATGCCACCACCACCTGGTGGCAAAATTTGGAACTGCAAACAAAAGTCTCCAGAAGAAAGCAGTTTTAAGATGGCTTGCCTTCTACATTCGACTTGATTAAATAACAGTAAGTAGGCCGGGCGCGGTGGCTCACACCTGTAATCTCAGCACGTTGGGAGGCCGAGGCGGGCGGATCACCAGGTCAGAAGTTCAAGACCAACCTGGCCAATATGGTGAAACCCCGTCTCTACTAAAAATACAAAAATTAGCTGGGCGTGGTAGCGGGTGCCTGTAGACCCAGCTACTCGGGAGGCAGAGGCAGAAGAATCGCTTGAACCCAGGTGGCGGAGGTTGCAATGAGCCTAGATCACACCACTGCACTCCAGTCTGGGTGACAGAGCAAGATGCTGTCTCAGAAAAGAAAAGAAAAGAAAAGAAAAATACAAAGAAAAAAGACGACGATGAAGAAGAAAACCCAGCAAATATAAAGATGGATACAAACTGGGGAATTTGGATAAAGAGGCAAGGATGGGGAGGGATTCTACTCAGGGAGAGTAGCATGATCAAAAACACAGATTGGAACTATTATGCTGAATTTCAGGTTGGGGGTGTACAGCAAGGAGACAAGAGGAGATCTGGCGTTTCTCACATTGTCATAAACTCTGCACAAGTAGACAATGTACAGGGATACTGCTTGATCCAAGGGTGTGGCCTTGTATGACATGACCCCTATATCTAGGCTTTATAAATCCTTAGCTTTTCCAGAAAAGTGCTTTTTTTGTGGTTGCCCAAGGAGAATGCTATAGTCATTCTAGCAATGGTGGTCAAGGCCTCCACTAAGGGGGGTGTGCTGATGGTCTGTGGATTCTGCAGGAGCTGCACTGGGAATATAGATTTCTCCATTCCTGATAACTGAGCAACTATATTTGACTACTCCGGTTTTCACTGGTTGGTCAGGGACCAATGAGGTGGTTCCTGATTCCCCTCAGTGGAAACCCAAAGGGATCATTGGGAAAATCTTGGGGTATACACAGTGGACACCCCATAACTTCAAACAGAATCATGAATTCATGCCGCTTGAGGGTTTGACTGATGGAAAGTGACTAATATCACGTACAGGGTAGTTCTGGGCTCTGTAGCTTTCTCTGAGTAAAAGACAGCGTGCGTTGTACACCATGCACTAAAGGTCCTCCTGCATTGCTCACTGCTTTGTAAAGACTTCTGCTTTCCAAAGGCATTGGGCATGGCTAGGGTGGATGGTTTTCCTTTACTGACTCCCCTGTGCCAGCAGGCTAGCTGAGGCAATGTGACCTAAACAGTTATTGCTGTGATGCTTGCTGTTCATAACTGGAACTAACCCCAACCTTGGACTCATCACCCTGTGTTCTAAAGATATGAGATCACCCACTTAGAGGGAAATGTTAAATAAATGCACTCATGCATATGTGCACCCCTGTACACATGCACACAAATGGACCTTGGAAAGCCACAGAAAAATGAACTAAGATAAGTAAAGTAACTTTGTTTGAACTTGAGCAGAGCTGGCAGGTTCTAGGTGCAGCAGATAAGCAGGGACAGCCAGAAGGACTTGGCAATCTTCTTATCCCTCCTCCAAAGGCAGCCCCTTTCTCTTATCTTTTTTTCTACAGAATGCCAAGAGGGCTTCAGAGGAGCTCCCTCCTGCACAAAAGATTTCAGACTTTTAACTGATGCCTTCTTGGTGAGCTGAAGAGGTGGCCACATGTGCTGCCAGCCGTCTCTGGTCCTAGTAAATCCAATCTGAGCCTGGGGTGATCAAGGCCATGTGCAGCAAATCCTTAGCTAATATGTCATGACCTGGCAAAGTCCTGGCAAACCGACCTTTGGGCCTGTGTGGGTCACTGGCAGAGGGTTTTGGTGAGCTGGGACCTCTGCTGACCTTGGCCGCTGTTCGGTCTAAGAGAGCTGAGAGCCCCAGGCTTGTGGTTTTTTTTCTTTTTTCTTTTTTTTTTTTTTCTTTGAGACGGAGTCTTGCTCTGTCGCCCAGGCTGGAGTGCAGTGGCCGGATCTCAGCTCACTGCAAACTCCGCCTCCCGGGTTCATGCTATTCTCCTGCCTCAGCCTCCGGAGTAGCTGGGACTACAGGCGCCCGCCACCTCGCCCGGCTAGTTTTTTTTTTTTGTATTTTTTAGTAGAGACGGGGTTTCACCGTGTTAGCCAGGATGGTCTCGATCTCCTGACCTCGTGATCCGCCCGTCTCGGCCTCCCAAAGTGCTGGGATTACAGGCTTGAGCCACCACGCCCGGCCTTTTTTCTTTTTTAATTTTAATATAATATATATAACATAAAATTCACCATTTTAGCCATTTTCAGCATACAATTTAGTAGCATTAGGTACATTCACAATGCTGTGCAGTTATCATCACTATCCATTTCCAGAGCTAGTTTCATCGTCTCAACATGAAACTCTGTTCCCGTTAAGCAGAAATTCCCCTCATTCCTCCTTCCCCACAGCTCCAGGAACTCCATTCTACTTTCTGTCTCTATGGGTTTGCCCATTCTGAGGATGTCATATGAATGGTATTATGCAATATTTGTCTGTTAGTGATTGGCTTATTTCATTTAGCACAACATCTTCAGGGTTCATCCATATAGCATGTGTCAGAATATCATTACTTACTGAGGCTGAATCCTCTTCCATTGTTTGTATATATATTACATTTTGTTTATCCATTTTTCTATTAATGGACATTTGTTTTTTTTCCACCTTTTAGCGAATGTGAATAATGCTATACAAGTATCGATTTGATCTCCTGCTTTCAGCTCTCTGGGGTACGCACAGGATTGCTCGATCATACGGTAATTTTAGGTCTAACTTTTTTGAGAAACGGATCCAGTGTTTTCCATCTGCAGAGGCTGCTCCATTTTTACATTCTCACAAGCAATATATGAGGATTTCAATTTATCCACATCCTTACTGACATTTATTTTCTGTTGTTGTTTTTCTAATAACTATCCTAAGTGTGTGAGGTTTGTGCGTTTTTATTCTTTCCCCCTTGTCTCTTTCTCAGTGTCTCAGGTTTCAGGAGAACTGTGACCCATGCAGGGGGTTTGAGTCCTGGTGGAAGCAGAGACCCTGTCATCCTGAGAATCGTCCCTTGGGGGAAACCATCCTTTTCTAAAGCAGAATTTCTCAACAGTGGAAATACTGACATGTTGGACCAGGTTCTTTCTTGTCCTGTGCACTGTCGCAGTGGTCCCCAACCTTTTTGGCACCAGGGATCAGTTTTGAGGAAGACAATTTTTCCATGGACCAGCAGGGTGGGATGGTTTTGGAATGATTCAAGAGCACTACATTTATCGTACCCTTTCTTTCTATTATAATAACGTTGTCATGTTAATGAAGTAATTATACAACTCACTATAATGTAGAATCAGTGGGAGCCCTGAGCTTGTTTTCCTGCAACTAGACGATCCCATTTGGGGGTGATGGGAGACAGTGACAGGTCATTTCAGGCATTAGATTCTCATAAGGAGCACACAACCTGGATCCCTCACATGCGCAGTTCATAGTAGGATTCATGCTCCTATGAGAATCTAATGCCGTGTCTGATCTGATAGGAGATGGAACTCATGCAGTGATGCAAGTGATGGGGGATGGCTGTAAATACAGAGAAAGCTTCACAGGCTCGCCTGCTGCTCACCTCCTGCTATGTGGCCTGGTTCTGGTCCATGGCCTGTTAGGTACTATGGTAGCTGAGGACCCCTGCACTGTAAGATGTTTAGCAGCATCACTGGCCTCTATACACCAGATGCACCCCTGCCCAGTCATGATAATCGAAAGTCTCTCCAGACATTGCCAAATGCTATACCAGTCCCCATTTGAGGACCACTGTTCTAAGTCCTGACTAGCTAGAGTCAGCTTAGCATATCAAGAGGTAGGGGCTGCTCCAGATCCCTGGAGCTAAGCGTTATATGCTCCAGTTCCAATTTCCTCAGCATCTCAGTTTAGTTTAGTGTCTTCCCTCCATCATCTAAAAGTTGAGTTCAAATAGAGCTAATTTGTTGCCAGGGCACAGAAGACTGGAGTAAATATTTGTGCAGTACCAGTAGGGGGCACTGTTGATCAAGAAAGGCTCAAGATGGAAGGGGTGTGTATGTGTACGCGCGCGCGTGTGTGTGTGTGTGTGTGTGTTTGTGTGTTTGCAGGCTTGAGAGGGGGAGCTTTAAATGAGCAGTTGGTGCTCAAAAAACTCAGGTTCTTATATCTTAAAACCTCTGATAATCCAACACCAGCCTCATCCCATCCATGGTCCCCATACTGGCACCAGCCACACTCTTTTCATGGTACAGGTTTTCTTTCTGTGACATCTGCCTCCCTTCAAGGCTGATCTTGAAGCCCACAGTGAAATTTCACCAAAGGAATAAAAATGCTCAATCTAAAATAACTCGGGAGCATTTTCCCTCAACCCTGCCAAGTCTACAGACCTCCTAGATATCCAGCCCTGACCACACTGTCTGATTTCGAAGGACAGTAGCACCAGATGCTCTGCATCCGCCTGCAGCCATGTGCTTTACCGACAATCAGGATCCATTTCCACCTCATGCTGAGCTCCTCTCAACATTGCAAGAGAGGAGAGGCCCCAAACTGTCCTCCCATGTTTCTTAGAGTTGGGATCCTGGTGCAGTTGAGATGGTGCCATTGAGCTGAATTTGCTGGAGCAATAGAGAAGCAGGCAGAGGCCATCTGCTTACACTGTGGCTGTTGGAAGCAAGGTCAGTCAGAGGCGAATGTTTGTGGTGGCTCAACTGCATGTCTGGGTGTCTGGTCTTCACTTCAGAGGTGTGAGGCAATTGCGTGGTGCCTCACACGATTGTTTGATGTAATAACAGCTCCCTGAGCTATGGATCACAGCTAGGGTAATCTGATCTAGAAACCAATCATCCAAAGGTAACCCCTTTGCTTCTGCTCGCCCCATAATTATAAGGGTGCCTGATTCCCCATCTTCAATCCCTTTTGGCTAGAGTTCTTCTGTTTCTTGCATCAACCCCTGACTGACAAAATGCTGTTCGCTCACACACACATACACACATCTTAACATGGCCCAATCTCCCTTCTCATGCTGTTTATTCAAATTTGGGAAGTAGTTGTTGATCTGAGGGGTAGAATGGGCTAAGTGCTCTCAGGAGTTGACATCCAAAAGACTCTTCTATTGATCTTGTCTCAGGAAAATGGACTCTGACATTCAGGGACAACACTCACAGAACAATATAAAGTCAATAAGTGAATAAATAGTTACTAAGTTGTGCAGTGTTGAATACCACCAATGGCTCTAGGCAGTCAAAAGGTATGGGATTGATGGAGTTACTTCTTTCATACAGGTTTGACCTAGTCTTGAAGGACAGGTCAACCCTGGGTAGGTGAGGAGAAGGGAAGTGGTAGGCAGATACGAGAAGAGACAGAGGCAGAGAGTGCTGTCTGTAAGGGTCAAAATCCTGGATTGATGTCCTCACTCTGCCACCTCTTCTAGTGGGGTCAATGATTTGACCTCTGAAAGCCCAGTTGACTGCATTTGAAAAACATGAAAACCCTGCGGGGTCGTTGTGAGGATCAAATGAGATTAAAAAAATCTATCCTAACCTATGCATCTGCATCTATCTCTACCTATAGAGGTAAGTATCTATTCTCTGGATATCATAATATGCTGCACAGACAGAGACTAGATCTTCTCTTTTTGCCCCTGGGGACCCAGTGCCTCACTCCCATGCCCTTTTCTGACTCTGGGAAGCTGGTGTGAACGAACAGCCTCCAGAGGTTCTCTCGCCTTCTCACTGCTGGGTGGGTTTGGCCAGTGGGAGGTTTCCACAGGAGAATGGAGGGTGAGAGGAAAGAGATCAGGCTTATTTCCCTGGTTCCTCCCTTTCTGCCATACCGTGTTCCTCGACCCAAGACCACAGCTTCTGGCTGGAGCTGTCTATCCCCTGGAGCTTTGGCTAGATCTCCACCTGGGTTGTGGGAACCGCTTCAGGTCTCAGGCAATAATGGCTCCCACTGTTGCTAACTCTGAGGTCCCGCTCCATCCCTTGCTGGCTCCCTATACTCCTCCCACACTACTTGTACATAGTCCCTGTAATGAATTTTCTTTGAACATCCCTTTGGAATGTGTCTGTTTCTTGCCATGATTCTGGTTGAGAGAAAATACAAGCTTCTGTGTTCAAATTGTCCTCTCTCCTAGGAATCTGTAATGGTCCCTTGTTGTTTAATAAGGCCAAGTCTAAATTCATTTTAATAGCATAAAAATACAATTAAGAAAGCAAATCCATATTACATGATTTACGGATTATCCTATTACTGCTCCAGGCAGCCATGTGCGTAATGGAGATGTTAAGCCTGAGATTGGGCATGGGGGTCAGTAGGCGTGGCGCACAGACATGCCTCCATTCGTTTCATTTCAGCTATCTCCTTCTGAACCAGGTAATCACTTCGAGAATACCTCTCCTTCCCTTTCCTTTCTTTTCCTTTCCTTCATTTCTGTGCTCCACTTTTTCTTTTCCCTTCTGAAATCCAAAGGTAAACACAAAAGGAGAAGGCATGTTCTTATGTGAAAGGCAAACATGGTGAACCATTGGAAAATTTCTTAGTCATTAAAGCCCAGTGGTTCATTGGGCAGCTAACCTTCCAGAGGATGGCAGCAACAGGTGACTCATGTGGACAACAGGAAGCCAAGACAGGGAGAAGGGTTGGGGATGGACAAGTTCCAGGGAGACTGTAGGTCTAATTCTGACTCAGTGCCCAACTGGCTTGACCACACTCTCTCTCTTACCCCCAAGGTGAAGGGTCAGAGATTAAGACTCCATTTTCATGAACTGATGGCAACACCTTTTGCAAATATAGGTGTTTCACACCTATGGTGACTTGAAGTGATATTAATAAGATGACGAGGCAAAGTACAGAACTGATTCACATGTGCTGGATAAACAGCTGAAGACATTTCCCTTTTGTATCTGGAAAGCAGGTATGGCAGGTCTGAGAAGTCAGCTCCCTGAACTTGGTTCCTTTTGCTCTCCGAGCTATGATGGGATTTAGCTCTCTATATTGTGGCTGGGCCCTTAAAAGCAGAAAGAATTCACTTCTTCCTGCAATGCTGATCCCTGAGAATGGGAATTTCCTACCTGAAGTTAGCATTTAGATCTACTTAACTACTTGATAAGGGATGCATTTCCTTCCTATCTCCATGTTTTCCTGCTGCTAACCAGAGCCTTCCTTAAGCATTTGGCTTTGGCTTCTTTGCCACTTTTGCTGAGGTCTATTGTTTTCTAATCAGGAAAAAATTTTCAAGAAAATGGCAGCTCCTCATAGACCCACAACACCTCAGCTCTTCTCTGGTTCATTCAGACCTGAGCGTTAAGCACATACTGTAAGCAGAGATTGTGCTCTGTCCATTCAACAAATACGTATTCCCTGTGTGCCATATGCCAGATCTGCAAAAGGCACGGAGGGTATATAGTTAGGGTGACACAGTTTCTGCCCTCAAGGAGCTTAGTACCGAGGGGGGAAGACTGCCAATTACACTACAATGTGATGAATGATAAGGTGGGCATTCCAGAATGCAATGGGGGCATTAGGAGGGGAAGGTGGCCCACTCTTGGGATGGGTGCAGTGCAGTGGTCATACTTGCCGAAAGAAATCAGTCCAGGCAGGGGAAACTGCATGTACAAAGTCCTGGAGATCATCCTGAATACTCATTACACAATGCCAACAAAGTTGTGTGATCTTGCTAGGGCATGAAGTTCAAGGGCAGAATAGCAAACTATGAGGCAGAGTCAGTAAGATGAGGCAAGCTCACACATAGCCTTGCAAACTGCATGAAGGAGATTTAACTTTATCTCACTGACAGTGGGGGAAATCAACGGAGGCGTTGGCATGGGTGTGATGTGATGTCACGAAGGTCCCAGCTGAGATGTCACATGAAGGTAATAACCATAATGATGATTATGATAATTATTAGTATTGGTGGTAACTGTAACGTGTGGAAGGAAAATGTCCCTGATTGAGGAGGTGAACTGAGACAAAAAAGGCCAGCTTCCAGGTTTATAATAGTATGGGAGCCTGTGATCATGTTCACTAGTAACCGTTCTAGGAATTGTCCTAAAGAGAAAAGGCAAACAGAACTGCAGGCACAAAGATATTAATGAAAGCATTATTTGTATAAACAAAAATGTGGGAATATTCAAAATTTGCAATAAAAAAAGGAAGAGTAAATCAATGATATTACATGCCTAAAATGAAATACTAAGTAGCCATTGACATAGAGTCATCAGAGACTTTTTTTAAAGACAAGGCAAGATGTTTATGATATAAATGAAAAAGGCAAGATCTTACCTAGTGGGGAAGGGTGTGTGTGTGTGTGGTGTGTGTGTGTGTGTGTGTGTTTGAATTATATTCTAGTTTGTATTTCACATTTTAAAATATTTTATAATTTTATACCATGAAGATACATTTTCCTTTATCATAAAAAAATTACATGGGTGTGGCGGCACATGTCCTGGCTACTTAGGAGGCTGAGGTGGGAGTATCACTTGAGCCCAGGAGTTCGAGGCTACAGTGAGCTGTGATTGTGCCACTGTACTCTAACCTGGGTGACAGAGCAAGACCTCATCTCTAAAATAAAATAAAAAAAAAATTCATTGGAGTAAAAAATATTTTGATAACAATGACCACTATGAACTTCTTTACAATCACTCAGTTCTGAATCTCATTGATGGGCTGAAGAGGAGGAGCAGATATTCAGTAGAAAAGGGCGGGTACAGTTGTCCATACTGTTTACTTCTGCTTCCCTTCTGATTGGTCAATGCCCTGTCATACTGTGGCTAAAGATTTTGAATATCACCCCTGGAGAATAGTTTGTATTACCAAAAGCTTCATTTCCAAAGCAGCGTCTTCCTAAGAATGTATATGTAGTTTCTTTTTTTTTTTTTTTGACGGAGTCTTGCTCTGTCGCCCGGGCTGGAGTGCAGTGGCCGGATCTCAGCTCACTGCAAGCTCCGCCTCCGGGGTTCACGCCATTCTCCTGCCTCAGCCTTCGGAGTAGCTGGGACTACAGGCGCCCGCCACCTCGCCCGGCTAGTTTTTTGTATTTTTAGTAGAGACGGGGTTTCACCGTGTTAGCCAGGATGGTCTCGATCTCCTGACCTCGTGATCCACCCGTCTCGGCCTCCCAAAGTGCTGGGATTACAGGCTTGAGCCACCGCGCCCGGCCGTATATGTAGTTTCAGTGGGAAAGTCATGGGTTCTAATGCCGGTCCTGCTTCTTACCTACTGGGTGACCTTAGGCAGATGTTTTTAATCCCTCTGAGACTTACTTATAGAATGACAATAACCCCAGAACCAGTGTAGGGTGGTTGTGAGAATAAATGCATGTAGGTAAAAGCTTCTGGCACTAATGAGCAATTGATGACCTCGTCTGTCTCCATAGCATATCAGAGGTACCACATTCTTCATCGGTGGTTAGTCTTGTAGTCATGGGATTTCCAAGAAGCCCTTGCCCAACACTGAATTCACCATGTGTCTGTTATGTCTGCCTACTGTTTCAGGCTACCAAAAAGCTGTTGAGTATTTCTCTAAGAATTGCTGGTTTCATCATTGCTTTCCATGGTTCTCCTGGGCTGGGCCATTGTTGACGTGGAGCATTTGTTGGTTGACTCCACTCAGGTGCAGAAACTTTCCATCAATACTCACCACCAGCACACCTACAGCATGAACTTTTTAGGTGGTTTCTGACTGGGTGTGTGAAACATGTAAATATCCGTGAAAACAAAACTTTCCTGATATTTTTCCATCAAGGTAAAAACCAAAGCTACTTCTTAGTTTTCTTTCAACCAGAGCAAGATTTTCTGGTGGGGTTGTGATACTGCAGGAGGGGATGTGTGCATGAAGTGTTGTGATGACTGAATCCATTAAAACAGAGAATTCCAGTGCTCACTGATGGTCTAGCTCAAATTCCCCAAGATCAAAATTGGTTGTTCAGTTAGACAGAGCTCTTTTGTGTGTGTGCAGAGGGAAGTGTCCTGTATTAACCTATATAATTAACTTGCAGACAAGAAAAAGACTGCAAACATTTTTAAAAATGCATTTTATGTTCAATAAAAAAAATTTTTTTAAACCGGGAGTTGATCTTCAATGCTACCAAACACCTCTAGTAGGACACACGTCTGCAGTTAGTTTTTGTAGTGGTTCCAGGATGTGGTCTGATGTTGTCTGTAAAGAACGAGGTTTTTCTGGCTATGGGCCAAGCAAAGTTAACTAATAAAAGGGAGAAAAGTTGTCTTGTGTGAGCCAAGTTGATGTTGCTCAACAGGTATTTTTCTGAATTCTAAGGAAAAGAGTTGCCTTATTTTTTCCACTTCTGGAATCATGGAAAACCAGGGCTGGGGGTGAAATTGCGTGAGTCACAGCAGTGCATACAATTTTCATGTTGACTTTCAGATGTCAGCAATTCCTTTATCTGCATCATTTAACATTAACCAGGCAGTGTCCAGACCTGCCCAAACCCTGTGTATGTAAGATGTTGCCCTTCTGCACCTGACAGCTTCCAACTCAGAGAGCTGAGGGAAACGGGTCTCTGAGTCCTGGATATGTCCATCACGAAGCTGCTTAACAAAAGGCAGACACTTGGTGCCTTTGCACTTAGAGCCAAATCACTTCTGGGATGTGGGATTCCTAGCCTGCACCAGATTCTAATCTGGGAATTGGAAAGGGTCTTGTAGTATGGAAGGGGCAGGCATTCGAGGCAGGTGTCATGGGAGTGGAAGAGCTGGCTAGCAGCCTGACAACTGAGGAGAAAGGCAGAAAATCTAAATTCAGTACAATCTGTAATCCTGCATGGTGCAATCACTGACATTCAGTCCTGCTGGTTCTCTCTGGAAAAAAGCAGAGAATTTTATAATGTGTTTCAGAAAGGTGTCAACATTCTCATCAATATCAAGGAAAAATTATTTTTCTATTTTTAGATGACTGGTAATTATCAGATCCTGGGAGAAGGACAAGGCAAGATGACTGCCTGGGAAAGCTGGGCTTTTGTAGGAAGAAAAAGGAATTAAAAATGCAAGTTGGCTTCTAATAAGTGCCAAACAAATGATTTAGGGAGTAATTGCCTTGGAATTGAAAGAAATGAAAATATTTAGGGCTCCCCGAACCACCCGCTCCCAACATTGTATGACCAGCTTCCTAGGGAGGGAAAAGATATTTATTGGAAATATGATAGAACTGTCAAAAACCCGAGAAATCAATTACATAAATTGTGAAGCATAAGTCACAATGCTATTTGTTCAACAAGAGTGTAGAACTTACAATTTTTCATTAAGATAGAAAATAAGAACGCACTACTGCTTCATCCAAGAGAATCATGCACCCTCCCTGCCCCACGGTCCTCCTTGTTTCAATCATGCTATAACTGTGCAGGTGTTTTTGTTACTAACATTTGTCATTTGAAGTATATGAGAAGCCACTGGTCATCAGGTTAACTCAAGGGTGAATTTTATTTTTGCGTCTTCTGATAAGAACATTGGCCCTCATTTGTATTTAATGAGGCAATTAAACAGAGAAAATGGCCATGAGGAAAAGTAGATGATACGCCTCCATCAGGAGTCTACGATGTTGGCAGATCACTTTGTCAGAAATGTCAAGGACTGGCGTCATGGGTCTTGAAGGATTTAGGCAGGAAAAGAGACTAGGAAATTTTCCAGGGACCGTTATGAAAGACGTGGAGGTGTGCATCAGGAAACAGCTAGGGAAATAATGTGACTCAAGCAGAGGTTTCTCTGTAGGGACTTGGGGGGAATTGATCTAGGGTGGTGGATGACATGGTGGGATACCAACGAGTTGTTATTGTTTTGAGAAAATGCAGTCTTGGAGTGAGCTCCTTCAAAAGCAAAACTTGAGTGAGGAATTAGGTCCAAGTAGTTTACTGGGGCTGGGGAATGGGTAGGAGGCGGGAGAGGTGAGTCCAGGAAGCATGAGAGGCAAGTGGGAGAGTGGGAAAGCCAAGGAAGGGTGAGTGGATACGAGGATTATTACCAAGAGCCACCAGGACACAGTCCCACCAGGTCCTCGGAGAGACTTGAGGAACACGTCTCAGGATTGTCCCACTGAGGTATGAGGAAGCTGAGATTTTCATTCCAACTCCATCTCTTATTGGCTTAAAGGTTGCTCTTGGGGCTTTACTCCCTGGCACTTCTAGTTATCCCAGGAATGGATCCTGGTATGGGGCCAGAGGAAACCTTCAAGCAGAGGGAAACAGGCGCTGGAGGTGATTACCATCACCCTCTGTGGGAACTGTCGGCCAAGCTGCAGGTGACCTCCAGGTGGGCAGAGGAGATATGGGTGGGCCACCATCAAGCTTCCGCCATGTGTTCTTCCTGCATCCAAGCAAATGTCTAAGAAGAAGACATTGGTTTTTGTATCCCCAGTGGCCCCTTTCTCCCTGCTTCTGTGCTCATGTGTTTCCCTTCCCATCCCACCCACCAGAACCCCAATCCCTGTATCTTTCCAGGTAATTGGGTTGGGGTGAGGGCTCAAAGGAAGCTTTTGCTGTATAGCAGGTGATCAAGCAAGGGATGTTTAATTATGGAATTTCAGCTGATTGCAAAATAGGTTTTGGGGGAGACAGAGACAAACCCAGAAGTTTGGAATCACAGTTACTTTCCAGGATTCTGCCAGATGTCAGGTAACTCACTGCCCTGGAGAAACTGCAGGATTTTGTTCATGAACACATAGGACCATTTTATCTTCTAAAAGACTGAAATCCAGGAGACATTCTCCTGTCGACATTCAGAATTGCCACAACTGTTAAATGACAGTGACTTTAGATGGGTATCACCTCTATAAATTGAGGATAAGAAAAGAATAAAGAAGCTTTAAAAATATTAATTGGAAGAATTCATTTCAACAGGAGATCTTTCTTGCTCTTACAAGAGCAGCAAGAGAGCCCAAACTATCACAGAAACCATCAAACAAGCATGGAGTAAGTCATCCTACACCTGAAATTATGAAATTCTCTATTCTTGATGCATGCAGTTATCACCACGGCAACTGATTGTCATGGTCCAGAGCAGACAAGAATACAAACACAAAGAGAAGTGGCATGAGCGGATGAACTGTGATTCTGTCTCTATGCAAATAGTCTAAGTCAGAAAAATAAAAGGAAGAAAATCTCTTAACACAAAAGTAGAATTATGTAGGAATTGATTTTTCCCCCTCAGATAGCATTTCTTTTTACATAGATTATTTTTAAGTGATTTTTTTTTGCTTTGGTCTGGGGGGATGACAAGCCTGTTAGGGAATGGAATAATAAAAATCATAAATCTGGAAGGAGCTCAAGGGGTCACCTTGCTCAGCTTCTGGTTTTCAGGGAGAAGCGATCAGTAGCAATGATGGTCTGAAAGAGCCTGCGGGAAGGATGGTTCCAGTCTTTTTCAATATCCCAGCTTGCATGTTTTCACCCTCCAATAAGACAGTCCCTTCTTACATCAATTGTGTATCTCTGTCCTGAATTTTAAGTCTGTGCTTTATATTCTGTTCTCACTGACACACTGAGCACAGCCAGGTACCATGCATGCTATACTCTGCATTCTCGGTAATATATCTACCCTGGGTACTCAGGCTTTCTGGTATTCCTGAATCAGTAGCATTGGTCCTATGTGAAATTACTAAATAGAAGGGAGCGCG
The DNA here is from genome assembly GCF_009764315.1 of Trachypithecus francoisi. NCBI lineage: Eukaryota > Metazoa > Chordata > Mammalia > Primates > Cercopithecidae > Trachypithecus > Trachypithecus francoisi. Next base: position 24,571,870 of record NW_022681469.1, on the reverse strand, counting down.
GAATAATTGGCTGGGGTGGAATTGCAGACTGCAAGTTGTCTCCCCAAATTCATGACAGTTACTAAATTCCTAAATTTCTGCAAGCTGGAATATAGGCATGGCAGCACCTCAACTTCAGCCATCCACACCCAATGCCCTAAGAAATCATGGAGCAAGAAGGTGGAAGGAACAGAGCTGCCCCTCCCACCTGGACAGCCCATCTGGGACCTGGTACTGAGAGAGACACAAACTCTCCAACTGAAGTGAGCTGCACATTCGGTTTCTTGTTGTAGTAGCCTCTGTTGTACCCAAACACAGTGCTACGGCCACTGGTGCTCAGCCCAGCCAAATAGGAGGGACTCCATGTCAAAGAGCCATTCCCAAATCAGTCATTCTCAACGTCTTTTTTTTTTTTCTCCCGCCATAATAGACACGATGAGTGACATTTACATATTCAATAGTCTCAGGGGCAGACTCAAATTCTGAAGAAACAGCCCCAAATACTTTGGTCAAGTAAAGCCCCAGGCTAGCCCTGGATGCCCAAAAGTCTGAAAGTCCCTTGCCAGGCTTCTCAGTGCAAATGGAGGCTGGGGAAGCTGGGCTGGGGTTATACACAGTTCCTGGCCCTCATGCTGAAACATCCCCAGTTCTTTCCCACTCTAGAAGTCACAATGATGGCAAGAGACAGTGAACTGCACATTCAGGTATTAAACTGTGTGAATCACTCACAAGTTTTGGCAGGTCAAGACAGAGCCATGGTGAGCACTTTCCCTTGGCAGGTTGCACTGGTGCAGGGACATGAGCAGAGCCCTAGGAGAGAAAGGAGAAAAGGCCCGAGGCACTGCTTCTTCTTGATGCCTCATTTTTGTACCATAGTAATATTTACACCACTTTCCAGACCCTGTTACACTTTATGTCATTGATTCTCACTGGTGGTTGTGTTTCTTAGAGAAGGAGAAGGAATTGGATCCCAGGTCTCCAAGGGCACCACCATTCTTGGGGGCTCCCTTGCGGGGGTGTCTGCCTGTGATACAGGCACTTGGCTGCTTTACTCCCCGACCCCACCCCTCTGTGGTCTTTATCCCTGGCAAACCGGCTGAGCCAGGACACCTGTCAATTATTTCATTTGTACCCTGAGCTTGTAAACCCTGAAAATCTGAGACAAGTCTCGTTTAATTTAGAAAGTTTATTTTGTCAAGGTTGAGGACGTGTGCCTATGACACAGCCTCAGGAGGTCCTGACAACATGTGCCCAAGGTGCTCAGAGCACAGTTTGGTTTTATACGTTTTAGGGAGACATGAGACATCCATCAATATATATAAGCTGAACACTGGTTCCATCTGGAAAAGGCAAGACAACTCGAAGCAAAGGCGGGATAACTCTAAGCGGGGAAGGGGCTTCCAGGTCATAGGTAGATAAGAGACAAATGGCTGCATTCGTTTGCATTTCTGATTAGCCTCTCCAAAGGAGGCAAACACATGTGCATTTATCTCAGTGAGCAGAGGGGTGACTTTGAATAGAATGGGAAGCAGGTTGGCTCTAAGCAGTTCCAAGCTTCACTTTTCCCTTTAGCTTAGTGATTTTGGTGCCCCAATATTTATTTTCCTTTCACAAGCTATAGGCCTTGTTTGGAGCCAGGTGAAGGGTGTCACTGTCCCCTTTCCCTAAGGCACACACCATGGTCTTGGCCATCTGAGTAGTAGCACTCAGAGCCTTTCTTCTGAGGGACTGAAGCAGATCTGGTCCCAGCTGCACACTTGATTCATCTCCTCCACGGGGCACTGGCCTGGTCCTTGAAGGCTCCCAAAGGCAGGGTCCTTCCAGGAGGGGTAACCCCAGATCTGATGACACCAGGCATATGAAGAGGAGAAGAGAACAAGACCATCTTAAAAAAGAAAAATCCCCAAAATCCAAGGTAGGAATAGCTCTAAGACAACAAGACCACACCAAGGAGAAGTTACTCCACTTAGAAAATAGTAATTTAAATATTTTTAATCCTCCTCCTAAGAACTTCTTCCTGTAAGTCAGGCTCCAGCTTTTGGCCCAATCAGTTATTCTCCCCAAACAGTGGGTGAGGTAGGTGTTGGAAAGAAAAAACCTTGAGCACCCAATAGAGATCGAATGGGACACACTCTTAACAGCTCTATGAGGCAAGCAGGGACTGTTTATTATCTCCATTCTACATATGAGGAAACTAAAGTCCAGAGAGGGTGAATGATTTGCCGAGGATCACATGTTAACTTAGAGGCAAAGCCAAGAATAGTTCAACCTACCTGACTCCCTCCCATTCATGCTTCTCCACTGCCTCAAGACGGCATACAGCGTCTGCATCCCTTTCTCAAATCTCCCACCCCAGAAACTTACCTGATTATTTACCCATACATACTGACATGTCCTGAAACATAAACCCACCTTCCTTGGTTGGAATTGCCCTGGAAGCAGAGCCTGGACCAGGGCTTCAGTGTGGATGGCCTTTTGGGAGGAGATCCCAGGAAGCAGGAGTGAGGGAGTGAAGAGAGAGTGAGAAGCAGAGGGAGGAAAAGCAATGGGGTATCATGGAGCGCATTACAGCTGTGGTAGCTAGTGCTCGGTCTCACTGGGCTCCTCTCTGAGGAACCCTGTAGGATGCTTCTTAGATTTCCTCACCAGCTGGGCATTTATCCTCTAACTCCTGTTCCCCACTGGTTGAAGATCGCCCACATAAGCTTCAACACTGCCCCTCTCACACTGCCAGACTGAGTGAGATCCAGGAGCTTCAGATGTTGCCCAGAGGCAAGAAAGTGAAGCGATGGGGCGAGTGTCCAGTCAGTGTGTATCAGAATGGCCCAGCACAGCTGCACTGAAATTAGAGGTGGGCTGAGGGAAGGGCAAGGGAACCGCCTCACCACCCTTAAGACGGTTGGGAGGAGGGGCCAAAAATGACATGGAAAGTAGAAATGACAGTGACAGAGTGGATATATGAGAGATGCATGAGGGTGACTGGGGAGGATAGACTGTGACGAGTGGTAGAAATCTTTTGCCTCCACCTAGGTTTTCTTCCAGAAAAAGCCCAGAATCTTGAGTCAGAAGATTGGCTTAGGTCCCAGCACTACGGGTATCCATCTGTTTTACCTAGGACAACTGATTCTGTTTCTCTCACATATGTCACGTGACGTTGTGAAGACCAACTGAGCTAATGTACACAAAGGGCTTTGTAGTGTGACCCGCCACACACAGGTGAGCTGCTGTTGTTGTTAGAGACTGTAGTGTAAGGGCTGCTTGGGCTGTAAAATCTCATATCCTTTCCTTCAGTACAACCAATACAGAACTTTTCCATTTCTAATACATAATGCAATTTTAACCTACAGTGTATCAATGCTCCTTGCCCCTGGTTCTGCTAACTTCCATTATTTTTTTCTCATTTGTCTTCTGTTAAATTGCTTTAAACATGCTTGTTTCAAGCTCTTAGACTTGGCTGCTGGGAGTAGAATATGGTAGAATTCATATGAAGACCAAGTTGGCAATATCTATCAACATGATAAGTACATTTATCCTGTGGGCCAGCGAAACCACTTCTGACAATGTATTTTCCTGATTATTTGCACACACATGAGATACTTAAGTACAAAATTATTTATTGCAATATTGTTTGTAATAGTGGGAGACTGGAAAGAGCCTGAGTGTTTACGATAGGGTATCTGTTAAATAAACCATGGTATATCCACACAGCGGAATCCCATGCAGTTGTTACAAAAAACACATCCCAAACACCAGTATGTTCTAATACAGAAAGAGTTCTAGGTTATATTGCTAGATGATAAAAATAAGATGCAGACCACTATAAACTGTATGCTACCTTTTGTATATAGTAATGAGAAAAACTGAATATGTGAGAAAATAATAAAAATGATTGCCAGTAAGGGTTGAAAGCTGAGAAATGGGGTGAACAACAGCAGAGATGAGAGTGTGCCTGTTCAATGCATGACTTTTTATTCATTTTGATATTTGAGCCAATGTATTGCCTACTCAATAATAGAAAAAAAAAGAATTGTCCAGTTCCTGGGATTCTTTCACCAAATGAAAACGGGAAATCACAGCTGGGAGAGAGAAGCAGACTTGGTTTACCAGATGGCTGGTGGCAGAACTAAAATTCTAGTAACAAAGGGTTTGGGGAAATTCACACTTGCCAGGTGTCTATATGCTCTAATGACTCTTGTGCTCTGCTGTTATTAGGAACTTTGAAACAAGGAATCAAAAAATGCTCCAGTCAAGTTCACTAACTATGCAAAGAGGGTGGGGAGAGATATGAAGGTTTTATAACATTATTACCGTGATTATTTATCAGGAACTTTTGCATGCTTTTCTCATTTGATCTCCCCAACAACCTTGTGGGATACTATTATTACCATCATCGCCTCTTTTTTATAGATGAGAAAACTAATCTCAGAGAGGTTAGAAAACTTGCCTGAGGCTACAAAGAAAGTTGGCAGTGCTTCTGGGATTTAAAGATCAGGCTTATTTTGATTATGAGAGAAAAAGTAATCAGATGTAAATCCAAATTATCCTACTCAACTATTTGTTCAAAAACTGTTCAGTGAGCATCTAAGTGGCAGGCCCTACATGAGAACCTTGCTATATATCTAGCAGATTGACTTTCCTTAAAGATAGAATTGATGTCTTCTGTAGTGTGTTTCTGGGGTTCTCTATCTATTTCCTGCTCCGTAAAGTGTATGGCAAGCCTAGCCACTTGCAGTGTGAGAGGTGATCAAGGTTGACCCTTTTTATCCCAGATTTTCTCTCTATTGATGGTTGTTTAAGCCCTCCAAGAATGAGGAGAGAGAGTAGAGCCCAGGTTACTGGCTCAGGTGCAGGTACCCTAAATTCTGCTACTTTGTGACTTAATGAATGCCCTGTAGTCTGATCAATCAATCCTTGGGGAGGAGGACCTAGTAAAAGTAGCAAAAAGAGGGCAGAGGTAGAAATGTGGTGGTTGAGGGGGTAGAGGAATCCCCCTGTGATCCTCCCATCTTTCCCATTTACACACTCACATCTGAGCAATGTTTCCCTTGGACTGTCAGAGAAGTATAAATAATGAAATTCCCCAAATCTCAGTGAGAGAATAGACATCATTTTATATTTGTGTTAATAACCTAAAAGCAAGATTTCCAGGGTAACTGAAACCTTTTCGTAAAATGTGATGCTGATAAGTATTGAACCTAAATGATACTTTTCAGGGATCTTTCTCAGGCTGTGCCTGAAAAAAATGGCGTAGAAGCTCTTTCACTTGTGTGAAACCCACAGGACCAGAGGGTGACTTTTCCTGATGGCCTTTCTGTTCCAAAAAGGAAAAGAAATACGGAGAAATTTGGGAAATACACCACATCACATGACATCCATTCACAAAGCAACTTACAGCACTCCAGAGTTTGTCAGTAAGAGGACCCAGAGCAGTGCCTGCCTGTCTAGGACTTGTCTGAGAAACTCCCCATAGAGTGCAGCTTTTTCAGGTTTGAAAAACCAGATTTCCCTGGGTATGTTATTCCCAACATACCTCTCACTCATGCTAGATCCAATTCCATCCGATCTGAACGTTTCCCTAATTTTATTTTCCTTGCAAGGTACTGAGCTCAGAGAATTAAGAGTCACAGGGAAGGCTGGATGTGGTGGCTCATGCCTGTAATCCCAGCACTTTGGGAGGCTGAGGCAGGCGGATCACGAGGTCAGGAGTTTGAGACCAGCCTGACCAACATGGTGAAAACCACGTCTCTACTAAAAATACAAAAATTAGCCGGGAGTGGTGGCATGCATCTGTAATCCCAGCGACTCAGAAGGCTGAGGCAGGAGAATCACTTGAACCCAGGAGGCAGAGGTTGTAGTGAGCCGAGATCGTGCCATTGCACTCCAGCCTGGGCAACAGAGCTAGACTCTGTTTCAAAAAAAAAAAAAAAAAAAAAGAGTCACAGGGAAGACAATGGTCAAGATGGACATTTGTCCAAGCTGGGAGACTCAACAATAAGTGAAAGGCAGCTCATTTCAAATCCACCAAGACAAGAGCCATAATTAAGTAATTCTAATTCCCAATTCCTATTCACGTTATGAAAGGCCTTATAGTTCTCTCCACACTCTTCCCAGCAGGGAGGTAATGCCCTTCAAAAGTTTGCCAGTTAAAGAGCAAGTTGGGTGCCTCATATGTCAGAATGTGCAGCAGAGACTCTGGTGCTCACCCATACCCCTTCCTCCTCTCTGTTAGGACACATGGATGATGACGTTACCAGCGGAGGGTGTCCAGGTTCTTGGCATGTAGAACAAAGAATTGGACAAAACGCACCAACAAAGCAAGCAAAGAATTAAGCAACAAAAGCAGAGATTTATTGAAAAATGAAAGTGCACTCCACAGTGTGGGAGCTGGCCGAGCGTAGGGGCTCAAGGGCTGCCATACAGGATCTTCTCGGTCCAAATGCCCCCTAGAGGTTTACCATTGGCCACTTGGTGTTCACCCCATGTAAATGAAGTGGTGGCCCGCAATCAGTCTGATTGGTTGCAGAACCAATCAGAGGCTGAAGTGAAGTTACAAAGGTCATACTCCTATGCAAACATCTGATTGGTTGTGGGAAGCAATCAATCAGATGCTAAAGTGAAGCTTCAGAGTCGTACTTCCATGCAAAGGAAGACTTGGCTCTGAATCAGTCTGACTGGTTGTGGGCAGCAACCAATCAGAGGATGAAGTGAAGTTACAAAGGTACTCTCCTATCCAAACGTCTGATTGGTTGCAAAAAAAAAAAAGCAACCAATCAGAGGTACTTTCAATTTCCCAAGGTTTGCAAAGGGAGTAGCCTCTGATACTTTTGTTACTTAGGCATGGAAAGTTAGGATTTTCCTTTCAATTTAGTTCTATGGAGTCAGTGTGAGACGGCCTTAGGTTCCCTGCCTCCAGACCCTATTCTCCTGCCTCAATGACACACCCCTGCTCACTTTGCAGTTAGGCAGATCATGCGATTAGTGCTGGCCAATGTGCTGTGAACAGAGTGTCATATCGGGAATGACACTCCTGATATGTCACTGGGGTAAGAAGCTCCAACCCTCTCTTCTCTTGTCATAGTGATCATGGAAGCCTGTGTTGAGAGAGCCAGAGAGCAAAGTATCTGGGACCACTGAGTCACCATATGGAGGAGAGCTACCTGGAGCATTCGGGGTGGACTTGGTATGAGTGAGAGGTAAATGTTTGCTGTTAAGCCCCTGAGTCACTCATGCTGTTACTGCAGCATCTTCCAGCTTATCCTAACTGGTCCAGTGTGTGCTTTTAGTTGGCTATATCTACTGTCAATTCGAACAATGATCTAGAATCACACTAAATCACAGATGTTGAAAGCTCAGCCATCGTCTCACAGCATTCTCAAGGAATAACCAAAATATCTATTGCCATCATTTATAACTATTCAGACAAGGTAGAGGGGAAGACATGAATTTCTATTTGATTTAGTGGCATCTCTGTTGATGGAAATAAAAGAAAATACAGATTTTAGCAAACCTGAGGAATAAGCAACCTCATTTCATTGTGCCATAAATTAAACATTTTGTGGCCAGGCATGGAGTGGCTGACGCCTGTAATCCCAGCGCTTTGGGAGGCCGAGGCAGGCAGATCACTTGAGGTCAGAAGTTTGAGACCAGCCTGGCCAACATGGTGAAACCCCGTCTCTACTAAAAATACAAAAATTAGCTGGGGTGGTGGTGCACACCTGTACCCAGGAGGTACCACTGCACTGCAGCCTGGGTGACAGAGCATGATTCTATCTCAAAAAAGAAAGAAAAGAACAAAACAAATGAAAAAAAATTTTTTGTTTTGTTTAGCAATAGACTAATGAAATAAGATTTTAAAAGACTATAAGTCTTAAGTGAAAGCATGCGGTAACTTTTGAATCATTCCGCCCCCTTCTGTTTCTTCCACCTTCTCAGTGTATAGTGTGTTACAAGGATCTTCTATCCCCAACTCAAGAAGGTGGGACTGCAAATCAGTTGAGGTGTATTGGCTGCAAGTAGAAAAACTCTACAACCCAAAGTAGTTTGAAAAATAAAACGGAATTATCTCACGTTACTTAAAGTCTGGAGGGCCTGTGAGGCTCAAGGTTGGCTCATCTCGGATTATCTTCCAGGTTGATAATGACATGGTGCAGCAGTTCCACATGTCACATCCAGATGGAATAATGTCCAGAAGAAGAAGACAGGCTGTAGCCTGTCTCATCTTTGGTTTCTCACTTAAGGAAAGGAAGTCTTTCTCAGAAGTACTTGTCATGGCCAGAAAGGGTCACCGGCCCAATCCCAAAGTGATCTGTGATGAGAAAGATTAAATGGCAGTGATTGGTTCAGAACCATTAGTACAGGTGTAAGATGATGAGCATTTGGGTGGCATGGATGCTGGGGAGTCTATCCTGGACTTTATTCCTATTTCCATTGTCCATAGTCAAGCTCCTCACACCTTCATTCCTAGATTTTGTAAAAACTCATCTGCCTGCTCTGGTTCTTGTGTCTTTCTCCAGTCTACTGTGTAAAACCTTTCTAGACAAAGGTTCTTAAAACCCTCTTCTCATGTTGTCACATCCCTATTCAATTATCTTAAATATGTCCCTTTTTTTCTCTTTTTGAGATGGAGTTTCACTTCGTCGCCCAGACTGGAGTGCAGTGGCATTATCTCTGTTCATTACAACCTCCGCCTCCTGGGTTCAAGTGATTCTTGTACCAGCCTCCCAAGTAGCTGGGATTACAGGTGCCTGCCACCATGCCCAGCTAATTTTTGTATTTTTAGTAGAGACAGGGTTTTGCTATGTTGGCCAGGCTGGTCTCAAACTCCTGGCCTCAAGTGATCCCCCAACCTCGGCCTCCCAAAGTACTGGGATTACAGGCATGAGCCACTGTGCCTGAACTTAAATATGTCCCTCTTAACTTTGACTTTAGGTTCTGCATGTTTTTCTAGATGCAGTTTTTTCACATTGACCTGATCCTTCACCGATATGCAACCCACACTCTATAAATGGCTCGCCGCACTGCCTCCCTCACTCAACACATTAATTCCTGTTGTTTGTCTCATCTTGTGTCTCTTACTCCATCTTCTCTGCAGGTCAAACCCTTCCCTTTATTAGACATTCACCTAAAACTCACTTTCTCCTCCTCCCCCTTCTCCTCCTTCTTCTTCTTCCTTCTTTTTGAGACAGGGTCTCAGTCTGTTGCCCAGGCTGGAGTGGAGTGGCGTGATCTCAGCTCACTGCAGCCTCAACTTCCCAGTCTCAAGCCATCCTCCCACCTCAGCCTCCCAAGTAGCTGGGACTACAGGCACACACTACCACGCCCAGCTAACTTTCACTTTTTGTAGAGATGGTGTCTCACTATGGTGCCCAGGCTGGTCTTGAAATCCTGGATTCAAGTGATCCTCCCGCCTCGGCCTCCCAAAGTACCGGGATTACAGGTGTGAACCACCGCATGTGGCCATACTTTCTTCATGAAGGCTTTCTATTTCCAGCCAACACTTATCTCTCTCCTCATTGAATTCTTATTGCCTGTCTAGCCAATACCATCACTGAACCTTATCAGTGTCAAGCTGCTCTCCCCAAATAAATGGGATATGTCTTGACAGCAGAGAGTATGAATTATGCTTCATTTCCATCCCATACCAGTCTTTTTCTCCATACCATTCTTACACAATATTTGGCATACCCTAATGATTGACCAATCAGCAAACAATGACCGAGTCCCATGCCTCCTGTTCTCACTGTGACTTCAGCACAGATGAAGTCAAACAGATGGAATCAAATGCTGATCATATTAACAAAAAAACTTGTATTAGTTGTGCACATTTTGATACTCATAAGAGACAAAGAAAAGTTCCCTATGAGTAAGTTCAGCTCAGAAACAGGACTCAGAGTTGAATTTGGTATCTGAATGTTCCTATCCCATTTCTAATAACTCAAATCTGTACACCTGTTTAGAAGGCCATGCTTTGGGGATTTCACTCTAAAATAAATGCAGATGGTTGATAAGCATTTTGTTGAACCTCTTAAACAACAGTTCCAGTCACGCATATGTTCTTATGAAGGTACTGTCCTTTGTGTAGAAGAAAGACTTGACCCTCAATTGTTTTTGTTTTTTAAATGGACAAATGTTCTTGGAGACATTCATGTCCACATGTCTGTTTCCCTTGTGTTCAGTAATATGCATTTGCTGGCTAGCCAGTCTGAACTAGAAGCACCATTGCCTGGAGAGAAGGAAGGTAGCCCCTAGAGGAATCAGATTGCTATCCTGTGCTTTGTGCATGAACCACTATAGGACCCTTGGATATTGGACTGCTTCCATTGTGCGTGACCATGTGATGGGAATTAACACATAATTCTGTGTCCCAGCTTTATTGCTGAGGTCCATAATGAGCCAGTATAATTAAGCACCATTCACCTGGTTAGTTAGTTCAGGTGTCTAAATCTGTCACAATAAAGTATGTGATGTTAAACATGTTTGGATTAGAACCTTCTGGAGCCAATGCCAGTGCAGACAGCTATATTAATCACATGGGAGGTTATCTTATTTGAGATTTTCTATGCACCTCTGAGTTACAGTGTTTCATTCATCAAGGGCTTGCTGAAGACATCTGTAAACTTTGATTTATTGCACTGTTTCTGGTAGAGAATTAAATAGCATTATACTCAAATATATTGGCTTAATTGACAGGTGGAGATTTAATCCTGTTAATTATGTAGCCTGCTTGAAAGCTTCTATTAACCCCTTGCTGAATTGGCAGGATTCAGAAGAGGTATCTCAGCATCTATTTTGAGCTCAGGTAAATCCATCATTGTCCTTCTTCAACAAGTTTATTCTCACTAGCACCAAATCATGAGTGAACATGAATACCCATGAGACAAGTGTGTCATCTAGAACTGTCTCCTCTCTGACTCCATTCAGCCTACCTCCTGGGCAAATGGTGTCAGATGGTTTACAATTAGGGTATCCCCTGGTTTGGGACTTTTTATGTGAGTATTTAATGTGCTAACAGGTGTGAAAGCTGTTCATTCATTTACTTATTCAACACACTTTTATTGAGCGCTTACTATGTTCAGGAACTTTGCTGGGCTAGAAAAAACAAATATATATGTGCGGTTGAGACCCTCAAGGAACTTACATCATATAGGATACTCATTAATGACAATAATCTATGCTTTTATAGTAATGCATGTTAATAGGTTACCCATACCAGAAAACACAGGTGCAGTTAAGCTTTATCTTTCTAGAAAGAGTACAAGGGACTCTGACACAAGTTGTATGTTTGTACCTCCAAACTGCATGTTGAAATTGGAGGTGGGACCTAATGGGAGGTATTTGGGTCGTGGGGGTGGATCACTTGTAAATGGTTTGGCACTGTGCTGGCTGTAATGGATGAGTTCTTGTTCTGTTAGTTCTCAGGAGATCTGCCTGCATCCCCTCCCCTCTCTCTTCCTTCCTTCCTTACCATGTGATGCCTGCTCCCCTTGCCCTCCCACCATGAATGGAAGCTTCCTGAAGCCCTTACTAGGAGCAGATGCTGGTACCTGCTTCTTATATAGTCTGCAGAACTGGGAGCCAAATAATCCTCTTTTCTTTATAAATCTCTCAGGCCTTCCTTTATAACAACACAAACAGACCAAGACAGGCGCTAATGTAGAAATTTCAAACATGGCGGCAAAAAAGTGTAGGAAACATTTGAGGGAGGCAGATTCTCTCGGAGCTCTTCAACTCGCCCCTCACAAAGCAGTGACAGTCTCCATGAACATGGCAGGACTTACCCCTGGTACCCCGCCACCCACCCTACCATCTGATAGTTTTCCCTGTTCCTCAGGTCAACAGATGTCCTCTCTGTTCTTGGTCACTGTGCTAGGTGTGGAGGACACAGAGAAAGGGAAGACCACTCTGCCTTCTTGGAGCTCACAAGCCGGTAGAAAATTTCTAAGCAGAAAGGTAAAATGATTAGGGTTTTAAAACTCAGTCCTTCTGATGATCAGTCTGGTGGCACAGTGAAGGACTTATTGGTGTGTGTCTCACTTGAATCACTTTTAAATAAATTTTAAAATCCACTTTTTCCACACTTTAAGAATACTTTGTAGGCTGAGGTCCTGAAAGTCATGTCATTAAAATTTTTATTTTGTTGTGATTTCACATCTACAAAAAAGTTACAAGATATACAAATAACATCTATATAACCTTTTCTGAGATTCACCAATTGTTAACATAATTGTTGGTATTTTGTCTCATTTACTCATCTATCAATCATCTATGTACACACACACTTATTCATTGAACCATCTGATAGTAGTTTGCAGACATCATGCCTTTATTCCTATTCACAAATATTCCCATGTCTATTTCCTAAAAACAAGAACTTTCTCTTCTATAACAGCAATAAACATCAAAATCAGGAAATGTAATAATGTATCCAATACTATAATTTAACCCAATTTTGCTAATTATGCTAATAATTAATCATGATATTTTAAAAAACTGACCTAAGAATTATATCTGATTCTATGCACAAAGCTTTCAACTATAAATCATCACTGCAGCAGAAATTAATCTTTACACAGACACACCTCATTTCCTTGTGCCTTGTTTTATTGGGTTCCACAGATACTGCATTGTTTATACATTGAAGGTTTCTGTTTATGCTGTGTCAGGCAAATCCGTCAGCTCCAGTTTCCCAGCAACATGTGCTCACTTTGGGTCTCTGTATAACATTTTAATAATTCTCAAAATATTGCAAACTTTTCCCATTATTATTAGATCTGTGAGGATGGTATGTGATGCGTGATCTTTGGTGTCCCTATGGTCATTGTTTTAGGGTGCCATGAACTGTGCACACATAAGCGCAACAAACTTAACTGATAAATGTGTGTGTTCTGACTGCTCCAACTGACTGGCTGTTCCCTGACTCTCTCTCTCTCTCCTCAGGACTTCCTATTCCCTGAGACACAACAATATTGAAAGGAGGCCATTTAATAACCCAACAATAGTTTCTAAGTGTTCAAATGAAAGGAAGATCACACATCTCTCACTTTAAGTCAAAGGTGAGGAATTATAAAGCTTAGTGAGGAAGGCATGTTGAAAGCCAAGACAGGCTAAAAGCTAGGCCTCTTGGCCGGGTGACGTGGCTCACACCTGTAATCCCAGCACTTTGGGAGGCCGAGGTGGGTGGATCAGGAGGTCAGGAGATCAAGACCATTCTGACCAATATGGCGAAACTCTGTCTTAACTAAAAATACAAAAGTTAGCTGGGCATGGTGGCGGGCACTTGTAATCCCAGCTACACAGGAGGCTGAGGCAGGAGAATCACTTGAACCAGGGAGTCGGAGGTTGCAGTGAGCTGAGATTGTGCCACTGCACTCCAGCCAGGTGACAGAGCGAGACTCCATCCCCCTCTCCCCCCACAAAAAGCTAGGCCTCTTGTGCCAAATAGCTAGCCGTATTATGAATGCAAAGGAAAAATTATTGAGGAAATTATAAGTGCTACTCCAGTAAACACAAATGGCAAGAAAATGAAACAGCCTTATTGTTGAAATGGAGAAAGTTTGAGTGGTCTGCATAGACAATCAAACCAGCCACAACATTTCTTTAAGCCAAAACCGAATCCAGAGCAAGGCCCTAACTCTTTTCAATTCTATGAAGGCTGATAGAGGTGAGGAAGCTGCAGGAGAAAATTTTCAGGATAGCAGAGGTTGGTTCATGAGGTTTGAGAAAAGAAGCCATCTCCATAACATAAAAGTGCAAGGTGAAACAGCAAGTGCTGACCTAGAAGCTACAGCAAGTGATCCAGGAGATCTAGCTAAGATCATTAATGGAGGTGACTACACTAAACAACAGAATTTCAATGCAGGTATAACAGCCTTCTTTTGGAAGAAGACATCATCTAGGACTTTCATGGCTAGACAAAAGGAGTCAATCCCTACCTTCAGGCTTACGAAAAAAACAGGCTGACTCTTTTGTCGAGCACTAATTCAGGTGCTGACTTTAGTTGAAGTTGAAGCCAGTGCTCATTGACCATTCTGAAAATCCTAGGGCCCTTAAGAATTATGCTAAAGCTACTCTGCCTGTGCTCTGTAAGTGAAGCAACAAGGCCTGGATGACATCATGTATGTTTATAGCATGGTTTACTGAATATTTTAAGCCCACTGTTGAGACTTACTGCTCAGAAAAAAAAAAAAAAAGACTCTTTTCAGATATTACTGCTCACTGACAATGCAGCCAGTCACCAAGAGCTCTGATGAAAATGCAGGAGGAGATTAATGTTGTTTTCATGCCTCCTAACACAACAGGCATTCTGCAGCCTGTGGATTGAGGAGTCATTTTGACGTTCAAATTTTATTTCTTAAGAAACACATTTCATAAGGCTATAGTTGGCATAGAAATACTATCTATGGGCAAATGTAATGGATCTGGGCAAAGTAAATTAAAAACCTTCTGGAAAGGGTTCACCATTCCAGCTACCATTAAGAGGACTTGTAATTCACAGGAGGAGGTCAAAAATATCAACATAAACAATAATTTGCAAGAATTTGATTCCAACTTCAAGAGATTCAAGACTTCAATGAAGAAGTCACTGCAGATGTAGTGGAAATAACAAATGAACTAGAATTAGAAGTGGAGCCTAAAAATGTGACTGAAATGCTGCACTGCCATAATAAAATTTGAATAGATGAGGAGTTGCTTCTTATGAATGAGCAATGAAAGTAATTTATTGAGATGGAATTTACTCCTGGTGAAGTATTAGGTTGCACCAACCTAATGGAGCCATTGTGAGCACTGTTGAAATGACAACAAAGGATTTAGAATATTCATAAGCATAATTGATCAAACAATGGCAGGGTTTGAGAAGACTGACTTCAATTCTGAAAGTTCTACTATTGGTAAAATGCTAGAGAGAAATCTTTCATGACAGAAAGATCCAATCAATGCAGCAAACTTCATTGTTGGCTTGTTTTAAGAAATTGCCACAAACATCCCAATTTTCAGCAACCACCACCTTTTTCAGTCAGCAGCCTTCGACATCTAGGTAAGACCTTCCAGAGTAAAAAGATTATGACTCACAGAAGGCTCAGATGATTCTTGACATGTTTTGGCAATAGAATATTTTAATTAACTTATGTACAGTTTTTAGATATAATGTCATCGTGCACTTAATGGACTACAGTATAGTGCAAACATAACATTTATATGCATGCACAGGGAAGCCAAACAATTTGTGTGACTTGCTTTATTGTGATATTTGCTTTCTTATCGTAGTCTGGAACTGAACCTGCAAAATCTCCAAGATATGCCTGTAGCAATAAACTTTTTTAGATTATCCATAAAAATAGAAGTGCAGAATTTTAAAATTCTTATAGAACTTATGGATTCCTGAATTCACATTTGAGACAAATTGTTGGAAACCAAGGTCGAGACAGAAGGAGCTCTGCTCATCATGCACGTGTGGATTGTCTTTTACTGTTCACATTAGTCAGAGAATCAGAGTGTCAAGCAGTGGTGAAACCAAAGCTCCCATCTCTGTTCAACAACATTAAATACAAAATTCCTGAAAAAGCTAGGAATTAGGGTAGGAGTTATGCACATTAACTCACAAGCACAACACAGAGCTGAAAAGGAAATCTTTGACCAGCACCCAACTGGTTAAAAGGCTAAGGCCAAGGATACTGTCATGCCCTGTCTTTTAGCAGGCACCAATAATAAATAGAAAGAAAGAGAGATAACAGGAGCAGAAAGAGGGACATAACGTCCATGACTTGGTGGGAGAGCAGCTCTCTGAAATCAGAGGAAAATTTTGGAGGGTAATTTGACACTGTTGATAGAATGTAAGAAGACAAGGCCTCTATTACGAAACAGGGTAAAGTAATGAGAGAAGAAACTGAGATGTAAAGGCAACAGATGAGATGAGAATGGAGATAGTGGAGATAAGGGGGGCTTGCGTGGAAACTAAAAGACAAAGAGATTTTCTAAAGACTGTGGTGGAAGGATCTCTTGAGCCCAGGAAGCTGAGGCTGCAGTGAGCCTTGATCACACATTTGCATTCCAGCTTGGCTGACAGAGAGAGATTTTGTCTAAAAACAACAAAAAAATTATTTTGGAGGCAGTAAAGGATAACGAAGCTGTGAAAAATAGGCTCAGCGATGTGACACATCTTTACTAAATATGAAAGGCTTATTCGTTTCAGACACAATCCAGAGAAACTGATAGAAACACAATCATTGAGACTCTCAGTGATGAAGTTGGCAACAGAAATAAGGGCAAAGAGAATGTTAATGAATAGACCTACTTCGAAGTTGACCACTGTAAACAGAGTTTTGAGCAAGCATGCACGGAGCATTACCAAAGCTGATCATAAATACTGGCCCAATGATAACTTTCATCCATTCAAATGAGAGGAAATTATTCTGAGAACTGAAAAAAAAAAAAACAATGCAGAAGTTTAAAGGCACATCTGTTTACCAACTGAAACTTAGTTTCTTAATCTGTAACAGGTGAGTATTTACTAATAGCTGCTGTCTATGGGGCTGTCAGAAGTAAATGGGTATTTACAGAGCTTATCATAGTGATTGGCACATAGTAAGCAGTCAATACATTTTAGCTACTGGTATTATTATTGTCAATATTATTTTTTGGTCACGTTCTCTATACTTCAAATAATAAAAGTTCAAAAATAATAAAACTCTCTCAAATAATAAAACTTCCAATTGATTAAGGTAAACTTCAGGCTGGGCACAGTGGCTCACGCCTGTAATCCCAGAACTTTGGGAGGCCGAGGCGGTGGATCACCTGACATCAGGAGTTCGAGGCCAGCTTGGCCAATATGGTAAAACCCCGTGTCTACTAAAAATACAAAAATTAGCTGGGCATGGTGGTGGGTACCGAGTCTCAGCTACTCAAGAGGCTGAGGCACAGGAATCGCTTGATTCTGGGAAGCAGAGGTTGCAGTGAGCGGACATCGTGCCACTGCACTCCAGCTTGGGTGACAGAGACTCTGTCTAAAAAACAAAACAAAAAAAATTACAAAAGTTCTCAAACTACCATTAAATCAAACAGAATATCACAACTATAATTACAAAACAAGGAGAAAGTAAAACAAATCACTACATATGAAGTCTAACGGAAGGCAGCCAAAGCTCTGCTAATGGGCAAACTCACAGACTTCAACAGTTTTCTTATTTTGGAAGAAGAAAACAGTAAGAATAAAATAAATCTAAGAAAAAAGAAGAAGAAACAAAATGGCAGGAGTAAAAGCAGAAATCGCTTAAAATTAAAGCAAGCAGAAAAATAGCATAATTTGGGAGGTAAAACAGTAAAATAGACTCACTACTTACAAATTTAAGTTTTAAAAATGTGGAGGCATAGGCTGTGTATAACAAAACTGAATGCTGCAAAAATGTCAGTTCTTCTCAACCTAGTTTATTCTTTTTTCACAACACAATCAATATTCTGATGAGACTGTTTTTTTTTTTTTTTGGAACCTGGCAATACGGTTATAAGGTTTATCTGGAGAATAGGTGAGAATAGCTAAGAGCATGTTGAAAACATTCTCATCGTATTAAATTCATCTGAATAGTCTAGATTCAGAAGAAAAGTTATTTTGAGAGCAAACTGACATCAAAATAAAAAGAACCATAGTCGACCTGACACCTATTGAAATACTGATTGCCATCAATCTGGAATTCACACCGGCCCCTCCCCAGCTCTAAACCTTTTTGCCTCTTTGGTGCACAGACCTTTAAATCAAACAATAGAAGTACAGGTTGAGAATAAATTCCTTTTATGGCCTCCAGTATGAGCCCAGATAACCAACAAAAACAAAAATATCTTTGAATATTATGTAAGTATTAATAACATTGTGTGTATTTATTGAGTTTTGATATTTATTTCAAAAATATCTCTTTTAATCATAAAAGAAATTGGCATGCATTAACCATTACAAATCCTTTTTATTATTTCAATCCATAGGTTTTTCTAAGTTTTGGTTTTGGAAGTTTGGGAAGGTCATGTTCAAATTTTATCTTTGTTGGTCAAGGACAAACACTGCTATCATTTGCAAACAACTTGCTAAAGTAACTGCTAGAATGATTCTAAGTGTGGGTTTGTGTTATGCTTTGGGTCTAAAAATAAATCTAGTTCCTCTACCTGAATTCTGAAGAAAGGAATGGGAGTTTTGATGATGGGGAGATTGCTGACTGGGGCTGATTAGAGCCAGGACACCTGAGACTAGCAGGGTAAAGATGGAACAGAGTACATAAGTGCTGTCCCTCCACCGAAACAAATTATTATGTAGAAGCATGGGCAGTCTAGTATTACAAGAGGAGTAGTACAGGAATCAAATATTGGTGTCAGTACTGATTCCAAATACTCAGTCCCATAACCAGGTCTTGGATGAAGAGAATGAGCTGACTTCTCAGCAATACCTCAGCAAGCTGACTCTTCAACAAGATCATGAACTAAGTCTCACCTCCCACCACTTAACAGCAGGATAATGCTAGGCAAGTTTCTTAAACACTCTATTTCCCAGTTTTCTCATTTCAATATTAGAGATTACAAAGACCTAAACAAATGGCGGCCAGTATTATTTGGTTTAAGAGTGTGTTGTCACTGTAAATCCAAGGTTTTCATCACAGGGTAGTAGAAAATGAAATAGGAAGTGGGTAACTGTGTAGGTAAAAAGGAATGCTAACAATGGAAGTATTTGGGTAGAGATGTTTTTACCATGTGTGAGAAAAAGAGAAATAATATACGAATAAAATGATATAAAATTACAGGATACACAGTGCATTAGGCTGTTCTCTTATTGCTATAAATAAATACCTGAGACTGGGTAATTTATATTCTCCCATTATTATAAAGAAATGCCTGAGACTGGGTAATTTAAGAGAAAAGAGGTTTAACTGGCTCACAGTTCTGCAGGTTGTACAGGGAGCATGATGCTGGCATTTGCTTGGCTTCTGGGGGGCGCCTCAGGAAGTATACAGTCATAGCAGAAGGTGAAAGGGGAGCTGCATGTCACGTGGTGCAAGCGGGAGCAAGGTGGGGAGGAAGTGCCACACTTTGAAACAACCAAATCTCATGAGAACTCCTCACTATCACGAGAACAGCACCAAGGGGAATGGTGCTAAACCATTCATTAGAAATCTAGCCCCATGATCCAATCACTTCCCACAGGCCCCACCTCCAACATTGGGGGTTACAATTCAACATGAGATTGGGTGGGGACCACAGATCCAAACTATATCACATAGCATGAGGGAAAGCTACAGACATTGGTACTGGTTTAAAGTACTGAGGAACCCACAGACGAGAGAATCCACAGAAGTTTGGTGTGGAGAAGAGACGGCAGGTGGAGTAGATGGTCCAGAAAAAGACATTCTGCTTTGAGAGAAAGAAAAGATGCTGAGGTCAAAACATGCAGCCTTTGAGAAGCTGATGAGAAGCTCATTTCTGTGTGCTAGGGAGGAAGCAGCAGTTATGGGGCTGAGGGGGCAGAGGGCGTGAGGTCAGAGGGTCTTCTGCATCTGGCTGCCTCTGACTGGAGGTAATGCTTAAACAACCTGGAGTCCTGGGAGAGAAAAAACAACCTAGAATCCCATTATAGACAAAAGGGTCTCTGTGGAAGCTGCTGGTCCCCATGAACTCAAGTATAAGAATTATCACCATTAGCACAAGCTTCCCGTTTCTCTTTATGCTTATTCCCATGCAGATCACTAGGTAAAACAAATAAGTATTGACATCAAGTAAAACTTTCAACAGTGCTGTACTCTCGCTCTCTTTCAGTATACCTCTTAACTGCCCCCAATTTGTGGCTCATCTACTTACAACTGAAGGAGATTGGAAGGATATTGATGACAATACAATGAGTGTGGAGTAGATGGGAGAATGGGCTCTAGCTCACACATCGTAAAAATGATTAAACTATGTAGCAAGCTATAAAGCCACTGGCTCGCTCTGAGATTTATAGGAACAGGTCTTTTAACTTTACAAATTTGTATTCTAGCATGAGTTATCCGAAGGCACTGAGATCTTAGCCTATGTGTATTCACTGAGTTGCCTGGGAGGCCTGGAATGTCTGGGAAAGGCCCGGGGGTTAAAGAGGCTGTTATGGAAAGGTGGGAGTATCTTTACCAGAGACGGAGCAGTCTCTGCCCTTTCTTGGATCAGCAAAATACACCTGTGTAACATTTTCCCCATATCTGTGTCCCCCAGAGAGGACATGGAAGGGAAGACAGGAGAGCACTAGAGAAGAGAAGGGAGGACTAGGTTAGCCAAGCTGTCTTTCCTGCACACTTTGAAGTTATTATTAAATAATCTTGAGCAAGACAAGTCACACTGCCATGTGCTATGGAAGACAAACTGACAGCGCATCTTTCATTGTATGGAAAGGTTTTCCATACAATGAAAATTTCTTTCCCAGTTGGCATAGAAATCTGATGCACAGCCCCCTGTTAGGTCACCCAGCTATCACCTACTCAGAATGTAGAGTGGTTAATCTTTTTCATACTCAAATTCCTTTCAGAGCATTCAAAGTGCCCCAGAGGTGAGGGTGTCTCCTATGAATTCTATGCATTAGTTCTCTTGGCTATGCAGTGGCATCTGTAGTCTTCCTTTTCCTGTTCATTGGCTGATGCCATATTAAGCCAACTCCAAAAGCACCATCTAGGCGTGGACCTTTCACCTAGGTCACCAGCTGATGTCTGATTTGAAGGCCTAGATATCTGAGCCAGGAGTCATTATGTGCACGTCTGAAGCCTCTGGCACTGTCACCCACCATTGCAAAGCTGCTGGGACCAATGTGATGGGTGCCTGTGTTCTCAGAGCCCTGTGGAGATAGCAGTGAAAAAGCTCTCTGAGATTTGATTTGCTCTTTTATTGCAGAGCTCAGCCATGAGCACCTGGGGTCTGGACCAGGAGATGGTCTGTGTGACAGATGCCTTATTCTACTCAGTTGCAATTTCCAGGCACAATGAGATGAAAAAAAATTGCTATCCCCTTAGTAGCTGGTATAAAAATTTATCTTAGGAAGAAACTTGCCTTTTGGAGGAACATGCCTTGATAAGCTCACTTGTGTAGTCAATTCCTTTGAAGCATAGCTGTTCTCTGGTGCCAAGGTTTCTAAGACATAGTCAAAGCTATTCTGTATGAGAAGAAAAGAGAATGAACTTTATTTATTTATGTTTTTATTTTATCTTGGGGAAGAAAAAGGGAGAGTAGAAGGGAACAATAAGCTAATAAGGTAGTGGGAGCTCATGTGTTGCCTAGTGCGATTCATCTTCACTAATATCATTAAAAACCATTTTTGGTTTGATTTGATTTCTTATGGAAACCATTGAATGGGGTTGAATCTGTGTAGAAGCTGACTATGGGCAAAACAGAGGCCACAGACATAGATAAAGAAGAGAAGACAGAGAGCCTAATTGCCATCAGTACCTTGGGACTAAGTCTCTTGTCTTTGAATCAGACCTGTGCAGCCTACTGGGTCCTCACTTTGTATAAGAAACTGATGCCAAGGGGATGTGCTCCATCAGGACCCAGGATGCGCTCAGACAAGTCTGCAGCCTGTGGTGGATGCTGCTTAGGAAGTACAGAATTGTTCAGCAATTCCTAGGAATGGAAGCAAAACTGACCCCAACCACCATTTCCTCTGATATTTGAAATATCATTCCTTTCCTCTTTAAAGAGGGGCCTCTCCAGGATTGGAAGAACCTCGGCATGTGGCCAGCTGCCAGTAACCAAACCTGTGTAGTTTCCAGTGGAACTCCACTTCTATCCCAGCGTTCTCTTCCATTTCATTCCATTCTGTGCCATTCCATGCCCTTTCCTTCCCTGCCACTGCATTCTATCACATTCCACGCCACTGCAACTCATTCCACATGCAATCACTGGGCACCTACTCTGTCCCTAAAATACTTCGTCTGGCCCCGAGCATGCAGAGATCAACAGCACACAGTTAATGGCAAAGGAATGTTAATTTCTCTGGGCCGCTGGTAGACTGAGTTCCAAGGGAACTGTAAATTAAAACAACAGTGAGATACCACCACACGCCTATTAGAATGGGTAAAATCCAGAACACTGACACCAGCAAATGCTGGCAAATATATGAGGCATCAGGAACTGTCATGCATTGCTGGTGGGAATGCAAAATGGTACAGCCACTTTGGAAGGCAGTTTGACAGTTTCTTACAAAACTGTCCATATTCTTACCATATAATCTATCAAACATGCTCCTTGGTATTTACCTAAATGAGTTTAAAACTCATGTCTACACAAAAACCTATAAATGAATGTTTATAACTACCAAAAATTAGAAGAAACCATGATATCCTTCAATAAATGAATGGATAAAGAAACTGTGGTGCATCTGTACAATGGAATATTATTTAGCAATAAAACAATTGAGCTATGAAGCCACAAAAAGACATGGAGGAACCTTGAATGCTTACTGCTAAATAAAAAATGCCAGTTCGAAAAGGCTACGTGTATGTATTCCAACTATGTGACATTCTGGAAGAGGCGAAAATATAGCAATAATAAAAAGGTCAGTGGTTGCAAAGGATTGAGGAGGAGGAAGGAAGGATGGAAAGGCAGAGAGCACAAGGATTATTAGGGCAGTGAATAATATTGTAATGGCAGATATATGACATTATGCATTTGTCAAAACCCATAGAACTATACAACACAAAGAATGAACTGGAATGTAAACTATGGACTTTAGTTAATAATAATGTATCAGGCTGGGCATGGTGGCTCACGCCTGTAATCCCAGCACTTTGGGAGGCCGAGGTGGATGGATCACCTGAGGTTAGGAGTTCAAAACCAGACTGACCAATATGGTGAAACCCCATCTTTACTAAAAATACAAAAATCGGCTGGGCATGGTGGCGGGTGCCTGTTCCAGCTACTTGGGAGGCTGAGGCAAGAGAATTGCTTGAACCCAGAAGGTGGAGGTCGCAGTGAGCTGACGTCATGCCACTGCACTCCAGCCTGGGCAACAGAGCAAGACTCACTCTCAAAAAAAAAAAAAAGTATCAATATTGGTTCATCAATTCCAACTATGTACCACATAAATGCAAGATGTTAATAATAGGGAAACGGTATATGTGTTGGACCATGGGCTATATGGGAACTCTGTACTTTCTGCCAATTTTTCTGTAAACCTAAAGTTGTTCTAAAAAATAAAGTCTATTGCTTTAAAAAATGTGTAGTATGTCAGGTGGTAATGTGTGCTGTGAAGAAAAATAAAGCAGCATAACACTATGGAAAGTAATGGTGTGGTGTGTGTGTGTGCATCAACGCACATGAACATTTTACTCTTTAGGAGATTAGCTCATTACTGATGAGCTGATATTTGAGAAGAGTTTTAAAAGAAGTGACAGAGCAAGTCCAATGAACATGTGGTGAAAAAAATTCCCAGGCCAAGAAAGGCAAGTGCAAGGGTCCTGTGTTTGGCATGTGTTTAAAGAGACAGTGAGGGGCAGGGGGCGGGAGGGGTAAGTCGTGAAGCACCTTGTAGGTCACCAGGAAGACTTGAAATTTTTCCCCAGTGAGATAGAGAGCCCCTGGGAGATCACAGGAGAGGAGTTACACCATCTGAGTTACTGTTTAAAAGATTCATCTCACCATTGTGAGAAGAAGAGGCTGTAGTGGGATTAAGAGTGGAACTAGGAGACCTGATCCAAGTCCTCTGGACTTGGTGGGGAAAGCCTTCACAGCCGAGCCCAGAATTAAGATCTTGTCTCACTTAACATTCTCATCCATTTAAAAGAAGAGATTGGCTCCCCGTGCAGCTGGGGGAACTGAAACTCTAGGGAGCACACTGCACTTGTGAGAGGTGCTGGGAGGCAGGGAGTATTTCAGTGAAGCTACTTTGACTACTTTTTCGTTTCCAGGCAAGGGTTTCCCACTTGCCAAGTCTTGTGACTTCATAGCCATAATCAGCACATAACCATGAGTTTCCAAAGAAAATGTCAAATCTGTGCCCTTGTCGTGATTGAGGTTGATAACGTTGTGTTGTTGTGTTATTGAAGACCCGCCTCAGAATTTTTAATTCAGGAGCTCCTGGGAATGGAAGCAAAACTGACCTCAACTCCCACTTCCTCTGACCTCTGCAATATCATTCCTTCCCTCTTTAAAGAGTGGCCTCTTCAGGACTGGAAAAACCTCAGGACATGGCCAGCTGCTGGTAACCAAATCTGTGTAGTTTCCAATGGGAACTCCACTTCCGTCCCAGTGTTCTCTTCCATTCCATTCCATTCTGTGCCATTCCATGCCACTCCCTGCACTGACACTCCATGTTAATAGAATTGGACACAGAGACCACAATTACTTTTAATCCTCAGAATTATCCCATTCTTAGGCCCTATTGTTGTCCCTACTTGACAAATGAGGAGCTAGAGACCCAGCAAGGTTACATAATGTTTCAGGGTCACCGGGTAATGAAGTCATCCAGGGCTGCTTGCCCCTGAAGCCTGGGATCTTCCTGAGGCGCACTGAAGACAGACTAGCAAGAGAGACCTGAATCTCCCCACGGACCTGCTCACCACACAGCCGTGCTGCCCAAGTCAAGAGAGAAACTGTGGGAGGCAAAGATGTTGATGGCAAACATCTTTATTTCCTTTGGCCATGTGATACCCTCTCTCTAAGTAGGTTTGAAGGAATGGTGGGGTAAATGACGGTTGGAGGATGGTTAGCCGGGAGGATTTAAGGAGCCTGACTGTGAGAGATGCCCAGGAGACAACTTCTTCTTCTTCTTCTTCTTCTTCTTCTTCTTCTTCTTCTTCTTCTTCTTCTTCTTCCTCTTCCTCTTCCTCTTCCTCTTCTTCTTCTCCTCCTCCTTCTTTCTTCTTTCTTCTTTCTTCTTTCTTCTTTCTTCTTTCTTCTTTCTTCTTTCTTCTTTCTTCTTTCTTCTTTCTTCTCTTCTTCTTCTTCTTCTTCTTCTTCTTCTTCTTCTTCTTCTTCTTCTCCTTCTCCTTCTCCCTCTCCCTCTCCCTCTCCCTCTCCTCCTCCTCCTCCTCTTCCTCCTCCTTCTTCTCCTCCCCCTCCTCCTCTTCCTTCTCCTCCTCCTTCTCCTCCTTCTTCTCCTGCTCCTCTTTTTGTTGTTTGTTTGTTTGCTTGTTTTGTTTTGAGACAGAGTTTCATTCTTGTTGTCCAGGCTGGAGTGCAATGGCGTGAGCCACTATGCCCAGCGAATGTTTTTGTATTTTTGGTAGAGACGGGTTTCACCATTTTGGCCAGGATGGTCTTGAACTCCTGACCTTAAGTGGTCCACCCGCCTGGGCCTCCCAAAGTGCTGGGAATACAGGCATGAGCCACCGCGCCCAGCCAAGGTGAACTTCTTTACTTTTCACCTATTCTTTCTAAGTGGTTCCCAAGTGGAGGTGCTGATGGCTAATGAAGAAAAAGAGAAGTTATGTTTCTCTTAAAAGCTTTGGGTATGGAATGCACCTTTCTTCTAGGTGGGAGGTGAAGCCAGGGAAGAAGTGAAGCCAGGTGGGTATTAGACCAGGTAGAGGTCAGTCCAGGTGGAGGTCAGGCCAGGCCTGGTGGAGGTCAGTCCAGGTGGAGGTCAGGCCTGGTGGAGGTGTCAGGTGTGGTGTGGGGCTTCAGGACTCATTGTGGAAGGAGGTCAGGCTGGCCTGGACGCTCAAGTCCCCGCTGTGGTCCCTAGCAGTTGCAGTCCCTAGCAGTCCTGGTCCCCAGCGACTCTCAGCCTTGTCCCAGGCTACTTCTCACCATGACTGAGTAGAAAATCCTTTGGTCACATAAGCTGAATGGATTTACTCAGGGAGGGGCCCCTATTTCAAGGTGCCATAGCCTCAGGGAGATTGGGGAAGATATCAAAGGGACTCCTGCTGACTGATAATTCCGAGGCTGGTAGTATTTGTGTCCATAGACCAGATCATTAACCAGTTGAGTTATAAACTCCAAAAGCAACAAAACTGGTTGACTCCAAACTGCATGCTCGTGACAGGGAGAGGGTGGCCAGCTAGGAGATGGTGTTTACTTTCTTGCTGTCCCCAAATCCTGAAGGTCATTTTAATTAACTTTCAAACAGCTTTTGTACTTTTTGGTCTTTGAGTTTGTACTTATGGCTACACACACCCCCCACACATAATCCCATTTTAATGAAATCAGGGGAACATCAAAATCACTATACTGTATCACTGTCTCATTAAAATGAACATCTCTCGCCATAGCAGAGTAGAAGGGCTGCTTTGTGGCTTATTAATATTTTTAATTATTTAAAGCAAACTTGCCGCACACTGTTGTGTTAGTAAATCAAGGTCAAACTTTTTTTTTTTTTTTTACTTTTTATAAACAAGAAGGGAATTTTTAGCAGCTTCCAAAGTAAGCTTCCGAAGAAGCAAAGACTGGGACTGGTTTTGAATATGCTATCAGATTCCTGGTAAAATTGGATGTGTTTTTCAAAACACACTGCTAATATCTGGAGTGGAGTTATACATATTTATGGGAGCAAGTGTTGGTGGGAACCACCGTGGGGAAGTAGTGGGGAAAATGAAAGGATATCCAATTAGCTCTGGGTGGAAATTAACTGTGTAGTGCTGCAGAAAGGGCCAGACTGGTGAATCACTACATCTAAAAGCGGTCATGGCAACCTAAATAACCAAAGTATTTTTGTATGTGTGTGTGAGGGCGGACGGGCAGGGGAGGTGCAATCTGGGAACTGACGACTGGGTCTGAGCTGGCTTCCAAGACGGTGGGCTGGCCAGTCCCCAGAAACAGCGAGGCTCTGTGGACTGGGAGAGGTTGCTCGGGTTTGGCACAGAAAGAAGGAAATGAGTGATGCTGTGGGCAAGGGGAAGTGCTCCCCTCACCCCCCAGCCACCAAGATGGTTGTAAACTCAGGGTCATGGTCAAGGGCAAACTTGAGGGCTCTGAGTGAGTTCAGCACCCAGCTGGGGATGCCTTGGAAGGCGAGGTAGAGGGCGTGGAGGAGGCATTAGCTGAGTTTCCCAGAGAGCTGGAGAGCTGGGAACATGACAGTTTGGGGACTCAGGAAAACTGATACTGATGAGCACCTCAAGTATTCCTAATGGAATTCTTAGTGACTCTGTTTCATCCACCTAGTATGCGTTCTCTGTTAAATTGCTTTCTCTAGCATCTGTATCACTTGGGGTCCCAACAGGAAACAGATGGTACTCTCGAGCTGGGTAATTGAGGAGAGTTCAATAAAGGAACTATTTGCAAAGGTGTGGTTACCATGTAATGTAAGGAAAACACAAGGGATGTGCAGAGGGCTGGCAAATAATGTAGGGAGAGCGTCATCTCCTCATCACCTGGAGAGTGAGAGTACCACTTTGGTAGACCGGCCCAGAAGCCTGAGCCAACCTACCAGAAAAGAGCCATGGGAAGAAATATCCCAACCTTTCTCTCCCTCCACCCTCCAATCACCTGCTGACTCCTGCTGACCTATCTCAACCTGAAGCCTTACAATAGTAGGAGCTGGTAAGTCCAAAATCTGTAAGGCAAATGGCAGGTCTGGAAGATGCGAGGAAGAGTAGATGTTGCAGCCTTGAGTCCTCAGGCTGGAAACTCAGGCAGAATTTCTATGTTACAGCCTGGAGGCAGAATTATTTCTTCTTTGGAAAATCTGTCTTCATTCTGAAGACGTTCAACTGATTGGATGAAGCCCACTTATGTTATGGAGGGTAATCTGCTTTACTTAAACTGATTGTAAATATTAATCACATCTAGAAAATAACTTTACAGCAACATCTAGACTGGTCTTTGACCAAACAAGTGATCACCATAGTCTAGCCAAGCTGGCACATAAAATGAACCATGACAGTCCTTGTGGTGGGGTGAGATGGAAGCAGGGCTGTGCTGAGATTCAATCAGGTCTTTACAGTTTAAACATCACTCTCACTCGTGTTGACTTATCTAATCCTCAAAACCATATGGTGAAACAAGTATTACCATCCACAATTTATAGATGTTGCAACTGAGGCTCAGAGAAATACTTGCTTAAGGACACAGAGCTGAAAAAGTGTAGAGGCAAGACTCAAGTCTTCGGACGTCAATTCTAGAGAGTTTCTATGAAAAAGTGTAGAGGCAAGACTCAAGTCTTCTGACGTCAATTCTAGAGAGTTTCTAAGTGGATAATACAATATTTTTAAGTCCCATTAGGAAATCGTGTGGAATCAGGTTACTTAAAAATAACAATGGGGCTGGGCACAGTGGCTCATGCCTGTAATTCCAGCACTTTGGGAGGCCAAAGTGTGAGGATCACTTGAGGTCAGGAGTTTGAGACCAGCCTGGTCAACATGGTGAAACCCCCATCTCTACTAAAAATACAAAAATTAGCCCAGCATTGTGGTGTGTGCCTGTAATCCCAGCTACTTGGGAGGTTGAAGCACAAGAATCACTTGAATCTGGGAGGCAGAGGTTGCAGTGAGCTGAGATTGTGCCACTGCACTCCAGTCTCGGTGACTGAGTGAGACTCTGTCTCGAAGAAGCCAAAACTCAACTACAACAACAAAAAACAAACAAAGACAAAGTGGAGGAGTAAGCATGTGGATGAAAATGATTTGCCATGTGTTGATAATTGTTGGAGGTTCATTATATTTTTCTCTACACTTTGGAATGTGAGAATTTCCATAATAAAATGTTAAATATAATGTCATGGCTCTGTGAGCAGTTTGCTACTTTGTCAAGTTGAGCTCTCCACTTCAGCCCTGTCATTTGTAGCCATGTGAAACCAAGCCATTTGAATCTCGGTCGACTCCTCCCTACTTTGCTTTTGAAGGGCAGTCTTTGCTGAGGGGTGAGGAAGGTTATGGCGGGCATTTTGCTGTCGGGTTATACTGAGCACCTTCTGATGACACCGACCCTGTAACCGTGTGAGCTGACATGTGGGTCTTGCCATGGTGTGCTGGTTACAAGCATAGACTCTGCAGCGAGGCTGCCTGCGTTTGACTCTTGCCTTAGCCACTTACAGCCAAATGGCCTTATCAAGCCACACCTCAGCTTCACTGTCTGGAAACAGGACGATGATAGTACCTACTCCTAGGGTTTTTATGAGGACAGAATGACTAGTATCTGGCATACAGAAGGTACTATGTAAGTTTATGTTAAATGAAGCCCATGAAACTCTTATTACTAAAAAGAGAATCAACTTTTAGCTGTATGTGGGTTTTTGGGGTTCTTTTGTCTTCCAATGCCCAAAAGAGAAAGCAATAGATAAATCATTCGTTCATTCATCCATTCATTCAATAATTCATACCTATTTCACACTTACTATGATGATAATCATAAAAATGAGATTCTGGCAGAGCGTGGTGGCTCACGCTTGTAATCTCAGCACTTTGGGAGGCCAAGGAGGGTGGATCGCGAGATCAGGAGTTCGAGACCAGCTTGGTCAACATAATGAAATCCTGTCTCCACTAAAAATACAAAAAAATTAGGTGTGGTGGCTGGCACTTGTAATCTCATCTACTTGGGAGGCTGAGGCGAGGAGAATCGCTTGAACTTGGAAGGCAGATGTTGCAGTGAGCCAAGATCGCGCCACTGCACTCCAGCCTGGGCGACAGTGTGAGACTCTATCTCAAAAAAAAAAAAATGAGATTCTTTCACAACAAGGAATGCAGCTTAGTTGGGAGAGCCAGACCACTAACTAGATCAATAATGTTTACTAAGACATAGAACTTTAGAGAATTCTATGAAGGTTATTAATCATCTCCACAAGATATTCAGACATGTAAATTATTGAGTATAAGTTAACCCTAGATATCAAGTAAGAACCTTCAAAGTGAATAATGATAGATAGTCTGATAAATACTGTGATAGAGATATGCACCCTGCTTCTCTCTCCAGTCCAATTTCTCAACATTGCCCTCTCCCACTCCCCAGTTCTTCCATGTTGAACTTCTTTCAGTTCCTAATGCAATGGTTTCCATAGTTTTGGTTGCACACCTCAATGAGAAAACAACAGCAAATAAACAAGCTGAAAACTTGTAGGCTCCCAAGTACGTATACTTACATACAAACTCCAACGTATGTATATTTACTTAAAAGCTGTCTGCCGGGTGCAGTTGCTCATGCCTGTAATCCTAATACTTTGGGAGGCCCAAGAGGGAGGACTGGTTGACCTCAGGAGTTCAAGACCAGCCTGGGCAACATGGTGAGACCCAGTTTCTACAAAAAGAATTCTTTAAAATTAGTCAGGTGTAGCGGCATGCACCTGTAAGTCCCAGCTACTCAGGAGGATGGCTTGAGTAGGATGCAGGATGGATGGCTTGAGGATGGCTTGAGCCTGGGAGGTTGAGGCTACAATGAGCTATGATGGTGCCACCAGACTCCAGTCTGGGCAACAGAGCAAGACCCAATCTCAAAATAAACACATAAATAATAATAAAAAAAAGCTGTCTACAGGTATTATCAACATTAACTAATATATTCAGATGAGGAAAGCTATGGTAAGGCAAGGTTCAATGTTAACAACAGAGGATGCAAACCCATACTTCAAAAGAATTGGTGATAATTTTGTATTCTTTTGGAAAACTTCTTGTCAGTTCTGATTAAATCATTTTTAATCTCATGGGCTGACAAAGAACTTATCTGAGGCAGGAGCAGTGTGAGCTCAAAAAAATGCGTGTTCACTTATACTTTCATTAGTAGTATTACCATCAATCAATCAATTCTTTGCAGGAGCCTCTTTAAGTCGTGTGGTATTTAGTGAGGGCTGGTTCAGAGTAGGTAACATCATCTGTGAGTCTGGGTGACAGACACACCCTGGCTGCACACTGGGGCACAGTCACTTCTCTTTTGGGAGACATCATGTACCTTGCATGGTACATGGCTCTCAGACACCTGCACTAAGGGAGCCTCTGGTTTTAGCCTGTTTCTTATATAATAGCGGAGCTTACTTGCTTTCTTATTCAGTTAAGCTAAACATTTAGCATAAACATATCTATTTTTTTCTTCCTGCTTCCTAATGGACCATCTTGTATACCCACTGGGAAACATGTGTCTTACTTTAGAGACCTCTGCTTGAAAACTCTGGGTCTTCTAGCTCCAGAGTCTTCCCAACCCTGTATCTGCTGCCTGGAATACTTTTGCTGCCCACTTTTGTTTCAGGGTCCCTGATTTACCACTTCCCCTGGGCAGCTCTCTCTAACCCCCCTAGACCAAGTTGGGGACTTGCTGCTGTTCACTTCCCAACCACTGTTTCATAGAGAAAATACCTGTGGGGTTTCTATTACGCCAGCCCTATCCAGGTGAGCCAACTGGTCATGGCCAATCTGGTGGAGTTAGAAGTCATTAACCAAATAATGATACAAATAAATATAAAATTATAACTGAGTTATAATTTTGCTTTGATGTAGAAGTACAAAATGTGACAAAAGTATAAAGGAAGGGGATTTGATCTAGCCTGGGGAACTAACTGAGTTTAAATGTGAAGGAGTACTAGGAAAAAGAGAGAGCGTTTCAGAAGGAAGAATGCAGCAGAGGCAAAGGCCCTGAGGCAGAAGGGGGCATTTATTTTAACAAGTAGGATTTCACTACAGGATGAAGCTGGAAGAAGGGAGAGAAAGAAGGTGTGGAAGGCAATAGGAGTGATAACAACAGCTATCCAGATACCTGGGTGTGGCTGGGCATGGTGGTTCATGCATGTAATTTCAGTACTTTGGGAGGTAGAGGCAGGAAGACCACTTGAGCTCAGGAGTTGGAGACCAGCCTGGACAACAGAGTGAGATCTCATCTCTACTAAATAAATAAATAAATAAATAAAAGTAGCTGGGCATGGTGGAATGCACCTGTAGTCCCAGCTACTGGGGAGTAGGGAGGTTAAGGTGAGAGGCTCACTTGAGCCCAGAGGCTGAGGCTGCAGTGAGCCATGATTGCACCACTGCCCTCTAGCCTGGGCAACAAGACAAGATCCTGCTGCAAAAAAATATTTTTCAGAAAGATGCCAGGGCATAGGAAACCCTACACACACTGGCCATGACCTTTGAAGGATTTGATCAGGATCTGAAGATGTCATACAGATGCAGCAGTGAGGCTCAGGATAAGGCAGCTGCCATGCAGATGAAGAAACATGGGAACATCTGGGGTGAGGAATGCACAGAACTTGACCAACTGGACTGACCATGAGAAATGAGCCAGCAGGATGCAGCCAAGTCCGCTGCCAGGCGAGTGCTTGGTGGGACCGCTCAGCAAGAGGGGGTCGGAGAAAGGGCAGCTGTGTGTGACAAGGGCGGGGACAATGGCCTCCGTGCTGGCCATGTGGAGACTGAGGTGTCTGCAGTATTCACAGCAGTAAAACATAATACTTGAGAATTGTTGGCCAACTGCAGTGGCTCACACCTGTAATCCCAGCACTTTGGGAGGCCAAGGCAGGGAGATCACCTGAGGTCAGGAGATCAAGACCAGCCTGGCCAACATGGTGAGATCTTGTCTCTACTAAAAATACAAAAATTAGCTGGGTATGGTGGTGTGCACCTGTAGTCTCAGCAACTTGGGAGGCTGAGGCAGGAGAATCACTTGAACTCAGGAAGCAGAAGCTGCAGTGAGCTGAGATCATGCCACTACACTCCAGCCTAGGTGACAGAGTGAAAATCTGTCACAAACAAAAAAGAAAGAAAGAAAGAAAGAAAGAAAGAAGAAAGAAAGAAAGAAAGAAAGAAAGAATTATCTCCATCTCTACAAGTAACAAATAAATTATCCAGGCATGGTGGCACATACCTATAGTGCCAGCTACTCATGAGGCTGAGGAGAGAGGATCGTTCGCTCGTGCCCAGGAGGTCGAGGCTGCAGTGGGCTATGATTATGCCACTGCATTCCAGCCTGTGCGAAAGAACGAGACCTTGTCTCAAAAAAATAAAAAAGAATTACTGGGTCTTCTCCAATTTAGAGTCATAGAATCCTAGTCATAGGTATCGTGTAGGGCACAAAAGTGGATATGACATTGTCCAGAGGTAGGTTCCAGGCTACTCCAGAGATAAGACACACATAGATAATTACACATTGTGTAGAAAGTGGAACAAGTTGGAAATTAAGAAGGAAGAGAGAGGTCACTTCTTGAGGGGCAAGAGGAGGTGAGAATCTGCTTAGAAATGGCCACGCAGGGTACCAGTCACCAGTCCTCTACAGCGTGTGGCACTGGCACCAAGAAAATGTAGGCGCCTTCATTGGCATTAACCTCAAAAGCTAGTCCTTTAAAACCCAGATGCCACGGTGACTTTTAAAAACAGCCTTTGGTATGGAGCCTTTTTGAAAGTCTAAATAAATTACACTCATTGGTTCCTCCTTGTCCACACATTAATCTTCTCAAAGGTTGCAGTGCATTAATCAGGGCTGCTTTCTCCCTCTGAAATTGCCTTTCCCTGGTAAGTTCTGTGAGACTGAATGCCTCCTATTGATTCCGCACGCCTGCCCGCCCCACTGTGGGAAGGGATGTGCTTCACTTGTGGTTCCCAGGACCCCCTTTAGAGCCTTCCCTGTACTTGGGGTCCCACTGGTATTTTCTGGTCCCCAGATAATGGGGCTCCTTGTGCTGACAGTTGATGCATTAGCTGAGAGTAGTACAATTTTACCCTCCTGCTTCAAAAGCCCTCTGAGAAGTCTTGGGTGAGCCTTATCCCTTCCCTGGGATTTAGTTGCATTTAGCTTAACGGCTAGGTAGAGCACATGAAATTTGATGCTATTTGGCTAGCTATCTTCAAACTACCTGCTTCGATAAATATTCCACAAGTGGCTCAACCACATTCTGCTTCCTTTCTTCCTCTGCCTGGGCATGGCTGTCACTGTTACTGTGTATGCCATGAACTTTCAGGTGCTTTGGTGCAAAGAACATCCCATCAAGGCTTTGGAACCCCCAGCAGGGCACCTCTGGAATTAGTTGTGTCCCTGATGATTCCATTTTGCCCCAAATCTGCCACACTTCATGGGCCTCCCAGAATTTCTTGGTCAGGCCTTCTCTACATCTACAGAAAGCAGTAAGTTCATGTCCTCAGCTTTCCCTAAGGTGTTTGGGCACCCAGCCTGGCAGGGTGTCCTATGGGCTAGCTTATATGAAAGGGTGCAATTTCAGAAAAATACCGACCAGGCTGGGGCAAGGACCCAAGGTCAGCAGTGCGACTGGCTAGGGTGGACCCACAAGAAGTGCTCTGGGAGAGGGGATGCTTTGCAAAGAAGCTCCACAGCTTTGGGTGGAGGTGGGAGCCTATTTCTATGGTATGCCCAGAGCTCCTTAGCTGACCATGTGATATGGTTTGTCTGTGTCCCCACCCAGATCTCATCTTGAATTGTAGCTCCCATAATTCCCATGTGTTGTGAGAAGGATCTGGTGGGAGATAATTGAATTATGGGGGCAGTTTCCCCCATATTGTTCTCATGGTAGTGAATAAGTCTCATGGGATCTGATGGTTTTCCCTTTTGCTTGGCTCTCAATTTTCTCTTGACTGCCACCATGTAAGACATGCCTTTAGCCTTCTGCCATGATTGTAAGGACTCCCCAGCCATGTGGCACTGTGAGTTCATTAAACCTCTTTTTCTTTATAAATTACTCAGTCTCAAGTGTGTCTTTGTCAGCAGCGTGAGAATGGACGAACACACCACGAGCCGGGGAAAGACATGCTTTGTCCTAAAGGGTCAGCTAGAATGGTTCGAATCCACCAACTATCAGATAACTCCAGAACTTGAAAAACTGAAACCCATAAAGGTAGTCCTCTTTGCTTAGCCATGGGCTTTATGTACAGTATCTGAGGGACAGCCTCACCAAAGGACTGAATTAGGAAGCAGGAGGCAGTTGGAGTCCATGCCCACCTTCAGGGAGGTCATTGCTGTGGAGATCGGGGTATGTGAGGTTGCCCCTCATCCTCTGCCACCTCTTTGCTGTCTGAAACGGGGCAACGGGGCTCTGTGTGTCTGACAATAATAGTCAGGCTTCAGACTTATTAAAACCATCTCAAAAATAGCATTCCTGAGACCTATAAGACAGGCCTGGACCTTAGCATTAGGAAGAATTCGTTGAAATGTTTAACTTTAAGCTGTTCTTATTTAACATGAGAAAAGGAGGGCTCTGAATCAGAGGCATTGTTTGATTGATTTGCATTTATTGTCAGGCAAGGCATGCTTGAATGGTTGGACTAGACAGCATCTGAAGTCCCTTCCAGCCATGAATCCCATGTTTCTCATAAGTGGTCTGACAAGTGAGGAATGTGGCCAAAAACCCACCTATCTTGACATGGGAGGAGTTAGGATTTCAGAAGATCCATGGCAAGGAGAAGGGCCAAGTTAGAAACAAGTAGGCATCAGGGGAATATCTCACCAGGCAGAGCCACTGTCTATCTTCAGAAATTTTAGTTCAAAAAATGTGACATCCATCCTCAGAGCAGGTAGGATAGAATGTTCTCCAATTCTTGGATGTGCTGAAGTCCTTGGAACCAAGGCTAGGATCCAGCTGGACTGGGGCTCATGGCAAGGACCTGGCCAAATGGAATAAGGCAGGGCAAAATGACTGGAACCAAGGAGCCGAGATCAGACAGGGTCTCTTAGCCAAGGGGGATTGATACTAGCTACTGACTATAGGCTCTTACATTTCTCCTGCCTGCTGAGTACAGGATGGAAAGGGTTGGATTTAAAATTCTGGTCGAGAGGCCTCAGCAGGGGAAAAAAAAACCGTGAAGGTTTCAATTGGTTATTAAGGTTAATTTTCTAGAATGAACTTTAAAAATACAGAAAGAATGATAGAATCTCTGAGAACATCTGCACAGACAGCAAAGCCAGCAGAGTGGCATTCAGGGATGGCTTTTATATCTGTATCTGAAATCGTCCTCTGAGAACCCTTAAGTGTGACTTTTCACAGAGATAGCATAATGGAGAAAGTGCTTAGCTGGCCATTCCTGAGGGAGTTATCAGAAATGAATGAAAATGCCAAAGACGTGCCATCAACTAAATAGGAATGGAGGGCCTCAGATCACACTCGGGCAATTCAGCAGCTGAAGACATGCTGAGGAGTGTTTCTATGCCCCTCGTTTTGCAGAACATAGAGAGTGTTTCAAACAGTATTGCAAGAAATCAGAGAGACGCCTGCTCAAAATGTTAAAGCAAGACAGTCATACTGCTGCCCTGGAGGACTCTCCGCGGTTCCTTTCCTGGTTCCAGCCCTTACTGTCCCATTCCCTAACTGGCCAACCATCCCTCTCCCCACTCCACTCTGTTCCATTGCTGCTTCTTTTGGGGTCTTCAGGGAGAATTAAAGAATAGTTCGGATCCCCAGGGGACATCTGCTGGGTCAGCCACTCGTGAGCTCTGTTACTCATTGCATTGTTGTTCTCATTAGGAAAATATCAGTTTTGGCATTCCTGCTTGGTTGTCATCCTCTTTGTCTTGCTTATTTGGCTAGAGTGCCACTTCATAGCATGTATGAGTGTGTGTGTGTGTGTGTGTGTGTGTGTTTGCACAGCCTCATATATGCACTCTCTAGTTTTAGGGCCAAGTGGATAGGGAGGTAGGTAGGGAGATAATTGAAATAGTAGATGGTCAAATTGTTCTTTTCTCTTCTTTTGGATACATCCATGGCTAAGTCATGAAACCAAAATATAGGGCTTTGGAGAAGCATGGTTTGCAGGGGAACTGCACCTGAGGGCTGTGCTGCAGGAGCCATGCCTGAGATGTCTCCTCCATGCTCGGACCTGCCTTAGATGATTAGGTTCTTTAATTGCACATTCATGCTGTAATGGGATGAGACCTTTGGAGACCTTGGGAGAGAATGATGATATTTTGTATGTGAGATGGATGTGACTCCTCAGGGCCAGAGGCTGGGCTGGGGGAGGCAGCCTCTGAGAAGGCCTCGAAAGAGCCTCGCCTCCTGGGATGTATACCCTTGTGTAGTTTCCTCTCATGTTATACCAAATTAGTGCTGTGCAACCAGGGGACCACACCGGAATCCCCACCATTATTCCTGACCCACAGAAACTGAGATAACAAGTGTTTGCTTAAAGCCTCCAAAGTTTGGTGTAATTTTTAAATGCTGCAATAGAAGATGCATCCACACAGGATATGAGTATCTTCTTGGTCATTAGCCTCCCATCCCTGTTCCAGGCAGGAAGATACAGAAAGGAACAACATGAAAATGTGGAGATACCTTTCTTAGAAGAGCAGCACATTTCTGCTTCTGTCCACTGAGCAAGATTAAATTCTCGAGCTTCTGTCCACACATTATCTTATTTGAGCCTCAGGAGAGTAATGTGAGGTAGTTAGAATAGGAATTAGTATTCGTCTTAGGTATGAACAAATTATAACTTTGGAAACTGATACCTCCAACTTTTTTCATTTCTTGATTCTTTAAAATTGGTCAAGATCCTTTCCATTGTCTTGGAATTCAAGAATTCACTGTCCACGTGGCTCTCCCTGGCTGCAGAGAAAGCTGGGAAATGGTTTTGTTTGTTTGTTTGTTTTGCTGGGAAAATTACTGCCTGGAAGAAAAAAAAATTCAGGGATCCATTAGTAAGAAAGAAGAGGGAATGGATATTGGAAAGATGGCTACACTGTGTTAAAACAGATTTATTTCTGAGTGTGCCACACATTACTGACATTACACAGATCCCTTTTCTCATCATGGCACATAGAAAATAATGCTTGTGTAGCATGCTGGGGTAGAGGGCGAATGATGCTTACAACTAAGGTAACTGGCTTGGGGACACGGACTGCTGCGGGATCCACTTATTTTCTCCAAGGACTTAGAGGATCAATATCCCTACAGACCAGTAACCTATGCAGAGCCGCACTGTTTGGGAAGTGTCATAGGTGAAGTTCCTCAGAGATCAGTATGCAGTTTTATTAAACATGGTTTGCAGGGACAATATTTGTGAAGGGCAAGGGACGTGAAACTGGGCAAACAGAGAAGTTGAGCAGCAATAAAATGGCATCAGAGAACTCAGCTGACCCTATGGGAAATCAGCCCTGCAGACTTGTCCTACCCTAGACAAGGGAGCCAGGTCTTGTTGCCTCCTTTCCCACCACTGACACACCACAGTCATTGGATATAGGACGGAGTGTGGCTTTGAGTGAGGGACTCTGAGGCTGAGGTTAGCGCCCTGATTAGGAGAACCATCAGCTGCTATCATTCCCAGGAGCAGGAGCAATGAGTCCCTCAGTTCCAAAGGGGCTTCTGGAGGCTTTGTGTTCCACCATCACAGGGAGCAGCCACACCCTCCTACAGAATGGCCCTTGGTGGAGCGGTAAGAGCAGAAAACTTGGATCCATGAAAGAAAGGTCTGACCCAGAGCGGCATTTACAGTGTTGTTATGCCGTTCATCTACTGCATCTCAGCCAGTGGATGAGTCCTGGGGCCTGGAGGAGAATTCCACCTGTCTTTAGCAGGGCTAGAGCACTGACAAATGTATTTCATGCTGCTGTTTATTTGGCTTCAGCCACACTCTTCTGCAGCATTTAATTGACATGGACATCATGTAGCAAGAGGCCACTGAGAGACTGAAATGAGCTCCCAATTTGTCTTTGGAAAATTTTCTCCATTATGAGACGAGAAAGATTAAAGGGCTAATAATACTTTACACCCATATCATCTTTCCTACCAGCAAAGAGCTTCTGTCCACACATTATCTTATTTGAGCCTCAGGGGAGTCCTGTGAGGTAGTTAGAATAGGAATTAGTATTCATCTTAGGTATGAACAAATTATAACTTTGGAAACTGATGCCTCCATCTTTTTTCATTTCTTGGTTCTTTAAAATTGGTCAAGATCCTTTCCATTGTCTTGGAATTCAAGAAAACTAAAGCATGAAGGCAAGTGAGGAAAAGAAACCCCCTTCCTTGATGCGTATCTGGTTTATGACATTCTTCTCCCATCTCTGAAGTTACAGTATAAGAGTTAGGACACAGGAATGAAACCACCTGATATGGTTTGGCTCTATGTCCCCATCTACATCTCATGTGAAGTTGTAATTCCCTTGGGAGGCCAAGGTGGGTGGATCACCTAAGGCCAGGAGTTTGAGACCAGGCTGACCAACATTGTGAAACCCCGTCTGTACTAAAAAATACAAAAATTAGCCAGGCGTGGTGGGTGTGCGCCTGTAGTCCCAGTTACCTGGGAGGCTGAGAC
The DNA here is from genome assembly GCF_009764315.1 of Trachypithecus francoisi. NCBI lineage: Eukaryota > Metazoa > Chordata > Mammalia > Primates > Cercopithecidae > Trachypithecus > Trachypithecus francoisi. Next base: position 24,532,802 of record NW_022681469.1, on the reverse strand, counting down.
AGGAGAATCTCTTGAACCTGGGAGACAGAGGTTGCAGTGAGCGGAGATCACAGAGACCGAGCAAGATTCCATATAAAAATAAAATAAAATAAAACAAAATAAAATAAAATAAATTGTAATCTGCATGTGTTGAAGGTGGGGCCTGGTGGGAGGTGATTGGATCATGGGGGTGGATCTCCCCCATGGTGTTCTTGTGATAGTGAGTGAGTTCTTATGAGATCTGATGGTTTAAAAGTGTGTGGCACGCCCCCCATGCCACCGCCCCGCCACCTCTCCTGCTCCACCATGGTAAAGACATGCTTGCTTCTCCTTATGCCATGATCATAAGTTTTTTGAGAGCTCCCCAGCCATGAGGAACTGTGAGTCAATTAAATCTCTTTTCTTTTAAAATTACCCAGTCTCAGATAGTTCTTTATAGCATGTGAAAATGGACTAATATACCACCCAAACCAAAAACATATGGAAACTGTCAACTTCTGATATCATATCACTTAATTATAGTAACCCTTACTAGATACAGGTCACTGCAGGGGCCATGCTGTGGGGGTAGAACCAAAGGTAAATAGAAATCATAGTTTTTATGGCGCTAACAATCCAGTGAGGGACATCAGATGGGCAAAGGACTAAAAAACATGGAGGAGAAAAAGTAAGGCCGATTTCACAGGAGTTTAGAGAAGGCACGAATGCAAGGACGCTTTAACAGAAGAGGCAGCATGACAGCTGGTCCCTGAAGGATGAGGAGCATTTCCTCTAGCAGATGGTGAAACAGCAATGACGACCTCATGGCCTAGCATTAATCCCGAACTTTGTGCATGCCAGGCATTGGGCTGAAATGAAGGCGATTGCATTCACCATGTTGCCAATGCATCCAGGTCAATGTTTAGCCTGTTGCACACTCATTACCACCAGTCAGCCAACCAAACAGCCCATGCCTGCTGGCTCTTCCATGGGTCTATTTTCTAATCATGTTTTGTGTTCTTGACACTTTTTGTTGTATTCGATATTACTGGATTAGAAATTATATACTTGGCTACAGCTTTCCTTGCAGCAAGAGACTCCTCTGGCTGATATCTCATGGGGTCTTTGGGAAAATTCAAAAGACATTTGAACAGCAGATGTTCTCCTATCTGCATCAAGTCAGACGTCCTATTTGCACACAGGTGATATATAAGCTATGCCCAGGGGAAACAGTAGGCCTCTGAATAGGGTGGGTTTTTTTCACAGTTGCCTATTTGTCTTGCTTTTTTGTTCCACCTTTATTTGTCTCCTGGAGGGAATATTCCTAATAGGATTAATAAATGAAAAATGTAAATAATGTGACTACTGAAATACAGATTTTCCAGGAATGCAATGTATTACTGGCCATCTGTTAAGTGGCCACTTTACAAGCTGCCAGGAGGAGAGGATTTCACAAATTACAAGCCAGAGCTTTCAGCTGCAGACCTGGTTAGCCATTCATGGGTCCCAGGGGTCACTGACCTAGGGGCCACAGATGAGGGAGGAGGTGCTGACCTGGGAGTGGAATTAAGCTCCCACCATATCACTGATGGCATGTGGCACAGGACCCTCTGGCTGGCTTGGCCCATGCTATTTTCTCTGCAGTTTATTTTATTTTTTATTTTTTTTGGAGACAGAGTCTCCCTCTGTTGCCCAGGCTGGAGTACAGTGGTGTGATCTCGGCTCACTGCAACCTCTGCCTCTAGGGTTCAAGTGATTCTCATGCCTCAGTCTCCTGAGTAGCTGACATTACACGTGTTTGCCACCACGCCCGGCTAATTTTTGTATTTTTAGTAGAGACAGGGTTTTGCCATGTTGGCCAGGCTGGTCTCAAACTCCTGACCTCAAGTGGTCCACCTGCCTCGGCCTCCCAAAGTGCTGGATTATAGGCGTGAGCTACCGTGCCTGGCCTTCTCTGCAGTTTAGAGCTGAGTTTTGAAGCAATATTTGCTTCCCTATTGAGGAACTCACTGTGATTTTTTTTTCATGAAATATCTTCCAATGAAGACAGAAAAAAGAAAGGAGATCTTTCCCCAGGCTTGGATTGGGACAGTTGAAGACCTGGATGCCTAAACTCTCAATAGTTATTGGATAGCTTGACGGATTTGAGATTCGAAGAGCAGGGTGGAGGCAGGAAGGAGAGAGGAAGAGGATGATAATTTGGGGTAAATGAGGCGGGCCCTTAAGCAACAATTTTAGGCCAATGGGGTATGTTTGCAGGTTCCACCATTTGGGGGAATTATTGGCAAGGTTGGAGGAGCCCATGCGCGTTTTAGGAACTGGACTTCCTGCTGGAGAGAGCTGGTCTCTGCAGCATCTTGGTGGTCCAGGAGAGCGGCTCAGGAGGCTTCAAGTCCTAGTTTAGTGCCTTACCAGTTCTGTGACCCTGGGCAAGTTACTTATCATCTCTCTGTTTCCTCTTCAATTAAATGAGAAGATAGGTGATCTGATCTGTAGAGTTACTTCATATTTTATGAATGATTCTATTTCAGAATCAAAAGCTTCATAAAGAACTTCTTTGTTACATTCATTCAGTGTCACATTTGACATCACTTGAAGGAGGGAATAGAATCTGTGATGACCTTGCCTGCATCATAGACTGTCCTTCATCCTTTTCTAAAAAGAACCTGGAGAAGCAGGGGAAGGTGTCAGGAACCACCCACCTCCCCCCAGGGAGTAAGATGTGACTCTATCATCATTGCTGCAGAGGCGAGAAGTCCTAAGAGGCTGATAGGGACTGCCAACCTAAAGATGACATCTCCCTGTTCCTTCCTTCCCTGCCCCACGTTTCCATTCAAGCCTCTTCCTCCATGCCATCAGCCATTTCCATTTAGAACAAGGCTGTCTAGTACAGAGGCATATTTGGGGGAGCTGGTCTCGACTTGACCAAACCCAGAAGTGCAAACGCATAGAGCTGTTGAGCAGGGGAAGCCAGCTCACTCGATGGTGGATGGGGAGGGAGAGGAGGATGAGAGCTGGGTGGAGGTGGGAAGATCAACTGCAGGGACTGGGATTCTCGGGTAGCTCTGAAAGGTCTACTTTTAAGGCGGTTCTGAGGAGAGAAATGAGGTCATGAGCATGGATCTGCCACTGTAGCTGTATGGGCAAAGTATGGCTAGGCCTTTCAAAAAGGCTTCAATTTCTTTGGAACCCATTGTATTTCACGGAGAGAAACGAGCTTCTTCTGCTCATTCATCCATCGATTCATTCAACAAGCAGTTATGGACAGCCTGCAGCCTACCAGGTTCTGTGCGTCCTTATGAATCTATTGGTGGCCAACAGATTATAAAAATCCCTGCTTTCAGGGGTTTCTAGTGGAAGAGACAGCACTCAATAAATAAAGTGAAAAACTATATAAGAATATCAAGTTGTGAAAGTGTTAGGAAGAAAAATAGAGCCAAATGAAGTGACAGAGCATGCAGGGATGGCTGCTTCCATTGGGTGGTGAGAGAAGGCTGCTCAGAAGAGGGGACATTTCAGCTGTGACCTAAATAAAGGGAAGAATCAAGCCCTGGGGATTTCTGGGGTAAAATCTGTCCCCAGGCTATGGGAACAAATCTGCACGAGCCCTGAAGCAAGAGGGAGCCTCCTGTGTTCAGGAATAGTAATCATGTGGCTCCAGCAGAGTGAGAGAGGAAGAGTGGCAGGAAATGGAGCCCTGGGGGCAACCTGACTGGCCCTCGGGCCACACTTGGGACCTCAGGTTTCATTCTAAATGTCCGTTTGGACTTCAAAGCATCCTTCTGGTGGTGTCTGGAGAAGAGACCAGGGGCGGGAAGAACAGCTGGAGACAGTGAGGAGGTTATTTCAGTTCTCCAGGCTGGAGCTGACAGTAGCAAGCAGCAGGCTAGCAGCAACAGAGATGACAAAAAGTGGTGGCATCCCAGGAACATTCTGAAAGTGGAGTCACCAGGACTTACTGATGAATTAGATTTGGGTTGTGAGAGAAAGAGAGGAGTTGGCTGTAACTCAAGCGTTGGGTTCAAGCAACTTGGGCAAATGGTGGAACCACTCAACCAAGAGAGAGAAGGCTGAAGAAGGAGCAAATTAGAGGGATGAGAACAGACTGTGGGACATGTGAGGCCCAAGATGCCACAAGACCACCTCCAGGTGGACAGGACAGGAAAGCAGGTGGAAAAGTTATCTATCCCTTCTCTCCACAAGCAGGAGTGTCCAGGATTTCCAGAATGGATCATTGTTGATCCAGATCAGAATGTAGAGATGATCGTCTTGGGGAAAACAGCAGCGTTTCTATTTCTAGGTTTTCCAGGCACACACAGCTATACTCAGACGTCAAGTGAAGTGTCTGTATTTAGGGATGGCTGTGGATTGGGAGGCCTCACTTTGTGCCATGATTGGTTGCGAATAGCTACAACCATCACTGGGCTGGAGGCATCTGTGGAACAGACTGCCCAAGACTAGACTGATTCTGTGGTGCAGGGTGCAGGGCTCCTCCTGTATCCTGAACCACTTTTCTCTGGACAGATGATGGCTTCCTCACTTAAAAGAACTTTCAGTCGGCCCGGCGCGGTGGCTCAAGCCTGTAATCCCAGCACTTTGGGAGGCCGAGACGGGCGGATCACGAGGTCAGGAGATCGAGACCATCCTGGCTAACACGGTGAAACCCCGTCTCTACTAAAAAATACAAAAAAAAAAAAACTAGCCGGGCAAGGTGGCGGGCGCCTGTAGTCCCAGCTACTCGGGAGGCTGAGGCAGGAGAATGGCGTAAACCCGGGAGGCGGAGCTTGCAGTGAGCTGAGATCCGGCCACTGCACTCCAGCCTGGGTGACAGAGCGAGACTCCGTCTCAAAAAAAAAAAAAAAAAAAAAGAATTTTCAGTCTAGTTGCTCCTGCTGTGGGAAAGCCCACCACACAGTCATGGCCCCTCATCGCAGGCCACCTGCCCTGCAGTTTCCCTCTAGGGTGATCTTATAGCTCATCCTGCTGACAGGCTGACTCTGGGTGGAGGCCTGTGGGCTCTCCCTGCCACTGCTCTCCTCTGCCCATGGTCATTCTCCAGCCATCTGCCCATCTCTCTCATGGCTTCAGCCTGTCGCTCCTATGTTATCTCTGAGTTCTCCCAGATACCTGATTTCTTACCTCCAAAGAGTTTAACGATTCTCGGTGGAAGTACCTTTCACAGAATAATTTCCAGCTTCTCCCTGAGAAGGCAACATTCCCAAAGATACCCAGTGATGATCAATTAATTGATAATCAGCAACAAAATCCAGTCTTCTCTAGAGATTTCTGCTGACTTACTAATGACCGAAAGACAAAGACAGTGACTCTTTGGGGTGACTTTTAGTCTTTTTTTGAACTCCGTGTATAAGAAGAGACCATTTTCTTTATACTGGCCCATAACCCAAGCTACCCAACCACATCTGGAACTCAGTTGGTCTTCTGTGAGCTCATGTCAATTTCACATTGAGTCCAGTTGTTCACAGAGGCTTTTCAGTCCTAGATGTCCTGTTCAGTTTGCCTATTCGCTTTCTTTTTTTTTTTAAAGACCTGGTTGTGTGTTCCCTCATGCCATCTTCAGTTGTTTAGACCCTGTGTTCACTTTGGATGCTGATGGCTCGCACAAATGCAGCAATGATCTGGGCTGAGAGTGAGAGATTGTGCAAGATTGAGTAGAAAAACCAAAGCCTTGGTGGTAGAACAGTCTGTTTCCTCATCTGCAAAATGCAAGTTGTGATATCTCTGTGGCACCATAGTAACGTGTCTTTGGTACTCAACTATGGAAGCCATTATAACAGCAGAAGCAAAAATTCTGCAAATCAGTTAAACAGAAGAGCCTTACCTCCTGGGACTCTGAAGAGGTTAAAAAGTGGAGCATCCATGGCAAAGTGGATCAACATTTCATCAAGTCAGTGGTTTGAACCTGCATGGCAGGGTCCTGTGATTTATGGGTTTCCATCTTACTCCATTTCTATCCTTTTCCTTTATACTGAGCTTCAGGCATGCAACATGTCCTTGAGTGGACAAGGTCTTGGAAGGCAATTTCATTGGGGTCGGCCATCTTTACAGACCATTTACCCTTCTCCATACCTGAAATGAACCGAAGATCCAGCTCAGTGTTCTGATCCTTCTAGTCCCATCTTTTGCCCTTGTTAGGAGCCTGGATTTCCTCTGTACAAAACCTCTGGGCCCAAGTCTTTCTTTGTCTAACTTTTTGTGGTCAAGACTGATTGACAGTTGTTAACTTTTAGAGCCACATCCCCTCCTTTGTTTTTTTAGTTGTTTCTTATTACACCAGGCACCTCTGATGTGCCATATTTCCATACGGACTATATGCCTTTGCTTGACCTGCAGATATAAAATCATCCTTCAGTTCACTATTTTATGTTGTCTATTAAAGTCACTATAATGCATGAATTAAGAGTTGCCACAAGCCTCAATATGAGCACCACAATAATGCCAGTACTTTCTACATTGTATCATAGCCCTCCTGGCGAAAGTAAGTTGGCAATTTAGTTTCTGCTCTTCGTGAGGGATGGGGATGGATTGTAGTTATCAATAAGTATGTGATTAATTAATTAACCGACTACCTCTTAATCCTTTTAAGACAAGCTAGGTCCTCGCCCTGCTACTAACTTGCTAGTATTCTTGGGCAAGTCATTTAATTTTGTGGGCTCTCAGTTCCACAACTGTAAAATGATTCATGATCCCAAAGGTCCCTTGCACCTTTAAATTACTAAGAAATATATACATATATATACATATACACATATAATTATACATATGCATATATAATATACACATATATAATATATACTATACATATGCATATATAAATATATACATATATGTACATATACATATGCATATATAATATATACACATATTATATATGTATACATATATAATATATACATATATAATATATATGTATACATATATATATATATATAGATTTATTTCACCATGTTTATTGAAACTAGCCATAGAAGAAGACTCCTTCAACTTGGCTAGTACTCTAATATTTAATATATAGAGGGTACAAATAAAACCAATTTGTGGAAAGAAAAATATTGGTAGCTCCACAGCATAGGGTCAAGTAAAGGCAAATGCCCTGAACATCTTCCAGAGTCCAGGGTGGAGTGGATCATCTAACTAGGCTGACCACGGCCTTTTAGTGCCTGCATCAACATTAATAGACTGTAAAGAGACTTTTACAAGTTGATTCAAGCATAGTCGCATGTGGGGAAACTAGGAATCCAGAAAGTCAATAGAAGTTATTGGCAATTTTTCCATTTTCTTCCACCCTTTTTCAAAACCCAAGAGGGCCCAGAAGGGGACTAGAAAACAAATATTTGATGGCTTACTGTGTCTTTAGGGCAATATCTATCCCGTCTTTCCACTCGTCTTTCCTATTCTCATACCTCCTTTTCAGTCTCTTTTCTTTCCTTCATTTAGTCATTGACTCCTCATTCATCAAGTATTCACGAAGATGGATAAGAAGTGGCTTCTGATGATACAGTGAACACATTAAGACAAATGTCTGTTACCTGACACAGGATGGGGGATATAGGAAGGAATTATTGACAGTCTACCAAAGCTTCCCCCAACTAGAAACACAGACACTCCCCTCTGATGGGGGTGGTGGTGAGCAAGAATATAGTCACTCAGCTGTCCACCACCTACCTGGGTGACCATACTCTTATGTCTTCCCTCTGTTGGACTCACAGGATATTGGCACCCCAGGTACAAAGCCAAGATCATCCTCTGGGAGAGCTTAGCTGGGGCCCCTGGCTGGGGAGCTGCTGGTGCTGGTATCCATGTGCAGGAGCTGCAAAAGGCTGGGACAATGTGGTCTCAGAGCTTCGGTTTCTTGAGCAAGGATTACAGGTAAATTCCTTTTTCTCATTTTTTCTAGAACTCTCTTTGGTGTGCTGTAGTAGAAAAAAAAAAAAAGACAAAGCTTTGGAGGCAAGATCTATGTCCAGATCTCAGCCCTACTACCTACAGGGTACTGCCTTGGGCGAGTTACTTCATCTCCCTGAACCTCAGTTGCCTCATGAGTGAACTCCCAAATCAGGGGGTGCTTGTGAAAAATGTGAGGTAATTCATGCACAGTTCTTTGTCACATGGTGGGTGTTCAGTAAGTGGTGGCTATTGTGACTACAATGGTTGCTAGATCTCCCACCACATAGCGTTGGTCCTGCTACCTTTTATTGTCTCTAGTGAAATTAATAGAGTCTAGAGAGACTTTAGAAACCCTCCCTCCCAAATCAATTCAAGCACACCCTCATATGGAGGAACCAGACATCTATAAAGTTAACAGAAGTTATTGTGCTTTTTTTTTTTTTCCCACACACTTTCTCCCTTTTCCAGAAAATCAGGGGGGCAGGAGGGAAATGTGAAGTGGGTGTATGATGACTGTCAGGGAGACACTAGAGAGCCTGAGCAGCTTTGTTTATTTTATCTGTAATAGGAGGAGTTGGTTCTTCTTAGCTGGGACAGTCTAAAAGTCAGTAGGATAATAGGCTACTCCAAATCTCCAGTTTCCTCTGCACACCAGTCATGGCCAGAGGGGTAATGCCTTCAGAAACCTCTTATCCTCTGCCCCATGGATGTGTAGCATCCCTGAGAAGGAATGGTATTGGTTATTTTCCCTGGTCCCTGTCTCTGTCTCTTGGTCTTCTCCTGTAGGACCCCATGCGGTTGATGTGGAAAAGGATGCAATTAGGGAAGATTTGCAAGGTTCTTGAAGATCTCTCCCACTCTAAACTAAGCCCCTGGACACACTGGGTCACTTTGCATTTCTTTATTTCCACCCCAACTTTCATCGCCATCGGATTTGTTTGTTTATTTGTTTACCACTTGTCTCTCTTCACTAGAACATCAACTCCATGAGAGCAAAGACCTCCTTGTCACACCCACAACTGTGACCTCCAGTGCCTAGAGGGCAGCCAAGCACAGAGCAGGCATGGAGTAAATATTTGCTAAGTGGGTGTGTAAATGAAGTGATGTGAACCTCATGCCCACACACAGGGGCTGGAGCCACAGGAAGCCAGCACATCTAGACTGGGGCAACAGCTGATAGTGGAGGCAAACACCTGGCTCATGAGTGGCCATGGAGAAGCCACACAGCACAATCCCTTTTGAACTGCAGTTAAATGACTTTGACATCCACAGTTGAGCATCAAGCAAATCAGATAAACTAGTTGCTTAGCTGCAGTCACCCCTATGGGTTGTTGGCTAGTTGGATTTTTCCCCTTTTGTCTTTTTTAGGCAGATCTGGTGTCCTGAGAGTAGAGTCACCATAAGGCAGAGGAAAGAGATGCAAATAAAGTGGGTAGATCTCAGGAAAGGAAATGATCTCAGTGGTCTCAGATGCTGCCCATAGCAGGGTCCAATTGAGTTGAGTGTATGGGAGGCTTGTGGAAGAGGAGTAAGGCAAAAGACCCCTATGGGCAATGAAAATAAGAAAATAGATGCCCACCCAAATAGATGACCAGTATCGGGGCTTTCTCCACCCCTGCCAGAGTCAGCCTCTCATGCAACAGTCTTCCATCTCACTTCCCATTGTTTTACTGAGACATGGCTTCTTCCTGCCTTGCCATATCCTACCTGCTTTTCATTGTTTCCAGATGACTTGATGTAATTCCCAAATGTAGCCCTTTTAGGTTCTATTTTTCACCTTAACCAACCTGGAACCCCATCCTGCCCGCGCCCTCACTAGACACAGAGAGGATGAAGACAGGGAGGGCATCATCTACATTATACATCCCACGTGGCTGCAGCCGCACCTTCCAGTGGCTTTTGGAACAACCACAGAGATCTGCAGGTGTGAGGGGTGGCAGGTGTCCTCAGGAAACTGAAGGAGAGGAGGGCTTCTGGGCCCTTCAATCTGGCTTGCTCAAATGTCATCTAGTTTTGCCCCATTGATTTTAACTGCATATGGGACTATGTTTGCCCATTCATTGGAAAGTACTTCATTTTCCTTCTTCGCATTTCTGTTTTAATCTGCCCCGCCCTTGGCTGTAGAAGTGAGCCACTCTGTCCACGGCTCCGTAGCTGGGGGTCAGTATTTTCCTTCCTGAGTGCAGGCAGAGGCCCAAGTGCCCTTGGGTTGTCCAAGATAGAATTGCTCACAAATCTGCTTTGTTATTGATGTTTGATCAGTGAATGTACAGAGATGCAATTGTAGCCAAAAGAATGTGGGATCTGGAGAGAGCGCGCTGGGTCTCACGTTCCTCAGGCCTGTGGTGAGGGTGAAGGAAACCCACCCCCTTTCCCAGGTTGCCTGCTGCTCATTGTGTCCCTGTCTATCTGAATTGAGGATTCTAACAGAGGATGAAAAGCAGATCAAAACAAAATTTCCCCGAAACCATCGACGCCAAAATAGGAGCTACAGGACTCCAGGCAGCTGGACCAGAGAAGAAAAGCGGAGCAATGACTCCACCAAGTGGTGTGTCTGTGAGTGAGAGGTTGGCTGCTGGTTTTTCATTAACATTATTATCCTTAGAGTTATGGAGCTTCAACCTGAAGTAGGTTCATTGGAGCATAGGGTTAATGGGGCCGGCTAAACCAGAAGGAAGCATCCAACGACTGTGCTAGGAAGGGTGGCAAGCCAGAGAATGAGGATAGAGCAGCAGAAATGAATTCTCTCTAGAGGGAAAACAATAAATACGGTATTGTTTAGTCAGTGACAGAAGGAAATATTTTGAAAATGCCATTCTTATACTGCCTGCATCAGAATCACCTGGAGAGCTTGGCAAAGGTACAGATTCCTGGGCCAACCTCAGCCCTAATCAGAATCTCTGGGGCTGGTGACTGGGAATTTGTATTTTTAACAAGTGCCCTAGATGTATTCTAAGGTACTTTAAAGTTTGGGGCCAGAAAGTGGGAAGCCAGTAAGTGAGGTGCATGAAGTCTCATTTACCCACTCTGTGAAAAAGGAAGTAGAGGCAATGGACAGGAGGAAGAATATTCATGTTTAAAAGAGTTGGAAATGTTGGGCCGGGCGTGGTGGCTCATGCCTGTAATTCCAGCACTTTGGGAGGTCGAGGCGGGTGGATCACCTGAGGTCAGGAGTTTAAGACCAGCCTGGCCAACATGGTGAAATTCTGTCTCTACAAAAAAATACAAAAATTAGTCGGGCACGGTGGCTTGTACCTGTAATCCCAGCTACACAGGAGGGTGAGGGAGCAAAATTGCTTGAACCCGGGAGGCAGAGGTTGCAGTGAGCTTAGATTGTGCCACTGCACTCCAGCTTGGGTGACAGAGTGAGATTTCATCTCAAAAATAAATAAATAAAAAGATAAAAATGTGAAGGGAAAGAGAATTGTTTATATGAGACTGGGATACACACAGGACTATCTGGGCAGCCACCAGCCAGGCAGCCAGCCTCGCCAAGGGGCTTCTCTCTGGAGCTCTCTTCCTTCTCCTGGTTAGGTTAGGCTCCACTGGGCAGGGCTTTCTCTCTACGCCCTCTCTGGGCTGCGTTGTCGATGTCCAGGTGCCCCCCATCTGTCCCGATGGAGGGTAGAGGGTGTCTAATCACTGGTTGCTGTTGAGTGAGTCACCTGGTGGAGAATGCATGGCCCAGGAGTTGAAGGGTGGGGTGTTGGTCTTGGTTCTGCCATCATCGGGGTGGACATCTTCGGAGTCTCTGGGTCTCTATTCCCTCATCTTCAGGAGGAGGAAATTGAGCTAAAGGATCTAGTGACTCTAGCAGCGTCCCAGGACTCTTCTCTCTCCTCTGGGGCCCTGACCTGGAGCTCACCTGGTCTGCTCACCCTGAGGGTTTGGCTTCAGTGTGGGGTCAGGGATCTCTAACCCCCCACAGGCCTATGAGGGAAACTTTGAGCCTGGTGCCACTGATGAAAGAGGCTCCGTTACATGGAAAACTTTAGCTAAGAACCCAGCTGCCCCATGAATGGTAGGGTTCAAGTTTCATTGACAGGATTTTCCCAGAAATTCCAGAGAGAGGTGTGGCGGTGCCAATGAACTGGAACAAACCTTTAGGACCAAAGCCTTGGCATACCCGGGGAATACGTCAGGGAAACTTCCAGCCCCAGCCCCCTTCTTTTCTCTCTCAGGGGAAATGCCACCAGGACAGGAAGTCACAGGAAATAGTGACTCTACTAAATATCACTGAATTGTACACTTTAAACTGATGAGTTTCATATTTAGTGAATCGAGTGAATTATATTTTAATTGTTAAAAAACTTTTAAATACTTATCAAAGGGGAAAAAAAGAAGTCACCAGAGGCTCTTAGAGATAGAAAGAGATGGAAAAATGTTTATCTTATCACTTGATTTAATATATTGGATAATTAGGATTCAGATGAAACCCAAGTGCTGAGTTCTAGAAGAGCAAGTCAGATAATGAAAACTCTACCCGTATCCATGCCGAGAGAGGGTGGTGGGGTCGGAGGGGAAGCACTGCCCGGCTGACCTCAGCTCCAGCCCTCCAGGGTGACCTCAGCTCTAGCCCACCTGGGACTCCCCTTTCTGTCTAACCCAGCTCCTTGTTCCTTCAGACAAATGGCTGCCGGGGGCTCTAAATCCCACACCAACCCAGACTCCCTTGTGGAAAAATCCTTCTTCCCTTTTGATCAGCTGGGGCTGGGTGGGAATTTTCCAAAAGGAACTTTTCCCCAGAAACCCTGGGGCGGGGTTGGAATCTAAGTACAAACGTCTTAGGGGAAAAAAAAAATCCATCCTGCCAGAGTGTAGATTTCCATGGTGATGACAGCAGAGACCGAGGTTGAGGTGAAGAGTTGGTGGGACACTTTCTCTTATCTCAGATCTGAGTAACGTCCCCACTCCCAGAGACTCTTCCTCCATGGTCCTCTTGCCCTTCCTGGGATGGGAATGAAATCCAGCCCCAGACCTTCCATGAAATCGGGTCTAAGGCTGGGGTACTGGAGATGGGAGTCTGAGTGGCCACTTCCCTGAGGGCTTAAACACAGCCCTTTTTGGTGCCGCTATCCAAATTACACCGAGGAGGCCGGGTGTGGTGGCTCTTACCTGTAATCCCAGCACTTTGGGAGGCTGAGGCAGGCAGATCATGAGGTCAGGAGTTCGAGACCAGCCTGGCCAAAATGGTGAAACCCCATCTCTACTAAAAATACAAAAATTAGCTGGGTGTAGTGGTGGGCGCCTGTAATCCCAGCTACTCAGGAAACTGAGGCAGGAGAATCACTTGAACCTGGGAGGTGGAGGTTGCAGTGAGCTGAGATTGTACCACTGCACTCCAGCCTGGGCGACAGAGTGAGACTCCATCTCACAAACAACAACAACAACAACAAAGAATTTACAGGGGAATGGAGCTGGTGGAAATCATATACATTGCCTATTGCAACTCATCCCTCCATCCACATTCCATTCTCAGATGAAGGCACTGAAGCCCACGAGGTGAAGGATCTTTGCTCAAGATCACCCAGGGTGTCAGGGCTGGAAGGACACAGAGCTGGCCATCTGGCATAGGGCACCTCGGAGGCCAATCTAGGCTCTTCCATGGCTTCTAGGGACCCAGCCCCACTGAGCAGGTGAACCTCAGAGTGTGGCATGGGGCCGGTGGGAGGAGAGGAAAGTAGTGCCATCTTGGATGTCTCACAAACTCTACTCACCAGAGGCCCATTGAGGAAGTACCTGTGGAGTGCCAGGCTTGGATTGCCCAAGTGAGGGACACAGCCTGAGCCAAGGCACAGGGGATGTGGAGGCCCTGGCATGGTGGAGGAACGGCAAATCCACAGTTTGACTGTATGAGGGAAGAGAGCAGGTAGTGAGGCTCAGCTGGAGGCTTGGCCTCAGCTGTGAAGGATTTGGGCTGAAGAACTTGGCAGCCACTGTAGACCTTGAAGGGGAAGTGATTAAAGGAGCTGGTGCAGTGGGCAGATTAGATCAGAGCTGCTCTGGCTGGGACAGCTATCAGTAGGACAGCATAGCCTTCCAGTGAAAACTGACACAGGTCTGGATCAGGTGATGAGAGGGGGAATCCAGGGAAGGGCAGAAGCAAGAGCGCTTGGAAGACAGGTCAGTCGATGGTCAAGGGCGGGGTAGTGAGAGAGAAGGACTCCCAGGCTTCTCAATTAGGCAAATGGGCAAATGGTGATGTCATGAAGCAAGATGATGGGAGGGACAGGGGATTTCACAGCTGGAGTTTGCTCTCTCCTCCAGATCTGGTTCCTGCCTTGCAGGTCTTGGAGTGCATTTTCCAAATGTGGTTCCCATGCCACTTCCGTCAGACTCAGAACCACCTGGCCTACTTGTTAAAGATGCAGATTCCTAAGCCCCACTCAGAATCTCTGGGAATAAAAGGCTGGAGCCCTGGGATTTGAAAGACACCTGGTCTTAAACTTTGATACTGGGGACACTGGAAGAAAAGCAGGTTTCAGATTGGAAGAAGAGCAGGAAGATAGTGAGTTTGGCTTTAGAGTTGCAGATGTCTCATGGGCAGTTAGCTATTAAAAGCTAGAGCTCAGAAAAGCCACTGGGTTAGGACGGATAGAGATTCAAGATTGTAACTGGAGAAATAATTTGAAATTGCGTGCAATTTGTCACTTTTGTCTTCGTGAGTCTGTGACCTTTACACAAAGTCTGCCCTAGGCAGTCATATATCTGGGAAGAGATTAGAACCTGTTAGAGAAAGATTGCCTAGAAAAAGGCCAGGTTGGTATTCAACTTTTGACATTCAAAATACGATTATGTGGCAGGACAATGGTCTTCAAACCAGGATATTATCCTGAGAGGAGTCACTGAATTCCTTCAGTTCCCTCTTCCTCAATTAGCTCATCAACAGGAAGGCCCCCTACCCTGTCTTAAGGCTCCAGTGGTGAAAATGTAGATGAAGGTAACTGTGGCATTAGAAGAAACTCTGCTCCCTCCAAGGGAAAAAGAAGGCGAAGTTAGGGGGTGTGGGGTGGGGTCTGGGGGTAAGAATTGTGCTGCCAGGGACATTAAGATGGGGCTCTATCATCCAAGGACCTCCCCAGGACCAAGCTAGACAGCTGGGGGTTCAAGATCAGAGGCCATAAAGCACACAGGGAATGGGTCAGCCAAGAATATCACCCTGGAGAGCAAGGGGCCCTCCCAGAAGACTAGACCAGCACCCACAAGGCCAGGGCCTCTTCTTGCAGAGCTAGGCCATGCCAGATGCAAGCCTGTGTGCTGTAATTCAAGAGAGAGTGGGCACCTTCCAGGGCTTTTATAGTTATCCAGCCTGATTAAACTTTATTAGCGATAGGCCTTATTTAACAGTTGCACTTATAATGTTGCACATCCAAGATGTAGTATGCATTACATTTTCAGTTTCATGAAGGGGTCATTCAGGGGTAATAGAAGCATGGGAATCATTAAACTCAGCTAAAGAATGTGAGTATTATGAGAACACTGGGCTGCAGGAGCCAGTGACGAGAAGAGCGCAATGCAGAAAGGGGGCTGGGAGGTGTGAGGGGAGAGCTGGGGAGATGGTCCTGGGAAGCTTGGAAAGAGAAGTTTAGGAAGATGATGGTGAACAACACAATCTAAAGTTGCAAGAGGAAGGGAGGATGAAGATGAAGAAAGTGTCATTCAATCTGACAAGTAGGAGATCAAAATGACATTTAAGAAGGCAGATGACCATAGTGGTCGGAAGGAAATCTGTCAGGTAAACCACTGGTGTTGAGGCGTGAGTGGCTGATGAAATGAAAACAGCTAGAATGAGTGTTTCCTTTGATGAGTTTGTTACTGGAGTAGGTGAAGAATAAAAAATCAGATGACACTTTCAGTGGGTTGCATGATCAGAATTATGGGGCACCTGGATATGTCTGTAGGTGGAGAGAAAAGATCCAGCCAATGAGCTAAGATGAAAGATGCTAGAAAAAAGAGGGGGCTTTTGAGTGTGATGGTTGAGTGGGACAGCTTGGGAAGAAGTTGAAGAGGGATGATTAAGAGGACAGGTGGTAGGACTGGCCTTGTGCAGGAAAGGACCTCTCTCTCCAAGAAGGAAATTATATTTGTCAATATAATTTTATTAATAATTACGTACTTACTGGTCAAAGAACATAATCAAAATAACAGAACATTTTAGAAAATCAATCATGTATTTTTCCATGTTTCTTCCCAGTTCTAATCCTAATACTTTTATTATTTTTATGTGGTTGTAACCCCACCGCAAGTGAGAACTCAGGAATTCTCGGGTGGAGATGAGGGTTTCTTAATAGATGAGACCAGAGATGTGCCCCTTCCGCTTTATTCTTCAGTAACTAAAAGACGAGGTTGTCTGCAAACGAGGCTGCCCGCGTGGAGGTGAGGCTGTGCTATGAAGGCCTGGGGAGGGTGGTGTATATGGATGAGGCTCGTGCAGGCACTGGGGCCTCTGCTGCAGGCCCATCTTGTGATGATGGGAGGGATGTTGCTGACACAGTGAATTAAGGGTGAGAACAGGCCAAGTGCGGTGGCTTGCACCTGTAATCCCAGCACTTTAGGACGTCGAAGCAGGAGGATTGCTTGAGCCCAGGAGTTCGAGACCAGCCTGGGCAACATAGTGAGACCCCGTCTCTACAAAAAATAAGCAAAATTAGCCAGGTGTGGTGGCACACACCTGTAGTCCCAGCTACTTGGGAGGCTGAGGTGGGAGGATCACTGCTTGAGTCTGGGAGGTTGAGACTGGAGCAACCCAAGATCACACCACCGCACTCCAGCCTGAGTGAGGGAATGAGATCCTGTCTCAAAATCAAAACAAAACAAAAACAAAAAAACCCGAAAAACAAAAAATGAAACAGTGAGAACAGTAGGATTTTATAAACAAAGGAGTAAAGGGAAAAGCTTGGGTTACCTCCAGGGATAATTTCTGAAGTATTGTCAGCTTAATTTTTGTCAATATAATTTTATTAATAATTATGTACTTATTGGCCAAAGAACATAATCAGAATAATAGAAAATTTAAAAATCAATCATTTATTTTTCCATGTTTCTTCCCAGTTCTAATCCTAATACTTTTATTATTTTTATGTGGTTTTAACCCAATCAAAAATTGTGGCAGATCATATTTTCTAAAACTGGCCATAGCATTATTTCCAGTCCTGTATGCTTTTCCAGACACTTGTTGCTCTCCCATCACATAAGGTGGCAACGCTTTTCTTTCCCTTTGAAACCAACAAGACTGTGACTCAGTGAATGGAAATGGAAATGACACTGCACAGTTTCTAAGACTAGGTCATATGTGATTAACTGACTTCTACCTGGCTCTCTCGCTGGGATCTTTTGTCCTTGGAACCCAGCCACCATGTTCTGAGGAAGCCCAAGCCAAACAGAGGTGTCCTGGCCAACAGAGCCAGCTAAGGTCTCAGCAGATGACCAACATCAACTGCCAGACATATAAATGAATGAGTCTCATGTGAATCCAGCCCCTGACACTGTGGGCCCAGATAAGCCATACTGCTGTAAGCTGTCTGAATTTCTGACTCGTAATACATGGTTGTTTCATCCCACTAAGTTTTTGGGTAATCTTTATGCAGCTATAGTCACTGAAACACAAGAAGAGTTTTGTTTTATAACTTTTGCACTTGTTAGCATGAGGATTTTCTCCCGTTGCCTTATAGTCTTCATAATTATTTTATTGGCTACAAAATATTTTGAGTTGATGTAGTACAGCTTATTTAAATATTGTGCTATTTTTGGCTATTTAGACTGTTTCTCGGTTTTCACTATTTAAGTCATGATATAAAAAGTTATGCATAGAGATTTTTCTTTTTCTTTGAATTGCTTCAGTGGGACAAATTCCCAGAAGTAGAATTACTTTTGGGTATGAACATTTTTGTGGCTTCCCAAACGTACTACCAAATTACTTCTCAAACAAAATTGCATTGATTCTGCCATTGGTTGTTTGGCAATATTGGTACATAAAACCACCTTAAATGTGTTTTGAATTAAAGAGGGTATAAATAAAAAACTGTATTAAAGAAAACCCTTTACTGTCTTTACGTCAGCATCAGACATCACCATCACTTTAAGTTTTTTGCTAATTTAGTCAATGGAAATTGTGTTTTTATCATTGTTATTCATGTGTGTATCTTGAGTGAGTACTGAAGTAGAGATTTTTTCATATTTTAGAAATTGTTTTTACTCCTATCTGAAGCATCTATATATATTCTTTATGCAATAATGTATTTATAAGACCTCTTGACATCACTGTTTATTTAAATTATGTCATGATTTCATTAGTAGACTATAAAATATATTGTGGTTCATGACTGGTATTAAAGAAAAAAATAGAGTAGAATAAAATAGAAATATCAGAGCATTCTGCATATAGTAAGATTTTTTGTGTTTAAAAAAATTTGTATACATTTCAGGGGTAAAAGTTCATCTTTTTAAAATGGATATATGGTATAGTGGTGAAGTCTAGGCTTTTCGTGTAGCTATCACCTGAATGGTGAATACTGTACCCATTAAGTAACTTATCATCCCTTACCCCCTTCCATCCTCCCACCCTGCCACCCTTCCCAGTCTCCAATGTCTATTTCTCCATTCTGTGTCCACGTGTACACATTACTTAGCTCGCACTTATAAGTGAAGGCATGTGGTATTTGCCTTTCTGTTGCTGAGTTATTTTACTTGAGATAATGACCTCCAGTTCCACCTACATTACTGCAAAATACATGATTTCATTCTTTTTTTATGTCTAAATAGTATTCCATTGTCTATACGTGCCGCATTTTCTTTATCCAATCACCCATTGATAGGCACTTAGGCTGATTTCATATCGTTGCTATTGTGAATAGTGCTGCAATAAACATACGCGTGTAGGTGTCTTTTTGATATAATGATTTCTTTTCCTTATACCCAGTTGTGGGATTGCTAGATTGAATGTTACTCTATTTTTAGTTGAGAAATCGCCATATTGTTTTCCATAGAGGTTGTACTAATTTACATTCCCATCAACAGAGTATAGTAAGGTTTTTTTTGTATGAAACTTTTATTTCGATGTAAGTTTGTATTAGGTCGTGATACTCTTCTTCTTAGCAGAGATGCAACAAAGATGTTTTTAAAAGATGGGCCTTATAAAGCATATTTGTGAACCCCTTTTTATACTGATGTAAACATCTCCCAGGCTTCCCTTTTTGTATTGAATTATTTTTCTTTTGCAGTATTTTAATTTTTCATGTGGTTAGGCCCAACAATCTTTTGTAATTTCTTCTTTCAGTTGTAAACGAAATTCATCTTGTTTCTACAGAGGTGATAAATGATCTATCCTATTTTTTGTCAACTCAATTCTTACTGAAGCATTCTCTGGACACCTCGGAACTTCTAAAAATTCACGTTGGCTCAGCAAAATGCAAATGAAGAGCTCTGGCGCAAATGCTATTATGGAGTGGGTAAATCGAGAATGTGTGATAATCACGAGATCACGTGTCCCCATTCTCACTTCCAGTTGTCAGTTTATGCCGCATCAGCAAAACGAGTTTTGGGGCAAATGCTGTATAAGCAAATGTTATAATTGTTACCCAAAGATAGCTACCAAATGATGAAAAATATTGAAGAAGAAGTCAAGTTGAAAATGCCTGAACGCATGGAAGAACTCAGAAAAAGACAAGAGAGATGAGTTTGGAGACAAAACTGTCAGAATAGAGACGAGTAAAATGATAATAACAATTGTTCTTGTTTATTGTGTATTTGCCCAGCTCATTTACTTGTCACCACCATTATTTCCATTTTGCATTTTGCATTCCATTACCATTATTTCCACTTTACAGATGAGAAAACTGCAGTGCAAAAAAGCTATGTGACTTAGTCAAGGTCATCCAGCTTAAATAGGTGCCTGGAATTGAAACTTCAAACCCGGTTCTTAATCACTGGCCCATGCCACCTCTGATGTGGGAGCTGGGGGTTGCAGCTAAGAGAAAAAGGCTAATACCTGGAGATAGCATCACTTACAACTCAAGAGTTATAAAGGGATATTTCGATTGTTCTATGGAAACTTTCCAGGTTTCTCCCCCCATTCTGGAGAATTTATTTCAAATAACTGGATCTAGACATCTAGAATAAAAGCAGTTTCTGCCATGTACAGTGCTGGAGACAAAGACTGATGTTTTGTATTCCAGCTGCGATTTTCCTGGATTCCATTCAGATCATGAAAATTCCTAACAAAGACATATGAGAGACAGTGGGTCAGAGCACACAGGCAGCAGCCAGTGTGCTTGGATTTGCTACCAGCTCAGCCTCTTTGTAGCTGTGTGATGGGGGCACGTTTTCCTCATTTTTAAAGTGAAGACCATAATAGAACCAACCTCAGAGGGCTGTTGTAAGACAATGCCTGTCCATGGCAAGTGATACATTAGTATTTATTTTATTATATGCTATAATTATTTCAGTTGAAGCTGATATATTTCATATTAGTTATATTTTCTTCTGGTTGGATTTTAATCTAGTTTTATCAGTAGCATGTTTACAGATAGGGTGTTTCTATGTTGATTCTTGTAAATTACTTGGCATTTTCTTATCTAATTCTTCAGTTTCCAGAATACCTGATATTTGAGGGGGGTGACCTTATGTTCCTGTTTACTCTTGTTATGCTAGTATCGCTATCCATACTCAAATGTCCATGTTTGGAAGAGAAATCCTGTGGTCCTCCTATCTGGAGAAGTGCAACCCTCTTACCAGAGGTCACTGTTACATTATATGGGCTGGGTCATGAGGTGCAAAGCTGGCATAAAATCAATGATAGTGTGTTTTCTTTTAATCATTTTTCATGCCAGGATCCCCTTGGCAAGCTGCAGAAGCTTTTGGAGCCCTTCTAAGAAAAATGTTTTTAAGTACATAAAATGAAATGCACAAGATTACCAAGGAATTCCTTAGTTTTTGAAAGACTGCTATCACAGTATTTTTAAAATCAAATTTGTAATATGATAACCTATAGGCTTTTTATTAATGATTAAATAACAGGTCTAGTGACAGGTTTAATAGCTCTGGTAATTTCAAAGTAGTGATGCACATAGATGACATCATGAGATATTCCTAGTAACAGCAATGGGATATAGTAAAAGCTGTGACTTTCTATTTGTGACAAAGTCACAGGCCCCACTTCTGTTCTCTATATTCACAATAGAATGTAATATTTTCCATGTCCATGTTCACAGATCTCTCGGATTCAATCCAGACCTCTTGTGGATGCCAGTTTAAGAACTGCTGCACAGGCCATGCACAGTGGCTCACACCTGTAATCCCAGCACTTTGGGAGGCCAAAGCGGGCAGATCGCTTGAGGTCGGGAGCTCAAGACCAGCCTGGCCAACATGGCGAAATCCCATCTCTACTAAAAATAAAAGAATTAGCTGGGCATGGTGGCGGGTGCCTATAATACCAGTTACTCAGAAGGCTGAGGCAAGAGAATCGCTTGAACCTGGGAGGTGGAGGTGGCAGTGAGCTGAGATAGCGCCGCTGCACTCCAGTCTGGGCGATTGAGTGAGACTCTATGTCAAAAAAAAAAAAAAAGAAAGAAAGAAAAGAAAAGAAGAAAGAACTACTGTGCAAGAGTGAATGTTTGAAGCAAGCAGGAGGGAGACAAATTGCACAAAGATCAGGAAGAAAAGAAAGACTGGGATGGTCACAGATCTGCCGATAAGCACAACAAGTGAAGAGGAAAAATGACTTGGAAGATGCCAGAATGTGGACTCAGGGAAGTAAAAAGGCAGGAATGGTCTGACAGATGTCTCTGTCGACAGAGGATACCCCACCCACAATACATCCTGTCAGAAACGGGAATGTTCACAGTGGCCCAGAGCGCCGACTTGGAAGCTTGACACACCTAGGCGTGAACCCCCGCCCTGCTGTGTTTATCAGCGTGTATTTTACACAAGTCATTTAACTGCTCTGTGTCTTAGTTTGTCTTCTGTTTAGTGGGGATAATAATACATCCCTTACAAAATTGCTTTGAGCAGCGGTCCCCAACCTTTTTGGCACAGGGCACTGCTTTTGTGGAAAATAATTTTTCCACAGACCTGGGGGTGGTGAGATGGTTTCGGGATGAGTCAAGTGCATTACACCTATTGTTCACTTTATTTTTAATATTATTACATTGTAACACATAATGAGATAATTATACAACTCACCATAATGTGGAATCAGTGGGAGCTCTGAGCTTGTTTTCCTGCAACTAGACGGTCCCATTTGGGGGTGATGGGAGACAGTAACAGGTCATCAGACATTAGATTCTGATAAGGAGTGCGCAGCCTAGAACCTTCGCATGCGCACTTCACAGTAGGGTTTGCGCTCCTAGGAGAGGCTAACGCCCTTGCTGACCCGACAGGAAGCAGAGTTCAGGCGGTAATGCGAGAGGGGAATGGCTGTAAATACAGATGAAGCTCTGCTCGCTCGCCCACCGCACGCCTCCTGCTGTGCCGCGCCGTTCCTAACAGGCCATGGACTGGTACCTTTCTGGGGGACCCCTGGCTTTGAGGATTCAATGAGACAGTGTATGTAAAGGGCTTTTTACTGCACCTGTTGTATTGTACCACTTCCATCAATAGCTGTGGCAATAGTATCATTGTCGTCGCTGTTATTAGGAAGGTCCACTTCCCAGCAGTAAGCAGGGACTCCCACCAAGGATTACCAGAAATCGTTGTTGACCATTTTTGGCCAGAAGGGGGAAGCATACACCACACTATAAGCTCAGGAAGCTAAGGACGGAGCGTGGCGAGCGTGGATGGAGACTTCCTTTTGTTCACACAGGCTGAACTCGATGACCGAGGCTTCCTTCGCCTCCTTTGCTTGGCCACGGTGCCCGTAAGCCAGCCGGTCCTTGCTGTAGGATCAGGCGCACCCAGACTGACGAGACACTTTCAGGTATGTTCTGGTGAGGCAAGCAGGCCAGGGACCAGGCAGAGACCAGCTGGTGTATATCCCAATCTAGCCAAGCAGCATTTGAATTACATACATCGAGAGGGCAGTTGCTGGGGTCAGGAAAGAATTCTACCAGACAGTAGTTGGAGCTGCGTACTTCCTTCAACTCTTCATGTTGTTTAACTTTTCACCTGCCTTCTTTTTGGTAGGACTATCATCTGCTCTCCCCACAGTCCCAGGAACCAACCGGGTTTACACATGCTGTGCCCAACTTAGGAACATCCAACCTAGAACAGCCTGTTCTGTCCTCCCTCACACCACCATGAAGCAATTATTGCCCAGCCTGGGCCACATAGTGAGACTCTGCATTAAAAAAAAAAGAAAAAGAAAAAAAGCCAGGTATGGTTGTGCACACCTGTAGTCCCAGCTACTTGGGAGGCTTACGTGGGAGGATTGCTTGAGCTGGGGAAGTTGAGGCTGCAGTGAGCCATGATTACATCACTGCACTCAAGTCTGGGTGACAGAGCAAGACCCTGTCTCAAAAAAAAAGAAAAAAAAGAGGAAGAAGAAGAAGAACAAGGAGAAGGAGAAAAAAGAGAAGGAGATTATTGTCGTATTTCTCCCTGTACAGAAAATTATGCAAAGTTTTTCACCTAGAGCTACCCATACACACATAGAAAGAAATCCCCTTTACTTTTGTGGCAGAAAATTAACAAGTTGCAGGGACCGAAATCTTATTGTATTATCCTTTCGCAAACCTTCTGCAGGGACATCCAAGAAAGGAGATGCAATTAAATAGGATGGTAGGAACATTGTATATGAAGCATTATATATAAAGCTGTTTCTAAGGGAAAATGCTACCGTTTTCCAAGGAACTACCCTATGAGTAATTTGCAGATATGCACCTTGGGGAATGGAACAACTTCTTTTATTTATTTATTTATTTATTTATTTACTTACTTACTTACTTATTTTTGAGACAAAGTCTTGTTGCCCAGACTGGAGTGCAATGGCGCACTCTTGGCTCATTGCAACTTCCGCCTCCTGGGTTCAAGCAATTCTCCTGCCTCAACCTCCCGAATGGCTGGGATTACAGGTGCCCACCACCATACCTGGCTAATTTTGTATTTTTAGTAGAGATGAGGTTTCACTATGTTGGCCAGGCTGGTCTTGAACTCCTGACCTCAGGTGATCCGCCCTCCTCGTCCTCCCAAAATGCTGAGATTACAGGCATGAGCCACCGCACCCGGCCAAATAATCTCTTTCTTTATGTCCCTTAGCATGTGCCACAATGCTAGGCATAGAACTAGGACTCCAAGAATGCTTATTGAATGGTACTAAAATCTGGGAAATGGACAGAGTGAGTTCCAAGAGATCCAACTTGGTTTTCCATGGAATGGATTTTAATTTTTCTTAAAGTTTTTTAAAGGATCAGAACCCTTTTCACACATAAAATCGTATATATGATTTCAACAAAAAAAGATAAAAAAGAATTTGCTCTGGTTGAGGTGGTGAGGGGAGGGAGAGAGGACGCGTGTACCACCCCTTTCTTGCCTCCTCAGCCCAGGGAGGAAATCTAGGCCTTTTCAGAAACACGGTTTGAACCATATGGCCTCCCACTGTGGGACAAACTGATTTGGTCTCTAGTCCAGATTAGGCCACGAGTGGATGGCCTGGGGTTTTCAAAATCACGTGTTCAGACTAAAAGGTAGGTGACTAGAGAAAAAGAGTATTGGATAAATACCTGCAGAGTTCTAGCCCTGGCTGTTCTTGACAAAATCACCTGATCCTTCCTGTACAATGAAGGCTGGGACCATGTGGCCTCTGAGAACCCTGTCAAAATCCCAACCCGCTGATTTGCAGGGAGAGAAGGCCACACAATTCTCAATGCCCAGGTTTAGGCCCGGAAGCCTCAGCTGCAGGCCTGAGTGGATCTGTGCAGTGGGAGTGTATTAATGGCCTTCCTCTGCTTTCCTCCCATCGCTCATTCCTGTCCTTTCTCCATGCTGTCCTGTGCCCTGTGGTCAGTACCCCATTCTCTGGTCCCCTTTGACTGTGTGCCCTATTTCTAACAAAGCTTATCTGACTTTTGCCATGGGCCCTAAGGCTGGCTCTCCTTTCCTTGGGTCCCAGCTCTCTAACAGGTTGGGACACTCACAATTCTCATCCAAAACCTGTTGTCTTATCTCTGACTAACTCTCTAATACCACTGAAATTATTCCTGGCTTACAACTCTGGCAAACACCGTTTATCACTCGAAGCCAAGAATTGGAGACAAGATGAAAAGATAACTCTGTTGAAAGGACTTCACTTCTTTTGCTCAATGACAGGCAGTTGGGCAATCAAATTGTTCTGTATCTAGAGTTAAGATAGCAGCAGAGGTAGTCATAAAAAGTAGCTTCAATGTGATTCAGTAGAAAGGTCACAGAGTTTGGAGGTGAAACCGTTGACTAGCTGTGAGACATTTGGTATACCAAATGAGTTTTCTTGATTTAGTTTATCATCTATAAAGGAAGAATCATGTCACACACGAGTCTCACGGGACTGTTGTAAGGATCAAATGAGATAGCTTACAAACATTTATTTATTATTATGAAATAGATCACATATAGGCCAGGTGTGGTGGTTCACGCCTGTCATTCCAGCACTTTGGGAGGCCAAGGCTGGCAGATCGCTTGAGCTCAGGAGTTTGAGACCACCCTGGGCAACATGAGGAGACCCCATCTCTAGGAAAAAATTTAAAAATTAGCTGGGCATGGTGGCGCATGCCTATAGTGCCAGCTACTTGGGAGGCTGAGATGGGAGAATTGCTTGAGCCCCCAGAGGCAGAGGTTGCAGTGAGCCGAGATCGTGCCATTGCACTCCAACCTGGATGACAGTGAGACCTTGTCTTAATTTTTTAAAAAATTAGTAGAAATAAATCACATATGCAGAAGAGTGTACAACATCTCTGTGTATCATTTAAATAATTAAAATAAACATACAAGTTCTCAGAACTCAGGTTAAGAAATAAATAGTACTTTAGGACTCCTTGTATATCCCTCTTCAATATCAAGATTCACTCTAACTCCCACCCGTGAATTTGGCATAAATCCTTCTCTTTCTCTTCTTAGTAGTTGTATGACCTGTGATTGTATCCTTAAAAAAATGTTTAGTTTTACCTGCTTGTAAATTTCATATAAATGGATTCTTACTATATGTCTTTTTTCTGTGACTAGTTTTTTCTTCCACCTTAGTATTCTCCTTAGTACTTTTGAGATTCATTCATGTAGAAGCATAGAGCTGTGGACTTACACTGTAAGAACACACTGTGATCCACTCGTGCAGATGCCTTCTACCAGGTAAAGATGTCCTCTCCTATTCCTAGTTTGCCAAGAGATTTTATCATAACACCATTTTGAATTTTACCAAATGTTTTTCTACTTGAATACATACATGTACCTTTAATTTGTTCATGTGGTGGATTACATTCATGATTTCTAATATTAAATCAACTTTGCATTCCTGTGATAAAATCACATGAATCCTTCTTTTATACATCATTGGATGTGGTTAACTTTGTTTAGGACTTTTGCAACTATGTTCTTTGATGAAACGGGTCTGTAGTTTTCTTGAACTATCCTTGTCTAATTTTAGTGTCAAGAGTTGTGTTGGCTGCATAAAATGAGTTCGAAAGTGTTCCCTCTTTTCCTGTTTTCTGGGGGAACTTGTATAGGACTGGTATTGTCTGTACTTAGAATGTGACATACAACACTTCTATAAAGCCATCTTGGTCTGGTCTTTTCTTTGAGGAAAAATTTTAACTAGTTTTTCAGCTTCTTTAATGGACATAACACTGTAAGTTTCCCTCTGAGTACTGCTTTGGCTGCATCCCAAAAGTTATGATTCCACATGTTTTCTACATTAGGAAGCAGCCCAACAGAACTGGTGGATGAACTCCAGAGCCAGACTGTCCAAGTGGAAATCTCAGCTCCACCATTTTCCAGTTATATGATCTTGGGAAGGTTCTTTATCCTCTTTGGGTCCTAGTTTCTTCATCTGCAAATGGGATAGCAACAGAATCAACCTCATAAGAGTTGTGAGGATGGAAAAATATGTAAAACGCTTAAAACTGTGTTTGGGTTTTTAATAGGTAATTAATGCCTATTAAATTGCCTTAGGTAATTAATAAATGCCATATATAGTGTCTGCTATTTTTTTTTTCCTCTTTAACCTTTGAATTGATTGTAAATCTATTTCAAAATTTCCAAATTCATGTGGAGGGCAGTTTCCAGTTACTTTATTTTTTATAATTTTATGTAATTTTGGCCAGAGGAATAACATTTATATATCAGTTCATTGAAATTTGTTGAGGCCAGCAGTTTGGCCTAGTATATCATTGCTTAACATAAATGTTCCACATGTACTTAGAAATATGTGTTCTCCAAGAACAAGATTAGTGATTCTGCCATTTAAATCTGTACCCTTGCTAATCATTTTATCTGCTTGATCTAAAAAAGGTGCAGGCATTTTTAAAAGCAGGTAAGTAATCTAGGTGACATACTGGCTATTGTTTAGAAAGACCACTCTTATAAAGTTTTCTTTTAAGGCATTTTATTTTAGAATAGTTTTACATTTACAGAAAAATTGTGAAGAGATTTCCCATATATCCTACATCACTTTCCTGTAATTAACATCTTATATTGCTATGGTACATTTAGTATAATGAACCAATATTGATATTATTAACTCAAGTCCTTGCTTTATGCAGACGGCCTGAGTTTTTACCCAATGTCCTTTTTCCATCCCAGGATTCCATCCACATTACATTGAGGCATCCTGCCTCTACTATTCTTGGATGTGACCGTTTCTGAAACTTTCCTTGTTTTTGATTACCTTGATGGTTTTGAGGAATACTGTAGAATATCCCTCAATTGCAATTTGATGTTTCTCTCATGATTGGACTAGGGTTTTGGTTTTTGGAAGGAAGATCATAGAGGTCAAGTGTCATTCTCATGACATCGTATCATGACTATACTATCAACATAACCCATCACTGTTGATGTTAACCTGGATTACTTGGCAATAAAGTTTTTTTCTTTTCCTTTTTTTTTTTTTTTTGAGATGACATCTCACTTTGTCACTCAGGATTGGAGTGCAGTGGCGCGATCTCAGCTCACTGCAACCTCCACCTCCCGGGTTCAAGTGATTCTCCTGCCTCAGCCTCCTGAGTAGCTGGGACTACAGGTGCACACCACCACACCCAGCTAATTTTTGTTTTAGTAGGGAAGGGGTTTCATCACGTTGGCCAGGCTGGTCTCAAACTACTGACCTCAGGTGATCCATCTGCCTTGGCCTCCCAAAGTGCTGGGATCACACATGCCCAACCTGGCAATAAAGTTTTATACATGTGTAAACTACTATAATTTTTATTATAATGGAATGTCATTGTAATAATATTATGATGCAATGCCACCGACTAGTTTCCACAGACCAAGATTCTAGCCCCCTTTCTGCCACTAAATTGCAGTGCGAACTTTGGTTGGTCACTTCACCGTTCTGATCCTCAGAGTTTTTGTTGTTAATCTGAACATATGTTCTTTTGAAGTATCATTTTCATGTTTACAGTTACTTCTGAAATGCCTTCTAAACAATGTGTAGTTTTCAGGTTACAAATTTTGGTAGTCACCCTCCGAGGTGTCCCCAGTGGCTAGGGCTGACCATTGTTACCAGTAGGCTATTGTGGAGATGATGCTGTGTGACGTCTGAGGTTAGATGATGAAAGACATTGTGGCTTCCACTTTGTGCTCTCTTTAATCACTCCCTCAGAGAATCAGCCACTATGTCATGAACACTCTGACAGCTCTAGGGAAAGGTACACATAGGAAGGAGATGAGGCCTCCTGCCAATACCAAGTACTGACTTGCCAGTGGTTGAGTGAGCCATCTTGGAATCAGAGCCTCCAGCCCCAGTCAAGCCTTCATATAGAATCACCCAGCTAAGCTTCTCCAAAATTGCTGAACACCAGCAACTGTGTGAAATAAATCCTTGTAGGTATTAAAAACAAAACGCAAAGCGTTAGATTCCAAGACTTTGAAACTGTTCCAGCGTCCTCATGGGTGGAGGGGAATGTGGGAAGGGGTGCTGCTGGCTTGGCTCTCAGATTCCTCCCCAACGGAAACCACAGCAGCTCTGCCTGTATCTGTGTTACATATTGAGGACCTATGTAGATTTTCGTTTGAAGAATGGAGTCTGCTGCCAAAAATAAGTTTGAAAACGCTGGCTTAGAGAAACAATGGATTAGATGACCTCTATAGTCTTTTCTGTCTCTTGCATTCTGATTTCACCTATCAGTATGAAACAGATAACTCTTATAAGCCCATGGGCAGTATTTTCTTCTTGCCATGAAATACAATCCTAGGGGTAGGAAACAAAAACTGTGTGCTGCTCACTGATAAGTGTGTCAGGAGAATCCCTTCCTTTGTGTGAGTATGGAGTGATGTTCCTGCAGAGAAAAAAGCCCCTCTCAGGGCACAGCTCTACCCCCTGGGGCACCACCTGCCAGCCTTGAGGGGCTGGATAGGTTTGCTTCTGTTGTCAATATTTGATTATAATGATATTAACAATATCAACAATAATGGCTAGCATGTTTTGAGTGCTGTGTGCGAGGCCTTGGGACAGGGGATTTTACATTCATTATCTCATGCAGTCTTCATGACCACGATGAGGTAGGCATTTTGTAGGTTGAGGAAATGAAGGCTGATAGATTAAATGAATTAGAACTGCAATTAAGAGTCTATAGTCATAGAACTCTTGGCCACCATTCGGTGAATTATGGGCCAGGATCAGAACTGAACAGCTAGCATTTGGGTTTAATATATACTGATTTCAAAACTTGGGGGTTCTAATAGGCATTATAAGAAAAACTCTTCGTTCACTCACTCATTCATCAACTGACATTACTGAGTTTACTCTCTGCCCAGGTGGAATTCTAGAAACTGGATAGAAGGGTGTGGAAAACAGAAGCTGGCCCCTCAGGTTACACTGGGATTTGGGGCTGTAAGAGGACCTGAGGAGCCATCAGCTGCTTCCACTGCCTTCAAGGGACAGAAGGACTTGGTATAACCCAGGGGGCTGGATCCTAGAGAGCCATGAATTCCCAGAACGCTCCTCCAGGGACATCTTCCTGGGTTGAATCCAACACTGACTGTGCTCATCCTGGCTGGGCACCCTCCCAGGGTCCTGCCCATGAGCCCCGTGAGAAACCATGATAGACAGCAGCAAGGACATTGCACTATAGCAGTTTGTGCCATTTTATCAACATAAGGGACATAGTGTTGAGAAACCTCATTCTTTGAAATCAGATCCTGAAAAATGATGCTGTTTGAAATCGTCTCTGGAGGCATTGTTCAGAGATTTTCCAATGCAGACCTTACTTGCCCGTGTGATTTTAATATTTAGTTCCGTCTTTCCATTGGTCTCATTATCTTAACAATTCTGCTCTTTGGAACATTATTTTGGCAAAATCCCAGTTTCATGAATGTATGTTGTGCCCCCAACTTCACCAGAGGC
Source organism: Trachypithecus francoisi (assembly GCF_009764315.1). Classification (NCBI taxonomy): domain Eukaryota; kingdom Metazoa; phylum Chordata; class Mammalia; order Primates; family Cercopithecidae; genus Trachypithecus; species Trachypithecus francoisi. Next base: position 24,502,480 of record NW_022681469.1, on the reverse strand, counting down.
AAAGGTCCCCAGAGATGAGGCCAGAACCATTGTTCTAAAACTGCGACTGACTTCGCTCTCTGAAGGGTGACTTCATTCATCGTGATGAGTCCACCAGAGTCCTGAGGCTGGGCTGGAGTCTGCCCAGGAAGGTGTAGCGGTTTTGGTTTCACAAGGGGAAGGAAGAATGGAGCTCTCCACTGGTGAATGAAGCAGCACCTGTCTTGATCCATCTGCTCCTTGGATGAATTGTTAGTGGAATGAAGCTGGTCCCACTGAGCTCCACAGCCTCGCCTTCTGCTCCCTAAGCCACACTTTTCAGCATACAAGCAACAGTCCTGAGCCCGAGCCGCTGACTGCTGAAAATATGATTGGAGCTTCAAAATGCAGAACCAGCTGTTCTCCCTGTCATTTGTGGCATGACTTAATTCGCTTCCTCCTCCTCCACTGCAGGCAAGGCTCCTAAGGGGCAGTCCTTAGAAAAATTCTGAGGGTTCTGTTGGAAAGTAGGGAGGGGAGGCAGCTTGCCTTTTATCTTGCTTATGCTCCTGGGCTGAGTCTCAAATTGTCATGCTATAATGATCTATCCTAAGCAGAGATCTAGAAGGCAGGTAACCAATTTAAACACTTACCAGTGACTACCTTATTTTTCCAAAGAGTGTTGAAGCCAACTGGGGAAACAGTGGGGATCAGGTCAGATGATTTGATGTAACTGTTGTAACAAAACTAAAATCTACTCATTATCATCAGAGGGTGACATAAGAGGCCTGTAGTTTAACTCGGGATAAGGTGTGACCTGCCGACTCTGACAGGGGAACCTGGACCACTGTAATCAGCAGATGCCACGAGGGTCCCAGGCCCGAGGCTGCCAGGTAGTGAGGGCAGCCTGTGCAGTGGGGCTCTGGGTTCTACACTGGGCTCAACCCCAGCTGCAGAGGGGCGAGGTGTGCCCTTCCATCCCTGGGTGAGGGCCAGGAACTACCACTGCCCAATTAACTATACCTTTAGAGGTACATCTTAAACACAGATCACCTGTAAAGCAGTTAATGTGACTTGATCATGGGGGTCCTAATTATCCAATAAACAAGGCCAGCCACAAAACAACCTAACTTGATGAACTTTCAAGTCGGCACTTGTCTATTCCATTCCTTTCTTGGCCTTTGTCAAACTTAACTCTGGATAAAGAAACAGTAACAAAAACAGCAGCATTCTGCCGCAAACCCTTTACTTTTGCAGCCCTATTTCATCCTTATCCAATTGGAAGCCATTTATTTATGCTTTTTTTTCCTCTTGTCTAGACAACAGGCTTCAGGAAAGCAGTTTCTCTCAGGTTGTGATGCTTACTAAACACCGACTTCGGCCTTCACACATAGAAGGAGCAACCAAGGAATCTGGAATCGAACATAGGCTTACCCTAAAGCTGTGGGTCAGCCTTGGCTGCACACTGGAATCACCTGGACAGCCTGTACACTCCTGCTGTCCTGCCCACAGCCCAGACAATCAGATCAGCCTCCAGTGCGAGGTCCAGACATCACCAGCCTTAAACCCCCCAAAGGTGACCCGGTGTGCAGCCAGGATGAAACCCACAGCCCTAAGGCTAAACGGGTAAAGTACTGGGGTGGGGGGCCCCCAACTTGTAGATGAGGACTTGTAGAAAAGCCAAGTCCTCACTCCTTTTGCATCACTGACTGGCCTGCTTTACAGGTATCTGGAAAGTGATGGTTGAAAGTGAGACAGAAGGTTGCTATTGTTTTAAAAAACCAAAGCTCACAAAACCAAGCTCACAAAAGCACTTTTTATTTGAGGCAAAGAGAAGGCTTGCTGAAAGGATTCCAGTTCCAAGCAGTCAAAACTCAACTGTTAGTGGCACTATTTTGACCTGGTAGATTTTGCTTCTCTTTGGTCAGAAGAGTATTCAGGTTGTACTTTCCCCAGTGGGGCAAAAAGAAGGGCAACGCAAACTAGAAGAGACTTCTACTCTACTGACAGGGTTCTTCAGATCCAACATCAAGCTAGACATGCCCTCGCTGGCCACTCAACAGGTTGCTGTCCCGCTGCTGAGTGACACAGGCTATACTACATTTTCAAGAAAAAAAATGAGGCAAGAAACACAGGTATAGGTCACTTAGGGATGAGCAGGCATCCACAGCTTCAAAACTCCTCATGGAAGGGGTAATCCTTGTGGGAGGCACAGCTGTCAGGAGAAAGGAGAAAACGGTTGCTTTTTGAAGAGGTGATTTTGACTATACCCAACCCCCAACAGAGAAACGATGTGTCTCATTGAAGAAAACAGAACCTCAGAGGTAAGAAGCCAGTTCTGAGTCTGCAGATCACGGTTCTGCAGCTGGGGGAAGCAACTCACCCTGCAGACCCCTCTGCCACTACTGTCACCAAGCGGCACACGTGGGAGGGACACCCCCTCCCCACGTGCCCAGCACTGTGCCTGGGCCATGCAGGATGGCAACACTATTTCTGCCTCCTAGTAACTCAGTCTAGTTGGCAGGACCAGACAGCATCTTGTGGTCTTAAACAATACGAGGGTGTAATATGAGAAGGTAGGCCAGGCACAGTGGCTCACGCCTGTAATTCCAGGCTGACGCGAGAGGATCACTTGAGGCTAGGGGTTTGGGACTAGCCTGGGCAACATAGCAAGATTTCCATCTTAATAAAACAATTTTAAAAATTAACCAGGCATGGTGGTGCATGCCTACAGCCCCAGCTACTTGGGAGGCTAAGGTGGGAGGATCGCTTGAGTCCAGGAGGTCAAGGCTGCAGTGAGCTGTGATCATGCCATTACATTCCAGCCTGCGTGACCAAGTAAGAGCTCATCTCAAAAAAAAAAAAAAAAGGGATGTTGAAACTCTGTATGATGTGACTGAATCTCTAAGGATAAGAGAAGCAACAGCAAGTGCTCTGAGGACAAGTGCTCTGCGGATGGAGGGAGCGTCCTTGTATCAGTGGGGGCTGAAGTGAGCACAATCAACAGTTGGAGATTTTATACTGGAAACAGGGCAGGGAGCACAGGTGCAGACGTCTTTGCCAAGGCTCACTCACTGTCCATCTAGTATGGCCAATGGCTGTGCTGGGAACATAAAGGCAGGAATGCTGGACAGATGGTTGAGCAAGGCATGCAAGGCCAGAGTTATGTAATCTGGGCTGGGTGCTTAGAGTCTGTAACTCTTATTCAAAGCCATTCAAAAGTTCTCCATGGCCTGCCTTTTTTGTGTACCCAAAGAGTGTGACACTGACATCAGCAGGTCAGGCTCAGCAGAGCAGTATCTGCCAGAGGGGTGGCACGTGCGTAGAGAAAACTCCCTGGGAGACCTGGGCATGTCAGGGCTAGTCTCTTCCTCCCACTCACCACCACGCAACAGGATAATCGAACAGAGGTTTCTAGAACAATACTGGAGGGCAGAGGAGTCTAACTGTAAAGGGAGCAATGAGAAAACCACTGTGGTTCCTCAGCCCTAAGAGCTTCAATCCACTGTCTCAAGTGGGAGAGGAAAAGGAAGACGGATGAATGGGAGATTCTGAAAGGAGAACCAAAGTAGCTTGGTGACTGACTTACTCCTCTCCTCTTTGTCCACTAGATCCAAAAATGATTTTAATGTCTAAGGCTAAGTAGCATTAACAAAGATGTCTGAAAGGGTGCTGGCCTGGGGCTGCCTGTGACATGCTGTTTGTGGCCTGTTTTGAGTGTGAGGCCACAGTGTGGCAGCGGCAGGCTCTCCAGACACGCGCATGCCTGAAGCAGGGCAAAGTTATCGTCCACGACGCAGACTGGGCAAACATCTGCCTGGGGCAGTGGCTGAAGCCACCAGCAGTGCAAACTCCAGGGAGGGAGAGGGGACAGACTCTGGAAAGGGAAAGCTGGTGGCCCACCCCATCTTAGGGAATGTTCAAATTTTGCTTAGAAGAGGAAGTACTGAAGGAGAGTTTGCGGAAACAGAGAGCTCAGACGAGAATAAGGGTAGTGAAAGAGAAACAGGGTCTTAGTCTCCACTGCAAAATGAGCAGTTCCTTCTTGAAAGCAGAAAGTGACTTACACGCGTCACCTAGTTATTGTAATGGTAGCAAAAGAGAAAACCCCACAGAAACCCTTCCTAGGCAGCTCCTTCCAAACTACCATGAGAGGAAACAGAACCAGAGGATGTATGGCTGGAGGGACTGAGGTGCCTGCTGCTCAGAGGGAGGGCCTGTTTTGGAGCCATGTGGCTTACCAGGGTCAGAGCTGGGACTGTCTCAAACCCCAGCCCCAGGGGCTTCCGACCAAACCCCTTTCATTAGGGTCATTAAGACAAAAAGTCACAGGCAAATTCTTCCAGAGTTTGATCCAGGGTCACCCGGGATCACCTGGTTTCAGATGAACCACTAGGATTTAAAAATTAAATGCCAAAACATGTAGTTACTTCAGGCCAGGCCAACAATGCCCCGGGGTTAGAAGAAGGTATCAGAAGCAGATCTCTTGGCATCTTGGCTTCATGCAGTTCCGCTAATGCAAGGTCATGTGGCTGAGAAAGCAAGGTAATGTGCAAAGCAAGAACAGCTGTGACAGGAGCGCATGGGTGCTGAGGCCTGCAGGGATCACTCTTTTGCTCTGCAGTGTCTGAGGATCTCCTGGGAACTGCTCCTCACGCTGGGGCTCACTCACCTCAACAAGGCACAGACCCTCCAGTTCCTGTTGTAGCTGAGTAAGGTGGTCATATCCTGGCTGCTCAGTTCAAAGTCAAAGACCTAAAAAACAAACAAAAAAATCCAGTAAGCTCTGCAAATAAAAACAAAAGACGAAATACTGTGCAGGACCCAGGAGATGTCTTCCATGGCTTTGAGCAGAGATGATAAACTGAACTTAGAAAAAGCTGATTATATTACTATTCAGGAAATGTGCATGTTGGGCTAGATAATATATGGAACGATGAAAACAGTCCTTCCTTTCCAGAACCTCCCAGGGAAATGATACACTTTATTTCATTTCAAAAAACACTACTGAGCACTTCTATTGCAATAAGCTGCAGTGAGGAATAGGATCATGGGTAAGATGTGTCTTTGCCTCTATTGGTGAAGCAGACAAAGGGCAGCGGTATTTCTACAGCTGTGACACAAATAACTAATCACACACTGTGTAAGACACTCAGCAGCACAGGAAGCGCAGAGGTATTCCAAATGGATTCCAGCTGCGGAACTGAACCACCACAGCTGAAGAGGAGATGGTATTTGACATGGCCTAAGAAGTATAAGGTTCTGACAAAGGGCAAGAAAGGTATACTGGGAGAAGAGAACCACCTGCATGAAGGCAGCAGACGGTACAGAACTCAGCTGGCATGGAGGCTGGGAGGGAGGCAGGCAGGCAGCACTGGGTGAGACCCACAAGAGACCAACACACACTCCCAGAGCCGAAGGGCTCTTAGCTTCAGACGATCACAGAATGTGCAGAAAGAGAGTCTGCTACAGGCTCTGTGATTACGATCACAGAAAAATGTGCAGAAGCTACACAGTAAGATGCAAAAATAAAATAATTAGGTTAGCATTTTGAGATTAGTCATTTATTTTTTCTTTCCTAATTCCTTAAAAAATGAAATATGAAACAAAGGATGCATCTCTGGTGGACTATGCCTTTCCCTCAGTGGCCATGGTTTTGCCACTTTATCTTGTGTACTCAGAACATCTACCTGCACGTAAGAAGAAAAACCGCCTCCTCTACCAACAATGAACTCCACTTCCCTCTTCAGGGATCACTCTCATCCCTGTCTCATACATGACAGGTGGCAGGCATTACAGCCACAGCTTCTGGGCAGTGGAATTGGGCAAAACCAGTTGCTCACCTGAGCTGGGGCCTGCCCAAGAGCCCCACGCCCTTGTTGTGCTGCGTGCGGCACAGATCTTGGATAAAGACAGAGCATCCCCGGCAGAGCCACTTTGCTCAGTGAGAACAGAGCTTGGGCCATCAGGACTCCTCTGAGTTGCTCTCCTTTGGACGTGCCCCCACCCCGACTCACCAAAGCTGCAAGGACGGGTGGGGAGGGAGGTGGCGCCCAGAAGCCTGAGCTGCTCCAGCTGCCACACTGAGCACTTTGCCAGTGCCCTGACACACATCTAGGCTCTGTCCATCATCACATGAACTCCTTGCAGAGCTGGTGAGTGGGCTAAATGGCCCAGAGTGTCCTTTGCGGTCCCTGGACTTATCAGCACACCAACATTTCTCGATCACTTACTAAGGTATTAAGCACCATGTGAAGTGCTTTGATGCATCACTTAATCTTCGTGACAACCCTCAAAATGGATATTATTTCATAGACAGGGAAACTGAGGCACTGAGCAGTTAAGTGACTTGCCCAAGGTTATGTGGCTGGTAACTAATAGTTTCAGCGCAGGGCAGGTCCAGGCAGTGAAGCTCAAGAGGGAGATTTTCTCTGGGTAACCTCTCAGTGTGGTTGAAGGGCCTGAGCAAAGGTGTAAGTGTGTGTGTGCACAGCACGGGGCCCTGGAGGCACCAGGCCTGGCTCTGCACATGGCTCCACCGGTGAGGTGTCCGTCTCAGTCTATGGCTTGCTCGCCATGGCTCCCTGGCCTCAGAGGAGAGGATGGTGGGGATCCCACAGATGACACTCCAGGGACAGGATGAGCGGCTTCCCCCACCCCCCACTCCACAGAGGAGGGCCAGGCCTGACCAGCCAAGATCTTACCTTAAAGTTCTCAGCAATGCGTTCCGGTGTCACAGACTTGGGGATCACCACCAAGTTCCTCTGCATGGGGAACCGGATCAGGACCTGTGAGCCCAGGGAGACAATGAGTGTGTACACATGCTGGGCACTCGCACCATCATCACAGTGTCACACACACAACCCGCAGAAGGACATGCGAGAACTCCGCAGGTGATCAGAGACGGCCTCCAAGATGGCAGGTCACAGCTAGCAACAGGTAGGCGACGCATTCAGGTCCAGATCTGACTCCAGAGTCCTGCGCTAGCCACCGTGCCACACGCTTCAGTATCTCAGGCATATCACGAGACCACGTGAGGCCCTCCACTGGCTAGGAACGCACACTACCACTCAGGAGAAAGAGCATGCCCTGCACAGCTGGTACAGCTCTTCCATTTGTACAGAGATGAGCTTCCACATCAATGAACAAGTGCCGGCCCTCGTGGCAGTCACCCTTGGGATAGTGGGGGCAGGCACTATTACTCTAAGAGCCCATGCCACTCTTCTAAAGCCCCCATCTGTGCCCTTTCCACTCTGCACTTGAGGACCCTGAACTACACTTCCCTGTGAGGGTGTAACAGGCTCAGTCACTTCCTCCTCCCAGCTAACACGACCATCAGGAATGCAGGGAGTTCTGGACAGTCAGGAACACGTGAAGTGGCTGTACCTGGGCTGTAGTTTTATTGTGCTTGGCTGCGATCGCCTTGATCCTGGGATCCTCCAGGAGGGAAGGGTCCTCAGGCTTGGCCCTGAGGATAGAAAGACAGTCCAGGTCACACCATCATGGCCGCCACTCATGGCAGCCAGAAACCCTAACCCTAATCCTCCCATCGACCTCAGAGGGCAGCCACCAGTTTCTTCCTCAGAGCTGGGTTAGGAACCCCCAATCCTTTGGAAAAAGAGTAGGTGTCTTGCTACTAGAAACGCCAACCCTTCCAGGAAAACCAGCAAGAGACTCAGGGGAAATTTTGCACATCAGCCCTAGAAACATCTTCCTTGAGGCTAAATTGTTCTTTTTAGTCATTTCTAATCTTCACCAAGTGACATGGGAGCATGAGCCTGTGGGAAGCTCACCAGGGCCTGTCAGGAGAGCCGAGGGGGCTGTAGGCAGTCACCACGATGCCTTTGGAGTGGCAGTACTGGATCAACTTCTCCTGAGTGAGGTACGGGTGGCACTCAATCTGCAAATGCAAACACAAGAGCTGATGGGAGCACTGTGGCTACATGCTGATATGACACAGATGAAGCTTCCTACGCTAAAGTCCCTCCCCACCCCACAGAGAAAACTATGTATAACAAACACCCTATTTCCCAGATAAGCTGTACCTTCCTACAACACCCAGGTAGTATTCTTGATGTTATTATATTATTACTATCATCTTATTATAGATGTTCTCATGGGCCCTAGAGGCTTTTCCTGGCTTTAGCCACTTATCAATTATCACAGGTCTGAGGATCTCATGGCTGCCTCTTTGTCAGAACCCAAATTGTCACAAGCCAGGCTCAAACCCTTTCTTTCCTGTAATTTCCTCTCCCAGATGTGCTGTGTCATGCTGAATCACAACTCAGGACTCTGCCAACGCCCAGGAGCTGCCTCCTGGCCACTCGCTGGGTGAGGTGGACGAGAAATCCCTACCAGCATCAGACAGTAAAACAGCATCGTTGCAATGCCAGTGTCCCTGGGGGATGTTTACCTGGTTAACTGCAGGCTTATATTTTAAGCCAGGTTTGTTTAAGATCGCCTCCACCTGGAGATGGTTGAAGTTGGAGATGCCAATAGCTTTCACCAGCCCTTCATCCACCAGCTCTTCCATGGCCTATAGAGAAAAGAGTGTCTGTGTGGTGCAGAAACAAGCCCAGAAAGGACAGGATCGGAAGTGTCTTTTGCACCAGTTTAACGGGTCCTGCCCTCACTCTTCAGTGCCAGCGAATTAGACCTTTCAGAAGCCAAGAGACAGTGAGATGAAAGCCAGGCTGGCTTTAATGAGATAAGAAGAGCAAACAGCAGTGACAGAATAACGAAATGCAATGTGAGAAATGGCAGGCAGATTGCTAAGAAGAGGGAACCAGTCATGAAAACAAGGTCCAACCAGGGGCTGTCTTACCGCCCATGTGTCCAGAATGTTGGTGTCACTGGGAACCACATTGCCCGACTCATCCAATGGGAAAAATTCCTTCCCAGGCTGTCATTACAATAAAAAACAAACAAACAAAACAATCAGTAATAGTCCTTCACAGACCTGCTGAGGGAAGCTGGCATCTAAAACAATTCTACACCACCACAGCTGGCTAGGGACAATCTGTATGCCAGTATGAAAAGGAAATAGGTGGACAGCCAACACTTCTCTATCAAACAGGCTGGAGCTGAGACTGTCAGATGGAGACATGGACACTACTTTGCCACAGAGATTAGCCCCGCCACTGACTGCAATGTGTGGATACAGGAAGGACTCAAGACCAGGACTCATGGGCGCCAAGGCTCGGCTGGTCACTGGCCTATAAAACTACCACCTGGCCCAGTCTCCCCGGCTTATCCCTAAAATCCAAAGATAAAAGTCAAGTCCCTTCAGCCCTGACATGCTGTGGTGCAATAAAACAGGGCTACAGGATACAGCTAAATGCACACTTTGAACCTGGCTGACAGCAGAAAACTGAGGCAGCAGCTAGAAAAAAGGCAAAAGACATAATAACTCTCAAGTTCTTCTTGTGCAAAGAACCAGACAGCCAACAAATATTTACCAGGCCTCCACAGGATAGGGTATGTGTGTAGAATGTGGGTAGGGACTCATATATGTGTGGAATGTATGTGTGCATGTGCTTGGAGGGGAGGGCCAGGGTACTGACCGTGCCTCATGGCCATGTGCATTACAAACAACAGCTGTGTTCGCTGACAGTTTTAAATTGCACAACTAAAAACTGACAAAGAGCAGTGCTCCTCAAACTTGGAAGAAGTGTGCATATGAGTCACTGCTGGTGCAGATTCAAATGGCCTGGGTGGGGCCCGAGACTGTGATTTCTAAGATGTTTCCAGGTGATGCCAGTGCTGATGATCCACTGGCTATACCTTGAGCAGCAAGAACAGAAAGTCACCCACACATAACCTGCTAAGGCAGCTCAAAACACACCACAGGTTGCACCTGAGCTCCGGAGGACCTGGTTTGCACCAGGCATCCCATACCTTAAAGCCAGTTGGCCAGTGAATAAGGTAGAGGTCCAGGTAGTCCAGCTTCAGGTCGCTGAGCGTCTTCTGGCAGGCTCCTTTCACCAGGCCCTTCTCATGGTACGTGCACCATAGCTAAGCCAGCGAGAGGGCACACGTCATCATTGCCAGCCACAGGCAGCTCCCTGGCTGGAAGACGGAGCAGTCTCCTCTCCCCAAAACCCATTTGTTTCACCATAATGCTCTGAATGGTTGTGAGGGCATTTCCACTGTGTACTAGATCCTAACTTTCCAAAGGCAGGCAGGATGACCAGGTCACAGAGACCTCTTACAAGGACCAAACAGAGGACACAAAATTGGTCAGCCTGCCCTAGGCCTAAGTATGAACTCTCAGGGAAACTTCCCCCCTGGGCTGGTGTTTGTGGAGCCAGCCCCATCCTCCTGCCTCATATCCTTTGTGCATCGATATCTCAGGTCAAAGACAGTGGCCAGCAGTAGAGATTCAGTTTGCAGATGGGAACCAAATTCCATCCTTGAAAGCGACTCCCTGGAGAGGGAGGGCCAATCCACAACCTCAGCCTCATCCACATGGGGTTCTAAGCAATGGGCCCAGATGGAATGAAGGTTCAACAGAGAGCTGAGGATGGGCAAGCTCTGGAGCCCTGTATGGCCCTGAGTGACACGTTTCCCCTGGAAGAATCGCCCGTCAGTGAAACGTGTAGCTGTATTGAGTGGGGACTTGGCTTTGAGCTGATGCACCAACAGACAATGGGACTGAGAGTCCCTTCCAGCCCCACCGTGGAACAATACCTTGCTGACGATGAAGAGCTCCTCACGCTTCACCACCTGCTCCCTGAGCTTCTCCTGAATGGCCACCCCCACCTCATTCTCATTCTGATACACATGGGCACAGTCGATGTGGCGGTACCCGACGTCAATGGCCACCTTCACGGCCTCAGTCACCTGCCCTGGAGGGGACTGAAAGGAGAAAGTACATGAGCCCTGCAGAATGTAGAGTTTGCCCAGCACGGAGGAGGGGCAGTGGCAGCCGCCGATCCCTGCTGACCAGCTTGCTGCTTTGTTCAGTGCAGACAGACCAGGTGCACCTCCGCAGCATTCTGGACTACCAGCCTCAGACGTGGGGGATGGAGGTGAAAGGCCACACAGGATTGCCCTGTAGGAGAATCTGACAGCCACTGAAGCGCAGGTCAGATCACTTTTAAAAGATATGCTGAAGTCATCTCATTGTCTTGCTTCTTCACATCCACTGATTTGCAAACCACTGTATTAAAAACATTTCCCCACACTCTGAATGCTGAGATAGTAAGGGAAACCATTTCCTCCAAATATCTGAAAATATTTCAAAAACTGCTGTCCTACGGACCCCAATTCCCACTTGGCCCCCCAGTTCAGCCAGCGAATGCCTGCCCCTTATGCTCTCTTTTCATGCATGGCTTCTGATACCGGCACTTGCTTGTTTTCAAGCACTTCTGGGAGATTATCATGAGGCCAAGAACATCACTGATGTTGATTCAAAGGCCCATGTGTCAATTCTCACTGTATGAGGATCTGCTTCAAGAGGTATAGAGACAGGGGAGAGGCCCTCAGAGATATTAGCAGACAGAAATGAGTTAAAGGGAAACCAGGGGGAATGTGGATCATGGAAGATCACCAAATGGTTAGTGGTAGACCTGGCAAAATGACTGAATGGGTGTCCATGGCCAAGCCACCTGACCATCTGAGTGACCAGAACAGCTGTGGGGAGCCTGGCTACTGAAGAGGAGGAGGAAGTGCCTACATGGCACCGTGCTTCACTGGCACCCAGACAGACTGCATGGACAAGTACCCCCCAACTTTCACTATCCTGCTATGATTACAGAGCTGAGCAATAAATGTGCGCAGTGGGCTGTTGAATGAACAGAGTGCATTCCTTTGAAGAGCTGGGGTAGAAACAAATGAAAAAAAAACCCCCCCAGGGCCATAGCAGCTGCAGACATCTGTGTTTTGACATCAGCTATTTTCAACAGGCATTGGGGAAGAAAGGCACGCAAGTGAACAAGCCCATTACCAGAGCCTGTTAGCAAGGAGCTCACTCTCCACCTCAGAGGGACCAGCGAGGCAGGGTAGGGTTGCTCATCGAAGGTGTGGGTTAAGAGGAGACCTTTAGAGGACCTGGCGACCTCCTATTTGACTGGAGGACCTCAGAAGCTGCTCTCACAGCCTTCCCCACTCTGCATGGCTGAAGGAACAGAGAATCTCAATTTCTGGAAAGAATGCCTTACCGCAGGCTCTGAGTGGTGTCCGGGCACAGTTACCACTGATGAGAGCAGGGAGAGCACAGGACATCCCTACCCCAGAGAGAACAACTGGGGCCCAGGCAGGAAACTGCCCAGGACACACTGAACTTTCTCCAGGCTTGATGGTGCCTTGATTGATTTTTCTCTGAGGAGCTGCTGCAGCATGTACTATATATACTGTGCCTGCCGGATCCCTCGAAGCCTGGGACAGAGGGGAGGACACACTCCGCAGGCTCGGCCTAGCCACGCACCGCCTGCCACACAACTGGTGCGGGGGCAGGAACACGACTCAATGCAGGCCATGAGACTCAATCTTTGCACTTGAATTGGAACCATTAAGACCAGCCCTGGTTCTGCTGGGGTCACTGAGCTGGGAGAATGTCAGCCTGGAGCTGATGGAGGGAAGCAGAGGGAGGCTGAATCCTGGTGACAACATTTAGAACCCTGAATCTCAGACACCTAACGTCAGCAGCTGTCATTTGGGAAGTCAATCAATCCCCACCCCAAACACACATTTTTTTTTTTTCTGCTTAAGATTAAAGTGGTTTTTCAGTTCTTTGGAATCCATAGAGCACAGACTAGGATAATCAAGGTTGTCAAACAGTTGGCACGAAATGAAAAAGAAAGTTGTGAGATGTTTTTCTAGAAAGTAAAGGACACAATGACTGCAAGAGGTCACGAGGAAGCTGCTGCTGATCGCTCCTTGGATATGTGCCATTCGCTGAGACATGTATGCTGCGAGGCTGACCAAAGTGCTCAGGGAAAAAGTCACCTCTGCAATGAAAATGTAGGAGGATCCACAACCACATTCAATGTTAACGATCTCAATATAGAGCCCTTCCCCAAGAGAAACTAACTTGCCTTAGGACAAATGAAGCAGCCAACTTACGCTGTGGTGAGAAACTGTTCACTAAACTTGGGAATGCCAACACAGGATGACAACATCTCCCCATTCCATGTCAAAGAAGAGAAAATGCAAACAGAGGGAAGGGTCCAGATTGACTTCTAAAAAGAAGGTAAACTGAAAACATGCTGGGTGGCATCCAGGCACAGCCATCACTGATGAAGAGCTGTAGAAATGCAGCATATGAAACACTCCAATTGCAACTCAATCATACAAATCCTACATGTTTCTAACCCGATCCTGCCACTAATCTGAGTGCCCTTCATGGGCAAAGCCATGCATGCCCATTCCTCCTGGAACTTCTGGCTCTGCAAAGCTCTACGCTGGGCAGTGACTTTGCAATGCTCTGGGCTGATGGCACCAAGTGATGGCAGTAAGAAGCCTCTGCCCTTGAGTCCTCCACCACCTCTTCAAGACAGGGGTCCTACTTCCTCCTTTGATAACACCGGTCGGCTAATACCAACTTTGAGACACTGATAACTAAAATCAGTGTCTCCTTCCTACACAGATACACACAACACTCCTTTTGAAACCTAGTTCTCTTCCCTTTTGCTTACAGGTCTTTGATAGTTACTTCAAGATACCCCTCCCTCTATTCCCTCTGCAAGTCAAAAAGCAAGCCACAGTGCCAAACAGGAAGACGGTCACAGAACAGTGTTTATGGTAAAACCAAAGTATCTCAGAGATTGGATATTTTGCAATATTAACCACGGGATCTCTGGGAAGAGGGAACTCTTCTTCATTGTACGTTTTTGAAATGGTCTCTAGTTAGCAGGTGTTACTACTGAAATGAAAGGGTAGGGGGAGGGGGCAAAGGAAACTTCACTTTGGGTAAAGAAACCGTCCTGAGTAGGAAGCATGAGAATGGTGTGCTGATAATCCTGGAGCAAGGAACAGGAAACCATCACTCAGAATCAGGTTTGGCAACAGAGATTAACTTCCTCCTGTTCTATTTTCATCAATTTGTCCCAAATTCTAAGACACTGCTATTTCTAACTAGTTGAGATGTGGATGGACCAGGACTGACCCTGTAGGGGCAGGGCTTATTTAAATATCTTTGCTCTTGAAGAGGAGGAGATGAGGGCTTTAGAGACACTAGGGAAGTGAACAGTAAATTCGGCTCCTGTGTTACTTCCATGCCCACAGCGCCTCAACCCTTACCCCATCCAAGGATCCTGGGCCATCACGAGCTTACCCCCACTTGGGGAAGGTGCAGCAAGTCTTTCTTGGCACATTTTCTTTTACCTCATGCATTCTCAAAGTGGTTGCTATTGCCCCAAAGAGACAAAAATTAGTTCTTTGGGGCAAAAAAACCCCTCAGCTTACAGAATGGCTTGTGACCGTCTAGAAGGCTACTGGCCATAAGCAGAAGTACAATATTATCTGTGATATTACAATTTTATTTTGGGGCAAAATGGGGGGGAGAGTCTCACACAGCTCATAGGTGGGAGGGAGGTAGAGAAGCATACTTGTACCTTCAGCCCTAGGAGTATTCTGCGAGCATACATAAGAGACTTACAATGACTATTTACCTCCAACAATTTTTCAACTAGATTAAAAACACTATCAGTAACGAGACACTAGCTGGCACCAGACATCATCTGTTTTAAAAGCTTCCCAGCTTTACAATGCTATGATGGTTTTTTGTTGTTGTTGTTATTTGTTTCTGAGACGGAGTTTTTTTTTTTTTTTTTTGCTCATCGCCTAGACTGGAGTGCAGTGGCGCCATCTCAGATCATTGCAACCTCCGCCTTCTGGATTCAAGTGATTCTCCTGCCTCAGCCTCCTAAGTAGCTGGGATTACAGGCACCCGCCATCATGCCACACTAATTTTTGTATTTTTAGTAGAGATGGGGTTTCACCATGTTGGTCAGCTGGTCTCAAACTCCTGACCTCAGGTGATCCACCCGCCCTGGACTTCCAAAGTGCTGGGATTACAGGTGTAAGCCACCGTGCCTGGCCAGTGGCCTTGTTTATTATCCATTGTAGAAGTCAAGCCTGCCAGAAAGAAACCCTGTCCAAGCCACATTGGTCTGGGGCAGAGATGGTCTCCCCATTTGCCTGAAACCTCCACCTGAGGCGAGAATGGAATTTGAGGACCTTCAAGAGTAGAGACTACCAGAATCCTGCTGAGGGTCTGAAAGGTACAACATAGCCGCTACGGCATGGAAAGACCCAGGAAAATAAGGAATGGCACCTGCCTGCAGGGCCTTCTCCAGCTGTCACAAAGACAGGCAAAAGATCACATCTTTTGTCGAGCATCTGTGAAAGAATACATACACACATACAACGGAAAGGTTTTTTTGGTTTTGTTTTGTTTTTTTTAGACGGAGTCTTGCTCCATCGCCCAGGCTGGAGTACAGTGGTGGGATCTCAGCTCACTGCAACCTCCACCTCTGCGGTTCAAGCAATTCTCCTCCCTCAGCCCCTAGAGTAGCTGGGACTACACGTGCGTGCCACCATGCCGGGCTAATTTTTTGTATTTTTAGTAGAGAAAGGGTTTCACTGTGTTAGCCAGGACGGTCTCAATCTCCTGACCTCATGATCTGCCCGCCTCTGCCTTCCAAAGTGCTGGGGTTACAGGCATGATACACCGTGCCCGGCCCAAGGGAAAGGTTTTAAGTCATTAAAAAAGAAAAAAAGGAAGTTGACTCCAAGTCCATCCTTATACCATTAATTTGACCCACGATTCCCCGCTGCCCCCACCATACAATTCTACACCAACCTGATGATCTCATCCACAGAAATACAAGTGGGCGCTTTCACCATACAGCTATCTCTAAAGTCGTTTTACTTCTTCATTACTTCATGAATTCACATGAATTCAACACATAACTTTTGGATACCTACTACTATATTTGCCAGGCACTGTGAGAAGTGCTAGAAATAATAATGAATGAAGCAGACATTATCCAAGTTCTCAATGAACTGTCTACTGGAATGCATAACCTAAATGTACAGATGTTAACGATGTGATGTTATCTTAAACAAATACACAGCTTTTTGGGGCGTTGAGTGCTCAAGTGAATGATCTGAAACCCTTTTCCATAAACTTTTACTCCTCAGCCTGGACAACATAGGGAGACCCGTCTCTATAAAAAATTAAAAACAAACTACCTGAGTGTGGTGGCGCACACCTGTGGTCCCAGCTACTTGGGAGGCTGAGGTATGAGGACCGCTTGAGCCCAAGAGGTTAAGGCTACAGTGAACCATGATCATGCCACTGCACTCCAGCCTGGATGACAGTGAGCCCCTGTCTCAAAAAAAAAATAAACTTTTTCTCCTTATTTACCCTAGAGTAGTGATTTTCAAATGATGAGTCACAAAACTAGCTTCTAGAGTTACGACAATAATTTTTGGAAAAATGGAATAGAAAAAATATAGAAATGCTGCCCACATAGGTTAAGTACTGTCAAGTAATTTTTATTCCAGATACATGTATATATCTGTGTGCTGCATCATGCTTAGAAAGTATTAGCAATTGCCAAGAAAGCATCCTTCTGCACCCATTCCAAGAGCTTAACCTGCAACAGACGGAAATTAGCTTGGTGTCATGTTTGTAATTCAATTACACCCTCAGAGACACCACTGGACTTTTTGGAGGAAACAAATTATGTACCCTGATCATTCTGGCCAAGAAACACTCTCCCTGATGCAAATGACCCTTTTCTTACCTTATATTTACTAATTTTCAACAGCAGGTTTTAGGGTACATGTAAACTCTTCTGTCCTATTTCAAACATCTCCCAGTTCACTCAATCCTTTCTGTTGTTTTCTTCCGTTGGCTGTGTGTAAATATCCAGCGCCCAGGCCCATATCAAATTTTAAGAGAAAAACCTGGGACGTGGGCGTGCCAGATGGTTTACACCTGTATTTGGGAGGGGAGGTGGGAGGAGTGCTTTGAGCCCAGGAATTGGAGATCATCCTAAGCAACAAGGGGAGACTGTCTCTGGGGGAGAGGGGAGAAAAAAGATTAGCCAGGTGTAGAGGTGAGCACCTGTAGTCCCAGCTACCCGCAGGGCTGAGGCAGGAGGATCACTTGAGCCCAGGAGTTCCAGGCTGCAATGAACCATGATTGTGCCACTGCACCCCAGCTCGGGCAACGAGACCCTGTCACAAACAAACAACGAAAATAGAAAGAGAGAGAGAAACCCAGGTTATGGCTGTGGAATATAATATACGATACTTAGTACTTAAAAATACTGGCTTTTGCCTCAGCTCCCATACCACCACATTTGTTGCTCAATTTTCACATAATCAGGCTATTACTTTTAGTTTTTCATATCATATTATCTTTTTCATATCCTACGGTGTTTCATGTCCTTTCGTCATTTTCATCCGGCCAGGCACTTCTCTGGGACGCTGTGTGGTGTTGAGGTTTTCCAGGCAAAATGCTAACCTTGGCGCCTGCTGAATTATCAATTAGCTATGGGGTGCCCAGATTTTGTCCCGAGCTCCAGGCCCAGGGCATCCCGAGGCGGCGCCTGGCCGAGGAGCTCCGCACTGAGCCTTGTTAGCAACTGGGTGAGGGCAAACTCGCGCCACCTAATTTAATTATCTGCCCTCTACGGACTTGAGATGCTTATTCCTGAGGGAGGGCAAGAACGGCAACGACTGAGACAAACTATTTGCAAGTAAGGCAACGGGGCCACAGGTGCCTCGAGGGGAAGGAGGCTGGGGCCGCGCTCCCACACCTCGCCTACGGCTCCACGTCCCTGTTCTGCTCCGGAGGCCCACCGGTCTGCTAAACCCACTTTCCCCGCCTCCCTTTCGCGTTGTGCCGCTTGGGGTGCCCGCTCGGACACCAAATGCGGACTCAGGGGCCGCCCATCAAGGGTTGCCCGCGGTGGGACGAGGGCTCCCGTGAGCTGCTCCCAAACCCTACTCGCAGGATGTCTCCCCTGACGCCCAGGGCCAGCCCCGGGAGCCAAGGCCCGGATCTCCGCAGGGCCGACCCCAGCCCGTTGGGGAACCTGCAAGCCGGCGCGAGGCACCCAGCAACCCAGGCATCCGCGGCGCGGGTTTCTCAGGGTCACTACTGGTCCCTCCCCGACACAGGCCGCGCGGAGAGTGTGAGGCGAGCCCAGGGCCCGCGCCCCGCAACCACCTACCTTCCAGGTGCCCAGCCCCAGGATAGGCATCTTGGCGCCGTTGTTGAGCACGAGGTGGTCGGCCATAGCTGCTGCGCTCCCCAGACCCCCGCCCCAGAACGGTGCGGTCGTTGCCGCGGCCCGTACCTTTAAATAGCCCGTGAGGCCGGCAGAAAGGGCGCCTGCGGTTGGCGCGCCGCTGCGCGAAGGACCCTTCTGATTGGTTGCGTCGGAGGTTCCGCGGCCGCCTTCCCCAGGGGTCGCGGGGATGCTTCTTCCGCCAGGGATGCTTCTTCCGCCAGGTCCTAGTAGCACCGAATTCTTTCCGCCCCCATCGCTAGCCCCCGTCCCGTATAGCAGAAAAGAGTTCCTCAGCTCCTGTATTTCGTGGGAAAGCGAATGCTTTAGCGAAAATAACAGGCATCCCATAAATACATAGACTGGAAATAAGTTTTGGTTTCATTAAGAGCCCAGAAGAATGCCTTTGTCTATTGTCCGATCCCAGTTTGATGCTCTTTGGGAGTTTGACGAATACCTTGTCCTTAATCTATGTGAATCATACTGACTATACATATAGTTTACCGTACTTTGTTCTTAGACAAAGGTGCATGCCAGAAAAATGGCTTGCAATCTTTTTGCAAAGCACCTTCACAAAATACGGGTTTGCCCAGCCTTTTTGTAGCCTTCTAGAGCTCTCTTTGCACCCCATTCTAACACAGCTAACAGGTATTAGCTGTGTCTATGCATACTAGGTGTAGTTCAGCAAGCCTTCTACCAAAAGCCAGCATCCTCTGATGCTCTTGAGGTTAGAAAGCCTTGATGAGCTTGATCCAAAACACTCAGAAGAATTTGGAAAGACTCTCCATTCAGAGTCAGTAAAACAAATTTCATCAGTCTTTGGAAAGTGAGACTCTATCAACGCAGTAACTTCCAGTACAGTAACTTAGCAAAACTCTCTAGAAGAAGAAAAATGAACTGACAGAAACCCACAGAAGAAAAAGTTAACTCTAATATTGTAGCTTCCAGTATTTCAAATTAGAAGGTACAAAACAATAAATTGATCAGCCCTAATTGGCAGGTAGAAAAACACATTTTTCCAAGATAGCCTCAGAAAAGTCACTTGAAGATCGTTGAAGACAATTTTGGTTTCTTTCCAACAACCTCTCTTCATGATACTCTACCTCACCCCAACTGCTCTTTCTGCTCCATCACCCTCCAATCTTTCCCCTAATTATGCAAGTTTGGGAACTCCATCTGCCTGGTAATGACTCAAGCACTAGACCTCTCTAAACTCCATGCTGGTGATTTTCCATTTAGTGCTTTCTTTAAAAGTGCTCCCTCCTGGAAAAATTTATACAGAACAGGCTAGCCCAGATATTTTTCCATGTAACTTCTATAAAAATTGTTGCTACTGGGCAAATTCATTTGTCCCCAAGTAACAGAATTTGAACTTGAGCCTAAAACTGGGAACTTGCTTTGTGTAAAACAGCCAAGTTCCTTCTTCCATGAGAGTCCTCTTGATTTGGAGGTTGCTCTGCCGATCGAAACTCCTGGATCCAAATCCAAAGAGCTAATCTCTTGTGAAAATGATACACCTTGAGTGGCCAGGTTGGTACACACAGAAGGGTCATCTGTTAGGGACATGGACTCAATATCAGAGGCTTTGTTGCTGTTTTGATAATAATTGAGTATACAGCTTGATTGCATGAAGGTATAACTGCGTCTAAAGTTGGAGTGATACCTATAGTCTCAGCTTCTCAGGAGGCTGAGGTGGGATGATTGCTCGAACCCAGGAGTTAAAGACCAGCCTGGACAACATAGCAAGACTCTGTCTCTAAAATAAATAAATAAACCCAGAATATTTTGGCTGGGCCATGCAAATGTGAAAAGTTGTATCAGTGGAATTTCTATAGCAACAATAGCACTCTAGTTGAGACATGCTATTGTAATGGCCCCCTAACATCCCCCATTGCCTCTGTAATCTTTGTAAAATGTACACATCTCAAGATTTTTGAGCTCCCATCTTTTGATAAGTATACATATCAAAATTTAGTTTGAAAAAGGGAAAAAAAATCTTCAATGGAATCCTCCTGAGAAACACTCTAGTGATTGGAATCTTAACATGCTCTGAACCAGTAATCTCCCATCATGGGAGTTATTTCCCAAGGAAATCATTTAAAAGGAAAACACACACACACACACACACACAGGTATAGGGCTGGGCTGGGACCAAGGTAAGGCAAATGAGGTACATAGGTGCAAATTTTCATGCCAGAAGGTAGGCGCTTCCTTACATTTATGTCCTTGGCTCTTGCCTCCCCTTAGTCCTAGGCCTGCACACAGGTATACACATATGTGTATTTATTTTTAAAATGCTGTATACATAAAGTAAAACTATAAATATCCAACAATAGCAAGAGATAAGGTGTAGCCATCAAAAGTAAAGATGATAAAGACACAGAGAAAAACATATATGAGGTAATGTTAAGGTGAAAGTAGAAAACAAAGTCATGTAACTATGACATGATGCTAAGAAGGAAAATACAACTTATAACATTTGGGAAAAATTAGGAAGAAGCCAGAAGCAAATGGGGAATACTCTTTGTCAGATTATTTCCTTAATAATCTGAACACATTTTGAATTAAAAAACAACTTCTTATGAACCGTCCAATTCACACAGGATAAAACTTAAACTCCTGAGCCTGGCATTCAAGGCCCTGCAAGATCTGGTACAAGTTTGAATATACAAAAAACCACCCAATTGTATATTTAAAAAGGTAAATCATATGGTATGTAAATTATGCCTCAATAAAACTGCTATAAACAAATGAAGGTTACATGCTACATGTCCAACACAAGCTGGTGGAGCTGAGGGTGGCAGTAGGCTCTGTTCATGTAAGGACTCATGTTCACTCAAGGACTCAAGCTATGGAGGTTCTACCACGCTGTTTCCCTGCTGTCCCAACCTAAAGCTTCAGGGTTTGGCTTAGGAAGGCAAAATAGAACCTGAGTCTCAAATGAGCAATCAATTGCTCAGGCCTGGAAGTGGCACACATCACTTCTACCTATAATCCTTTGACCATATCTGGTGGTAGAGCCCAGTCAGGCCTATCTGCAATGGGATGGGGAAGTGTCATCCTCCTGTGTGCCAGAAAACAGAAGTGAATGGGCATGGTGAGCACCAGAAGTCTCTTCCACAATGACAAACCACTACTGAGTCTTTATTATGGTTCAGACACTGGATTATGGTTCAGCACTTGGCATATGTTATATGAAGGTGCTGCTGCTGCTGCTTATATATCTATTGAGCTTTGTAAATGGCCAGCACCATTCTATGAGCTTTATGTACATTAAATCATTTAATTTTCATAACCACCCCTTTCATGGATACCATTATCAATCCATCTTACATGTGAAGAAACTGAGATGCAGAGAAGTGAGAACAATTGCTAAGATCTCACATTAAGTAAATGTTAGGGTCAATATTTAAACCTAGGAATTTGACTATAGCACTCAAACTCTCAACCACTACCAGTAGCTTTCAAATTTTTAAACTGTGACTCACACTAAGAATTTTGGAATGAGTGACGTCAGGAAGAAGGTTGATTAGAAATGCCTAGTTCTTATCCCTACCACAAGACAGGACCAAGGGAATGAATAAACCGCTAATATTTAACTGGAATTATGAATAGAGAGTATTAAGGTGCAGTGGGGCAGTAGAGGGGAACTTGTAGTGATTGGAAGCCCAAGAGAGTACCATGGAGGCACATGGCATCTGTAGCCCCGTCTTGCCTGCCACAATTGCATCAGCCCAGAGACAGGAGGGAAGTCCCCTTGTAGGGAAAAGTTAAAAGAACCCCACCAGTCTCCATTGCCACTGTAAATGACCCCAGTCCTCATTATGAAATAATCCCACAGTCCTTGCAAGCCCTGTGCCCAGTTTGAAGAGCTTCTGGGAATCCATATAGCTGTATCAATCTGGATTAGGAGAACAGGGTGTGTACACACCCTTCCCGTAGTGAGCCAAGCTGCTGCAGCATGGCACCATCTTGAGATCAGAGCCATCTCTGGACTATGCCCTGCTCTGGGGGCCATAACCATTACACTTCTCCAGCACTGGGGCTCCATCTTCATTCCACCAAACCCACATGTGGGCCAGCTGCACAAAGACTGGGTCCAGGATTGGCTGTGACTCTGGTCCTGCACCACAGTGAAACCAACCCCTGTCATCTGCAATACAGCTGAAGGAACAGTCTGGCAGTTTCACCCAGGGTGAACCTTCCTTTAAGCCAGCCAAATGGCTGTATGTCCTCCCTCAAGCAGGAGAGGTCCTAGCCCATCAAACAACTGATATGCCTACCCCCAGGCCAGCAGAGTGGCCATATGCAGATGTACAGGGCCTGAAAACCAGGCCTATAGCACCTACTCCCTCCATGAACACACCCTTGGATTGCCTCACATTCACAACCAGGGCTTGGAGAAACGAGAAGCTGACTGAGTAGCTGTGTGAAGCCCACACAGGTGGCCGAATCCCACAACTCCAGCTGCCTGGAGTCTGGGCCCAGGATTGCCTGTGACTCTGGTCCTGCACAGCAGTGAAACCAACCTACACTGTCTGCTTTTACAGTTGGAAGAGTCTGGAAGTCTTGTCCAAGGAGAGCCTACCCTTAAGCCAGCTAAACTGCTGCACACCCTCTCTGAAGTGAGAGAGGTCCTTGATCCACCTAACAGCTGACATGCCACTGGGCTCACAGAGCAGCTCTGTGCTCATGCCCAGGGCCTAAGACACAGTAGCAGCATGGGACCACACCCCTACCACCAACATGCTGCTGACCTGCCCAAAGGACCTGCATGTGCAATCAACACTTGAGAAACAGCTCTGTGGCCACCCCCAGCAGACATGCACCCAGGCCAGCCAAGAAGGTGTGTGGCTGCATCGCATACCTGAGAAATGGCCCTGTGGATTGCCCTGGCAAACACACTTCCAGGCAGCTAAACAGCCATGCACTCATATCTTGGGCCTGGGAGATAGCCCCATAGGCAATCCTTAGAAGGCAAGCAGGCGGGCCATCAAAGCAGCTACACACCTGCCCCCTCAGGCTTGAGAAACAGCCCCATGGCATGAAATCACAGTGAGCCAGACCCGAAGTTGGCCAACCCAATGTGGCCATACATGCACTCAGACATGAGAAAGGCCTGGCAAGCCCGCCATGGCAAAGCTGCACTGCCACTGCCACAAAATCTCTCAACCTAGGACACTGAGATACTCACAAACATTGCAAGGAAAGATCACAGTTGAAGAAACTATGCAGATGCTACACTACTGCATCCACCTAGAAACAAAGCCAACACACTGCTCTGAACCTACTCCCCAAGACCGATCTATGAGAATAAGTCTTTCCCTATAAAACCTACTCCATGAAATTGGAAGGGGTGACTGTTCCACCAGATGTGTAGAAATCAGTGTAGGGACACATTAACCAAGAAGAAGCAAGGAAACATAATGCTTCCAAAGGAACACAGTAATTCTCTAGTAACAGACTGCAATAGTAAGGAAATACACAAAATGCCAGGAAAAGAATTCAAAATAATAATCTTAAAGAAACTCAATGAAATAAAAGAGAATAAAGACAGAAAACTCAATAAAATTAGGAAAATAATTCATGATTTGAATAAGAAATTCAACAATGAGAAGAACCAAACAGAAATCCTAGAGCTAAAGAATTCAACGAATAAAATAAAAATACAACTGAGAGCTTCAATGATAGATGAGACCAAGCAGAAGAAAGAATTTCTGAACTTAAAAGATAGGTCATTTGAAATAAAACAAGCAAACGAACAAAAAAGATAAAAAGAATAAAGGAGGCATACAGGAGTTATGAAGAACCATTAAGCAAACTAATATTTGCATTATGGCATTACAGAAGGAGAGTATAAAGGAAATGATATAAAAAACTTATTTAATGAAATAAGTCCAGGTGCGGTGGCTTATGCCTGTAATCCCAGCACTTTGGGAGGCCGAGGCAGGCAGATTTCTTGAGGTCAGGAGTTTGAGACAAGCCTGGCCAACATAGTGAAACCCTGTCTCTATTAAAAATACAAAAATTAACCTGGCATGATGGTGGGCACCTGTAATTCCAGCTACTTGGGAGGCTGAGGCAGGAGAATCACTTGAACCTGGGAAGTAGAGGTTGCAATGAGCTGAGATCATGCTGCTGCACTCGCCTGGTCAACAGAGTAAAACTCCATCTAAAAATAAAAGCATATTTAATAAAATAATACCTGAAAACTTCCCAAGTGTTGGGAGAGAGACTGATATCCTGATTCAGAAAGCTCAAAGAATCACAAATAGGTTGATACGCCTCTCTGAGGCATATTATAGTCAAATTGTCAAAAGGCAAAGGCAAATAAATAATTCTAAAAACAGCAAGAGAAAAGCATCAAATGACATATAAGAGAATCCCCATTAGACTAACTGTGGATTTCTTAGCAGAAATTATACAGGTCAGGAGAAAAAGGGGTGATAATATTCAAAGTACTGAAAGAAAAAAAGACCGCTCAAAAATATTATACCCAGCAAATATATATTTTGGAAATGAAGAAGAAATAAAATATTTCACAGGCAAGCAAAAATTAAGGTAATTCATCACCGCTAGACCAAGTTTACAAAAATGCTCAAGGGAGTCATACATCTAGAGGTGAAAAGACCCTAATCACCATAATGAAAACACGTAAAACTATAAAACTCATTGGTAGGGCCGATACACAAAGGAAAAAGAGAAATCGAACCTTATCTGTACATAAAACCACCCAACCACAAAAATAAATAATAAGGGAGGAAATAAAGAACAAAGGATATACAAGACAACCAGAAAATGATTAATAATGACAGGAGTAAGTCCTCAACTATCAATAATAGCCTTGAATGCAAATGGATTAAATTTCTCATTTAAGAGATATAGACTAGCTGAGTTAATTAAAAGAAAGAGGACACAACTATATGTTTCCTACAAGAAACTCATTTAACCAGCAAAGATGCACATAGAAAGTCATTGAAAAAGATACTCTACTCAAAAGGAAACAAAAAAATGAGCAGTAGATACATCAGACAAAACAGAATTCAAATAAGAAGCTAAGAAGAAAGGTAGATATTATGTAATAATAAAGGAATCAATTTAGCAAAAGAATATAACAATTGCAAATGTATATGCACCTAACACTGGAACACCTAGATGTATAAAGCAAACATTATTAGATTGAAAGGTAGAGATATACTCCAATAGTGTGATAGCTGAGGACTTCCAAATCCCACTCTTGGTATTGGATAGATTCATCTAGACAGAAAAACAAGCAAGCAACATCAAATTTAAATTGCACTATAGACTCAGTAGACCTAACAAATATTTACAGAATATTTTACACAATAGTTGCAGAATACACATTACTTTGATCAGGACATGGAACATTCTCCAGTATTGACCATATGTTAGGACACAAAATAAGATTCTAAAAAAAATTTTAAAGGCCAGGTGCAGTGCTTCAGGCCTGTAATCCCATCACTTTGGGAGGCCAATGCAGGAGGATTGCTTGAGCCCAGGAGTTCAAGACCAGCCTAGGCAAAATAGTAAGATTCTGCCTCTACCAAAAAGAAAAAAAAAAAAAATAGCTGGGACTGATGGCACATTCATATGGTCCCAGTTACTCCGGAGGCTGAGGTAGGAGGATCACTTGAGCCCAGGAGTTCAAGGCTGCAGTGAACTATGATTGCATCACTGTACTCCAGCCAACCTGAGTGACAGAATGAAACCCTGTTACTATAAAACAAACATATAAATAAATAAATAAATAAATTTGAAATTATATCAACTTTCTTCTCTGACCACAATGGAATAAAACTAGAACTTAATAACAAGCCTGGGGCCAGGTACCCAGGCAAGATTGGCAAGTAGACTTCACTCACATGCCGCCCAAAAAATGGTTCTTCTATCTTCTAATCTTTGTCTGTACTTTCTCTGAGTGGGTAGAAACATTCCCAACAACTTCAGAAGGTGCAAATATCATCACACACAAACTCTCATCATGCATATAATTCCCCATTTCAGACTCCCAATATCCATCCAGTCCAATAACAGGCCCACCTTCATCAGTCAAATTACCCAAGGCATCTCTACATCCTTAGGCGTTAAATGGGTTCTCCACACACCCTACAGGCCTCAATCTTCAGGCAAAGTTGAAAAAGTGAACTCTGTCCTTAAAGCCCAACTCACCAAGCCGGCTCTAGAAACCCAACAGTCATGAATAAAAAAACCTCTCTTTCACCCTCATGAGACTCCACGCGACACCAAAGGCACCCTCTTTTTATAGTCCCTTTGAAATCATGGACGGCCGAACTTTCGTCTTGGAGCCTCCACCCTTCCCAGACTCTGAGCCACTCGGGAATTACCTTCTCTCCTTAATCCAGACACTGGATTTTCATTCGTGAAGCAGCAAATGAGACCATGCCTCTCCCTGTCGACACCTCCTTGTCCTCTCAACATAACTGTCTTGCAGGCACAGACATGTTTATCTGCCAACCTGATGCTCGCGAAAAGCTACAACTGAAGTGGACAGGCCCCTACGCTGTGGTACTCAGCACACCAACTGCAATGAGAGTCCAAGGACTCCCCCACTGGATCCATCGCACCAGGGTCAAGCTCACCCCCAAGGCTACTTCTTCCTCTAAAACATTAACAGCTAAGTGGTCCTCCAGGCCAGTTTCTCCTACCAAGCTTAAATTAACCCCCAAATTTTTCTTAAAACCAAAAACCCCCTAGAAAGCCTAAACATGAGAAGACTAATCACCTTCTTCCAGAGATGGCCTGTATCTACCCAACCACTTGCTGTGCCTCACTTCCAACCAAAGGTCTTAATACAAGAATATTCCTCACCACAATCCTGTCAGTAGCCACCCTGCTGTCTACAGCAGCCCCTCCAAGCTGCCGTGAATGTTATCAGTCTTTCCACTGTGGAGGAAAAATGCACCAGTCCTTTACTTACCATAATCATATAGAAAAATCCTGTTATGGAACCTTAGTCGAGGAATGTGTTGAATCAGGGAAAAGTTATTATAAAGCAAAAAATCTAGGAGTAGAGTATCTGGCAGTTATAATGGGGCTATATGTCCAAAAGGTAAGCAGTGGCTTTGCTTCACCAAAATTGGGCAATGGGGAGTAAACACTCAAGTGCCAGAGGACATAGAGAGAGAATAGATTACAGCCAAAACAAAGGCCAAAGCCAACAACTCCCCTCCAAAATAACCCATGGTATTTCCACCCCTTTATACAAAACTACAAGCAGGCGTATCCCTTCCCAAGCCAGGAAAAAAACCTGTTTGTAGATCTAGGAGAATGCATCATGCTTACCATAAATGCGTGCAATTGCTGGGTATGTGGGGGAGCTCGTTGAGTGAACAGTGGCCGTGGTATGGGATAGACAGTGTCCCCTACTTACTAGCATCCCAAGACTCCAGCCTCGCTTTCACTCCTCGGGAACGCCCGCAGTCCTGGACACTTACCAACCCAGTAAGAGGGATGGCGCGCATACCGCAAGTGGACTAATAAAACCCATTGCACCATAGATGAAAGTCTCTGTCACCAAACCCTAACAGTCAACACCTCCGCAGCAGAGTGGTGGCCAGGGTTACCCCACGGAGCCTGGTCTCCTAACTTAAGCTACCTCAATCGTGTCTCGTCAAAAAGGGCCTGGAACAGTACAAACACCACTAACCCTTATGCCACATACCCCGCCTAAGTACACTATGGGACAATCCTATGAACATCAGCCTACAATGGATTGCCCTTGATGGATTCCTTTGGATATGTGGAACCCAGCTTACTTGTGGCCACCTTATCACTGGCAAGGTACTTTCTTCCTAGGAACAATTAAACCTGGATTCTTTTTGCTTCCAAAGCAGGCAGGCAACACCCTCGGAGTCCCTGTGTATGATAACCTAAACAAAGAAAAATGATCCTTAAAGGTAGGTCAAAGCCAAAGATGGCAAGAGGATGAGGGGCCTCCACAATGGATCATCGAATATTACGGTCCTGCCACTTGGGCTGAGGATGGTTATCGCACTCCCATATATATGCTAAATAGAGTAATTAGACTGCAGGCTGTTCTAGAGATAAACACTAACCAAACCGCCTCAGCCCTGGAAATGCTCACGCAACAACAAAACCAAATGTGCGCGGCAATTTATCAAAACAGGCTGGCACTAGACTACTTATTAGCAGAAGAAGGTGGGATCTGTGGTAAGTTTAATATCTCCAATTGCTGTCTTAATATAGACGATAACAGAAAAGCAGTTCTAGAAATCACTTCAAACATCAGAAAAGTAACCCATGTACCAGTCCAAACCTGGAAGGGATGGGAACCAACGAACCTAGGAAGGTGGTTCTCTAATTAAGGAGGATTTAAAACGCTGGTAGGGGCAGTAATCTTCATCACTGGGTTCCTCCTGTTTCTCCCCTGTATTATCCCACTGATAATAAAAGCCATTAAAAGTCTTATTGAAACTACAGTCAACCGCCAGACAATCCTGCTACAACGACACAACGAATACCAACCCATCTCTCAAAAATATCTCAAAATTAAGTTTTTCTTTTTTCCGAGGTGCCCACACCACCCTCTATGTCATGCCTGAAGTAGTTATTTAAAAAGTCATCCCTTTTCCCTGTTTCTATAACCAAATAGACAGGAATGAAAGACTTTCCCCAGGTCCTGAAAGCTTGGGGGAATGAATAACTCCTCCCTTCTCAGGTCCAGTGCCAAGGCACAAGGTCACCTGCGCCAGCAGTGTGCGTCAGCAAGATAGCAGGAGAAGGAAGAGAGCTGGCCGGAAGACACGTACCCCTTGAAGACCAAGAGAGAGGCCGTGGGGGTACCACATAGCAGTTACATCAGACTGGGACACTTCCTGTTTACAGAAGACTATAAAACCTCTGCCCCATCCTCATTTGGGGCCGACACCATTTTAGGCCTCAGCCCATCTGCACCAAGGTGCTCATTAGAACACCGTGTTGCTCCATACTGCCTTGTGCTGTTTGTTGGTGAGCTCTCGGTGTTCCAACTGATATTAGAACCTTGAACTTTCTGGCCACCAGCTCCTGTTTTCCTCTTTGACGGCCAGATCCATGCCTTTCATGAAGCATTCTAATATTGGGAGCAACTTTTGGAAACTGCTAGGGCCATGACTACCTTTGAGATGGTGAAAAATTACTTTGCTAAGCAAACCTCCTGGAAGAAAAGATTTCTGTGCACAGGTGAGGAACCTGTGGTATTAGCAAGTTTGGCACCTTTATGGAAGAGGTGCATTCACTCAATTATTCAGTAAATTCATTCATCCCACAAGCATTCACCATTTAATATCAACAGGAACTGTTTTTGGCCCTAGGATTACAGAAATGAAGAGAATAAGTCTCCAGACTCAGTGCAGTGGCTCACGCCTGTAATCCCAGCACTTTGGGAGGCCAAGGCAGGCAGATTACAAGGTCAGGAGTTCGAGACCAGCCTGGCCAATATGGTGAAATCCCGTATCTACTAAAAATATAAAAAATTACCTGGGTGTGGTGGTGGAAACCTGTAGTCCCTGCTACTCGGGAGGCTGAGGTAGGAGAATCTCTTGAACCCAGGAGGTGGAAGTTGCAGTGAGCCAAGATTGTGCCACTGCACTCCAGCCTGGGCAACAGAGTGAGAGTCCATCTCAAAAAAAAAAAAAAATCTCCAATTATATGAGGCTTTCTTTCTAGAGACTGGCCAAGACATTGGTCACTGCCCATGAGCTGATGACCAAGTGCACCACCTGAAGCTCTGTTCATTGGGAGGACTTCACCTTGGCATTGTCTTCCAAAGTTATTTCCAAGTGGGCCATCGTGTAGCTACCATCCATTTTTGACTTGCACCCACATAACCAATTCACCAACCCAGAAAACAAGCTCAGGCTTTTTCCTCCTCCATTATCTAGTTATAAAGTATCCCCTGCACCACCACTCAGGTAAAGCGATGGAGAGGTGCTGGTGCAACAGTGGATGACATGGCTCTGAGTCACCTGCTCACACGGCTTACTTGTGCCCTCTGGTTTTGCTCATGCTTGATGTTGGATATACACTTCTGCTTTGGATGCATTGTTATTGAGCCTAACCAACCTATGGACTTGGGGGGTCTGATAGAACCTAGGACATGATGTGAATTGTGGCTACATTGTCACTCCTGTCCTGTGATCAGGCACTCTGCCTCTAGCTGGGTCTGGTAGCACACCAAAAGTTGTTTTTCAAAAGACATTAAATTATCTGCTGCTAATGGCATGGACTTGCTCAAGAGTTCTAGGTCTTCATTGTGATTCTCCCAGTTGAGGCTTTCCATAAGTTCTACACACACCTTTCCCACCACTGATACTCTGATACTGATACCATAGGGTCTGCTGGGTTTTGTGGCTCGAGCAGCATTGCAACCTTATCTGGCTGCTGAGCTCTTTCTTCCACTGGGCCTCACCAAAGCTGGCTGCCTTGGTGACATCTAGGATGTGGGTTGGAGCAGTATTCACAAGTGTGAAATATGCTGCCACCAGAGCTTGAAGAGAACTACCAAGAGCTATACTTCCATCTTCATTTATGACAGATTTAGATAGGGAGATGCAATTTATCCTTTCTTGTACTTAGGGAAAATGTCCCAGAATGTCCCAACCACCAGACTCCTAAAGGTTTCACTGGTGTGACATACATCCTGAGTCTTAATAGGATTTATTTCACCCCTCTGGAGTATGTTTCTTACCAAAGTGTCCAATGTGCTACCCATTTCTTGTTCATATAATCCAGTTAGCATCATGTTATTAACATGATGGATCGATGTGGGATGTCCAGATAGTCTAGATATCTTTGAACTCTGACAATAGGTAAGAAAGCTAACCTAGCCTTGGGATGAAGCTGTAAATGCATACTATTGTCTGCTCTATCTGAATGCAGACTGTCTCTGATCCTCTTTATTGATTGGAACAGAAAAAGATCATTTGCCAGCTAAACATAAATGTAAGGAGTAACTACTGTGATCAATTACAGCATCTTAACTGGATAAAGAGGGACAAGAAGAAGTTGATTGTCCAGGAAGATTGTGACAGACAGTAAAATGAGATAAGATTAGTGGATCAGAGATCTTAACGGTGTCCAAGAATTGATAAAGTATGAGTGTTACAGGGAACAAGATGGAAAGGTAAGAGGTGTTGGTCAGAATATGATGCTTAAATTTGAAACTCAATGGTAGTAGATCTGTTTGTAATGACAATAAAGAGAGGAAAAGTTCTTAACAATTGAGGGGGTAAATTAACTGAGATTACAAAGTCACTGAGAATGATATGGATATGGAAAGTCCCCAAGAATGATTACAAAAGTGGTAGCTAAAAGCGATAAAATCTCTGATGAATGAGCGTGACCTTAAGGTCATTTAAAATAATAGTAGCGTGTATAGTTTTGATGCTGAGTACTTCAAAGTATCTGGGATATTGACAAAAAATAGACTAAGAACTGCAATATCCAAAGAGAATATCTACCTTACTTTTAGGATCATTGGTACGAGGATGGACAAAGAAAAACAAGCCAATTCTTAAGAGAACAGCAGGTGAAGCAATGTCCATAAAGGAAGGCATGTTATCAGTTATAGCAAGAACAGGAAATGAACACTCAGAGAAGATATAGAAGATAAGGTATAAGGAATGTTGACAATGAGGATTGTTGGCAGTGGTCTGTTGATAAATAAAGTTTAACAACCAGTTCTTTGGGAGAGGTGGAGTGGAGTCCTGATAAGCAGCCCTTGCCAGTTTCCAG
Source organism: Trachypithecus francoisi (assembly GCF_009764315.1). Taxonomy (NCBI): domain Eukaryota; kingdom Metazoa; phylum Chordata; class Mammalia; order Primates; family Cercopithecidae; genus Trachypithecus; species Trachypithecus francoisi. The sequence continues at coordinate 24,470,498 of NW_022681469.1, read as the reverse complement.
GGGATTAATGCTCCCACAGTGGCCTATTTTAAACTGTCTGACATTCAGTGCCAAGACTGGGGCTAGGACAATCTCAGTAATCATGAGGACTAAGGTTTTAATGCAATATTCTAAAAAACCAAAATCAATGCAAAAAATCCACGACAAGCAAAGTATCAAAACCTGGACTAAAGATGGGCTGCTGTTTGTGTTTTTGGACCCGCATGATTGTGTAATGGCAACAGTTGTTTCCAATCAGCCCGGGGCTCCTCAATCTTAGTGGCTTTTGAGTTACCCAACAGGGGGTTTTATGAGAGTCGACAGTGGCATGGGAACAGATTGAATTGGGCAAATTTATATTTCTACATACCTCCAATTTCCTTATGCAGGGCTTTATACATAATCATGGTCTTCTGTTTGTTTTTTTATTTTTTTTTAAAGAGATGGGGTCTTGCTATGTTGCCCTGGCTGGCCTAGAACTCCTGGGCTCAAGCCATATACCTGCCTCAATATTCCTAGTAGCTGAGACTACAGGTATGTGCCACTGTGCCTGACTAATCATGGTTTTTTTTCTTTTTTCTTTTTTTTTTCTTGAGACAGGTTCTTGCTCTGTCGCCCAGGTTGGAGTGCAGTGGCACCATCTCGGCTCACTGCAATGCCTGCCTCCCAGGTTTAAGCAATTCTCATGCCTCAGCCTCCTGAGTAGCTGGAATTACAGACGTGTGCCACCACACCCAGCTAATTTTTGTATTTTCAGTAGAGATGAGGTTTCACCATTGTTGGCCAGGCTGGGCTTGAACTCCTGACCTCAGGTGATCCACCCACCTTGGCCTCCCAAAGTGCTGGGATTACAGGCATGAGCCACCATGCCTAGCCTGTTTTTGTTCTTTATCATAATACTTAGTTTTTTCCACTTGGTTTACCACATGACAGAATATTTTGATAACTATATGGGGTGCCTGTTTTTCCCTCTTGACTCAGGCTCCAATGTGATTTCATATGGCACTGCTGGTTTCTCTGAACATGGAGTCAAGTAGAGATGAGCCCAGTTGCCTCTCGGTAGCCTGTGCAATGGGCTCCAGCTGGCCGGTGAGTGATGATCCTTATGGGAATACAAATAACTCTGCACACAGCTACAGGCATTGGGCTATAGTGTGGCCTCTCAGGGGAACTTCCATTCTAGTGGCAGAGATAGATAAATGCTAAGCAAAGTAATAAATTTATTAACCAAACAAATACAATGATTTCATAGAATGATTACAACATGGAAAGGGTTAAAACAGAATGATGGGGTGGAGAATGCCTGGGGACTGGGGAGGGAGTGAGGAGGCCTCGCATTTCATTAAAAAATTTCAAGTACTCGGCGGAAATCTTGAAAGAAGTCTTGTTTACTGTTGTGGGAGTCATCAGTTTCATCAGAATCAGGGCTTTGAATCACCATTGTTTGAGAGGTTTTTTTGTCAAGAAATGAGAGCAGACTTTAAGAAACTCACTGACTGTGCAGAGGCCTTCTGGAGGCACAAAATTGAACTTCAAGCACTTTTCTCTTTTGTTGAGAGAAAAGGAAAGACCATTGTTAAAACCATTTGCCAAGCTTGAACATTTATTGGTGTCACAAATTATTGTAAATATGTTTTCTATAATTTTTGTGAAAGAAATACATTTCCAATGTAATAAAATCCATTATGACTATAACTTGGAGTGTATGTTTTCATGTACATTCTCCCAGAGAAGAGTTTTAAGCTTTCTTTCAGATCCTAGAGAGGGTTTCTGACCCAAAAAGGTTAAGATTATTAGAGAGCAGCCTCTACAAAATGTACATGCTAAAAGTACACACTACAAGTCCATAGATTGCAACGTGCCTCTCTTTGTCTCTCCACATACACAGACACACACAGACACACACACACACTAACATACACATACATAACTTGTCATATATACATATGGCAAAATGCTTACGTAAGCTTGCTATTTAAAAGTTGAATTGTAAGACTGTTAGTAAATCTTTAATACAGCTTGTGGGAAATGTTTCATGAAACGCTATACTTAGTTCTGATGATCAGTGCAGAAAAATTCCTAGTAAGTTTTAGAGGAAGTAAAATTATAGTAGAGAAATCTACTCTAAGCCAACCAAGCGAGGGGAACTGAGTTTTCTAAGAGAACATTTCTTGGTAAACCAAGAAATCAGTAAAGGGTTGTTTCAACCCTTCTCTGCCACTTCTTCCTTTCTACTGCCTGGAATGTGAATGTAATGGCTGGAGCTCAAGCAGCCATTTGGGATTATGAGATAGCATGGTTAAAGCAGCAGAATAGAAAGAGACAACAACCTAAAGAAAGAAACTAACGCAAAAATTAATGTAGATAATTTATTTGGGCAAAGGTTGAGGACAACTGCCTGGGACACACTTCAAGTTGCCTTGAGGAATGCTCATTTAGCCTTTGTTACAAGCAGGGTATTAAAGGCAAAGGGGGACGAAGAGTATGCTGATAAAAATGTTGTTTGACTGGAATGCTCATTGGTTTACAGAGATAACATTGGCTGGTGATTAGTTTATGCATTGTCGAACTATAGGGTTCGACATGAGCTGTGATGTCCAGCGTATGGTATTTTTTTTTTTTTTTTTGAGACTGAGTTTCGCTCTTGTTGCCCAGGCTGGAGTGCAATGGCACGATCTCATCTCACTACAACCTCCGCCTCCCAGGTTCAAGCGATTCTCCTGCCTCAGCCTCCCGAGTAGCTGGGGTTACAGGCATGTGCCACCACGTCCGACTAATTTTGTATTTTTGGTAGAGATGGGGTTTCTCTACGTTGGTCAGGCTGGTCTTGAACTCCCAACCTCAGGTAATCTGCCTACCTTAGCCTCTCAAAGTGCTGGGATTATAGGCTTGAGCCACTGCGTCCAGCCAGCATATGGTATTTTATGGCTGTTTGGCATCAGTTAGTCCAGAGCCCACGTAGCAAGTGGCTTCAAGAGGTAATTATCTAGCTCAAGGGGGAGTGAGAGGTTACAGCTGTTGCATTTCAATGCTTCCCTGGGCCTGATCATTCAAGGGGGCTACAATTCGTCAGAAAGAAAATTTATTTTCTTTCATAGAACCTAGATTCTGTTAAAGGATGCAGCTGCCATGTCAGACTGGCCTTTCTCCCATCTCCTTTTTGGAGATAGAAGGAAAAAAAAGCTCTCATTCTATTAATGTTACTCTTTTGGGGTCTGTATTACAGCTGAAACTGACCCTAACCTTTGAAGGATTGCAATAAACTCTGCACACATTATCTCACTTACGCATCATTATAACCCACAGGTAAGTATTATTGCACCAGTTTTGTAGTTAAGGAAAAAAGACCTACAGGGCTCGAGTAGATGACAGAGTCAGGCAGCCTGGCTTTAGAACTGGTTCTGTAAATCCATACCAGGCATTATTCCAAGCACTTAAGAAGTACAGAGATATTGTGGGCTTGACTGCAGACCACATTAATAAAACAACTGTCATGATAAATCAAGTCACATGACGTTTTTTGGTTTCCCAGTGTAAATAAAAGTTATGTTTACATTACACTATACAATATACATTGTATAATATAATTGTACAATAGCATTGTGTCTAAAACACAATGTGTCTACCTTAATTTAAAAATACTTTATGGCTAAAAATAAAAATGCTAAACCATCATCTGAGCCTTCACCGGATCTTAATGTTTTTGCTCTTGCCTTCATGTTGATGGCTGCTGCCTGATCAGGGTAGTGGTTGCTGAATATCAGGGTGGCTGTGGCAATTACTTATAATAAGAACAAAGTGAAGTTTGCTGCATCGATTGACTCTTCCTATCACAAAAGACTACTCTATAGCGTACAATGCTGTTTGACAGCATTTTACCCACAGTAGAACTTTTTTCACAATTGAAGTCAGTCCGCTCAAGCCCTGCCAGTGCTTTATCAACTAAGTTTATGTAAAACTCTACCTAAATCCATTGTCATTTTAACAACATTGAGGGCATCCTCACTAGGAGTAGATTACATCTCAAAGAAGCACTTTCTTTGCTCATCCACAAGAAGCAACTCTACATCCATTCAAGTTTTCTCATAGGATTGCAGCAATTCAGTCACATCTACAGGCTTCATGTCTTATTCTAGTTCTCTTGCTGTTTCTGCCATATCTGCAGTGACTTTCGCCACTAAAGTCTTGAACCCCTCAGAGTCATCCATGAGGGTCAGAATCATCTTCTTCCAAACTCCTGCTAATGTTGATATTTTGATTTCCTCCCATGAAGCATGACTGTTCTTAATGGCATCCATAATAAAACGATTCTTTTCCAGAAGGTTTTCAACTTCCTTTGTTCAGACCCATCAGAAAATAACTATCTATGGCAGCGATAGCCTTGCAAAATGTGTTTCTTAAATAATAAGACTTGAAAGTTGATATTGGCCGGGCGCGGTGGCTCAAGCCTGTAATCCCAGCACTTCGGGAGGCCGAGACGGGCGGATCACGAGGTCAGGAGATCGAGACCATCCTGGCTAACACGGTGAAACCCCGTCTCTAATAAAAAATACAAAAAACTAGCCGGGCGAGGTGGCGGGCGCCTGTAGTCCCAGCTACTGGGGAGGCTGATACAGAAGAATGGCGGGAACTCGGGAGGCGGAGCTTGCAGTGAGCTGAGATCCGGCCACTGCACTCCAGCCTGGGCAACAGAGCAAGACTCCGTCTCAAAAAAAAAAAAAAGAAAGTTGATATGTTGATATTACTCCTTGATCCATGAGCTGCAGAACGAATGTTGTGTTAGCAGACAAGAAAAAAAATACATGAATCTCCTTGTATATGTCCATCAGAGCTCTTGTTGACCAGGTGCATTGTCAATGAGCAGTACTATTTTGAAAAGGATCTTTTTTCTTGTTCTGGGTAGTAGTTTTCAACAGTGGGTTTAAAATATTCATGCTGTAAACCATGCCATAAACAGATTTATTGTCATCCAGGCCTTGTTGTTTCATTTATTGAGCAGGCTGAGCAGATTTTGCATAATTCTTTGGGGCCCTAGAGTTTTCAGAATGACACATGAGCATAGGCTTCAACTCAAAGTCGCCAGCTGCATTCATCCCTAACAAGAGAGTCAGCCTGTCCTTTGAAGTTTTGAAGCCAGGCATTGACTTCTCCTGTCTAGCTGTGAAGAGTTCTAGATGGCATCTTCTTCTCATATAAAGTTGTTTCATCTAAATTGAAAATCTATTGTTTAGTGTGGCCACCTCCATCAATGATCTTAGCTAGATCTTCTGGATAACTTGCTGCAGCTTCTGTATCAGCACTTACTGCTTCATCTTGCACTTTGTTACAGAAATGGCTTCTTTGCTTAAACCTCATGAACCAATCTCTGTTAGCTTTTTATTTTGCAAGTTTCTTACCTCTCTCGGCCTTCACAGAATGGAAGAGAGTTAGGGCCTTGTTCTGCATTAAGCTTTGGCTTAAGAGAATGTTGTGGCTGGTTTGATCTTCCATCCAGACCACTAAAATTTTCTCCATATCAGCAATAAAGCTGCTTTGTTTTCTTATCATTTATATGTTTACTGGAGCAGCACTTTTAATTTCCTTCAAGAGCTTTTACAAAGAACTTTGCATTCACAACTTGGCTAACGATTTGGCACAAGAGACCTTGCTTTCAGCCTGTCTCAACTTTTGACATTCTTTCCTTGCTAGGCTTAGTTATGTCTTAATTGACTTAGCTTTTGATTTAAAGTGAGAGATGAGAGACTCTTCCTTTCATTTGAACACTTAGAAGTCACTGTAGGGTTATTAATTGGCCTAATTTTAATATCCTTATATCTCCCTCCTACCCGGGGAGTAGGGAGGCCCGAGAAGAGGAAGAGAGATGGGGGAACGGCTGGTCAGTGGAGCAGAACACACAACATTTATCGATTAAGTTTGCCCTCTTATATGGACACAGTTCATGGAATCCCAAAACAATTATAATAATAACATAAAAGATCACTGATCAGAGATAATGATAGCAGGTATAATAATGATGAAAAAGTTTGAAATATTGTGAGAATCACCAAAATGTGACACAGATACTCAAGTAAGCACTTACTGTTGGAATAATGGCGCCAGTAGACTTACTTGACTCAAGGCTGCCATGAAACTTCGGTTTGTAAAAATGAAGTCCGTGAACTGCAATAATAAAGTGAAGCATCATGAAATGAGGTGTGCCTGTACAAATGGATGAAAGGTAGATACGAAACTGGTTAAATTCACGCCATTAGTATTTCTCTATTTTACAAGTACCAGAGCTTGTTTGACAAAAGAACACTCATTTCATGCTAGGCAAAATATAATGTATGTTCACACACATGAAAATCTCTGGAAAACCAAACATAAAATTAATAGTCAACATGTATTTATCACCCTCTACTGGCAGTTGAGCGGGACTGCTCTTCCTTTCTTAAATTGGTAATGAATTGAGTAACAGACACCAGGCACATGAAAATCAAAATATCATCTTGGTTTCTGACAAAGTTGAACCGCAGAAGGTAATTTGGTCTTTGTCTATAGACTCCATCAAATGTCCCCCTGGAATGAATGTGCCCACCAGTGTCAGGCGAAACTGGACCACTGTGACTCCCTCTCAGAGGCAGGTCACCTGGGTGGAAAGTATGTGCAACCTGAAGATAGCATTCTTTCTCAGAGAGAGAGAGTGAGCAGATCCAAAAGAGGCTGTGCCAAGTGCACACAATTCCTTTTTCTGATTTCATCAGATAAAACACTCCACCACCCTCAGGGAAGGGTAAATGACGAGCTGGATGAAAGATAATAGATGTTATCTTGTAACGATTTTCCCAAGAGCAGAACGTTCTACTTTATGGGGGTAAAGTAGAATCTACAGAAATATAGCAGAGAGGTCCCATGAAATGGTTTTCATGAAGGGCAATATGCTAAGTGTTTCATATGGCAAAGTGACAGGTAGTGAGATAGTCTGAGTCTAGAGACTCCATACAAAACCCCCAGGCTGCGTGGACACTTCCAGACCCTGAGGAAGAGCAGTCACAAGGGGCCAGCTTGGATGAAGGGGCTGATCTCATCATAGCAGTGCCACATACACATCGCCACTGAAGCATAAGTGATGCACCTTTCTCTCTACCTTTAGTATCTGGACAAAGATGTTCTAAAATGGAAGAGGCATTTTGTGAAATTGCCTCTTCCATGCAGCCTATTTCCATCCAGGTTTCTCTAGTCCTCTTGATATCCTGAAAGGTGGGCATGGTTGCTCTCTTACAGATGAGACATTTAAAGCCCAGAAGGGTTCAGTAGCTTGCCCAAGACCATACAGAGCTATTCAGGGAATGGAGCCAAGATTGAATGACTTCAGAAAGCTCCTTCACTTTTCACGTTATCTCATTGCCAACTAGAGAATCCTTTCCCAAGAGCTTGAACTGGTTGGAGAGTGTGACAATACTAACTGATCTACACCTTAAGTGGGATGGGTTATACGATCTATACATAGAGAAGCCCCGTGGTGAGGGAGCTATGCATATGTGATGAATTTAGAATTTCTTTCTTTGCCTGTTTCACCTAAGTGCCTAGAACAAAAATGTGTTTCTTCTTTCATGAAATCTTCAGAAAGACGCTTTGTTAGTTGTGTCATAGTCTTGAGTGTCAGGTAGTCATGAGAATACAAATCTGTCAGCCATAAATCTCCAGAGTTTTTTTGTGATGCTAGCTTGAGGGCCTGGTGTTTCACAGTTACAGGTCTTTGATGGGCCAAGAAGGACGCAAGAAGAGAAACTGTATTGAGCTGGAAGAGATAGCAGTGATGGATAACAGTGGAAGGTGAATGTGGATATGACTTGATAGAACTTGGATGTGGGCAATTCTTCCATTTCTTACTTATTTAAAAATTCAAGTAACTAATGGTTTATTAATTTAATGAAGAGTTGTAATTTTATAGGAAGACAGAAGCCCATTCTTTGCTGGGATTTTTTGCCAGACACTGTTCATATATTATCCTTCTTAATCTTCATAAGAACCTACAAAAGTAGGTTATAATAGCTCTGTCTCTGTCTCTCTTTCTTCCTGTCTGATCTTTAGCACATGAAAATGTTTAGGCTTAAAATGATTAAGTAACCTAAGTATACAGGTCTAAAACCCACATTACTTTCAACATGTAATACATTCCAAAAACAGCTTCTTAAAATACTATAGAGTTACAATGAGCAGTTCACATACATTGTCTTCTTAAGCCTTCACCTGGTCCCTTGGAGTTAGTCTTTATATTGCTCACTTTGTTGATGCTAAAGCTGAAGCTCAAAAAAGTTACTTCTTACAGCCAGTAAAAAGCAGAGTTGGAATTCAAATGCAGGTCTTCTGACATCCAGTATCAAGCTCTGTCCCCACTGTTCCACTGAAATCAGCGACACATTCCTTTTCACCCACAGGAAGCCTTTCTGTGTGAGTCATAACTTTGCATACAGAACAAAGCTGGCTGCCTAAGGACAGATAGGGGAGGGGGGGAGTTCACGGCCTTAGACCTTGAAAATCAAAATCTGCAAAGTGAGGCCAACATCATTATCATAAAAAAAAAAAACCCTTTGGGACAAGTTATTGTGGATAGCAGCTCCAGAGTGCATTGTTAAAGGAAACTAGAACCTCTGGCATCATCCCAAATCAATTACACTGATATTAAGGAAGATAACCAGGATCTTTCTCCACATATACCTGGTTGCTTTTATGAGATACATAAATAGATAATCATTACATCTGTAAAGTCTAGACATTGGCACTGATTTTGTATCTTCTTTTTCTCTCCCTATTTATTTTCTTCACACATCCATCTCCTACATTAAGCTGTTTCATAATTGCACTTGGCAGCACCTGTCCTGCTAAAATTAAATTTCAGGCCAGGCATGGTGGCTCATGCCTGTAATCCCAGCACATGTGGAGGCTGAGGCAGAAGGATCACTTGAGCATAGGAGTTCAATACCAGCCTGGGCAACAGAGCGAGACCCCACCTCTGAAAAAAAAAAAAAAAAACTGAGCCTGCAGGTCGAGGCTGCAGTGAGCCATAATTGTGCCACTGCATCCCAGCCTGAGACTCTGTCTCAATAAAATAAATAAAATAAAATAAAGTTTCACTGATAACAAAAGGCAGCATGTTATGGAAATTGACAAGGATTCTTTGCTTGGGCAAACTTCAGTCAGGCTTCCAAATCTTCTACTAGGGCCGATCTGTGCACTTCCTTGTAAAATCCAGTTCTAGCAAACAGCTCTATTAAGTCAGTTGTGCAAGAAACCCCCATCCTCAATATCTGATCAACTCAATATTTGATCAGTTTCCTCCACAACCCCAGGTGATGTCTGATCACCCTGGCCAGGAAAACAGTCAAGAGTTCCTAAAAGAGGATGGGGGAATAAGAGACATGGTAAAAATCATTTTTTCACAATAAGAAACACTGGCCAGTTTTGGAAGGCTCCCCATTGTCTGACACGCACCCTCAGTCCTAGCTATCTGAAAGAAAAGGAGAAAGACCCTTCAAGGATCTCAAGACACATAAAATGGAATCTGCTCTCCTTCCTTGGATCAATTTCTCACATCCAGGATCAACTGTCTACAGGTAGGGAAGTAGGTTTACTTCATTAGGTGAGAAATGGAATATTTAAAAATATCTATTTTAAAATAAGATTCTATTTATTTCCTGTCTGGAAACCAGAAGCAAGAGGAACACAACTTTGATACAGAGTAGTTCTCATGGAACTTAAACTTTTAAAGTGTTCTTATTCTTCTTCCACTTTTTAAATACATCACTTCATCCTCGTAAATGCAATTTTAAAAAGCTGCCACAGGGGTTAAAAGTATAGCAATACCACAGGAGTGTGCAAAGTGGCAGGCTTCATAAAGCTAAATGAAACCAAACCAAGTCAAGTCAATGTAGTTCAACTAACATGTATTGCACCATGTGCCGGCCTCCTGGGCCTCAATGAACTTACACCCTGGCTTAGAGCAAACGTGCAGAGTTAGCCTCATGTATTAATCAGCTCTTGTATTTCTCACAGTGCTGAAGGCTAGAAGTTCAAGATCAACGTGTCAGCATGGTCCAGTTCCAGTGAGGGTTCTCTTCCTGCCTTGCAGATGGCCACCTTCTCACTGTATCTTCCTGTAACTGAGAGAAACAAAAAGAACGAGCTCTCTGGTATCTCTTCTTATAAGGCCACTAGTCCCATAATGATAGATCCACCCTCATAACCTCATCTAACCATGATTACCTCCCCATTAAAATCATTACTTGGGAAGCTATTAGGCTGAAACAGCTCTACTACCTTGGGTTTCTACATCAGCAAACTGAAGCCTAACTCAGTGTAAACAGTAAAACGAAACTTAACTAATCAGAGATCACCACCTAACCTCCAACTAGCAACTGTATCAATCAGAAACCGCCAACTATCCTCTAACTAGGGATTTTCCACTTGAATCAATTAAGTATTTTCTTTGTCCTGCTTCTATAAACACCTTACAAAAGTTTCCCCTTGTGATCTCTCGGTAGAGCCCTGAACTGCTTGGGGTCTGGTGCTGCCGAATTCATGAATTGCTGCTTGTTCAAATAAATGCTTCAAATTTTTTATGTGTCTAAGCTTACCTTTTAATATCCCCAAGGCCCTACCTCCAAATACCATCATATTGGAGATTATGGCTTCAATGGGGACATAGGGGAGTGGGGGTGGAAGGGGACAGTTTTCACAGAGGGGTCCTATTTGTCCTAGCTCTTGAGTAACACTGTGCAAAGAGTTTGGGGACAGCATCTAAGAAGGTACTGGGGAAAGGGAGAAGAAAATATGGCCAGAAAAGTAAACTGGTACAGATTATTTAGTTCTTGAGTGCCAAGCAAAGGAGCCTTAACTTCTTCTTGTGGATATGGAATATTCTGGGAATTACATCAGAAAATCAGAGTGTGTGCATTGCAGAGTAGTAAAGGCGATGCTGCCCTGAAGAAACAGTGATGGAATTTTCACTAAGTAAATAGATGGTTCTGTTGATTCAGCACTGACCGGTGTGAGTGTACATACCATTGGTTATTGTAGGTGTCCTTCTCTTTGTTTGAATGTTGGGGCTATTTCTTTGTTCAATTCTCCCAATGTTTTCTAAGTAGCTGGCAATAATTTCTAAAATTCTTGCCTAGCTTAGCTATGCTAAGGGAATCCAAAAGAAAGGATATTTTTGTTTCAACTTGAGCTAGAATTGTAAACTGTACTCAGGGAAATCTGGGCATGGTAGTGATGGGGATGGGAACACTAAATATTAGTACTCAAAGTGGAAGGAGAAGCCTAGGGGACAGAGGTAGCTTCTTGGTCAACTTCTCCTCCCTGTCTAGAGTTTCCATTAATTAATTAATTAATTCACTCCTCAATAAGTGTGTATAAATATATTTGCATTCAGTTTTATAAATAATTTATATTATTTATATATAATAAATATCAAAAATGCAACTTTGTGGTTTCTCTTCTCTTTGTTTCTTTCTTTTTTCTTTTTCTTTCCTTTTTTTTTTTTTGGAGACAGGATCCTGCTCTGTTGCCCAGGCTGGAGTGCAGTGGCATGATCTCAGCTCACTGCAACCTCAACCTCCTGGACTTAAGCAATCCTCCCACCTCAGCCTCCAGGATATCTGGGACCACATGTGTTTGCCACCATACCCAGCTACAAAATTTTTAAAAACACGTATGTACGAGGCATCTTTTTCTTTATGAAAAATTGTGTGATTTTCTGTTAGTTTTTTATTTTTATTTTTTATTTTATATTTATCTGTCGCCCAGGCTGGAGAGCAGTGGTGTGATCTTGGTTCACTGCAACCTCTGCCTCCCAGGTTCAAGCAATTCTCCTGCCTCAGCCTCCTGAGTAGCTGGGTCACAGGAGTGCACCACGACACCCGGCTAATTTTTGTATCTTTAGTAGAAACGGGGTTCCACTATGTTGGCCAGGCTGGTCTTGAACACCTGACCTCGTGATCCACCTGCCTCAGCCTCCCAGAGTGCTGGGGTTACAGCCACTGCACCCGGCCTGTTTCTTTCTTTTTTTTTTTAATTGAAAACCACAATGAGAATCAAAACTATCCACATCTCACAGCTTATGTGAATATAAGTTAGATTTCTTCATTACCAAACTCCCTTAGGAAATTCTTGCTCAAGAAATTAAAAATTGTTGATAACTTTATTGTTGATCCTTGGAACTTCCTAAATGACTCATTAACTCTTCATCAGAAGAGTTTGGTTAGCAAAACAAATAATTAACTTGGCCCAAAGAAAGTCAATTATTACATACCCTGCACTCATATGGCTGGTTAAAGTGGTGGGAAACTGAGATATATATTATTGAGAAACTATGTAAGGCATCAAATGTTAGTTTAGTTTACACTTCAAGATTCCTTGAACCCTCTCCTCAAAATCTTTGCCTTGCTGCGTCTACCAGTTCTAATCTATTATGTCATGATGCTTATCTAATTTTAATCAAGCTCCAACCCTTGCTCCCTCTTCTGCTGAGAGACCTGCCTTAAACCAGACTTCAAAAATCTCAATACATTTCTTCATTTTGACCTTTCCCTCTAAGATGCTGGTAAGACGTTACAGAGGTAGCGTTGTCTTATCAGTAGGATCAATAGATTGTTTTGGTGTTATTTTGGGGATCCAGCATTCCACATATGCCCTTCTCTTAAAGTAGTAGAAATATTGTATAGAGCACCCTTGACACAACTAACTCCATCTTAGGAAAAGACTCCATTTTGTATTTCATAAGGTACTTTGCCAACAAAGATACGATGTTTTGTTTAATAAACAAATACAAAATAAAGACTGCATCCAACCAGATAAGGACACTCTTCCACTATCAGTTCTCACCAGAGGAAGCTGTGACTATCAAAGATTAGCTCTTCAGCATGTCAAAACGGCCATCTTAACTGGCACCATCTTGCCGTCACTTGTGATGAGAACTTGGCATCTGACCCCGAAGGCTCTGCCACCTCAAAGACTCTTCCTTGCAAGACCAAGGGACCACCTGGTCCAGATCAAGACTCCTTTTGCCTTCTTTGTTCTCTGTGCACTGTCTTGTTACTCTTTCTCCTATCTCTTTTTCCTCTTAATGTTAAATGTTACTTTGTTTGTTGTGGGATGTTTAACCTATAACATTTATATATTGATTAAGTATACAATTATATATGGTGTGTAATCTTTACTGACTGTGAAGTGACTTGAGTCTGTGTGCCCACAGCTCTGACTACAAGTCAATGGGAAGTACTAAGGAGAATTGCCTCCTTGGGAATTCCATGTAGCTCGTGGATTTTGTGATTGAAATAGCATCAATAAAAGCTTGACATTGTGGAAAGCCACAAACATGTGTGGACCTGATTATTTCTAACCTTGCACAGCTCAGGACAAAATTGACACAGTTGGTTTACTAGGCACAATGGGCATAGTTGTCTTACTTGGCATAATTGGCATAGTTAGTTGATTTTAAGGTTGAAGTCCCCACTTAAACTGAAATTGGAAATCATGCCATTTGGCAAAACAAACTGCCACCCTCTCTAAGAAGAAATAATCTCTCTTCACCTTGAAAGTCTGTCTCCCCAAGGAAAACCTTGGGTGACAGGGGACCTTGCCCAGGTCATGAAGATAATGATGGCTCACAAGGTCTTGACTGATGGCAAGCTAGGAAGCTGGTGGAGCCGGAAAGGCTCATACCAAGCAGGGTCTCAATTTATGAGATGATGGTTAGCAAAACAAATATTTAATTTAGCCCAAAGAAAGTCAATTATTACATAACCTGCACTCATATGGCTGGTTAAAGTGGGAAACTGAAATATATATTATTGAGAAACTATATAAAATAGCTACCAATATTGCATAATGTGGGCCCTAGGAAAGAAACTTCAGCAAGCATGCTGGAGGGCTTGTCGCCCAAATGCAGTACCCAGTGTTGAGGATCCTTGGTACCCAACAGAGTTGGAAGCCAGGAAAAGACTCTCTGTACAATCCCCTGAGGATATACAGTCAGATTTGAGGGACCCGAAAATTATTCAGCTTTTAATTACCAGAGCCCCCAAAGAAGAAATCCCTGCACTTTTAATGCAAAGTATCTTACAGGTAGACAGGGGTCACCACAAAGGCAAAGAGCTAGCTCACAGAATCCTAAGGAAAAGTCAATCCGTTTCAGATGAAACTTTTAAGGAGGAAGCCCTGGATCTTAAAGACCTCCATCTAGAGGACCTAGGAGAATCTGATGATCCCTGTTGGAGGTGGGATCTATAAGTCAAGACCTATGATAACTAGAAAAAGAGTTATAGATTGTAATCATGGAAATGGCAGACCTCAGGACGAGAATACACCAGAGCAGAATTACAAACAATAAGAATAGATTTTTGCCAAAGACAGACCACAGATACAGACTGACTCCTCCATTTATGGGATAATTGAACATCATAACACTGTCAGGCATAGAAATGCATCCCTCTGAGGAGGGATCCTAAAATTCCAGATAGTCTCCCACACAACAGGGCTTTGAGCAAAAATTATGCCTGTCTTATTGGTGAGCCTGGGTGCCTATAGAAAGGAACAGAGTCTTGAAGTTTATACTAGAAATCATTCTTATAGGAGAAATTAGAAAAGCATCAGAGACAAGGAGTGGTTTTTAGAAGCAGGACCAGTCTTGGAGAAGAGAGGTGGGAGAAAGTTTGCCTGACAGGCATTAGGACCCAGGAGGCAAGGGTCAGGATAGATAGGATAGATGGGTGAGTCTCGCTTGGGCAACATAACTTTGAGAGTTATGCTCATGGCTGAGCATAACTTTTTGTCAGGACCCCGGAGCTAAATGGCTCAGCTTGGGAGTACAGGAAAAGTGGAAGCTGGTTCCAGGCAAACCAACACTCCCAACTGCGAAGAGTGGGAGGTTGTTAGAGAGCCCCTTCCCAGAAAGCCTGACACCCGTGTCTGTAGTCCTGTGGCTGTGCTAGTCGCTTTTAACGGTCTGACAGGAGCCTGGTGTTTAGCCCCTGAACTCTAAGGAAAAATAGGACAGAATAGCAAGTGAAAGGGGTCCGATGGTAATCACCATGTGGCAATATCCCAGACAAGCCCCAAGATACGTACAGAGTTGGTTCCTTTTGCTGGGTTTGTGGTCTTGCTGACTTCAAGAATGAAGCCACGGACCTTCGCGATGAGTGTTACAGCTCTTAAGGGTGACACGGACACAAAGAGTGAGCAGCAGCAAGATTTACTGTGAAGAGCAAAAAAATCTTCCACAGTGTGGAAGAGGACCAGAGTGGGTTGCTGCTGGTGGCTGGGGTGGCCAGTTTTTATTCCCTTATTTGTCCCAGCCCATGTCCTACTGATTGGTCTCTTTTACAAAGTGCTGATTGGTCGATTTTACAGGGTGCTGATTGGTCCATTTTACAGAGTGTTGATTGGAACATTTTACAAACCTCTAGCTAGCTACAGAGCACTGATTGGTGTGTTCTTACAGAGCACTGATTGGTGCATTTTACAAACCTCTTGTAAGACAGAAAATTTCTCCAAGTCCCCACTTGACCCAGGAAGTCCAGCTGGCTTCACCTCTTAGTGGCACATGCCTGTAATCCCAGCTATTGAGGAGGCTGAGGCAAAAGAATCACTTGAACTTGGGAGATGGAGGTTGCAGTGAGCCAAGATCATGCCATTGCACTCCAGCCTGGGCAATAGAGTGAGACGTTAGCAACAGAGCAAGACTTCATCTCAAAAATAAATAAATAAGTAAATAAATAAATAAGATCACTAACTATAATGGCAAATACTCTGTAACCATAGACATATCAGACATGTTCTTTGCCACACCAATAGACCAAGAAGACCAGGAATATATTACCTTTACCTGGGAAGGCAAATAATACCAATTTAAAAGATTACCACAGGGATATTTAAATAGTCCAATAACAGCTCACTCTATTTTATTATCACACATAGATCAATCAAAATACACAAACTAATGATATTATACATAGATGACATTACAATGGTAAACAATGACCAAGAAAAACTTACCCAAAAGAAATCTCAACACACTTGAGATCACTGAGATAGATTATTAATATAGATACAACTACAAGTCCAGACACCAACTGCAAAGTTTCAGGAGTACAGTAGTTATCAGAAGGGATAAAAATTCTGACCACAGTGACAGATGGCTCAAAAGCCCATAGGGCACGAAAAAATAAACAGGAAGCATAGACTAGTAGGTTTCCTTGGATACTGGAGACAGCCTATACCTTACCTAAACATCATCCTAAAACCAATAAGATAACTAGGAAATCCCAAGACTTCACATGGGGACAAGAACAAACACAAGCATTTGAAACACTCAAAGACTACATCACCACATTCCAAATGTGACGTTACCCATCTCCAGATTCAGAACTTAGGTTGGAAATTTTAACGAGCAATGAACATGGAACGTGGTCATTATAGACAAAGAAATCAGATTCTAAATCCTACTGGTTAGATTTTGGACAACAAAGTTTCCATATTCTAACAACAAATACAGCCCATTTGAAAAATATATATGGGGCTGGGTGCAGTGGCTTATGCCTGTAATCCCAGCACTTTGGGACACCCAGGTGGGTGGATCATGAGGCCAAGAGATCAAGACCATCCTGGCCAACATGGTGAAACCCCGTCTCTACTAAAAATACAAAAATTAGCTGGGCATGGTGGTGTGCACCTGTAGTCCCAGCTACTCAGGAGGCTGAGGGAGGAGAATCGCTTGAACCTGGGAAGCGGAGGTTGCAGTGAGCTGAGATGGCGCCACTGCACTCCAGCCTGGTGACAGAGTGAGACTCTGTCTCTCAAACAAACACACGAACAAAAAAAAAATATATATATATATATATATATATAAATGGCTTACATATGAAGCCCTCAAAAACACTGAGCCTCTGACTGGCAACAGCAATATTACCATTAGATACCATATGCCTCTCCTTCATGGAATAAAACTGAGTCCTGAAAAATAAAAAAAAATTGACATGTATCCAAATTGACCCAAAGCTGTTCACATGAAAATGGTATATCCAGGATGGAGACACAGGCTTTAAGGGTCAACCAGGTCTCCTCACTGAAGAAATTCACAACACCGAAATAGATGTGCCAAAATTTATTCCGAGAGTAGGTACAATTTATGCTAACATAGGAAAATTGGGCTCAGGCTAGTCAAACTTCTTACTCAACACCTGGTTTATAGACAAAAAGGTCTCTGTGACCCAAGGCCAGGCCCTATGGACAGCAGCAGCACTCAGACCTCAGGACCAACCAGTCCTGAAGGAGGCGGGTCAATCACTCTCAGCAGAACTAATTACAGCTGTTCTAGCAGTCAGGCACTCAGAAAATCAAAATAAAATTTACATTTTTACAGACTTGCGGGCATAACCCTGCAGCCACATAAAAGAAGACAAAATAATTTCAAAATTAACTTCAAAAAGAAGACAAAATGGTAAAGGTATATGGTCCAAATCTTACTGGGAGCAACTATATGAATTATCAAACAGAATTAAGATATTTGTGGCACATGTTTCAGCACACCAAAAAGTTAATTCAGAGTCCATAAAATTTAATAAACAGGAAGAAGCATAACCATTAATTAACAAGAAGCATAACCATTGATATTCAAAACATACCCAAATTAAAACTACACAGAAATCCAGACAACTCAGGGAGACATTCATTACACCTCCACAACTCAGGAGAAAAATCAGATAGTGACTGGGAGAAACCTTAAGTAACCCTGATAACTAGAGTGAAACAAGATATGACTTTAAAATTAAACAGACACCAGACACCATTCCACAAACACTCCTACCATTAGATAAGCAAAAAGGACATTTAAGCACACAGTCAACGTATAGGTGGCTATCAGACAGAAATCAAAAAGTGACATTGCACCAAATTAAAAAGGCCAGAGCTAATTGTCAGCAATGTAAAACTAACCTAGACAAATATAGATATGCTAAATTCATAGATACATAGTAATATACACCTGATGTCTTTAATTTCCGCTTCAAGATAGATTTTATAGCATCATTAAATCACTCCTATCCACAAAAATATGCAGTAACAATGATGGATACATATACAGGAATTGGTGCAGCAATAGCAGCTAGCCACCCACTTACTAAATAAACCATCTCACCCTTAGAAAATTGGGCAGCTACTATAGAACCCCTAAAATAACTGAACATGATCAGGGAACTCATCTTACATTAAGGACAACAAAAGCATTGGCAGATCGATGAGATATACAATGAAATATTACCTACCCTATAATCTGACAGCAGTGGGGTATGGAGAAAGACTGAACGGACTACTAAAAAGAGAATTAAAAACCTTCGACAAAATGAGTACATTCCAATAAGCTTTTAACCTGGCATGTTTCCATTTAAATCAAAGAGAAAGACTTAACAAAAGCAGCCCCCACTTATATCTTAATCTACTGACCTTAATGGTCACAAAAGATAAGGAAGGACGTAATGCAAATATTATATCTTACAAGGCAAGCACTAAACTAAATGACAACACTATCTCCCAACAGGACATTGTGGCCAGTGGACACAGAAACACTTATTGGACAAAATAATTTCAAAATTAATGGTAAAGGTATATGGTCCAAATCTTACTGGGAGCAGAGGAGAGGAGCAGAGGAGAATCACAATTACACAAAATCTTCCATCTCTCTCCAAATTCTCACTATATTTAGACATGTTATCACACTTTCTGCAGTATTGTTACACTGTTTTCTTCTAGTCATGCATTAATATTTTCCATAAGAATAAGTGAAGGCATGCTTCAATTCAATCCCATTTTACTTGCCACTAACCTAATATTTTTAACTTCAACATCACTTCAGCCAGGCGCGGTGACTCACACCTGTAATCCCAGCACTTTGGGAGGCTGAGGCAGGTGGATCACTTGAGGTCCAGAGTTTGAGACTAGCCTGACCTATATGGTGAAACCCCATCTGTACTAAAAATACAAAAATTAGCCAGCCATGGTGGTGGGTGCCTGTAATCCTAGCTGCTCAGGAGGCTGAGGCAGGAGAATCATTGGAATCCAGGAGGCAGACATTGCCTTGAGCCAAGATCACGCCACTGCACTTCAGCCTGGGCAACAGAGTGAGACTCTGTCTCAAAAAAAAAAAAAAAAAAAACCCCCAAAAAACCAATGATGACTTCTAGTCATCACCGAAATAATTAAATACTGTACCCACTTAAGACACCAAAATGGCTACAAATTTATGTCAATTCTCAACTGGTCTTATCACCTTTCTCATTCACCTCATATTAGCCGTCATAGTGACTTTGCTGTCTTGTTACTTACATTGTCACCAGAGAGACTGTAAACAGACAAATGAGACTAACACAAGTAAACACATCCCTTGCAGGCAAATTACAAATTACACTGTCTGCTTCTTAAGAGTGTTATTTGATTAACCATTTGCAGACTGACAGCTGTAGTGCACTCCCAGCATACAGATTTAGCATCTCCAAGATCTCCATCACCCTCATGTATCCCGTCTTGCCCTCTTTCCTCTTCAGTTTCAGCCTCATTTTCACCACCTACAGCTCTCAGACCCACTTCACTGATTTATTTCAGGAATTAGCTAAAGTGGACTGGCCCATGCAGGCTGGCAAAGACTGGAATTTCATACCAGACTTTGCAGAACCTAAGTGCCACTGCCACCTTCCCACTCCTTACATTTATGAGTTAAATGCAGCATCAGCAGCCGTTCAAGGTTTAGCTGAAAGTGTACCCCCCAATGATTGCATTGGTCTTGCTTGAATGCTAACCCTTTATAGAAGTTGTATTGTTAAACTGCTTAATAGGAGAGAACAAACTCCACATAACTACCTTACTTTGTTGGATCTACGCCAATCTAACCCAGCAGCCATACCACTGCTGGAAGCAACCCTTGACTATAATATTAAAGAAGGAAATAATTACAATGAGATTTATACATAGGTTATCATATCTTTGTTTGCAGTTAATACTACTTTGTTTGCAGTTTAATGCCTATATATCTGATCATTAATACCAAATACAGGATTGATATAAATAGCTTAAAATATGTTAGGCGGTATAGAAGGGAAACAGTAGATACTATCACTACTGCTACTATTACTTCTACTTCTAAAGAGACCATTAAAATCCCTAAGCTTCAAACACACACATATCCAACAATGCCAACTCATACAGCACCTGAAATTATAGGATTAACAGAACACATTTCATAATATATACTTTATGAAAACATACCATTTTTGAACAATTGTTGGAAAATCAAGGGACTGATAAAGGAATACTTAGAGCTTCAATTAGACCATTTTGTTCATATTTGTTTGACCAAAGCGATGCCTGAAGAATTCCTACACATGCATCAAATCAATGTATCTTTTTTTTTTTTTTTTTTTTTGAGACAGAGTCTCACTCTATCACCCAGGCTAGAGTGTAGTGGCACAATCACTGGCACACTGCAGCCTTGACTTCCTGGTCTCAAGTGATCCT
Source organism: Trachypithecus francoisi (assembly GCF_009764315.1). Taxonomy (NCBI): domain Eukaryota; kingdom Metazoa; phylum Chordata; class Mammalia; order Primates; family Cercopithecidae; genus Trachypithecus; species Trachypithecus francoisi. Next base: position 24,449,975 of record NW_022681469.1, on the reverse strand, counting down.
CCCACCTCAGCCTCCCAGGTAGCTGGGACTACAGGCACATGCCCTCATGACCAGCTAATTTTTTGTACAGGTGAGGTTTCACCATATTGTCCAGGCTGGTCTCTAACTCCTGGGGTCAAGTGATCTGCCCTCCTTGCCTCCCAAAGTATTGGGATTACAAACATGAGCCACCTTCCAGCCAATGCGTCTTTATAGAAGCTTTGCACACATTTCTAAACACCCCTTAGAAGAATGTATAAATGACGTGACTAAACGTGACACACCCAATTTATGCAGCTACAACCAAGCATTCAATAACACCTCAAACCAATAGACAGCACACATAATGGATACCGAAGTGCTAACAGAAACAGACATATCAATCAAGATAGATCATTGCATAAGAAGCAATAAATCAGACCAAACAGCAATCACAATACCACAGATGGAATCATATATTGCAGGATCTAACATGACATGCTTGAATATAACACACTTCTACAAGTAAGTCATTTGTTAATACTTGATATGAACTATGAAGGAAACGAAGAAATCCAGGCTTGAAGGAAATGAAGATGATGATTATGAAGTAGGTCCAAGGGATGATACTACACCAGATATTGCTACCACATGAACCACTTCATATTACATATACCCACATTTCATACCTCCACAGGAAAAAGTGCCAGTGTTACTGGGATACACATGAGACTACGTCAGAACAACAAGGATATGATAAACATCTAATTTTACCAAATTTATCTCCACTAGGTAAATATCATCTAAGAAAACAGCTACAGATATTTGTAGCAATTGGAATTATTTCAATTATTACTTCAATTCTTTCCACAGAGATGAAAGACATAATAAGAGGATAAGACATATTGTAATTATTATCTAAGTAACTTTTGTTCACTTTCCATTTTTAGAAAGTTTTGCTTTCATCCAGCCTGCTCATCTTATGATTACTATGCCAAAAGGCAAGATTATTTGACAGGACCACAATTCTTTAGCAAGGCAAAAAAAATTCTTACCAGCAGAACTAGATTGTAAACAAAGATTGTACCCCATAATCTTAACTGATCCTATCACTTTACACACACTACTTGTGAAATACACACTAAAACAACTTAAGATTATGTAGATAAAGCTTGTCCTGAATACAAGTATATTGCTTTCAAGCGTACAAGTTAAACACCACAACTGACGAACTTACAATGTACAGAATCAATGCTACCCAACAAGATATATATTTTGAGGCACAACCAGCATTAATATACTTTAAACTTAACTTGACATACACTAAAGCTACATTTCATTATCCCACGGGTGAAAAATCTTAGCCTCATTCATTCTTCAGTATAAATTACTTATCAACATGGCTACAGATGCCAAGACCAACAGGCTTTAAAAATCAAACTGAACCAACAGACACAGCCCAATTCAGGCAGCTTTGGCACAACACAACACATACTAAATTTACACTAGATAGAAAACTTCGCTATGATATATCAAAACTACATTTAGGCAAAGAGTTTATAGAAAATGTAGACAGATATGTTACCATAACTGGAAAGTCTACTGTATCATGGGATGCAACAGAAACCAAAACATGCTCATTTTGGACACAATTGTGAAAACTACACTGGCTCCCCATCATCATAGTAGATATAGCAACATACAAAATACCTGCTAAATTTACTGACTATCGAAAGTCAATATCTTCTAGAAATCCTGGGTGGTCTTGGACATCATTGGAAACAAGTATTTTTGATAAATTATGACAAACAAAATGGGAACAATTAATATTCACATGTACTTACAGACCAGACAACTATAACTTGCTATTATCTAAGTACTTGGACCATTTATATCCACATACGAAACAACAGAGATTATTAGCATATTCTCTACAGGAAATGAACCAAGAAATATGACTATATTAAACAAATTTACCAGCAAAACCAAATATGCACAAAATCAAGATATTTTTCCAAAATGTCCATTGAAAATTCAGGATGATTTAAACAACAATATATAATTTAAATCAATTGGTTGGAAACACTAGGAACCAAAATAAATATGAACAAAGTCATAAAAATAAACCCAGATATGTCGAATTACTTTTTCTCCATGATCTAGCCATCTAATGGATCATGGAATAAAGTTACGTGGTCAGTGCAACATCCTATTTACCAAACCATAACCAGAGTAGACTCCCACTTACCTATATTTGTAGCTAAAGACACCTCTTTTGCAAAATGCTCTGTTAAACCCTGGAACTCTGGACTATGCATAATTGACAAAGGATGCTGGAATGAAGCACATTGCTTGTGAACACACCACTGGAAACCACAGTGGACCAAAGGCATAACAAACTCTCCACCTAAATTATTAGAACCAAATTTATTGAAACAAACTCTAATTAACTCATTAAAATTAATTTACAAGCCAACAGCTAGGAGAGTAAGAATAAATTTCAAAATAGAAGAATTTAAAGTCACATATGTCCAACCACAATGTATACAGTTTGAGGGACAAGGATATGACAAAAAGGGACAAGGTATGACAAAAAGCTCATTTTACCAAATTTATCTCCACTAGATAAATCTCACCTAAGAAAAGTGCTATGAATATTTGTAGCAATTGGAATTATTTCAATTATTGATTGAAATTATTATGTCTACTATTTCCACAGAGATAAAAGACATAATCTACAAGTAGCTGCCTTAGAAAATCTACAAATAACTGCCCCAGTCATTTCAGGAATACAAGAAGCAGGAATTCAGGAAGTTAAAACGGACCTATTTGATCTTTAACATAAACAACTTCTACATAGAATAGCAATACCAAACACAAATAACATAGCATTTAAACAAGATTTAGACGGTTTACACAGAAGATGCACCTTTTTCCAAATGATTAAAAAGATCTTTAGCCATACCTGTTGTGAAGGCTCATGGTCAAATTGAAATTCAATGGATATATTAAAACCTGGATTCTGGAATTGGCCTAAATATATTTGGGAGCATTCACAGAACTTTGCCATCTTCATTGTAACCACCCTGTTTGCTTACTATTTACTTAAAACCTGCCTTTGTAAAATAAAATTTGTAAACAAGCTGCCAAGAGGAAATTAATTCCCATGGTGACTTGTCATTTTCGATTTTTGTAACACTCCCTCAAACATTGTTTGCATTGTGTTTACTAAAATCACGAGGTGGATTGTGTGGAGCCTCCTTGACACAACTAACTCCACCTTAGAAAAATACTCCAGTGTATGTTTCATAGGGCACTTTGGCAACAAGGATAAGATGTAGGGGTTATTTCTTGGTTCAATTCTCTCAATGTTTTCTTAGTAGCTAGTAATAATTTCTAAAATTCTTGCCTAATTGAGCTATGCTAAGGGAATCCAAAGTAAGGGTATTTTTGTTCCAACTTGAGCTGGAATTGTAAACTGTACTCAGGAAAATCTGGGCATGGTGATGATAGAGACGCTAAAAGTTGGCCTTCATGAGATCAACATTTTTAGCTCCCCACATGAGTGAGAATATACAAGAGAAATATAAAGCCTTGAGTAGAAAACATTTGTGGGAAAAATTTTAAAGTAATTGAAATGAAGTGCAGGGTTATTTAGAAATCAGATACTGATAGTAGGAAAAATCAGATGACTAGGTATGAAAAGAACACGAGAGATATGTAGAAACTGACAAAGTAGGAAACTGTTGGCAACAAATGAGGAAAAGCAAAATGAGTTTAGGAATTAAATTGTTTTGGAAAATGATTAGATGGCTTCCACTTTTACTATACCAATATTGTAATTGTTATCTAATTACAGGCTGTGGACTAGGCTATAAACTGGGTTTGTTTTGAGAATAATCTAAGTAATCTAAAAATATCAGTACTAAAAAATAGAGAAAAGGATTTGTTTAGTTATCTGGCCTTTGTAAAGATCTAAACACTAAACAACTAAACAGATCTAAATTACATTTGAACTTAAACAGTTGTGAAACAATATCAACCACGTAAGTTCAAATTTAGTTAAAATAATTCAGTTTGCGTTGCAGTGTTCTTCTTTTTCAATTGTAATTAACTTTGCACTTATTCCAACAGGTCAGTAACATAATTATGATAAAGCTTATGTAGAACCGATAAAAAAGTAAAAATGACTTGGAGATTGAAAATTTCCCCTTTGGTTCTTTTTTGGACAACCTCAAATGTAAACTTCCTCATAGATATATCAACTTTGACATGACCCATTATAATCTTTTCCAGATAGTTTCTTTGCAGGTAAATAATAGCCTTTGCAGGTAAATAATATGATGCTGTCAAGAGTATCAAACTTTTAGCTGGGTATGGTGGCTCACACCTGTAATCCCAGCACTTTGAGAGTGTTGGAAGCCAGGAGTTTGAGACCAGCCTCAGCAATAGAGCAAGACTCTATCTCTATTGAAAAAACAAACAAAAAATAGTATTGAACTTCTAGTTGAGGATTAATGAATCTTGATTATGGCAAAAAAAAAAAAAAAAGAGAAAGTAGAATGATGCTTTTAGATTCTGATGAATTCCCATGTCTATGCTTTGTACCCAAGTAGCGTCGTCTTAGCCCTGCCCTGAAAGGGGAGACTGTGGCTCATTCATGCAATATTATTAGGTTGATAAATTGGGTTGATGATATCAGACTACAAAGGGTTGAAGTGTATCTGGGATCTAGAGATACTCTCAGAGGGATTCAGGAGACTAAAACAATTTTTTTATAATGATACTAAAAGCATTTTTCTTTTTTATTGTCATTCTCTCACAAGTGTATAGTGGAGTTTCCAGAGGCCACATGGTGTGTGATATTCCAATACAGTGAATGAAGAAGGTATGAAAATCCAGCTGTCTTCTATTAAGCCATACATTAATGAGTTTTATAAAAATGCAAAGTAATGCCATTCTTCTCACTAAAGTTTTGTTTTGGAAAATATAGTTGCATTTTCATAAAACGTTATTTGTGTAACATATAATGCTTATTTTTAAAAATTATTAATACATAAATTTGTTTAAATTTCTGAGTTTTAGTTTTTAGTATGGTAAATATTGATATATAACCCACATTAAACAAAAGCTCTTTGGGGTCTTCAATAATTTTTTTTTTGAGGTAGAGTCTTGTTCTGTCACCCAGGCTGGAGTGAAGTGGTGCAATCTTGGCTCACTGTAACCTCTGCCTCCCAGGTTCAAGCGATTCTCCTGCCTTCAGCCTCCCCAGTAGCTGGGAGTACAGGCGTGTGCCACCAAACCCAAGTAATTTTTGTATTTTTAGTAGAGACGGGTTTCACCATGTTGGCCAGGATGGTCTGGATCTCTTAACCTCGTGATCCACCCACCTTGGCCTCCCAAAGTGCTGGGATTACAGGCGTGAGCCACCGCACCTGGCCTCAATAATTTTTAAGAGTATAAAGTGGTCATGAGACCCAGAAGTTTGACCACTGCCATAAAGTTCCACTGCTATTCCTCATTCAACAAGCAAACATCCACAGCATCCCTAATAGTTGGTCACTCAACCTAGGAACAAGTAATTCCATTCTGTTTTTTTCTACTTTCAGATCTACAGTAATAATTAACCTTGTATTGTTTGATGCCAACTTTTGTGTTTTTACATGTAAGTAGATGAAGATGATTATTTATATACAATATGTGAATATAATAGGACTCTTCAGGTAGTAGTTAATCTCAATACTCTTAAAACAATATTATTAGTACTACTTTAAACATTTTTGTAAAAACTTTTATTTTAGATTTGGGGGTATATGTGAAGGTTTGTTACATAGGTAAACATGTGCCATGGGGGTTTGTTGTACATATTATTTCATCACCCAGGTTTAAGCCCAGTAACCCATAGTTATCTTTTCTGCTCCTCTCCCTCCTCCTACCCTCCCTGCTCAAGTAGATCCCAGTGTCTGTTGTTTCCTTCTTTGTGTTATCATTTAGCTCCTGATATGGTTTGGCTGTGTCCCCACCCAAATCTCACCTTGAATTCTCATATGCTGTGGGAGGGGCCCAGTGGGAGGTAATTGAATCACAGAGGCAGGTCTTTCCTGTGCTATTTTCATGCTAGTAAATAAGTCTCATGAAATCTGATGGTTTTAAAAAGAGGAGTCCCTGCACAAGCTCTTTTCTCTTGTCTGCTGCCATGTGAGATGTGCCTTTCACCTTCTGCCATGATTGTGAAGCCTCCCCAGCCATGTGGAACTGTAAGTCCATTAAACCTCTTTCTCTTGTAAAGTGTGTAGTCTTGGATATGTCTTTATCAGCAGTGTGAAAATTGACTAATACAGCTCCCAGATACTTTCATTCTTAATGAGTGCATGGATTTGGGAGGCAGCTTGTCAATTTGTCAGACAACCTTAATCATCATGTCTTTATTCCATGCCCCACAGAACTCCTGGAACCATCCTCTTTCTGGTCTTAGTGCTGTCATAAAAGTTTCATAACAGTCCTTCAAATTCTGAAGACAATATCATATCTCATCCAGTTTATTCTCCAACAAATCATTTCCTGTTGTTTTGACTGTTCTCCATCTGACATGACTTTTAATCTTCTCATTTGTCTGGATTTTCATGGTACTGGCACACATAGCAAGAAGAGAATTTCTTTGGGAATGATCTTACTGGAGTCAAGGGCACTAAGAGTATCAGCTTTCTCAGTTTGTCATTCTATATTTCATACTATTGTTCTTACTTAATTACCGGTAGCAAAAAGCTTCTTTCTTTTTATTGAGTTTCTCCAAGGATTAAGTCTCTGCCATTCTGTTTGTACAGTATTCGTCAAATCCGAACTGTCATTCAGACCTTGGGTTTATTCCCAAATTTCAGCCTATCACATTTTAAGTCTCCCCTCAAATCAAAAGCGGTAAAACTTTCTTCTATCTTCTCCCATTCTTGGAATAAAGAATGTGAATATGATATTTTAAAGCAAGTAAGCCAAGTACAAATTCAAAGTTATATTAAAAAGAGAAAGATGAAATAGTAATGATAATAATGGCCTACTTACTCAGTGCTTATAGAAAGGATAAAAGATAGAATGAAGAGCAATCTCACTTCTTTTAAGGAAAAAAACAAAACAATCTTTATTGTCTTTTAGGTGAACTGCCTGAAATGATTGCACATGAAAAAAAATCTCTTACTGGCTTTTATCTCCAAAGAAAATGTTATGCAAATCACTGTCCTCAATTCCCCCATTCCTATCTAATTTTAAGCACTGAGTATACCAAGTATTTATGGTTACTTTGGCCCCCAGATTAATTGATCTCATAGAAATTGTTAAATTAGCCTTTGAGTCTCATCAACTTTGTTGTGGGCCAAGTGGAAGTTATTTATTGTGCTCAACCACCACAGGCAAACGGCAAACTCTTCAAAGTGTCTCAAAGTGAAGACAGGAGGGTACAGCCATGCCCGTTCCATTCAGGTGATTTAACAACTTCATTTTTGAAAGTGAAAATCCAAAACCTATGTACACACATTTTACACACACACACACAAACACACACGCATATATAGGTTCCTGTATATAGGTTAACATATGTTAACCTATGTATGTTAACCTGTATATCGGTTAACATAACATATATAGGTGACTATATATGTGTGTGTGTATATATATCTAGAGAGAGAGAAATATTTAATACAACTATGTTTAAAACATAGCTAGTGTTCTATACTATTCACTTTTGAGTGAATTACTCTGAAGAATAGTCACTTAAAGATTTAAAGAGCCTGGCGCGGTGGCTCACGCCTATAATCCCAGCACTTTGGAAGGCCGAGGCGGGTGAATCACCTGAAGTAAAGAGTTTGAGACCAGCTGGTCAACATAGTGAAACCCCGTCTCTACTAAAAATAAATTAGCTGGGCATAGTGGCATGCGCCTGTAATCCCAGCTACTCAGGAGGGCGAGGCGGGAGAATCGCTTGAATTCGGGAGGCGGAGGCTACAGTGAGTCAAGATTGTGCCATTGCACTCCATCCTGGGTAACAAGAGTGGAACTCCGTTTCAAAAACAAAAAAGATGTAAAGATGTTGGTAAATTTGAGTAAGCTAAAACCACATGAAAGTCTATAATGTTATTAATTGTTATGAATAACATGTTATAAGATGTTATTAATGAACGTATTGAGAATTGCTGTTCTTAATTTTGGTGGGGTCCTTCTTTTGAGATTGATACTGTCTCTATATTCACTGAACGTCCTAACACGTGTGTATGTGTTATATACATATACATATGTATGCATTATAGATGCATACATATACATCTATAACAGCATGTGTCTTAGTCAATTTCCTTTGCTATAAAGGAATACCTGAGACTGGATAATTTTTTTTAAAAAGAGGTTTATTTGGTTCATGGTCTGCGGGCTGTACCAGAAACATGGTGTCGGCATCTACTTTAAGGATTTCTACTCATGGTGGAAGGGGAGAGGGAGCAGGCATCACATGGCAAGAAAGGAAGGAAAAGAGAGGGGAGGGAGGTGCCAGACTCTTCTTAGCGATCAGACCTCAGGGGAACGAATAGAGTGAGATTTCACTCACCACCACAAGTATCCACCCCCATGACACAAACACCTCCCACCAGGTCCCACCTCCAACACTGGGGATCAAATTTCAACATGAGATTTGGAGGGGAAAATGTCCAAACTATATTAGGATTTTTTAAAACTTTTATTTTAGGTTCAGGGGTACCTGTGCAGGTTTGTTAAATAAATAAACTTGTGTCGTATGGATTTGTTTTACAGATTATTTCATCACCCAGGTATTACCTGGGGAGAGGATAAAAGCTTTTGTCATATTTTCTGAGAGGTGATGGCAAGGGAATGATACATGGAAGGCTGAAAGCTTGATAAGGGAAGTAGTGGACTGAGAAAAATGGCAAGTGATACTGCTTCAGAACTGAGACTTTGCCCTTAGTGCACTTTTCAAATCTATTTTGCAGCATCTAAAGATCTTTCATTTTAGAATTGGGAAATGTTAAGTCATTCAGCTCAGCCTTTCACAAGAAACCATGATGGTCTCAGTCATTCAGCCTCTGAATATCTCTAGTGATAAGGATGTTACTACTTCCTGTAGCTACAATATTCTTTATTATGTGAAACCCAAGTCTACTTTAACTAACCACCTTAACTAAGACTCATTGTCTTAAAGGGAGAGCATCAGGATAAATAGGTGCTTAATACCTAGGTGATGGGTTGAGAGGTGTAGCAAATCAGCATGGCATATGTTTACCTGTGTAACAAACCTGCACGTCTTGCACATGTACCCCAGAACTTAAAAGAAAATAAAATTAATATAAAAAGAAGGAAAAAGAGAAAATTCCTATCAGTTTTTTTTTGGGGGGGGGTGGGGGGTAGAAATTGACAAACCGATTCTAATATTTATATGGAAGGACCTAGAATGGCCAAAAAACTTTGAGAAAGAATATTATTGGAGGACTAACACTAACAATTTTAAGACTTATTATAAAGCTACAGTAGTTAAAGGCAGTGTTGTATAGTTTTTAGAAGATAAAAAAAGAGAATGTCTTCCCGATCTCATGTAAAAGAAAGCATCTTAGAGAAGATATAAAGAGCACTAAATGAAAAGATTGATAAATCTGATCCCATCAAAATCCAGCATATTTTTCATATGAATATACTGTAAAGAGCATACAAATTTGAGCCCCAGAATGTTTCAGGATATTTGCAACACATATATAATTAACAAAGGACTGTTACCAGAATATATAAAAGACTCCTACAATCATTAAGGAAACAATAACCAAATAAAAAAATCAGAAAAGACTTGAGCAGATATTTAATAAAACTGGAGGCCCCAATGGCCAATAAACATATGAAAAAGTATTAAACTTTATTAGTCATCAGTGAAAGGCAAATTAAAATCACAACCAGATACCATTACAAACCGCCTAGATTGGGAAGAGTTACAGATGATATTTATTGTTTGTGAGCAACATAATTTTTCATACGTACCTGAGGAAAGCACATTGGTAATCATTTTGAAAAATAATTTGTTATCTAGGAAAGTTGAAGATATGAACATTTGTACTTCAGCAATTTCTGTCCTAGGGAAACTTACACATGTGTATCCTAGTGCCTATGTGTACAAAGATGTTCACAGCAGCATGGGTAGTAACAGAGAAAGCCTAGAAACCACTTAGATGCCTATCGGCAAGAGATTGGATAAGTATATTGCAATATATTTATACAATGGACTATCAAGATGAAAATAAAATTATAATTAAAAGAATGAATGAAATTACAATTAAATGAATGAAAGAAACCTCATCTTTCATGATGAAATGAGGCTAATTATTATGCTGTAAATAATATAATGTAAATGTTAATATTAATATATAAATAATACATAAGTAAATATATTTTAAATATTTAATAATATATTTAATATATGTTGTATCTATCCTTTATATATTGTATTAGAGTTCTCTAGAGGGACAGGATTAATAGGATAGATGCAGATATGAAAGGAGATTTATTAAGGAGTATTGACTCAACATGATCACATGGTGAAGTTTCACAATAGGCCATCTGCAAGCTGAGGAGCAAGGAAGCCAGTCCAAGTCCCAAAACCTCTGAAGTAGGGAAGCCGAAAGTGCAGACTCCAGTCTGTGGTGAAAGGTCTGAGTCCAAAAGCTGAAGAGCTTGGAGTCTGATATTTGAGGGCAGGAAGCATCCAGCACAGGAGAAAGATGTAGGCTGGAAGACCAAGCCAGTCTAGTCTTTCCACATTCTTCTGCCTGCTTTATAATCTGGCTGTACTGGCAGCTGATTAGATGGTGCCCACCCAGATTAAGGTGGGTTGTGCCTCTCCTAGTCCAACTGACCCAAATCTTAATCTCCTTTGGCAATGTTTGGACGAACGGCGGCAAGATGGCGCAGTTCCGGGTTCTTCACCGTCAACTTTCCCGCGCCCGGGAAAGGCACGAGTCGACTGCAGCAGGCGCAACCCGACCTCCGACGGAGAAAAACCGGAACCCGCCTAGCCACACCCACTGCCTGCCCCGACCTGCCTATATCCCGCCCACTGCCCTCCCACTCCCAGGCCCAGGACATAAAAGCCGCTCCCGGCCGGCGCACTGGGCGCACTTCCTCAGCCCTCACTCCTGTGGGGACTGTAGGAGCTCCGTCGGAGAGCTCCACCAGGTGACTCCCCAGGCCTCCCCTGCCGGAGACCCACTGACCTCACCCCTCCCCCACACCTTCTTTCCTGAAGCTGGGGGACCAAAAATAAATGTGCAGTTTTGCTCCTAGCCTTGCCTACTCGCTGGTCATTTAATACTCGCCCTGGTTTCCTGGAAAGCAAATCAGCTTCCTAGAAAGCAAATCAGGCAACACCCTCACAGACACACCCAGGAACAATACTTTGCATCCTTCAATCCAATCAAGTTGACACTCAGTATTAACCATCACATATATTTGTATCTTTCATATATCTTCTTTATATATATATACATTTATATATATTTATATCTTCTATATATAGAATATCTTCTATACATCTTTATATATTTTTTCCTCTATATATTCTATATATATATTTCTATATATATTTCTATATACCTATTTCTGTACATATCTTCTATATATATATAGAAGATATCAATATATATTTAATTTTACTTTTTGTAGAACCCCTTGAGGGTACCTCACAGCCCTTGCTGACTGTGTCAATGTCCATGGGCAAATTATTCCCAAAGCCATCAGTCCTCAAGGAGCAGAGGGAAGCTGGGTTCCATACTAAAGTGGAGAGAAAGTTCTCTACCCACTGTATTTTGTACTTTGTTACATAGATACCAAAGCACCACTATTTGAGCCCCAAGTCTTACAAAATCTCTCACCAAAACAACTTCTTCAATTTTTACTTCTAATTCCTTCCTCCAAAGGGGCTCAAAACAGTCCAACATGACTGAGGGTGAAGAAGGAGGCAGGCGGTGTGGTGAGGACAAGAGACAATGCCATCCTCTATGAATCTCATCTCCAACTGCCAATGAAAAACAACTGTCCTGACCCCAAACAAAATCAGCAAACCTTGCTCTCCTCTTTCTTTGTTCAACAACAACAACAACAACAACAACAACAACAACAACAGCAATGAAAAATACTCATTCTTAGAACAGTTAGAATTTGCTTAATAATTTTAGAATTTGAGCTGTATATTTGCCTTGGTAAATTATCATACACATTTTCTCCCTGGCTGGATTTCCAGAGGCAGGCTCCCTGAACAAAATACATCTTTCTTGCTTCCTTTATTTTTATCCAAATATTCTCTGAGACTCATAGATTTCTTGTTCAGGTATACTTTTTTCTTTCTTTAGCATCTAGTGTTTCCGTGAAATGTATTTCTTTATAAGAACTCACACCCTTGATTAATCAAATTCCAATTGATTTGTATTAAACTGTCCTCATTTTCTCCATGCAATACTATTTGGGTACCTGAGGTCCATAAGTAGGGTGGCCAACTCATCCTGGTTTGTCTGGGACTTTCCTGATTTTAAAAGCAAAAGTCCTGTGGTTTGGGAACCCCTGAGGCTCAAGTTAGCAGGGAAGGTTGGTCACCCTAGTCAGGGTTTTTCCTAGTAGGTGATCCTATCATGTTTACCCAAGAATTTAAAGTTCGTCCCTTCTTTGATGCTTTGTCATTTTTGTTTTATTCATTGTATTGAATTTTTACTGGTTTCTCCATAAAGTTCCCTGTTTTTTTCAAAATTATAAGGTTCACAATCCATTATATTTGGAGGAAACTTACATAATATCTGGTCAAACTCATTGATCTACAGATGATCAAACTGAGGCTCAGAGAGAAATAATCTGCTAAATTCACATATTTTAAATCCAGAAGTGGTTATACATCACAATAATAGTATCTATAATAATAATAGTGACTAGGCCGGGCACGGTGGCTCATGCCTGTAATCCCAGCACTTTGGGAAGCCAAGGTGGGTGGATCACGAGGTCAGGAGATCAAGACCAGTCTGGCCAATATGGTAAAACCCTGTCTCCATTTAAAAATACAAAAATTAGCTGGGCGTGGTGGTGCGTGCCTGTAATCCCAGGTACTCAAGAGACTAAGGCAGGAGAATTGGTTGAATCCGGGAGGCAGAGGTTGCAGTGAGCTGAGATCATGCCATTGCACTCCAGCCAGGGCAATAGAGTGAGACTCCATCTCAAATAAATAAATAAATAAATAAATAAAACAATAGTGATGAATACTTCTGTGTCCCCAAGTCTTCCTGTTTCCTGGATACAACTTGTTCTTTAAGGCCAAGTAAAAATTTCCTCAAACTCAGATCTCATCTATGTCAAGTAACATGGCTTCTTTCCCATCTCTAGTATCCTTGGGGTTCTCACAGTTCTGCTGGGTACCCCTGGCACCGGGCCCTAGGCTCTGCTGATTCAGGATGCCTGACCTGCTTTCACCTTCTGCATGTGCTCTTTTCCACACAATGTTGCTGGAGCCCCACTGCATGGGACCTTGGCAGCTGAGGCCCTAATTTCCCTTCCAATATCCCTCCTTCCAAAGTTGTCATCACCATGGGTGACCAGGTCAGTGGACTAAGGTCCTCTTCCTACCATTGTTAACATTAAAAAAAAATGAATCATACGCTATCTGGACTTGCACTCTTAGTTTCTTAAAACTATTTTTCTGGCTGAGTGCAGTGGCTCGCGCCTGTAATCCCAGCACTTTGGGAGGCCGAAGTGGGCAGATCACTTGAGGTCAGGAGTTCGAGAGCAGCCTGGCTAACATGGTGAAACCTCATCTCTACTAAAAATACAAAAATTAGCTGGGTGGGGTGGCACATGCCTGTAATCCCAGCCACTAGGGAGTTTGAGGCAGGAGAATCACTTGAACCCAGGAGGCAGAGGTTACAGTGAGCCAAGATCGTGCCACTGCACTTCAGCCTGGGCAACAGAGCCAGACTCTGTCTCAAAAACAAAACAAAACAAAACAAAACAAAAACAAAACAAAAAACCAACCAACCAACCAACAAACAGAAACATTATTTTTCTTTAACTCATCCTTCAGTGACACACAGGCACAAATCTTCCATACCTTGGAACTAGTTTCACTGGTCTAGGGTGGAAAACCATGTGAGAGATCCCACAGAGCACCTTCCCTGGCAAGGCTCTGTGGCTCACGCTTGCAATCCCAGCACTTTGGGAGGCTGAGGCGGGCGGATCACCAGAGGTCAGGAGTTTGAGATCAGCCTGGCCAAAGACCCTGCCCCTACTAAAAATACAAAAATTAGTCAGGCATGGTGTCACACACCTGTAATTTCAGCTACTCTGGAGACTGAGGCAGGAGAATCACTTGAACCTGGGAGGCTGTGGTTGCAGTGAGCCCAGATCATGCCACTGCACTCCAGTTTGGGCAACAGAGCGAGACTGTCTCAAAAAAAAAAAAGAAAAAAGAAAAAAAAGCACCTTCCCTGAATCATACTTCAGGTACATATGCAAGCACATGACTCACTGCTACCTTTAAGAGAATACTCTGCCCACCCCACATACGGCACAAGAAATGAACAGTCATCTTTCCTTCTCTTTTTATACCTGGGTCAGAAGTCTTTGTTATGGGACTATTGCTTCCAACACATCCTATCATGGCTTTGTCCAGGAAATGGATCAAATCCATGCAAAGAGGTTCCCAAGGCCCCTAGAATTTACCTGGGTCTCCAGATGTGCACATCACACCTTCTCGGGATCCTCACTATGTTTAATTATCTATAATAGTAATATTTTAAAATATCTATAATAATTCTTAAGACCCTACCTTAGTTGCAGTGGTACAATTTTCATGATATTAGTATGAAGATAGAGCAATTTCTACCCCAAGCTGTGCTCATATGATTCATGTGGTATTAATATAAAGATGGGGGCCAGGCGCAGTGACTCATGCCTGTAATCCCAGCACCTTGGGAGGTTGAGGTGGGTGGATCACTTGAGGTCAGGAGTTTGAGACCAGCTTGGCCAACATGGGGAAACCCTGTCTCTACTAAAAACGAAAAAATTAGCCAGGCGTGGTGGTGCACGCCAGTAGTCCCAGATACTCGGGAGGCTGAGGCATGAGAATAGCTTGAATCCAGGAGATGAAAATTGCAGTGAGCTGAGATTGTGCCATTGTACTCCAGCCTGGGCAACATAGTGAGCCTCTGTTTCAAGAAAAAAAAAGATGGCTATTATAATTATGGAAATATGCTACAGTGATGATTTTCTTACTCCCCTGAGGGAGAGGGAATGAGCTTCTTCTTTATTCTGCAATAAATACATGATTGTCTTGATCTCTGTACTGTTGCTTTTCTGTTAATTTTTAGATAATAAGAAAGTCTATGTTCAGCTCTCTCAAAGTGGGCCTAGCCTGAGTGCACAGCAGCCTCCTGGGGAGCTGCAATGAGCACCCTGGTGGACTGCAGAGGGAAGCTGGAGAGGATGGAGGGATAATGCTATGGTCTGACTGTTGGTGACCCCCAAAATTCATATGTTAGAACCTAATCCCCAATGTGATAGTATTAAGAGGTGGAGCCTTTTGAGAAGTGATTAAGAGGGTTCCACCTTCATGAATGGAATTAGTGCCCTTTCAAAAGAGGTTCAAGCAAGCTCCCTTGCCCCTTTCTGCCATCTGAAGACATAGCAAGAAGGCAATATCTTTGAAATGGAAAGCAAGCCCTCACTAGATGCTGAATCTGCTGATGTCTTGATCTTTGACTTTCCAGCCTCCAGAATTGTAAGAATACATTTCTGTTCTTTATAAATTATCTAGTCTGAAGTATTTTGCTATAGCAGGCCTCATAGACTAAAACAGATTCATGTTCCTTGTCACCCCTGGCTTTGTCCCAAGCTTTTAACCTTTATTCTATACCTAAACAATTCCCAGTGAATAAATCACAGCAACTTTTGGGACAGTGTCTCCCTGGGCCAGCCTGAGCCTGGCCAATGCATCTTCCCTCTGGAAGTCACAGCCAAGCACTTCTAGGGGCGTCCTGAGGCTTCTGTCTTAGTCCTGCTCCGCATCTGGTGTTCTAGCAATGAGAAGACTTGGGCCTGGCTGCATGTAAATGTTTCTCCTAGGAGGGCATTTATTTTCAGTAACAAAGACATCCCCAGTGACAAGGTTCTACTTCAGTAAGTCTTAGGGCCATCCAAGGAGGTCTGGCTCCATGTCAGCTCCTGCCCACAGGATCACACTGTCTTCATTTTGAAGAACTGATGAACCACTCTGACATATCACTTGGAGACAGGCATTGGCAGAGGAAGAAGAAGATATTCTTAAATATCATGTGCTATGCTCACCTGTGAACAAAACTTTGCACATGCTGCGTGAGGTTTGACCCATAAGATGAATGCTGCACAAGTCAGAAGTGTTTAGGAGAGCCATCAAGATGCCATACTGAAATTTAGACACAGGCTGTGTCCATAAAGAAGCACAGGTTTTATTAAAAAGGACAAGTTGTATCTACCTCAAGTATTTTTGCTTTTGAAGAATGACCACTTATATGGCTTGCCAACATCTTCTTGGTTCTCTTCTGTAAGGCCTTTAAAGGTCATCTGGAAAAGTACCTGTGGTCTCTCTCATTTTTACCCATTCTTGCCATAGGAACTGTATCTGTTCATTTACTAATTAATTATTTACTCATCAAATAATACTATCCTTCATAAGAAACTGTGGTGAGAGAATGTAACTGTGTTTGGTTCCTGCTCTTAGGAAGCTTTCAGACTCAAGGAAGAGGATAAACACCTATATAATATATAATGGTAGAGGTGGTCTGAGTAAAATGCTAAGAAAGCACAAAGGATTTCATGATTAACTCCTGCATTGTACCTGCAGGGGTTGAAAAGGACTGTATTAGTCTGTTCTCAACACTGCTGTGAAGAAATACCTGAGACTGGGTAATTTATAAAGGAAAGAGGTTTAATTGACTCACAGTTCTTCATTGTTGGGGAGGCCTCAGGAAACTTACAATCATGATGGAAGATTGAAGGCAAAGGAGAAGCAAGCACCTCCTTCACTGGGCAGCAGGAAGCAGTGAGTGCAAGCAGGGAAAGTGCCAGATGCTTATAAAACCATTAGTTCTCCTGAGAACTCACTCATTATCAAGAGAGCAGCATGGGGGAAACCACCTCTCCATGATCCCATTACCTCCACCTGGTCCCACCCATGACATGTGGGGATTCTGGGGATTACAATTCAAGATGAGATTTTGGGTGGGGACATTGCCCAACCATATCAAGGACTTCACAGGGGAAGGTAGACCTGGATAGATGAGAGGGCCTTGTCAGGCAGGGAAGGCAAAAACAGTTACAGAGACCACACCAATGGCAGGACCGACACTGTTCAAGACCCGGGCAGTCTCTAACCTCAAACCAACAGTAATGGTGTGAGCACACATGTGCCGTGTGGTGGCCAAAAACAATGGCTGCCTCCTCTTCCTCACACCTCTTGTTGTTAGGCATTTTTCTATCCTTAGCAGGCCAAAGTGACCCTTCCTGGAGAACATAGGAAGCAGATGATTTTGGATTCACTCATTCCACAGGGAACTGCACTTACTATATAATTACACCGTCCCAGGCCCTCTGGGGGAAACAAGGAAGCATTAGGGACTGTACTTGTGCGAGAAGAATTTATAGTCTTATTAGGAACAGCACAATACCAAGGCAAAGTTGAAAATGTGAGTCACAGAAACAAAGGCCAGAGCTTCTGTTCACTATGGGTATGTGAGGCCTTCCATATTTTATGAGATACAATACTGAACCTCATAAGCCCAAAAAATAGCTCTCTAAACTTTTCTCTAATTTTCTCTAGGAAATTAAGCTCAACTTATTTATAAAAATGTGCTCACACTGACTAAAGCTTGTTAGACTCTGAAATTCAATGATAATGGTTATGACGCTGATGGCAACGTGTACTAGTGATGAGTAACCAACCATTCCCGATGTTGTATCAATAATTCAATGTCAACAGCCTCAGTTGTTTTCTATTTCTATATATACCCAAGAACTTACCGTCACTGTCACAGCTATAGTTTTGATGACACTATAAATTCCAACTTATGTTTTATTTGAAATATTGATTGAGTGTCTATCCTAGGTCCAGCACTTTTTCAGGTGGGAAAATTCAAAAGAAAATGACAGGAAGAGGAAAATACCCTTTGGATGGGACATATTTAGTATCATCTCCCAATATACTCTACCTTGGGATGGAGACGTCTCTGTAATTGGAATAACAGAACCTCTTCCCCCACTCTCTACCAATTCACCCTCAAGATTTCAGTTCAAGTTTCAAGCTTTGAAATGGAAATGTCCTGAGGGAGGTAGCTGTTAGGTCTGGGTCATCAGGGACTCATGGATATCATTTAGCTCCAAATGAATAAGTTTCCAATGGGCTTAATTATAAAGAAGGGAGCAGAGAACCCCCCTCATGGGGACTGGGTCTGGGCTTGGGAAACCTGAAACAGCAAGGTGGGTAGTGGAGCAAGGAAGGATTGGGGGAAGCTGTAGGTTGAGGCAGGCCCTGTGAATATAGTGAGTATATATATATATATATATATGAATGAGATGGAGCCTCACTCTGTCACCCAGGCTGGAGTGAAGTGGTGCGATCTCAGCTCACTGCAACCTCCACCTCCGGGGTTCAAGTGATTCTCCTGCCTCAGTCTCCCAAGTAGCTGGGATTACAGGTATGTGTTACCATGCCCAGCTAATTTTTTAGTAGAGACAGGGTTTCCCCATGTTGGCCAGGCTGGTCTCTACCAGGCGGGTGGTGATGCACCCGCCTCGGCCTCCCAAAGTGCTGGGATTACAGGCATGAGCCACAGTGCCTGGCCATGAGTTTATATCATAATTGCTTCTTAGCACAGAGGAAACAAGAGAGTGCGCAGTATGGGTGAACAAGGATGCAGAGAGGAAGGGAGAGTGCTAGAGCGAGAGCAACAGAGAGACAGAGGAGCTAGAGAATGCACTTATTTTAGAGATACCTCCAGGGCTAGATCTAGGGCAGGCCCTGGTATCAGTTCCTCCCCTTCTCCTTCTGCTTGTGGGTCCCTAAGGAAATTCACAAGAAATTCACACAGTGAATTTCTTCCTGTCCTATGCTCTGTTTTCTTTCACCTGTGAAAAAGGGAGAGGGAAAGTAAGGTAGAGAATAAAGGCAGGGCCAAGGGTAATGAGGGAAGAAAAGAAAGCCTGGGGAGGCATCAGCAGGCCTTGGCCTCTGTTATCTGTTTCCTGAGAGCACAGAACATCTCATTCCTATGGGTGCTCATTCCGTTCTCTGTGGCCTTTATAAAGGCCGTGCAGTTTTTCAGGTCAGTGCAGTAGATTCCTACATCATTATCACAAGCTCCCACAGTGACGGTTGTTCTTCCTGAAGGGCATCTCACCTGGCCCTGGGCCCAGAGCCACCTTCAAAGACCCATCTATGGGGCCTGGGAAGCCTTCTCTTCTCTCTCTCCGTTTTTTTTTTTTTTTTTAAGACGGAGTTTCGCTCTGTCACTCAGGCTGGAGTGCAGTGGCGTGATCTCCACTCACTGCAAGCTCCACCTCCTGGATTCATGCCATTCTCCTGCCTCAGCCTCCAGAGTAGCTGGGACTACAGGTGCCTGCCACCGTGCCTGGCTAATTTTTTGTATTTTTAGTAGAGACGGGGTTTCACCGTGTTAGCCAGGATGGTCTCGATCTCCTGACCTCGTGATCTGCCTGCCTCAGCCTCCCAAAGTGCTGAGATTACAGGCATGAGCCACCGGTCTGGCCGCCTTCTCTTCTCTTACCAAAGCAACTCTGAGACTACTACTCAAAATGTCTTATTCTGCAGAAAGACAAATATCCCTCAGATATTTGTCCCTCAAATATCCTTCAAATATTCTGCAGAAAGACAACTATCCCTCAGAGGCTTTGAGCACCAAGGAAGAGCATGGCTTCTCAGCTGACCTCGGCGTATATTTCTCACAGGTGACACATAAGACTTTCTTTCAGACCCAGGACGTAGGCACACAGCTTCTCGGTCAGCCTCTCAAGTTTCTCAAACCCTGATTGTGGGTGTGGGGACTTTGTGCAAGCCAGGGGTATGTTCATGGAGCGGGTAGTGTTGAAGGCCTGTTTTTCAGACCCTGGACATCTGCACATAGCTGCTCCACTGGCCTAGGGGCATGTCAGGTGCTTGGTGGGTTGAGGAGCTGTTCTCCTTGGGGGAGAACATACAGTCATTTGGCTGGCACAAAAGCAGGTTCTTCCTGGGTGAGACTGCTAGATTCTTCTTCCAGCTGTATTGCAGATAGCATGGGTTTGTTTCACTGTTGTGCAGGACAAGAGTCATAGCCAATCCTGGGACCAGCCTCTGTGCAGCTGGGTGCCATGTGGGCTTGGTGGAATGAAGATAGAGTCCTAGTGCTAGAGAGGCACAATGACTATGACCCCAGAGCAGGGCACACTCCAGCAGTAGCTCTGTTCTGAGGATGGTGCTATGCTGCAGCAGTGTGGCTCAGTGAGGTAAGGGGGAGTGCACACCTTATGCTCTTCACCTGAAGTGACACAGCTGAGTGAATTCTCAGCAGCTCTCCAAACTGGACTCAGGGCTTACGAGGATGTGGGATTCTTCTGCAGTAAGGATTGGATGTGTTTGCAGTGGCAAGGGGTGACAGGGATTCTACTGTTTACCTTTTTCCACTAAGAGGTAGTCCTCTTATCTCTGGGCCGGTCTGATCCAGGTGGGTGAGATGGGGCTGCAGAGGCCAGGTGCCTCCATCCTGTCCTCCTGGGCCTCCAACCACCTCAGAAGCATCTCCACTCCCCTGCTTCACTCCATCGCTCTCCTTTTGGCACTCCAGTCCAATTTTAGCTGTCTATTTATTGCCTTGGTCCTTTCTTGTAGGGAAGATAAGGGTCAGGTGTCTCCAGTCAGCCATCTTGCTAATGTCACTCTTCTATTCAATCAAAGTTGTATGTGAAACAGGAGCCTTCAGAAATAAAACCTCCAAAACCTAGGGAAAACTGTTTTTATGCTTAGGTTTGATGAAGAATGAACAGCTGTTTAGAAATGTGATTGCACAAAAGGATGTGCTCTAATGGCAGTATACTAAGAGCAGGTAGGAAGCCCAGC
Source organism: Trachypithecus francoisi (assembly GCF_009764315.1). Lineage (NCBI taxonomy): Eukaryota > Metazoa > Chordata > Mammalia > Primates > Cercopithecidae > Trachypithecus > Trachypithecus francoisi. The sequence continues at coordinate 24,428,863 of NW_022681469.1, read as the reverse complement.
AAAGCCAGTCTGTTCAGATTCTTCTTGGCCACTCTGTTGAGCATTCCTTCCTCCTGGCCATATGGCAGGACCCCTATGGAATGAGTCTTATGGCCTACTATCTGATAAGGCAGATCAGCTCCTACATAGAAAGGCGGGAGAAAGGTTAGAGTAATATTTTTAGGTTTTATGACTCGCCTTGGGGAGAGGAAATTCTGGTTTCTATGACTCACTTTAGGGGAGAATGAGAGGCAAGAGACAGGAGGGTAGGAGAAGATCAGAGAGAACTTGTTTCTGAGCCTGCTTTCAGCCCTTCCAATTTTCTTTTGTTCAAAGTGCTAAACTTGAGATACGGTTTTCTGAGCCCCAACAATCTTTTTGCGACACGTCACCCCAATGTTCCCTTGCTCAGCTGTCATGTGAAGACAAATATAGCAGGGTGGTTAAAAACACACTATGAGGTCCCTAATCACCTGAAGAAGAAATCTCATGTCTGCCCAGCTAAGGCCACACGAAGTGCTTCCCCTTTGTGAAGGCTGAAATCAGCAGGAACCTTCCCCTGTGGGGAGCGAGGCTGGCACAGGGAACAGGGTAGGTTTCCAGGCAGCATGTGTAGGTAGGGAAGTGGTGCTGACATCGCTGCTTCTCAAACATCAACATGAACAGGTATCACAAGGGAATCTTGTGAAAATGTAGAGTCTGACTCAGAGGGTCTGGGGTAGGGTCTGAAATTCTGCTTTTCTGTCAGGTTCCTAGGTGATGCCAATGGTGCCAGTCCTCTAAACATACTTTGAGAAGCCAAAGAGGGACATGGAATGGGAAATGGTGAGGATTCAAAGACTAAGTTTTCCTGCACTGGGAGATTGCCTTGGTCCACCTCTGCACCTGGGCTTGAGTTCCAGATTGTGTTCTAAATGGATTTTAATTTTTTATGCCCATGTAGACTTTGTTAAACCTTGTTCCCTTTCTCCAGAAAGCATGATCTCAGGGCAAGTTTTGTGACTTTCCTAGAAAGCCCAGGACATAGGTATGTGCTACCCTCTGCTGGTTGTAGTCTGACATGCACACAAGCCACCGCAGCTCTGGATTTGATATTGAATGGGGTTTCCCGATCACACCTGAAATTGTCAAGGCAGTTCTAGGCCAGGAAAGGTATTAGATTCACTCCTTTAATCTTGTAGGTTTGCTCTGTAACAAATCTTTAATTTTTTTTTGTCGTTGTTGTTTTGTTTTGTTTTTGTTTGTTTTGTTTTGAGATGGAGTATCGCTCTGTTGTCCAGGCTGGAAGGCAGTGGCGAGATCTTGGCTCACTGCAACCTCTGCCTCCGGAATTCAAGCAATTTTCCCTGCCTCAGCCTCCTGAGTAGCTGGGATTACAGGCACCTGCCACCATGCCCAGCTAATTTTTGTATTTTTAGTAGAGATGGGGTTTCACCATGTTGGCCAGGCTGGTCTCAAACTCCTGACCTCAAGTGATCCACCCGCCTTGCCCTCCCAAAAGTGCTGAGGTTACAGGTGTGAGCCACCATGCCCAGCCTTGCAACAAACCTTTAGATACACACCTTTTCTGAGCTTTACCACAGTGGTGAGAACTTGCTTCTATTGTGAGCAATGAGTCTAGGGTGAATTGATCTAACGCAAAGGTCTAACACATCTTCAAACAATGTGTTAGATCTGTTAAGGCACTCGCAATCATCTAGTGTTGGGTGTTTCAGAAATACTTTGAAGGTTTTTTTCGTCAAAGAGAAAAGAAATAATATGTATGCTAAAAAAGCATTTCACATTATTCTGGTATACCACCCCTTTTCTCTGCTGAGAACCACCACAGTATCATTTTATATATGAAGAAACTGAGGCTCAAAGTGGCTAATCAATAGGTCACATTGATAGCAGAAAAGCTGGCACTAGGACCTAAGTCCTGGCACATGCTGCCTCCCTGGGATTCCCAGGTCACTTCCAATGCTGCCTCACTCTGTGTCAGATGGTGATGACACTCCTTCAAGACCAGAATGGGTGACTCTCCAGAGCTTTACAACTCTCTCCTGCCCAGTAAGTCAGCTTGGCAAAAGTAGCTTCTCTGGTCAGAAGGAGAAGAAAGAGGCGACAGCAGGGAACGCTACACCAATTATTTTTAATAGAAGTTCTGTAGGAATAGACCCAGCCGTGGCTCTTTCCAGGCCTAGTTTGACAAGGATGATGCTGGTATATATATACAGCTCCCAAGAGACCCTAGAACTGGGAATTTAAGCCCAGTTCTTCTAAAAGAAGCTCACTATGGAAGATAGGGATAAATGAGATGGTGGGTAGTGCCACCCCCATCCCCTTAGTAAATAATAAAACAATATCCTTCCAGTTTCCATCTTAAAACAGAGAGGGACTCCAGTTGTGACCTTAATACAGCAGGTTTCTTTACATAACCTAGTTAGTAGAGATTCATCAGCAGACCACTAGGGGGAGTGTGGTCTGATTATGGGGAAAAGCGCCAAGAAGAAAGCAAAAAACAACATGGCTACAAGTAGCCACCAGGAAAAGAGGGTGGAGAGTGATAAATAGATACATAGGGGGGAAAATCTAAGCGGACAATTCTGCCTGTCTGTTCTTTACTGCCTGCCCTCCTCTGAAACAATTTGACATCTTCTTCAACACCTTCAAGTTCAGCTGAGGATTTCTTTCAATATTTCAAGATGTCAGACCCATCCTGAAAATAGACAAGTGCCACCTACTTGTCCGACTGTCAATTCCACCACCTCCTTCCATCCTCTGCTGTTCTATACACAGAAGAAGTTTTCCTCCTGTTACAGAAGGAGGCATGACTGTGGTCCTACCCAGGACTTTCTAAGGGATGTTGGAGGAAGAATAGGTTTGGTGCATCTATTCTCAGATGCTCATGGAGTCTAAGCTGGTGCCTCTTATACCCTGCTGGTCATATAGACATATTCTTGCCATATAGTCAGCCCCAGGGCCAGACTTCTCTTGTGTGTGTGTGGGGGGGGGGGGGGGCTCTTGTCCATGCCAGGTGCAAGTCATGCATCTCATCTGGGAGTTACATTTCTGATTTCAGTTAGACAGTTCAGGTGATTTCCAGGCCTGCCAGAATGAACCCTAACAGTACAATCCACCCTAGACCCATGGTCAGCCTTTTTACAACAAAACAATTACTTTTAGTTTGACAGCAATGTCAAACTCTGCCTCTCTCCACTTTATAAGGACCCATCTGATTACACTGGGCCCACCTCAATAATCTGGGATAATCCCCTCATCTCAAAGTCAGCAGATTGGCAGGCTTAATTCCATCTGCAAACTTAATTCTCCTTTGCCATGTAACCTAATATATTCACAGGTTCTGGGGATTAGGGCATGAACATCTTTGTGGCGGTGGCATTATTTGGCCTACCACACCCTGTGTTATTTCTCTTAAGAGTATAAACTTCACTTTGAGAGGCCGAAGTGGGTGGATCACGAGGTCAGGAGATCTAGACCATCCTAGCTAACACAGTGAAACCCCATCTCTACTAAAAATACAAAAAGTTAGCTGGGCGTGCTGGCGGGAGCCTGTAGTACCAGCTACTTGGGAGGCTAAGGCAGGAGAATGTTGTGAACCCGGGAGACGGAGCTTGCAGTGAGCCGAGATCACGTCACTGCACTCCAGTCTGGGCGACAGAGTGAGACTCTGTCTCAAAAAAAAAAAAAAAAGTGTAAACTTGAGGCTATATCTCTGTTATGTCTAGAGTACACAGGATTCAAAATGTTTGGAGTACAAGTCAAACTCCTTTCCTCTAGGTATATGGCTTTAACAAATATTGCTTCCTAAGGAAAGAGGCTCTACAACAGGGCCCATCTATTCCCCATGGGAAACACTGATCCTTTTCCAAATTTGTCAAATCACCATGAGTCACACTATAGAAAGAATGGTTTGCACTGAGTCATGGTGCTTAAGCCATGGAAGAACATGTTGGTAGGTTGCTTTCTCTAATTAAACATTTTCATTGACTGGATGGCTTATAAGTCTTCCATAAATATGTAACTTGAAATTCTGCTGTGAGATGCCCTGGTCATTGTGTCGGGGATACCTGAAACTCCGTTTGAATTAAGACATCTAATAACCCAGATGTGTTGGCATGCAGGCTCATTCCCATTTCTGGATTTGGGCATGTCATCTTAATAGCTGCTATAATTGTCAGTCCTGTACTGTCATGCCAGGTAACTTGCCATCTTAGTCCTTTATCCTGAAATAGGATGCTTCTAGTTTCCCTATTTATATTAGAAGGTCTTTTTCTTCAACAGTCTTTCCTTATTAAAAATGAATTCTGCCTGGTCAACGATTTCTAGCCCAGTTCGCAATCCTCCTAAAGCTCTCTTTCTTTGGGTGGGCTGATGCTGTTTGAGCCACCAGATACATTGTTGCCATTGATTACTCATTGCTTTAGTGCAATTTGGAAATAAAGTGGAGATCCAAAAATGTTGAATTCTTCAGGGTGAGGACGTATAAGTAGTAGTGACCCTAGGTGAATTTTGGTTTGTATATATTGTAATGCTTCTCAGAACCATGCATGTCTAATTGCTGGCTTTTCATTCTCAGGAATGCAGGATCACCAAGTTGTATATTATTACTGTCTCTGTCAGTGATCCAAGTATTTTAATTGTGCCTTCACCTCTTCATGGATTTTCTTTTTCTCCTCACAACAGCTTTTTTAAAAACATAATTTTATAACAGATGGCGCATTCAATGGATAATTTATATCCCAATACCTTTGTTAAACCTTCACTAATCACAATTAGTGGTCATGCGATGTTCATTCAAAAGATTATTGATCAGTGTTCTCTGAATTTGACAGGGGAAATATTCTGCTGTTTTCTAACATAAGTCCTTAGTAGGCTCATTAGTTTGACCTTGAAGCAGCTCATGTCTTGGTTTTTTAAAAAAGGAGGAGTTCTCAGCAGACAGAGTTCTCCCTCCCAAGGGGAATCTGGATCAAAACTTATGAGAAAATATTATTCTCTTGCTCTAGCCTCTGCGAGGGGCCAAATTGCAGGTAGATACCACAATCATTTGTTGACTTTTTCCTCTCAACGACAATCTTACCTTTCTTTCATTTATCATTAATTTTCATCTAAACATTTTCCCACAAATGAGGTCCCTGTCTTCAGCCACTGGACAATTCCTATTGGTGGTAGCAGCGTGGGACATGCCAGGGCTTCCCTTTACATTCATTTGCAATCATTGAGGGTCAGACTAAATAAGTATGGAGACAGAGGGCCATCTTGTCCACTAAGCAAGAAAACAATTGCAATAGCCCCACTTTAGTGAGGTGTAGGAAAAGAATAATCCTTTTTGGTAATTTACACAAGAATAATTGTATCAATCCCCAGGGAATTCTTGCAATTAGGTTCTATTTTATAGGTATAGTATCTTGTTTTGGAGTATTACATGCCTGTGGGAACCTTTGCTGTATGAATAGCTCTGGTTCAGGGACTAGCAAGTTTGACATTCAACAAAGAAATTGTGGTGAAGAAAGGAAGAGTTGGCTTCGAGTTTCTGTATTGTCTCCTATTTCCTAATCCACTACAAAAGTGTAGCAATTTATCTAACGGCAACTCGCCTTTAAATATTCTCATGTCAACTTGCAAAACATATCGCTGAAGATTGTAGACCAGCTTTTCAATCCTTTTGAAAGCAGATGCTTTAGTTGTTCATTCGAACTTTCTATAAACCTATTAACTTGATAGTGATAAGAAATACAATAAATTCATTGGATGTGATGCTTCTTGGGCCCTTGTTGTACTGTGTGGGTAGTGAAATGTTTGCTTTAATTTGATGAAATACAACTAGTTGGGCAAAACTGATGTAGAATGCTTTTTTGTTGTTGTTAGTATTCTTTTTTAAAATTGTAGGTCCTAAGGGAAAAGAGGCTACTTGCTAGTGAATAAAATGTATCCCTCCTGTGGTTTGGTTTGCCTGATAGCATGTTCCTGTATGTATCATTTCCCTTTTAAGATGGAACTTCTTTGAGCTTTGCACTCCCATTGGAGTGCTTTTCTTTTCTTCTCTTCTCTCTTCTTCCTCCTTTCCTTTCCTTTCCTTTCCTTTCCTTTCCTTTCCTTTCCCTTCCCTTCTCTTTCTCCTTCCCTTTCTCCTTCCCTTTCCTTTGCCCCAAGTCAGACTCTTGCACTGTCACCTTGGCTGGAGTGTAATGGCATGATCTCAGCTCACTGCAACCTTTCCGCCTCCCACCTTCAAGTGATTCTCCTGCCTCAGCCTCCCATGTAGTTGGGATTACAGGTGCCCACCACCACGTCCGGATAATTTTTTGAATTTTAGTAGAGACGGAGTTTCACTACGTTGGTCAGGCTGGTCTCAAACTTCTGACCCCGTGATCTGCCCTCCTCAGCCTCCCAAAGTGCTGGGATAACAGGCGTGAGCTACCGCACCTGGCCAGATTGCTTTTCTGACATCACCCACAGCATGATGGGTATTTCCAGTCTTAATGTTCTTCAGTTATTTGGGTTATCTCAATGCCCAATAACAAACAAGTATCTGTTTTCCAGGAGTACAGCAGAGAGCAGCATTTGGTAATGCTCTAGCCCCCCAATTCAAAGTTGGTGAGTAGCAGTCATGGACTTCTGCTGGAGAGTTCACACAGCTTGAATATGGGGAGCCAATAGTCATATCATGTTAGCATGATGATTGTGTGTTCCCAGTGGAACCACTGCCTCCTGCAGTCATAAGAAGGCTGTTGTTTGGGTTCCCAATCAAATGGATCCTTTTCCGCAGTGATTTTATGTATTGGGACCAGCAGTGTTCATAACTCAGGGATATGATTTCTCCAAAAGCCAAATAGACCCTCTGGGCACTGAGCCTCTTAGTTAGTCTGAGGTGAGGAGTAATTTGTTTTTGGTGGTCTGTGGTATGTTATGGGTTATTCCAGCACATATTATCTCTCCAAAACTTCCACAGTCTGTGCATGGCCCCTCGATTTTAGCAATCGTCTCCAATTAGAGATATGCTTTATAAGCTTAATTACTTTGTTCTTAGCTTGATCTTCAGTTTCAGAAATAATCATGTCATCAATATAATCTATAATTAGTATATTGTCCAATTGTATTAGATTTGGAACTCACCTTAACAGTTAGTGAAAATACAGGTGCGGTGGCTCACACCTGTAATCTCAGCACTTTGGGAGGCTAAGGTGGGTTGATCATGTGAGGTCAGGAGTTCGAGACCAGCCGAACCAATGTAGTGAAACCCCGTCTCTACTAAAAATACAATAAACTTAGCCAGGTGTAGTGGCGTGTGCCTGTAGTCCCAGCTACTAGGGAGGCTGAGACAGGAGAACAGCTTGAACCCAGGAGGCAGAGGTTGCACTGAGTCGAGATCATGCCACTGCATTCTAGCTTGGGTGACAGAGCGAGACTCTGTCTCAAAAAAAAAGAAAAAAAGAAAAAGAAAAAGAAAGAAAGAAAGAAAATACATGGGAGAGTTGAAATATTTTTGAGGTAGTATAGTAAACACATGAGGGCGATCATTCTACGTCAGAGAAAATTGTTGGCTCACCTTGGTGACTGATATGGAGAGAGGTGAATTAGCCAGATTAATTACAGATCAATTACCAGTTGTCTTTACTTTGTTGTATCAGTAGAAGAGTCTGGACCAGGTCAGGCACTGGTAAGGCTGTTGGGGACACAGTTTTGCTTTTCCTCTATTCTATTGTGAAGTGAACTGCCATGCCATGAATGGGTCAGCCTTTCTTACTGACCACGACAGGCTATTGTACATGGTGTTTGTGTACACTAACACATGTGCATCTAATATTTCCCTAGTTAGGGCTGTCATTTCTTATTGATTGTTGATATTGTTTCAGATTTACTATTTGAGTTGGCTTAGGCAACTCTCAAGGCTCCCAGTTTCCATGTCCAATTAATACTGAACAAAACCAAATCTACAAGTTATTTTTTTAATCTTACCCAGTAGGGGGAGGAATTTCCTTTTAGAGATTATATCCATACCAGTTGTATTTTCAGGTAACGGAAATACCAGTATTCCATGCATTTTATCACATATTCTGATATTAATCAGTTTAATTTGCATTCTTTCCACAGTCACATCCCCATGTCTCCCTAAATGAATTCTATTACCCCAAACAGCTCTTTACCAGGGCTAGACAGTAATATACAGTGTGCCCTTGCATCGAATAGAAGTAAAAGAAGTTGAACAATAAGAACACAAAGACACAGGGAGGGGAACATCACACACTCGGACCTGTCGGGGGTTGGGAGGCTAGGGGAGGGGTAGCATTAGGAGAAATACCTAATGTAGATGATGGGTTGATGGGTGCAACAAACCATCATGGCACATGTGTACCTATGTAACAAACCTGCATGTTCTGCACATATATCCCAGAACTTAAAGTATATATGTGTGTGTGTGTGTGTGTGTGTGTGTGTAAAGAAGTAAAAGAAGAGTTTTTTCTCCATCCCAGGCCACTTTCACATTTGTAAAAGGCCTTGGATTCCACAGCTAGATGGGATTCAAATGCTAAGAAAGGCTCTCATGATCCAAAATGGCAAGGCTTACAAATCTACAGGTGACTATAGGAAAAGAAAACAATAGAGAAACAGCCTAGAAGTGAGACTGTTTGTAATAGTCAAAGGCTGTCTCCAGCAAGGGGTCTGGAGGAGCTGGTCTGGGCTCCAAGTTTTCTTCCTTTCTCCAAGGGTTGTACCAGGACATTCTTGAATCAGAACCACAAATATATGTACAGAATCCATTAGAACTAAAGAGTCAAAAATGGAATCTAATCTTTTTGCCTACATCAGAATTTTCTTGTTACATAACTAGAAAGGACAGAGCCCTGTAAGAATTTATACTGAGATGCACATCACCAATTTCAATGTTATCAACAACAAAACTGACACAAACTGCCACGCAACTCCTCAGACCCAAAGTCACAAAGAAACACTGCCAGTCATTACGGTTCACAGCTTATGCCAGGGAGATGCCTTTATTATTTTAATAAAATGTATCAGGCTAATTCAGGCCTGCTGAAGTTAACTCTTACAGCACTTGCAGATATAAATAAAATTTTTTAAAAATCTCCATTTATGTTACATAGAGATAAAGTTCCAGTGGAATTTTATATTAGATGTTTAATGGTTTATCAAAAATTTAAGTATTTATGCTTAAAAATTATTTTTGTATAAATGCTAACTTTAATAACTTGATTCAGAAGAAAATATTTCTAACCCCTAGAACCTTATGATCACAGGAAATAAAGCAAAAACATTTTAATGATTGTAAGTCATTGTGGGATAAATTTTCTGAGGCTTTCATGTGTATGAATATTATTATAGTCTCCCATTTAAACGGCAGTTTGGCTGGATTGAAAATTCTGAGTTTAAAGTTCTTTTTCTTCACGACTTAAGAAAAATATTTCCCCATTGCCTTTTTGCATTCAGGACTCTGACAGGGGTAAGAAGCAGACTGCTCTGAAAATAACCTGATTTGTATATTTGAATTTGAAACTATGCATATTTGGCTTTGGAACATAATTCTAAAACAAAACATTTGAAAAGGAACTCCTGGAATTTAAAACCAAAATAGAATTGTCAAAAAAATACATCTTAGGCTCCCGAAATCACTAGGCTAAAGGGAAATGTCAAGCTGGGAACTGCTAAGACAAACCTGCCTCCCATTCTATTCAAAGTCACCCCTCTGGGCCTGGTGCGGTGGCTCACATCTGTAATCCCAGCACTATGGGAGGCCGAGGCAGGTGGATTACCTGAGGTCAGGAGTTCGAGACCAGCCTGACCAACATGGCGAAACCCCGTTTCTACTAAATACAAAACATTAGCCAGGCATGGTGGCACATGCCTGTAATCTCAGCAACTTGGGAGGTTGAGGCAGGAGAATCACTTGAACCCGGGAGACGGAGGTTGCAGTAAGCTGAGATCGCACCATTGTACTCCAGCTTGGGCAACAAGACCGAAACTTCATTTCAAACAAACAAAGCCACCCCTCTGCTCACTGAGATAAATGCGTATGTGATTTCCTCTTTTGGAGAGGCTAATCAGAAACTCAAAAGAATGCAGCCATTTGTCTCTTATCTACCTATGATCTGGAAGCCCCCTCCCTTTCTGGATGGAACCAGTGTTCATCTTACATATGTTAATTGATGCCTCATGTCTCCCTAAAATGTATAAAATCAGGCTGTGCTCTGACTATCTTGGGCACAGGTCATCATGACCTTCTGAGGCTGTGTTGTGGGTGTGTGTCCTCCAAACTCGGCAAAATAAACTTTCTAAATTAACTGAGACCTGTCTCAAATTTTCAGGGTTCACAGAATAAATAAGCCTAAAGGCTCTTAAATTTTCAATACTTTAAAATTGTTTTCAGGCCGGGCGCGGTGGCTCAAGCCTGTAATCCCAGCACTTTGGGAGGCCGAGACGGGCGGATCACGAGGTCAGGAGATCGAGACCATCCTGGCTAACACGGTGAAACCCCGTCTCTACTAAAAATACAAAAACTAGCCGGGCGAGATGGCGGGCGCCTGTAGTCCCAGCTACTGGGGAGGCTGAGGCAGGAGAATGGCATAAACCCGGGAGGCGGAGCTTGCAGTGAGCTGAGATCTGGCCACTGCACTCCAGCCTGGGCGACAGAGTGAGACTCCGCCTCAAAAAAAAAAAAAAAAAATTGTTTTCAGTAATTAGAGTGTGTAGGTTGTGTTGTGTTTTTAGTACTATTGCATGTACATTGTGAAATCAAGCAAATTAGCAATTATGTTTGTATCTTTGGGAAGTGAGATAGTCAGTGTGAGAGAATGAAGAAACATAAGACAGGTGAGATTAAGCCTTGCAGTTCTTAACTTGAATCAGAAATGTCCATTTGAAGTCACGATTTTTTTTTTTTTTTTTTTTTTTGAGATGGAGTTTCACTCTTGTTGCCCAGGCTGGAGTGCAATGGTGTGATTTCAGCTCACCGCAACCTCCACCTCTCAGGTTCAAGTGATTCTCCTGCCTCAGCCTACCGAGTAACTGGATTACAAGCGTGCACCAGCACGCCTGGCTAATTGTTTCTTGTATTACTCAACATACATGGTAGGTTTTTAAAAAGTTATTTCCTACCTCTTTCTACTGAAAAGGCTTGGAAGCAAGATTCAATTCAATTGCAAAGAATGGTTCTAGTTCCCAAATTGTGGTTTCTAAATATCAGTTTCCACTAAAAGGAACCAAGTCTCCTTGGATAAATGTAGGTCTGGAACAGGAAAGCAATGAAGTTACCAAAGACTATAAAGAGTACATGAAAAGAATGCAAAAGCCAATTTGAAGTGCTCTTAGTGGCAAAGAGGATAATTTGAGCATCAGTAATAGCAATAGATTATAACATTGAATATATTTAAATTCATGAATTCAAAGAACACTAAATTACAACTAATCGGTCATCTTGGAGGGTGCTTGGAAACCTCATTTTAAAAACTAAAATAAAAGAATGAATCAATCATTATTCAGTGTTCCTATACAAACTATACCTCAGGGTAGCCAAATAAATTTCTCCTTAAAGAAGTATGCCAGCTAATACATGAAGAAAGAATGGTGGAATTAGTATTTCACTGTTTTGTAATGTAATGAAAAAAATGGATTTAAGGAATGATCATCAATGACTACTATAAATAATACAAATAAATAAATACAAATAAAGAGGCAGCCAGTCATTCCACCGGAACAGAAGAACACAGCACATAGGAAATAGCCAAAAAACAAAACAAAACAAAAATTGGATCTGAATTTTATCAAGCCTCTAGGTCTTATTAAGTGTTGCCAAGACATTCGGGGGATAGAGTGACATGATAAATACATTTCTGGGAATGCGATAATCAGCAGAATCCGGAGGGTGGGAAACTAGAGAGAGAAAGTGATTTTTTTTTTTTTCAGACAGTGTCTTACTCTGTTATCCAGGCTCCCGGGCTCAAGCAATCATCTGGCCTCAGCCTCCTGAGTGGCTGAGACTACAGGCATGTGCCACCACGCCCGGCTAATTGTTTATTGTATTTTTCATAGAGACAGGGTCTCACTATGTTACTCCTGGCCTCAAGTAGTCCTCCTGCCTCAGCCTCCCAAAGAGCTGGGATTACAGGTGGTGTGAGCCACCACACCCAGCTATGATACGATTTTTAAAACAAATAGAGCACAAGGAGAGAAAGTGAGGACCTTGCATATTTTCAAAATATTTCATAATAAAAAGATTTTTGAAAAATAAAAAACAAAACTTTGGTGCTCTCAAATAAAGACAAAAAATGTTAACATACAAGGTGGATTCAGATTTTGTGATCCTGACGTTGTACAATTAGGGTTTTCTTTTAAAGAAAAAGAATACAAAATTAAGAATTCAATGTTAGGTACAAAGTCTAAGATGGTGCTCAGGCAAGTGAGGGCAACTGAAGGTCAAGTTTTGTTAGTTTCATGGCAAATCCACCTCCGTGATCACAGCTTTGCAGCTCCTGACCCTCTGGTACCTGCATACCACTCTAGCTTTAACTCTGCTGGGCACCCATAAGTCTACTCTCTGTACATTCCCACACTGGCTTCTTCCCGTTCTTCCAATGTATCCTGGTCTCTTCCACCCCTTGGCTCACACTGTTCTGTCCAGAAACTTCTCTTCACTCCCACAATTCTTGGAATTGTTCTTTTCCTCCCTGTTTCAGGTGTATTCGTTGCTGTTTCCTCTGTTTCTTAGAGAAATGGATGTGAGAATGAAAAGTGGCACTACTCCCCATTCATTTTCCTTCTACAAAATAATTGTCTCTCAATTTGCATATATTTATTTTTAACAAAGTAATTTATGCACATAGATTCATCGGATTGAAAAAATAAGAGTTTCTTAAAGGTAGAAAACCAGGAATACATTGGTAAATTCATGAAGCTAGAAAGTAGCTAATCAAAACTCTTATGACAACTTCTGGGGTTGATTAAGAATAGCCATAATTCTTTGTAACCAATCCCCTCAAGAGGTGGAATCTATTCCCTTACTCCTTGGCCCTGTTCTGGCCTTGAGACTTGCTTTGATCCATAGAAGGTGACAGGTGACTCTGCACACATTCCGAGAGTAGGCCTCCTACGATGCTGCTACCTATGAACAAGTCCAAGTTAGCCTCATGGAAAACGAAAAACATGTGAAGAAGGGTCCCTGCCTTCCCTGACATCCCAGTCCACCCCAGTGAAGCCCACAGAGGTGAGGAAACCAAGCTGACAGCACGTGGTTCTGAGACTGACTTATCAGCTGCTTCCTGCCCAAATTGCCAACCCACAAAATCACCAGCAAATAAATGGTTGCTGTTATAACCAGTTGGTTTGTTACACAAAAACAGCTAATCGATATACCTTCTTAATCTTAATTATCTAAAAAAGATCTCCCTCCTCACCGAATCATAGTTAAGTGGTTCTCCAAGGAATATTATTATGAATAATACACATTTCTTTCTTCTGTGCATCACGTGAAAATGGTCAGAATCAAAATGAAGTCACTAATATTAAAAAACAAAAAAAAGACTCTAACAAACACAGCTGGGAAGGCCATGAAAGGAGGGTTCTAATGGTTGTACACCTGAAAGCCAAAACTACCAAGACTGCAAAAACCACAACCTTCAACAAAGCCCATTGCAACTGAACACAAAACATACTCTGCAAGGACTTGTGAACGACTGCCTGTCCAACCTCAGACTAACACTTGCATGATTGATCTTTGTAGCCAAGGCTAATTATTTCAAAGCAATTAGATAATCCTCATTTTTTCCTTGAAAAATTTTTGTCTTCCTTTATTTTCCCAAATGTACACATACTTTCCTCTGGCATGCGTATTCCCATTGCAGTGCTCTATTCCCAGAGAAATATTTTTCTTTTAGGGACCTCTCTCTGTTATTTAGCTTGACGGTCACTAAGGATTTAATGTTTCAACAATACTAGCACTGCATGTCATCCAGTATACACTGGGAAAATAAGGTGCCCCATGTGCAGATCCAGGAGACTTTGTGGCCACCAGATGATGAGGCATGCATGTATTTATGTATCTATTTTTGGGAGGGTCTCTCTCATGCCCAGGCTGGAGTGCAGTGGCATGATCTGGGCTCACTGCAGTCTCTCCCTCCCAGATTCAAGTGATTCTCAGGCCTCCAAAGCAGCTGGGACTACAGCTATGTGTCACTATGCCCGGCTAATTTTTGGATTTAAGTAGAGACACGGTTTCAACATGCTGGCCAGGCCAGTCTCAAACCCTGGAGCTCAAGTGATCCACCTTCCTCGGCCTCCCAAAGTGCTGGGATTACAGGCGTGAGCCACCATGCCCGGCCCATGCATGTATTATTAATGTCAAAGTAGATAATTTAACAAACATCAATGAAATTTAAGATATTTCACTCACAGGTGCAAAATATCATGCCAATGGCCCTCTATGAGCTGTCATAAGCCACAGCCTAGAGGTTCAAGTCCATTTCAATTATCAATCAAACCCAACTCATAAACAAGAACGCGAAGAAGACAGAAAAACCCACTACCCGCAAGGCGAAGCTGATGCTGTGACGTGGCCCTGGCCTGTCATGGTGTGTCACAGCATGGCCCAGGTCTGTATCATGTTCCCTAGATTGCTGACTACCAACTAGTTACAGCTGACTCTAATCAGCTCAGGATTTGACCATCTCTGCATTGAACCTGCAATTGCAACTTTCAAAATGGAAACACTGCTTCTCACCTCTCCTCCCTAGACTCCATTTCACAGAGGAAACCATCACAGGGAAAGAAAGCCGCTGTTTTTTCTTCCTTCTTTGCTTTGCTTTGCTTTGTCTCTTTCTTTTCTCTGTCTCTCTCTCTTCTCTCTTCTCTTTCTTTTTCGTTCTTTCTTTTTTGAGATAGGGTCTCACTCTCTCGCCCACGCTGGAGTGCAGTGGCACGATCGGCTCACTGCAACTTCCGCCTCCCGGGTTCAAGCAATTCTCCTGTTTCAGCCTCCCAAGTAGCTGGGATGACAGACATGTGCCACTGTGCCTGGCAAATTTTTGTAGTTTTAGTAGAGAGGGTTTCACTATGTTGGCCAGGCTTCTGTCCCTCCCTCCCCCAACTCTTCTTTCCTTCCTTTCTCTCTCCCTGCCTACTTTCCAACTTTTGGGTGTGTTAAATTTGTTGAGTCATGGTGAACAAGCAGAAACTCTAATGATGCTGTTACCAAACAGAGAGCTTTGCACAAGGGTGCGGTGATTAATAATTCAGTCACACAATCCTCAATCTCACAAAAGCCTGGAATGGATTTCCTATTTGCTTATGGCAGGAAAGCTACTGGGGCCAGGCTCCAACTCCTCCCACTATAGATAACACCAGCCTTCATAAGCAGCACGTAGCCAGGCCGGTAGTTCATGCCTGTAATCCCAGCACTTCGGAAGGCCGAGGTGGGTGGATCACCTGAGATCAGGGGTTTGAGACCAGCCTGTCTCTACTAACAACATAAAAATTACCTGGAAGTCGCACTGGGCGCCTGTAATCCCAGCTACTCGGGAGGCTGAGGCAGGAGAATTGCTTGAATCGAGGAGACCGAGGCTGCAGTGAGCTGAGATCGCACCACTGGACTCCAGCCTCGGCGACACAGCAAGACTGTCTCAAAAACAACAAAAAGCAGGACGTGAGACTTCTACCTGCTCACTCAGAATCATTTCTGCACCAACCATGGCCACCTTTGTGGAGCTCAGTACCAAAGCCAAGATGCCCATTGTGGGCCTGGGCACTTGGAAGGTAAATATGCAAATCTTTGCACACCCTTCTTCCCTGGAGGGGCGTTTGGGTGTTTTCTCTTTCTGCTTTCAGCCAGGAAAGGCTGGAGGTCGGGCAGGGGTTTGGAGAGGTGAGATTCAGTCCTGGAGCCGGGACTCCGGTTGCTTTCTTTTCTCAGAGCTGATTCAGGCTGCAAAGCTCCAAGGCTGGCTTTCCCAGCAGTGCTGAGAGCTTCTCTAGCAAGCATCAAAGTTCAAGCAGCTGTTGGACTTAAAATTGTTTTCCAGGGCAGTTTCTCTGTCTGGCTCTAGGACACTTAATTGGACTCAACATTTCCCCAGAGTCTTGGCTGTGGCTTTGTTGTGGGCTGGGTGGTTGCGGAGAGGATGCAGAGCCAGAAATCCCTGGCACCCCTTTGCAGATCAGGGTGTGGGACTTGGGCTAGCAGAATCCATATGACCTGGGAGCTTGTTAGAAATGCAGAACTGGCCGGGTGTGGTGGCTTATGCCTGTAATCCCAGCACTTTGGGAGACCCAGACAGGAGGATTGCTTGAGCCCAGGAGTTGGAGACCAGTCTGGGCAACATGGTAAGACCCCATTTCTACAACAAATAAATAAATTAGCTGGGCATGGTGGGACGCACCTATAGTCCCAGTCACTTGGGAGGCTGAGGTGGAGATTGAGGGTTGAGTCTGAGAGGTCAAGGCTGCAGTGAGCAGCGATTGTGCCACTGCCCTCCAGTTTCGGCAACAGAGTGAGATCCAAGAAAGAAAGAGAGAAAGAGAGAGAGAGAAAACGCAGAGTCTCAGGCTCCACCCCAGGCTACCTAATGGGCATCTGCACTTTAACAAGATCCCCAGGTGGTTCCTGTACACACTGAAATCTGCAACGTGCTGGGGCTGCCGAGAGCCTGGGCTGGGAGTCCTGAGCTCCATGTGGCTGTGTTAATGTCAGCTGGCAAAACGTTGTAAGGGACGTCCAGGACTCAGTGAGGCAGGTTCCTGAGCCTCTCTTAGGCTAAGTTTGAAGTTGTTCCATCACCACCTCACTCTGCCTTCTTTGCCATTTCCATCCATGATAGCACTACCCTAACTAGCGACCAGAAGCAGTCTTTGGAATTCCTCTTCTCTCCTATCCCTCATGGCTAATGCCTGTGCTGAGTCTTCTGCCTCTGGCTCTCTTTCCTTCTGTGCACCCTGATTTTTCCCCTCTCCTGTGCTGAACTGGAGGGTAGGACACTCTGTTACTGCACAGGGTCATTCTCAGGATACATTCTTGGTCTATCTGGGCAAAGAGATCACTTCCAGCTTGATTAATGCACAGCGTCTCTTGCTTGAATAGCAAGATTTGCCCAAAATCAGAGCTTCAATCCTATATAAATGGAACAAATAATCACTTCCAGAACTCCAGGGAATCTGCTCACCCTGGGTAAGTTTACCAGACAGTTTCAGAATTTTGGAATTGAATGTAAGAATTATGAAGGGAGCCATCTTCAACATGTGGGGATGATAGATAAAGGATTATGAACTTAGCAGTGGAGGTGAAGAAGGGTGTAGCATAGCGGTTGGGGGCACAGGGGTGTTTCTAGATGCCTGGCAGCAGCCCGTTTCTTGTCCAGGTGGTAGGGTAGCTGTGCATCTATGTTTTATGTTCTTTTCAATGTTTGTTATCTCACAGTAGAAGAGGTTTAAAAGACTATTTTGTGAGAGATCAAGTTTTAAGTGCTTTTTGCCCCCATCATTGGCTTGGTTAGGTTAGAACAAATATGTGATAATTCTATTTCCTTTCTTTTCTTTCCTTCCCTTCTTTCTCTCCCTCTCTCTCGTTCTCCCTCCCTCCCTCTTTCTTCTTATAGGAATGGAAAACAAACTCTATTCCTATAAGGTTTTCTATTTCTCCTTTTTTTCTGAAGGGATCCTTGTATAATGAACGGCCTCTACTGAGCCTTACTGTGTGTCAGGTGATGTGCTTAACTTAACATTCATTGCAGCTTGTCATCACCACAAAGGCCTCATGAGGCTGGTGCTATTTTTTTTTTCCATTTTGCAGACAAGGTTTAGAGAGATTGAATCACCTGCTTAGGCCCACATACCCAGAAAGTGTTGGAATTCGGATTGATGCTGTAATGACCATTATCCAGATCCTTATCACCGTTTGGGGATGTTGTCTGAAAATTCCTCTGGGTTATTTAGAGTCAAGCTTTCATCTGGGTCTTCAGCAAGTTGCAGTGGAGCCATCTGCACTCCCCGACACACCTGAAGACATTTCAGGACTAACCTGGATGAAAGGGGAACTGACTTTAACTAGGACAGGACATAAGGACATAATCATAAAATTAATTCACTTTCCTTCTGTTCTATTGAAAACGTTTCTAAAGTGTGTATCCTCCCAGATATCCCCTGGCAAAGGAGACCCCAGTGAGGCCTTGGTTTGGAGAAACTGGGCCATGTGGGGCAGCCTGTTGAAGGCGATCTGGGGATAAGAGAATATGTTGGTTGCTGAGTGTGGTATAATTCCAGCTACTGGGGAGGTGGGAGGATTGTTTGAACCTGGGAGTGTGAGGCCAGCCTGGGCAACATGGCAAGCCCCATCACTTAGAAAAAAAAAAAATACATGTGTGATGGGCTTTTCTTTTGCCTTTCAGTCTCCTCTCGGCAAAGTGAAAGAAGCGGTGAAGGTGGCCATTGATGCAGGATATCGCCACATTGACTGTGCCTATGTCTATCAGAATGAACATGAGGTGGGGGAAGCCATCCAAGAGAAGATCCAAGAGCAGGCTGTGAAGCGGGAGGACCTGTTCATCGTCAGCAAGGTGCACATGGCGCATTGGGTGGGAGGCCTTCACTTCAAGGCAGGCAGAAGTATCTGGGTCGGGTCGGCAGCGAGAACTCTGTCAGCCTTTTCTACATGTAGCCCTTTTCATCCCTGCCTTGATAACATCTGTGGATACAATTCTATCCATACTCCAAGCCGTTATTGATATTTGAACATGTCGTTGCTGCGCCACCTGCCTGCGGGTTGGTTTTCCCATAGTGGGCTTGTCTCCATGGAGCCCTGCACTGCCCTGGGCCTCCCTGTTCCCCATCAGAGGGATCCACCATCTGCCCAGAGGCAGTCAGAGGCCAAGGGTGCAGGCAGGGCTTGATGTGTGGCCTCCTGTCAGCACTGTGGCCTCCGCCACTGTGTCTCTAAGGTTCTCAGCCAGGGGGCATTTTGGAAAACAGTAGGTGCATTTTTCTATTGTCACATATGGTTTTCTTTATTAAGTCTAGTAAAAGGTGAGGTACACAATGTTATAAAAAAGAAGAGGGTGTTGGGTGTGAGGGGGTTGAGAATCACTGGATTTACATTATACACAACTTGCTGAAAAAACACTGTTTCTAGGTACTTGGATATTGCATACATCTGGTGGGACAAATAGACCCCACTGTGTAGCAGCCAAGTGTGGATAAAGCCCTTATAAAGTTATCACTTGGGACCTGACAGGCTTGATAAGGGACCTATCAGATAGGTCAGATAAAGGACCATCTTTTCCCGAAGGCCTAAGAATGTTTGACATTTAAAAGCTACACACAATTCCTGCTCTCAGAGAGCCCACAGCTGAGGAAGAGACTGAGACAGGTAAACACATTTCAAATCTGTGGCCATATTTACTTAAATGATCTGAGAGACATATAGAGTACTAGGAGAGTTGAAAAAGTAAATTGGTTTTAACACTTAAGACATGTCATTGATGTGCTGAGCCCTGGTGATCTTCCACACTGCGTTGTGGATCTTAATCAGCTTTGTTATGAATGACCTGTGCCAGGTTAGATCAAGGTGCAAATATAAAAGCAGGAACAGTGAGTATCATGTGGCCCTTCCTTTTCCCAGTATTAACAGCTCATTGCTACCCTCTTGCAGTTGTGGACCACTTTCTTTGAGAGACCCCTTGTGAGGAAAGCCTTTGAGAAGACCCTCAAGGACCTGAAGCTGAACTATCTGGACGTCTATCTTATTCACTGGCCACAGGGATTCAAGGTTTGAGCGACTCCCTTTCTTAGCCTCTAGTTTCTGAGTAGGTGTCAGAAAATAGTAGCTATACCAGGGCTGGGGGGTGGTATGGATTGGAGCAGGAGACCTTGCAGTTCATAATTGGGAATGGCAGGTGGTCAGGAAGAGACCTTGGAGCAGAAAGATGCTGGCGTGGAAGGGAGGCTGAGGCCATGTGTGCTGCTGAGGTGACCACATGCCTGCGTTTTCTTGCAGTTATGTCTGAGAGAAGCCATGATTTCTGGCAGCCCAGACAAGTTGCAACAGCCCTATCACCTTTGTCTTGATTTCACGCCCCAGTGTTGCCCTCCCAGGAAATCCCTTGGGTTACTCTGGCTTAACTATATTCCAGGGCTTAATAATTTTATTAAGCAAAGCACACCCCGGGAGTGGCATCTTGGAGAAAAGCCCAAGTGGGGTGATGCTGGAAGGAAGCCAGTAGTCATCGCGGCTCCCATTGCCTGGGGCTCTGCTCTACCTGCTCCTGAGGGGTGGGAGAGACACATTTCCAGCTCTCTCCCCTCCTGACCAGCTGGAGTGATGATGGCCTGCCATCCCTTATTCCATGTCTCTTCTAGAGGCTGCAAGGATAGAAGCTGGCCAATATTTTACCCAGAAAACCACACCCTGGAGATCTAATCCTTATCCAGTGATATTGCTGCGAAAGTTTGCCCTTGGGTATATACAGGATCTAGGTGTATGAGCTTAATGTCCATGGTGATAACGTTGGCTTCTGGAATGTACTAACAGCAAATCTTAAAGTCAATCCAGTGATGTCTAAAATATAAGGATTAATATGCTACAGTATATATAGAGATTTTATTTAAACTCACATTCTTGTAGTATATACTGCAGAGCCTGAAAAACTGGTATGCACATGTGGTACTTAGCAAGAGTCAGGACCCTGAAACCTTGTTTAACAGAACCAGGTGTCGTGATGCAGATTCCAGTAAACTTTTCACTCTGTATTTACAGTCTGGGGATGACATTTTACCCGAAGATGATAAAGGTAATATCATCGGTGGAAAAGCAACATTCTTGGATGCTTGGGAGGTAGGTTCCAGCTTCCTGTAAGTGTGCTGGGAGAGAAATCTTCAGTTATCCATGAGACTTCCCATTGATATGAAGGAGGCCATGTGCCTGATGTTTTCTAATTTCATCATCGTGATTCTCTAGCTCTTCTAATATCTGCCTCATCACTTTTGGCTTTTGGGTGCATCTGATACTATTTATATTTCAAGGCTAATACTGAGTCTTCAAATAAGACTGGAAATACAATGGACCCCACTTTGGGGAATACACATGCTGTTCTCAAACCAGGGTGAAGCATTTGGAACAGGAGGTTTGGGCCTGGGTTTGCTCATAGCAGCTGAGTCACCTAGGGTCAGTTTTGTAACTCTTTTAGGGCTGAGTTTTCTCTTCTTAAAAAAGAAGTCTTATAATACATACTACTAATATATATTTTTAAGGGTGTGATAAAGATTAAGATGGTTTACATGCCAGGAACATTAGTCATAGCGACCATGTGATCATCTAAACCTATAAGGCAGGGTTAACATCCCCCTTTATAAATAATGACATTTGAAGCCTAGATTGATTGGTGACTTGCGCAGGTCATGTCACAGTGTGTGTGGTAGAGCTGGTATTGGAACCAGACTCATCTGAATCACAACTCCAACCACCAAAGCCATCGGCATGGTGCTTGGCAGGCAGTGAACACACATCCAGTAATCAGGGAACCTTGTAATTCCAGCAGTTTGGGAAGCTGAGGAGGGCAGATTACGAGGTCAGAAGTTTGAGACCAGTGTTGCAGCAGAGTGAAACCCTGTCTCTATGAAAAATTCAAAAAATTAGCCAGGTGTGGTGGTGTGTGCCTGGAATCTCAGCTACTTGGATGGCTGAAGCAGGAGAATTGTGTGAACCTGGGAGGCGGAGGTTGCATTGAGCTGAG
Source organism: Trachypithecus francoisi (assembly GCF_009764315.1). NCBI lineage: Eukaryota > Metazoa > Chordata > Mammalia > Primates > Cercopithecidae > Trachypithecus > Trachypithecus francoisi. The sequence goes on along the minus strand of NW_022681469.1, from coordinate 24,407,156 downwards.
ATTACACCATTGCACTCCAACCTGGGTGTCAGTGCAAGATACCTGCTTCCCAGATCACATCATGACCTGTTTCACATCATTCACATTCAAAGTGAATTAAGGGATCAGTGTTTTCTCTGATCATTTTTTATTATACTATTATATCCTTTTGCAAATGCTAGTAGAGAACGAAGTGGAGGAATGAGTTATAAATGATCAGTGGCATCTGACTCCAAGAGTTCATGGTGTCATAGTGGCAGCTGTCTGTGTAGGGGTGCATGTAGTTGCGAGTTTGTATTGTGTTTTACAAGGGAAAATATATTAAGCCTCACCTTTCCGAAATGCTTAGAATTGACATGATTCAATTAAATGTAGCTTTTTCTGTGTATTGTTGGTTCAAAAACATTAATCCACAAGACACAGCATTCTTTTTTTAAGACAGAGTCTCACTTTGTCACCCAGGCTGGAGTGCAGTGGCATGATCTTGACTCATTGCAACCTCCCTTTACTGAATAAAAGCCATTCTCCTGCCTAAGCCTCCCGAGTAGCTGGGACTACATGTGCGTGCCACCACACCAGGCTGTTTTTTGCATTTTTAGTAGAGATGAGGTTTCACTATGTTGGCCAGGCTGGTCTCAAACTCCCAACCCCAAAGGATCCACCTGTCTTGGCCTCCCAAAGTTCTGGGATTACAGGCATGAGCCACCGCACCCACCCATTTGCAATACATTTGATCAGTTTTTCTGTCTAAGCTCCTATGATGATATTAAGTATGGCAAGTATGTCAATGTAGCCTGCGTCTCACAGTGCTATGTTTTCTGAATTAATACAAGGATGACGACTAAATACAACATTTGAAAGGCATGAAAAGATATCAGTGATCAAGGTCAGAGGCTCTGATTTGAAACGAGCAGGCTTGAATATGAAAGCATTGGATGTTTATGTAGACCCACAGCCAGTTCAGTAGAAACCTCATTGACCACTCTAAAGTAGAGGGGCGGAAAAAGTATAAAGAAGTCAAGTTCCAATACAGGCAAACTAATCTGACCTATGATGCACAAAAGCTTTTAAATTATCTAATTGCTCAATTGAAGTTTTCAGGAAACTTATGATTTCATAGCTTTTAAACTCTACTGCCCAATTGAATAACTTCATCTACGCTAGTGGCTCTCAATGTTGGCTATGCATTAGAATCACCTGAAGAGTTTAAAAATCCAAAGTCTAGGCTACAGCTTGAAGGGGTGGCCTGCCCCTCCACACCTGTGGGTATATCTCATCAGGTGGGACGAGAGACTGAGAAAAGAAATAAGACACAGAGACAAAGTATAGAGAAACAACAGTGGGCCCAGGCGACCAGCACTCAGCACACCAAGGACCTGCACCGGCACTGCTCTCTGAGTTCCGTCAGTTTTTATTGATTATTATTTCCATTTTCTCAGCAAGAGGAATGTGGTAGGAGAGCAGGGTGATAACAGGGAGAAGGTCATCAGGAAAACATGTGAGCAAAAGAATATGTGTCATAATTAAGTTCAAGGGGAGGTACTACGCCCGGATGTGCATGTAGGCTAGATTTATGTTTCTCTCCACCCAAACATCTCAGTGGAATGAAGAATAACAAAGCAGCATTGCTGCCAACATGTCTCACCTCCCGCCATCGGGCGGTTTTTCTCCTATCTCAGAATTGAACAAATGTACAATCAGGTTTTATACCGAGACATTCCGTTCCCAGGGGCAGGCAGGAGACAGTGGCCTTCCTCTATCTCAACTGCAAGAGGCTTTCCTCTTTTACTAATCTACCTCAGCACAGACCCTTTACGGGTGTCGGACTGGGGGACGGTCAGGTCTTTCTCATCCCACAAGGCCATGTTTCAGACTATCACATGGGGAGAATCGTTGGACAATACCCGGCTTTCCAAGGCAGAGGTCCCTCTGGCTTTTCACAGTGCATTGTGTCCCTGGTTTATTGAGAGTAGAGAATGGTGATGATTTTTACCAAGCATACTGCTTGTAAACATTTTGTTAACGAGGCACTTCCTGCACAGCCCTAGATCCCTTAAACCTTGATTCCATACAACACATGTTTCTGTGAGCACAAGGTTGGGGCAAAGTGACTGGGTCAAAGTTACACATTAACAACATCTCAGCAAAGCAATTTTTCAAGGTACAGGTCAAAATGGGATTTCTTATGTCTTCCCTTTCTACACAGACACAGTAACAGTCTGATGTTTCTTTCTTTTCCCTACACAACTCAGACAAAATCAGTAAGAAACTCTGGGGGAAGAAAGCCAGGAATAGGTAATTTTTTTTTTTTTTAAATTTAGAGAGTCTTGCTCTGTTGCCCAGGTTAGAGTACAATGGCATGATCATAGCATAGAGCAGCCTTAAAATCCTGGGCTCAAGCAATCCTCCCAACTAACTGTGATCATAGGCACTTGTCACCATATCCAGCTAATTAAAAAAAAGTTTTTTTTTGGTAGAGACAGAGTCTTGCTATGTTGCCCAGGATGGTCTCGAACACCTGGCCTTAAGCAATCCTCCGGTCTCAGCCTCCCAAAGTGCTGAGATTACAGTCATGAGCCTCTGCTTCCACCAGTATTTTTTAAAGCTCCCTGGTGATTCCAAATTGCAGCCAAAGTTGAGAAGGGCTGGATAAAATGTTCCCTGAACATGTCATGCTCATCCCTGCCTCTGGGCTTTGCTCCTGCCTTCCTGTCTCATATGCTCATGTTTTTCCCCTTTTCTCTCTCTCTCTCTCTTTTTTTTTTTTTTTTTTTTTGAGGTGCAGTTTAAACTCTACCTGAAGGTCTGCCCTGACAGCTGCAGGCTGTGTGAATCTCTTCCTTCTCTGCCCTTTCTGACTCTGTCTATGCCACGGTCGTGTTATCTGAGGCAGCCTCAGGGTCATGGTTGATGGCTCCATAGAAGGGAACCCTAGCACTTTAATTGGACTATAAGAATCCCAGAAGAAGGAAGCACATATATACTTTTACATCCTGACAACTTCTGGGCAGGATCTAAAACACGTAATAGATGGCTAATAAATACATGTTGCATTGGAAGCTGCTGCTAACATATATGATATCTTTGGGCAAGTTTGGAAAATGCCCAATATAGGCTAAAAGTTATACAAAGATTCCCTTCCTTGGGGGTCCCTGTAGTTTCTGTACCGGGAAGCATGGCTGGATATGCAGACAGTGGGTCAGGTTTCAGCCCCACACAACTCCTTGCCCAGGTGCCCCTACCAGGGCATAATCTATATGCATGACCTTCCTGCAAACCCAAGCACGGTTGGTGTGGGAGAAAGTGACTCAGGACCCACAAGTGAGGCTTCTCCACATGCTGCAGCCTCTTCCGGACTAACACAGCTTGCCCAGGTTTGGGTGTACAATGCACACACAACAGTAGCTACCCGCTGTCATTTGGATTCATTAAAAATAAAATCATCTCATAAGCTTGCAAATGTTCATTTTTTATTTTTTGCATTACAAAACTTTCATATGTCCCCTGTGTACAGAAGTATAATTTTGTATGTGTTTCTTTATGTGTAAGGTGAGAGTGGCAAGAATATAAAATCTTTACCTGTTACTCCTAGTTTTTCTTGGGCTGGGGAGGGGCAGTAGGACTGGAACATTCACTGATGGGCACCCAGGCCCTGGACTGAAATTTCCTGTGAATGCTTCGGCTAACCCTGTTGTGGTGGATTCTTTAGCAATTTCTGTCCCAGGGAGGACTAAGGCAAGCCAGGGTCCCTTTAGTCCCTCTGGGGCTGCCCAAAAGGTATTCCTTTCTATGACAGGCCATGGAGGAGCTGGTGGATGAGGGGCTGGTGAAAGCCCTTGGCATCTCCAATTTCAACCACTTCCAGATTGAGAAGCTCTTGAACAAACCTGGACTGAAATATAAACCAGTGACTAACCAGGTAAATTCTGTTTAGTACAAGAGTAAATAAAGGTCTTGCCCTATTACTTATTAAACATTGGGAGGAACGTTAAATGCTATGCCCAGAGTCTCACCTCAGGGGTCAGTGATCAGGACACTTTCGGGAGGTGTGAGGCTGATCTCATGGGTGTGTTAGCAAGAATCTCAGTGGGTAGGTGTTTGGCCTTTGCTTGGTGGTCTTTGTGTGTGTGTGTAGAACTCCCTATGAACAACTCAAAAAGCCAGCCAGCTTTCCCTGTGATGCGGATTGTTTGCTGTTGCAGGTTGAGTGTCACCCGTACCTCACGCAGGAGAAACTGATCCAGTACTGCCACTCCAAGGGCATCACCGTTACGGCCTACAGCCCCCTGGGCTCTCCGGATAGACCTTGGTGAGGCTTGCAAGCAGTGGATCCTTCTCTTGATAATCTTAAAAACATTATTTTATGTTTGGTAAATATTGGTATGAGACCATAAGTCACTGGAAAGAAAAACGTGTGTAAGGTAATGCATTTGGTACAACCAAATGGGACGACAGTGGGAACAAATGGGAATTAAAAAACAACAATAGCAGAGCAGCAACAGCAAAAACATGGGTGACGTGTTTGACCCTCTGGGAATATTTCCAGTTCAACCACCCAAGGATGAAGCAGGCTTTGCAAAATGCTGAGGCTTCAGAGCCTGGGGGAGGACCCAAGCTTCCAGGTCCTCCTGCCTGTCTCTCAGATGGAGAGGCCCTGATGATCAGTGGTGAGACCCTCATTGGAGTGGTGTCCATCTGTACATGGTAGCCATGGTGATTGTTCACATCAGCATCTTTCTGCCTCTAGGGCCAAGCCAGAGGACCCTTCCCTGCTGGAGGATCCCAAGATTAAGGAGATTGCTGCAAAGCACAAAAAAACCGCAGCCCAGGTACCATATTTTTATTTTTCTTGTTATCCAACAACTCTTTCTTCTAATCTCAGGTTTCATTTCTTGTGTTGTTCTCAAGTAACTCCTTAAAGGGGAAGAACACAGGAGCTGAAGCCATCTATAGTGTTTCCTTCGAAGTCTGTTGGAACCTCTAGGAAACGCAAGAGCTGTCACTGAAACAAAGATAGCTTCTGGCTCACAGCTTCCTGTTAAGCCCTACGGTCAAGTCGCAAAGCATGACTTTGGAATCTAGAGATATGGGTGCAGATGCCAACTCTACCTCTGATCAGTCTTATGACCCCCAAACTGCTTTCTTTATTTGTAAAAAATGAAGATCACAGGGTTGTCCCTAAGATGAAGGGAGAGAAGAGGCGGGGAGCTGGCACAAGTCTAATAGCTGCGAAGGGCTCAGTCAGTATTAGCGATTGTACCTGAAGCCACAGTGAGCTGCAGAGATGTTTTATTCTTCCCTTCCATAAAAGGCGGGGTCTGTGGAACTGAGTGGAAACCTAATGTCTCCTTTCCGCACAGGTTCTGATCCGTTTCCATATCCAGAGGAATGTGATTGTGATCCCCAAGTCTGTGACACCAGCACGCATTGTTGAGAACATTCAGGTAAGATCCCGGCTGGTCGGCCCTGGTATTCCTCAGTGGAGTGGGGCAAAGGCAGACCCTGTCACCAGGATTCTCACTTCATCCCTGCACTGTCTTTGGCCCCTTCCGTTCCCACCACCCTATCATTTTCCAGCCCAGGGATCTAGGCTCAGTATACCTGAGATGAATGACCCATGGGCTTACGACATGCTGGGGACAGTGCCTGCTGAAGCCCTGTCAGGTCTGAGCACAGCTGTGCCTCACAGCACTGAGAAGACCCTCAGTTGCCCCTGAGCAGCTAAGCCCTGGGCCACCACATGAGCAGACTGTCCTGGCCTCCCTGCTCATCTTCCGGCACCAGAGGAGGTGTAAACTGCCCTTGGAGAGCTGTCTTCTAGAAGGGCGCATCATGGAGCACAAGGCCTGTGCACACCTGGGGCTTAGTGCCTGTGAGCCTGGTCTCCCACCCCCAAAACATTGAGCGTTACAAATACTGCCGTCTTTGTGTAGGACTTGATTTAGAGAAAAACTTGTATCCCATGGACATAATGGGAAAAACACCTGTGACCAGTTTGTGCTGCTAGAACTCCCTGCTAGAATGACCAGCAGTCTCCAGTCACAGCAGTAACGGCCTTACCGATGATGTACTGGAACTCCTATCTTTCCAGGTCTTTGACTTTAAATTGAGTGATGAGGAGATGGCAACCATCCTCAGCTTCAACAGAAACTGGAGGGCCTGTAACGTGTTGCAGTAAGTGGCATGGAGTTAACTAGGAATATTGCCAGAAGTTTTTCTAAACTGGTAGAGAGTTAGTTGAAAGGATTAGAAGGCTGCTGGGACTACTTGTGTCTTCAAATACTATTTTGGGGCAGTTTTGAAAGTTAAAATTGGGGTGCCTGGGAATCACTGCGAGGGATACATCTTTAATTGCTGCTCATTGTCTGAACTTCTGGATATAGAGCTAGAATTGTAACAAAAGGTGTGTGTTCGATAGGCAGGAGGCAAGCATTCATTTATTCATGCATTCAATAAATATCTAGTGGTCTTCTATGTGCCAGGCATTTTCTAGATGCTTGGGTTATCATACTATGCAAAGCTGCTGCCTCCACGTACTTAGGGAGGGAGGGAAGAAGACAGAACAGAAATAAATCAACCCAAAATTTATGTGTCAGACAGTAACAAATGCTAGACAGAAAAATAAAGTAGGGCAAAGTGGATAGGAAGTAGTGGGTGGTAGTGGGATGGATCCTTTATACGGGGTGGGTCAAGGGAGGATTTGCTGTGAGGAATATGCCATATGCATATTTGGGGAAGAGCATTCTTGGCAGTGATAATAGCAGGTGCCAAGGCCCTGAGGTGAGATTGTGTTTAGACCATTCAAGCAAGAAGGCCGGGGAGGCTGGATTAAATAATTTCCAAATGCCTGTTAAAGGAGGTGGCGGTAACTCTACTTTAAATGTCAGATATGTGGTGGAAAGAAAGTTTTCACTCTGGCTAGGTGGGAATCCTAAATCATCTCTTTACAATCAATACTTTCTGATTAATGTATCTAATTAAATACATCAAATAGAGTTGTCTGCCACTTATTATGGCGAGGTCTGCAAATCAATCACAATTTGAATTTCTTCCAATGTTTCTATAGCCAAAATGATTTTTCAGCTTTTAAAAATGGTTTCAGTATCTCAAGCGTAGCTTTCATGTCATGATATTCCATATCTATCCTGCCCACCCTTAGTATCACAGCAGCCTTTCCTCATGTTATAATGACTTATTTTTATCAGTGCTTAACAAAGTAGCAGCTGCTTAGTGTAAAAAGGAAGGGTGAACATAAAATGGGACTCTCCCCAAACTGAACCGCTGACCTTCCAATGAACATCATTTCCGGTGGAGGCAATGGCTTGGTGGCTCAGGAGTAAGTCCACCTGGCCTCAGATCCAACTCTAACACTGGTTTCTTAGCTGTGTGACATTGGGTAAATTTCCTAGTTTTACCTAGTTGGCTTCTTTACCTATAAAGTAGGATGATAATACTAAACGCAGCTAACATCCATTGAACCTTAGCTGAGAATGTGCCAGTGTCCTGAGCCCTTTGCCGGTGCAATTATCTCATTTAATACTCATAACAATCCCCAAGCTGTCAATTCTGCTGGTGTTTCCTACCTCATGATGTTGTGACAGTGGATTGGGACACTTGTCAGCTGCCTCACCTGACACCAGGCTTACTATGAGTTGTCATTCCGAGTTGTTTCCAGTGCCCTGGTCACTGTCTGTCCTCTTTCCTATCAAAGCCCTCATATCAAATTGAGGGAAGGTCAAGGTGTGAGCACCCTTCTTGTGTTCTTGCAGGGAGGAGGCTGAGAGAGCACAGATACCGTAGAGTCCAGCAGAGAAGAATACCTTCTTACCCAGAGTTGTTGCTTTGATGGAACAGTTTCTATTTTTTTTTGTTTCTGCAGATCCTCTCATTTGGAGGACTATCCCTTCCATGCAGAATATTGAGTTTGAATCTCAGGTGACATTACACAGGGAATTCTCTTTCTTCGCTGAAGTGTGACTATCTCCACTCACGTCCTATTTTAGCCGAGCTTATCTGAGATCACAGTGAACTTCGTCCTGCTATACACCAGAATCGAGGTGCTGTTTCAGACATGTATTTCTGTATGTGCAACTAGGATCAGAATATCACAGGAAAACATGGCTTGAAGAAGCAGATGACAATTTTTTCTAGTTATCTGATCTGAACAAATGTTTGTTGAGCACAAGAAACTCTGCCAAGACTGAGGATGTAAAGATCAATAATAAAAAATAATGATGGTAACCAAGATGGATTGAGAGTGGACTATGTTCCCACACAATGTGAAGTGTTTTCCTGTGGGTGAAGTGACTGAATCCTCTGAGGATTGCTGTCTACCCCTCTGAGGTAGGTACTCTTAACATCTTAGGAGAGAGAGAGGAGGAACTTGTCAAGGCCACCCCAGTAGTAACTGACTGATCCAAGTTTCAAAGGCAGGCAGTCTCTGGGAGAGCTCACAGCGATCAATGGTCATCCTCTTCCTCCTGAGTCTTTTCCTGCCACCTTTCCCCCTTGCCTGTCTCCACTCATTCCCTGTCTTGCTCTCCCACCTTGTCTTCAATACACCAACATGCCAAAGAGTCAATGGTACAGTCTGAAAACTCCACAAACATGCTACTGTTCACTGACAGAGATGTGACATTTCCTTGGGAAGTAGCGTGGAAATACAATAAAGATGCTTACTATTGACATTAATCTGGAACATTTCTGTTTGTCCTATAATAATCGCTTCTTATGAAATATTCGAACTATATAGTAATGTACAGAAAATAAAGTAATGAGCCTCTGGTCGCCCACATTATAATATTAACCAGGGTTAGCCGGGTGTAGTGGTGTGCACCTGTAGTCCCAGCTACTAGAGAGGCTGAGGTGGGAGGGTCACTTGAACCCAGGAGGTGGAGGTTGCAGTGAGCCAGACTTGCACCACTGCACTGCAGCCTGGGTGACAGAGAGAGACTCTGTCTCAAAACAAAAAACAAATGCTAACATTTTGCCATATTGTCTCCAAACCTTTAAAAAAAATTAGGCCGGGCACGGTGGCTCAAGCCTGTAATCCCAGCACTTTGGGAGGCCGAGGCAGGCGGATCACAAGGTCAGGAGATCGAGACCATCCTGGCTAACATGGTGAAACCCCGTCTCTACTAAAAAATACAAAAAACTAGCCGGGCGAGGTGGCGGGCGCCTGTAGTCCCAGCTACTCGGGAGGCTGAGACAGGAGAATGGTGTGAACCCGGAAGGCAGAGCTTGCAGTGAGCTGAGATCTGGCCACTGCACTCCAGCTTGGGCGACAGAGTGAGACTCCATCTCAAAAAAAAAAAAAAAAAAAATTAAAGAAATTAGGGGTTACCAATATAGTCAAGGACCACTTTGTGCACGTCCGATCCCCCTTCCCCTGACTCTTGCTCCAGTAGCAGATGCCTATCCTAAATTGGTGAGTCCCCTCACCCTCTGACTGGGGCTGAGGGGTACACCTACATTCCCAGGCTTCCTTGCTATGTTATAACTTCCCCTGGGTTTCCTCAGTAAGAGGTACTGTTAGGAGCTTGAAGGGCTGAAGAAGGGAAGAGCCAGGCATTTCTCTCTCCCTCTCTCCCTGTCTCTTGACCTTGAGTGGCATCTCCAGTAGAAAGCACATTCCTCTGTGGGCCCAGCTTTTTCCAGGCAGCCTCCACCTTGCTTCTATCTCCTACCAGACAAAGCTTCCGGGTTGAGGGAGCAGCACCCTTTCTTTGTCCTTCTTCCTTAGGAGTGAGGATGTCTTCCTGCTGCTGCTAAACTGAGTTGCCTCATCTCCTTTCCATAGCCCAGCTATTCCATCATGTGTAACTGATCACCTATCATAACCAATTATTTGAATCAAACATCCAATGTGTAAAAATCTTAGCACAGTTTCTTTTCTCCTGGCTAGACCTTTGCCTGGTATACTTCCCATCCACATTTTTGTATTTTTAGTATATATGTTCACATCCATACACAATGTCATAGACGGGGTGCTTTTAAAATGTATATGGAGGCACGCCCATGATGGCTGAATAGGAACAGCTCCAGCCTCCAGCTCCCAACATGAGTGACACAGAATACAGGTGAGTCTGCATTTTCAAGTGAGGTACTGGGTTCATATCACTGGGTCGTGTCGGACAGTTGGTTCTGGTCTGCGGGTGCAGCCCGACCAGCAACAGCTGAAGCAGGGCGAGGCATCGCCTCACCTGGAAAGTGCAAAGGGGAAGTGAATTCCTTTTCCTAGCCAAAGGAAATTGAGACACAAAACACCTGGAAAATCGGGTAACTCTCACCCTAATACTGCGCTTTACCAAGGGTCTTAGCAAACGGCACACCAGGAGATTACATCCCACCCCTGGCCCAGAGGATCCCACTCCCACGGAACCTCCCTCGTTGCTAGCACAGCAGTCAGGTCTAACTGCAAGACGGCAGCAAGGCTTGGGGAGGGGCACCAGCCATTGCTGAGGCTTAAGTAGGTAAACAAAGCCGCCAGGAAGCTCGAATTGGGTGGAGTCCACCACAGCTCAAGGATGCTGGCCTGCTTCTGTAGACTCCTCCTCTGGGGACAGGTCATAGCTAAACAAAAAGCAGCAGAAACCTTGGCAGAGGTAAATGCCCCTGTCTGATAGCTTTGAAGAGAGCAGTGGATCTCCCAGCATGGAGGTTGAGATCTGAGAACAGACAGCCTGCTCATGTGGGTCCGTGACCCCTGAGTAGCCTAATTGGGAGACATCCCCCACTAGGTGCAGACCAACGCCTCACACCTCACACAGTGGGGTACACCCCTGAGACGAAGCTTCCAGAGCAAGAATCCGACAGCATCACTTGCTGCTCAGCAATATTCTATCTTCTGCAGCCTCCGCTGCTGATACCCGGGCAAACAGGGTCTGGAGTGGAACCCAAGCAAACTCCAACAGATCTACAGCTGAGGGTCCTGACTGTTAGAAGGAAAACTAACAAACAGAAAGGACACCCACACCAAAACCCCATCAGTATGTCACCATTATCAAAGACCAAAGGCAGATAAAACCACAAAGATGGGGGAAAACGCAGTGCAGAAAAGCAGGAATTTCAAAAATCAGAGTGCATCTCCCCCTCCAAAGGAACGCAGCTCATTGCCAGCAACGGAACAAAGCTGGACGGAGAATGACTTTGATGAGTTGAGAGAAGAAGGCTTCAGTCGATCAAACTTCTCAGAGCTAAAGGAGGAACTACATAACCAGTGCAAAGAAACTAAAAACCTTGAAAAAAGATTTGATGAATGGCTAACTAGAACAACCAATGTAGAGAAGTCCTTAAAAGAACTGATAGAGATGAAATTCATAACACGAGAACTACGTGACAAATGCACAAGCTTCAGTAACCGACTCGATCATCTGGAAGAAAGAGTATCAGCGATTGAAGATCAAATAATGAAATGAACTGAGAAGAGAAGTGTAGAGTAAAAAGAGTAAAAAGAAATGAACAAAGCCTCCAAGAAATATGGGATTATGTGAAAAGACCAAATCTACATCTGATTGGTGTGCCTGAAAGTGACAGGGAAAATGGAAGTTGGAAAACACTCTGCAGGATATCATCCAGGAGAACTTCCCCAACCTAGTAAGGCAGGCCAACATTCGAATTCAGGAAATACAGAGAAAGTCACAAAGATACTCCTCGAGAAGAGCAACTCTAAGACACATAATTGTCAGATTCACCAAAGTTGAAATGAAGGAACAAATATTAAGGGCAGCCAGAGAGAAAGGTCGGGTTACACACAAAGGGAAGCCCATCAGACTAACAGCAGATCTCTCAGCAGAAATTCTCCAAGCCAGAAGAGAGTGGGGGCCAATATTCAACACTCTTAAAGAAAAGAATTTTCAATCCAGAATTTCATATCCAGCCAAACTAAGGTTCATAAGTGAAGCAGAAATAAAATCCTTTATAGTCAAGCAAATGCTTAGAGATTCTGTCACTACCAGGCCTGCCCTACAAGAGATCCTGAAGGAAGCACTAAACATGGAAAGGAACAATAGGTACCAGCCATTGCAAAAACATGTCAAAATGTAAAGTCCATCAATGCTAGGAAGAAACTGCATCAACTAGTGAGCAAAACAACCAGCTAATATCATAATGACAGTATCAAGTTCACACATAACAATATTATCTTAAATGTAAATGGACTAAATGGTCCAATTAAAAGATACAGACTGGCAAATTGGATAAAGAATCAAGACCCATCAGTTTGCTGTATTCAGGAGACCCATCTCACATGCAGAGACACAACTGCCTCAAAATAAACAGATGGAAGAAGATCTACCAAGTAAATGGAAAACAAACAAAAAACAAAAAAGCTGAGGTTGCAATCCTAGTCTCTGATAAAACAGATTTTAAACCATCAAAGATCAAAAGAGACAAAGAAGGCCATTACATAATGGTAAAGGGATCAATTCATCAGGAAGAGCTAACTATCCTAAATATATATGCACCCAATACAGGAGCACCCAGATTCATAAAGCAAGTCCTTAGAGACTTACAAAGAGACTTAGACTCCCATACAGTAATGATGGGAGACTTCAACACCCCACTGTCAACATTAGACAGATCAACAAGACAGAAAGTTAACAAGGATATCCAGGAATTGAACTCATCTCTGCACCAAGCGGACCTAATAGACATCTATAGAACTCTCCACCCCAAATCAACAGAATATACATTCTTCTCAGCACCACATCGCACTTATTCCAAAATTGACCACACAGTTGGAAGTAAAGCACTCCTCAGCAAATGTAAAACAGCAGAAATTATAACAAACTGTCTCTCAGAACACAGTGAAATCAAACTAGAACTCAGGACTAAGAAACTCAATCAAAACCACTCAACTACATGGAAACTGAATAACCTGCTCCTGAATGACTACTGGGTACATAACGAAATGAAGGCAGAAATAAAGATGTTCTTTGAAACCAATGAGAACAAAGATACAACATACCAGAATCTCTGGGACACATTTAAAGCAGTGTGTAGAGGGAAATGTATAGCACTAAATGCCCACAAGAGAAAGCAGGAAAGATCTAAAACTGACACCCTAGCATCACAATTAAAAGAACTAGAGAAGCAAGAGCAAACACATTCAAAAGCTAGCAGAAGGCAAGAAATAACTAAGATCAGAGCAGAACTGAAGGAGATAGAGACACAAAAAACCCTCCAAAAAATCAATGAATCCAGGAGTTGGTTTTTTGGAAAGATCGACAAAATTGATAGACCACTAGCAAGACTAATAAAGAAGAAAAGAGAGAAGAATCAAATAGACACAATAAAAAATGATAAAGGGGATATCACCACCGACCCCACAGAAATACAAACTACCATCAGAGAATACTATAAACACCTCTACGCAAATCAACTAGAAAATCTAGAAGAAATGGATACTTTCCTGGACACTTACACTCTCCCAAGACTAAACCAGGAAGAAGCTGAATCCCTGAATAGACCAATAGCAGGCTCTGAAATTGAGGCAATAATTAATAGCCTACCAACCAAAAAAAGTCCAGGACCAGACGGTTTCACAGCCAATTCTACCAGAGGTACAAGGAGTAGCTGGTAACATTCCTTCTGAAACTATTCCAATCAATAGAAAAAGAGGGAATCCTCCCTAACTCATTTTATGAGGCCAACATCATCCTGATACCAAAGCCTGACAGAGATACAACAAAAAAAGAGAATTTTAGACCAATATCCCTGATGAACATCGATGCAAAAATCCTCAATAAAATACTGGCAAACCGAATCCAACAGCACATCAAAAAGCTTATCCACCATGGTCAAGTGGGCTTCATCCCTGGGATGCAAGAGTGGTTCAACATATGCAAATCAATAAATGTAATCCAGCATATAAACAGAACCAAAGACAAAAACCACATGATTATCTCAATAGATGCAGAAAAGGCCTTTGACAAAATTCAACAGCCCTTCATGCTAAAAACTCTCAATAAATTCAGTATTGATGGAACATATCTCAAAATAATAAGAGCTATTTATGACAAACCCACAGCCAATATCATGCTGAATGGGCAAAAACTGGAAGTATTCCCTTTGAAAACTGGCACAAGGCAGGGATGCCCTCTCTCATCAGTCCTATTCAACATAGTGTTGGAAGTTCTGGCTAGGGCAATCAGGCAAGAGAAAGAAATCAAGGGTATTCAGTTAGGAAAAGAAGAAGTCAAATTGTCCCTGTTTGCAGATGACATGATTGTATATTTAGAAAACCCCATTGTCTCAGCCCAAAATCTCCTTAAGCTGATAAGCAACTTCAGCAAAGTCTCAGGATACAAAATCAATGTGCAAAAATCACAAGCATTCTTATACACCAGTAACAGACAAACAGAGAGCCAAATCATGAATGAACTTCCATTCACAATTGCTTCAAAGAGAATAAAATACCTAGGAATCCAACTTACAAGGGATGTCAAGGACCTCTTCAAGGAGAACTACAAACCACTGCTCAGTGAAATAAAAGAGGACACAAACAAATGGAAGAACATACCATGCTCATGGATAGGAAGAATCAATATCGTGAAGATGGCCATACTGCCCAAGGTTATTTACAGATTCAATGCCATCCCCATCAAGCTACCAATGAGTTTCTTCACAGAATTGGAAAAAACTGCTTTAAAGTTCATATGGAACAAAAAAGAGCCCGCATTGCCAAGACAATCCTAAGCCAAAAGAACAAAGCTGGAGGCATCACGCTACCTGACTTCAAACTATGCTACAAGACTACAGTAACCAAAACAGCATGGTACTGGTACCAAAACAGAGATATAGACCAACGGAGCAGAACAGAGGCCTCAGGAATAATACCACACATCTACAGCCATCTGATCTTTGACAAACCTGACAAAAACAAGAAATGGGGAAAGGATTCCCTATTTAATAAATGGTGCTGGCAAAATTGGCTAGCCATAAGTAGAAAGCTGAAACTGGATCTTTTCCTTACTCCTTATACGAAAATTAATTCAAGATGGATTAGAGACTTAAACGTTAGACCTAAAACCATAAAAACTCTAGAAGAAAACCTAGGTAATACCATTCAGGACATAGGCATGGGCAAGGACTTCATGTCTAAAACACCAAAAGCAATGGCAACAAAAGCCAAAATTGACAAATGGGATCTAATTAAACTAAAGAGCTTCTGCACAGCAAAAGAAACTATCATCAGAGTGAACAGACAACCTACAGAATTGGAGAAAATTTTTGCAATCTACTCATCTGACAAAAGGCTAATATCCAGAACCTATAAAGACCTCAATCAAATTTACAAGAAAAAAAAAAACCCTATCCAAAAGTGGGCAAAAGATATGAACAGACACTTCTCAAAAGAAGACATTCATACAGCCAACAGACACATGAAAAAATGCTCATCATCACTGGCCATCAGAGAAATGCAAATCAAAACCACAATGAGATACCATCTCACACCAGTTAGAATGGCAATCATTAAAAAATCAGGAAACAACAGGGCTGGAGACGATGTGGAAAAATAGGAACACTTTTACACTGTTGGTAGGAATATAAACTAGCTCAACCATTGTGGAAAACAGTGTGGCGATTCCTCAAGGATCTAGAACTAGAAATACCATTTGACCCAGCCATCCTATTACTGGGTATATACCCAAAGGATTATAAGTCATGCTGTTATAAAGACACATGCACACGTATGTTTATTGCAGCACTGTTCACAATAGCAAAGACTTGGAACCAATCCAAATGTCCATCAGTGACAGACTGGATTAAGAAAATGTGGCACATATACACCATGGAATATTATGCAGCCATAAAAAAGGATGAGTTCGTGTCCTTTGTAGGGACAAGCATGCAGCCGGAAACCATCATTCTCAGCAAACTATCGCAAAGAACAGAAAACCAAATACCGCATGCTCTCACACATAGGTGGGAATTGAAGAATGAGATCACTTGGACACAGGAAGGGAAACATCACACACCGGGTCCTACTGTGGGGTGGGGGAAGGGGGAGGGTTAGCATTAGGAGATATACCTAATGTAAATGATGAGTTAATGGGTGCAGCACACCAACATGGCACATGTATACATATGTAACAAACCTGCAGGTTGTGCACATGTACTCTAGAACTTAAAGTATAATTTTAAAAAAAATATATAAAATGTATACAATTGATACACAGGAAGCAATTTCAACCCAGAGCACAGTGATATCTCCTTAGGGAGCATTTGGTGAAAATTTTCTTCTTCGTGTGATTGTGATTATGACTGACTTGATAAAAAGTTTAGGTTATAGGAGAAAATGATTGGGTTTCTATTATGTGGCTTTTGTTTGTTTGTTTTTTTCACTTGAATTTAACCAAACAGAGGTAAATTTGAAAAGCTAATGTGGAGGAATGCTGTGTTTTAACAAGCAACTTCTTAGTGATTCTGTTCTCTGTCTTTGTAGAGAATAAGTCTTGCTCTGTTGCCCAGGCTGGAGTGGAGTGCTGTGGCATGATTATAGCTCACTGCAACCTTTAATTCCTGGGCTCAAATGATTCTCCTGCCTCAGCACCATGAGTAGCTCAGAGTACAGGCACAGGCCACGACCTCCTGCTAATTAATTTTTGTAGAGACATGATCTTGTGATGTTGCTATGCTGCCCAGGCTGGTCTTGAACTCCTGGCCTCAAGTGATCCTCCCGCCTTTGCCTTCCAAAGTGATGGGATCACAGGCACACACCACCTCACCAGCAAGTTATCTGATTATATTTTCAGTATTTATATCTCGAGTAATGAGAACCTTGCAGGTCTCATGGTCCCCAATGTCATAACTGTAACAAGTACAAGGCATCCATCCTAAAACTTTTTCATTATTTCGTCCCAGTTGGTCAGAAATAAAGCCACCATCCTCTACAACTAAACCAAAGCTGCCATTATGGGGAGAGAATCTAAGGTATACACTACAGACGTGTGTTAAATAACTCTTTTGATAATGTAGGGAACTTGCCTTATGAAGAGAAAGGAAGGGGAGTAACCACAGAGCGGAAGATGGTAAGGTCGGTGTGGAAAAGGAAGGGAGCTTGTCGTGGGAAGTAGGGAGGCAAGGGGTGAGGCTCTTATGTTTCAAGTGTTCTCTCCACTCATTGTCTAAGAGAGGGCTGGAAACACGGGTAGCAACTACCACGGAGATTGTGGAATCACTGTGACTGTCCTGCCGGGCCCAGGTAGTCCAGAGGGCTAGACTTCCCGTGTTGTATTGAAGTGAGATCTGGCAAATGCTGACCAGATGATGCCAAACTATGCCCGGGACCTAAAGGGATTTGGATCTCCCAGCCAGACCCCTTAAAGCCTGACTGTCCAGGGCTGCTCCAGTCATTTCAACAACCTTGCAACAACTCTGCATTTTACATGATTACAAGTTTGGACCCAGCTGGGACCAGTGGTTCACACCTGTAATACCAGCAGTATGGGAGGCTGAGGCAGGAGGTTCGCTTGAGGCCCGGAATTCGAGACTAGCTTGGGCAACATAATGAGACTGTTGCTATATGAAATATTATTTAAAAATGTGGAGCCTGCTTATTGCATTATTGTGATTTTAACTGTACATTATAGTTAAGAATGTACAGATGAAAGAGGTTTCTGTAGAAAATATTTTTCAGTAAAATTTGAAAGAACCCTGAAGAGTGAAGATTGTTGGAAATAATTTTTTTTTTTTTGCTTTAATGAACGTGCAAGACTATAGCAATGTAAACTGTGAACAGACAATTATGCAAAAATATGTCAGCGGCGTCGCTCACGCCTGTAATCCCAGCACTTTGGGAGGTTGAGGAGGGTGGATCATTTGAGGTCATCATGGCGGAACCTGGCCATGATGGCGAAACCTGGTCTCTAACAAAACTACAGAACTGATCTAGGAATGGTGGCACACCCCTGTTTTCCCACTCAGGAGACTGAGGCATGAGAAATGCTTGAACCCAGGAGGCGAAGGTTGCAGTGAGCCAAAACAGTGCCACCGCACTCCTGCCTGCGTGACAGAGTTAAATTCCATCTCAAAACAAAAACACACAAACAAACAAACAAACAAAAAATAGGAAATAAACAGACTTGGACAAAACCATTTGGCAATTTTCTTATAATCAATAGAGCTTATTCATATCAATAAGAGAAATCTAAGATGCCCAAAAGAAATTTGTTACATAAAAATTGACCATTAAATGACGTGAAAAATTGTACAGACTAGTAATAAAAATGCAAATAAAATAAGCCTTTTTCACTTCAAACCAACAAAACTTAGAAATAAAAGGAAAACCTATTTAGAAAGATTTGAATATTAACAGAGTTTTTTCTATGTTGTTTGGCAACAAGTTTATTTTTATTACACTTTTACATAATTTTCAAAATTTCCACAATAAGAAATGAACTTTTACATTCTAGAAAGGCGTTAAGGATTTAAAAAGGAACAAATTTAACTCAATTAGTTATTTTATACATCCACTGGGAAAACCAAATGAAAAAGACACTTTTATTTCAAATTATTCTCATTTAACAAGTCTTTCGATTTTTGAAAATACGTATTCTGGATGTAAAAAGCAATGGAATTTGATTATATTTAATTTTAAATTCTACCTAATTCCTTTGTTTTTCCTCATTTGTTGTCAGCGTTTTCCCAGAAACTTCATGAAAGTTTTGCACCCTTAAAATCTTAGAGTGTTGCCTTCCAGCACTTTTGTTGGTTCAAAAATGTCAACTCCCAGATAAGTTAGGGAGAGTTGGTGGGGACCAAGAGGACCTTGACCATTACTGAAAAATTACACAGGAGAGGTACTTGCGCCTCAGGGTTTTGCCCTTGCTATTCTCACTGCCCGGGATGCTCTGCCCTCAGGTATTAGAATAATTCTCTGACTTGTATTTTTAATTTCCTTGCTGATTTATTGTCTTCTCAGAGAGGCCCTTCTTCATCATCCTATTTAAAATTAACCCATCTCCTCTGATATTTCCTCTTGGCCTTCTGTGTTTTCTTCTTCTGCATAGAATGTGTTTATCAATATGTTATATATTTTATATATTTGCCGTTTGCTTGTTTACCCTGTTTCTACCCACTGGAATGTAAGCTCTATGAGAGAAGGGATTTCTGCATTTTGTTAATTATTATATTCCCCTGCCTCAATAATATCTGGTGAATAAATGGATAGATGGAATGTGTGGAACAATGGATGGACGAATGGATGGATGGATGGAGGGAGGCATGGATGGATGGATGGAAATAGGGAAGGAAGGATGGAAGGATGAATGGAATGAAGGGTGGAAGGATACATGGATTGGGCTTCGATGAAGGATGGATGGATGAATGGATGGATGGATGAATGGATGTGTGGGATATGATGAGGTTTCTCTTCAAATAATGTGATCAATCTTTTATTCTCTAATTCATAGCAACCCCTCCACCTTTTTTCCTTTTTCAACTTTTTCCCTTTTTGCCTTTGTTAGATGCCCAGGCATGCCACAGTACCAGGCGTTATCAGTAGCAGCTCACATTCCATTCCTTATTTGGAAGGAGGACTAAGTTTTGAGCTCTTTACAGACACTCCTTCCCCTTTATTCTCTTTTTTTTTTTACATGCTCACCTGATCTTAAGAAATCAAATGTTTAGTCAGCCGGGATAAGTTTAAATTGTACAACCCGACCCTGGCCAATGGAGGAAGGGTACAGGGGCAGTACTTGCGTCAGGAATAAAGGCTCTCGTGCCCTTTTGTTCATGTGTGCTCTCATGGCGACTGGCCAAGGAGGCACCCCTCGGCGCAGAAGTAAAATTGCTTTGCTAAGAATCCTTTGTTCAAGTGTTCAATTTCCTTAAGATTTTGAGCGTTACTCCTAACAGTTCTGGCGCCCAACTTTGGGGCTTGAACATTCTCCTTTGGGAGGGAGGCCTACAGTCACCCCACCCAAAGGGGATGCATCCTACTGTCTAGTTACCACACCCCTAGCATGAGGGAGCTCACGGTCCACCTGTTGTAAGGAATAAATCTGGATTCTCAGCAAAGCGGGTAGGAGAGCCTTGCAAGACCGAATCAATAAGAGGAGCAGGTAATTCTTGTGCGTGGAATAAGGTAGGAGACTTCGCGAAGGTGACAAAGTATTTTCTAGGTGGTCAGGATAAGTTGGAGGCTGAGAGTGTATTAAGGGAGGAGACCACCCCTCATATTGTCTTATGCCCAATTTCTGCCTCCAAAGAAAGAAGAAGTAAAAACTAAAAGGCAGAAATGAAATCCACAGGCAGACAGCCCGATGCCGCATCCTGGACCTGGTAGTTAAAGATCCACCCCTGGCTCAAGCCTGTAATCCCAGCACTTTGGGAGGCCGAGACGGGCAGATCACGAGGTCAGGAGATCGAGACCATCCTGGCTAACACAGTGAAACCCCGTCTCTACTAAAAAAATACAAAAAACTAGCCGGGCGTGGTGGCGGGCGCCTGTAGTCCCAGCTACTCGGGAGGCTGAGGCAGGAGAATGGCGTGAACCCGGGAGGCGGAGCTTGCAGTGAGCTGAGATCCGGCCACTGCACTCCAGCCTGGGCGACAGAGCGAGACTCCGTCTCAAAAAAAAAAAAAAATAAAAAAGATCCACCCCTGACCTAATTGGTTCTGTTATCTACAGATTACAGACATTGTATAGAAATGCACTGTGAAAATCCCTATCTTGTTTTGTCCCGTCCGATCTAATTACCGGTGCACACAGCCCCCAGCCACGTACCCTCTGCTTGCTCAGTCAATCACCACCCTCTCACATGTACCCCCTTAGAGTTGTGAGCCCTTAAAAGGGACAGGAATTGCTTACTTAGGGAGCTCGGATCTTGAGACAGAAGTCTTTCTGATACCCCCGGCGGAATAAACCCCTTCCTTCTTTATTTGGGTGTCTGAGGAGTTTTGTCGGCGGCTCGTCCTGCTACATTTCGAATGAGACTAAGTATGGTGGTTGTGTGGAGTGAGTGAGTCTCGTCTGTGGCCTCATGCTGCCATCTATCAACTAGAGGCAGGAACAGACAGAGCAGACAAAGAGGAAGGGGGAGGGTAGAAAATCCAAACAGGTGTGGTTGGAGCCTTTGCCCAAAGCCTCAGTCAGCCTCCAGGAAGGGGGAGGGTAGAAATCTCTAACAGGAGGGGTTGGGCCCCCTCCCATAATCCCTAAGATAGGGAACGGAAAACTAGAGAGTCTAGAGAGGATGAAATTCCTTCTGATAGCCCCTTGGGGCTTAAGCTAAAGTCTTGAAAAGATAATAAGAGAACCAAGTATAAAAAAAAAGTAGATGATAAAATATTGTTGTTTTATTTGAGTTCAAGAATCCATCCTTAAGCCTTCACTTTTCTTGCCAAAATTTAAGTCTAATGAAGAGCGGACGTGTCATCTCTTAATCGAACATGTTAATGATAAGAGCCCTGTCTCTCAGGAAAAATCGATTCCGCCCTCTGCTGGCGGCTGGGACCAGTTCTCCTTTACCCTTCAGACGCCGGAGGGAGAAAGTCAGAAGCCAACGTTTCTAAAAGGGAAAGAGACATCCTAGACAATGCCTAGACAATCCACACCTACTAACCCATGGGATCCTCTAAATCATCTTCCTTCCTTCAGTGCCCCCAATCCCCCTCCTCCTGTTGCTGTCTCAGGTCCCTCTGGCTGCGGTTTCAGGTTACTCCATATCCTTTTCAGGCCATGCTCCAGACTGTGCTGTCCCTCCAACTGAGGTTTTAGGTTACTCCCTAGCGGCTTCAGGCCACGCCCCACCAAGTTACAACTGTATTAAATCAAAAAGCAAGGAGGTAGATCACTAACTCCAAAATTTTAAAATATGAGGCTATCTTACTGGAAAAAGAGATGATTTAATATTAACTACTAATAATGCAGTTCATCCAGCAGGCTTTTTAACGGGGGATCCAAACTTAAAAGGAGAGCATGCATGTTTGAATCTAATTAATTACCATACCAAAGTTCAAGCCTACTTCGGAAAAACTCCCTTCAAGACAGGACAGCACTGATTCATAGATGGATCCTCCCAGGTGATTAAAAGAAAAAGACATAATAGGTATTCAGTGATTAACGGAGAGGCACTTAAAAAGTAAAATCAGGAAGGTGGCCTGATCATTGGTCTGCCCAAGGGTGTGAACTGTTTGCACTCAGCCAAGCTTTAGGACATTTACGAAACCAAGAAAACACTCTCTGTACTGACTATAAATATGCCTTTGGGGTGGCACACACATTTGGAAAAATTTGGATGGAGAGGGGTCTTATCAATAGTACAGGCCAGAATTTAGTTTAAATAGAACTGATGCTCCTGTCCTCAACGATCTCCAACTGCCAGAAGGGACAGCTATTGTACATGTCCCAGGGCACCAAAAGGACTTGCCTTTCACAAGTCGAGGAAATAATCCTGCAGATCAAATAGCAAAACAAGTTGCTATTTCTTCCATTTAACTCCATGCCTTCCTTCTCCTACTGCAACCCCCGTTTTCTCTTCCATTGAAAAAAAGAAGTTGATAAGAATAGGAGCTAAAGAAAACTCAGAAAGGAAATGGATATTATCAGATCAAAGGGGAATGTTGTCAAAACCTCTCATGAGGGAAGTCTGTCTCAATTATGTCAAGGGACCCACTGGGGACCCCAAGCAATGTGCGATGCAGTTCTCCGGGTTTTTGTGTGTATAGGAATTTACACCCTGAACAAACAAGTTATAGATAGTGGCTTAATATGTAAAAAAAACTAATAAGCAGGTTCTAAGTAAATGGCCCTTTGGAGGAAGAAATCTGGGGCTGAGACCATTTCAAAGTGTTCAGATTGATTACACTGAAATGCTTCCAATTGGTCGGTACACTTATTAGTAATAATAGACCACTGTACCCACTGGGAGAGGCAATCCCCTTCTCACGTGCAACTGCCAGCAATGTAGTTAAAGCATTAAGTGAAAACATCACACTCAGATTTGGACTAATAGAAAATATTGATTCAGATAATGGAACTCATTTCACTGTGCATGTCATTAAGAAGTGAGCCCAGGCACTAGATATGCATTGGGAATACCATACCCCTTGGCATTCATCTTCCTCAGGAAGACTAGAGTGGATGAATCAGACTCTAAAAAACCACTTAAGTTAGCTTTAGAAACTTGATTGCCATGGACTAAATGTCTTTCTATTGCTTTGTTAAGAATCCAGGCTGCCCCTTGGAGAGATATTGGCCTGTCACCTTATGAAATGCTCTGTGGAATTCCCTACTTACACTGTCCTACTGACATCCCTATGTTTGAAACAAAGGATCAGTTCCTCAAAAATTATATGCTTGTTCTATCCTCTACCTGCTCTTTCCTTAAGACTGAAGGTCTCCTAGTACAGGCGTCGCCCCTGGAGTTTCCAGAACATCAGCATCGGCCTGGAGACCACGTTCTCATCCAAGGGTAGAAGGAAAGGAAGCTTGAACCAGCCTGGGAAGGACCCTACCTAGTGCTCCTAACTACTGAGATTGCAGTCCGGACAGCAGAAAGAGGATGGACTCATCACACCCGAGTCAAGAAGGCACCACCACCTCCAGAGTCATGAACTGTCCCTCCAGGGCTGACCCCCGCCAAATTAACTCTAACAAGAGCTTAATAATCACTTGTTTATTCTCTTTTCTTTTTTTTCAACAGAAGGTCATCTTGTCATCAGTGTAACTCAGGCTAGTCATTTTTTAACGCTTCTGTTCGATGCCTATTCAGTCATCCATGTGGAGAGAAGCAGGTTCAAAGGAAGCTATCCCATGTTGATAAGTGTCTATGTCCATACCACAAAAAATCAAGCAAGTGTAAGTATGGAGATCAAAAAGTCCCTGTGGTGACTGGGCAGATGTTTGGTGGACTACTAAGTACAAAGGGTGGACAGCCAAGCCCCCAGCTTCAAACAAGTTATGAGGACTGAAACAAAAAACTCCAATTAGTCCGTGGTCCCACCCCACTAAATTGTAAGCCATTACACTGTAACCCCTTGTGGCTGATTATAAATAATCCCCAGACCATGGCCAACAGCCATCTATATTCGAACAGTATGGGTTAGGAGCAGACGTTGAAGGACAGATTCATTTCTTAGAGAAATGGATGTGAGAAGGAAATATGACACTACTCCTCATTCATTTTTCTTCTACAAAATAATTTTCTCTCAATTTTTTATGTATTTATTTTTAACAAAGTAAAGCGTCTTATGGACATGTATTCATCAGATTTAAAAATGAGAGTTTCTTAAAGGTGCAAAACCAGGAATAGATTGGTAAGTTCATGAAGCTAGAAAGGAGCTAATCAAAGTTCTTATTAAACCTTCTGGGGTTGATTTAGAATAGCCAAAATTCGGCCAGGTGAGGTGGCTCACACCTGTAATCTGAGCACTTTGGGAGGCCAAGGCAGGCAGATCGCAAGGTCAGCAGATTGAGACCATCCTGGCCAACATGGTGATACCTCGTCTCTAATAAAATACAATAATTAGCTGAGTGTGGTGGTGTGCACCTGTAGTCCTAGCTACTCAGGAGGCTGAGGCAGGAGAATCACTTGAACCCGGGAGGCAGAGGTTGTAGTGAGCTGAGATTGTGCGACGGCACTCCAGCCTGGGTGACAGAGAGAGACTCTACCTTTAAAAAAAGAAATTAGCCAAAATTCCCTGTAACCAATCCTCTCAAGAGGTGGAATCTATTCCCTTACTCCTTGGCCCTGTTCTGGCCTTGAGACTTGCTTTGATCCATAGAAGGTGACAGGTGACTCTGCACACATTCCGAGAGTAGGCCTCCTACGATGCTGCTACCTATGAACAAGTCCAAGTTAGCCTCATGGAAAACGAAAAACATGTGAAGAAGGGTCCCTGCCTTCCCTGACATCCCAGTCCACCCCAGTGAAGCCCACAGAGGTGAGGAAACCAAGCTGACAGCACTGTGGTTCTGAGACTGGCTTATCAGCTGCTTCCTGCCCAAACTGCCAGCCCACAAAATCACCAGCAAATAAATGGTTGTTGTTATAACCAGTTGGTTTGTTACACGAAAACAGCTAATCGATATACCTTCTTAATCTCAGTTATCTAAAAAAGATCTCCCTCCTCACCGAATCATAGTTAAGTGGTTATCGAAGGAATATTATCATGAATAATACACATTTCTTTTTTCTGTGCATCATGTAAAAATGGTCAGAATCAAAATGGAGTCACTAATGTTAAAAAGCAAACAACAAATACAGCTCGGAAGGCATGAAAGGAGGGTTCTAATGGTTGTACAACTGAAAACCAAAATTACCATGAAAGACTGCAAAAACCACAACCTTGAACAAAGGCCATTGCAACTAAATAAAAAACATACTCTGCAAGGACCGCTGAACAACTGCCTGTCCAACCTCAGACTAACACTTGCATGATTGATCTTTGTAGCCAAGGCTAATTATTTCAAAGCAATTAGATAATCCTCATTTTTCCCCTGAAAACTTTTTGTCTTCCTTTATTTCCCCAAATATACACATAGTTTCCTCTGGCATGCGTATTCCCATTGCAGTGCTCTATTCCCAGAGAAATATTTTTCTTTTAGGGACCCTCTCTCTGTTATTTAGCTTGACGGTCACTAAGGATTTACTATTTCAACAATACTAGCCCTGCATGTCATCCAGTATACACTGGGAAAATAAGGTGCCCCATGTGCAGATCCAGGAGACTTTGTGGCCACCAGATGATGAGGCATGTGTGTATTTATTTATCTGTTTTTGAGACAGAGTCTCTCTCTGTCGCCCAGGCTGGAGTGCATGGCAGGATCTTGGCTCACTGCAATCTCTCCCTCCCAGATTCAAGTGATTCTCAGGCCTCCCAAGCAGCTGGGACTACAGGTATGTGCCAGCATGCCTGGCTAATTTTTGGATTTTTAGCAGAGACAGGGTTTCACCATGTTGGTCAGGCTGGTCTCCAACTCCTGAGCTCAAGTGATCCACCTTCCTCAGCCTCCCAAAGTGCTGGGATTACAGGCATGAGCCACCATGCCCAGCCCATGCATGTATTATTAATGTTGAAGTAGATAATTTAACAAACATCAATGAAATTTAAGATATTTCACTCATAGGTGCAAAATATCATGCCAATTGCCCTCTAAGAGCTGTCATAAGCCACAGCCTAGAGATTCAAGTCCATTTCAATTTTCAAGCAAACCCACCTCATAAACAAGAACGCGAAAAAACACAAAAACCCACTACCCGCAAGCCGAAGCTGATGCTGTGACGTGGCCCTGGCCTGTCATGGTGTGTCACAGCATGGCCCAGGTCTGTATCATGTTCCCTAGATTGCTGTCTACCAACTAGTTATAGCTGACTCTAATCAGCTCAGGATTTGACCATCTCTGCACTGAATCTGGAATTGCTACTTTTTTTTTTTTTTTTTTAATTTTTTTTTGAGACGGAGTCTCGCTCTGTCGCCCAGGCTGGAGGGCAGTGGCCGGATCTCAGCTCACGGCAAGCTCCGCCTCCCGGGTTCACGCCATTCTCCTGCCTCAGCCTCCCGAGCAGCTGGGACTACAGGCACCCGCCACCTCGCCCGGCTAGTTTTTTGTATTTTTTAGTAGAGACGGGGTTTCGCCGTGTTAGCCAGGATGGTCTCGATCTCCTGACCTCGTGATCCGCCCGTCTCGGCCTCCCAAAGTGCTGGGATTACAGGCTTGAGCCACCGCGCCCGGCCGGAATTGCTACTTTTAAAATGGAAACACTGCTTCTCACCTCTCCTCCCTAGACTCCATTTCACAGAGGAAACCATCACAGGGAAAGAAAATCCTTGTTTTTTCTTCCTTCTTTGCTTTGCTTAATCTCTTTCTTTCTTTCTCCCCTTCTTTCTTTTTCAGACAGGGTCTCACTCTGTTGCCCAGGCTGGAGTGCAGTGGCATGATCTCGGCTCACTGCAACCTCCCCCTCCCAGGTTCAAGCAATTCTCCTGTCTCAGCGTCCCAAGTAGCTGGGATTACAGACATGGCCACTGCATCTGGAGTTGGTTCCTTCCGGTAGGTTCGTGATCTCGCTAACTTCAAGAATGGAGCCACACATCTTTGCAGTGAGTGTTACAGCTCTTAAAGATGGCACAGATCCAAAGAGTCAGCAGCAGCAAGATTTATTTTGAAGAGCAAAAGAACAAAGTTTCCATAGCATATAAGGGTACCCAAGTGGGTTGCCTCTGCAGGCTGGGATGGCCAGCTTTAATTCCCTTAATTTTCCCTGACCACTTCCTGCTGATTGGTCCATTTTACAGAGTGCTGATTGGTCCATTTTACAAACCTCTAGCTAGCCACAGAGCACTGACTGGTGCATTTTACCATCCTAGCTACAGAGTGCTGATTGGTGCATTTTACAATCCTCTTGTAAGACAGAAAAGATCTCCAAGTCCCCACCCAACCAAGAAGTCCACCTGACTTCACCTCTCACCACCATGGCCAGCTAATTTTTGTATTTTTCGTAGAGATGGGGTTTCATCATGTTGGCCAGGCTTCTTTCTTACTCTTTCTTCTTTCTTACTCTTTCTTCTTTCTTTCTTTTCTTTCTTTCTCTCTCTCTCTCTTTCTTTCTTTCTTTTTTCTTTCTTTCTCTCTCTCGCTCTCTTTCTCTTCTTTCTTTTCTTTCTTTCTCCTTCCTGCCTGCCTGCCTGCCATTCTGCCTTCCTGCCCTCCTGCCTTCCTCCCTTCCTTTACTCTCCTTCTTTTTCTTTATCTTTTCTCTCTTCTTTACTCTTCCGTCATTCCTTCCCTCCCTCCCCTCACTCTTCTTTCCTTCCTTTCTCTCTCCCTCACTACTTTCCAACTTTGGGCTGTTTTGAATTTCTTGACTCATCATGAACAAACAAAAGTGCCGATGATACTCTTATGTAAGAGAACTTTACACAAGGTTGCCATGTGTAATAATTCATTCACACAATCGTCAATCTCACAAAAGCCTGGAAGGGATTACCTGTTTGGATAGGGCAGGGAAGCTACTGTGGCCAGGCTCCAGCTCTTCCCACAGCGGTTAGCACCAGCCTTCTTAAGCAGGATGTGGCCAGGCGCAGAAGCTCATGCCCGTAATCCCAGCACTTTGGAAGGCCGAGGTGGGCGGATCACCCGAGGTCAGGAGTTTGAAACCAGTCTGTCTCTACTAAAAATACAAAAGTTAGACTGGAGTGATGGTGAGCGCCTGTAATCCCAGCTATTCGGGAGGAGAGTTGCTTGAACCCGGGAGATGGAGGTAGCAGTGAGCCGAGATCGCACCACTGCACTCCAGCCTGGGAGTCAGAGCAAGACTCCCTCTCAAAAACAAACAAACAAAAAGCAGTGACTGGTGAAGCCAGCTGGACTTCCTGGTCGAGTGGGGACTTGGAGAACATTTCTCCCTAGCTAGCAGATAGTAAATGCACCAATCAGCACTCTGTAAGAACGCACCAATCTTTCATCCCATCTCATCCCATCTTTCAGGCACTCTCTTGAATGGTTCCTAATAGATACAAAACGGTTTTTTTCTCCAATGGGAAAACAGAACACAGAGAGCCACTCAGTTTGCTCCCAACACCCCTTTCCAGACACTCACTGGATTTACCTTGGCAAGTCCTCTAGGAATATGGGAAAATGAAAACAACAAACTCACACACCTTTTTAACATACACACCGTGTTCTGACTACCCAGCAAGGCATATTCTTCTTCTGTGTAATGTCAACCTATATCTGCCTCCACACTAAGTGGACAGGCACCTGCACCTTAGTCTTCCTAAGTCCCAACATTAACATTGCCCCAGGAAATCAGACCCTATCAGTGCCCCTCAAAACTCAAGTCTGTCAGCACAGAGCCATACAACTAATACCCCTACATAATAGGGTTAGGAACGGCCACTGCTACAGGAACCAGAATAGCCAGTTTATCTACTTCATTATCCTACTACCACACATCTCAAAGGATTTCTCAGACAGTTTGCAAGAAATAATTAAATCTATCCTTACTCTACAATCCCAAATAGACTATTTGGCAGCAGTGACTCTCCAAAACCGCCGAGACCTTGACCTCCTCACTGCTGAGAAAGGAGGGTTCTGCACATTTTTAGGGGAAGAGTATTGTTTTTACACTAACCAGTCAGGGATAATACGACATGCCACTCAACGTTTACAGGAAAAGGCTTCTGAAATCAGACAGTGTCTTTCTAACTCTTATGCCAACCTCTGGAGTTGGGCAACATGGCTTCTCCCCTTTCTAGGCCCGTGACAACCATCTTGCTATTACTCACCTTTGGGCCCTGTATTTTTAACCTCCTTGTAAATGTGTTTCCTCTAGGATTGAGACCATCAAGCTACAGATGGTCTTACAAATGGAACTCCAAGTGTGCTCGACTAAAAACTTGTACTGAGGACCCTTGGACTGACCCGCTGGCCCTTTGACTGGCCTAAAGAGTTCCCCTCTGAAGGACACTACAACTGCAGGGCCCCTTGTTCACCCCTATCCAGCAAGAAGTGTCTAGAGTGGACATCGCCCAATTCCCAATAGCAGTTAGGATGTCCTGTTTAGAGGGAGGATTGAGAGGTGAAGCCAGCTGGACTTCCTGGGGCGATTGGGGACTTGGAGAACTTTTCTGTCTAGTTAAAGGATTGTAAATGCATCAATCAGCACTCTGTGTCTAGCTAAAGGATTGTAAATGCATCAATCAGCACTCTGTGTCTAGCTAAAGGATTGTAAATGCATCAATCAGCACTCTATAAAAATGTACAAATCAGCGCTGTTGTCCACCTAAAGGATTGTAAATGCACCAAGCACCACTCTGTAAAATGGACCAATCAGCACTCTGTAAAATGCACCAATCAGTGCTCTGCAAAATGGACCGATCTGCAACGCATGGGCGGGGATAAATAATGGAATAAACAACCTGCTTGGGTTCCCTTCCAGCTGTGGAAGCTTTGTTCATTCCCTCTTCATAATAAATCTTGCTGCTGCTGACTGTTTGGGTCTGCACCACCTTTAACAGCTGTAACACTCGCCACGAAGCTCTGTGGCTTAATTCTTGAAGTCCGCGACACCACGAACCCACCAGAAGGGAGAAACTCCAGATACATCTGAAGGAACAAATTCTGTACACACCATCTTTAAGAGCTGTAACAATCACTGCGAAGGTCTGGGGCTTCATTCTTGAAGTCAGTGAGACCAAGAACTCACCAGAAGCAACCAACTCTGGACACAGCAGGAGGTGAGACTTCTACCTGCTCACTCAGAATCATTTCTGCACCAACCATGGCCGCCTTTGTGAAGCTCAGTACCAAAGCCAAGATGCCCATTGTGGGCCTGGGCACATGGCAGGTAAATATGCAAATCTTTGCACACCCTTCTTCTCTGCAGGGGTGTTTGGGTGTTTTCTCTTTCTGCATTCAGCCAGGAAAGGCTGGAGGTCGGACAGGGGTTTGGAGAGGTGAGATTCAGTCCTGGAGCCAGGACTCCGATTGCTTTCTTTTCTCAGAGCTATTCAGACTGCAAAGCTCCAAGGCTGGCTTTCCCAGCAGTGCTGAGAGCTTCTCTAGCAAGTATCAAAGTTTAAGCAGCTGTTGGACTTAAAATTGTTTTCCAGGGCAGTTTCTTCTGTCTCTCTAGGACACTTAATTGGGCTCAACGTTTCCCCACTTGGCTGTGGGTTTGTTGTGGGCCGGGTGGTTGCAGAGAGGATGCAGAGCCCCAAGTCCTTGGCACCCCTTTGCAGATCACGTTGTGGGACTTGGGCTAGCAGAATCCATATGACCTGGGAGCTTGTTAGAAATGGAGAACTGGCCAGGTGTGGTGGCTCATGCCTGTAATCCCAACACTTTGGGAGACCCAGACGGGAGGATTGCTTAGCCCAGGAGTTGGAGACCAGCCTGGGCAACATAGCAAGACTCTATTTCTACAGAGAATCAATAAATTAACTGGGCATGGTGGCATGCAGCTGTAGTCTCAGCCACTTGGCAGGCTGAGGTGGAGACTGAGTGTTGAGTCTGAGAGGTCAAGGCTGCAGTGAGCAGTGATGGTGCCACTGCCCTCCAGTCTGGGCAACAGAGTGAGATCCTGTGTAAAAGAAAGAAAGTGAAAAATGCAGAGTCTCGGGCTCCACCCCAGACTCCCTAATGGGTATCTCCCGTTTAACAAGGTCCCCAGGTGGTTGCTGTACACATTGAAATCTGCAGCATGCTGAGACTGCCGAGAGCCTGGGCTGGGAGTCCTGAGCTCCACCGGGCTGTGTTAATGTCAGCTGGCAAAACATGGTAAGGCACATCCAGGACTCAGTGAGGGAGGTTCCCGAGCCTCTCTTAGGCTAAGTTTGAAATTGTTCCATCACCACCTCACTCTGCCTTCTTTGCCATTTTCATCCATGATGGCACTACCCTAACTAGCGACCAGAAGCAGTCTTTGGAATTCTTCTTCTCTCCTATCCCTCATGGCTAATGCCTGTGCTGAGTCTTCTGCCTCTGGCTCTCTTTCCTTCTGTGCACCCTGATTTTTCCCCTCTCTTGTGCCGAGCTGGAGGGTAGGACACTCTGTTGCCACACTGGGTCATTCTCAGGATACATTCTTGGTCTATCTGGGCAAACAGATCACTTCCAGCTTGATTCATGCACAGCGTCTCTTGCTTGAATAGCAAGATTTGACCAAAATCAGAGCTTCAATCCTATATAAACAGAACAAATAATCACTTCTAGAACTCCAGGGAATCTGCTCACCCTGGGTAAATTTACCAGATAGTTTCAGAATTTTGGAATTGAATGTAAGAATTATGAAGGGAGCCATCTTCGACATGTGGGGATGATAGACTAAAGGATTATGCACTTAGCGGTGGAGGTGAAGAAGGGTGTAGCATAGCGGTTGGGGGCACAGGGGTGTTTCTGGATGCCTGGTGGCAGCCGTTTCTTGTCCAGGTGGTAGGGTAGCTGTGCGTCTATGTTTTATGTACTTTTCAATGCTTGTTATATCCCAACAGAAGACGTTTAAAAAACTATTTTGTGAGAGATCAAGTTTTAAGTGCTTTTTGCCTCCATCGTTGGCTTGGCTAGTTTAGAACAAAATGTGATAATTCTATTTCCTTTCTTTTATTTCTTTCCTTTCTTTCTCCCCCCTCTCTCGTTCTCCCTCCCTCCCTCTTTTTTCTTATGGGAATGGAAAACAAACTCTATTCCTATAAGGTTTTCTATTTCTCCTTTTTTTCTGAAGGGATCCTTGTATAATGAACGGCCTCTACTGAGCCTTACTGTGTGTCAGGTGATGTGCTTAACTTAACATTCATTGCAGCTTGTCATCATCACAAAGTCCTCATAGGCTGGTGCTATTTTTCTTTTCCATTTTGCAGACAAGGTTTAGAAAGATGGAATCACCTGCTTGGGCCCACACACCCAGTAAGTGTTGGAATCCGGATTGATGCTGTAATGACCATTATCCACATCCTTATTACCGTTTGGGGATATTGCCTGAAAATCCCTCTGGGTTATTTAGAGTCAAGCTTTCATCTGGGTCTTCAGCAAGTTGCAGTGGAGCCATCTGCACTCCCCGACACACCTGAAGACATTTCAGGACTAACCTGGATGAAAGGGGAACTGACTTTAACTAGGACAGGACATAAGGAGATAATCATAAAATTAATTCACTTTCCTTCTCTTCTTTTGAAAACTTTTCTAAAGTTTGCCAGATATCCCCTGGCAAAGGAGACGCCAGTGAGGGCTTGGTTTGGAGAAACTGGGCCATGCGGGGCAGCCTGTTGAAGGCGATCTGGGGATAAGAGAATATGTTGGTTGCTGACTGTGGTGTAATTCCAGCTACTCGGGAGTTGGATGGATTGTTTGAACTTTGGAGTGTGAGGCTAGCCTGGGCAACATGGCAAGCCCCATCTCTTAAGGAAAAAAAATATATATATGTGTGATGGGCTTTTCTTTTGCCTTTCAGTCTCCTCTCGGCAAAGTGAAAGAAGCGGTGAAGGTGGCCATTGATGCAGGATATCGCCACATTGACTGTGCCTATTTCTATCAGAATGAACATGAGGTGGGTGAAACCATCCAAGAGAAGATCCAAGAGCAGGCTGTGAAGCGGGAGGACCTGTTCATCGTCAGCAAGGTGCACATGGCGCATTGGGTGGGAGGCCTTCACTTCAAGGCAGGCAGAAGTATCTGGGTCGGGTCGGCAGTGAGAACTCTGTGAGCCTTTTCTACATGTAGCCCTTTTCATCCCTGCCTTGATAACATCCGTGGACACAATTCTATCCATACTCCAAGCCGTTATTGATATTTGAACACGTCATTGCTGCGCCACCTGCCTGCGGGTTGGTTTTCCCATAGTGGGCTTGTCTCCATGGAGCCCTGCACTGCCCTGGGTCTCCCTGTTCCCTATCAGAGGGATCCACCATCTGCCCAGAGGCAGTCAGAGGCCAAGGGTGCAGGCAGGGCTTGATGTGTGGCCTCCCTGTCAGCACTGTGGTCTCAGCGACTGTGCCCCTGAGGTTCTCAGCCAGGGGGCATTTTGGAAAACAATAGGGGCATTTTTCTATTGTCACATATGGTTTTCTTTATTCAGTCTAGTAAAAGGTGAGGTACACAATGTCATAAAAATGAAGAGGGTGTTGGGTGTGAGGGGGTTGAGAATCACTGAATTTACATTATACACAACTTGCTGAAAAAACACTGTTTCTAGGTACTTGGATATTGCATACATCTGGTGGGACAAATAGACCCCACTGTGTAGCAGCCAAGTGTGGATAAAGCCCTTATAAAGTTATCATTTGGGGCCTGACAGGCTTGATAAGGGACCTATCAGATAGGTCAGATAAAGGACCATCTTTTCCCAAAGGCCTAAGAATGCTTGACATTTAAAAGCTACACGCAAGTCCTGCTCTCAGAGAGCCCACAGCTGAGGAAGAGACTGAGACAGGTAAACACATTTCAAATCTGTGGCCATATTTACTTAAATGATCTGAGAGACATATAGAGTACTAGGAGAGTTGAAAAAGTAAATTGGTTTTAACACTTAAGACATGTCATTGATGTGCTGAGCCCTGGTGATCTTCCACACTGCGTTGTGGATCTTAATCAGCTTTGTTATCAATGACCTGTGCCAGGTTAGATCAGGGTGCAAATATAAAAGCAGGAACAATGAGTATAACGTGGCCCTTCCTTTTCCCAGTATTAACAGCTCATTGCTACCCTCTTGCAGTTGTGGCCCACTTTCTTTGAGAGACCCCTTGTGAGGAAAGCCTTTGAGAAGACCCTCAAGGACCTGAAGCTGAGCTATCTGGACGTCTATCTTATTCATTGGCCACAGGGATTCAAGGTTTGAGCGACTCCCTTTCTCAGCCTCTAGTTTCTGAGCAGGTGTCAGAAAATAGTAGCTGTACCAGGGCTGGGGGTGGTGTGGACTGGAGCAGGAGACCTTGCAGTTCATAATTGGGAATGGCAGGAAGAGACCTTGGAGCAGAAAGATGCTGGCGTGGAAGGGAGGCTGAGGCCATGTGTGCTGCTGAGGTGGCCACATGCCTGCGTTTCTTGCAGTTATGTCTGAGAGAAGCCATGATTTCTGGTAGCCCAGACAAGTTGCAACAGCCCTATCACCTTTGTCTTGATTTCACGCCCCAGTGTTGCCCTCCCAGGAAATCCCTTGGGTTACACTTGCATAACTATATTCCAGGGCCTAATTATCTTCTTAAGCAAAGCACACCCCGGGAGTGGCATCTTGGAGAAAAGCCCAAGTGGGGTGATGCTGGAAGGAAGCCAGTTGTCATCGCGGCTCCCATTGCCTAGGGCTCTGCTCTACCTGCTCCTGAGGGGTGGGAGAGACAAATTTCCAGCTCTCTCCCCTCCTGACCAGCTGGAGTGATGATGGCCTGCCATCCCTTATTCCATGTCTCTTCTAGAGGCTGCAAGGATAGAAGCTGGCCAATATCTTCCCCAGAAAACCACACCCTGGAGATCTAATCCTTATCCAGTGATATTGTTGTGAAAGTTTGCCCTTGGGTGTATACAGGATCTAGGTGTATGAGCTTAATGTCCATGGTGATAACGGTGGCTTCTGGAATGTACTAACAGCAGATCTTAACGTCAATCCAGTGGTTTCTAAAATATATGGATTAATATGCTACAGTAGATATAGAGATTTTATTTAAACTCACATTCTTGTAGTATGTACTGCAGAGCCTGAAAAACTGGTATGCACATGTAGTATTTAGCAAGAGTCAGGACCCTGAAACCTTGAGTAAACTTTTCATTCTGTATTTACAGTCTGGGGGTGACATTTTACCCAAAGATGATAAAGGTAATATCATCGGTGGAAAAGCAACGTTCTTGGATGCCTGGGAGGTAGGTTCCAGCTTCCTGTAAGTGTGCTGGGAGAGAAATCTTCAGTTATCCATGAGACTTCCCATTGATATGAAAGAGGCCATGTGCCTGATGCTTTCTAATTTCATCATCGTGATTCTCTAGCTCTTCTAATATCTTCCTCATCACATTTGGCTTTTGGGTGCATCTGATACTATTTATATTTCAAGGCTAATACTGAGTCTTCAAATAAGACTGGAAATACAATGGACCCCACTTTGGGGAATACACATGCTGTTCTCAAACCAGGGTGAACCATTTGGAACAGGAGGTTTGGGCCTGGGTTTGCTCATAGCAGCTGAGTCACCTAGGGTCAGTTTTGTAACTCTTGTAGGGCTCAGTTTTCTCTTTTTTTTCTTTAAAGTCTTATAATACAAAGTACTAATGTATATCTTCAAGGGTGTGATAAAGATTAAGATGGTTTACATGCCAGGGACATTAGTCATAAAGCCCATTTAAATCATCTAACCCTATGAGACAGGGTTAACATCCCCATTTATAAATAATGTAAATAATGACATTTGAAACCTAGATTGTTTGGTGACTTGCCCAGGTCATGTCACAGTGTGTGTGGCAGAGCTGGGATTGGACCCAGACTCATCTGAATCACAAGTCCAACCACCAAAGCCATCAGCGTGGTGCTTGCCAGGCAGTGAACACACATCCAGAAATCAGGGAACCTTGTAATTCCAGCAGTTTGGGAAGCTGAGGAGGGCAGATTACGAGGTCAGAAGTTTGAGACCAGTGTTGCAGCAGAGTGAAACCCTGTCTCTATGAAAAATTCAAAAAATTAGCCAGGTGTGGTGGTGTGTGCCTGGAATCTCAGCTACTTGGATGGCTGAAGCAGGAGAATTGTGTGAACCTGGGAGGCGGAGGTTGCATTGAGCTGAGATTACACCATTGCACTCCAACCTGGGTGTCAGTGCAAGATACCTGCTTCTCAGATCAAATCATGACCTGTTTCACATCCTTCATATTCAAAGTGAATTAAGGGATGAACGTTTTCTCTGGTCATTTTTTATTATACCATTATGTCCTTTTGCAAATGCTAGTAGAGAACGAAGTGGAGGAATAAGTTATAAATAAACAGTGGCATATGACTCCAAGAGTTAACCATGTTATCTTGGCAGCTGTGTGTCTAGGGATGTATGCAGTTGTGAGCTTCTATTGTGTTTTACGAGGAAAATATATTAAGCCTCACCTTTCTGAAATGCTTAGAATTGACATGATTCAATTAAATGTAGCTTTTTCTGTGTATTGTTTATTCAAAGGCGTTAATCCACAAGCACAGCATTCTTTTTTTGAGACAGAGTCTCACTCTGTCACCCAGGCTGGAGTGCAGTGGCATGATCTTGGCTCATTGCAACCTCCCTTTACTGAATAAAAGCCATTCTCCTGTCTTAGCCTCCTGAGTAGCTGGGACTACATGTGCGTGCCACCACACCAGGCTGTTTTTTGCATTTTTAGTAGAGATGAGGTTTCACTATGTTGGCCAGGCTGGTCTCAAACTCCCAACCCCAAAGGATCCACCTGTCTTGGCCTCCCAAAGTTCTGGGATTACAGGCATGAGCCACCGCACCCACCCATTTGCAATACATTTGATCAGTTTTTCTGTCTAAGCTCCTATGATGATATTAAGTATGGCAAGTATGTCAATGTAGCCTGCGTCTCACAGTGCTATGTTTTCTGAATTAATACAAGGATGACGACTAAATACAACATTTGAAAGGCATGAAAAGATATCAGTGATCAAGGTCAGAGGCTCTGATTTGAAACGAGCAGGCTTGAATATGAAAGCATTGGATGTTTATGTAGACCCACAGCCAGTTCAGTAGAAACCTCATTGACCACTCTAAAGTAGAGGGGCGGAAAAAGTATAAAGAAGTCAAGTTCCAATACAGGCAAACTAATCTGACCTATGATGCACAAAAGCTTTTAAATTATCTAATTGCTCAATTGAAGTTTTCAGGAAACTTATGATTTCATAGCTTTTAAACTCTACTGCCCAATTGAATAACTTCATCTACGCTAGTGGCTCTCAATGTTGGCTATGCATTAGAATCACCTGAAGAGTTTAAAAATCCAAAGTCTAGGCTACAGCTTGAAGGGGTGGCCTGCCCCTCCACACCTGTGGGTATATCTCATCAGGTGGGACGAGAGACTGAGAAAAGAAATAAGACACAGAGACAAAGTATAGAGAAACAACAGTGGGCCCAGGCGACCAGCACTCAGCACACCAAGGACCTGCACCGGCACTGCTCTCTGAGTTCCGTCAGTTTTTATTGATTATTATTTCCATTTTCTCAGCAAGAGGAATGTGGTAGGAGAGCAGGGTGATAACAGGGAGAAGGTCATCAGGAAAACATGTGAGCAAAAGAATATGTGTCATAATTAAGTTCAAGGGGAGGTACTACGCCCGGATGTGCATGTAGGCTAGATTTATGTTTCTCTCCACCCAAACATCTCAGTGGAATGAAGAATAACAAAGCAGCATTGCTGCCAACATGTCTCACCTCCCGCCATCGGGCGGTTTTTCTCCTATCTCAGAATTGAACAAATGTACAATCAGGTTTTATACCGAGACATTCCGTTCCCAGGGGCAGGCAGGAGACAGTGGCCTTCCTCTATCTCAACTGCAAGAGGCTTTCCTCTTTTACTAATCTACCTCAGCACAGACCCTTTACGGGTGTCGGACTGGGGGACGGTCAGGTCTTTCTCATCCCACAAGGCCATGTTTCAGACTATCACATGGGGAGAATCGTTGGACAATACCCGGCTTTCCAAGGCAGAGGTCCCTCTGGCTTTTCACAGTGCATTGTGTCCCTGGTTTATTGAGAGTAGAGAATGGTGATGATTTTTACCAAGCATACTGCTTGTAAACATTTTGTTAACGAGGCACTTCCTGCACAGCCCTAGATCCCTTAAACCTTGATTCCATACAACACATGTTTCTGTGAGCACAAGGTTGGGGCAAAGTGACTGGGTCAAAGTTACACATTAACAACATCTCAGCAAAGCAATTTTTCAAGGTACAGGTCAAAATGGGATTTCTTATGTCTTCCCTTTCTACACAGACACAGTAACAGTCTGATGTTTCTTTCTTTTCCCTACACAACTCAGACAAAATCAGTAAGAAACTCTGGGGGAAGAAAGCCAGGAATAGGTAATTTTTTTTTTTTTTAAATTCAGAGAGTCTTGCTCTGTTGCCCAGGTTAGAGTACAATGGCATGATCATAGCATAGAGCAGCCTTAAAATCCTGGGCTCAAGCAATCCTCCCAAGTAGCTGGGATCAGAGGCACATGACACTACATCCAGCTAATTAAAAAAAATTTTTTTTTGGTAGAGACAGAGTCTTGCTATGTTGCCCAGGATGGTCTCGAACACCTGGCCTCAAGCAATCCTCCTGTCTCAGCCTCCCAAAGTGCTGAGATTACAGTCATGAGCCACTGCATCCACCGGTACTTTTTAAACTTCCCTGGTGATTCCAAGTTGCAGCCAAAGTTGAGAAGGGCTGAATAAAGAGTGCCCTGAACATGTCATGTTCATCCCTGCCTCTGAGCTTTGCTATTGCCTTCCTGTCTCATATGCTCATGTTTTTCCCCTTTTCTCTCTCTCTCTCTCTTTTTTTTTTTTTTTTTTTCTGAGGTGCAGTTTAAACTCTACCTGAAGGTCTGCCCTGACAGCTGCAGGCTGTGTGAATCTCTTCCTTCTCTGCCCTTTCTGACTCTGTCTATGCCCCGGTCATGTTATCTGAGGCAACCTCAGTGTCATGGTTGATGGCTCCACAGAAGGGAACCCTAGCACTTTAACTGGACTATAAGAATCCCAGAAGAAGGAAGCACATTGTATACTTTTACATCCTGACAACTTCTGGAACATGTAATAGATGGCTAATAAATACATGTTGCATTGGAGGCTGCTGCTAACATATATGATATCTTTGGGCAAGTTTGGAAAATGCCCAATATAGGCTAAAAGTTATACAAAGATTCCCTTCCTTGGGGGTCCCTGTAGTTTCTGTGCCGAGAAGCATGGCTGGATATGCAGACGGTGGGTCAGGTTTCAGTCCCACAAAACTCCTTGGCCAGGTGACCCTCCCAGGGCGTAATCTGAATGCATGACCTTCCTGCAAACTAAAGCGAGTTTGGTGTGGGAGACAGTGACTCAGGACCCATAAGTGAGGCTTCTCCACATGCTACATCCTCTTCCTGACTAACACAGCTTGCCCAGGTTTGGGTGTACAATGCACACACAACAGTAGCTCCCTGCTATCATTTGGATTCATTAAAAATAAAATCATCTCATAAACTTGCAAATGTTGATTTTTATTTATTTTTTGTTTTTTGTGTTACAAAACTTTCATATTTCCCCTGTGTAGAGAAGTATAATTTTGCATGTGTTTCGTTACGTGTAAGGTACGAGTGGCAAGAATATAAAATCTTTACCTGTTACTCCTAGTTTTTCTTGGGCTGAGGAGGGGCAGTAGGGCTGGAACCAATCACTGATGGGCACCCAGGCCCTGGACTGAAATTTCCTGTGAATGCTTCGGCTAACCCTGTTGTGGTGGATTCTTTAGCAATTTCTGTCCCAGGGAGGACTAAGGCAAGCCAGGGTCCCTGTAGTCCCTCTGGGGCTGCCCAAAAGGTATTCCTTTCTATGACAGGCCATGGAAGAGCTGGTGGATGAGGGGCTGGTGAAAGCCCTTGGCATCTCCAATTTCAACCACTTCCAGATTGAGAAGCTCTTGAACAAACCTGGACTGAAATATAAACCAGTGACTAACCAGGTAAATTCTGTTTAGTATAAGGGTAAATAAAGGTCTTGCCCTATTACTTCTTAAACATTGGGAGGAACGTTCAATGCTATGCCCGGAGTCTCATCTCAGGGGTCAGTGATCAGGACACTTTCGGGAGGTGTGAGGCTGATCTCATGGGTGTGTTAGCAAGAATCTCAGTGGGTAGGTGTTTGGCTTTTGCTTGGTGGTCTTTGTGTGTGTGTGTAGAACTCCCTATGAACAACTCAAAAAGCCAGCCAGCATTCCCTGTGACGAAGATTGTTTGCTGTTGCAGGTTGAGTGTCACCCGTACCTCACGCAGGAGAAACTGATCCAGTACTGCCACTCCAAGGGCATCACCGTTACGGCCTACAGCCCCCTGGGCTCTCCGGATAGACCTTGGTGAGGCTTGCAAGCAGTGGATCCTTCTCTTGATAATCTTAAAAACATTATTTTATTTTTGGTAAATATTGGTATGAGACCATAAGTCACTGGAAAGAAAAACGTGTGTAAGGTAATGCATTTGGTACAACCAAATGGGACGACAGTGGAACAAATGGGAATTAAAAAACAACAATAGCAGAGCAGCAACAGCAAAAACATGGGTGACGTGTTTGACCCTCTGGGAATATTTCCAGTTCAACCACCCAAGGATGAAGCAGGCTTTGCAAAATGCTGAGGCTTCAGAGCCTGGGGGAGGACCCAAGCTTCCAGGTCCTCCTGCCTGTCTCTCAGATGGAGAGGCCCTGATGATCAGTGGTGAGACCCTCATTGGAGTGGTGTCCATCTGTACATGGTAGCCATGGTGATTGTTCACATCAGCATCTTTCTGCCTCTAGGGCCAAGCCAGAGGACCCTTCACTGCTGGAGGATCCCAAGATTAAGGAGATTGCTGCAAAGCACAAAAAAACCACAGCCCAGTGCCATATTTTTATTTTTCTTGTTATCCAGCAACTCTTTCTTCCAGTCTCAGGTTTCATTTCTTGTGTTGTCCTCAAGTAACTCCTTAAAGGGGAAGAACACAGGAGCTGAAGCCATCTATAGTGTTTCCTTCGAAGTCTGTTGGAACCTCCAGGAAACACAAGAGCTGTCACTGAAACAAAGATAGCTTCTGGCTCACAGCTTCCTGTTAAGCCCTACGGTCAAGTCGCAAAGCATGGCTTTGGAGTCTAGAGATATGGGTTCAGATGCCAACTGTACCTCTGATCAGCCTTATGACCCCCAAGCTGCTTTCTTTATTCCTAAAAAACGAAGATCACAGAGTTGTCCCTAAGATGAAGGGAGAAAATGAGGCGGACGGCTGGCACAAGTCTAATAGCTGTCAAGGGCTCAGTCAGTATTAGCGATTGTACCTGAAGCCACAGTGAGCTGCAGAGATGTTTTATTCTTTTCCATAAAAGGAGGGGTCCTTGTAGCTGAGTGGAAACATGATGTCCCCTTTCCGCACAGGTTCTGATCCGTTTCCATATCCAGAGGAATGTGATTGTGATCCCCAAGTCTGTGACACCAGCACGCATTGTTGAGAACATTCAGGTAAGATCCCGGCTGGTCGGCCCTGGTATTCCTCAGTGGAGTGGGGGACAGGCAGACCCTGTCACCAGGATTCTCACTTCACCCCTGCACTGTCTTTGGCTCCCTCCCTTCCCACCACCCTATCATTTTCCAGCCCAGGGATCTAGGCTCCGTAGAGCTGAGATTAATGACCCATAGGCTAAAGACATGCTGGGGACAGTGCCTGTTGAAGCCCTGTCAGGTCTGAGCACAGCTGTGCCTCACAGCACTGAGAAGATCCTCAGTTGCCCCTGAGCAGCTAGGCCCTGGGCCACACACAATAGCAGACCGTCCTGGCCTCCCTACTCACCTCCCAGCAGCAGAGGAGATATGAACTGTCCTTGGTGAACTGTCCTCTTGAAGGGCGCATCATGGAGCACAGGGCCTGTGCACACCTGGGACTTAGTGCCTGTGAGCCTGATCTCCCTCCCCTGGAACACTGAGCACTACAAATACTGTGGTCTTTGTGTAGGACTTAATTTAGAGAAAAATTTGTAACTCGTGGACATAATGGGAAAAAACTCATGTGGCCAGTTTGTGCTGCTAGAGCTCCCTGCTAGAATGGCTGACAGTCTCCAGCCACAGCAGTAACGACCTTACTGATGATGTCCTGGAACTCCTATCTTTCCAGGTCTTTGACTTTAAATTGAGTGATGAGGAGATGGCAACCATCCTCAGCTTCAACAGAAACTGGAGGGCCTATACCATGTTGCCGTAAGTGGCATGGAGTTAACTAGGAATATTGCCAGGAGTTTTTCTAAACTGGTAGAGGGTGAGTTGGAAGGATTGGAAGGCTGCTGGGACTACTTGTGTCTTCAAATACAATTTTGGGGCAGTTCTGAAAGTTAAAATTGGGGTGCCTGGGAATCACTGCGAGGGACACATCTCTAATTGCTGCTCATTGTCTGAACTTCTGGATGTAGAGCTAGAATTGTAACAGAAGGTGTGTTGTCGATACGCAGGAGGCGAGCATTCATTTATTCATGCATTCAATAAATATCTAGTAGTCCTCTATGTGCCAGGCATTTTCTAGATGCTTGGGTTATCATACTATGCAAAGCTGCTGCCTCCACGTGCTTAGGGAGGGAGGGAAGAAGACAGAACAGAAATAAATCAACTCAAAATACGTGTGTCAGATAATAACAAATGCTAGACATAAAAATAAAGTAGGGCAAAGTGGATAGGAAGTGGTGGGTGGTAGTGGGACGGATCCTTTATACGGGGTGGGTCAAGGGAGGCTTTGCTGTGAGGAATATGCCATATGCATATTTGGGGAAGAGCATTCTTGGCAGTGATAACAGCAGGTGCCAAGTCCCTGAGGTGGGATTGTGTTTAGAGCATTCAAACAAGAAGGCCAGGGAGGCTGGATTAAATAATCTCCAAATGCCTCTCAAAGGTGGTGGTGGTAACTCTACTTGAAATGTCAGATATGTGGTTGAAAGAAAATTTTCACTCTGGGTAGGTGGGAATCCTAAATCATCTCTTTACAATCAATACTTTCTGATTAATGTATCTACTTAAATATATCCAAGAGAGTTCCCTGGCGTTTATTACTGCGAGGTCTGCAATTCAATGACAATTTGAATTTCTTCCAATGTTTCTATAGCCAAAATGATTTTTCAGCTTTTAAAAATGGTTTCAGTATCTCAAGCGTAGCTTGCATGTCATGATATTCCATTTCTATCCTGCCCACCCTTAGTATCACAGCAGCCTTTCCTCATCTTACAATGGCTTACTTTTATCAGCGCTTAACAAAGTAGCAGCTGCTTAGTGTAAAAAGGAAGGGTGAACATAAAATGGGACACTCCCTTAAACTAAACCGTTTACCTTCTTATGAGCATTATTTCCGGTGGAAGCAATGGGTTGGTGGGCTCAGGAGTAAGTCCACCTGGCCTTAAATTCAGCTCTAACACTGGTTTCTTAGCTGTGTGACATTGGGTAAATTTCCTAGTTTTTCCAAGTTGGTTTCTTTACCTATAAAGTGGATGATAATACTCATCGCAGCAAACATCCACTGAACCTTAGCTTAGAATGTGCCAGGGTCCTGAGCCCTTTGCTGGTGCTATTATCTCATTTAAAGTCATAATAATCCCCAAGCTGTCAATTCTGCTGTTGTTTCCTACCTCATGATGTTGTGAGGGTGGATTGGGACAAGACTTTTCA
Source organism: Trachypithecus francoisi (assembly GCF_009764315.1). NCBI lineage: Eukaryota > Metazoa > Chordata > Mammalia > Primates > Cercopithecidae > Trachypithecus > Trachypithecus francoisi. The sequence continues at coordinate 24,363,371 of NW_022681469.1, read as the reverse complement.
GTTGCCTCACCTGACACCAGGCTTACCATGAGTTGTCATTCCGAGTTGTTTCCCGTGCCCTGGTCACTGTCTGTCCTCCTTCCTAGCAAAGCCCTCATATTGATTTGAGGGAAGGTCAAGGTGTGATCACCCTTCTTGTGTTCTTGCAGGGAGGTGGCTGAGAGAGCACAAATACCATAGAGTCCACCAAGAAGAATACCTTTTGAATCAGAGCTGTTGCTTTCATGGAACACAGTTTCTCTGTTTTTTCTGTTTCTGCAGATCCTCTCATTTGGAGGAGTATCCCTTCGATGCAGAATATTGAGGTTGAATCTCCTGTGACATTACACAGGGAATTCTCTTTCTTCACTGAAGTGTGACTATCTCCATTAAGTCCTATTTTAGCCAAGCTTATCTGAAATCACAGTGAACTTTGTCCTGTTGTAGGTGAGAATCGAGGTTCTGTTTTAGACATGTATTTCTGTATGTTCAACTAGGATCAGAATATCACAGAACAGCATGGCTTGAATAAGCAAATGATAATTTTTTCCACTTATCTGATCTGATCAAATGTTTTTTAAACACCAGAAACTCTGCCAACACTGAGGATGTAAAGATCGATAATAAAAAATAATGATCGTAACCAAGATGTATTGAGAGTGGACTGTGCGCCCAGACAACTTGAAGTGTTTTCCTGTGGGTGAAGTCATTGAATCCTCAAAATAATCCCTTTGGGGTAGGTACTCTTATCATCTTATTGTTCACATTTGCTGGAAGAGGAAATTGAGCTACGCAGGAGGGAGGAGGAACTTGCTCAAGGCCACCCAGGGCTTTTGCCCTTGCTATTCTCATTCCCTATGATGTTCTGTCCTCAGATATTAGAATAATTCTCTGACTTGTATTTTTAATTTCCTTCCGACTTATCATCTTCTCAGAGAGGGCTTTCTCCTCACCCTATTTAAAATTAACCCATCTCCTCTGATATTTCCTCTTGCCCTTCTGTGTTTCTTCTTCTCCTTTGCATTTATCAATACATTATGTATTTTATATGTTTTCTGTTTGCTTGCTTACCCTGTTTCTACCCACTAGAATGTAAGTTCTATGGGAGAAGAGATTATCAACAATATCTGTTGAATAAATGGGTAGATTGAAAGGATGGAACAATGGATGGATGAATGAATGGAGGGAGGGAGGGAGGCATGGATGGATAGATGGAAACATGGAAGGAAGGATGGAAGGATGGATGAAAGGAAGGAAGGATGGATGGAAGGATGATAGGAAGGAAGGATGGGTGGAAGGATACATGGATTGGGGATGGATGAATGATGGATGGATGGATGAAATGATGGATGGATAGAAGGGTGGTTGGAATGATGGATAGATGGACAGAGGGAGGCATGGATAAATGGATAGAAGCAGGGAAGGATGGATGCATGGATGATGGATGGATAGATGGATGGATGGAGGGAGGGTAGGATGGATAGATGGAAGGATAGTTGGAAGGATGGATGGATGGATGGGAAATGTTTTTACTCCAATTTTACTTTTTAACTCCAATTTCAGATTTTAAAAAACTGAAGCTAGATTTCTTAATTGTTACAACCCATAATGCCTACTCACATAATCTGAAGTAATTTCATGAATTCTACAGCTAGTCATACATTACAGAGACTATATAACATCCTCGAACTGGAACTGAGAATAATTTTGGAGTCAGGGATGATATGTGGAGAATGTCAATCTTTAATTAATGATTAAAGTTATACTTCTGTTCTCATTCAAGTCTAATGGTGAGAGGCAAAATAGGAATTGAGGCACCACTAATATTCTCTCCTTTCAATTCTGTGTGTTCTACTCTGTGCTAGAAAATGGTGCATTGCCCTTATTAGCAGTTACTTTCTTTTTTTTTTTTTTTTTTTTTTTTGAGGCGGAGTCTCGCTCTGTCGCCCGGACTGGAGTGCAGTGGCCAGATCTCAGCTCACTGCAAGCTCCACCTCCGGGTTTACGCCATTCTCCTGCCTCAGCCTCCCACGTAGCTGGGACTACAGGCGCCCGCCACCTCGCCCGACCAGTTTTTTTGTATTTTTTAGTAGAGACGGGGTTTCACCGTGTTCATCAGGATGGTCTCGATCTCCTGACCTCGTGATCCGCCCGTCTCGGCCTCCCAAAGTGCTGGGATTACAGGCTTGAGCCACCGCGCCCGGCCAGCAGTTACTTTCTATGTGTGAGTTGAACATGGCTTGCATATAGTCCCAGGATCTGCTTTCTGCTAGGACACAGCATTCAGAAGACCTGAGAAGCAGTGGGCAGATAATGGCTGTGGTACTATTATCCATTAACCAAGGGATGCTGACAGCTCAAGTGAAAAGCAGGGGTAAAGGCAGCCTATATATCGGACTCTCAGGGTATATTTAAAGGCTGTCCTGATTGGAAAAAAACTATACCCTAGTGCTTCAACCTTGGGATAATCCTGAAGACTAAAAAAATATAATGGCTCCTCTATATTTACTGATAAGCAGAATTCATAACCTTGCTTTCTTCCTATGAATAGCAATATTCTCATTATTCTAGTTTTTATTTCTCCATTAGTGTCTGTATTAGTTTTCCTAGTGAGAGACAGGACTAGCTGGATTTCCTAGGCCGACTAAGAATTCCTAAGCCTAGCTGGGGAAGGTGACCACACCCACCTTTAAACACAGTGCTTGTAACTCAGCTCACACCCGACCAATCAGGTAGTAAAGAGGGCTCACTAAAATACAAATTAGGCTAAAATCAGGAGGTAAAGAAATAGTCAAATCATATATCTCCTGAGAGCACAGGGGGAGGGAAAATGAATGGGATATAAACCCAGGTATTCAAGCAGGGAACGGCAACCCCCTTTGGGTCCCTTCCCATTGTATGGGAGCTCTGTTTTCACTCTATTAAATCTTGCACCTGCACACTCTTCTGGTCCGTGTTTGTTCTGGCTCGAGCTGAGCTTTCGCTCGCCACCCACCACTGCTGAATGATGCTGTCACAGACTCACTGTTGACTTCCACATCTCTGGATCCAGCAGGGTGTCTGCTGCATTTGTGATGCAGTGAGGCACCCATTGCTGCTCCCGTTCAGGCTAGAGGCTCACCATTGTTTCTGTGCAGCTTAGTGCCTGGGTTCATCCTAATTGAGCTAAACACTAGTCAGTGGTTTCTACAGTTCTCTTCCATGACCCATAGCTTCTAACAGAGCTATAACACTCACTGCATGGCCCAAGGTTCCATTCCTTGGAATCTGTGAGGCCAGGAACCCCAGGTCAGAGAACAAAAGGCTTGCTGCCATCTTGGGAGTGGCCTGCCACCATCTTGGGAGCTCTGAGAACAAAGACCCACCTGTAACATTTGGTGGCCTGTACAGGGATTCTCTAAAGCAGTAAGTGATATCAGACCACTTTCACTTGCTATTCTGTCCTATCCTTCCTTAGAATTGGAGGAAAATACCTGGGATCTGTTGGCCAGTTAAAAACGACTAGCATGGCCATTGGACTAAAGACTCAGGTGTGAGGCTTCCTGGGAAAAGGCTTTCTAACAACCCCCAACCCTTCTGATTTGGGAGCATTGGTCTGCCTGGAACCAGCTTCTGCTTTCACAGCTTTCCTGGGGAAGCTGAAGGTTGACTAGAGGCAGAAAGCTGTCATCCTGAACTCCTGGCATCAGCTGGTAGAGATCATGGTGTAGTCAGAAGTCTCTACTCAACAGTCACCCATGCATGCACCCCTACCTCTCCTTCTGACCCATACCTCCTGGGTCCCAACCATGACTTTCTTGAAAGTGTAGCACCAAAATTCTTCTTACCTCTGAATCTACTTCCTCCAATCCCTGCCTCCTAGGTACTAATGCTTCAGACTTTCACTTGCTTTCCCAAGTATTAGAGCAAGTTTTATCTCCAAAGGGATCTAAGGAAGCTCTACACTGTGTCCTTAGGCATCTAAGCTATGAACCCAGGGAGTCTTGTCCCTGGTGTCCCTCCCAATTTAGGCATACAGCTCTCAACATGGGCAGTTATGTGGGACCCATTCCCCACCACCCTTGCTGGGTCCTTAGAACTGATAACCCAGTACTTTAACAATTGGAACTCGGTCTACAACAACATAAGAGATCAGGATGAAAACGAACTCAGTAAATGAAAGGCAGGCACATATTCCTATAGTGACAAATGGGGGCAATGAGCGAACATCCTTCCACTGTGTTTGCAGAATCTATCTACAAAGGCAGAGAAGAGAGAGACAGAGACAGAGAGGAGAGAGAGAGAGAGAGAAGGAGGGAGAGAGGAGAGAGGCAGAGAGGAGAGAGAGAGGAGAGAGGAGAGAGGCAGAGAGGAGAGAGAGAGGAGAGAGAGAGAGAGAGAGAGATGGGGAAACAGCAGCAGAGAGAGGGGGGAAACAGAGAGACAAAGAGGGAGTCAAAGACAGAAAGAAAGAGAAAACTAGAAGTAGTAAAGAAAAAAACAGTGTACCCTATTCCTTTAAAAGCCAGGGTAAATTTAAAACCTATAATTGATAATCGAAGGTATTCTCCATGACCTTATAACACTCCAATACCACCTGGATGTCAGTGTAAACAAGGGCATAGTCCAAAAACACTGAGACCACTGACAACCTGTAATGTTCCTATCAAAAATCCTTAACCCAGTAACCCGTGGATGGGCCAAATGCATTCAGTAGGCAGTGGCAACTGCTTTGCTAAAAGTAGCAAAGTAACCTTTAGAGAAAACCTCATTGTGAGCACACCTCAACAGTTCAGAGCTATCCTAAGTCAAAAAAAAGCAAAAAGGTAGCTTACTAACTCAAAAATCTTAAAGTATGGGGCTATTCTGTTAGAAAAAGGTGATTTAACATCAACCACTGAAAATTCCCTTAACCCAGCAGATTCCTAAAAGGGGATTTACATTTTAATTACCATGCAAAGATCCTTCCATACCTAGGAGGAACTCCCTTCAGGACAGGATGATAGATGGTTCCTCCTGGGTGACTGAGAAAAAAATCACAATGGGTATTCAGTAATTTTTAGGGAGACTCTTGTGGAAGCAGAGTTAGGAGAATTGCCTAATAATCGGTCTGCTCAACCATGCAAGCTGTTTGCACTCAGCCAAGCCTTAAAGTACTTACAGAATCAAAACTCTATCTTAATCCTGACTCAAAAGGTTACCTACACACTCACTGAAATGCATTTGCATAAGAACTGTTGTTTATGGGAATGCATCTTGATGGGGCAGCTGGGTTGTTATGAAATACTCAGGAACCCAGCCCAGCTCTAGAACTCACCCCTGAGTGCAAAGGCAATATTGGGCACGCTGGTAAAGGACCACTAGAATCTGGCAGCCCGGACCCCTTTCTTTGTAGTCAAGAAAGGTGAGAAACAGGTGCAGGACTGCTACGTCGGTGAGTGTAACTAATCCGATAAGCAGAGGTCCATGAGTGGTTACGCACCCTGGAAAGGTGCGGAGACAAGCTCGGTCATGGAGATCCTAACCCAGCGGCACTAGAAGAATTAAAGACACACATACAGAAATACAGAGTGTGGATTGTGAAATCAGTGGTCTCACAGCCTTCAGAGCTGAGAGCCTCAAACAGAGATTTACCCACATATTTACTGACAGCAAGTCAGTAATAAGCATTGTTTCTATAGATTATAGATTAACTAAAAGTATTCCTTATGGGAAACAAAGGGATGGGCCAAAATAAAGGGATAGGCTCTGGCTAGTTATCTGCAGCAGGAACATGTCCTGAAGCACAGATCACTCATGCTGTTATTTTGGTTTAAGAATGCTTTACGTGGTTTTCTGCCCTGGGTGGGCCAGGTGTTCTTTGCCCTCATTCCAGTAAACCCACAACCTTCAGCAGGGGCATCATGGCCATCACAAACATGTCACAGTACTTCAGAGATTTTGTTTATGGCCAGTGTTGGGGCCAGTTTATGGCCAGATCTGGGGACCTGTTCCCAACAGAAAGGAATAAGCATTAGGACCATAGAGGATGCTCTAGGACTAAAGTTCATTGGAAAATGACTAGGGGTGCTGGCATCCCTATGTTCTTTTTTCAGAAACGTTCCCCCCAAGGCAAAAATGCCCCTAAGATGTATTCTGGAGAATTCAGCCCAGTCAGAGTGTATGTACTTTTTACCTTCTCAGACTTGAAGCAAATTAAAATAGACCTAGGTAAATTCTCAGATAACCCTGATGGCTATATTGATGTTTTATAAGGGTTAGGACAATCCTTTGATCTGACATGGAGAGATACAATGTCACTGCTAGATCAGACACTAACCCCAAATGAGAGAAGTGTCTCCATAACTGCAGCCCGAGAGTTTGGTGATCTCTGGTATCTCAGTCAGGTCAATGATAGGATAACAACAAAGGAAACAGAACAATTCCCCACAGCCCAGCAGGCAGTTCCCAGTGTTGACCCTCACTGGGATGCAGAATGAGAACATGGAGATTGTTGCTGCAGACATTTGCTAACTTGGGTGCTAGAAGGACTAAGGAAAACTAGACAGAAGCCTATGAATTATTCAATGATGTCCACTATAACACAGGGAAAGGAAGAAAATCCTACTGCCTTTCTGGAGAGACTAAGGGAGGCACTGAGGAAGCATACCTCTCTGTCACCTGATTCTATTGAAGGCCAACTAATCTTAAAAGGCAAGTTTATCACTCAGTCAGCTGCAGACATTAGCAAAAACTTCAAAAGTCTGCCTTAGGCCCGGAGCAAAACTTAGAAACCCCATTGAACTTGGCAACCTCCGTTTGTTATAATAGAGATCAGGAAGAGCAGGCAGAATGGGACAAACAGGATAAGAAAAAGGCCACCACTTTAGTCATGGCCCTCAGGCAAGTGGACTTTGGAGGCTGTGGAACAGGGAAAGCCTGGGCAAATTGAATGCTTAATAGGGCTTGCTTCCAGTGCAGTCTACAATACACTTTAAAAAAGATTGTCTGAATAGAAATAAGCCACCCTCTCATCCATGCCCCTTATATCAAGGGAATCACTGGAAGGCCCACTGCCCCAGAGGATGAAGGTCCTCTGAGTCAGAAGCCACTAACCAGATGATCCAGCAGCAGGACTGAGGGTGCCCAGGGCAAGCACCAGCCCATGCCATCACCCTCACAGAGCCCCGGGTATGCTTGATCATTGAGGGCCAGGAGGTTAACTGTCTCCTGGACACTGGCACGGCCTCCTCAGCCTTACTTTCCTGACCTGGACAACTGTCCTCCAGATTTGTCACTATCCAAGGGGTCCTAGGACAGGCAGTTACTAGATACTTCTCCCAGCCACTAAGCTGTGCCTGGGGAACTTTACTCTTTTCACATACCTTTCTAATTATGCCTGAAAGCCCCACTCCTTTGTTAGGGACAGACATCCTAGCAAAAGCAGGGGCCATTATACACTAGAATTAGGAGAAGGAAAAAGGGTAAATATATATACAGACTCTAAGTATGCTTACCCAGTCCTCCATGCCCACGCAGCAATATGGAGAGAAAGGGAATTCCTGACTTCCAAGGGAACACCTATCAAACATCAGGAAGTCATTAGGAGATTATTATTGGCTGTACAGAAACCTAAAGAGGTGATAGTCTTACACTGCCGGGGTCATCAGAAAGGAAAGGGAAATAGAAGGGAACCGCCAAGCGGATATTGAAGCCAAAAGAGCCATGAGGCAGGACTCTCCATTAGAAATGCTTATAGAAGGACTCCTAGTATGGGGTAATCCCCTCCAGGTAACCAAGCCCCAGTACTCAGCAGAAGAAATAGAATGGGGAACCTCACGAGGACATAGTTTCCTCCCCTCAGGATGTCTAGCCACTGAAGAAGGAAAAATACTTTTGCCTGCAGCTAACCAATGTAAATCACTTAAAACCCTTCACCAAACCTTTCACTTGGGCATTGATAGCACCCATCAGATGGCCATATCATTATTTACTGGACCAGGCCTTTTCAAAACTATCAAGCAGATAGTCAGGGCATATGAAATGTGCCAAAGAAATAATCCCTTGCCTTATCACCAAGCTCTTTCTGGAAAACAAAGAACAGCCCATCACCCAGGAGAAGACTGGCAGCTAGGTTTTACCCACATGACCAAATCTCAGGGATTTCAGTATCTACTAGTCTGGGTAGATACCTTCACTGGTTGGGCGGAGGCCTTCCCTTGTAGGACAGAAAAGCCCCAAGAGGTAATAAGGCACTAATTCATGAAATAATTCCCAGATTCAGACTTCCCCAAGGCTTACAGAGTGACAACGGCCCAGCTCTCAAGGCTGCAGTAACCCAGGAAGTATCCCAGACGTTGGGCATGCAATATCACTTACACTGTGCCTGGAAGCCACAATCCTCAGGAAAAGTCAACAAAATGAACAAAACACTCAAGCAACATCTAAAAAAGCTAACCCAAGAAACCTACCCTGCATGGCCTGCTCTGTTGCCTATAGCCTTACTAAGAATCCTAAGCTCTCCCCCAAAAGTGGGACTTAGTCCATATGAGATGTTGTATGGATGGCCCTTCCTAACCAATGACCTTGTGCTTAACAGAGAGATGGCCAACTTAGTTGCAGACATCATATCAACAAGTTCTTAAAACATTATGGGGAACCTGTCCCCAAGAGGAGGGAAAGGAATTATTCCACCCTGGTGACATGGTATTAGTCAAGTCCCTTCCCTCTAATTCCCCATCCCTAGACACATCTTGGGAAGGAAACTACCCAGTCATTTTATCTACCTCAACCATGGTTAATGTGGCTGGAGTGGAGTCTTGGATACATCACACTCGAGTCAAACCCTGGATACTGCCAAAGGAACCCAAAAATCCAGGAGACAACGCTAACTATTCCTGTGAACCTCTAGAGGATCTGCACCTGCTCTTCAAGTGACAACCATGAGAAAGTAACTAGAATCGTAGATCCCCCTGGCTTTCCCTTGTCATATTTTTTTTACTCTTCTCTTACCTGCTTTTACTCTCACTGCACCTCCTCCATGCCGCTGTACTACCAGTAGCTCCCCTTACCAAGAGCTTCTATGAAGAATGTGGCTTCCTGGAAATATTGATGCCCCATCATATACGAGTTTTTCAAAAAGAAACCCCACTTTCACCACCCACACCCATATGCCCCTGCACTTCGGGCCTACATTTCAATCCCTGTGTCTTTAAACTCCTTGTTAAGTTTGTCTCTTCCAGAATCAAAGCTGTAAAACTACAAATGGTTCTTCAAATGAAGCACCAGATGCAGTCCATGACTAAGCTCTACCGTGGACTCCTGGACAGGCCTACTAGCCCATGCTCTAATGTTAATGACATTGAAGCTACCCCTCCTGAGGAAATCTCAACTGCACAATCCCTACTACAACCCAATTCAGTGGGAAGCAGTTAGAGTAGTCATCAACCAACCTCCCCAACAACACTTGGGTTTTCCTGTTGAGAGTGGGGACTGAGAGACAGGACTAGCTGGATTTCCTAAGCCGACTAAGAATTCCTTTGCCTAGCTGGGGAAGGTGACCTCACCCACCTTTAAACACAGGCCTTGTAACTCAGCTCACACCCGACCAATCAGGTAGTAAAGAGGGCTCATTAAAATACAAATTAGGCTAAAAGCAGAAGGTAAAGAAATAGTCAAATCATATATCTCCTGAGAGCACAGGGGGAGGAACAATAATTGGGATATAAACCCAGGCATTCAAGCAGGGAGCAGCAACCCTCTTTGGGCCCCCTCCTGTTGTAGGGGAGCTCTCTTTTCACTCTATTAAATCTTGCACCTGCACACTCTTCTGGTCCGTGTTTGTTCTGGCTCGAGCTGAGCTTTCGCTCGCCGCCCACCACTGCTGAACGATGCTGTCGCAGACCCATCGTTGACTTCTACCTCTCTGGATCCAGCAGAGTGTCTGCTGCATTTGTGATGCAGTGAGGCACCCATTGCTGCTCCCGTTCAGGCTAGAGGCTCACCATTGTTCCTGTGCAGCTAAGTGCCTGGGTTCATCCTAATTGAGCTAAACACTAGTCACTGGTTTCCACAGTTCTCTTCCATGACCCACAGCTTCTAATAGAGCTATAACACTCACTGCATGGCCCAAGGTTCCATTCCTTGGAATCCGTGAGGCCAAGAACCCCAGGTCAGAGAACAAAAGGCTTGCTGCCATCTTGGGAGTGGCTGCCACCATCTTGGGAGTGGCCTGCTACCATCTTGGGAGCTCTAGGAACAAAGACCCACCCTGTAACACTAGGGTGGCTGTAGCAAATTACCACAAGCTTAAAACACCAGAAATTTATTCCTGCATAATTCTGGAGGCCAGGAGTCCAAAATTTAGGTGTCATCCGGGCTATACACCCTTGAAGGCTCCAGGAAAGAATCTTTCTTGCCTCTTCCTAGCGTCTGGTGGTTGCTGGCAATCCTTGAGGTTCCTTGGCTTGTAGCTGCCTCCCTCTGATTTCTGCCTCTGCTTTCACATGACCTTCTTATGAAGACACCAGTCATTGGATTTATGACCCATCTTAATTCAGAATGTCCTCATCTTAATTTAACTAACTCCATCTGCAAGGACTCGATATTCAATTAAGGTCCCAATCTGACGTTACGAGTGGAAATGGACTTTGGGGGAACACGATTCCACCCAATATAGTGTCTGACACATTGTCCTGCCCTTAGTTGAATGCTTAATATTTGTGAGTATACACTTAGGGAGTTTTGTTTGTTTGTTTGTTGAGACAAAATCTCGCTCTGTTGCCCAGGCTGGAGTGCAGTGGCGTGATCTCGGCTCACTGCAACCTCAGCCTCCTGGGTTCAAGCCATTCTCCTGCCTCAGCCTCCTGAGTAGTTGTGATTACAGGTGTGTGCCACCATGCCTGGCTAATTTTTGTATTTTCAGTAGAGTTCGGGTTTTGTCATGTTGGCTAGGCTGGTGCTTGTGCCCCAGGGATTGTGGTGCTTGTGCCCCACTCCTGACCTCCAGTGATCTGCCCACCTTAGCCTACCAAAATCCTGGGCTTTTAGGCATGAGCCACTGTACTCAGACAACATTTTTTATCAGAACTTACTTTCTCATTCATTCGTTATCCAAGTAGCTGAAATAGCATCTCTTGGTATAATCTGATTCACATTTAGCCACTGCTCTTCTCAGCAGCCTGTTTGTTTCTGTATATATTCTTTCTCCAGTCTCCCTGGATTCTCATTGTTTTATTCAAAGCAAAGCATTCGCAGTGGTGTCTGTGAGTGTTGGCAGCTTCCCCAGCACCATGACTTTGCGTTTGTGCTCTCTGACAAGGAAATTTGGACTCAAGCAGTTTAGCTCCACAGTTGACATTCACTGACCTTGTGGAAGAAACAAATTCCTGATCTGACTGGAGAGATTAACTGGGCCTTTATCTATCTTGCCTAGGGGCATTTTGCTTTTTATAGCCAGGCTGAGTGGAGGCCCTGATAGTGATAGTCAGCCATTCTCTATTACAAAGAAAATGTAGTTCTAAGATAACCTCCAATGATCCTTGTGTAATCTTGCCCCATGTAACCTCCTTCCTTGAAGAATAGACAGAATCTGTGATGAACATGATCACATTGGCATGATTATTATGTTGTATGGTAAAAGAAATTTTTTTTAGATGTAATTAATGTTTCAGATCAATTGATGTTAAGATGGGGAGATCACTGGGGTGGGCCTGACTTAATCACATGAGCCCTTCATTATGTTACCTCTGTTTATTAGACACCTCATATTCTGAAAATGATGTAGAAGAAATGAAATGAAAATGAAAAGTGGAAACCATAGTTTATTTTCCTTTCAGTACATCCTTACCAACCAGTAAGCCAGAAATAAAGTATATTAGTAGACTGTGTGCACATCAGGAAATGAAGTAAAAATATTTGGGCCAGGCACAGTGGCTCATGCTTGTAATCCCAGCACTTTGGGAGGCCAAGGCGGGTGGGTAACCTGAGGTCAGGAGTTCAAGACCAGCCTGATCAACATAGAGAAACCCCATCTCTACTAAAAATACAAAATTAGCCGGGTGTGGTGGCACATGCCTATAATCCCAACTACTCAGGAGGCTGAGGCAGGAGAATCACTTGAACCTGGGAGTCAGAGGTTGCAGTAAGTGGACATCATGCCACTGCATTCCAGCCTGGGCAACAGAGTGAGACTCCATCTCAAAGAACAAACAAACAACCCCCCAAAAAAAAAACAAAAACAAACAAAAAAAATTTGAATTAGTTTTGCACAGTGTTTCCACTCTTCTAAGAACAATGTATATACACATATATGAGCTCCAAAATATGAGTTGTATAAAGTTGGTGACTCTGTAAAAACTGGTATTGCACAATATAAAGACAAACAGTATAACTCATGCTAAAAACTTAACATTTTAATTTTTCTATACTTAAAATGACATTAAATAACAAACAAACAAAAGCCACTATGACAACTTGAGAAAGAAACTGTGGGAAAAAGGAAAAAGATTTATATTTTAGCACTTTTTTCCCCAGTGAAAAATGATATGCATTTGATCCAGTAAAATGTTTTAAAAACTGTAATATACCATAATACAAGAAACTCTTGTGTATTAGTCTGTTCTCACTTTGCTATGAAGATACTACCTGAGACTGGGTAATTTATAAAAGAAAGAGGTTTCATTGACTCAGTTCTGCATGGTTGGGGAGGCCTCAGGAAACTTACAATCATGGCGGAAGGGGTAAAGGGGAAGCAGGCACCTTTTTCATAAGACAGCAGGAGAGAGAAAGAGCACTGCAGAAACTTGCCGCTTTTAAACCATCAGATTTTCAAGAACTTCCTGACTAGCATGAGAACAGCATGTGGGAAACCACCTCCATGATCCAATCACCTCTGACCACGTCCCTCCCTCGACACATGGGGATTGTCTTTAGAGATGAGATTTGAGTGGGGCCACAGAGCCAAACTGTATCACCTTGCTAATACATTTTCCCCCATTTCTCAGTTGAACTCAGGTGAAAGTTCAAGACTTTTAGGCACTGTTATTGAAAGCAATTTTTTTTTTCTAAGTACCAAATGTAAATTTCACTGTAGAATATGTAGGAAAACAGAAAATCTCAAAAAAAGAAATTAAAATAATCAGTAATCCCAGCACTCAAAGATCACCATTTTTAATGTATTGATATGTTTCCTTCAATGCTATATTTTGTAATGTGCTTTTCTTTTTCTTTTTCTTTTATTTTTTTTGAGATGGAGTCTCGCTCTGTCAGCTCACTGCAACCTCCACCTCCCGGGCTCAAGTGATTCTCCTACCTCAGCCTCTTGAGTAGCTGGGACTACAGGAGTATGCCACCACACCTGGCTAATGTTTTGCATTTTAGTAGAGATGGGGTTTCACTGTGTTGCCCAGGCTGGTCTCGAACTCTTGAGCTCAGGCAATCTGCCTGCCACGGTTACATCAATGGATGATGAAACTAGTGGGTAAACATTTGATGAGGAATAGGATATCTGTCTTGCCTCAAAGTACCTCTTTATGAAATGCTTATTAATTAATAAAAACGGGTACTTTACAACTGACAGACTGGCAGATACCACTTGTATTAGTTTTCTATTGCTGCATGACAAATGACCACAAACATAACAGCTTGAAACAGCCCACTTATGGTCTTATAGTTCTGTAAGTTAGAAGTCCAGGCCGTACCCCTGAGTTCTTTGCCTAGGGTCTCCCAAGGCTGCAATCAAGGTGTTAGCCAGGCGGGGCTCTTCTCTGGAGGTTTTGGGGAAAAATCCTTCTCCCAGAATTAAGTTTCTTGCTGCAATTAGACCAAGGTCTCTGTTTCCTTGCTGGCTGTCAGATGATGGTTGTGTTCCTTTCCTGGAGGCTAATCACAGTTCTGTGCTGTGGGTCTTCCCCATCTCAACAAGGTAGAGCTTCTCTGGAGGTGAATCTCTGCCACATCTTGAATACTTTTGACTTCTTTGCTGCTGTCAGCTCTCAAAAGCTCTCTGCTTTTAAAGGCCTGATTTATTTAGATTAGGCCTACCTCGGTAATTACCCATTTGCCATATAACACCATCATAGGAGTAATACCATGAGCCAAGGTTATAGGGACGTCTTAAAATTCTGCCTACCACACAATCTTAATCAAGTGATCAATTTACTATTACTAGTAATAGGACAAATTGAAATCGTGTACCACTTGACAGCATGCAGTGTGAAGACTCCAGCTTCAAATCTGTGATATCCCTGTTAAAGATGCATAATTTGAATCTAAACACTAGGAAACATAAGAAACCCACAATGAGATAAATCCCACAAGATTAGTGGTCTGTAGTGTTTCAAATAGTCAAAATTATGAAATCAGAAAAACTGAGAAATGGTTCCAAATCAAATAATATTAAAACGACACGATAAATGAAATATATAATTTTAAAATGGATCATTTGGCTAAAATGGATATTACTGGGGCAACTGAAAAAACTTTAATGATGTCTGAAACAAAATGATAGTAATGTATTAGAATTAATTTCCTCATTTCAACGGTTTAAATGTAGTAAGAGGTGTAAGTCTTTGTAAGCATTGCACACTAATGCATTTAAGGGTGATGGGGTATCATGTTGGTAAAATACTCTCAAATTACTAAGGAAAAAAAAGTTCTTTGTATGATTTCTGCAATTTTTCCTGAAATTTTTTTCTGAAATTATCCACAAGGAAAAAAAGAAAAAAAAAGAATCATTAGTTAATAAAGAAAATAAAAGAGACAAACTAGATACAAAGCAGAATTGAAAAGAAATGATTTGGGGAAGAATCTCACATATTCTTTTTAAAATCCATTTTATTTTATGTTGAACATTTAAAAAAATCACCAAGTATAAAGTTCTGTCCCCTTTACCAAATCAGTTTGTAAAAATGGAAAAATTGTTAACTGGGAAGAAATGTCACTAAATCAGTGTGAGTAATAAAACCAGTCTTGCTGGGCGTGGTGGCTCACGCCTCTAATCTCAGCATTTTGGGAGGCCGAGGAGGGAGGATCTCTTGAGCCTATGAGCCCAAGAGCAGCCTGGGCAACATGGAAAAACCCTGTCTCTACAAAAAAGACAAAAATGAGCTGGGCATGGATGTCAGCCTGTAGTTCCAGCTACCCCAGGGGGCTGAGGTGGGAGGATCTCTTGAGCCTGGAAGGTGGAGATTGCAGTGAGGCATAACCACACACTCCAGCCTGAACCACAGAGCAAGACCCTGTATCAAAACAAAAACAAAAACAAACTTGTCTGAGTAGTTCTTAGACAATCACGGTATCAAAATGGCAAAGCAGAATTTCAGAAGGACGGAAAAACAGTATTTGTTATACAGTATATTAAGAAGGTGACAAATGTTTTTAAAAGTATACAGAAATGTCGGCTGGGCATGGTGGCTCAAGCCTGTAATCTCAGCACTTTGGGAGGCCGAGACGGTGGATCACGAGGTCAGGAGATCGAGACCATCCTGGCTAACACGGTGAAACTCCGCCTCTACTTAAAAAACACAAAAAAACTAGCCGGGCGTGGTGGCGGGTGCCTGTAGTCCCAGTTACTCGGGAGGCTGAGGCAGGAGAATGGCATAAACCCGGAGGCAGAGCTTGCAGTGAGCTGAGATCTGGCCACTGCACTCCAGCCTGGGCGACAGAGGGAGACTCTGTCTCAAAAAAATAAATAAAAATAAATAAATAAATAAATAAATAAAAGTATACAGAAATGTCAAGAGTTTTGTCATGGTCCCAGGGTTACAGAAAGATAATGACCTTCCTTTATGTGGCAATAAGAGGGGTTTATAACAGTTTTTAAAAACATTTCATAAGCAGTGAATATTTACTGATCATTCTTGTTTCTCCTGGAATTCAATGCTTAATCAATACACAGGATCTACCTTTGGTTTCTGTAAAGACAAAAATCACCCAAGCTTAGGTTTTTTAATTGTCTTAGTAACATTATCAAACTCTAATCATCACCTCAGACACACATTCGAGGTCCTACTTTTTTTTAAATAAACTCTAATGACTTCCACAGGTTGGTTCTCTGCACTTTGGATTTCCATGTCCAGATATGATCTGATCAAATATTAAGTTTGCTGGCTGAGTTCCCAGCACCATGACTTTGCAGATGCACCTTCCTCACCCTGTCTTTAGATGTGGGATTTTGACTTTTGTCTGTACAAGACACATCATTGTCATTCTCTCCCACCAAGGCCAGGGCTGTGGAGTCTTGGAGGAGAGCAGGCTTGTGAGAATCAGAAACAGCCACAGGTCCCCAGCTCATTCTTTCTCTTAAGAACCTCTTTTCCTGGTGCTAGTTACTATTAAAAAAAAAAAAAAGGCCCAAAAAAGTTATTTTTAAAAAGTCCCACATCTCCCATGCATACTCTTCAGAAGAAACCAAATACCAAGTATTTTCTCAAAAGCACACAATCAGAAGATTAGTAAATTGGTAAAGTTAGAAACTACAGCCCTTCCTAAACTATTAATATTCACACATCTGCCAAAAATTAAGTTCCCTCTCTTCTGCTTGCCTCTCAGATAATGTAACATCAGAAGAGGCTCTTTCTGAACCCTATACTTTTCCTTGGCAACAGTTTGGAGCTAGCCCTAAAGGCGCTGGAACCCTTAAATCTACTTCCTTAATTTCTGCTTCAGTTCGCAGAGGGAAAAAGTGATCTCGGGAAAATATGTCTTTCGGTTCCTTTTGTCTCCTCTGATTCCAACACTAACGGTGCAGCTTCTGTCTGCTTAGCTTCACTTGATTTATTTATAAACAAACAGTTAATATTCTAAAGCAGAAAATCCTACTGCAATAGGTGTGTCCTAATGTTTTGTAACTTAGTTTCATTCTACCTACAAGCTGGAAACCAAGCATCCCAACAAGCACTTTAAACACTTGCTTCATCATCATATTATCTTCTGCCATCTCACCCATTATACATTCACTAAGTACAAAGCAGCACACTCATAGCGGCAAGCTGTACAAGCCGATAAACTAACAGGTTTGTCTCACTGGAGCCCTGTCCTGTTTCTGTGCAAGATATGAGATAGGGCTGGTAGAAAAGGGAACTCCAAGGCTAACATGCAGCTGTAGGCTTCGGGCTGCAGGAGAAGGGATGTGGTTGATTTAGGAGGTTTAGCATGTGCCTGCCAGTCTAGAAGTGGAACCAAATGCATGCTCGCTGCTTGCAGAGTCTAATTAACAAGACCGAGGTCTAGTAGAAAGAAAGTGACTTTATTAACCAACACTAGTAAAGGGGAAGCTGCTGGATTCCTATTCAAAGGAACTGCCTTGAATCTAGCGGGGAAAGCAGGAGTTCAAAATGGGAATACTTGATAAGGAAGGCATGCAAGAATTGTGCTGATTCCAGTGCCTGTGTGTCTTGTTCTGGTGACTGTCTTAGGTCCCAGGCCACCTGGATCTCAGGCTGGCATCATCTTAACAATGGCCGGGTTGTTGACTAGTCACCTTGAAGTAATCTCTGGAATTCTGTAGCTGGGTCTCCAGACTTGGTCTTCTGTCTAAAAAATTAGCCCCTGGCACTTCTAAGAAGGCACACAATTATTATAGACACTAGCATGCAGTTAGATAAATGTGAAGGGCCTATATCTGGTGAGAAAGAGAGGGACATGGAGTCCATTTTAAGGTTAAGGGAAAAGGCTTCTGCAGTTTGCTTCAAGGTTATATGTTGGAACCCAAGAGAAAGGAAAAAAATGTTTAAGATGCATTTTGAAGTTAAGCTGCCCAGTTACAGTTCCCCACGGTCAAATTTTATTCTACTTCTGTGGAAAGTGGGTGACATAGTTGATCTGGCCACTTCCTGCTGAGAAGGGGTGTAGGTAATGGGTACTGAAATGGAATCTGTTGACCTGGAATTGGAAATATTCTCGAGCCCCTGGACTTATAGTAGGGGTTTGTTGGAGCATTATGGTGGAAGGACCTGAGCAAGTTTGAGCAAGTTCGTCCTACATTACTGTGTAAAGTATACAGCAGCAATAAAATCCATAGCAACGGAAAACAACAATGGGCAGAAGGCCAATCATACTGTATGTGAGAGTCTTCCATGTATTAGGAAGTTGACTAAACCAGGCTGTCACGTGGTCTTGAGAGACAGCATCTATAGTAGAAATATGGGTATTTAAGGCCTGCGTAGCTTGTGAGGATAATTTAGTATATACATAAAATACTCAACCTTAATTAATGCACAAGCGTTGCCTTGGGCTATAGTTAGGATATTTAAAGCCATATGATTTGAAGACATTGTACGATTAGACACAGCACTAGTTTGTTTGTGCATGTCTTGTAGGGCTGAAGATGTGTTTTTGGAGCTATCTGGAAAGTATGTAAAACATTTAGTCTTAATTACAGTGCATGTTCCTCGCTGTTGTTTGTACCCAGATTTCCTGTGGGGATATGACAAGAACCTGGCTGAACATACATATTCAGTGCCCATATGAAGATGGTCCTGACATGTGGGTACTGAACAAATAACGCATTTTTGACCCATGTTATTTTGAGGCAGAAACTTAATATTTAAATGTACTACATTTAGGCCTTATATGTCAAAAGGTCTTTTTAGGACATAAGGCACACAAATGTGTGGTTTATGTAAACTGGCCAGAACTGGCCATGGTTAGTGGTCTTTTATCAGGAAAAGGTTACTGCAATTAGTCTCTTGACTAATTAAAGCTGTAGTTATGGCTGGTGGAACAGGGGCTGGGAATCAATCAGCTTATCTCGAGGCTGATGCTTTTTTTGGCTGCTAAAGAAAAAGAAGAACATAGTTTCCTCTTTTAATGTGGGAGTGTGTGACTTAATCCTTGCCTGGTGTGGTCATAGGTCCTGTGATGATTTGATATTTTACAGCTAGAGAGCCTGTTTTTTTAGTCTTACAAGGCCAAAAGGGGGGTCCATTCAGTTTGTTGAGGGTCTTAGAATTTTATTTTTTAAGTTTATATTGGTTAAGGTATACCAGAGGCAGTATTAGCAGCCAAGCATTTATTTTGTTTCATATTGATGCCAGGGTGGTGAGCTACCTGTCCCAGTCCATTAAGTCCCTTGGTGGGAACTCTGTGGCCATGGGACTTAGAGTCAAAAGACTTACAGCCAATCAAATGTTTAGGCCAGATGGGAATGGAGGTGGGCAGGCACTCATTAACTTTTAAAACTTCTTTTAAGTAATAGAAGAGCCAAAACCCAAAAGCCAAAAAGCAAGTTTGCTAAGTTTACTTATTTACAAATTCTATGCATTGAGCTACTGTAATCTTGGCTTGTGGCAATTGACTATATGAAACACAAGGATTTTGTTCAACTATTTAGGCATCTGTGTGCCTGTCCTTGCTTTTCAGGGTCTAAATTAATTTTATCCCTCAAAAACCAGCCCTTATAATCTCATATACCCACCTCTTCTGCAATATTTCCTGGGCCTGGAGGGATTGAGTAGTTTTAGATTTTGGAGGTAAAACAAAACATAAAGAATTAGCCAAGTTTTAAATAAAAATGTCATAAGCCCTGACTAGTTCTGAGAATGACAGAAAAGACAGATTAAGGATAGCTAAACATTTAAATTATTTAGTATCAAGGTATAGAATAACATATTGTTTTAGAGAGAGGCAAAATTATTAAATCAATCTTAATGGTTTCGAATGTCGGCCTGTCCCTGTGTCTCATGAAAGCACCTAATTTTGATTGTCCCCTTTGTTTGGGTGCAAAGACAAGGCTTTAGTTAACTTGGGTTTGGTGTCAGATACTGGTAGGAGTCAGTGCCTTCTCTGGATGAGGTATGTCCACCCAGTAGTCAAAGCCCTGTGACTTAGCAGCACAAGGATTAGTTAATAACACCTGATAAAGGATTATGTTTAATAGCACCTGGAGGTGGTGATAATGGAGTCCATGAGCTGACTGAAAGCTGCAAAAAAATTTTATCTTTTTTTTTTTAATGGGCTGTCTTGCAAAAATTTTTTATAGCCTTATGGTGATTACTTTTATAGTTTTAATAAACCCAAGCAACAAGTCAGAGACTTAATTTTGGATTCGATTTTGAAGACATTTGTCAAAGATATTAAAACACTTAAAGCATTTTATCAAAACAGAACAACAGGTCATTGTAAAATAATAGTTATTCATTCAGCCAAAGTGATAATCAAAAGACTTTAGGGCAATACAGGAGGTTACACAGATGTAAGAACCTTAACCCTTCAGATCTCAGTTTTTCCAAGCAATTAAAAACCCAATAAAGACAACATAGGAATTATTTTGATAAAACATAATATGTTGTTTCTTAAACCAGTTACCAGAAAAGCAAAGAAAAGCCTTCAGTGTGAGTGCTTCTCTTTATGGGAGGCCCATTTAGGTAAACTAGAAGTTAAACCCAATGAACAAAAAGTACTTGAATTTAATCAATCACAGGAAGAGTGTGTTCAAGGTTATGAGTATATCAGGGGAATACATAATTATTTTTTTTTTTTTTTTGAGACAGAGTCTCACTCAGTCAGCAGTCTGGAGTGCAGTGGTGTGATCTCAGGGGACTACGTAATTCTAAATAACTGTATGAGAAGGGTCCTGATTACAATGAAAAATTTAGACATATCAAGAAAAGCCAAGACAACAAAAATTAGAACTGGAGGGAAAATGTTGTTGAAAAAGCTGAAGGAGAGAGTTATCATCTCAGGCCTCCCCAAGGAGAGAAGAAGCTGAGAGCAGTGAGACACAGCAAAATTGAACTTCTGAGATATGATTCTGAGACATTTTCAAAAGAAATATAAAAATTATTTTCTAGAAATGTAAAATCTAAATATAAAATATATTTTATATTTTAGGAAATTATTTTCTAAAATATAAATATATTTTATAGAAATATAAAATTAAAAAAAATTCTTGGCTGGGCACAATGGCTCATGCCTGTAATCCCAACAATCCCAATCTAAACAGGGTAGGATTGCTTGAGCCCAACAGTTTGAGACCAGCCTGGGCAACACAGTGAGATCTTGTCTCTACAAAAAAAAAAAATTAGTCAAAAAAAATTAGTCTGGCATGGTGGTGCACACCTGTAGTCCCAGCTGCTCAGTAGGCTGGAGTGGGAGGATTGCTTGAGCCCAGAAGGTCAAAGTGGCATGAACTATGATCATGTCACTGCATTACAGCCTAGGCAGCAGAGCAAGACCCTGTCTCAAAAAAAAAAAAAAGAAAAAAATTCTTGTAATTCATTAAAAGCAAATCAATACCTTAAGAAAACCTTGTTTTAAAATAGGGAACCAATCTTAGAAAGATTATTTTAAATAATTCCCTTTTAATTATAGCTAATTTAATCACACACAAAATCCTTTTATAAATTTCCTTTCATGAACCTTATAACTTATATAGACCATCTACAACATGCTTGGACTTTCTCACTTGTCTTACGTTTCTCTTGTTCCTAAATAATGTCATTTCACTTTTTCTAACATATAAGATTCTTTTTTATACAAAATTATTTTCTTTTGTTTATAACCTTTTTATTAAAAAATATACCTTTATATTCATAACTTTTTTCACATCTCCCTCCCCCACTTATATTGCTTTCTTTTTCCTTTTTAAATAAATAATTTTAAAATAACTTCTAAATTACATAAAATTATTTTTATAATACAATTTATAGAATTATTAATTATAATTTTTATTTCTAGTAATCTTAAATTTTAGTGAAAATTTAGGAAGCAAGAAATTCTGAACTGTTGTCAGATGTTAATATTTTACAGATTAAGTCATTTCACAGTTTTAGAACCATGTTTTTTCATATCATAATTTTTTAAATTGGAAATGACCCAGATATCAAATGAGCATTTATTATTTAATTTAAATTTTAAGATTTTTAAGTTACACAAAAAGTCCACTTACATGCTTTTATCTCATTTACCTGTACTTAATTTTTTTAGTTTTTTATCAGTTTAGATTGCTTTTGAACACCCAGGTATTGTACAAAGTTAGTCATTATTTAAAGTTATTTCCCTGTTAAGCATAAAGGCGCCGGGCGCGGTGGCTCAAGCCTGTAATCCTAGCACTTTGAGAGGCCGAGACGGGCGGATCACGAGGTCAGGAGATCGAGACCATCCTGGCTAATACGGTGAAACCCCGTCTCTACTAAAAAAAAAAAAATGCAAAAAACTAGCCGGGCGACGAGGCGGGCGCCTGTAGTCCCAGCTACTCGGGAGGCTGAGACAGGAGAATGGCGTGAACCCGGGAGGCGGAGCTTGCAGTGAGCTGAGAGCTGGCCACTGCACTCCAGCCTGGGCGGCAGAGCCAGACTCCATCTCAAAAAAAAAAAAAAAAAGCATAAAGGCAAATATAAAATTTATTTACTCAGACACAGATGTATGCTGGTGATTCTGGAGATATTTTTATTTTACTAACAATTTTTGAAGCCAATTTTATTTATCAAAGATTCATGCTGTGAACCCCAAAAATTTGAGACAGGTCTCAGTTAATTTAAAAAGTCTATTTTGCAAAGGTTGAGGACACATGCCAGTGACACAGCCTCAGGAAGTCCTGATGACATGTGCCCAGGGTACTCAGGGCACAACTTAGTTTTATACATTTTAGGGATACATGATACATCAATCAATATATGTAAGAAGTGCATTGGCTCAGTCTGGAAAGGTGAGACAACTTGAAGCAAAGGCAGGAAGACTCAAAGCAGGGAGGGGGCTTCCAGGTCACAGGTAGGTGAGAGACAAATGGTTGCATTCTTTTGCGTTTCTGATTAGCCTCTCCAAAGGAGGCAATCAGATATGCTTCTATCTCAGTGAGCAGAGGGATGACTTGGAGTAGAATGGGAGGCAGATTTACCCTGAGCAGTTCCAGCTTGAAGAAGCTGAAGATATTTTCCTTTCACAATGTGAACTTGAAAAGTATTTGGACTTAATTTATGAGTAGTCATTATATGACAATTTGGTAGCATGCTAGACATAAAACAACATATTACATGTACATCACATAAACATATCTAAACCTATAAACGTACATACACAAAGATCCAATAGCTGTTACCTTGGAACTCTAGCCATGAGGCAGCATCACAAACTCACCAACCTATAAAACCTGGCTTCAAGTTATTTTTCAGATAAAACTGGAACCTGTCCACATGGCTAAACTTTGTTTGCCCTGATAGGTAATTCAAGGAAAGGTGTGAGCCAAAATTTTGGATAAAGCAGTCTTTATGGCAGTTTGGTTTTAAAAACCTCTTTTACCCTTTCCCCCCCAATTTCTTTTTTTTTCTTTTTTTTTTTTGAGACGGAGTCTCGCTCTGTCGCCCAGGCTGGAGTGCAGTGGCCGGATCTCAGCTCACTGCAAGCTCCGCCTCCTGGGTTTACGCCATTCTCCTGCCTCAGCCTCCCGAGTAGCTGGGACTACAGGCGCCCGCCACCTCGCCTGGCTAGTTTTTTGTATTTTTTTAGTAGAGACGGGGTTTCACTGTGTTAGCCAGGATGGTCTCAATCTCCTGACCTCGTGATCCGCCCGTCTCGGCCTCCCAAAGTGCTGGGATTACAGGCTTGAGCCACCGCGCCCGGCCTCCCCCCCAATTTCAAACAAGTTTCCAATGTTTACATTCTAGTTAGACCATAAATAATGAGTCTTAGCACCAGCAGCTTAGTAACAGCAGATTTAAAGCAGGCAGAAGAGAGAGGAAGATAGAGAGCTTTAGAAGACTCTACTTAACTCTATAATGTAGGTTAGCCATTTGCACTCTGAGCTTTTCTTGTTATAATTTGCCCACTAGCTTAAAATGTGCACACAAATAGGCCTTCCTTGGGATGACAGAATCAGGAGCCGGGATGCTGGACACTGTTTTCCTCCTTCAAGGCTGAGTCTCTGGCTCGAACAGGAAAAGAGAAAAATAAAGAAAAAGAATGGAGAGGAGAAAGGTCAAGTTTTATAGGAGAGAAGAGGAAAGAGAAAAGAAAGAGAAGAGGCTCGTGAACCTTCCAGCCACTGCGTAATGTGGAGTCAGTATCCCCCACCATCCTCATTTAGCTCCCATCAGGGAGAGCCTCAGCATCCAAGACTTACACACCATGTGGCATGAATCCCTCCCACTTCCACAAGTCACCTGTCAAGGTGAACTGTTTCCAGCAGAAGGGAGCTATGGATGCCTTTGGCTGAGGGGAGGAAGGCTGTAGGTGGCTTCCCAGATAACCAGGAGGATGAAGTCAGAAGAAGGAGAGAGAGAGAGAGAAATCAGGGCCCACACACTAAAGTCACACATTCACGTTCACACATACAAACAAATGGCGAGTTTTCAAAAAAATACCCTGTTAAGGGGCTGAGTAGGGTCCTAAATTCCTTACCTCCCAAGTTTGCTGAGTCCTAGCCTAGCAAAGCCCCAGGATACCACAAATACAAATGCATAAAATGCTTGCGCCCCTAGTGGCCAAGTCTAAATAGCATAGAGACCCAGGGGCACCACAAAGGAGGCAGAGGGTGGTTGATGCATTCCAACTAACTCACCTAGTTCCAAAGTTTTAAAGTTCCCAAATCCCCAAATTCCAAAATTTGTCGACTTCTCTAAAGGTCACTTTCTTTGCACCAGCGAATAATTGAAGGCAGCAGGCACTGCAGCAGGAAGAGAGAGGATCCCTGAGACAAAAGTATCTCAGCAGCTGCAGGGAAAGTCCTCACGTTCCAGCCAGGGGTCAGCTAGCAACAAGCAGCTCCAACTCACAAACGCCCTGTGCCCTGCCGATAGACACCTCACCAGTGGGCTCAGGCCCCCAGGGCACACAGTGGTGCCTGTACAGGCCACCAAAACTGTACCTGAACACAGGCCCAAACTGAATTTGTTGGCTTCCAGTATGGGCCACCAAAATTGTGACCAAACACAAGTTCGCTGCTTGCGGAGTCCAATTAACAAGAATGAGGAATGGAAGAAAGAAAGTGATTTTTACTAACCAAAACTACTAAAGGAGAAGCGGCTGGATTCCTATCAAAGGAACCGTTTCACTAGTTGCGGAGAAAGCAGGAGTTTAAAAAGGGAAAACTTGTTACGGAAGGCATGCAAGAATTGTGCTGATTCCAGTACCTGTGTGTCTTGTTCTGGCAGCTGTCTTGGGTCCCAGGCCACCTGGATCTCAGGCTGGCATCACCCTTACAATGGCCAAGTTGTTGACTAGTTGCCTTGAAGTAATCTCCGGAATTCTGTAGCTGGGTCCTCAGACTTGGTCTGTCTAAAAATTAGCCCCATAAGAATTATGTGCCTTTCTACTCTATTTATAGTAGAAAGCCCTGATGGGAGCTAAACGAGGGTGGTGGGGGATACTGACTCCTCACTATGCAGGTTCACGAGCCTCTTCTCTTTCTTTTCTTTTTCCTAGCATGCAGTTAGATAAATGTGAAGAGACTATATTCTGTGAGAAAGAGAGGGACGTGGAGTCCATTTTAAGGCTGAGGCAAAAGGCTTCTGCAGTTTGCTTCAAGGTTATATGTTGAAACCCAAGAGAAAGGAAAAAAAATGTTTACAATGCATTTTGAAATTAAGTTGCCTAGTTACAGAATCATAGACTCGAGGTTGGTGGGCCCCAGAGGCACTGACGTTCTTCTAGATCTTCAATATTCCACACAGTCTGGGTAATGTTTAAACACCTCTAGGGATCAGGAATTCATGTCCCAACTAATATTTAGGAGAAAATCTTGTGTTTAGCAAGTCTTTCTTATGTGCAGCTAAAATGCCATCTTCCTTTATCCTCCACTTGTAGATCTCAATTCCGCACGCAGTGACAGCACAGAACAGGTCTTTTCCTATTCTTCATGAAAGTCCTCCAAATATTTGATATAGGTCTTATATTCCTTTGTTACACCCAGTTGTTTTTGATGAATACCCCCAGTTAATGGATACAGTTCAAATTCACCAATTAAATTCATTTTAAAATTTAATTTATTAAAAATAGATTTATTAGTTTACTAATAGTGATACATCAATTAAATCACATAACTTCAATTAATACAGTTCCAAATGAATGTGTCTTTAATACCCTTAGCTTTAAGAGACAGACAGAAGCCTGGGCGCGGTGGCTCACACCTGTAATCCAAGCACTTTGGGTGCCCGAGGCGGGTGGATCACCAGGTCAGGAGTTCAAGACCGGCCTAGCCAAGATGGTGAAACTCCGTCTCTACGAAAAATACAAAAATTAGCCGGGTGAGGTGGCAGGTGCCTGTAATCCCAGCTACTCAGGAGGCTGAAGTAGGAGAATCGCTTGAACCAGGTGGGCAGAGGTTGCAGTGAACTGAGATCACACCATTGCACTCCAGCCTGGGTGACAGAGCTAGACTCTGTCTCAAAAAAAAAAAGAGAAAGACAGAAGGCTCCAGCTGAATCTTTTAGGCTGTCAGTACCTTGGTAGAGTCATTTTGAGACCCAGGTCCAGTCTACAGTTTTTTAAATTTAAAAAATTATTTCTAATTCATTAAAAAACTGATAAATAAAGTAGAATCTTACTTACATAACTATTCAGAGAGATACATCCATCAAGCCGACTGAAACGTATGTGCACCTGCTGGTCATATATGATCTTTTCAGTAGCCAGAAAGCCTTTGAAAATGATTTGCATATCAGAAGAGTGATTACAATAAATTACTTAAGCCTGAGGCACTTACCATCTTGATTGATCGTAAGGACAGAGCACACTGCCATATGCCTGCAGCCCAGTGGGTGGATCTTCTTTTGATAGCTGTGGAGGGAGATCTCATGAATTCTGGATGAATGATTCTTCCCTTTCAATATTCCTTATCTGGCATACAAGTCTTCCATCATCTCTGTATTTGGCAGTATGTGTAGTAGCTATGAGGCTTGGCTCTAAAGTAAGTATTTATCAAATGAAGGACTGAATACACAAACCACATGTCATCGGGATAGGATAAAGTTAGTTGAAATTTAATGACAGGAACATATTTTGCTGGAGGATAGTTTAAAAGCATTGCCTTTCCAGATAAAATTTGTAAAAGGTGCCACCTCAGGGTCCTTCCTATGATTTAGAAAACATTCCAGTTAGTAATGTTTGCAACATCTTTTGGGGGAGTAAGTTGATTCAGAGATGAGATACAGGATACCCATTTTTACTACTTTCTGTTGAAGAGGGTGGAATTTCTGTCTTCTCCATCCAACTCTGTACACCTACCCTGAAAGACTCTATAGCTCCTATGCTCAGTCTACAGTAGAGAGGGGCTTCAGAGAGGGCAGGATGGATGATCTCAGCCTTCCGAATAAAGGAGGATGTGAGCTCAACTGCTGCGGTTAGAGAAGCTGACATGCGGTAAGGGATTTCAGGGAGTGGGGAAGGCTTAGAATGCCACCACAAGGAATCCCCTAGGGAGTTAATGAAGAATGAAACTTGAGCATTGAAGTCACTGCTGAGGTTACATATCACGCATTTAAAATTAAGTCACTGTGCAGACTTTTGTAATTTTCTGCCAAGCACCTGGCTGCCCAGAGAAAGAGAGATAAGAAGGTTGATTTTATCTAGTGCTGGGAATTGCCTAAGTACAAAGAATTCCAGGAGGCCTAGTGACATTAACTGATCTTTAAATAGAAAATCCTTAAGGGTAGTTTAGCAGGAAATGTTTCAAAGCAGGGGGAAGGCTACCCATGTAGACAGACAGGAGATGATTATAGACAATGAACCTGAGAGTACCCTGTCATCTCCCCAGTGGCTGAGGTCTCACCATTTCTCTGGTTTAACACTTGCATGGGGCTTAAGATCTTCTTGGCCCCAGCTGACTGACCTCCCTGTATTACTCGCTATTGTTTGTTTAATTCCACTATTGTCTTACCCCTTCAAACTTGAGTCTTTCATTATAAATATTAATTATCTGACTTGGTGCCCAAGTTGGGCGATAGTCTAGTTGGGGCTCTACTGCCACCTAGTGGTCTTTGGTCGCTTCGCATGTCTATGGTGTCAAGGCTAGGAAGGGGGCGAGTGAAACCAAGACACGGCTTGGATAGAAGCATTCAAGGGGTCTGGAGTTCACGACGAGGGCAAAGAGAAAAAATTACTAGGTACCAACAAGACAGAAGAATAATAGTTTGTAGCCTAAAAGAATTTCAGAGTTTGAGATCTTGATGATGGAGGAGTACTAGGGAAGATAATACCAAAGAAGTGGCTATGGTTGTGTGTAGCTGAAAAAGACTGAAGAAGGACTTTAAAGCTGAAGGTCAAGGAGTTCAGGGCCAGTTTGTTGCAAGGGCCATTTACATTCTCCACTTAGAGATGAGTGTCCCTGTGTTAGGGTCCATGTTTTGGTAATACATATTTTTTATCTTCCACACTTCCCAGTACAGTGTCAGCAAAATGTTGGTTGAATTGACTTGAGTGTTGAAGAAAAAAATCACTCACAATGACTGTAGGGGATGGAGTGGAGATTATAACTTTGAACTTGCTAATCTATACTTTTAGATGAGATGGCTTCAAATAGCTGGCTTTCTCAAGCCAGGCAGCTATTTTCACTCCTTCAGTGACTACCCCAACATGTCTCCACTGGATGAATCTCCCCATTCCTGGTATTTTACAGTTTGTTGTGATTCCTTCTTAGGCAAGAGAACATCCTGGCTGTTGCTGTGTGCTCATTGTCTGAAA
The DNA here is from genome assembly GCF_009764315.1 of Trachypithecus francoisi. Lineage (NCBI taxonomy): Eukaryota > Metazoa > Chordata > Mammalia > Primates > Cercopithecidae > Trachypithecus > Trachypithecus francoisi. The sequence goes on along the minus strand of NW_022681469.1, from coordinate 24,334,820 downwards.
TGAGCACACCACATGTAGCAATGCCCTTCTTACCTTTCCTGCCATTGAGTCTCCATGTGAACTTTCTGTAAGCAAGATGTTCATCCAGGAGTTCTCCAAAGCCTACCTTCTCTTCACTCCTTTCTGAGTTTGTAAAAAATTCTGGGAGTTAGTTACTCTACTTTCCCATACTACTCCAGGAAATTTGAAATCCCTGCATGTCTACTTCCTGGGTAAGTTGGCTCTTGATCACACTGTTTTCAGTCAGCTGGGTCTTTGGCCAACCCAGAGGTATTCCTTTGTTAATTCCCACAAGCTAGAGGATTTCTAGAGATTTTTTTCATTACTTATTCAGTGGACTCTTTTTTTCTTCTCATCCCAAATCATCTGCTTGCCTCACTCCTGCCCCACTCTGATTTAACTCCCATGTGACTCATTAGCTCTAAGCCAGTTTGCAGTGACTCCCAGGCTCTCAGCTGCTTGAAGGATTGGCTGCCATACTGGACACTTTGATGACTATTCTGGTTGTCTCTTGATTCTTAGGACATCTTTGTAGGCCAACCTATCTATAAGATGACTTCCTTCTTTGTCAGCTATAATAATGGATATTGATTTTTTCCTAATTTTTCATTATAGGAATTGTAAACATATAGAAAGCTAGAGGGAATAGTGTATTGAATGTAGTGTACATACTCAGCTTTAGTATAATTTATGGACAATATTATTTCATCTGTACTTTTTTACATCCCTGATTATTTCGAAACAAATCCTAAACATCATATCCTTTTATCTGTTGATGACAATGCATAGCTTTAAAAAATAAGAACACTTGCCATGTCACAAGTAAAAATTAGCAAAATTTAGCAAACAAATTTCCAAAGTCATTCAGACTAGAATAATAGCGGCTGAGAGTAGCTCTTCTTGTTTAGAAAAATTTTAATTTCAGCCTGAGCTAAGACCAAAAAAAATCACAATTAAGCTTTACCACTGCTAAGCCATTAAACTCTTGTTGATAGAGCAATTCAGGATATTCAGCTTCTATTTTTGATAAAAAATCATAGAATTGCAGATGTTTACACCACAAAAGTGAATAAGGTCCATTTTGGACATGGCCTGTTCAATAATATATGATAGAACCAAACATGTTATACAAAGTACCTACTGATGAATAATACAATGAATGATTACAGGTTTTAACATCTTACTTTTTCACAAGCTTTTAAATGAGTCAAGTAAGCCTTTGTCTGCTTCACAAAAATTTTTACCACCATGTAGCATATCTTAGCAGATTCCACTTCAGGTTGTACTGAATTAGAAATTTTACCAACTTCTTTGAAAATATTATTCTCACTTGTAGTTGTTCCATACAGAGTATTCATAGAACCTAATTCTTCAGTTACTTCAAACTTAGCATTGATACCTCAAGTAAAAAACAACAGCTGAGCAGTATCAGTAGCATCTGTCTATTTAACAAGAGATAAGGAAAGATAGTCAGAACAATTAACCTTGTTTTTAACTAACTATTGATGTTGCTCCCAATGTCCTCAACTCTTCAATCAACTTTTCTTACCAAAAAGCTCACAGTCTTGAACAAATTTATTTTCTGTGGACCCATTTCTTCAGCTAATAAAAACACAATTTAATTAGCTTACTATTGATACATGGGTTTCCTTGCTTGCTGACAAATGAACCACTTGGAAACTAAGTTTGGTTGCAGCCTTATTTACATTTGTAATTCTTGTGAAGAAATTCCACTATAATAAGATATTCTATTTCAATTTCCTAATTTTTCTGCCTGTTGCTTTCCTGTGAGTTGGACATGTTGTGATGAGTGCTTAGTCTGGCAATGTTGACATATATTGTGCTGTTTTAGCATAGATTTAGTGTCAGTGCATAATACACACATGCTTTCTGATCTAATTCAATTAAAAAAAAAAAGCCAGATGCACAATAACTTAAAAGTATAACATTTGAAGTGGACTTTTCTTGTTTTGACATGAAAGATATGCACTGATAAAATAAAATAAAAGTAAAACAAATATGCTTGGCACTTGAAACATTGTCAAGTTGACTCACTGAGCAGCAGAAGGAAGTGATGAGGATTCCACAAATGGTCTCTGTTGAAACTCTTCAACTTTGCTGTTGAATCTCAAATGCAGCCACAGACAATATTGAAATGAATAAGTATGGCTATGCTATATTAAAACTTCATTTATAATATTAAGCTTTAATTTAAAATAATTTTCACATCATAAAATATTATTGTTCTTTTGATTTTTTTCAATTAAAAAATGTAAAAACTGGCTGGGCATGATGGCTCATGCCTATAATCCCAGAACTTTGTGAGGTTGAAGTGGGCAGAGCACTTGAGGTCAGGAGTTCGAGACCAGCCTGGCCAACATGATGAAATTCCATGACTACTAAAAACACAAAAATTAGGCCAGGCCCAGTGACTCGTGCCTGTAATCTCAGCACTTTGGGAGGCGGAGGTGGGCTGATCACAAGGTCAGGAGGTGGAGACCATCCTGGCTAACATGGTGAAACCCCATCTCTAGTACTAGCCAGGTGTGGTGACATCACACCTGTAGTCCCAGCTACTCGGGAGGCTAAGGCAGGAGAATCTCTTGAACCCAGGAGGTGGAGGTTGTCGTGAGCTGAGATCGAGCCACTGCACTCCAGCCTGGGCAACAGAGTAAGATTCAGTCTCAAAAAAAAAAAAGAAAAGAAAAGAAAAGAAAAAATTAGCTGGGCATGGTGGTGCACACCTGGAATCCCACCTACTCAGGATTCTACTGCTAAGGCAAGAGAATTGCTTGAACTCAGGAGGTGGAGGTTGCAGTGAATGAAGATGGCACCACTGCACTCCAGCCTGGGTGACAGAGTGAGACTCCTTTTCAAAAAAAAAAGTAAAAACCATTCTTAACTTGCAGACCATACCGAAGGCTGGATGTGATCTATGGGCCATAGTTTGGCAATCCCTGGTCTAGACCATTGCACCTCTAAAAATTTCACAGATGTGTCATGCCCTTGAATCTTTGTAGGGTTTATCTTCTACCACCTGAGGTGCAGATGCCTTACTTAGGCATTCAGAACCCTAGTCACTTTCTGCCACCAGGTCCACTTGGCATGGTCTCATCAAAATAGTGGAACAATGACCAGAATGTCCAGGTGATCAAGGTCCATCATCTGTCTAGTTTAAGCAAGGACCAAACTGGTAAACTGAATGGGTTTTCATGGGGAGCATCACTCCTGCATCCTTTAAGTGTTTGAGGGAGACACAAATCACTGCAGGATGCAGCGAGTAGCCACTTGAGGAAAGACTGTGAATAACTACTTTAACTACTTGCTACAGCATTGCAGGAACTTCCTCAAGGGGACATGGCCCTTTAATCAGTGTATTCTAAGTCTTAAAATGGCCTTAGTTCTTAAAACGGGACAAGAGATCATGATTTCCTATCATGTGCTGACCAACCCAAGGTCTTTTTCAGATTATTAATCAAACAACACCTTAATGTATGTTGCTGCTAGGATACCATAGTTTATTAGTCTTAGGCTCCCTGGTTGTCACTGCGGCCTTGTTACCTGTTAGGGTAATTGAGTAATTGAGTATACCTGTCTCCCTACGAGGTTGTTGTGGAAATTAACACGGCAGCTAATTTCATCAGTCCTACCTTTGAACAGTTTTATGCTATTATCTGGCTATTCCAGATCCTATCATTTATATTGACACCAGGGAGCCCAGTTTCTGAGAGTGTCTCCTACTATCAACCTTGACCTACAGAGGACACACAACATTGAGTTTCTCAAGGTGCTAGTGCCTCCTTTATGAATGCTTTATTCCTTTTTGCTTTAGTAAAGAGAGCATCCTCTGGGTCCTCCTGGGAAACATAATCATCTAGTGGTTCTTTGATGTCTCACAATATATCAGTTCTAACATGCCTACCTCTCTGAACTTTTAGATCCCTTCCTCTGCCAAGGAATTTCCAGCATCTCTGCCTCATTTACTGCAGGCATCATTGTTTCCAAGCTGCAAGGAGCTATTCTAGCAGTTTATTAGCAGTGGCTCCAGCTGTCCATGCCAGGACAAGCTGGGGAAGGAGAAAGGAAAGAGCAAGGAGAATGAAATAATAGACCACACACCTTCTTCCCTCTGTTAAATCCATCAACCAAAAATCAGTTCTGAACTGCAGGAGTGGAAACATGTTGAAATGTATTACGGTTTGAAGTTTTTAGCCAGATAGTAAGTACCTCTTAGTACCTGAAAAGTCAGACTGTTTTAACACACAATAGTGAATGGAAAGTGATTGCCTATGATATCTCCAAGGAACAGGGAAGAGAGGAGAGCCAGTGGTATTTTGGGGTTGGGGGACAAGATGTTGCTCTGGAGTTAAGTGGTGTGATCTCAACTCACTACAGCCTCGACCTTTCTGGCTCAACCAATCTTCCTACCTCAGCCTCCTGAGTAGCTGGGACTACGGGTGCACGCTACCATGCCTGGCTAATGTTTTCATTTTTGTGGACATGATGTCTCACTATGTTGCCCAGGCTGGTCTTGTGTTTCTGAGCTCAAATGATCCTCCCATCTTGGCCTTCCATAGTGCTGGAATTACAGGCATGAGCCACCTGCCTGGCCCCAGTGGTACTTTTGAAGGCAGTGGTGGAAGAAAAATCACTGTTTCCTCATTGTTCACTACCAATTACAGATAGTTCAAATAACCAGCTGCACAGGTGTTGCAGTGCAAAATGGAGTTGCTGCCTCTTCATTCTTTGATTTTTTTTTTTTTTGCATTTAGGAAATGGGTTAAAATAAGCTATTGTGGAATGTGAAATTACTAGACATTCTGTCCTTTATAAACACAGGGAAGAAAATACATGAATTCTGCATACCAAAATATATGAACTGGTTTTGGAGACTGGGAAGCAGTAAAAAAGTGTCTTACAGGAGCTTTAGCCATGCACTGTGGTGCTCAAGGAAGGAAATAAATGTCTCATCCATGGCTATGGGGGGCTGCTGGTCAAAGAGAACTTCATGAAAGAGGTTATACTTAAACAGAAGTTGACATGCTGAGTGTGGTTTTGAAAGATATAAAGAAAAAATGATTTCTGAGTATAGCAAGCAACAGGAAAGGGCATGGCAGTATATTAAAAATGAGTAATCCAATTTAGATGAAACAAAGAACCTATGAAGAGATATAATGGAAAACAAAGCCTGAAAAACATACTTGGCCAATATCTGAAGTCTTGGACACAAGGTGGCAGTATTTATACGTTATAGGTGAGTGCATGCTCTGGTTTGCACACATAGTTCACATGTTGGATGTGATCACCTTAACACCCAAGGTGATGGTATTCAGAGGTGGGGTCTTTGGGAGATAGCGAGGGCTCCATCCTCATGAACAAAATTAATGCCTTTATAAAAGGGCTTGAACGAAGCTGTTAGCTTCTTCTACCTTTTCTGCCATGCGAGGATGCTGCAAGAAAGCACCCTCACCAATTACTGAAGCTGCTAGCACCATGATCTCAGACTTCTCAGCCTCTAGCACTGTAAGAAATACATTTCTATTGCTTATAAATTCTCCCATCTAAGACATTTTGTTATAGCAGCAGGAATAGACTAAGGCAGTGTATTAGTCCATTTTCAAGCTGCTGACAAAGACATACCCAAGGTTGGGTAATTTATAAAGAAAACGAGGTTTGATAGACTTACAGTTCCACGTGACTGAGAGAGGCCTCACAATCATGGCAGAAGGCAAAAAGCACATTTTACAAGGTGGTGGACAGGAGAAAAATGAGAACCATGCAAAAGGGGTTTCCTCTTATAAAACCATCAGATCTCGTGAGACTTATTCATTACCACGAGAACAGTATGGGGGAAACTGTCCCCATTATTCAATTATCTCCCACTGGGCCCCTTCCACAATGTGGGAATTATGGGAGCTACAATTCAAGATGAGATTTGGGTGGGGACACAGCCAAACCATATCAGGCAGCATAAGAAAGATTGATTGAAATTCTAATATTTCTCTTAATGTTTGAAAAATAATTTATTTAAATTCTTATTTATAAACTGGACCTCAAGATAGAGGAATCGGGAGTAAGACTCCACAAAAGGACAGTGGGAAGGGAGTTGGGAAGCAGAGCAGTGACTGGGGTAGCTATCAGTACATTCTGATGGGAGGGACTTAGTGGAAAGGAACAGCCCAAAATTCTTGCTGCATCTGCAAGTCAGCAATAGCTGAGGTGGGAACAGGCAGGCACCTGTTACTCAGACACCACTTCTGAATTTGGCATCCTCCAATAAGTCTTTCTTTCGATGAAGTCCACCCATTATCCCATCCCAGTCTGATCTTGGTCTGAGTGACCAAGTAAGTAAGTGAATGGTACACCTCTGTGTCAGACCCTGTGTGCCAAGGGTTCTTTACCTCTGGAGTTGATCACTTAACCTTCAAGTTGAATGCTGGAGTCCAGTATCAAAACACCGCATTTACTTTGACAAGCATATGCTTCCCCATTCCTTAATCATTAGAAGAAAGAGAGTTATTAGAAAGTTGCTAAGGTGTTAGAAATCCATCAACTGTCTCAGAAAGTTGGTGGAAGGATGCAATAGAACAACACATGTAAAATGACTACCACTTCCTGGCCCAGAGTAGATATGCAATATCAAGTTCCCTTTCTGTTGTTTTCCGACACAAGAGAGTGGCACAGAGTAAGTAATATCTGTCCTATAAACTCCCTCTGTGACTATCCCTCCCTGCCCCGCTAAAAGAAGACATAGTATATCCTCCCATTAATTTCTTTCCCCATTCCTACAGACATTATTCCTATGAGATGGTGTCATCCTTATCCATTCTTGTTTCCTTCCTCTGGACACCTGTGGTTTGTTTCTGTCCATTTATGATGCAATACCTCAAACAACATTCAATTCCTCAGATATGAGCTGATTAATGAAGGACAAACAAAAGAGCTTCTTCATCTTGGCTTCAATTGGCTTAGATGCAACAATTCTGTTTTTCCAGACTAAGGATTTCTTTAGGGTTTTGTTTTTCTTTGGTTTGGTTTGGAATAGCAGCCACAAGTTGCTGTTGACTCATTTAGCTTCTAGCCAAAGGAAACCCCTGAGCCTCTTTTTCCTCCGTGTGATGCTTCCTCCGTGTGATGCTCTCTTCCCCACCCAGATCTTGGACAGCTGTTTGCTTTTCTAGATCTGAGTAAAGGAGCTCTCATACCCAGTAAATTCCATCTTGTTGGATTCATTTTCTTCATTGCAACCTTTAAACACATTAACTATCCTGTTCCATCACCACTCCACGTATCTTCTTCAAATTAGATTGATTTTCCGATGATGTCCTTTATTGAAGACATTGCTAAAAAGCCTAAGTAGGACAGGAGACAACACTGAGCACTGTGACCTGCCACAAAAAGCCTCTTAACAGGTTGAAAGAGAATTAATTAAACAGCATTCTTTGGTTACGGTCATTCAACTGGATGTGAATTCACCTAATTGATCTAGAATCCAGTTCATATTATTACACATTTTCTTTTTTTCTTTTTTCTTTTATTTTCAGATGGAGTCTCACAGTCACCCAGGCTAGAGTGCAGTAGCGCGATCTCGGCTCACTGCAACCTCTGCCTCCCAAGTTCAAGCAATTCTCCTGCCTCAACCTCCCGAGTAGCTGGGATTACAGGTTCCTGCCACCACGCCTAGCTAATTTTCTGTATTTTTAGTAGAGACAGGGTTTCACTGTGTTAGCCAGGATGATCTCGATCTCCTGACCTCGTGATCCACCCGCCTCGGCCTCCCAAAGTGCTGGGATTACAGGCATGAGCCATGGCGCCCAGCCTGTTACACATTTTCTAAAACAAATCATGAGAGATCTTGCCAAATGCTTTGTTCAAATCACATCTACAATTTATGCAGCACTCACTTCGTCTTCCAGTCTAGAAAGTCTGTCAAAAATGAAAATAATTCTACTATAGAATGGTTTACTCTTTGTGAATACTGTTTATTAAAGTTGGAAATGTATTGCCCCTCTCCATTGCCCTCACCCATTAAAAAACTCATTTTCTATAATGTACCCCCGCCCCCTTTTTTTTTTTTTTTTTTTTTTTTTTTAGACAGAGTCTCTCTGTCATCCAGACTGGAGTGCAATGGTGTGATCTCAGTCCACTGCAACCTCCACCTCCCAGGTTCAAGCAATTCTCTTGCCTCAGCCTCCGGAGTAACTGGGACTACAGGTGTGCAACACCACACCCGGCTAAGTTTTGTATTTTTAGTAGAGATGGGGTTTCGCCATGTTGACCAGGCTGGTCTCAAACTCCTGACCTCAAGATTGCCCTCCTTGGCCTCCCAAAGTGCTGGGATTACAGACGTGAGCCACCACACCTGGCCTCAAATGTACCCCTTTTTTAATAGAGACAGGATAGCACTGTGATCCAGAGTGTGGCTTGAATCCTGGCTCCTCCACCTTCTGGCCGTGTTGACATGGGCACTTTGCCTCAGCGATCTGTCCCTCAGGTTCTTAATCAGTAAAGTGGGGACAATGATAGAACCCACATCATAGGATTAGTATAAGGATTGAATCACTTCACATTTGAAAGCATTTAGAAGTATTTCTGGTACTTTAGAAAGCAAAATATGATTTTGGAATTTGGAAGATGTTTGAGCTAGAGATATAAACATGGGAGTCTTTGGCATATTAATAGTATTTGTTTTAGCTTGGGTTCCCCTAGAAGCAGACCCCAACAAGGATGTGAGTGTAAATACTTTGTTTGGGAGGAGATTCCAATAAATACTGATGGAGAAATGGGGAATTGAGACAGGAAAAGGAAGGATGTCAATAAACGGCGCATTATGAAGTAAACTCTTGCAGGTAACAGAAGTTTAGTCCCACTGTGGGACTCTGGGAGAGAGTGTACAAGAGGCCTTAAAGTTATCCTAACTAAGGGACCAGAAAGCTAGGATAATTATCCATCAAATCTCATCCATCTTTGGTCAACGCCTGCTTTGGGAGCTTAACTGTTCAGCAGTTCCAGCTTCTCTGCAAGAGAGTCCAGAGCTCCCTGGGCCAAGAAAAGGCCCCAAGACAGAGAATCAGAAGTGCCCCCAGTAATCAGCCTTCTGTGTGCTGAGGTGAGTCTTGAGGGACTATGAGTGGGGCACCCAAGCATGAGGTATCTGATGTCATCCTAGGAGTGAGTGAAGTTAGAGAGAAGGTGGGGTCTGGTCACCAAGTGCTATAGCACTCCAACATTTGGAGGTCAAGAAGATTAGATGGATCCAGGAAAAGAAACTGAGGAGAGGCCAGTGAAAAAAAAGAGAGAGTAGAGTTCTGGACTCCAAGTTGAGAGGAAGAATCCAAGCAGGAGGAAGAATCAACCATGTCAAATGTTGCAGAAAGGTCAAATAAGGTAAGGATCGAAGATTGACCATTGGATTTAGATACCTGGAGGCCACTGTTGACCTTGACAGGAGCAGTTTTAGAGAGGTGGTTCAGGATAGGGAGTGAGTTCCAAAGAGAAGTAAAATTGGAAGCAGCCTATAGAGACAACTCTTTCAAATAGTTTGTTGTAGGGAAATAAAACAGTAGCTGTAGGAAATGTGCAGGTTGAGAGAGAGAGAGAGAGAGAGAAAGACATTAAATTTTATTGAGACAGTAATCCTGAATTCCAAGAATTTTGAGAATATGTTAAAAGCAAAGTGAGATAAAAGAGATTTATGGGAAAGCAAAGCAGAAGTTGCTTTACTCAATCCATTTTGAAGGTGTTTCTTTGCCAAAACTGAATAGGGGGCTAGCAGAAACTCGTTTACCCTCCATAAATATTGGGAGCTGGGTTTTCTCTTTGAGTCTCTTGATTCTGGTGGACCCTGTAGCCACTGACTAGCTAAGTAATCAGAACCCAACATGACCTTTAACTGTAAGAGTGGTAAATTATCTGTTCCAGTTTAAAAGAGGCTGAGTATGTTACAATCACAGGGAATGGTCTGGAAAAACACAATGACATGTTCATGGGGCTAGGAAGACTGAGACTACTTGTAGTCCCTGAAACGTTGGGGGTAATCTCCTTTAAGTTCCCTTTAGAAAAATATGGCTCCTCTTCCAGAAACCACATATCCTGATAGTCTGAAATATCTGTAGTTATTTTTAGTCCATTGTTCCATTTCCATGAAAGTGTTTACAAAATTAGCCAGGCATTGTGGCGTGCAGTAGTCCCAGCTACTGGGTAGGCTGAGGCAAGAGGATCACTTGTGCCTAGGAGTTCGTGGTTGCAGTGAGTTCTGATTACACCACCACTCTGATTACTCTCACTCTGTCCAGCCTGGGTGACAGAGTGAGACCATGTTCCAGGGGAAAAAAAAGAAAGAAAGAGTTTGCAAATATTTTGTTTCCCAGGAAGCCATAATACCCTTATGATTCGGTCAGCCTGATTCTGCAGTCCTGAAATCTCGACTGCAGCAGGTCTGTGCTGAGAAGGCTATGCTTAAAGAGGGCAGCCTCCCAGATCCCTGTATGCCCTGATTCCTGACTTGTCTCATCTGGAATAAAAAGAAATAACAACCAACACTGCACTTTGATGCTTTTATTCATTTGCTGCTTTTATTCATCTGTTCTCCACCTCAAGTGCCCTCACCCCACTTAGGGAGTCCTGGCTCATCCTTCAAGACTTCCCCAAATGCCTTCTGCCCTGTGAAGTCCTCCTTGAAACTGAAGAAGCAATTATTTTTCCTTCTACGTTGCCACAGAACTCTGCACCTCTATTAAAGGACTTATTAAATTCTATTACAACTTAGTTTTTATGTAACTGTCTTCCCTGAAACACTCCAGAGGAGGCATCATGACTTATTCATGTCTGAATCACCAGCACTTAATCTAGAACCTGGCTCAATAGTTTTCATATAAATTAAGAAAAGCAATACCTTAGAAAATCTCTAGTAGCCAAATTCAAAGTTTCTCTAAAGTGTACAACTGCTATGATTTAACTTCCTCTATTTTGAATTTCAAGCCACTAGAATTTGGAACAGGAACAAAATAGTGCAGAAATTATTGTGTACTATGTGATCAGAGTTCAGTGCAGAATTATGGAGGTATGTAAGTGTTTGTAGCTTTGGCATTGTGGTCAGGGGAAACATCTTTCCTGCAGAGGAAAAGGGCAGTGTCATCCCTGGGACCACAAGCTTCTTGAACATGTGGAAGGTGGGTTCTTCCTATTTTGGATTTGAGCTCAGCAAAGGCTTTCCTGAATTAATCACTGAAGAAGCACACGGCGCCATATTTCCTTCATCTGGTCACTGCAGAAAGCGGAAATGTTTATACCAGATGATGTTCAATATGATGTCATCATTTCATGGTTTATCCAAATTCCTTCTTTCATCATGTTTTGCTTGGAGTTACACCTGGAGTTTTATGTATCTGCGAATACTCAGAATGAATTCTCAGTTGTGGAAGAAAAAATAGACTGTGCTCTAAGCTTATGTGTAAATATGCTTTGCAGAAAGGATGAAACATTTCAATGAATAAAAGCTGAGGGCAAGAAGAAGGCTTGACTAAGTAAGTGGTGTATGTTCCCATGGGAACATGCAGCTGCTGCCAACAAATGCATGGGGAAAGGCTATAGAGTCTTTCTATGATTCAGGCTAAAATTAAACTTGTAAAGGAGTCGAAACACACATGAATCATCCCCTCTTGTTCACTGTGATCATTACTATCTCCAAGTCAAAAGCTAGCCAAGAGTCACAATGAAGACTAGCCTGTTGTGACAACTGAAGTTGTTTGCACTAAATAATATCTCCACCAAGGAATTCCAACAGCTTCTAACATTTACCACGTAACAATTTAGATTCCTTGGCCTATTAAGACGCTCATAATCTGGCACCATGATCTCTATCCCATCTAATTTCTGACCACTTTCCTATATGGGCCACAGTGGTCTCACTATTCCCTAAACATTCTTGTTCATTCTTAACTCCAAAACATTTCTCATACACTTTCTTTGTCTTCTAGCACTGTTTCCATCTTCTTCATCTATTCAAACCAATCTATTCTTAAATTCCAGTCCTAGGATTATCTGATCTGTGAGGTTTGTCATGATTGCAAATCATACTAGTTTCTTCCTGCTCTGGATTTCTGTACTGTCCCTCAAGAGCTGGAGGTGCAAGCTAAAGCTTCTATTGAAATCAGCTATCATTATGGACACTCTGGTTCACACACTGTGCTAGCAGCATAATGGACATTTCCTATTGTTCTGCTCCCTGTTTTCTTTGCTATTCCTTTGTTTTAAACCATTTAAAATAGTTTTTTTTCCTTCCCCCCGATGATCAATATAACTAAGGGCTTTTTGTTCCTCTTCAATCCTATATAAGGAAAACATTTTCCTCCCCTTCTTAGGATAGGAAAGAATTGGTGGATACTAAGCTTGGTAGAATCTGTTGGAATCTTCAACTTTAACCCCTTCCAAATTGAGGGGCCCGAATAAACCTTAGTTAAAGCACAAATTAGTTACTAATTAGGGAAATCCTGTACAGATAAGGGAGTATCAGTTTTGGACCATTTGGCCACTTTTTTGGATATCCAGATTGTAGAATTACCAACAGCCATATTCATTGGTATGTACTGAGTCTCAGCCAGGATTCAGAATGAGAGTAATTCTTTTGGGATCTGAATCTTGCAGGAAAATAAAAACAGATAAAGCTTGATTCAGGTCTCAAAGTCTGGCAATGCCAGTTTAACCATGAACAGATAATGAACTCTTCATAATAGCATTTGATTGATAGCTAAAACCCCAAAATACCTTTATTTCTAGGGCAATACTATTTCTACATTTTTTTTAAAAAGTTTCTGAATGCCAAGACATTTAGCTTGATTTTATTTATTTATTTATTTATTTATTTATTTATTTATTTCAACAGGTTTTTGGAAAACAGGTGGTGTTTGATTACATGGAAAAGTTATTTAGTGATGATTTCTGAGATTTTGGTGCACCCATCACCTGAGCAGTGTACACTGTAAAGTCACTCTTGCTCACTTATGAAGAATGAGAAGAAAAACTTTGAAACAAAAATTTTCCTGCCTTTAATTGAACAAATTACAGCCCACTCTTGAATGACTTTTCTGTAGCTGACTCACTGTGGTAGAGTACTTTCAAAAATACTCACTGCTTCCCCCTTTTACCTCCACAAGGGAAATATCTTTCCCCAAATCCTTGACTTTGGGTTTGGCCGCATTACTTGCCTTGGCAGATGTGACACAAATAGGGGGTTGAAATGTGCTTGAGTGGTTGGGCCTGGCCTCTTTCATCCCTATCATTGCCACGAGAAGAGTATGTCTTGACTAGCCACTGGTCCAAGGCAGGCGAAGAAGATGAAGCAGAGCCACCCAGCTGACCTGCAGCTCTGTGAGATTAAATGATTGCTATTTTAAGATATTGAGTTTTGGGGTGGCTTGTGACACAGAATTTTTGTGGCAATAGCTGGTACACATCCCAATAGTTCCACAAACGGTCATATCTTCCCAAGTTCTGTTTCTGACCCCAGAAAATATCATTCTTGACCCCCAAAAATGCAAATATGGTATTTTCCTATGGGCTTCTAATGCAAATGGCATAGCGTGTTTCAGAAAAATGTTCCTATTTAATTAGCTCCATTGTTTTTATTCCTGACATCACGCTTCCCTCTAAGTACTTCAAGTGCACAGAGGGCAATGTGAGTCTGTGTGCTCAGGTACTTATTTAATTTCAGGCTTAGGGGAGTCTGTGATCCCTAAGTCTGACCTGTCTCATGGACTATGAAGAACTTGAAGGCAGGAGGCTCTATCGGCCAGGGGCTCAGCAGAAGAGACAGCACACTCAGCTTTGTTTGTAGAGGCTTTTTCGTAAAGGAAATATTTAGAGGTGTGGTTGGGTTTAGAGGAACTAGCAAGGCATGTTGAGGTGCCCAGACACTAGGAACAGCAGGGAGTTCTGATGAATCCCAGGCCTGAGCAGCAGGGGGAGAAACTGCTGGTTTTGGAAACTGGCTAAGAGTTAGAGTCAAGATGGGCTGCCCAACGATAGCTGTAGTTTGGGTGATGAGGCCATTGATAGAACCACCGTGAAGCAGATGGTGAGTGGGACTAAATGGTGAGGAGAGAAATATTGAAAATAAATATTCCAACATCTCTCTCCTCCCACTGGCCAGAGGGCAAGGGAACCTGGGTAACACAGTACCTAGGGGCCAGGCTCCCAGGACAAAGAACATAACAGAACACAGAATAAATCTTCAACAAATCAAAGAATAACCAGAACAGATGTTAATGAACACTTGTCCCAGTTTTCTCAGGAAAGAATGCATGGGGAAAGGGATAGCAAGAAATGTGTTATGTTTACAAGGAAATTGGCTACAGAGAGTTTACAAAGTCTTCAATTTTGGATTGGGTAGCAAAAAGATGGAGAATTAGATGACCTGTGGCTGGGCCAGTAGATATCTTTGCATTGCATATGTCGACCTCAAGCATTTCTCTAAAAGTATCATGAGACAAAACTGTAGCACTAGATGGCATCAGTGAAATTAACATTAAAGTACCTGGAAGATAATTATTTTGAGGAGGGCTATGAGATCAAGCTTCTGGCCTTAATCTCTGGGTTTGACAATGGGATTTTAGAAGAAATATTTAAATGGATAGGGAAGTAAAAGGTATATTGGTGCCAGCAGATTCCTGAGCTATAGAATTCTGACACTATTTCAATTTCTTTATAATCTTCTGATTCTTCACCTATGAAAATATTATATGAAACTATTTACCAAATTTATCAACCCATGACACATCCACAAACTCAAACTTGCCTGAATACTTAATTGTTGTGTTAATGTTTTTGAAGGAGAGTAGAGAGGGCAGGGGATACTGGAGACTCCTTGGTCTACATGTCCATACATGCATATCCACATACCAGCATTAGCCATCTCTCTTTCTTCAGCAAAATTACTCTTGCTTTCCATTTCTGTTGCCCAAAATGGGCAAAGGTGAGTGAGTAAAACCAAAACACCAATACATTGAGGATGTCTTTTATTATATACAGAAGTATCCTACTATGTTAGAAAACAATATTATACTAATTTTCTTTGAGAAACCAAGTAGCTGACTATTCATCTGAATTCAAATATAGGTGAGACACACTTTTTTACCCTTTAATACAATTTTCACATCATACTTTCTCTTCAGATTTTATGGTTGGCCCGGTTTCCCTTTGAATGAGAGCCTTATAAGCATTTTGTACCTCTTAGCATCAAACTCAATGAATAATTAAGACTTGGGCTATTTGTATTGCCCAAATAGGAAATGGGGGAGGGTAAAGGAAGAGAACCCACCCCTCTCCATCCGAAGGTTCCAGGGGGCTACAAAGAGGTAATGGTTGATGTTGATTCTAGAAAACTGGTTCTCATGAAGTTTTCAAGCAGATGTCCTTATCTATTAACTTCACTGAAAGGATTCCTTTTGATAAGTGAAGACGAAAAGGCACCATTGAATACCAATTACAAAAAAAAAATCTACAAGCACAATATTTTGCTTCAAATAAAATATATTTGTGTGGTTGCTGTGTTTTTATTGATAGTCAATATATGTAAATATTTAGCTAAATTATGAAAATTCAAGAAAGATCACAGCTATTGGAAGTAGTAGGCTAACTAAAAGCCTCTACCGTATTGCTTGAACAGAAACAGACCAAAGGCAGATTATGTCTGAAGATGTATTGATTATTTATATCTCCTCAAAGGAATAATAAGTTCTTTAACAGGGCAATATGAGCAACATTCATGTACTTATGAGAAACGTGTAACTAAATACTTCATTGCTTAACTAAGCATTTATTGGATGCCTATCAGTGATTAGAATGAATGATTAGAAGTCTTGACCAAGGGGGTTCCAGTTAATTAATTACCTGAATTTGTCTTCCCATATCTCACTTTCTAGGAAGAAAATAATGTGACAAAAAGAAAATGGTTACAAAGTAATGAACATTTTATTTCCCAGTCTAATCTTTTTCATCCTATATTTATACCCAGAGCACTGTGTGGTATGTTGAGCATCAAGTATCTTGGCTTCTGTTGAGATGAATATTTTGTATTGATCAAGGCTTCACACTTTACAAAACACTTTCAAATACTTATTTCCTTTGACTTCTAAGTCTTACTGCACCATTGTGTAGATGGAAAAATTGAGTCTGAAGTGGTGATTTCCCCAGTGTTATACTACTTCATGTCCACTAGAATAGCTAAAATCTAAGACTGACAATATCAAGTATGGGTAAGGATGCAGAACAATTAAAACTCACATATATTGCTGATGGAAGTATAAAATGATATAACCACTTTGACAAAAAGCTTGGCAGTTTCTTATAAAGTTAAACACATCTTCTGATCCAGCAATTGCGGTTGTAGGTAATTATCCAAGATAAGTGAAAATACATGTTCACAGAAAGACTTGTACAAGAATGTTCATAGCAGCTCTATTCACTGTAGTCAAAAATTGAAAACAACCCAAATGTCCATCAACAGGAGGATGGGTAAACAAGTTGTAGTATGTTAGCACTTAGCAATAAAAATGAATGAATTACTGTACTGATACATCCAATAACGTGAATAAAACATAATGCTGAGAAAAGAAGCTGCATACAGGAGAGGATATATTGTATGTTTCCACTTATATGAAGTTCTAGAACAGGTAAAGCTAACCTAAGCTGAAAAAAATCAGTGGTGCCTTTGAAGCTTTGGGGGATTGCTCCCAAGGGAGGACTTTTTTCTTATGAGATGGAAATCTGGTGAGGGTATAGACACACAGCTCAAATTGTTTAATTAATACTTGTGCATCTCAATGTATGTATATTTTACCTTAAAAACTGTAAAAACAATAACAATCAGATGGAGGAATTGGGAGTGGAGGTTAAGATAAAAGAAGCGAGGTAGAACATTGATACTACAAGTTGAGTGATGAGTGATGTCCCTTATACTCTTCTGTTTACCTACACTTGAAATTTTCCACAAAAAAGAAGTTTTAAAAAAGACAATAAGGAAAAACGATCAAAAAGCTTTCAGGGAACTGAAAATAGTTCAGTATGGCTGGAGCAGAGAGTGTGTTTTCCACTCTTTCATTTCACAGGAATCTTCCCAGACAGTGGTAGACTGAAAACACCAAATGTCTTAGTCACATCTGATTCTACAGCATGGATGGGTACAATGACTAGCTAACACAAATGAATAATTGTGGTGGAAAAAAACAGATGTTTGTATCTCAAGTGTAAACATAACTTACCAAATATTATTACTTGAAGTACTTGGCAACAATTGGAAAAAGAATTTAAACATGAGCCATGTAGCTACCACGGAATATGGACATGTTTAATGGTAGGGGCTCAGACCAGTATAATCCCCTTCCACAACTTGGTAATGCTCCTGACATTGCAATAAGTAAACTCCACCACACCCAGTCAGCAACTAATTAAACAACTATAAATGTCTTATAAATAAAAAATTATGTATCTGAAAATACATGGGAAATACACTCAATAAATCATCTGATTCATCACTTCTCATCACTTCTTATTTTAATACAGATTATTGCAATGCTGTGGGTATTTCAATAAGAAATCAACATTAAGTTTTCTTCATCTGAATGCAATGCATGTGTGTGTGTGTGTGTGTGTGTATGTGTGTGTGTGAAGTTCGGGCTCTGTGTAGATTTAGAATGAATTACAGATTTCTATTTTAGGAAGAGAACTTAAAAGTTCCCTTTAATTTTACAAATGAGGGAACTGAAACCAAAAGAAATGAAGTGACTTGTCCAAAGTAAAAAGGTGTAAGACCACAGATCAGATCTGATTTCTTCAAATTGAAATAGACTGTTTACAGTGTGCCTGAATCTGAAATGTTTTCCATGAGCTGCGTCCATATTGAATAAATCAAGAAAAGTTTATCCTGGCAATTCACAGAACACTATTCAAATACAGAATTGTTTAAAAGGCTTCTAGTGCACTAGTGGAAATATTCTTTTGCCCCATGGAGATTATAATACTGAAGCAGATAGATATCTTCAAAAGGTTGTGGAAAACAGCCAATTTACCATTTGTCTATGCTTGCTTACAGAGCATTAGAGTGGATATTGAACTACCAAGACTCTGTCCT
Organism: Trachypithecus francoisi; assembly: GCF_009764315.1. NCBI lineage: Eukaryota > Metazoa > Chordata > Mammalia > Primates > Cercopithecidae > Trachypithecus > Trachypithecus francoisi. The sequence continues at coordinate 24,316,693 of NW_022681469.1, read as the reverse complement.
CTACTTTCTCTCCTTGCCTAGCTCTTTACTTGGGTGCCACCACATGCTCTTTACACCACTGTGTTTCAGGCTATGGGTTACAATTCACTTATGAGTTATACAATCAACTTAATGGCCACAATTAGCATTTTAAAAATTAAATTAATTAGATTAGAAAATATGAGTAGACAACACTCATAAGGTTAGGGCAAGTTATTTCATGAAATTCCTGTTTCAGTCATATACATATGTGTGTACACAGTGTGGAAATGTAAAACATTTTTTGCTATGAATCAGTCAAGAGTAGTTGAGAGCAGATGGCTTTCATAGGTCCTTAGAGGGACTTGGACATGCTTTAACTCTGATCACCCCTTCCTCAATTTGTGTGTTCATGGTGTTCATGATTTCATTCTCATTTTTAAGTCAACACAAATGAGATGTTATTATAATAATTTATTCTCATGATATACAATGTACAATGTCTGTATTTACCTGCTTATTTGCTAATTTCTTTGCATCTATGAACTTTTTTCATGTGGTAACTTTCATAAAACACAACATTCACCATTTAATCATTTAACCACAACTCAGTGGCATTCGGTACAGTGATGTGCAACCATCACCACTATCTATTTCTAGAACATTTTTATCACCCACAAAGGAAACTTCCTATTCATTAAGCATCACTTTCCATTCCTGCCTCCCCCGCAGCATCTGGAAAGCAGTGACCTGCTATCTATCTCTACGGATTCTGGATATTCCATATAAATGGAATCATACAATATATGGCATTTTGTGTCTGGCTTCTTTAAATTAGCATAATGTTTTTGAGATTCATTCAAGTTGTAGCATGTGTCAGTTCTTCACTCCTTTTTTTGTGGCTGAATATTTCATTGTATGAATATGCCATCTATCCATTGATAGACATTTAGGCTGTTTCCAGCTTTTGGCTACAGTGAGTAGTGCTGTTATGAACATTTGTGTACAAATACTTATTTGGATATCTGTTTTCAGTTCTTTAGGGTTATATATCTAGGAGCAGGATTACTGGTTCATAAGACAATACTATGTTTATTTTTTTGAAGAATCACCAAACTGTTACAATCTATTAGTGGATTATGAAATCAAACTCTTTTCCACCGTGGCTGTACCATTTTAAATACCCAGCAGTAGTGTACAGAGGGGTGGAGCAAGATGGCCGAATAGGAACAGCTCCAGTCTCCAACTCCCAGTGCGAGCGACACAGAAGACCGGTGATTTCTGCATTTTCTACTGAGGTACTGGGGTCATCTCACTAGGGAGTGCTGGACAATCGGTGCTGGTCAGCTGCTGCAGCCTGACCACCGAGAGCTGAAGCAGGGTGAGGCATCGCCTCACCTGGGAAGCGCAAGGGGGAAGGGAATCCGTTTTCCTAGCCAGGGGAACTGAGACACACAGCACCTGGAAAATCGGGTGACTCCCACCCCAATACTGCGCTTTAAGCAAACAGGCACACCAGGAGAATATATCCCACACCTGGCCAGGAGGGTCCCACGCCCACGGATCCTCCCTCATTGCTAACACAGCAGTCTGTGATCTAACCACAAGGCAGCAGCGAGGCTGGGGGAGGGGCGCCCGCCATTGCTGAGGCTTAAGTAGGTAAACAAAGCTGCTGGGAAGCTCGAACTGGGTGGAGCTCACAGCAGCTCAAGGAAACCTGCCTGTCTCTGTAGACTCCACCTCTGGGGACACGGCACAACTAAAAAAACAACAGGGGAAGCAGCAGAGGCCTGTGCAGACGCGAACGACTCTGTCTGACAGCTTTGAAGAGAGCAGTGGATCTCCCAACACTGAGGTTGAGATCTGAGAACGGACAGACTGCCTGCTCAAGTGGGTCCCTGACCCCTGAGTAGCCTAACTGGGAGACATCCCCGACTAGGGGCAGTCTGACACCCCACACCTCACAGGGTGGAGTACACCCCTGAGAAGAAGCTTCCAAAGTAAGAATCAGACAGGTACACTCGCTGTTCAGCAATATTCTATCTTCTGCAACCTCTGCTGCTGATACCCAGGCAAACAGGGTCTGGAGTGGACCTCAAGCAATCTCCAACAGACCTACAGCTGAGGGTCTTGACTGTTAGAAGGAAAACTATCAAACAGGAAGGACACCTATACCAAAACCCCATCAGTACGTCACCATCATCAAAGACCAGAGGCAGATAAAACCACAAAGATGGGGAAAAAGCAGGGCAGAAAAGCTGGAAATTCAAAAAATAAGAGCACATCTCCCCCTGCAAAGGAGCGCAGCCCATTGCCAGCAACGGATCAAAGCTGTTCAGAGAATGACTTTGACAAGATGAGAGAAGAAGGCTTCAGTCCATCAAACTTCTCAGAGCTAAAGGAGGAATTACGTACCCAGCGCAAAGAAACTAAAAATCTTGAAAAGAGAGTGGAAGAATTGACAGCTAGACTAATTAATGCAGAGAAGGTCAAAAATGAAATGACAGAGATGAAAACCATGACACGAGAAATACGTGACAAATCCACAAGCTTCAGTAACTGACTCGATCAACTGGAAGAAAGAGTATCAGTGATTGAGGATCAAATGAATGAAATGAAGCGAGAAGAGAAACCAAAGGATAAAAGAAGAAAAAGAAATGAACAAAGCCTGCGAGAAGTATGGGATTATGTAAAAAGACCAAATCTACGTCTGATTGGGGTGCCTGAAAGTGAGGGGGAAAATGGAACCAAGTTGGAAAACACTCTTCAGGATATCATCCAGGAGAACTTCCCCAACCTAGTAGGGCAGGCCAACATTCAAATTCAGGAAATACAGAGAATGCCACAAAGATACTCCTCGAGAAGAGCAACTCCAAGACACATAATTGCCAGATTCACCAAAGTTGAAATGAAGGAAAGAATCTTAAGGGCAGCCAGAGAGAAAGGTCGGGTTACCCACAAAGGGAAGCCCATCAGACTAACAGCAGATCTCTCGGCAGAAACTCTACAAGCCAGAAGAGAGTGGGGGCCAATATTCAACGTTCTTAAAGAAAATAATTTTAAACCCAGAATTTCATATCCAGCCAAACTAAGTTTCATCAGTGAAGGAGAAATAAAATCCTTTACAGATAAGCAAATGCTTAGAGATTTTGTCACCACCAGGTCTGCCTTACAAGAGACCCTGAAGGAAGCACTAAACATGGAAAGGAACAACCGGTACCAGCCATTGCAAAAACATGCCAAAATGTAAAGACCATCGAGGCTAGGAAGAAACTGCATCAACTAACGAGCAAAATAACCAGTTAATATCATAATGGCAGGATCAAGTTCACACATAACAATATTAACCTTAAATGTAAATGGACTAAATGCTCCAATTAAAAGACACAGACTGGCAAACTGGATAAAGAGTCAAGACCCATCAGTCTGCTGTATTCAGGAGACCCATCTCACTTGCAGAGACATACATAGGCTCAAAATAAAGGGATGGAGGAAGATCTACCAAGCAAATGGAGAACAAAAAAAACAAGGGTTGCAATCCTAGTCTCTGATAAAACAGACTTTAAACCATCAAAGATCAAAAGACACAAAGAAGGCCATTACATAATGGTAAAGGGATCAATTCAACAGGAAGAGCTAACTCTCCTAAATATATATGCACCCAATACAGGAGCACCCAGATTCATAAAGCAAGTCCTTAGAGACTTACAAAGAGACTTAGACTCCCATACAATAATAATGGGAGACTTCAACACTCCACTGTCAACATTACACAGATCACCAAGACAGAAAGTTAACAAGGATATCCAGGAATTGAACTCATCTCTGCACCAAGCAGACCTAATAGACATCTATAGAACTCTCCACCCCAAATCAACAGAATATACATTCTTCTCAGCACCGCATCGCACTTATTCCAAAATTGACCACATAATTGGAAGTAAAGCACTCCTCAGCAAATGTAAAAGAACAGAAATTATAACAAACTGTCTCTCAGACCACAGTGCAATCAAACTAGAACTCAGGACTAAGAAACTCAATCAAAACCACTATACTACATGGAAACTGAACAAGCTGCTCCTGAATGACTACTGGGTACATAACGAAATGAAGGCAGAAATAAAGATGTTCTTTGAAACCAATGAGAACAAAGATACAACATACCAGAATCTCTGGGACACATTTAAAGCAGTGTGTAGAGGGAAATGTATAGCACTAAATGCCCACAAGAGAAAGCAGGAAAGATCTAAAATTGACACTCTAACATCACAATTAAAAGAACTAGAGAGGCAAGAGCAAACACATTCAAAAGCTAGCAGAAGGCAAGAAATAACTAAGATCAGAGCAGAACTGAAGGAGATAGAGACACAAAAAACCCTCCAAAAATCAATGAATCCAGGAGTTGGTTTTTTGAAAAGATCAACAAAATTGACAGACCGCTAGCAAGACTAATAAAGAAGAAAAGAGAGAGGAATCAAATAGATGCAATAAAAAATGATAAAGGGGATATCACCACCGACCCCACAGAAATACAAACTACCATCAGAGAATACTATAAACACCTCTATGCAAATCAACTAGAAAATCTAGAAGAAATGGATAATTTCCTGGACAGTTACACTCTTCCAAGACTAACCAGGAAGAAGTTGAATCCCTGAATAGACCAATAGCAGGCTCTGAAATTGAGGCAATAATAATAGCCTACCAACCAAAAAAAGTCCAGGACTAGATGGATTCACAGCTGAATTCTACCAGAGGTACAAGGAGGAGCTGGTACCGTTCCTTCTGAAACTATTCCAATCAATAGAAAAAGAGGGAATCCTCCCTAACTCATTTTATGAGGCCAACATCATCCTGATACCAAAGCCTGGCAGAGACACAACAAAAAAAGAGAATTTTAGACCAATATCCCTGATGAACATCGATGCAAAAATCCTCAATAAAATACTGGCAAAGCGGATTCAGCAGCACATCAAAAAGCTTATCCACCATGATCAAGTGGGCTTCATCCCTGGGATGCAAGGCTGGTTCAACATTTGCAAATCAATAAACGTAATCCAGCATATAAACAGAACCAAAGACAAGAACCACATGATTATCTCAATAGATGCAGAAAAGGCTTTTGACAAAATTCAACAGCCCTTCATGCTAAAAACGCTCAATAAATTGGTATTGATGGAACGTACCTCAAAATAATAAGAGCTATTTATGACAAACCCACAGCTAATATCATACTGAATGGGCAAAAACTGGAAAAATTCCCTTTGAAAACTGGCACAAGACAGGGATGCCCTCTCTCACCACTCCTATTCAACATAGTCTTGGAAGTTCTGGCTAGGGCAATCAGGCAAGAGAAAGAAATAAAGGGTATTCAGTTAGGAAAAGAAGAAGTCAAATTGTCCCTGTTTGCAGATGACATGATTGTATATTTAGAAAACCCCATCATCTCAGCCCAAAATCTCCTTAAGCTGATAAGCAACTTCAGCAAAGTCTCAGGATACAAAATTCATGTGCAAAAATCACAAGCATTCTTATACACCAGTAACAGACAAACAGAGAGCCAAATCATGAATGAACTTCCATTCACAATTGCTTCAAAGAGAATAAAATACCTAGGAATCCAACTTACAAGGGATGTAAAGGACCTCTTCAAGGAGAACTACAAACCACTGCTCAGTGAAATCAAAGAGGACACAAACAAATGGAAGAACATACCATGCTCATGGATAGGAAGAATCAATATCGTGAAAATGGCCATACTGCCCAAGGTGATTTATAGATTCAATGCCATCCCCATCAAGCTACCAATGAGTTTCTTCACAGAATTGGAAAAAACTGCTTTAAAGTTCATATGGAACCAAAAAAGAGCCCGCATTGCCAAGACAATCCTAAGTCAAAAGGACAAAGCTGGAGGCGTCACGCTACCTGACTTCAAACTATACTACAAGGCTACAGTAACCAAAACAGCATGGTACTGGTACCAAAACAGAGATATAGACCAATGGAACAGAACAGAGTCCTCAGAAATAATACCACACATCTACAGCCATCTGATCTTTGACAAACCTGAGAGAAACAAGAAATGGGGAAAGGATTCCCTATTTAATAAATGGTGCTGGGAAAATTGGCTAGCCATAAGTAGAAAGCTGAAACTGGATCCTTTCCTTACTCCTTATACGAAGATTAATTCAAGATGGATTAGAGACTTAAATGTTAGACCTAATACCATAAAAACCCTAGAAGAAAACCTAGGTAGTACCATTCAGGACATAGGCGTGGGCAAGGACTTCATGTCTAAAACACCAAAAGCAACAGCAGCAAAAGCCAAAATTGACAAATGGGATCTAATTAAACTAAAGAGCTTCTGCACAGCAAAAGAAACTACCATCAGAGTGAACAGGCAACCTACAGAATGGGAGAAAATTTTTGCAATCTACTCATCTGACAAAGGGCTAATATCCAGAATCTACAAAGAACTCAAACAAATATACAAGAAAAAAACAAACAACCCCATTAAAAAGTGGGGAAAGGATATGAACAGACATTTCTCAAAAGAAGACATTCATACAGCCAACAGACACATGAAAAAATGCTCATCATCACTGGCCATCAGAGAAATGCAAATCAAAACCACAATGAGATACCATCTCACACCAGTTAGAATGGCAATCATTAAAAAGTCAGGAAACAACAGGTGTTGGAGAGGATGTGGAGAAATAGGAACACTTTTACACTGTTGGTGGGATTGTAAACTAGTTCAACCATTATGGAAAACAGTATGGCAATTCCTCAAGGATCTAGAACTAGATGTACCATATGACCCAGCCATCCCACTACTGGGTATATACCCAAAGGATTATAAATCATGCTGCTATAAAGACACATGCACACGTATGTTTATTGCAGCACTATTCACAATAGCAAAGACTTGGAATCAACCCAAATGTCCATCTGTAACAGACTGGATTAAGAAAACGTGGCACATATACACCATGGAATACTATGCAGCCATAAAAAAGGATGAGTTTGCGTCCTTTGTAGGGACATGGATGCCGCTGGAAACCATCATTCTTAGCAAACTATCACAAGAACAGAAAACCAAACACCGCATGTTCTCGCTCATAGGTGGGAACTGAACAATGAGATCACTTGGACTCGGGAAGGGGAACATCACACACTGGGGCCTATCATGGGGAGGGGGGAGGGGGGAGGGATTGCATTGGGAGTTATACCTGATATAAATGATGAATTGATGGGTGCTGACGAGTTGATGGGTGCAGCACACCAACATGGCACAAGTATACATATGTAACAAACCTGCACGTTATGCACATGTACCCTAGAACTTAAAGTATAATAATAAAAAAATTAAAAGAAAAACAACAACAACAACAACAACAAAAAAATAAATACCCAGCAGTAGTGTACAAAGACTCCAATTTCTGCACATCCTTGCCAACATGTTATTTTCCATTTTTGAAAGATGATAGCCATTCTAGTGGGTATGAAGTGGCATCTCATTATGGTTTCAATTTGCATTTCCCTAGTCACTAACAATGCTAAACATTTTTTTCATGTGCCTGTTGGCCATTTGTGTGTCTTCTTTGCATAAATGTCCATATAAGTCCTTTGCCCATTTTTAAATCAGGTGTTTGTCTTTTTGTTGTTGAGCTGTGAAAGTTCTTTATATATTCTGGATACTAGATCCTTATCATTTCTATAATTTGCAAATAATTCTATGTTGTCTTTTTACTTCCTTGGTAATGTCCTTTGATGAATAAAAGCTTTTAAATCCAATTTACTTCTTCTTCTTTTGCTTGTGCATTTGGTGTCATATCTAAGAAATCATTGCCAAATTCAAGATTGTGAAGTCTATCCTTATGTTTTTTCCTAAGAATGTTACAATTTTAGCTCTTAAACTTAGGTCTTTGATCCATTTTGAGTTAATTTTTGTATATGGTGTAAGGTTAGAGTCCAACTGTATTCTTCTGCATGTGAATACTCTGAACTTTTTAGAATCATATTTCCTCTTTCTGAAATACATTCTTAAAAGTTTGTTTAGAAAATATTTCTTGGTAATAATTTCTATGTGTTTTTCTGGTAATGTCTTTATTACCACTGTATTCTGGCTTCCGTTGTTGTTACTGAGAAACTTGACATCATTTTTCCTCCTTTGTAAATTTTCTACCCCTTTTCTCTGCCTGCTTTTAAATAGTCTTTGGTTTTTAATAAAATATATTTGAGTGTGGCTTTCTTTTCATCTACTCTACCTTGGACTCTTGTTTCTTCTATCTGTGGATTCATGACCTTTCTTCAGTTCTGGAAAATTCTCAGGCTTTATATCTTCAAATATTGCCTTACCTCTATTGTCTCTATTCTCTCTTTTTGGAACTGCATTTACATATGTTATATTTACTCATTCTATCCTCCATGTAACATAACATTTGTCTTCTTTAATATTTATCTTTTATCTCTCTGTATTATGAGTATTTCCTTCAGATTTAATTCTCTCTTCCTGCATATATTCTGCTGGTTAATTTATTGGGTTAGTGATTTCAATAATGATATTTTTATTTCTAAATATCCTAATTCACTCTTTTTTTCAAATGTTCCTGGTACTTTAAATTAGGTCTATATTTTGATCATTTTTCAGTTTTATTCCATCTTTAATATCTTAAAACATTTGCTGATAATTGCTTTTTACTATAATAATTTCATTATCTTAAATTCTCAAGAACTTAAGTGTGTTTTTGTTTCCTCTTAACTTCTGTTCATGATATATTTGTTAATATCTTATTATACATTATATTTGATTGAATTTAATGTTTCCAAATCAGAAAGCCTTAAATTGGGAATTTGCATTTGCTTTATGGATCCAGGAGGAAGTACTGATCTGGGACTACTCTAGTGTTTTTCAAAGATATTGGCTTAATGAGAGAGTCTCATTTTCTTTGCAGAAAACCTAGTGCTTAATCTTTGAATTCCAGTGCTGGCACTGACATTTTCCCCAAGGTAATCCTAGCCTTTTCGTTTGTTTAAACTGTTCATCATTCCAGTTTTAGTTGTTTTTCATTTTCTATTTTTGGCACATGGGGATATTCCTTATTTCTTGTCAGTCAGTGTGATCTCATAGAAAGATACTTGGCCTTTGTTTCTGGTTTCTGGCACACAGTTCCCGAAACTCTTAGAATTTCCTGAGTGATAAGGGTGATAGGAGTATTTTTTGTTCTCTTGACATGACTTTTGGTGGGCTTCTAGGTAGCTTCAAGAGGGTGGCTGTTCCGGAAAAACCAGCCTTGATTAGAAGCTTGGAACATTCCACCCACCTCCCTCTAATCTCTAGGGCAGGGAAAGGAGCTGGAGAATGAATTGATTGCTGGTGGCCAATGATTTAATCAATTTTGCCTACAGATGAAACTTCCATAAGAAATCTTAAATGATGAGATTTGGAGAACTTCCAGGTTGGTGAACACATCAAGATGCTGGGGGAGTGACATGACCAGAGAAGGCATGGAAGCCTCATACCCCTGATCCCAAACATTGCCCTACAAATCTCTTTCACTTTACTGTTCCAGAGCATAGCTTTGATAATAAACCAGTGAGTTTTGTGAGCTGTTCTCACAAATCATCAAACCTGAGGAGGGGGTCATGAGAACCTCTGATTTATAGCTTGTCAGACAGAAAGATGGGAGGCCTGGGACTTACAGCTGACATTCGAAGGCTGTGTTGAGGGACAGTCCTGTAGAACTGAGCTGAAACCTGTGGGGTCTGCACTAACTCTGGGTTGTTAGTGTCAGAATTGAATTGATCACTGGACACTCAACTGGTGTCCAGAGAGCTGGAGAAGTGATATTGGAAAAGACACCATGTATTTGGCATCAGGAGGATAAATGTCTCAGTCAGCAATGTTTTAAAAATTATATTTGAAATTCGTCCAGGCTTTAGTCATGTTATAGTGGGAGAGTCATTCTATCTAGTCTATCATACTCCTGGCAGTAAATGGAATAGAATGCTTTTCTCTATATCCGCTGAAGGTTTTGACTTTGGAAGAAAAAAGAGGAAGTGAGATGTAAATAATAAACCAGGGAGAGGTCTTGGGTAATAGGGTTTGGTTTCTTGAACCATGATTATACCATGCCTCTTTTTCTGAAGGCTACAAAGATAGCAAAATATATGGAGAAAAGTTAGCTGTAAAAGAGGCTAGAAGGGCTTGACACCTAAAGAGTAAAAGAGAGAAACTGTTCCCTTGTAGTTAACTACTTAAAATAAGTTTTATTTTCATAAAATAATAAACTTCTTGAGAATAAGAACAGTATCTCTTTCATATTGCTTATTCAACAAAGAATAAACACCTATGTACTTTCTGGGATCCAAAGCTACTATGATAAAATGATTGTCAAAGGTCATGTAGACTTATCCTGAGGTCACACAGCCAGTGTAATAGATCATAGGAGCAGACTAAAGTCTCCTGACTCCAGACCATGCTTGTGTATTATACTACACTACACCTCTGAATTGAGTCAATAAAAATTATTTAAGTATATGGCATTGCATGCCACAAAGAAGGAGAAAAAAAATACTCTCTTTGGATTCAATTGTTTTCTTCTTTACTGATTACTTCATACATAACCTTGTTTGTTGAAAGAAGCACATATTCTCTATGAATATACATCCTCAATTGTATGTTTAAAAAATAACTCATACCGCAAGGACACAGTCATTGTGTATGTATACAGCTCAACTTCCTCAGTTGCCAAGGATGAATACTGCTCAGGAGTAAACATGAAACACAGATCTAGCTAGAGGCCATGAAAGAGCTGATTTGTACATCAAAGTCATGGTGTCTAAGAGCTATAAATGGTAAATATGTGATGAAAGAGGTTAAGAGAAAAAAGAGAGGCGTACATGTATGAGGTGAATCAGGCTGGGGTCTGAAATTCTAAAAGGTGGATATGTTTTGCTGATTTAGGGGTAGTTTTAAAGCAGTCAAGACACCTTGCACACTATCTCTGGATTTATCCACCTCCCTTCAGAGTGGGCCTGAGTAGAACTGGATTAGAGTTTCTTTAGTGGTTTGTTTAGTGAAGGTTGTCACATGGTTGAGGGTTTGCTTGTAGCACTGTGGACTCCCATTTGGTCATCAAGTGTCACACCTGTTTTTTACAGGATAACCTGTACAGCACGTCCTCACTTCCTCCAGTAACAGAGGTGAGCTATGGAGGCAGGGTGTATTGGATAGATGCAGCTAGGCTGGGTACAGCAGGGAGCAGTGAAGGGCAGGTGCATAGGTGTGTGTGTGTGTGTGTGTGTGTGAAGAGCTAGAGATGAAAGTGACACAACGATAACTCTGGATACCCAAGAATGGGCACAGGGCTCTGTTCCACAGCTCCCAGCTGTGAACTGTAGTACAGATCTGCTAGCAAGAGACTACAACCACTTTGCTACTTCAATAGCTTTCTCTAATGTGTGGGTTTGCAGTTAAGATCTTATAGCTCTCGGCCGGGCGCGGTGGCTCAAGCCTGTAATCCCAGCACTTTGGGAGGCCGAGACGGGTGGATCACGAGGTCAGGAGATCGAGACCATCCTGGCTAACACGGTGAAACCCCGTCTCTACTAAAAATACAAAAAAACTAGCCGGGCGAGGTGGCGGGCGCCTGTAGTCCCAGCTACTCGGGAGGCTGAGGCAGGAGAATGGCGTAAACCCGGGAGGCGGAGCTTGCAGTGAGCTGAGATCCGGCCACTGCACTCCAGTCCGGGAGACAGAGCCAGACTCCGCCTCAAAAAAAAAAAAAAAAAAAAAAAAGATCTTATAGCTCTCTTTGACTATAGATGGATGCAGCAAGGAATGATAAAAGATGAGGTAGATACATAGAGAAAAGTAGTGGATGTGGGGAGACCAGTCAGGAGGTTACTGCAGTCAATAAGAAAGTATGGCAACCTGAATAGCAAAAGGGTTATAAGTGCAACGAAAACAGATATTTTAAAATTGTGAGAAAATACAACATAAAATTTTGGTGCCATAAACTTGAAAATCTAGATGAAATGGCTGATTATACAGAAAACACAAATTACCAAAATTGATTCAAGAAGAGATAAGAAACAGAAATAGACCAGCTAGGAGCAGAGGTCAGGGAAAGGGTGAGGTGGTGAAAAGCGTATGAAAAAATCTACCCTATAAACATCTCCAAGCTTGAATGACTATGCAAAAAACCCTATCAAACATTCAGAGTGTAGATCATTTCAATATTATCCAAATTATGTCAAAGCATCAAAACCACGGAACTTTGCATTTCATCTCACAAGGTTAGAATAACCTAACAGTCATTGAAAATTTTAACAGTCATTGAAAAAATTACAGACCAGGCTCTCAAATAAAAATAGATTAAAAATCCTAAATAAAATATATAACAATTGAATCTAACAGTATATGTAGAAAATATACTGTGCCCAAGTAGATTTTTATTTCAGAAATTAAAGGATAGCTAAATATTAAATATTCTATAGTTATACTATATAGTGTAAATACTATTCATTTACATACTATAAAAGAATCAATTAATGAATTTAATTAATAGAATAGAAGATAAAGCAAGCAAAAGATAGAGTCAGTAATTAGTTAAGTTGGAGGCTAGAAGTAGCCAGTTTGGGGTCTGGTGAAAATACAGGGAAGATTATTATTCCAAGTGAAGAAGAGGGACGATGAGACAATTGAAGTACCACGAGATGTTAAGATCTCTAAGGAGAGCTCAGTTGTCCAATAGACATTTGGGGTGGATGCTGAGTGTGGGCTTTTGGCCACAGACATCTCTCAGGAGGCAATCTGTCCATCACTCACTTGGTGACCATGGGCCATTTACTTCAAATCTCTGTGACCCTAGATTCTCACCTAAAAATATGAGGCTAATTTAATGATGTAGTATATCTTTCAGGGTTGTCGTGAGGATTAAACGAGATAATGAAAACCAAGTAGTTAGCACAGAACCTAGCACATAATAAAGAATGGTAGCTGCTATCTTCATTATTAATGTATTTTTTAAAACTGAGACCGGATTGACAACCCCTTCATAGGTGCTTTCTTCTCTGACCACCAGAGAGCAGACCAACATTACCCTTCCAGAATGAGAAACTACCTCAGGTTCTGCAGCCTGAGAGTTCAGAATATTTGGGGTAAGCTGCTCTTCTACAAATTTTGTCAGAAGAGCAAACTAACCTTCGTGAAAGGCAGAGCAAAATGTCTGCTTTCTTCTTTATATTTTAGTTGAGAGAGGAGCAGGATGTAAGTTAAATAGTCACTGAATATGAAATTACATGTAAATATTGAGATACACCATATCTGGCATTAGGAATCAAGATGATAACTTGATATCTCACTTTTCTTTTTGCTTTACATTGTAGGACACTTTTTGAAGTGCTATTATATACATATAATAGATATAAATATTCAATTTTATCTTCTCAGTAACAGTGTGAACTATACAGGCCAAAGCACATTGTTCCGATTTAACTGGTGTGAAAACTGAGGCTTATTAGAGTTTAGTGGTTCATCTAAAGACACACATATATTTGGTGTCACAATCTGAACTTCACCGGATCTGAAGACAACAGCACGTACAGGAGTGCTCTTTTGGTTCTCTTTCCCTCCTTCTCTCCCTTCCTGTGTCCTTCCTGCCCTTCTTTTCTTGCTTTCCTCTTTTTATTGTCTTTCCCTTCCCCTAGCTCCCGCCTACTTTTTCTTCACTTCCTTCTTAATTATGCAATATTCCACACATATATGTGATCTAAATAAAATGAATGTGATTAACCCACCATTCAGCTAAGAAATATTACCAGTATCTCTGAAACCCAACTGCATGCCGTACCCAACCTATAACCTGGATTTTGTGATAATTTTCCTTTTCTTTCTAGTTTTATCACCTTATCACGTATGTATCCCTACAAATACATACATTGTTTATTTGCATATTGTTGGACTTAATGTACATGAAATCATTCTCTTTTTTTGCTCAAAATTATGTATCTGAAATTTATCCATGTTGATGTGCATAGCTGTGGTTCATTCATTTTCACAGCTTACAGTACTCCATTTTATTCATCTGTTCTCTTACTATTGGGGCTTTTGGGTGATTTTCAGTTTTGTGCTATCATAAACAAAGCTGTATATGACTCTTGCTGTACATACGCAAAAGTTTCTCCAAGGTATTTGCCTAGGAATGAAATTACTGGTTCATGAAGTGTACTTACCTACAACTTTACTAGCTAATGCCAAATTGTTTTCCAAATTAGTTTTACCAATTCCTATAAGCTCATTACTTTGCATTCTCACCAACATGAAATTGTCAGAAATTTTAGCCAATTTCACACCTAATGCTCAGATTTTGGTTTTCAAACACCATTCTGCAATAAAAGGAACCAGGTTCCTTGGAGAAATAGCTGATTCCAGGGCTAGGGCAAGTAATAAACAAGATGAGCTTGGAATATCTTGTGGTGCCAGAGAGTAAGAAAATGCTCCACGAAACAAAACAAACAAAATCACTGCAGCCAATCACAAAGGAGCTCCTAATTGCCAAACCTGGAACAATCAGAGCAGCAAAATAAATACAGTGTACCTTAGAACAACATGAGTTTGAGCTGTGAGGGTCCACGTATACATGAATTTCCTTTTACCTCTGCCATCCCGAGACGGCAAGACTAACGCCTCCTCTTCCTCATCCTCCTCAGCCTACTCAGTGTGAAGTCGATGATGATGAAGACCTTTATGATGATCCCTTTCCACTTAATCAATAGTAAATATATTTTCTCTTCCTTATAATTTTCTTAATAACATTTTCTTTTCTCTATTTTAAGAATATAGTATATCACACATATACAAAATATGTGTTAATTGACAATGTCTTCTGGAAGGCTTCTGGCCAACAGTAGGCTGGACGTAGTTAAAATTTTTGGGAGCCAAAAGTTATAAGTGGATTTTTTTTTTACTGCATGGGGGTCAGTGGCCCTAATTCCCATGTTTTTCAAGAGTCAACTGTATAGTATTGGATTATAAGCCATAAAATACAATAAGTTTCCATGAATTCATACTGATATAAATAAATAAATAAATTGGGGAAATGGGACAGCTCTTCCTTGTGATAGAATTTGAATAAATGTAAAATGAAAGAAAAACACAAAAAGTCATCACTAAATACCACCATAATAAATCTTGCAGACATCCTCCATCAAGAGATGCTAAAATTAGTGGGTGAAAGTTTGAGGAGAAACAAAGTTTGAATCATTTCAAAATATCTTCCCTAAAACATTGATGACAAAGAGAAAGACAGTAATTTTACCAGGGAGAAACTTGACAGAAAGCAACTTAATCAAGTGATCGAAGTCACTACTCAAGATATCAACATCATGAGCCCTGTGATATGATGCAGTGAGGATATAGCATCATTTCATAGTAGTCTCACACAACATGCATAACTAGAGTTCAATCACAAGAACACATTAGACAAACTCAAAATTGAGGGACATTTGACCAAATAATGTCTATTCTTCATAAATATCAAGGCCATGAAATATAAGAAAAGATAAGGCCAGGCATTGACTTCTGTCTAGCTATGAAAGTCCAAGGTGGCAACTTCTTCCAATAGAAAGCTGTTTCATTTACATTAAAAATGTGTTTAGTGTAGCCACCTTCATCAATGATCTTAGCTAGACCTCCTCGCTAAGTTGCTGAAGCTTCTACATGAGCACTTGCTGTTTCACTTTGCATTTTAAAGACACCTTCTTTCCTTAAACCTCATGAATCAACCTCTGTTAGCTTCCAACTTTTTTCTCTTTAGTTTGAAGCTTCAAACTTTTCTTCTGCAGCTTCCTCACTTTTCTCAGCCTTTATAAAATTGGAGAGAGTTACAGCCTTGCTCTGGATTAGGCTTTGGCTTAAGGGAATGTTGTGGCTGGTTTGATCTTCTATCCAGACCACTAAAACCTCCATTATCAGCAATAACGCTGTTTCACTTTCTTATCATCTGTGTGTTCACCAGAGTTTAATTTCCTTTAAGAGCTTTTGCTTTGCATTCACAACTTGGCTGTTTGGTGCAAAAGCTCTAGCTTTCAGCCTCTCTCGACTTTCAACATACCTTCCTCACTAAGCTTAATCATTTCTAGCTTTCGATTTCAAGTGAGAGACTTGTGATTTCCTTTAACTGGAACACTTACAGGTCACTGTAGGACTATTAATTGGCCTAATTCCAATGTTGCTGTGTCTCAGAGAATAAGAAGGCCTGAGGAAATGCGGAGAGATGGGGGAATGGTTGATCAGTCAAGCAGTCAGAACACACACATTTATCAGTTAACTTTGATGTAGTATATGGGTATAGTTCATTGTACACCAAAGCAATACAATAGTAACATCAAAGATAACTCATCACAGATCGCCATAACATATATAATAATGAAAAAGTTTGAAATATCCTGAGAAGTATCAAAATGTGGAAGAGATACAAAGTGAGCAAATGCTGTTGGAAAAAAAATGGCACCAATGGACTTGTTTGACAAAGGGCTGCTACAAACCTTCAATTTGTGAAAAATGTAGTATCTGCAGCATGAAGTAAAGTGAAGAGTAATGAAATGGGGTATCTGTAGAGATATTAAACTGAATTAAGTATTTCCACTTGGTTCAATGACAGTAACTTACAAGAGTGGTTGATCAGAGTTTGCTGGGAGATAATTGCTGGGCACCAAGTCACTTTTTAATAATAGTTTCAAAATTTACAGTGATTGGAATAGTGAGTTTATATTTGGTGGTGCATGAAAAAACAAGGAGATACATCATAAAAACCTTGAAAATAATAGAATCGTTATCTTTTATAGCTTATAAAATGGTGGGCTGAGCTTCTGAGTCTACAAAATGGAGGGAAATCTTGCACATAGTGAGTTCACCAAGGCTAGTGTCACCTCAGTGGTTTTCCAGTCCTCATTGCCCACATTTTCTTTTAAACTTCTTTGGGTCCTAGGAAGGTGCCCCCTTGGACAACAATTAAGAAGAGTCCAGACCACATTTCTATCATTCAGGCCTGCTTTCACTTCCCTTTCAAGGCTACATTCATTTCTTTTATCTGTATCTGTAGCGATAGACGGTATTTTCTTTTTTTTTTTTTAGATAGAGTCTCGCTCTATGGCCCCAGCTGGAGTGTAGTGATGTGATGTCAGCTCACTGCAACCTCCGCCTCCCGGGTTCAAGCTATTCTCCTGCCTCAGCCTTCCGAATAACTCGGATTACAGGTGAATGTCACCATGCCCGGCTAATTTTTTTTTTTTTCATTAGAGACAGGGTTTCACCATGTTGGCCAGGCTGGTCTTGAACTCCTGACCTCGTGATCAAGCCACCTCAGGCTCCCAAAGTGCTGGGATTACAGGAATGAGCCACCACATCCCGCTGATAGATGGTATGTTTTAAGCAACGAGTGAGGGTATTTGAGTTGAAAAAAAAAAGTGTCTCTCTTCAAAGAAAGAATGGATAGAATATTTCAAAAATTAGCCAGTCTTGGGAAATCAGCAGAGTAGTTACTGTGCTCCAATACCACCTCTTTCTGTAAATGACACATAGAGGGTATAACACAGGATTTAGTCTAGGGGTGGGGCCAGGCAAGGAAGTCTACACTGCTAGTTGGGAGGAATCTTCACCTTAACTAATTCTCCATAGTCACAGAATTCCTTTCATACCACTCCCTCTAATTTCTATTATCAGAGTCTTTATACCTATGTCAACATATTTCTTTAAAAATGTGGTCCCAGCAAGGTCCACTTTAGAAGAATGAACTCAAAGAGGGTGCTTTCCCTGCTCCTCTGACCCCACCAGGTTTCCAGCACTTCGTCTCCTGTATCTTCAGTTGCTCCACTGTTTCTTCCACGCCAGTTTCCAGTGGAAAGACTGTGTCTAATGTCCTTGAGTTCTTCTTCTGTTGCTGGTTGAGATATGCCATTGCCCCAGGCAGCAATGGCAGCAGTTCAGGATCTCCAACCTCTTTCAAAACAGGAAGCCCCATCCCTTAAGCAACCACCTTCTAGTATAGTACATGCTAGACTGTGCTACCTGGGAGGAGTGGAAATAGCATCCTCTACAGCAGCCTCTGGTCTCAGAGCACATCAGGGCTTTGGCTCTGTGTTTCTATTCTGTTTTTGGTTCACAGAAATGTTTATATTGTTTTCGAACCCTAGAATATATTTTAGGCATTTTCTTTTTATGTTATTTAATACTGCTGAACGTTTACTGTGGAAAACCTACTACGCAATTCTGACTGGAATTCTGTGCATATTTAAACATTGCTCAGAATTCACCTCTTCCATCAAGTATCTAAACTTATTACATCCCTGCACTTAAGCACTCCCTTTCCACCCCAAAATACTCTGAGCCCTTAATCATTCTACTTGCGCTTGTATTTGTTGGACTGTAACTCTTGAGTTAGTCTTTCCCCTACTGGACCACGCTCCTTGAGGACAAGGAGGATGTTTAATTTATTTACATATCTCTTGTACTTGGCACTGTGACTTGTTTATAGTAGGCACTAAAAATATTAATTCATTTCCTTCAAAATTCCTAACACAAGTTCTTAAACATTAGGAGGAATTCAATGAATAATTGGTTACTTATTGATTTGCTGGTTGAGACCAGATCCTGTACACTTCTGAAGATTTTACTTATTATTCTTCCTCATCCTTTTTCTCTCCTTTGTCTCCCATTTTTAGAGAGGGCAGAGACACAGCAAAGCATAAGGAAATAGATGAGTTTAGGAAAAGAGAAAAATACGTATATATGCTATATTTACCTTTTTTCAGAAGAAAAGAAATGAAAGCATTTTCCGTAATATTTTGTTAGAGGTTGGTTTATTCTTGTTTTACCTAATATAGCTGGGTTAGGAGCTAAGAACACAGGTCCTTTCCTGCTGTGCATAAAAACAATTATCTACAGAAGGGAAACTCTAGCAATATATCAATGTCAGGCCTTTATATACTTGTTGGTATTCTGATGGTGAAGACATGTATGTCATTTGGCATTGCAGTTCTTTCTTTGTTTCGGCTGTGATAGAGTGATCCAGGACCCTAACAATCTGAACATCATCTTACTTCTAATCATCAAGCTTTGAAGCCTTTGCCATTACTCACTTTATAAATCGTAACTTAGTAAACAGAACATCACATGAGAGTGATTTTTCTTCCCTATCTGATTTTTACAGCCTCTGGTTGCAGACAGCAATTTACCTATTCCTCTTATCTGATACCTCACAGAGTGACAACATCAGAAACTAGTTAGGACACTCACCTGGCAGAGACTGGAATTTAGTGGTTGGTACTGACGATGATATAAACAAGAAATGAATTATTTACTCTCTTTATTCCTCATTTCAAAAGTTACTAATAAAGGAAGCCAGTCAAGCTATTTCTTGCATTGATTTTATAAGGATTCTGTGAGTACTTAAATGGGAAACATAAAGAACTTTATCTCACTCCTGTTGGAATCATAGATCTTTAGGAAAAAAGTTGCCTCTCTCTAGACATAAAATAACAACTAGAAGTTGCTATGGAAACAGCAGCTCTCAAAGCCATTAGAGAACATTTTTAAAAAGGGTGACCCTTAGAATCTCAGGTAGCCTCCAAAATGCTTACACCCAAAGAAAAAGTATTTTACATAGAAGGGCTTAGTTTAGAAGCTTAAGATGATTTCATCTTTAAATAGCTTGCCTTTTATTCTCTGTTGTGATTTTCATATTGTTTTAGATTTCGTAAAAATTTTTTCCCTCTGTATTTTTCAGACCCCTTAGGCTTCATGTCATCTCAGCTGACTAGCATCTGTGGCCTGGCACTTGTTTTGACTAAGTAATCATATGCCTTTCTCTACCTAGTGCAGCCCCTGTAACCTTATCTGCTAGGACCAGCCTTTCACTGCCCTAGGAAGGCCTCCCAGTTGCATGTTACATTTGTTTTTCTCTGGAAGAAAACAAGAGAAAACAATCAAGAAGGTTGATTTTACCCTATACATAAGAAACTTCGATTCTCATTCTGTGCCTTAACTGCTTTTGTACTTAAGCAATTCTTTCGTCTACTTTGAGCCTCTATTTTCTCAACTATAAAATAAGGGAGTTGAGCTATATGATTTCTGTTTCTTTCAGAGCTAACATTTTCAGTCCACACATAAAATTTAACATTATTCTTGTAAGTTTATATATACATATCACATTTTATTGTAAACTCCTAGGGTCTAAAGGCATAAACATTTTTAAAAAGACATGTACTTATTTATTTGTGTGAATCTATACGTAAGTACTATTTAGCCAAAAAAAAAAAAAAAAAAAGACAGGAAATTTAATCTATTCCTTTTCTGATGCATTCATTTATTAATATATATTAATTAAGCACCTAATGCCAGACATTGTGGACAAGTGGTAAACCAAAGCAACAGGGCCCATATGCTTAGGGAGCTTGAAGACCAATGGAGAGACAGATCATATACAGTGTAAGTACATTTGTGTAAAGTTCTATAAAGAAGTGCATGGTGCCTTGAAAACATGTAATTAACCTAGGAGATATAATCCAGGTAGGATCAAGTTTTTCTAGGGAAACGACCACTCAATTGTCAAAGATGAATAGGAATCATTAAACTAAGGGGCAGGGAGTTGGGAGGGGAGGAAGAAGAGAGGGAGGGGAAGGATATAGCATTCTAGGTAGGGAAAACACATGTGTGAAGGCCAAATGATCATAAGGAGAAGGAAGGGTCGCTATAAAGAGCAATGGGAAGCCACTGTTCTAAGCTAGGGAGTGGTAGGGGGTGACCTGTGACACAATCACTAAGGTATTCTACCATATCACCCACCCCTGGCTGCCTAGAAGACAGTAAAAGCAGATTCAGAAAGACTTGTTAGGAGCCTACTGAGAAAATGCTGGCAAGAGGTGATGGTAGCTTGGGTTAAGGTGTTGGTAGGGTGTAGGGGTGTGGTGTGCGTGAATAGGATGAGGAGGATGGAAAAAATATTTAAAACATATACCTTGATTGATACTGATTTTGATTACATTGTGTAAAGAGGCTTTAATGAGACATTCTAGAAATTACACTTTCACGTAAGTGTCACTGCCTTCTATGTGTTATATTATGAGGTTACACACCCATTTCAATGATCCTTCATGGGTGTCAACAATTCTAGAATTTACGTCAGAAGCAGTGTATAAACCATATGAGAAAAATAGGCTTATTGCTATATAGAAAATATTTCATAAATCCCCAAAGCTAAGGAAACAAATGTGTGTGTAATGTTCTTAAGTTGATGCAGGGTTTATAAAGACTTCTTTTTATGAGTTTGACCTTCCAACATATACGGTGAGGTCACTTATTTAAGAAAATAAGCAAGTATGTAGGGGAAAAGCTATGTTATCTGAGTCTTCATCAAAGAATGAGGATATGGTCTTTTACCCAAGAGCTAGCTAACTGGGGAAGCCCATAGGCAGAAGAAACTCCTGGACAGTCAGGAGGGGTTTTTTAATCTTTATTTTTAGGGAGCAGATAAATACATCTTAGATGACTGACAACAAATGCTCCAAAGAAAAGAAGAATGAAGTTATCTCCATAAGTTTTTAGGAGCAGTGCATGGTGGGAAGAGCTTAGAACCAAGGCTAGGTGTCAAACCCCAGTTGTGTAACTAGCTGTGCAGTCTTAGGCAAATTATCTCTCCCAGTCTTACTTTCGTCATCTGAAAGTGGGGACATATATGCCAGGAGTTTTGTGAGGATTTGCTGATGGAGCTCTGATAGTTTGGCTGTGTCCCCACCCAAATCTCATCCTGAATTATATCCCCCATAATTCCCACTGTTGTAGGAGGGACCTGGTGGGAGATCATTGAATTATGGCAGCAGTTTCCCCCATACCGTTCTCATGGTAGTGAATACGTTCATGAGATCTGATAGTTTCATAAGGAGAAACCTCTTTCATTTGATTCTCATTCTCTCTTTGCCTGCCGCCATCCATGTAAGACGTGACTTGCTCCTCCTTGCTTTCCATCATGATTGTGAGGCTTCTCCAGTCACATGGAACTGAAAATCCAATTAAACCTCTTTCTTTTGTAAATTGTCTTTATCAGCAGCGTGAAAATGGACTAATACAAACTCTGATTTCCATCCACCATTCCCTCCATATCACCTCCCCACCTTGGCTCCTCAGCTAAACACCTTTTCTTCAGGTTAAAGAATAGAAAACCCTGTGGAGACAGAGGGTAAGAGGAAACCCTTCAGTAGTTATCAGGCTACTGTCTTCACCTTTCTTAGCTCTGTAATATCAGAGTATAGAGAAAAGAATTCCTGGCCACTTTATCAGTCTCCATGAAGAAAGGCTGGAGCCAGCAGGCATTGCCATTGGTTCAGTAGACATTCCCAGAGCACCATCATTTAGAGAAAGCAGCAGCTCATTTAAATCACTGAATCTTTTTAAGAAACTGAAACAAGTTCAATGCCCAAGAGTAGAAAATTGGTTGGACTGTGAGACATACCACCTGGATGAACATTCATGTAATGGAATTATACACTGAAGAAAAATATTAAATGACAGTGTTTGTATGTTCATAACAAATTAAGTAAAAAAGATTGCCACAAAACAGTATATATATAAGATTCCAGTTTTTTTTAAGTAATTGGTTTATGGGAAGAAATAGGATACACAAAAATGTTAAAAATAAATTCTGGAGGGTAGGATTATAGGCATTTTAAGTTTTTTTCTTTTCTAAACCTTACACGATAAACATTTTAAAACATAAATTTATAATTAATAAATGTAAGCTTTAAGAAAAAACTCTACAGGGCACAATTTGTGTTTACCACAATATAAGCAACGAGCATTTAAAGAAACATGGGTTTTTACTTAGTGGAGTAGAGAATTTGTAAAAGAGGAAAGCACCTCTTGATTCCTCATGTTTCTATGTTTTTCCCCTACCCTTGTCCCAGATCTGAAAGTAGTGGGGAAAAAAATCAACCTGGCTCTTTTCCTATGCCAAGGTGCTTACTCAATGTTTAGTCTTACTGTAAGGGAATTTCACATAGTTCAGGCTTCCCAATACCAGAGGTTCCTGGCTCTGCTACTAGGTCTGTACCCTCTCTGGCATTCACTTCCTGCCCATTACCTCTCTGGGTAGCCACAAGATAGCTGGGGAAATCCCAATCTCATGTCCTCTGCAAGAGTCCAGGTCTCCACTTGAGTGGAGAGTAGGAAAAAGAGGCAAGCGCAATGCCAAGACTTTACTAAGTTATTTGAATAAGAATACTTGTAAGTAGTCAAAATGCTTTACATTTATCATTACCATAATTGCAAAGGATAACAACTACCATTTATGAGATGCTTTCCATGTGCCAGGCACACACCACATTATCCCATTTAATTTTCACATTGGCGATTTGGGTATTATCTCTATTTAACAGATAAAGACACTGAGGCTGAGGTCAAGCAATTTGCCTAGGCTATTCTGCATTTTGCTAGCCTAGCGGAACCATTGGCTCCCTCCTTCCGGCAGACTCTAGAGTTAAATATGATTGTGAGGCTTCCCCAGCCACATGGAACTATAAGTCCAATTAAGCCCCTAAGTTCCCAGCGCTGGAAGGTGGCAGACACAAGGTGCTTCAAAGCTATTCCAAAACTGCCTCCATGATTCTTCACCCTACTCTGTGAGGAAGATGAGGATTCTAAGTTTTAACTTTTGAGAGAAAAGGGCAGACTTTAAGGTCCCTTCTGAGAGGCCTGGATGGCTGATCCATAAGAGCCTTTCCAGTTTTTAGTTTCAGAAAAGGGAGTCTTGTACTTAGGAGGTCAATGATGGGGACCACACATAAGTTTATTATACTAGATTACGAGTGGTAAATTTTAATCTGACCCTGAAGTAAGTAGGGTACAGTTGGAGACTAAATACTGGCAGCAAATAACCAACTCATGGTGTGTCCTGATCATGTGAAGAGAAGGAGACACTCCTGTACATGGGATATAGAACTAGCTAACTCTGGAGTTTGCTGGAAGGAGGGAGCCAATGGTTCTGCTAGGCTAGTAAAAGGGAGAATAGTCTAGGTCCATGGATGATGTTTTGATGCATAGTGGACCAATTCAGCCATATATGGAAAAGGCTACAGGCTCTGTGCACATAACTGTGAAATTATTTTGACCAGGTATGTATGCTATCAATAAAATAATAGTTTATTCAGGTCACAAGGAAGACAATTTTCTACTAAAACTCAAAGTATCATATGGGTTAATATTGACTTTTTGATATACACTTCTAACAGGAAGACAAAGAGACAACATAGCTATAATAATTTATTGCTTTTCATTTCTTGTTTGGATAAAAGTAAGACTACATCAAAAGTTGTTTGATGACACTGAATTATTTTCACAGTATCTATATCACTTGTTATATCAGAATTGAAGTCCTCATGGTTGGTCTTCAATGGAAGTGAATCTTAAAATTAATCTTAATTTAAAAAAATACATTGCTTTTGGGGCAAAGAGGAGGCAGCAGGACGAGGAAGCATTTTCCCAGAATTAAATGAATTAGCACCTTGGGTCCTAGCCCAAGGTTTGTCCCCAATCAAGTAATTCCGAGCATGTCACTTAAGCTTCAGTTTCTTTATCTGTACAACAAGGAGCTAGAGTTTAATTTCCAAAGCCCTGTCAAGTACTAAGTTTGCACAAGTCTAATATTCTTTGGAGTTCATCTTTGCCTTAAATGGATTTATGATCATTTTTGTGAACAACGACCTCATTATTTAAAAATTCATAAGGGAGACAGCTCATCGAATAGAGCAGGACACAGGGTTCAGGATATGATACTGTAACATAATTAAGTATGGAGAACAATACTGCCATAGGGCAAAAGTAACTCCTGAAATTCTGTTAGCCTCTGTGCACATTTGTCTTACAAAGAACATGCTTGCTCCTGATGAAAATTTGCTTTTTAATTCCTTCTAGACAGAATCACTGATACAATTGCTTCCATCTTATATCAAAATGAGTTATTCATAAGCCACATACTCTTGCGAATGATTCTAAAAGGCAAGTGATATTAAGGTTTTATGTGACAAGTTAGCATTCCATGGGTATCCATAACAACAGTAAACTTAAATCCAGTGAGTAGGCGCCCTTAAGTCCAGACTAAGTATCCCTAAATGCCAAATGCTACAAGACTGCCACTTGGGAATGACTGTTTTTAGCCTCCAGAGTATGGATGGTGGGCACTCGAGTAGGAGCTTTATTACACTGTAGAAGAAAAGCTTTCTCCTTACTTTGTCCTCATCTGATATTGAGAAAAGAGCAAGAGGGCAAATGTATAAGATTTGGAAACTGCCTCTTCCAGCTGTTCTGGCCTGAACTCTAGTTAATCTTGTGCAAGTTAAATTCTAACTATCACTAGATGGGACCTATCACCTGCTGGGACCTGTCAAGCCTTGGATTAGTGCCGTCCCGGAAGTAAAGTTCTGTTCTTTGATATCCCAGGAGGAACTGTCACGCTCTAAGATCGGTAAATGAGATACAGAACTGGCTACAATTAGATCTTAATAAGTTCAATACAGAGTGTGTCACAGAATTTCAAATGTTGAAAGATTATCTTTTCAAATGTATGTATAATTATTCTGAGGACTTGCTTGCCTGTCACAAACCTAATGCATTTGTTATGGGGATGAAACAGGAAAAACTCACAGGAGGACACGAACCACTACGCAGGATAGCTTCTAAGTTAAGAAGGGAATCTCCCAAGTGGTCCGGCAAACATAATATTCCTTATCTTTCCCGCCCACCCGAAAGTTCTAACACATATGCTTCAAAACCTCGTTGGTAGTTCAAGCCTGCTTAGAAGCTTTTAAGGCCTCGTGCCAGACTTCCGGTGTTTTCATAGATTTCTCTTGTTCAGTTATTGTCGCCTCCGAATTTGTCATTCTCTCATTCCACTCCAGCCTCCCTTCCTCTGTGCAATAAGCTTTTAGGGAATTCCATTCATGACTTTTCTTCCCCACCTAAAATACTGTCAGCAAACTGCCTAACGGAAATCCCTATAAAAGCGGTAAGAGAAAGTAAGGATACGTTACTGCCTATAAATCGAGCACTTCAAAGGCATTTGTTTTAATCACCACATAAGACTTTCACCTACGAGAATTTGTGCGAAAGGAGATTCTTCTGGGAGGATAGCCCGGCTTCGTCTTCAGGTTTCAATCCCTAAATTTCCCATAAGTAAAAGAAACATCACTTCCTCTCTTCCAAGAGTCCGCTGACACCTGTCTTCACCCGCAGGCGTTTCTCCTAACACTTTAAACGCTTTCTAGAACCTCAAACCGCCAAGTCAATCCCCGGACCCAAGGTTTTGCACCAGCGACGCTGCAGGGTTTGCTGTTCTACTTCCCTAGGCACAAGCCCGCCCGTCGGCGTCGAAGCCAACTCCTTACTGGTTCAGGTATGTGCTCGTCTCTGTAGCGAACCAATCAGAACCCCACTTCTTACTCCTGGGATTTGGTAAACGGAAGAGACCTCTCCGGTCCCGGGAGTAGGCAGGGACCGTGGAAGAGTGACAGTTCGACTTTCCAATAGGCAGAGCCCTAGGACCTGCCCACGTCTGGTTCGGGGGTTAGAAAAGAGCGTCGATGCCGGCGGCAGTGATGAGTCCTAGGAGGCGCTGGCTGTTCGGTGGCTCGGAGGAGCGGCTGCTGCTGCTGCTGGTAGCCCCTTTGCAGGTGAGTGGTTTTGTTTTAGAAAATGTTGCGAATGTTTCCATTTTTTAAGTGATGTGATGTTTTATTTTTGGGTGCAGGGAAGGCCAGTTTCTTTACTTTCTCTGGTTTAGTCGTTGGTGGGAGTCTGGTGCCCACTCCAGCCCTCAAGCTGGGACCCTCACTTATCGCCCTGGTCCCTTTCCCTTGTCCCTTTCTCAGAATGAGCCTCGCAGGCAGTCACAGTTCTGTTAACTGAGAGGAGGAGCCCGCTTTGGTAGTGCTGTCCTTATGGCAAGAATAGATAGAAGTTGGAGGGAAGAAAACCCTATCCTGGACATTTGAGGCACTGTGTGGCAGAGCCCTTTCAATAGGAAGATCCCCTGGAAGGAAGCAGGGTGATGCCGCTGTATTTGGGCTTTGGTAGACCTGGCCCTATCATTTTGTGTGGCAGACAGAAAAACTCGAATGCGGTGAAAAGAGAAGGAGGTGAATATATGCAGTGTTTTCATGTAGGAATCTGGAGCCAAATCACAAGTTCTTAGAACCACTAGAAATAAAAACAAGTGTATTTTCCTCTTTTCTAAGGGACAGGGGCTGGTATTACACTAGAGAAGGTCAATGAAATGCGTAATTGCAGTTAAGTTCACCGTTAAGCTTTAAAGAATAGTTGGTTATTAGCTAACTTATTATAACTCTCATTCCCCTACTGCCTCCCTTCCAAATTACGGAAGATCTTTAGCTTGTGAGTGGTACTATGTTAGCTGACTAAATGCAGACTCCTTCCAAGGAGGGGAAAAAATCAAAAGCTAAGTTTCACCTGTAGGTACTAAAGTTTTTTTTATAGTGAAAGCAGAACTCATGTCAATTTCTCTTTTATTTTGTATTTTTATTTTTTGAAACGGAGTCTCGCTCTGTCGCCCAGGCTGGAGTGACTGCAGTGGCTCGATTTCGGCTCACTGCAACCTCCGCCTCTTGGGTTCAAGCGATTCTCCTGCCTCAGCCTCCCAAGTAGCTGGGATTAACAAGCATAGGCCACCACGCCCGGCTAATTTTTGTATTTTTAGTAGAGACCGGGTTTCACCATGTTGGCCAGGCTGGTCTCGAACTCCTGACCTCAGGTAATCTGCCCGCCTTGGCCTCCCAAAGTGCTGGGATTACAGGCATGAGCCACTGCGCCTGGCTTTGCCTGCCTGCCTGCCTGCCTGCCTTCCTTCCTTCCTTCCTTCCTTCCTTCCTTCCTTCCTTCCCTCCCTCCCTCCCTCTCTCTTTTCTTTCTTTTCTTGCTTTCTTGCTCTCTTGCTTTCTTTCGTTTTGAGACGGAGTTTCGCTCCTGTTGCCCACGCTGGAGTGCAATGGCGCGATCTCGGTTCACCGCAACCTCCGCCTCCCCCATTCAATCCATTCTCCTGCCTCAGCCTCCCGAGTAGCAGGGATTACAGGCATGCGCCAACACGCCGGGCTAATTTTATATTTTTAGTAGAGACAGGGTTTCACCATGTTGGCCAGCCTGGTCTCAAACTCCTGACCTCAGGTAATCTGCCCGCCTCGGCTTCCCAAAGTGTTAGGATTACAGGCGTGAGCCACCACGCCCGGCCTTCTTTTTTTTTTTAAACTGCCTCCCATAAGTCCAGGGAATAGCACTTTCTTAGCCATCTTTGTATTCCGGTAGCACCTCATATACCGCAGATGCTCCGCAGTTGGTGGTGAACTTTAGAGAAGCATGATTCCAACAGTGTCATAGTGGAAGGAGCTCTGAGTTAGAAATCAAGAACATTGGCTTTAGTCCTGAAGCTGTTACTATTTGTATGATCTTAAACAAATCATTTCAACTGTGACTCTTAATTTTTGCATTTTTTTTTTTTTTTTTGAGACAGGGTCTTGCCCTGTTGCCCAGGCTGGAGTACAGTGGCGCGATCTCTGCTCCCTGCAACCTCCACCTCTGCCTCCTGGGCTCAAGCGATCCTACCACCTCGAATTTTGTATCTTTAGAAAGCAGATGTTGCATTAAATTATATCTGAAGTATAAACTCTGTATTAAAAGTCGTTTTAAAGTAAAAATGATTAGTACACAAGCAGAGTCTCATTGTGCCATCTAGTAGCAAGTAAAAGTTCCCAACTTCAAGGATATATTCTTGTTTTTTAATTTTTAATTTGTGTGGGTACCTAGGTGTATATATTTATGGGTTACATGAGATATTTTGACATAGGCATACAGTGCTATTACATCAGAGTAAATAGGGTAGCTGTCACCAAAAGCATTTATCCTTTGTGTTTCTAACAGTACAATTACACTCTTTTAGTTATTTGAAAATTTATAATTAAATTATTTTTTACTATAGTCACCCTGTTGTGCTAGCAAATACTAGGTCTTATTTATCTTCCTATTTTTGTCCCCATTACAAGGATATACTCTTTTGTGTTCATATTTAAACCAAACCAGATTATTGTAGAAAATTTGGAGCATACAGAAGTATAATGTGGCAGAAAAATGTCACTTAGAAGCAACCACTGTTAGTGTTTGGGTAGAGCTTTTAATCTTTCTTCCTCTTTTGCCTTCTATGGTTGGTTGAGATTAAGAGGCGTATTTAAAGTAATGATTGGTGCACCTAAATTCACCAGGCCTTCATCTTTGTGTGTCTAGTGCCTGAAGAACAGAGGTCACAAAAATGTTTGAACCGAATGGTTTCTTGAAAAATCCTTGGAATAAAATCTGATATGAAAGATGTTTATATGGGTGGCAGAACAAAAGAGGACAAGAAGTATTACTTAATAACAAAACCCTTCTGCTGAAATTTGGCCGCAAATATGAGGAAAACATACTGTGTAAAATATAAATTAAATGTTAACCACTTCATTAAAGCATTTGGATGGCAGAATATTAGTACTTGGTAAGCTTCTGAGACTGTATGTTACCATCACCTTCCATCCTACAATATTTGATTGCATTCCTCCTTCCACTACCTAATTTAAGCATTTCCCCTCTAATTCCTCCCTTCATTTTACTTTATTCCCAGTTTTTGCTTCTGCTCATATCATCGGCAAGGTAGGATTGCTTTCACAGGCCTGAGATCTGTGCCATTATTTTGAGTTAGTCAAAGTCTGCTCCATTCTACCTCTCACTTTTTGGTAGAGTGCTTTACCATAATCTCATTTAATCTTCCTAATAGCCCCCTGAGAGCTGTCGTTTCATGATCCTCATCTTTATAGATATGGAACCTGAGGTTCAAAGAATTTAAATAACTTACTTAAGATCACATCGTCAGTAAGTAGCAGAGCTGGGCTCATATCTAGGTTGTTTTTACTTTAGACTTTTAGGATTTGGTGGAAACAATTTGTGTTGATAAAAGCTACTACCCTGGGGAAGACAAAGACCAGAGATAGGAAGGAGGGGTCTGTCATGAGTGGATGTTGTCCACAATGATGATGCCATGAAGGCTGGAACATGCAACATGCCCTGAGCAAATTCACGTCTCCTTACACATGTATATCTCTTTCCTGCGAGTAGGGATCTGCCTGGTATGGCTGGTTATTCTTGTAACAAGCAATCAGTAGGAAATATTAGTAGATGTAAGACTGGTGAATGAGAGGGTTTTAGTGTCTGGAAAACGTGGGTTTAGTGTCTGGAAAAAGTGAGTGGTAACGTTTGCTCCTGGTAAAAAGGTATTCTTATAACTGCAAGTACAGATGAAAAAGTTTCTACAAAGCCTTAGGAAAAGTAATAGACCATGGAACACTTTTAGGTACAGCTGTGTTTGAACATCTAATAGTGAACTTGATATGGGGGAAGGCAGTTTGTTAAGACAGTAAAAGCCTTAAGGAACTGAGCCCCAGATTTCATTTCCCTTGAGAACTGTCCCTTTTTAATTTGTTAGAGACATGGTTCTTTTTCTCTGTCCTCAAATAATAGCCCATCTTACTATAAAGTTAGATTCCTATTGCAGTGGGGATTAAAAGTTGCTCAAAGCCACACAGTAAGGGTTTGGACCAAGGAAAACATCATTTAAGTGTCTAGGATAGCACTTGACTATTTAATATTTAAATGTGAGCTTTGAATCTAAGTGACTCTGGTTCTATTTGTCTTATTTTATATAACTTCAACATTACATTGCTGATAAAATTTCTTGCTCAAACATTGGAAATACAAGAAAAACTAGGTTTTTAAGTTGGACTTTACCCTGTAGTTTGTTCTACTTGTCCGTGAGTTGTACCACTAGGGTCTTAGGCATTATTAATTTTCAAACACGTGAGGAAGGGAGGAAGCAAAGTCCCAGGAGTGTCAGTTTGGAAGACAGGATGAGCCTCAGTTATGGGGAGTACTTATAACAGAGGAGCCTCAGTTATGGGAGAAATATAATGTGAAATTATATTTCACATAATTTCATATGTGGAATTATATAGTTTAAGGAAGGAGTAGGAAGCAGCAGCAGATGATCATGCTACATTTGTTGAAAGTACTTAGGGATCTCGAAAATATTAGAGGGGTAACCTTAGTAAATGCAGTGCCTTGCAAGTACATCATTCCCCTATCTACAGTCCCTGTCTTGCCAAAAAGAATGCTAATCTTGAGTCATAATTTTATGTTTCCATTTTATGGTGGCATTTATGGAAAGAATATTCTTTGCTTTATAGCTAACTTAGATGGAATTCCCATACATTTATAGTGAAAGGTCTTTGAAAGTTATAAGTCACCTGCAAAGTGTGTTCTTTGCATCACCGATTCGTTTATTGTCAAAGCAATTACGTAGCACCTACTCCTGAGCAAGTATACATTCACCTGAAGTGTGAGGCACTATGCGGCAATTTATGAAGATGTCTAATGGGGTCAAGTGTGTCAAAATGACACATGGTATTTTTGAAGGAGATTAACAGGATGAATCCCGTAGTTTTCCCCTATGGTTCTATCTTGAACCCATTCCTAAATAATTTAGTTAAGCAGAAGTCAAGTACTCAGACTGATTTCAATGTCCTCACTATGGCCTTCTATGAGGAATAAAAACAATTATGAATGGGATTCCATTACTCATGGTACTTGCCGTTCTGGCCAAGAATAAAATCTAGTGATTTCATAATGTTGGGATTATTCTATGACGGGATGCTTAAAGGTTAAATATGCTGCTGTCATTAGTAGATCTAAGTGTGGGATCCAGCTAGGGCAAGATCGACATATTGAGGCCTTCTGGCCTATACCTTTTTAAAGAAATTTTACGTTTTTAATTTTAAATTATGGGTGCATAATAGTTGTATATATTTATAGGTATATGTGATATTTTGGTGCAGGTATACAATATGTAATCATCAAATCAAGTTTATTGATTTACCTCATGCATTTGTCTATTACCTCATGGATTTATCTATTTTTTTTTTGTTTTGGGAACGTTCTAATTCCATTATTTTAGTTATTTTTAAAATGCAGTAAATTATTATCACCCTATTGTGCTACAGAATACTAGATCTTATTTGTTCTAACTATAGTTTTGTATCTGTTAACCATCCTCACTTTAATCTCCCTGCTCCTGTTACCGTTCCCTGCCTCTGGCAACCATAATTCTGCTATTGCGATATGTTCAATTTTCAAAATTGTTAGCGCCCACATGTGATTGAAAACATGTGAAATTAATCTTTCCATGCCTGACTTCTTTCACCTAACCTATGCTCTCCAGTTCCATCCATGTTACTGTGAATGACAGGGTTTCATTCTTTTTATGGCTGAATAATATTCCACTGTATACATGTGCCAATTTTTCTTTATCCGTTCATCTGTTGATGGGCACTTAGATTGCTTCCATATCTTGGCTATTGTGAATAGTGGTACAATAAACATAGAGTGCAGATATCTCTTCAGTATACTTATTTTCTTTCTTTTGGATGTATACCCAGTGGTGGGCTTGCTGGATCATATGTCTACTGCCTGTTTTTGAACAGCCCACAAACTGTGCATGGGTTTTACGTGTAAAATGGTTGAAATAAATTAGTATTTCATGTGTATGAAAATTATATGAAATTCTAATTTCAGTGTCCATATGTAAAGTTTTATTGAAACAGATTTATCCACTTATATATTACGTATGGTGGCTTTCAGCTGCAATGGCAGAATGATACGATTGTGCCTAATTATGGCAGAGACCAGTGTAGCCTAGAAAGCCTAAAAAATTTGCTATTTGGTGGTTTACAGAAAAAGTTGCTAATATCTGAGCTAAGCTGTAGTGTCTTTCACATTTACCTCCTTCATCTCACTTAAACAGCCATTGTCCTGGTCCAAGTCTTTATCCTGTGTTACCAGAATTATTGCAAAAACCTCTCAGCTAGTGTTCATACTCCTGGGTTTTCTGGTCTATCTCTGTATGTAAGTGCTGCCTGATCCTGCTAAAATGCATGCTAACTAGACTTTTAATGATGTCCCAATATGTATAGAAAAACAAGGCCTTTTTTGGGTCATTATTTGTTCTTATC
Source organism: Trachypithecus francoisi (assembly GCF_009764315.1). Taxonomy (NCBI): domain Eukaryota; kingdom Metazoa; phylum Chordata; class Mammalia; order Primates; family Cercopithecidae; genus Trachypithecus; species Trachypithecus francoisi. The sequence continues at coordinate 24,283,582 of NW_022681469.1, read as the reverse complement.
TTTCTAGGCTAGTCTCCTCCTGCTTCCTTGTTATATCCTGTACTTAAGAGTGGCCATATAATTTTCCAAATGGGACACTTAAGTGTGAAAGGGGCCCTAGTAGTAATTATGTTGGGGAAACAGGCCTAAGACAATACTGTTCTGTAATAATGATGCATGTGCATCTTTCTCCTAACTACCCTCTCTGTCCTGACCTTGCTGAAAGAATGCTAATCTTGAACCATAACTTCAATTTTATGGAAAGAATATTTTTTGCCTATTAGGCAAATCAGGATGTGTGGTTACTCTAGCTATACTCCAGCCAGTTTGAATGGGCTCACCATTTTCCATATGTGCCTGCTCCTTTGCCTTCACTCACTGTTCCCCTAGATTGTAATTCATTTACTTTTTTCTGTAAATCTAAACCTTGCCTTTCCAAATCCAGCTTAAAAAGTACTGTGTCCACGAAGCCTTACTCAGAAATATTCACTCCCTTCCCACTTTTTACTAATGAAGTGCTTTCTCATGGTGTGAATTACTTTGAGTTTTAGACACACATACACACACACACGTACTGAAGACATAATTCTTGTTGGATTACATATTCCTCATAGGCCTAGCATTGGGCTATCCCTAAATGGAATGTACAAAATGTTTGAAGAATGAATTAATTGGTCAGGCTAGGGAGACTGAGTATTTGGGGCTTTCAATTTATGAGTCATCCATTTTAATGTGATTAAAGCAGTGAGAAAAGGGTTTCCAAGAACTGAAGACTTAGCCTCAGGTTTCAACGTGATAGTGTAGCAAAATGGTTCAGGACATAGATATAGACTTCTTGAGACTAAATTCCAGCTCTGCCATTTACAGCCTCTGTTACGTTGGGCAAGTTAACCTCTCCTCCTGTTTCTTCATCTGTAAAATGGGAGTAAACATAGTAGCCACTCCATAGAATGGCGGTTGAGGATTCACAGTGCCAGGTAACATTGAAGTAACATTCATAGGTGAGCACTCTGTGAATGTTGGCTACTGTGACTAATATGATCATCTTCATAGTACTCTCACAGGTAGGTAAGAAAATGCAGAGACCCAAGACCCAGATGTAATCATAGAAGAGCTGGAGGAAATGCTACACCAAAATCTTAGTGGGTTTTTTTTCTTGATGGAAGTAGTCTGTTTTAGAGAAGTCATGGAGAAGATGATCTCCACTTAGTAAGAAGTAACTAACCTGCAGTCTTTTGAGACACCTTTTCAGTAGAGTGGGCAAGGCACGAGTCAGGTGTCAGGAAACTAAAAAAGGAATGGCTAGAAGGGAAGGTAAATGGCCAAGAGGAAGGGGAGGGAGGATAAGATACAGAGTTGTGTAAAAGATGTTTGCTTAGTCAACTTTTTCTTCAAGCCAGATCACACTTTAAAAAGGAGGACACCCTGGGGGATAATTCAATAACCTATATGTTTTTTTTTTTTTTTTAGCATGATGTAAATTATTGATTAAAATCGGTACTTAATGTAAGTGCCAGTAACTTTTGCTATGGGATAAATGAGAAACCAGGTGCATGTTGGTGAGCTTTTATGAAAAACAAAACAAAACAAAAAAATAAAGCTTGAGGTTGAAAAGGAATCGTTTTTAATTTGGGGTGGGGAGTATATATTCTTAGTAAAGTTCCTCTTTATAAGTTGGGGTGACTATCGCCTGGCTTACTTGAGGTTTTTCTCAAGAGTACTAATAAGCCGAGCCCTCCTTCATGCTCACCTTGTTCGTTTGCATTTTATGAAATGGCTGCCTGGGTTTGGAAGGACAAGTTGGGACTGGAGATGCCCCTGTGAAGTGAAGCCAAGTAAGCTAAGATCCTCAAACCACGACTCTAATATCTCCAGTGGTGGGTTGAAGGCAGAAAACCAGGGTTTCAGTTCCAGTTTGCCATTTACTGGCCATATGTTTTTGGACAAGTCAATCAGACTCTCCATTTTTTTTTCTGTGGAGATTATGGCCATCCATGAGTATACTAAACTTATAGTACAAAAGTACAAGGTACAAAACTATAATGGAGTACAATCCAGTCATTTCTGTCTGACTTAGATTCAGTCAGCACACCTACCGAGTCGAGTGCCCCATATGTACCAAGTGATGTGCTAGGTTCTAGAGATACAGCAGTAAGACCTGCCTTGATGCCACTTACAGTCTTACAGGGTACATAGCCATTGAACAGGTAATATATCGCAAGGGATCCATCGCAGGTGCACCAAATGTGGTCAAGCAGGATGCTCTAGGAGTAGGTCAGCAGGCCTGACCTACTTCCAATGAGTGAAGAGCAAGGGAGAGAAGTCTGTCTAAAGCAGGGGTTCTCAAAACATGGTCCTTGGACCAGCCATGTCACCATCACCTGAGGACTTGCTAGAAATGCATATTCACAGTCCCACCCCAGACCTACTAAATCAGGCTCTGGAAGTGGGCTCAAGCAATCTGTTTAATGTGATTTTGATGCACATTAAAGTTTGAGAACCACTGACCTGGAGGAACTAACATTTAAGCTGAGCTCTAAAGCTGCATGATCTAGTGTGGTAGCCACTGGTCACATGTGGCTATGGAGCACTTGAAATGTGGCTGGCTCACACTGAGATGTGTTTTCATTATAAAATACACACCAGATTCCAAAGACATACTATGAAAAAAAGAATGTAAACTGCCTTATTAATAATTTTTGTGTGGATCATGTGTTAGAATTGTATTAGTTCTCATGCTGCTAATAAAACAGAGACTGGGTAATTTATAAAGGAAAGAGGTTTAATTGATTCACAGTTCAGCATGGCTGGAGAGGCCTCAGGAAGCTTACAATCATGGTGGAATGGGAAGCAAACATGTTCTTCACATGGTGGCAGCAAGGAGAAATATAAGTGAAGTGTGGGCAAAGCTTATAAAACCATCAGATCTCGTGAGAACTCACTTTCTATCATGAGAACAGCATGAAGGTAACTGCCCCCATAAGTCAATTACCTCCCACTGGGTCCCTCTCATGACACATGGGGATTATGGGAACTTCAAGACAAAATTTGGTTGAGGACACAAAGCCAAACCATGTCATTCCACCCTGGCCCCTCCCAAATCTCATGTCCTCACATTTCAAAACATAATCATGCCCTTTCCAACAGTCCCCCACAGTCTTAGCTCATTCCAGCATTAACCCAAAAGTCCAAATCCAAAGTCTCATCTGAGACAAGGCAAGCCCTCTCTGCCTATGAGCCGAGAAAATTGAAAGCAAGTTAGTTACTTCCTAGATACAATGGGGGTACAGGCATTGGGTAAATACACCTGTTACAAATGGGAGAAATTGGCCAAAACAAAGAGGGTACAGCAGGCCCCATACAAGTCCGAAATCCAATAGAGCAGTCATTATACTTTTAAAGTTCCAAAATGATCTCCTTTGACTCCATGTCTGAATGATAACTTTTGGACCTATAGGATTAAATACAAGATTACAATTTATTCCATCTATTTCTTTTTACTTTTTCATGTGGCTTGTAGAAAATTTAAAACTTCATTGTGCCTCGAATTATATCTTGATTGGACACAACTGATCTAAAGGATGACTAGAGCTTAACCTAAAGCAGGGTGGGACTGAAGTGGCAATGGAGAGAAGAGATGAAGGGTGAGTGTTCTGCATGGGGTAGAGTGTGTGCCAAACTACTGAGGCAAGAAAGAACCTGACATGCTCAAGGAAATAAAACCAAAGCCTTGCAGGTCTAACATGAAGGATTCTGAACATTTTCCTAAGACCAATAGGAAGAATTGAAGGTTTAAAATAAGATCAATTTTCAAGGAGTTTAATTGTTAGTTTGCAGTTAATAAATGAGGGCAAGAGAACTTCAACTGAATATAGCAAGACTTTCAACACTGAAGCTCCCCAACTCCCCAGGATGGTGGGGGAGGGGCAGTTTGGTCAGCAGAGGAAGCAGGACGCTGCCCATCACCTGACCCTAACCCTAGGGTATGAGGCATGAGCACCCCCTACTAGAGAGAGAAGCAGTGTCACCTGGGAAGAGGTAGTTTTCAGTTCAGTTCTTTTTCAGCACAATTGATGCTCAAAGCTGAGTGGGAGTTTGAAGATAGAGCTAGGAATTCTGCAGGGCACCAGCAAATGGTTTGGGGAGGGAGGGCTCTAAAGGTGGGTCAGGGAGAAGGAAGCCCAGAGCATTATGGGGATTAGAGGGTCTGTCCGTTGAAAGACTGTGTTGGACAATAACAGGAAAGCTGGTTAAGTGGTCCAGATGCTTGGGTTGTGTCTGCTGGGATATGGTGGCTGCATCATTTATCTGTGGCCTAGGGGAGGTTTCCCTTTAAGTCAGAGGTCATAAGCTAGCAGCTGTGATCTAGCCTGCAGAAGAAATGTTTTGTAGTCCCAGCTACTTGGGAGGCTGAGGCAGGAGAATGGCGTGAACCCGGGAGGCGGAGCTTGCAGTGAGCTGAGATCCGGCCACAGCACTCCAGCCTGGGCGGCGGAGCGAGACTCCCGTCTCAAAAAAAAAAAAAAAAAAAAAAGAAATGTTTTGTTTCACTCACATTTTACAAATGTACATTAGTTGCTAATATTTAAATCAGATATCAGATAAAAATACGTTTTCTTTTTTTTTTTTTTAATTGGAAGATCTAGAAACCTCAATTGCTCAGTATCACAGGGCAGTGGACTGGAGCTAAGTAATAAGTTCTCCTTTTATTTTTTACATGAATTTTTAGGAGGTTTTGAAAGGATTGTTTTAACTTTTTTAAAAAAAGACATATATTTACTTAAAGGTTCTCTGTGGTCTGACTCTGGGTCTTGCATTCACCCTAGTCTTTGGTGTCAGCAATCCCATCTTTTTTTTTTCCAGAAAAGTTCTAAGAACAGTGCTGTTGGTTCAATGAGATGAGGTTATAGGAAAGCTTTTACTGTTTACACAAGAGTTGCCTCCTTCAGAGAAGCATGCATATTCCTTGCAGTTCACGGTGCCCATCACTCCCCATAGTCCAGCTGCACTGTGCTTCACACAGCTGCCTGGCCATTGTAGGAATTTGAGTTTGCAATCCATGCCTTAAACTTTAAATCACACTGGCTACAGCGTTGTGTATTTCTTGGTAAACACTGGGTAAATCAGCTCCAGTGGATGCTGATAGAAGTTTTTATGTTTGCAAGCTAATCCTCAGCAGTTTCTTTGTAAATATGCAGCAGTTAGTTAAGTGGGAAAAGTCTGTTGGTAGTACTAGGGAGGAGAGAGGAAAGTGGCCTTTTGTTTTCCTGAGATACATATACTAATTTAGTACTTTATCATATATTCACCTGTGTAAATGTATTCCTGTGCTTCAGAGTGAGGGAAGGATGTGTATTTGCATAGTTTCTGTGTCTGCAGTACTGTTCCTCTGTTCTGGGGTGTGTGTGTGTATTTTTTCAGTAAAAAGAAAACAGAACTTTTTTTTAATGCAGTAAGCAAATACAGGAGGATAAGAGCACAAAGCTTGGTGGTGGGTGCCTGAGTGTCCATGTTGCTATTGCTACATTGTTTTGTCCCCTTGGTGTAGTTTATAATCAAAAGATGGTGGAAAGGTGCTTCTGTCTACAAAATTTGTCTAACCATGCCCTTCTTTAACTGAAGAGAGAACGGCTTCATTAGCTTATGGAGGCTTCTCACTTGACAAGATAAACTGAGAGTGAAGGTAGAGCAACAGTTGATACCTTCTTTTTTCTCCATCCCCCTCCTCTGCTACCACTAACAAAACAAAATGATAGATGGTTACAAAGGGTAGATACAGTTTTTGATAGAGCTCAGGCTTCTACTACTTGGTGGATTGGGGCTTTGTAAAGAAACAATGCAAAAATATCTTCCATTTGCAAATTAACATATACACACCCCTCCGTGTGTGTGTGTGTGTGTGTGTGTGTGTGTGTATGTGTGTGTGTGGGTGTATGTGTGTATTTATCGTTTGGTTTCTTGCAGGTGAGGGGCTCTGAAGCTTGAACTTTGTTAGACTCATGACTATTCTGCCCCTGGGCACAGGCAGTCATCTGGCAAAATACTCCCTAGATACCTTTTGTTCCCTTCTCTGTTCTGCCACCCCGATGCCCCTTCTGTGCTAAAGACAGAGACATTGGGCTCCCTCCCGGGGAATTCTCAGCTCTGTGGGATGCTCTCACCTGGGTCCTGAGCCTAGGCTCCTCTGGTTCCCCGGCACTTCCCTGCTCCACATGCATAGCAACCTGGTACTTAGCAAGGAAGGAGAATCATCATCCTAACTGCTGTAGCCTTTCAACTTCAGCCATGCACCACCTAATGATGTTTCAGTCAAGCATGGATCACGTGTATGATGGTGACCCTGTAAGATGGCAATGGAGCATATATAGACATCTGATATGTGGCACTTGACATTGGCATTGCAGATCGAGTAGGGGAAATGACTGATATTTATTAATTGTGCTGGGATACTTGGTTTTCCATATGAAAAAATATACATAAGTAAAATTATGTATACCATCTAGGTTTGTGTAAGTACATTCTATGTTGTTTGCCCGATGAAATCACCTAATGATGCATTTGCCAGAACGTATTGCCTTCATTAAGCAATACATGACAGTACTTGCATATCACCTCAATTTGATTTCTTCCCTTAAGTCCTCTGTTTGCCTTCCATTGAAATATAAAGCCTTATTTTAAAGACTGTTTTCTCTTCAGAATCTCTAGGAATTACTAAAGAAAGGTGGAAACTAGATCTAGATTCCAATCAATTTTGCCATTGATTGTTATTTTACTGTGGGTGACTCACAGTTTAAGTGGGACAGAAAATCTCCAGTTAATGGAAGTTGCCAAGAGTGGCAGAAGACCAGGCCCTAGTTCTCGTATAATCTTTACAACCCAGTGTGCAAAAACACTGGAGCAGAGATGGAGACGCCGGGCATGTGAACCAAGCATGTGTCAGTGCAGCTGTGTCCACCACAAGGAGAGAGAGGCAGACCGAGCAGCCATGTCAGCAGATTCTCCGAGGACAGAGTGGGCCCAGCAGATCTTCTGGCCAGCAGCTAAAATGTAAGGAGTTCAGCATAGCTTAAGAGTTGCTGGTCTCCCTTTACTAGATTCTCCTGCTGCTAAGATGTAGCTGGTGTGTGTAGGATATCTGGAGGGCTGGGGAGGAGGAGGCGTGGCCTCTTTATCAGTGTGGTTCCTCTCACTCCTACAGACCAGATCTGTTTGTACAGGCAGCATCCCTCAGCTGCTTGCATTTGATAGCTTATTTTGCATCTGGATTTATTCCTGCTGAAAACTATCTTCAGGCAGATGCAAGATTATTTAGGTGCATACCATATTTGGTGTTAGTGTCTCTTTAAATCATTTTTAATTTGTCTGAATGTTGAACTGATGTGTTTTGCATACCTTAGATTTTCTAGTGTGTGATGTAGCCTGTGGCATTGAAGAGCTAGTTGCCACCAGCCAGTGATACATGCCAGATATATGCAGTGGTGCATTGAAATAACATGTTTAATAACTTCTGTATTATTCTAATAATATAAGAATGTGAGACTGGTAAATACTTCTTTTTCCACCACAGGAAAACAAAGTGAAAAGGACGCCTTCAGTGTAGAGTCAGCTGCTGGGAGCTGGGAGTTCCCAGCTACTAGTCATTCTTTCAGATGTCTGTAACTCATTATATTAAGTCCTTTCTACTGTAAGCACAAATTGCCTTTGTATCTGGCAGAAACACAGCATGCCATTAGAATGAAGTGTTTTGTTATTTTATGTCATACCGTTAACATGCTATCCAAACATCAGAAAAAAGTCAACTAGATTCCCTGTAATGAATTATTAATATCTATAGAATATGCCTGTATGTGTCCCAGTGTATGAGTTATCACATTTCTGACTGTTCCAAGGGATTTCAGTTTCTTTTAGAAATTGGATGTTGTAAAACTGTTTCTATCCCTAGGTGGTCAGTTGAATGAAGAATATAACTTAGCCTTGTTCTTGTCTTTCTAGATGTATTGCTGTCCTTGAATATTAGCCCATTTGAAAACGCCTGGGAAGTTCAGCCCTCAGTATGTCCAAGTACAAACTTATTATGTTAAGACATGGAGAGGGTGCTTGGAATAAGGAGAACCGTTTTTGTAGCTGGGTGGATCAGAAACTCAACAGTGAAGGCATGGAGGAAGCTCGGAACTGTGGGAAGCAACTCAAAGCATTAAACTTTGAGTTTGATCTTGTATTCACATCTGTCCTTAATCGGTCCATTCACACAGCCTGGCTGATCCTGGAAGAGCTAGGGCAGGAATGGGTGCCCGTGGAAAGCTCCTGGCGTCTAAATGAGCGTCACTATGGGGCCTTGATCGGTCTCAACAGGGAGCAAATGGCTTTGAATCATGGTGAAGAACAAGTGAGGCTCTGGAGAAGAAGCTACAATGTAACCCCACCTCCCATTGAGGAGTCTCATCCTTACTACCACGAAATCTACAACGACCGGAGGTATAAAGTATGTGATGTGCCCTTGGATCAACTGCCACGGTCTGAAAGCTTAAAGGATGTTCTGGAAAGACTCCTTCCCTATTGGAATGAAAGGATTGCTCCTGAAGTCTTACGTGGCAAAACCATTCTGATATCTGCTCATGGAAATAGCAGTAGGGCACTCCTAAAACACCTGGAAGGTACCAGCTTTATATACCACTTATTAGAGGTTGCCAAGTGTGCTATCTGGGCCTTAATCTAGAAATTAAGCTAATGATGCCCTAGTTACACAATAGACTCTCCTTCTCCATCCTCCTTTGTCACTTCAGATTTAAGAATCATCTTGTTCTAGAAATCAGATCTCTTGTGCGTTTTCCGTTCCTGTTACCCGAAGCAGCAGTTTTCAGACTTTAGCAAGCATCAGAGTCACCTGGAGAGGTTGGTGTATCACAGACTCTGGGTCCCACCCTCCAAGTTTCGGAAGCAGTAGGTCTGGGGTGCACCCTGAGAATCTGCATTTCTTAGAAGCGTTAGGTGATGCTGATACTGCTGATTGGGGTTCCACACTTTGAGAAACACTGGTCTAAATTGCTGTAGTGAAATGAAAGGAAGCTAGGAAAGGAAGGAATTGTTGAAACGGCCTTGAAAGTAAATTTGAGTTTTTCAAGTTGAGTAAATTATCTAGACTTCAGTTTTGCTCACGTTCTTCCAACTGTAAACAATGATTGCTGTGTTTCCAGACGTAGGTTTCCTGAGCAGTTCTTTCATTTCACTCCTCTTTTCAGAGCAGATTTAGTCATTGACTGGAAGAAAGTTAGGGGGAAGGAAACTAAAAGCATAGTTGGTTTATTTATTTATCTTGACTCTCAATTTTTGGAAATCAGCAGCGCCATAATTTTAACTACTTTATGTCGTGTTCTACATGTATACTAAAACATATTGTATTGTTACCTTCTTTTTAAGTAACATGAACCAAATGAACTCTTTTGAGAATTCAGGTTCACCGGTTTTGAGCATCAGTGATTGCACTGTGACCCCTTCTGGATTTCTGACTGTTCTGCGGATTTCTCGTTTCCCTCTCTGTCTCCACTCATCCCAGATGATTGTGGTTTTTGCCTGATATGCCCTATCTGGTGTTTTCTTGCCTTTCATCACTGTCAGCAGTTAGCTTACTGGTAATAAATAGAAGACATTTCTCCACCATTCCTTTTCATTCCGCTTGAATTTTCTATAAGAGGCTGTGACAAATAAAAAGGCTGACCTTGTATGTGAAATAAGTAGAAATAGATTATTAGTTAAAAATGAAGTAATCTTTAGCATGTGATTATTTTCCCCTGATTTTTATAACATGACCAAGAACTAAATCATTACTTGTATAGCTGACATCCATTAGTCATGCAGAGACCTAAAATCTACAGACTATTAGATACTAAAATTTTATTGGCTAGACGTGGCACTTGATAAGTATGTGTGTGTGTGTGCGCGCACGCGCGTGTTTATGTGCGCGCGCACACGCACATGCGTATCTGATTTACTGAAGTATATAAAAGTTTCTGTTCGGCCGGGCGCGGTGGCTCAAGCCTGTAATCCCAGCACTTTGGGAGGCCGAGACGGGCGGATCACGAGGTCAGGAGATCGAGACCATCCTGGCTAATACGGTGAAACCCCGTCTCTACTAAAAAATACAAAAAACTAGCCGGGCGACGAGGCGGGCGCCTGTAGTCCCAGCTACTCGGGAGGCTGAGACAGGAGAATGGCGTGAACCCGGGAGGCGGAGCTTGCAGTGAGCTGAGAGCCGGCCACTGCACTCCAGCCTGGGTGGCAGAGCAAGACTCCGTCTCAAAAAAAAAAAAAAAAAAAAAAAAAAAAAAAAGTTTCTGTTCTTGTTCAGGATAATTAGATCTTTAACTTCATCATTAATGGACCATAGTATTTTATTGTTTGAAGAAGAGTTGAGGCTCCTACTAGACAACAAACTGAAATTCAGAATTTCAGAATTTCTGCCAGAGGTGTATTCTATTCAACTGTGCCAACTCCTTTTTTAGAACTGGGACTCAGATTTATTGTGGCCAGGCTTCCTTCCCTCAAGAAAATGCCACTATCTCCTTTTCTCCACCTTCTTAGCTTGGAAGTCCCCCTTTTAAAAAGTTTCCTACTGTTTAATACCACTGACTCTTCACCTATCTTCAAATTTGTTATAGATCTCTTTAAACTCATTCTACAGCCCACCCACAGCTGATTGTACACATTCCCTCCTGCTAGTGCATTGATGATTTAACTGTTTGTTACTGTTCTTTTTGAGGGAAATAGGAACGTTTAGAAACGGTGGTAAAGAAGACTATAACCATGCTGGGGGCAAAGAGAAAATTACATGTAGAGGTTGTGTTTAGACATAGCAAAACTTACTTTTCCACATTTGAGGGAGGTTTTGAAACTATTAGCAATTTATGAAATTAATTTAATCAAATGGTGTGCCTGCTTTGGAAAACAATCTGGCAGTTCCTCAGAAGGGCTAAACACGGAGTTACCATAGGATCCAGCAATCCCACACCTCTGCGTATAGCTGTAGTAGCTTCCCAGTGCTGCCGTAAGAAAGCACCTAAACTGGGTAGGTTAAAACAATAGAAATGTGTTTTCTGGGGACTGGAAGTCCCAAATCAAGGTGTGAGCAGGGCTGTGCTCTCTCCGATGAATCTAGGAGACAATTCTTCCTTGCCTCGGCTAGCTTCGGTGTTTGTTGGCAATCTTTGATGTTCTGTGGCTTGCAGCAGCATCGCTCCTTGGCATTCTCCTTGGGTGTGTGTTTCTTATCCACATTTCCCCTTTTATAAGGCCACCAATAATATTAGCCCACCCCCTCCCACCAGTGGCCTCCATTTTAATGGGATTATTCTCTGTTAAACACTGTATTTCCAAATAGGGTCACATTCTAAGGTACTGGAGGTTGGGGCTTCAGCATATCTTTTTGAGGGGATCACAGTTCAAACCATCACAATGCCCAAGAGGAACGAAAGCACATGTCCACACAACAGCTTGTACCTAAACCTGCAGAGCAGCATTATTCGTAGTAGACAAAAAATGGAACAACCCAAGTGTTCATCAACTTATAAATGGGGTCTATCTATACAATGGAATATTACTTGGCAATAAAAGGGGAGGTGATGCTGATACATGCTACCATATGGATGAACGTTGAAATAACTCTGTTATGTGAAAGAAGCCAGCCACAAGGGATCACATAATAGGATTTCATTTATATGAAATACCCAGAATAGGCAAATCTTTAGAAACAGAAGGTCGTGTGGTTGTTGCCTAGAGGGTAGGGAGGATGGAAGATTTTGTAAGTGATTTGCTGATGCGTACAGAGTTATTTGGGGTGATACAAAATACTCTAAAATTGATTGTAGTGAGGGTTGCACAACTCTGAATATGCTAAGAGCCATTGAGTTGTACACTTTGTGTGGGTGAATTGTATGTGAATTATATCTCATTAAAGCTGGAAAAATGGCCGGGCACGGTGGCTCAAGCCTGTAATCCCAGCACTTTGGGAGGCTGAGACGGGCGGATCACGAAGTCAGGAGATCGAGACCATCCTGGCTAACATGGTGAAACCCCATCTCTACTAAAAACTACAAAAAACTAGCCAGGCGTGGTGGCGGGCGCCTGTAGTCCCAGCTACTCGGGAGGGTGAGGCAGAAGAATGTGGTCAACCCGGGAGGCAGAGCTTGCAGTGAGCTGAGATCCGGCCACTGCGCTCCAGCCTGGGCGGCAGAGCGAGACTCCCTCTCAAAAAAAATAAAATAAAAATAAAAAAAATAAAGCTGGAAAAATAATCAATGGAATTGAAAGGTAAAAGGATTTGTCATTGGCCTAGAAAACTGTAGAGGAGGGCAAACATATAGAAGTGAGTACAAAGCTGAAATGCACGGCTGTAGAGTATAGAACACCGGGAAAAATGAAAGTGCAGCTTTGACCGCTGGGGCAGAAGTGGACTTACAGGGCTCACTGGGAAATAAGCAGGCATTGGTCTTCAGGCAGCTTCCAATCCTTCATCTAAAGGTCTTTTTTTATTTTTTTATTTTATTTTATTTTTTTAAGTTGGAAGTATGAAACTGAATGACCTTTAGAGATTAATGACATTTTCTTTTCTTTTCTTTTTTAGACAAAGTCTCACTGTGTTGCCCAGGCTGGAATGCAGTGGTTCGCTCTTGGCTCACTGCAGCCTTCGCCTCCTGGGTTCAAGCGATTCTCATGCCTCAGCTTTCTGAGTAGCTAGGATTATAGGTGTGTACCACCACATCTGGCTAATTTTTGTAGCTTTTTAGTAGAGATGGGGTTTCGCCATGTTGGCCAGGCTGGTCTCGAACTCCTGGCCTCAAGCAATCTACCCACCTGAGCCTCCTAAAGTGCTGGGATTATGGTATGAGCCACCGTGCACCTGGCCATTAATGACATTTTAAAGTAGCCTTACATTGTAACTCCTATCCCTATTACCATAAACAGGCTTTATAGAAAATGTTTTTATTTGGGGAATAATTGATGTAAAACAGTGGGGTTGGTGCAGAAAGAGGTAAATTGTAGGCAGTGACTTCAGTGGGAAGTATGTGAACACAGAAAAGGACATGGGCTGCCGGAGAGGGAGGTATCTATGAGAGAGGTAGAAAATAAAAATGATGGGGTTGGTGACCAAGGAGGATGGCAGATAGTTAGAGGGAAAAAATGGCAGAAAAGCCAGAACATGCAGTTAGGATAAGACCATAGCCAAGAAAACTAATAGAGTGGATGTGAGGATCCAGATTTGTCCGCAGGAAAATAGAAGGATAGTTTGTAAGCTTGACTCTCACCCATCCTGGATATAACGACTTTGTTCCTTTCTGGCCTACAGTACCCCCTGGTGGTACTCCAGTTAATACTAATGGAGTTCTTAGATGTTGCTGTAGTTCCCTACTGTGACTTCACTCCCACACCTAACATGGAAGAAACTATGTCATGTACATGAAATAGGCTGGATTGGATTTCAGGATCATTGCATAAGTTAGTTATTGTCTCTAAATGCCAATCTGCATTAATAAAGTTTCTCTTACAATGTCTATTGAAAAATAAGGTCCCAAGTATTCTATTTCACAACTGTAAAAATTAAGCATAAGTGACTTTCTCAAGATCAGAAGAAATGGTATGTCATCATATTTTTTTCACATCATTTCTGTTAATTTAGTGAATTTTAGCCCTTTCAAAATTGATTATAGATGTATTAACTTGCCAGAATAGGCATATTAGTCTCATGTTAGTCCTCTTGTATTGCATGTCTAACTTTCCAGAGCTCAAATTACAGAAGTTTGTGTGCTTCTTGGTAATTTACCAACCTAAAACAAAATATTTCATTCATTGGATTTAGATGCTAACTTTTCAAGACTCCAAAAATTAAGTGAATCTTCTCAACTGTTTAGGGAGAAATAAAGATTTTCTTTTATAGGAAGGACTACTTTGCCAGTTCATGTGTATGTGTTTATGGTGGTAAAAAACAAAAGTTACCATCTTAATCGCCAGTTTATGCTTACTATCAAGTTACATGATCATACATGCCCATTTTGTGATTAATACCTCTTGTCCGAATGTAATTATTAATAGCATCTCCTTTTACTTTCAAAAGTGCCCCAACCTGGATGATAAATTATGTGATTACCTCACTATGAAGATGTTGAGCTGGGTGTGGTGTCACGCACCTGTAGTCTCAGCTACTAGGGAAGTGGAGGCAGGAGGATTGCTTGTACCTAGGTTTAAGATCAGCCTGGACAACATAGTGAGACCCACTTTTAGAAAATAAAAACATGAAAATGAAGATGTTAGCTTTCACTACTGTTAAGAATTGAATCTAGAAATGGGCATAACCAGGGTTTATATTTCCTGTAAGCACAAAAGTTGCTAAATTTCTTTTCATTTATTATGAAAGTAAAAACACTTGTGGCTGCAGATTCATCTGATTCCAAGCCATGCTTTCTAGAGATGGTTATGTAAACTTCACCCATACAATATGGGCTCTTGCAAGGGACTGGAGTAAATTTTCCCTATTTTGTCTTTAAATTGCTTGACAAGCTAAAAATGTTTTACCTACTGGGAAGGAGTGTGGTAACTGATAGCATCAATGACAGCATACTGTCCTATCAGAAAAATACTTTCTTATTGTTTGAAAACTGTAACTATGGGGTGGGAAGAATTATGACCCCAGTTAAATAACTAATTAGAATATTGGTCTATGCTGAAATATCAAATTGCTTTAAGATCTTTCTACCAAGAGTATGCTAATATTACTCATCTCCTCTTAGGTCTGCTCTTACAGGTATCATCCGTGTACCTCAATAGTAAAGAGTGTTGGTTCTGAAGATGTTAGCTGTTTCTCAGATATTTGCTATTATGACACTATAGGCAGTCATATCCTGACTGATGCTTTCTCCATTTGTGGGAAAGAAGACAGGTGCTGTTGGAAGAAACTGAAGTCTAAAGAGACTCCAGATTCCTTGGCCACGATCATGGTAATTAGTTGGCGTCAAGAACTCTACTCAAAACTCAGTTCACTGAGGCTCCACACACAGTTATCACCTGGGCTTTACAATTTTTTTCTAAAAGGTAGCCTTTCCCTTGACCTATTCTTTGTTTGGAATACTGTGTTTTAAGAAGCTGAATCAAGAACATCCGTGGCAGGTAAACTATAAAAAGGTAATTTAATGCAACTAATCGAGTCTTACATTATTACTGCTGTTATAATATTGTGGTCTGAATGGCACACTCTGGCATAGCTATACAAGATGACCTTTCTTGAGTGCATACCGCGTGCCAAGCACAGTTTTAGACATTTTACATACACATGTTGTTTTAAATAGGAACTAGAACATGGCTCTGAACTCACTGGAAAGCTATGGTTCAATACTGCGTTTTACTTTGCTGTTTAGTATATCCAGGTCATATTTTTTATTTCGTTTGATCAGTCATTGATCACTAAGCTGTTTTGCTAAAAGAAACTGCTTTAATAAAAAGAAGCAAACTATTGATACACCCATTATCATGGCTGAACCTCAGCTGCATTGTGCTAAGTGAAAGAAATTGGGCTAAAACAGCTGTGTATTGTAGGATTCCATTTATGTGCCATTTTGGAAAATGTTTTATCGGGAAATAAAACAGATTGGTGGGGAAAGGGTAGGCTGCCAAGGGGCACAAGGCAATTTTAAGGATTTGATAGAGCTGTTTTAGATCCTGACTGTTTATTACACTATTGTATGCAGTTGTCAAAACTCATAGAACTTACAGGCTAAAAAGGGTGACTTTTGCTGTATGTAAATTGTACCTCAAAAAGCCTTGCTTTGTCCAGTGAACTCACCATTGCCTTAATTGGGACCTTATCTTTTGTTCACAAAGTAATAGACTACATTAGTCAATTAGGAGAATTCAGTGAAGGTTGCTGCATGCACCTATCTTTGCCTTTGAAAACTAACCTGGAGGGCATTTGTTATGCTTTCTCAAGGCTTCAGGAGCCACCTGGTTCTGACTTTATTTAGCACCTAAATCATGGTCATTATAGGGAACTGCCTTTTAAAGTCCTTCTTCATGAGAAGTTATGTTTAAGTTGCTGGACCATGAAGTTTTGTTTGAGAATCTTGCTAATGTTACAGGTTGAAAACTCCTCTAATAAAGTTTTTTAGTTTTTTTATCCCAGAGCTATCTCTGCTTATTATCTTCAATTTCATTAGCCTTAATTGGGCCTTCCATCGCCTCCTTTTTCTTCTTGTAACAACCTAGTCTAGGAGCGGGTCAACAAGGACCTCCTGGAGTCAACACAGATGAATGGTACACTGAGAGGCAAGTGATACTGATTCGGAACTAGATAACACTCTTCTATGAGAATTGCAAACACGGAAACCACATGTCAGTACCTAAGACAGGCTTCTTGGCTGATGGGGATGACCCTTCCCCTGTCAAATGACTTATTTATATAATATCTCTGCTCATAAATCGTATATGCTTTTGAGATTGCTTTACTTTTAATCTGATGGTAGTTAATGCTTTCAGAAGAAAGAAGTCAAAACAAGACATACAGAATATTATATAGTAAAAAAATGCCTACTTAAGGGACTGCTTTACTGGCTTTTAGAAATATAATTACCTATGATTGTGCTAATAAGTCCAGGTTAAAAAGCAGGGCCCACCTCTGACTGGTTCAGACACACTTCTCACAAAGCGCCACCATGAAAACATCTAATGTCGACCTAAGTATCTGAAAGCATCCTGTACTGTAGCGTTCCAGACAGGCGTGTGTTTCATTCTCTGTGGTTGGCATAGTCACTTCCTGTTTGTTTCCTGCTGGCAAGCATCAAAGGAAAAGCCAGGTACCAAAATGAACCACTGGATGTAGTCTGCATCTTGCCAGAGGAAATGGATTGTTTAGTCTGGGTTCAAGCACAGGACGAGGCCGTTTCGAGTTTGGAGTAAGAGTGACACACAAGACACTCATGCAAGACAGACTTGATCCCTGAAGACCTGTGTGCAGCTGCATATATAGCAAGACACAGAAGTGGTGAGATAAAATTAGACACTCAGGGAGGAACGGTCAGCTGGGACTAGCTGTGGGGACAGGGACTGATGAGTTGGTCACCTTTGGCATTTTAGTGGGATATTTTCAGAAGCAGCCAATTCAGGCCTCTCTTCTATGAGGCAAGTAGTTGCCTATTGGTGTGACTAAGCTTTCTTTTATAATAATTGATTATAGAACCCTTTATTTTTTAAACATTATAGGCTATTTTAAGTATAAAATTAAACGTAGAATGGAGTCTTCTCTCTGCCTTATTCTAAATTAGTCTGTTATTTTATTGTGTTATAATATTCAAATCACCCTAGCCCATCTTTACATATATAGTATTCAGATCTTAAATAATTAAAATTAAAAATAGGTAGATCATCTGTGAGATTCAGAATCTCTTGTTTCAGCTCGTATTGGCCATAAAGGAATACAGAACTCTTATCACAGATTGTTTGTTGGTAGGGTTTGAATTGTGACTTACCTGACCAGGAGAGGGAAGTGAGGAATGAGTGGGTCGCACCTTATTTAATGAATGAGTTGACTGGAGTTGTTTCCCCTTTTTTTTTCTAATTCCAAAGCGTATGCACTACAGAATTGGGGTTTCTTCTTTCCTTTTTGTCCTGTAGCAAATCTTTCTGTCTCTCTGACCATCTCTTCTGTTTTCTAAAATTCAAAGATTTTGAACACTTTGGAGAAAACCAAAGAACATATAAAGCCATTTAATTTGAATTGTTTATTTTATTGGCACTAGATTTCAACAGCTTTTTCTTCGAGGCTAAGATTCTTTGAATTCTCCTTTTTTTTCTTGGTAAGGTCCTGGGGAGCACAACGTTTAATCAAGGCTTCAACAGTACAAGACTAGATTTAATTTGAAAACCCAGAGAGTTAGAACTTATTCAGTTCAGGTATGCACCTAGGGTTCACTAAATCAGGTCTTGTTCTTGGTTCAAGGGTACTGTCCCTATATGGAATGAGACACAGGGTCCTTTTGTGGAGCTTTTAACCTCTTTCTGAAATTTGTCTATACTGCACCTCTGACAAAGTCCTTAGGGTGTTTTCATATATAGGCTTTATGTATTAGGATTTTTAATTAACATTTTGTTCTTTTTTTTTTTTTTTTTTGAGATGGAGTCTGTTTCTGTCACCCAGGCTGGAGTGCAGTGGCGCGATCTCGGCTCACTGGAAGCTCCGCCTCCCGGGTTCATGCCATTTTCCCACCTCAGCCTCCCAAGTAGCTGGGACTACAGGCGCCCGCCACCACGCCCAGCTAATTTTGTTTTTGTATTTTTAGTAGAGACGGCGTTTCACTGTGTTAGCCAGGATGGTCTCGATCTCATGACCTCGTGATCGCCTGCCTCTGCCTCCCAAAGTGCTGGGATTACAGACGTGAGCCACCACACCCAGCCTAACATTTTGTTCCTTATAGCCTTTCGTTACATGTAAAAAGTAGATTCACAGAATAAATACAGTTGTAGTTACTTAGTGGATCATATTACTAAATAATTTCTGGACCCTAGCAGCCAAACCATAACAGTGTTACTTATAGTTGAACAAACATTTCCTAAATCTTGCAGTGGGCAAGGCACTGTGTTCTAACAACATAGGTGATACAGAAATGGATCAAACATTGTTCCTGTTCTCAAGGAATTTATAATCCTGGTGGGGAAAGTGAGCATTTGCACAAGCGCCTCTCCCAGGAGGTGCTTTCGTAGATGTACAGTGTACATAACAGTTTGTCTTTGGTTCCTGTTCCTGCCACGGTGACTTAGGGGAGAGGGTTGGTAGGTGCAAATTGGACTTCCTGAAGTTAGTCCTCTATGCAGAAAATAAAGTTGTTGGACTTTCTCCCCAGTTTTGACCTTGAGTTACTTCCTGGACTTATTACCCCAAACTTTCATTATTTCTTCCTTAAAATATCCCATTATTTAAATTGACCGCAGTTAGCTCCGAGGTGCTTCTACATGAAGATTCAAGACTTAAAGGCAATGGCGGCCCCTTAAAGACAGGGGTAGCTGTAAAGGGAAACACCACTGAGTTCTCGCCCTGCACCTGCTCCTCCACACATTACTGTAGAATACAGTGCCTTGCCCACTGCAAGAATTTAGTAAATGTTTGTTCAACTGTAAGTAACACTGTTATGGTTTGGCTGCTAGGGTCCAGAAATTATTTAGCAATATGGTCCACTAAGTAATGACAACTGTATTTAACTCCACACCACTGCGGAGAGGGGTCGGTACAGGGTGAGAACTCAGTGGTGGTTCCCTTTACAGCCGACCCTGGAACAACACGGATTTGAAGTGCATAGGTTCACTTATACATGGGTTTTCTTCCAACAAAACTTGGATCAAAAATACCACACTTGCTAGATGTGAAACCTGTGTAGACGTAGGGCTGACTCCCAGCCTTGAGTGTGAGTGGATTTTGGTACACGTGCAGTCCTGGAACAAATCCCCTGCTTGAAATGAGACGACCATGCAACTGTAGAAAAATCTGAGCCAGTTATCAAGGGATGTGATATCTAGCCACTCATTTTTAACTTTCCTATAATGTTCCAGTGAATGAGTTTATAATAGGATATTATATAATATAGTACTAATTCAGTTTGGTTTAATATAGTTCAGATGCATTATTCTGGCCTTAGGAGCTCTGCCTGCTTAACTTTCTTAGGATGTTGAATGTAACTTATGCCAAAATTGAGTAATGAGTAATGGCTTCACTGTGGTTTTACCTAATCTGCTGTTTTAAAATTTTAGTCACTTAAGTCTCATTGACTGATTATTAACCAGTCTGAGTGTTTTAAATATTTGTAAGTAATTAGTCTGCTGTGTGAATGGCTTGAGTAGTCATTAAAGTGGAATGTTGACTTTATTTATTTATTGGAAACATTACTATTTTTGTTGAACTCTCCTTCCTTTGTAGTTGAAATATTATAGTTTCGGTGGCCTTTGTTTATTTGGCTGTTTAATTTGGTCCCACATAAAAGGGACCAAACTTGAGAGTGCCGCTGTTAATGAGGGGATCTGTTGGATCTGGTTAGAGCTGAGGCCATGGTCAAACAAGTGAATCCCATGTATGCCCCAGCCCCTTGCTGAAAACCCGGAGCTTGTTTCTAAAGTCACAGACAACAACTCCTAAACATGGCCCATCATGATCGCAGTGTGTTAGCTGGGGATCAGACAAACTTATTCATTCTCTTTACCAGTCGTGGGAACACGGGATGCGTCAGCAGATGTCCAGTTAGGACCAGCCTTTCACAAGGGTAGAGCATTCATAGAAACATTCTTCTGTCTCCTCCTTGGTAGTCATGGAAATAACCATGGATAAGTCACCTAACCAGGGTTTAAATCCTGGGGATTTGGTAGTTTAAAAAGGTCCATTTTTACTGCCTTAATAGTCTTGTGACTGGAGCAGGTTTATTTAACCTCTCTGGATCTGTTTACTTTTTTTTTTTTAAGACAGAGTCTTGCTCTGTCACCCAGACTGGAGTGCAATCTCGGTTCACTGCAACCTCCTCCTCCCAGGATCAAGCAATTCTCCTGCCTCAGCCTCCCGAGTAGCTGGGATTACAGGCGTGCACCACTATGCCTGGCTAGTTTTTGTATTTTTAGTAGAGACGGGGTTTCGCCATGTTGGCCAGGCTGGTCTTGAACTCCTGACCTCAGGTGATCCACCCACCTTGGCCTCCCAAAGTGCTGGAATTAGAGGCGTGAGCCATCACACTGTGCCCTGTTTACTATTTTTTAACATCTTTATTGCATTATAATTCACATACCATGCAATTTGCCATTTAAAGTATGCAGTTAAATGACTTTTAGTGTATTCACAAAATTGTAACTCCATTACCACAATCAATATTGGAACATTTTCACTACCCTAAAAAGAAACCCAGCACTCCTTAGCTGTTACCGTCCCCTCAGTCCCTCCCCTATTCCACCCAGCCCTGGGCAACCACTAATCTACTTTCTGTCACTATAGATTCACCTGTTGTGGACATTTCATATAAATGAACTCATGCAATAAGTGGTCCTTTGTGACTGGCTTCTTTTATTTAGTAGCATCATGCTTTCAAGGTTCTTCCAAGAACCTTATTGTGGTTTGCATCAGTACTTCATTCCTTTTCATTGCCAAATAATATTCTATTGTATGGATATACCACATTTAATTTATCTGTTCATTAGTTAATGAACATTTGTGTTGTGTTCACTTTTTGGCTATTATGAATAATGCTGCTATGAAGGTTTGTGTACAAGTTTCATATAGACTCATGTTTCATTTCTCTTGGGTATATGCTTAGTAGTGGAATTGCTGGGTCATATGGTAGATGTGTGTGTAACAAAAGGAATTGTCAGACTGTTTTCCAAAGAAGCTATAGCCTTTTGCATACCTGATTTTACAGTGTATTATGACTCCAGTTTCTCCACATGCTTTCTCACACTTGTTTATAATCTGACTTTTTATTGTTGCCATCCTAGTGGGTACAAAGTAGTATCTCATTGTGGTTTTGATTTGCATTTTCTTGATAGCTAGTAATATTAAGCCTATTTTTATGTGCTTATTGACCATTTGTATATCTTTGGAGAAATGGTTGTTCAAACCTTTAGCCCATTTTTAAATTTGATCATTTGTCTTTTTATTATTGGAGACAGTTCTTATATCTGATAAGGAACTTGTATCTAGAATATATATGCTATGCAAATTTTTCTCCCATTCTCTGGGTTGCCTTTTTATGTTCTTAATAGTGTCCTTTGAAGCACAAACATTTTTAGTTTTTATGTACCCAGTTTATTTTTTTTTCTTGTATATGCTTTTGGTGTCATATCTAAGAAACCATTAATTAACTCAAGGTCATGAAGACTTTACTCCTATGGCTGTTTTTCTAAAAAATTTTTACCATTTTAGCTTTTGACTCTAAGTCTTTCATTCATTTTGAGTTAATTTTTATATAAAGTATGAGTTAGGGGTGCAACTTCATTCTTTTACATGTGGATATACAGTTATCCCAATACTATTTGTGGAAAAGATTATTCTTTATGCATTTCATCGCCTTGGCACACTTGTTGGAAATCAATTGGTAAAAGATATGAGGGTTTTTTTTTGGGTTCCCAATTCTACTTCATTGATCTGTGTCTATCTTGATTGCTATAGCTTTGTAGTAAGTTTTGAAATCAGGAACTATGAGTCCTTTGGTTTTTTCTTCTTTTTCAATATTGTTTTGGCTATTCTGAGTACCTTAGATTTCCACATGAACTTTAAGTTCAGTTTGTAAATTTATACAAAAAAGTCCACTGAGATTCTTGATAGGATTGTATTGAATCTGTACGTTAATTTAGGGAATGTTGTCCTCTTGATAGTGTTACATCTTCTAATCCATAAATACATATTTAGGTTTTCTTTAATTTGAACACTGTGTTGTAGTAGTCAGAGTATAGTTTTGTACTTTTTGGGTTAAATTTATTTTTAGCATTTTATTCTTTTTGATGTTACTATAAATGGAATTGTTTACTTAATCTTTCATGTTGCTTATTGCTACCATATCAAAAACCCAATTTCCTTTTCTGTATTGTTCTTGTATCCTGCAGCCTTGCTGAATTTATTAGTTCTAACAGGTTATTGGTGGTATCATACCTTCAGCAAATAGAGATAGTTTTACTTTGTTCTTTCCAATCTGGGTGCCTTTAATTTCATTGTCTTGCCTAGTTGCCCTGGCTAGAATCTTAAATACAATGTTGAATAGAAGTAGAATGTTCAGTCATTCTACAATGAAGTCCTGGGTTCAAGAGCTTAAGATTAATAGTTGTTGACATTGCAAAGGCACACATCTATGAGTGGTGAATCCGAGATGCTGATAGATATGTACACTCGTAGTTTCTGCTTCTCCTGGTAAACTTTAGTCACACATGGTCACTTTTGTCACTTTTGTTATCTTTTAACAAATTAATTTTTAGAATTTAGATTATTTGGAGAAATCTATAAAATCCATTTTTCTCTCCAATTTAGTGAGCAATATGCTTACAGACTCTGGAAACAGATAAAGCATGGTCCTTGCACAGTAGATGAATATAAACGGTACTCAGTGTCCTCATGCTCTTGTGTCTCCAAGGTGCCTCTGCTTTTCTTAACCATTAAGAATAAAGTAAAGGAATGTTGGTGCTAGAGAGACTGTCCTCTCTCATTTTATAAATGAAGAAATAGTTCATTGGAGGTAAAATCTTGGCCAAGGTCACTCACACATGTTCTGCAACAGAGTACTAGGAACATAAAGGGTCCTCAGTTACTAGTTAGTGAATGAGTTAGGTTTGGAGACCTCCAGAGCTTCCCCTGGATTTGGCAGTGAGTACTGTTGGATTTGAAAGGCTCAGTGGTCACCTGACTCCAAACGACAGGCTGTTGACTTCCCCTCCTGCTCTTTCCAAGGGATATATGTGGTGGCTGTTGTGCAACTAGCTGACATTTCTGACCTGATGGAGCCGGAAGGTGCTTAGAATCTAGAGCAGTCATCTCCCTGCTAAACAGCTAGCGGTCTGGTCCAAACAGATTTGTTCTCAGCAGCTGTAGTTTGTGATGGTAATCTTCTGTAAGGTTGCAGTGTGAAGGTGGGGGCTTAGCAGGGCAAAGGAGTATCTTAGTAACCTTCCCTTTAAATCTTCTACCTAGAAGGGAATTCCTAATAGAGAAAGAAGAGAGACTTATTGTGCTACCCTTTTTTCATGTATGTTCTCTTTCAAGCCACCCCTTTTATCCCACAACCCTTTAAAATGCTGGCAAAGGAAGAGTGTGTGTTTTTCATTCTTTCTTTCTTTTAATTGACAGGAGAATTGGAGGTCCAGAGAAGTTACTTGCCTAAAATTGCATAGTACATTGAAGGGGGACTGGCGGGGGAGGTGATGGGACAATACGCTTACTTGGAAGAGACTGTGTCTTCCAAGTTAAGATCCTTTCCATTTTCGTAGTTGTTTGAGTATGGATAGTCTGTGTATACGAGTTATTAGGTAGCTCTTCTAGGCCTTGACATGAAATTCTAATAGAGAGCCAGCCCAGCAGTGAGGATCCAGTGCTACGATTCTGTGACTCTGGCTGGTGCTCACAGTTAGGACCAATGGCTAATTAAAATGAAAAGGTGCATTGATTGCTAACTGATAACAACTTATTCTGCCCCACCCTCAAATAAAAACAAACCCTTGGACTCCCCTGAACTTGTTCTAGCTGGGTCCTTTCTGTTAAGATAGAACGGGATGCATATGGTTAGCATTTAGAAGTCTATGTAAGTAATAAAGGAGTATTTTTCAAGTAGATAATTTGAATACTTTCAGTTGTCTTTTAGTTTGTTGAACTTCATCTCTTTCTCATGCCTTCCCTTTGCTCACTTTGAAATCAGAGAAACTTGAGAGGAGTTACATTACACAGTAGGTACAGACCCCTAGGTTTGAATCCAGGCTGTGCCATTTACTATCTGTGTGATCATTGTTTACTTAACCTCTCTGTGCCAGAACTTGTTACATGGAGAAATAATATGTCGTCATAGGATTGCAGTGATGATTAAATGAGTTAATACATACAAAATGCTTAAAAGAGTACCTGGCATGAAATATGTACTCAGGATATATTTGCTATTTCTTGTTAAAAGTACTTGTAATAATAAAAAATATTATTACTACCACTTCTACTACAACTACCGCTCTTCTGGTCCAAGTTGAATTACCTGTAATTCAGTTGTACTTTAAAAAGGACTAAAGGTGGCTTGTGTATTATATATACCTTCCTTTTTTAGCAGCTGGAATGTTCAGGGACCACAGGAGAGCGAGCCGTGTTCACAGGCATGCTGTAAAATCCCTTCCTGATTCCCCTTGACTGTGCTTTCTAAGCACCTAGGAAAGCATGCCTGCTGGACGGGATCTAGCTCTGGATATTGCAAGCTCACTTAGTGTGGGAAAACCAAACACATTCTAATCAAATGAACTAGATTTAGAGATTAGCGGAAAATCCTAATTTTAGTACCAGCCTGGGTACAACACATAAAAGGAGAAACACAGAAAACGCTCCTGGTTCACTTTCTGATTTTTTGAGATTGCCTGATTCTTTGGAAAACTAGTAACACAAATGTGGGCATAGAGAAAATAATTTTCCTTCCTTTCAGGTTTAGATAAGAAACAGGAACAGATAGTCCCAAAAGGTATCTACTGTCCTAATGTAGCACTTGCTGTGAATCTCTAAGCCTTTTTTCTTATAATTTCTGGAAAGTTTCTGGCTTCCAGGAATTATAGCTGGAATCCCTCAGTACCTGCATGTTTCAGGCACACAGTTAAATGGGATTAAAGTGCAGTTACGTAATTAAACAGAACTTCCTCCTGAGTTGTCTTTTAACACCTGGTCTCTTCCTGTCCTGATCAACAGGTATCTCAGATGAAGACATCATCAACATTACTCTTCCTACTGGAGTCCCCATTCTTCTGGAACTGGATGAAAACCTGCGTGCTGTTGGGCCTCATCAGTTCCTGGGTGACCAAGAGGCGATCCAAGCAGCCATTAAGAAAGTAGAAGATCAAGGAAAAGTGAAACAAGCTAAAAAATAGTCTTTCCCAACCATTGGCTAAGAAGAAATGCAAAAGAAGTGGCATAGGAGTGTGTTATGGGTGCTGAAGTCTCTCTCTTTTTCCCCGGTTTTCCAGAACTAGGCTGTGGAGTAGAGTTTGTATAGGTAACTAGGTAACTTATCGTGACCCAGATGAGGCTTTAGGATGCCTCAGTGCTTATGTCACAGCCTTATGAGTTAGCTTTCCTGCTAGCCCCCTAGGCGGTCACTAAACTAGTAACTAATGGGGTTAAATGAAGGTCATAAGTTTCTGAGATGGGAGAGCAACAAGTAGAGATGAAGTTAAAGATATTTATTATCCAAGAAATCATTTTTGAGTCACCATTGACAGTCACTATTCCAATTAGTAGTTCACTTTTATATTTAGTAAGATTTTCTGGGATGACAATAAGAGATATTAGATAATATACCATATGTATTTATTACTAGTCTTTTCCTCTAGGAAAAGGGATGCTTTGATAATTAAGGCCAGCGGCCCATTAAATTAGAAAGTCACAGATATATTTCTCCAAGAAAGCCAACAACCACCACCACAATGACAAATGACAACAAGGCCCTTTAACTTGTCTTCTAGTTTAGCGACATCCTTCATTTGACATTTAGTAGAATTCCTCTTTGGCCACAAGCATAAGCAGCAGATAGACAACTATGGCTGTTGAGGTTCTCATTTTGGTTTGTTTTAATTTTTTGAACGTCAATGTTTGGGTACCTGTAATTAGTTTAAAAATAAAGTTCCTGATAATAAAGTGACTGAAAATGGCATCCCCAAAGTGTCTCCATGTGTTTGGTGAATTTTAGGTAGTCTTCTAAATGAGTCTGACTCATGCCTTCCTGTAACACTCAGTTACACTTATTTCAACACAACAGACACTCGCGATTTTCTATATGCTGAAGCATGAAGCAGGGAAGGTAGACTACAGTGCATGGAACTTTATTCACATGAGCAGAAGGAATGGTATATTGGGGCTTGTGACATAAATTTGTTGTTCATTGAGGGCAAAAGATTATGGTATGTAGCGCAGAGCAGTCAGGGTAGGCCATGGACACGATTGCTTATCTGTCTTAATGATACTCTTCCACACTATGTTTTTAGATGCTGTGGGTATGTAAGTCATCATTTATTTAAGCCATTGACTCTGTTTCAAAGCAGGTCACATATATTTCAATGATAAAGTCATGTAAAACATTTGTAGCTATAATACCTGTTATAGATATTTACCATTTTTTTCATGGTTTTTCATTGGTAGATTAGTTTATTTGTATCTACTTTATAGTACAATTGGCATTTGAAGAATACTAATTTGAAAGTATTTTTGCTACTGCTTTGTCTCCATTTGATTATTAATGCAAGACTTTTAAAGATTAACCAAAGAAGATGGCTGAAAAGATGAACCTGCTTTGCCTACAGCTGGCCACATCTGTGATGTATAAGGACAGAGAATGTGGATGCTTTACATTTATTACCTACTATTGGTTTCTCTAGTGTAGCCCCTTCATTTTAGTGGTGTTCATTAACCAAGTAATACTCTAGAATTCAAATATCAGGGTCAAGAATGCAACTACCAGATGTTCCTAGAATTCCAAACCTATGGCTAGGCTGCAACTGGTACCATTTTTGAATAGCATCATCTCTGGAACTGGCCTCTGAGTTTTCCAGCCCAAGTGGTGACCATGTCTTAATGTACCTCAAGATCCTAGAGTTGGATTCTTCCATTGTCCTGCATCTAGGTATCTTCTTCCAGGGAACTTTCCCTTCTGGCAGCATGATGTGCTTCTGCACACAAAGCAACTCTCATATCCAGTCACTTTAGAATCTCGCAGGCTTCCCAAGAAAAGGATGATTTTTGCTGATATTCTATGATACAACTTGGTCTTACTATTTTTGAGATCTTGGCTGAAAAATAAATGTGAACAGGGTAGACTTTTTTTTGTTTTTTTGGTTTTTTTTTTTGAGACAGTCTCACACTTTTGCCCAGGCGGGAGTACAGTGATGCGATCTCGGCTCACTGCAAGCTCCGCCTCCCATGTTTACTCCATTCTCCTGCCTCAGCCTCCCGAGTAGCTGGGATTTACAGGCACCCGCCACCACACGTGGCTAATTTTTTGTATTTTTAGTAGAGACGGGGTTTCACCGTGTTAGCCAGGATGGTCTCTATCTCCTGACCTCATGATCCGCCCACCTCGGCCTCTCAAAGTGCTGGGATTACAGGTGCGAGCCACCGCTCCCGGCCAAGACATTTTTTTAAAAGTCACTTAAAATTAGTTAACAACTCCAGTACTCCAGCCTTAGGACTGCCTAGCAAACCTCTTTCCTTTGCATTGTTAACAGTGTGTCCAGAATTTCTGATGCAGGAATCTTGAAGGCTGCTTATTCTCTATTGTAATCTTGGCATCCTTCTGAGGCTGGGACAGAAATTAGGGATTTATTTTCTCCTAAAAAAAAAAGAGGGATGACAATGATCAGCCCAGCTGTGGTGGTTCATGCCTGTAATCCCAGCACTTTGGGAGACAGAGGCAGGAGGATTGCTCGAGCTGAGAAATTCGAGACGAGCCTAGGCAACATAGCAAGACCTTGTCTCTACTAAAAAAAAAAAAAAAGACAGCCTATCTAGGAATTAGGTCCTTAGAAGGGGCAGCCTATCCTGCTTCCGGTTTAGGCTTTCCCTGGAGCCAACTCTGCATGTCTCCTCTGCCCGGGCTGAGATGCTTGTCCCGTGTGCGTCAGAGTGGCAGGATGAAAGCAGTAGCGGCATCAGCTGCTCCCAAAGAGTTTTAACTTTTAAAAAGCCTCCCAGACTAGTACCGTATCCCAGTACACCGAGGATGGTTTTTCTGAAAGAGCAGTTCTGCCTCAGAAGAGAGGATTTTGCATTGTTTGGTACCAATATGGGCACCAAATTAACAAAATACCCTTGGTGAGAATACATTATGTCTAAGATATTTTTCCTTGCTAAGGTGTGCAAGGAAGATAAATGTGACGATCTATTTCCAAGCTCAACCAGACTCTTCTGCTCAACATTTGCAAGTTATTTCTCATTCCAGGTTGTGACCACTTCTATTAAAATGCGGTTCCCAATGTGCACATTAGTAACAGTGGTTATTTGTCTCCTGGCCTGGGACAAGCCTCGCCTTGCCCTATAGCTTTGGAGAGTATGCTTGTTTTTTTTTTTTTTTTTTTTTTTTTTTTTTTTTTTTTTGGTGAGAGTGTGAGTCTGTTAGAGCCAATTTCTGTTGGATTGTAATTGGCCACCTTGGTGGCAGAAAGCAAAAATTCTCCCTCTGGCCATGTTACCACCCATCCAGTCCCCCAGGAAAGAAAGAGGTCAGAGGTCAAGTACTCTTTCCCTGCTCTCTACTGTGTAGCTGGAGTTACTTTCCCAGCACCTTACTATCTTTGACAAAATGGAGTTGGGGGAAACAGCTTTACTAGCCAGAAGATTCATCACGCTCCCAGTGTCATTTCAAATTTATTTTGATGCTTTCACAAGTAACATGTAGGAATCTCTTCAAAGTTCACCTTCCCTGTCACCTGGAAAGCTTTTCACACATTCTCATTCCCTCAGAAAGACACCCAGATTGCCTCAGCTTGGGAAATCCTGGTCATGTTTCCTGGTTTTGTCTTTTGTATCACTGGGATCTGCAAGTTTGGGGCTCACTTACATGACGCCCTTTACTGTGTTAAATCCTGCCTCGCCTCACAGCAGATCTGGCAGTGACAGATGCTGTGCTATGCTGGAGCCTGAGGTTTTCATGTTGGACTATGAGGGGAATTCAAACTGCTGATCCCAAGGGAATAGGGAACACCCAAAATCTAGAATAGCCATCCAATATCTCTCCAATGACAACATTATTTGGCAAAATTAAAGACAGAACTGAAATCACTCTTTTTCCCCCACTGTTGATGTTTTCTTTACTGAAGGGTAATCTAGTTCTATATAGTCTGGCCTTTAAGATCCTGGGACCCGAAGTTGTCCCCCAGATTTATTGTAAGTTGCTTTGGCAAGTTTTTAAAGGTAGGCTAGTGTGTCATCACCACCTCCTAGGTACACATAAGAGAGCCACGTCTGAGTCCAGGCTGGTCATTTAAGCTTATTACACTTACCCTAATTTGACACGGATACATTTTTAAGATACTGTAAATATTGTAAACATTCACAAAAGTAGAGAGTATAAATAGCACAAAGAACACTCCTATGCCCCTCACCCAACTACCAAATTCTTATGACCACTGTTAGGTACCTTCTCAGTCTCTCCCCACACCCGCCCCACTGGATTATTTTGAAATCAATGACAAATGTCAAACAGGATAGATTTTGAAAAGGAAAACAGCATAAATAGTCTCCGATTCATTAAAATGAAAGTTATCAGTAATCTGTTCTGAACTTTGACTTTTTTGGGACTCTAGAGAAACCATACAGCTTTGCAGCCATTGCAAAGCCGTTCAATTCAAATTTCGACTTGTGTATAATCTGTATTATCTCTGGTTACTGTTTAGAAGCCTATTAGCCTGCTCTGTGCAACTTGTGCAAGATGACGTGGGATAATTTGGTACCTCTGATGTTAAACTCAAGTGCATAAAGATGAAAATGTTGCTGAGACTATTTTTACTACGTAATTCTGAAACAATTCTGTAGCATGAAAATGAGTATAAATGTATTGATGTTATTGTAAGTGAGGTTACTCACTATGGGAGAAGAAAGATACAGAATGGAGGAAGGTAAAGAAGGACCCTGTGGTATACTGGTCCTGGGTGAGAGGTGTTTGTGTAAGAGTGTGTGTGTGTGTGTGTGTATTTTCCACTCTCTTTCCCCCAAGCCCCTCCCTACTAACTCTGGCTCTGCCCTCTGAAAGGGCCTAGAAACAATAACCCAGAAACAGCAAACACACTGAATTCCTTCAGTCTTGGTTCCTAAACACTATTCCACAGAAGCAGGGATGTTTGGGGAAATGCCTGCTTCCAGGTTTGAGGCAGATGAAGCATAAGGTGAACTTTGAGCACTTTTGTCTTTTCTGACTCATCAAGATGTTACAAGACTGATGGGACACAGACATTTGCTTGAAGGACCAAATTTGGGGCAATTTAAACTTAGAAAAAGAATTATGGTAATGAATTATAGAACATTGAATTCAAAAAATAATGCCTAAGACTATAAAGGTATTTTTTTAAAGGTGGGGAGAGAAAAAGAGACAAAAATATATACTGTTTCTTTACAGAAGATGACCAGCTTCCATCGTTAATAACGGATCCAAGCAAGGACTATTATTGGATGCTAAAACCACTGGGCTTTTAGAGAACTGAACATTCACGTAGTCTCAAGTCATAATAAACTTATTAATTACAAAGAAAAAATGTATCTTCACAATGGAGAGATCCCTTAGACACTACTGCAACCAAGGGATTAACCTTAAAATCTCCAATGGATGGGTCAAATAGATAGTATGTGATTTTTATGCATGTCCTTGTATAAATCAGTGCGAAGTACCTATCACTCAGTCGTCTTCCCAAAAACTTTAAATCTAATAATGAGAAAGCAATATGACATATTCAAAATACAGGATACCCTAAAAGACAACTAGTTTGGACTTTTAAAAAATATCAAGGCCAAGAAATAAACACAAAAATATGAAGGGACAGTTCCAGATTAAATGACACTATAGGGACATGATAGTGAAATGTAATTCATGAACTTTAATTTGATCTTTAGCTTGTAAAAACTTACAAAGAACATTTTGGGGCACTTGGGAGAATTTAAATACGTGTCTATGTAGGCTGGGTGCAGTGGCTCACGCCTGTAATCCCAACATTTTGGGAGGCCAAGGCAAGCAGATCACTTGAGGTTAGGAGTTCAAGACCAGCCTGGCCAACATGGTGAAACCCCGACTCTACTAAGTATATGAAAATTAACGAGGCTTGGTGGTGGGTGCCTGTAATCCCAACTACTTGGGAGGCTAAAGCAGGAGAATTGCTTGAACCCGAGAGGTGGACGTTGCAGTGAGCTGAGATCATGCCACTGCACTCCAGCCTGGGTGATAGAGGGAGACTCCATCACTCCCCAACCAAAAAAAATTAAAAAAAAAAATAAAAAATCTGTCTCTGTATTAGGTGATAATAAACATTACATTTATTGGGTATAGCAATGGTATGGTGCCTTGTTCTTAAGAGATAGCTGCTGAAAAATTTAAGGATAAGGCATCCTGATGTCAGTAAGTCATTTGTAAATGGCTCAGCCAACACAACGTTTCTATATCTTTAGAGAGAGACAGAAAGCAAACACGTCATTGGTCACTTAGCAACGGGACTTGTTCTGAGAAATGGATTCTTAGATGGTTTTGTCATCGTGTGAACATCATGGAGTATACTACACAAACCCAAAAAAAATATGGTTTAGCCTATTGCTTCTACGCTAAAGACTTGCACAGCATGTTACTGTACTGAATACGGCAGGCAATTATAATACAATGGTAAGTATTTGTGTGTCCAAACATATCTAAACATAGAAAAGGTACAATGAAAATACGTTATAAAAGATTAAAAAGTGGCACATTTGCATAGAGCACTTACCATGAATAGAACTTGTGAGAATGGAAGTTGCTCTGGGTGAGTCAGTGAGTGAGTGGTGAGTGAACGTGAAGGCTTAGGACATCACTGTACACTACAGTAGACTTCATAAACACCATACACTTTGTCTACACTAAATTTATTTAAAATATTGTCTTTCTTCAATAATAAATTAACCTGAGCTTACTGTAACTTTTAAAAAGTTTTTAATATTTCAAAATCTTCTAACTTTTTTTATTTTTATTTTTTTTGAGACGGAGTCTCGCTCTGTCACCCAGGCTGGAGTGCTGTGGCTGGATCTCAGCTCACTGCAAGCTCCGCCTCCCGGGTTCACGCCATTCTCCTGCCTCAGCCTCCCGGGTAGCTGGGACTACAGGCACCGCCACGTCGTCCGGCTAATTTTTTTTGTATTTTTTAGTAGAGACGGGGTTTCATTGTGTTAGCCAGGATGGTCTCGATCTCCTAACCTCGTGATCCGCCCGTCTCGGCCTCCCAAAGTGCTGGGATTACAGGCTTGAGCCACCGCGCCCGGCCAAATCTTCTAACTTTTGTAATAACACATTAAAACAGAAACCTTATTTAACCACATGAAAATATTTTCTTTATATCATTATAAGCTTCTTTTTTTTTTTTTGAGACAGAGTTTCGCTCTTTCTCCCAGGCTGGAGTGCAGTGGTGCGATCTTGGCTCACTGCAGCCTCTCCTTCCTGGGTTCAAGTTACCCTCCTGCCTTAGCTCCCAAGTAACTGGGATTACAGGCATGCCACACCATGTCCGACTAATCTTTTGTATTTTTAGTAGAGACGGGTTTCACCATGTTGCCCAGGCTGGTCTCGAACTCATGGACTCAAGTGATCTGCCCACCTCGGCCTCCCAAAGTGTTGAGATTACAGGTGTGAGCTACTGTGCCTGGCTATAAGCTTCTTTCTGCATTTTAAATTTATTATTTTTATTTTTTACCTTTTAAACTTTCTTGTTAAAAGCTAAGACACAAATACCACATTAGCCCAGGCCTATACAGGGTCAGGATCATCAGTATCACTGTCTTCCACCTCCACATCTAGTTCCATTGGGGGATCTTCAGGGGCACCAACATGCATGGAGCTGTCATCTCCCATGTTAACAATGCCTTCTTCTGGAATACTACCTGAAGGATTTGCCTGAGGCTGTCTTAAAGTTAACTAATTTTTTTAATAAGTAGAAAGAGTATATTCTAAAACGATAAGAAAAAGTATAGTATAGTAAATACAAAAAGCACTATCAGCCATTTATTATCATTTTCAAGTATTACATACTGTACATCATTGTATGTGCTAAGCTTTTGTATGACTGGCAGTGCAGTAGGTTTGTTTACACCAACATCACCACAAACACATGAGTAATGACTCATGCTACGACCTTAGAACAGCTGTAAGTCACTGCACAACAGGAATTTTTCAGCCCCATTATAATCTTATATCTTATATGCAGTCCGCTGTTGACCAAAACAGCACATGACCGTGGCACATTACTATATGGTAAATGTCACAATTGGTGAATTGAGGAAATGATTTGTAATGTATCATTCTACTATCATCTCAGCATTTCTGTAGGTTTGAAATTTTTTAAAAAAACTAAAAAAAAGTGACAAGAAAAAATTGATAAGTTTAACAATGTTGTGTTTAGTATAGTCATTAAAATATGTCTCGTTATTCAGAGTGAGGTGCCTGGTTTTTGACTTTTTATTTTTGAAACCTCAGTCTTTGTCAAGAGAAAGATAAGAGAAAGCCTTCTTCTTTTTTTTTTTTTTTTCTTCTTTTGAAACGGGGTCTCACTCTGTCACCCAGGTTGGAGTGCAATGGCGTGATCTTGGCTCACTGCAACCTTCGCCTTCTCAGGTTCAAGTGATTCTTGTGCCTCAGCCTCCCGAGTAGCTGGGATTACAGGTGCCCACCACCATGCTTGGCTAATTTTTGTATTTTTATCAGAGATGGAGTTTCACCACGTTGACCAGGCTGGTCTCAAACTCCTGACCTCAAGTGATTCACCTGCCTCAGCCTCCCAAAGTGCTGGGATTACAGGCGTGAGCCACCACACCTGGCCCAAGAGAAAGACTTCTTAAGTCTGTATTATCTTGTCAAGAAACAAATTGTATGCTTATTTTGTTTCTATTATCTTTGAGGCTACAGCTTGCATCAGACCAGCAATGAGCTTGTGTGCTGAAACAACAACTCCGAAAGGCAATTCTGATTGCCATCACCTTGCAGTTAACAAATAGTAATGAAATTACTTTATCTTGATGCAGAACCTTCTATTTATTCTCCTTAGTACCTTTGGGTGATATCCCTTCTTGGTGCCGACATTTGGCTCTTGAACTTAATCTCTGGGCCTCCATTTCCTTGGATTTTAGCTCCTTATAGCAGCCACCTCCCAAGTGTCCCTTGGGTCACTCAGCTCGCTGTCATGGTTCAGCTTGATTCCGTGTGACACTAAAGCAGTTATCATTTCTACTCTTCCACACACCCTTGGATCAAGACTGCTGAAGGTCAGTGGCCTGTCAGGCATGCTTCTTGCTGCTCTCAACAGAGTCGAATGGATTCTGTTGACATTAAAAATTTGCCTTTGATCATGTCATAGTTGGCTATTTAAACTGAAGTCTATTTGGTTTTAAAAAAAACAAGATTCAGGAAAAATGTCTTATTTTCATGAAGGAGGCTCTACCTTATCAAGACAGCCTCATTACCTGACCTATAAATTTAATTCTTTATAAAGCCAAGTTTTTAAAAACCTCCATGTAGTCCAGAATGGGACAGTGACATAAGCATATTTTCAAAGAGTCTATGCCTATTTTCTAGTTTACAAAAAATAGATGCCGTCTGATAGCAAACTACAGCAACTCTTGGCCAAGATGCTAGAGGGGCACTTTCTCTCTCATGGTGAAGCCACTCCGGCTGAAGGAGTTATTTTGCTGCAGAGAGTTTACTCGAAAATTTCTCGTTAACTTGGCTGGGCGCGGTGGCTCATACCTGTAATCCCAGCACTTTGGGAGGCTGAAGCGGGCAGATCATGAGGTCAGGAGTTCAAGACCAGCCTGACCAACATGCTGAAACCCTGTCTCTACTGAAAATACAAAAATTAGCCAGACGTAGTGGCACGTGCCTGTAATCACAGCTATTCAGGAGGCTGAGGCAAGAGAATTGCTGAAACCCAGGAGACAGAGGTTGCAGTGAGCTGAGATCGCGCCACTGCACTCCAGCCTGGGCGACAGAGCAAAACTCCAATTCAAAAAATAAAAAAAATTTAAAAATCTCGTGAACTTAACCCTAACCACACAGTATTGAAAAGGGAAAGTCTGCAAGTCTGCCCAACCACACTGCCTTGTATCTGTCTGAGAGGAAAATTATCTGGATGTCGTGTTAAACTGGATGGGGAATCAGACAGAGCTGGAGTTTGTATTAGTCATGTTAATTACATAAAATCTACCCCTAGTGGGAAGACTCTTTGGAGTAATTGAACCTAGACCTTTACATATGTAACCTCTGAAGCAGAGGGGGCAAAGGCCAACACATAGCTCTGCACCACGATTGAGGCCATGTAATCCATCCCGACACTCATTCTGTACAATACTTGTTAGAGTTCTCCAGACGGCTGCTGGCCATGGGTTAGCTAGTGAGTATTTTTATCTCTGAGGATGCCCGCTAGGATCCTGGGATTGGATTGCAGGGAATGTTACTTGCAGCTGGAATTCCAGGTACTCTCCCAGGAGTCTTGGTATTTTATACAGTTTTTAAAATTTTTGTTTCTGTACATAGACACTGGGGGTCAGTATTTATTCATAAATGCCTCTGGATATTTATGACAAAAGATTGTTTCTAAAGAGGCTTGAATTCCTTCTCTGGTGTGACTTCTTTCTCTGATTATTAACTATAGAGCTTACCCTATGTAACCATAAAATATAAATAAAAACATAATCGATATCCATGGATTAGAATATGGGAAAGGGGCAGGCAGCTTTTGATCTAAAATACGAATGAATACCAAGTACTCGTTTGTCTCTAGACACTTGTTTGGCAATGTTGGCCCCACCAGTGCATCCAGATGTCTAGCCAGCATCTTGATGATCACCCTTGACTTTCCTTCTTCTGATGGTTAAGAAGTCCTGCTGATTCCGTCACCTCTTGCCTTGCAAATTCATCGCCTTTCCATCCCCACTATTCTGCCTTGAGTCAAGCCCTCATCTTTTCTCTCTTTCAACATTTCAGCAGCCTTCTAGCTGATCCCCTTGCCTCCACTTTTACTCTCCTCCAGTCCCGTCCAGACAGTCATCAGGGTACTTCTCCAAGGCTGTGCCCCACAGAGCCTGGTGCAGACCTTCAGAGGTCCAGCACCCCTCCTAGGCTCTGCCTTTGCACCCGCAGTCCCCTTGCCTTTGAACTACCCTCCATCACCCACTCCACCTTGCACTCTTTTCATTGCCTGCCTAATATCTGCTCATCTTTCAGGGTTCTTAACAGTCTCCTGTGGAGCCCTGTGACTGACTCTTGCTGGATCTGGCTTGTTCACTTGTCTGTTTGCTTCACTGGCAGGATAACTGAATGAATGTAAGTCTGGGTGCCAGCCAGAGTCATGCAGACTTAAACTCCAGAATTCCCTAGAATTATCCACCTGGAGGGTTAAATTGCCCACTTTTTTGATATGTTCTTTAAAATATTTCTCGCAACTGGCATTTTTTTTTTCTTTTTTTCTTCCTTTTTTTCTTTTTTCCTTTGGAGACAGAGTCTCACACTTGTTGCCCAGACTGGAGTGCAATGGCACGATGGCACAATCTTGGGTAACGACAACCTCCACCTCTCAGGTTCAAGTGATTCTCCTGCCTCAGCCTCCCAAGTAACTAGGGTTACAGGCACGCACCATCACGCCCGGCTAATTTTTTGTGTTTTTAGTAGAAATGGAGTTTCACCATGTTGGCCAGGCTGATCTCAAACTCCTGACCTCAGGTGATCCACCTGCCTAGGCCTCCCAAAGTGCTGGGATTACAGGCATAAACCACTGTGCCTGGTCTAAAATATTTCTCTTGCTGGCATTTGATCTGACCTGTTTATTCTCTGCAGCCATCTTCCCACCATGCCAATGCATGGAAGCAGAGGTGGAAATCCTGCCACTGTTGGACAGGAAGGCAGATGAGGCCAAGTAGCCTGTCAGCTCCGAGCCCTTCTCCATAAGCAGCTGCTGTAATGGTATGGAAACAGGTTACTTATGGAGTTGCAACCTGTTTTTAACCTGTAATTGTAAAGTTAAATGTAACCATATAAATATCTTGAAAATAAGTGGAAAAGATTCCCTAATGTTCCCATCCTAAGAACTATTTTCTTTCTTTCTTTCTATATGCGTGTTTCACTTATACATATTCTTGATTTATATTCATATGTTATTCTTGTCTTTATCATAAGGATTTCTCCATGTTGTATAGACTTCAAACAATTTTATTCTATGGCTGGACACTGTTGCATCATTTGGATAGAACTTAAATGTCCCACAGGAGAAAAAATTAGGTGCTTTCAACGTTTTGCTATAAGTAATGTCTAAATATTTAAAAACTCAACCAAGCTAATAAACTGCTATATTAAACATGTTTTGTATATTTTTTATGCCTTGAGAAATATACCTTCATAACAAAAAGTATTTTAAAATATATAAAGCCATTTTATATGACTAAAAGCCACCACACATCATCAAAGACAGTTTTCTCGGAAAAGGTTTCATATATATCGAACTTTGAATGATTTTGTGTGTATTTGTGTAAGTGTGTGTGTGTACCTGTGCATGTGCTCCAGGCTGAAGAAATAACAAATGCAATAGTCCTGAGAAAGAAGAGAGTGTTTAGGCAACAGATAACAGGCGAGCTCAGTGTAACTTGAAGAACTTGAAGAAGGTGTTTAGGCAACAGATAACAGCTAAGGTTAGTAATGAAGGCTGAAGTGGTGTAGGATTAGGGAGGTAGGCAGAAGCCAAACTGAGCCATGGTGGGGTGAACAGAAGATAGGAAAGGTCTTCCAAGCAGAAGAGTAGCCCAGTAGTCCAAGCCCTCACTGCCACTGAAGAGCTTCTGCCATCTGAGCATGTAATCTCTCCAAGACAACATTTACATTCTTGTGTAAAAATAGATTACTGTGTAACATAATCTCTATAAGAACTGCAATTCCTATCATATTTAAAAAGAGAGTAACAAGGAGACCTCAATGTTTCTAAATGCACCACTTCTGAAAGCATTTAAATCTTGATTTTAAATTTTGTCATTTAGCTACAATGAATTAACTCCCCTGGGTCATTCTCTAATGGCAAATTAAGCCAGGTCTTGGATCCTGTTTAATCCTCACAATAATATTGTGAGGTGAACATTTTTATTATATTCATCTTACAGAGGATCCTCATAAAACCTGAGTAGCAAGACACAGTCACAAAGCTAGTATATAGCTGCAGCAAGATTTAAATCCAAGTTGACCTAACTCATACTGTTTTTAGTTTAAATTTTTTTTTTTTTTTTTTTTTTTTTGTGAGATGGAGTCTCACTCCGTTACCCAGGCTGGAGTGCAGTGGCTTGATCTCAACTCACTGCAACCTTCGCCTTCTGGGTTCAAGCTATTCTCCTGCCTCAGCCTCCCAAGTAGCTGGGATTACAGGCGTGCGCCACCACGCCCCACTAATTTTTTT
The DNA here is from genome assembly GCF_009764315.1 of Trachypithecus francoisi. Lineage (NCBI taxonomy): Eukaryota > Metazoa > Chordata > Mammalia > Primates > Cercopithecidae > Trachypithecus > Trachypithecus francoisi. The sequence continues at coordinate 24,244,741 of NW_022681469.1, read as the reverse complement.
TAATTTTAGCAGAGATGGGGTTTCACCGTGTTAGCCAGGATGGTCTCGGTCTCCTGACCTCGTGATCCATCCACTTCAGCCTCCCAAAGTGCTGGGATTACAGGCGTGAGCCCACCACGTGCCTGGCCAAAAAAAAAATTATAATTAAAATACCCATCCAAAATTGGTCAAAGAATAAAGTGGTTCAACGAAGCTACAGTGAGCAAGTTCCATTTTCATTCTCTTAAAAAGTAACATGGTGCCACACCAGTTCAACAGGACACCGAGTGGAGCTAGAGAGCTTAGATTTTTTTTCCAGACAAAATTTAAGTGTGTGCTTTTGAAAGTGGGAGAAATAGGCGTTTGCTTTCCTTCTTTTCTTAAACTGTCTGCTTTGATACTTGGAGAGTTCAGAGCTTGTATATTAAAGCCTAACTGAATTATATAAATACACACATAGGAAGAGGAGAACAAACCATTTTATTTGCAGAAACTAAAGCAAAACATTGTGCTTTCTTTAGCATAGAGTATTAAAAGCCACAGAGCTCCAGCCTCTGAAAGCTATCAGAGCCAGGGCCTTCCATTAAAAGCTGTAAAGACCAATCTAGCTAGTTTAAACAGAAAAGGAATTTGTTAAAGGATATTGGGTGGCTCACAGACTCTTTGGGAAAGCCAGAGAGTTCAGCTTGGAAAGCCAGTCAGCTGAGAGCAAGACTCAGCCCACATCGTGGGATGGTTCCAGCAAGGACTCAATGGCTCTGCCGCTGGGCACAGACGCTGCCCTCCTGCTGGAACATCTGCTGCTGCTAGCCCACTTGGCAATGGTCTGAGAGACTGTAGAAGTGGCTACACACCCTTGTCCTCCTCTGTCCATCCACGCTCCCTTACAGAGAACTCTGAATGTCCTCCCAGCTGATTCTGGGCTCAGCTGCTGGGCCGACTTCTTTCTTTTTTTCTGCGTGTGAGTTCAAAGTCAATCCCAGATGGATTGTGAGCACGGACAGGAATGCTTTTCTGCACTGAGAAATACCTACTGCTCCCCAGTGCCAGGCCCTTGGCTCCCACAGCTGCGGCTGCGGCTGCACACACAGGGCCTTTGTGTAGTCTGAATATGCCAGTTCCCACAAACCTCCAGCTGCGATTCCCTTTTTACCAACCATTTCTATCTAAAGAATTAAAGGACGAATCACTGCAAGGGACAATGGGTGTACAGGCTTGCTGAGAGAGCTTGCTTCCAAATCCATGAGCTGAAGAGACTCATGGGCAGTAAGAGGCCATGGAGGCACTGCAGTTTTGGCAAAGAATGCTGGTCGTGACCACTTCCTTGTCTTTATTCTTGCTCAGAGTTCAACACTGGCCTTGCCCAAGTACCATGCTGAGACCTGGACCTCAGGAACTCCAACACACACGCCCTTTTCAGAAATTTGTAATTTCATCATTTCTTGACCAAATGACTCCAACCACAGAAAGGCACAAATTTTCCATTGGGATTTATTCTCCCCTCCCCTTTGGTGGGTATACTTTTCCTCTCTTTCTTGCTTTTGAAACCCCGCTCATTATATGAAGTATAGGTTTTTCAAACTGATTTTAAAGTAAACTTGTTATTAAATATACACATCGTGCCTTTCTGTCTTTCTAACTCCACTTTATAGATTTGAGAATTGAGACACAGAACAGTCTATGGCTCAGAAAAGCTAAATTCAATTTTTATTTGGCCTACGGGCCCTAATCTGGGCTTTGAAGTCTAAAGATCTAGAATTACCCACCCTCTTCCTACCCTCAGTCTGGTCAGACTCTGATGCATAAAGCCAGGAACCTCACTCCCCAAGCACGGGCAATCCAAGACTTCCAGTTTCTGGTTGCAATTGAAGGCCAGTAAATTTGGAGCACAGGATGAAACTGTTTCTAGTACAGGCAAATAATTTGTAATAATTAAGAAGTATGAAGTTAATGAAAAGCAATTAACCCCATGGCAAGCTCGGCCATAAATTTTACTCCCAAAGTGAACGCATAATGCAGGTATGAGCCTTGATTTCAGATAAAGAAGAGAATGCGGAGCTATTATTAAATACAAAGTAAAACAACATGAAAAATGCCAGAAGATATAAGAATGCAAGTAGGAGCCTGGGGGCAGAGGGAGGGAAGAGCTAAGTGAAGGCGGGGGCGGGGCGGGGGGGCAGTGGTGGAGGATGAAGGGAAGGGGAGACTGTTCCAGGGAGCTATGCCAATCTGATGCGGTCTCCAGGCTGGTTGATGCTGAGTGGAGGGGACAAAGCTGGCTCCTCCCCCAGGAGACCCGAACCTGGACTTCTCCAGGCACCACTGAGCCCCCTCAGCCTCCCCACCCCACCCCTCACCCACCACAGGGAGGAGTCACATGGTGTTCCCCTTTTAAAGCAAGATTTAAAGAATTACTCCTCATTTCCTGGAACACTTGAGACCACAGGGGAGTTGGCAGAGGCAGGGGAAAGTTAAGATTTTTGGTAGAATAGGGAAGGGGCCAGGGAGGAGGGTGCCACCACGGTCCTTGTGTCTTTCCCTACCAGGCAGAGTCCTGGCAAGAAGTGTGGAGGGGCTTTTCAGGCAGCCTGTGGTTGAAAAACCAAAAAAGGATGCTTCAAGTTCTACTCATAGGTCCTGATGACTAGGGAGGGATTTCTGCCTTTAAAAGATCAAAACAGGACTTGCTCTTAAGCCACCTGAGGGTAGCTTGAATTAACACCTGGTACGCTCACCAGGTCTTCCCCAGCCACTGAGAAAACAGAACCCTTGTTTCTGTCACAGATGTTCGAAATGCCTTTCATAAAAAGTCTTTACTGAAATCATTAGAGATAAAATGGTAACAGCACATACCACTAAGGAACAGAGAATTCTGAAGACATTTATTCACAGCGGAAATGTAGTCAGTCAATGGAGGTTCTGGTAGAATTATTGGTGGCAGATTCCTTCTTGATTTGACAGTGAAAAAAGGGCTAAAGAGGAGGAGGGACTGTCTTTTTTAAGAAAGACCTGGAAAACTAAGTTATTGACTAGCTGATGATGCCACGGGCTGGCGTTATCTTCAGCCGGGGTGGAGGAGAGAGAACAGTCCACCTGCAAGCTGGGTGTGAAAGTATCTTGTTGCATTGGGCTGTTGGAGATCGACAACCTTGTACATGCTTTCATGGACATTTTGGTGCTTTCTTTTGTAATGCTTTGAAAAAAAAGCGTTACTGGAGCATCCTCTGGCATCATTATTTGAGATGTATATGTATAATGAGACACTTGGCAGCATGAGCGAATGAAGTGGAAGGGGACTGGGCACAAGGCACTCAAGGTTTGGATTCTACCCCAGGCTCTGCTACCAACTGACTGAATGACCTGCAGCCCATTACTTCATCTCTGAGACTTAATTCCCCAAAGCAGTGGCTCTAAGTCAAGGTTTTCTTCTTTCTAAATCACAACACTTTCTTTGAAAGCAGGGCTGCCCAATGGAAATGAAGGAGGGGCCCCAGGACTCTGCCGATTCAGCTCCCCACATCCTCTCCCTGCCTGTGTGGTGTCTCATCAGAACTCCCGGCTGATCTGAACTGCACTGGCTCAGAGGATGACTGAACACCCCTCCAGGTCATCAAAGAGTAGCTGCAGTTGGAGGAGCATCACTGACCACTCTGGGAAGCTGGCAGTCCTGTTTCAGTATGTGGCACAGGTCCCATGAACCTTATTCTGCTCTTGGGTTGAGCGTGGCAGCCAGGGAGCTGATGCTGGTGGGTTTTAGGGTCCCCCAGGGCGTGGATAATTTCTTTCTTAGCTGCATGAGCTGCTGAAGACATGGAAGTTCTAGGAATTTGTATTAAGAAGTATTTGATTAAGAATAGCTTCTAATCATTATACCCTCTACTAACAATCACATAACTTCCTGACTTCCAGTTCAGGCCCTCCTTGCTAGCCTAGGCTGCCTCTTGCTCTTTTCTATCTCTGCCATCCCATTGGAGCCTGAGAATAAAGATTGTTTGACACTCTGTGTCATAGATGACTTAAATGGTCAGAATAAACACATCTTCTGTATTATCTAAGTGGAGGTATCACGCTTCCACGTCCTATTCCCATCAGATACAACAGAGAACAAAGAGGAAACTGTGATCTTCTCCTATACCTGCCATTAAACTGCTGAGTAGCCTTGGAGATATTTATGTCGAGCAACTTTTCAGTACCCCATGTCCCTTCTGTTGTCAAAAAGCCTTTACTGAGCACCTACTCTTTGGGAAAGCAAATTCTTAAGCACTAGATGGAATATGAAGTGACATAAAACATGAGAAGCAATGAAACTGCTTCTTTAAGCCTCCATAAAAATTAGAGTCAGGTCCAAAGCCACACCACACACATGGGGGGAAGCCCTAGAGACTCGTAAGTGTGGGAGTGGGGTGAGAAAATTGCATTTGAGCAAAACGGTCCTGCAAAAAGATATATAGGGAATCAGAAAAGACGAAACTCAAAACAAGGCCAACCACCTGAGTGCTGTAGAATCCACACTAGGAGAGCTGAGGACCCGGTGCCTCTCCCCCAAGAGAGGCAGCACTGAGCAATGGGAAGAACTGGGCCTAGGGGCTGGGGACTGAGAGACCCCAGGGGCTGGCACAAGTTCTGCACTCAACTTCCTAACAACAGGCTCTACGACGAGGAGGAGAGCCTCATGGTCTTTGAGCACTCCCTGGTCCTTACCGTCTATAACTCCCTCCTTCATCAGCCTTTTTGAAAGAAAATAAACTAAATGTCCCCAGAAGAGTCACAAAGCCACTCGGCATCCTTCCCTCCCTTCTCTGCATGCATTTTCATTTGTCCCCAGATTCTTCTGGCCATCTTCCATGTTGATAGTTAAAAGTCATAAGAGCAGTCCCTGATGGTGCAAAGCCCTACCTAAAAACACTGTGTAACAGTAACTCGCACTTGTGTGGAACTAATTCTGTATAAGCCCTGCTTGAACACAACTTTATACATATTTGTGTATAAAGTAGATACTAATATGATGCCCATTTTGCAGATGAGAAAACTAAGGCACCCTGCAGTTAAATAAGTTGCTCAAGGTCATACAGGGACAAGTAGCAAATAGCTGGGCTTCAAAGCTGGGCAGTTTGCTCTGGAGGCCATGTGTTAAGCCATCATGTTTCACCACCTCTCCATAATATGACAAATCATAATGGCAAAGCCTCAATAACATGTATGGGAATTTCTTGGACATTCTGAACATGGAGAGTTTTGAGCCCTTATGAAAGAGCTGATGCAACAAGGAAGTGGGTGGTAGAGTGTCTTAGACTGTGCTAAGGGGCCTTAGAGGATGTCACAGCTATTGTGTACATGCACTGCTGCCACTGTCTATTTCTCTCTAAAAATTAACAGCTACAAAGAAACATGATCATTTTCAACTTAAAAAAAAAAAAAATGCCAGCAGCTATAGGAATCTGGAAACAATCCCCAAACTCAAGGGACTGATGCATTGGTTTAAAAGGGGTTGACTTTAAAGCTGGTATGTGAGTTGACTGAGGCCATTGGCAGGGATACTAGCAATTTGTGGAATGCATTTTTGGAAAGAATTAGGGGGAAAATCATGTTGTGTCTTACAAACCAATAATTAGGTATACAGCTCTAAGGGGTGAGCATTAAATATCAGGTTTTCAGAATGCATAGTTTTTAAGGGAATCAGTTTGCCTTCTTCCTTCTCTTTCTTTTCTTTCTCAGTTCTTACCCTAAGGATCAAATTCAAGCCATACCGGATGTGCCCAAATCATTTCCATCTGACGCCCAGGACGACCCAGAAGGCCTGGCCTTGAGGAGCAGCGAGAGCTATTTTTGAAGGAACCAGTGAGAGCTATTTTGAAGGAACCAAGCTAGAACCGCGTCCATTGTTTCTGTTCAGCCTGGTCCTAGCCCCACTGGTATGGTCTTGCTGACTTTCTTCTGATAGCTGAGTTTTAAAATGGGCTGCTTTACAGTGTGGTCATGGATTAAAATAAGAAAAAAGAAGCCCTTAATTTCTATTCTATTTCCCTCCCACCCCCTCCCTTTCCAGCATATAAATGAAATGCTTCTGACAGAACAGAAGCTTACTGACAACAGATGGGGAAACTGAGGCACACAGCGATTGACTCGTGTGTCCAGTTCTGCTCAATTTTTGTGTAACAAATTAAGAGACACAGAGCTCTCTGTCCAGAAAACCCCAGGTAGTTAACGGGGTGTTCAATCAAAAAGAGAACACTGGGCTTTTATTTTTATTTACTTATTTCTTAAGAACCCCTTTGTGGCTGTTTCTGGGAAAAGTGGTTGGAGCACACCTGCCTGATCCCAGGTTTTCACTGCTCCCCAAGACACAGAAAGAGAGCTGTTTAGTTCTGTATTTACCTCCACTTTGGCCAGATGTGATCAGACAAAACATGCCTGGCAGAAAGGGTTTCCAGCTGCTCCCGAAGGCAGCTATAGTAATTTCAAGGGTAGAAGTTGGACATACTCGTGTTTACCAGGGAGGTCAGTGTCTAAACTGAAAGGAGACAGGGAGGTGTGACTGGCAGCCTCAGGCGCTGGGCAGGACGTACACAAAATCCTGCCTCTGTTCAAGGGGGCTGGGGGAGGGGACCTGCAAGGAGTGGCTTGTTCTATCCTGAACAAGGGTTTTACCCCAGGAAGGAGACTTAGAGATCTCTGCCTCCAACCTCCTAGTTTATTTGTATTATTTTTATTTTTTTATTTTAAATACATAAAATTTTAATACCATGAGACATACTATTCTTGTTGTTGTTGTTGTTGTTTTGAGACGGAGTCTCACTCTGTCACCCAGGCTGGAGTGCAGTGGCACTATCTTGGCTCACTGCAAGCTCCACCTCCCAGGTTCATGCCATTCTCCTGCCTCAGCCTCCCAAGTAGCTGGGACTACAGGCGCCCGCCACCATGCCCGGCTAATTTTTTTTTTGTATTTTTAGTAGAGACGGAGTTTCACTGTGTTAGCCAGGATGGTCTCCATCTCCTGACCTCGAGATCTGCCCACCTCAGCCTCCCAAAGTGCTGGGATTACAGGCATGAGCCACCGCACCCGGCCAAGAGATACTATTTTAAAGAATAAAATGCTTCCATCAACTCAGATTCTTTGTTTTTGATACTTAAATTGAGAGACTTTGTAGTGACCTGTTTTTTCATGTCACACAAAGCAATGTGGTCAGTACTGGTCACATTCTAGTGTCTAGAAATCAAACAAATCATATCGAGAAGCATTGATTGAGCACCATGTATGTGCCCGATACAAGGAAAATTGCCAAGTAGTGTATTCCTACAGTGGTTTGTAAACTTTCTACTTTGAATCATTTTAGCTTAGGAGGAGTTACAACATGAGTCTAGAGGGTGTGTATGTGCCCAACTTTCCCCAGTGATGACCTCATACATAACCATAATACATATGTTATTGAAATTGGAAAATAACCCTCTACTTTTACAGATGAAAGAATGCAAACTCAGGGAGGCCAGGCGACTTGCCCCAGGGCACACAGTGAGTGAGGTAAGTTGGTGTCGCCAGGCAGGCACACCCTGGTTGGTAATATCAAGGCTTTGTTTGAGTCCAGTTTCTGCCACGGATGAGCTGAGTGACGTTGGACAAGTTCCTTAAACTCATCTATGAAATGGAGACAATTATAGTGCTTTCCTTGGGAGATTGTTCTGGGGACTGGGAAAAGGTGTGTGCAAGATTCTTGGCACAGTGCCTGATGTGTAACAAGAATCCACCTGCATTGGAGGCTTGCTTTGTTCCAGTCATTGTTCTGGGTGCTTTATATGTTACACTATTTATTGCAACAACCCTAGAACCCATCATTATCGATTCTTTTACCAATGAGAAAACTGAGGCACAAAGACTTCAAAGGCCTAGTGAGGGGCAGAGATGGGGCCCAAAGTTGGGTTGAGTTTTGGAGCTCCTGGCCTCCCTTGGTCAAGGCTGAATGAACAGTGCTGCTGCAGTTGCTGTAAGCATGTTACATCTCACCTGGATGCTCTGGCTTCCTGTGGTGGCTTCTCTGAGCCACCTCCCTAGTGGCATCTGTGCGTGAGTTTGGCAGGATGTGCAACCTCAGGGCATTTAACATTGGACCACCATGAACTTTGCGGCTAACCAGATACTGCACTGACTTTACTCAACTCTTGGGCCTTTCAGGAGCTCAGTAATTATCCACTAGGAGGCTCCTCACCTGCCCATTACAAGAAACTCCGTTCATTACCCTTCTCTTTTTCTCCACCTTTTGTGCCTCCTTAGTTTTAAAAGACTTTGTTATCAAACAACCTGTATTTTAAAATTAGTTGATCCATGCTTCCATTTTTAAAAAGTTATTCTTGGCCGGGCGCGGTGGCTCAAGCCTGTAATCCCAGCACTTTGGGAGGCCGAGATGGGTGGATCACGAGGTCAGGAGATCGAGAGCATGCTGGCTAACCCGGTGAAACCCCGTCTCTACTAAAAAAATACAAAAAAACTAGCCGGGCGATGTGGCGGGCGCCTGTAGTCCCAGTTACTCCGGAGGCTGAGGCAGGAGAATGGTGTAAACCCGGGAAGCAGAGCTTGCAGTGAGCTGAGATCCAGCCACTGCACTCCAGCCTGAGCGACAGAGGGAGACTCCGTCTCAAAAAAAAAAAAAAAAAAATTCCAAGATATGTGCAATTGCCAATTAGAGATACTGGGCAGCAAAAGATAACTATCAAACTTGGTTCGTAGAATTCTAGCCCAAAGCAAACAAAATTTGACATTTTAATGAGACTGGGCAGGCTTAGCAGGCAGGCGTAGGACTTCAATGTGACTTTTAAAATACTGAAAATAGTTTGAGGACTCCTAAGGGTTTAGGAATCCCAGGGACTTAATCCAGTCCCCAAAGATTCTAAAGATTCCAGAAAATCCCCCATAAAACATAAATACCCTTTATTATATGTGCTTTATGTTGGCCTAAATCCCTTTTTCAGTATCTTAATCGCATTCTACCTTACAGTTTGATATTTACATGAGAGTCTCTAAAATTCAAGGAAATCCAATTGCATTAAAATATTTCTATGCACATATGGTACCCAGGTGCATAATAAAGGTAGACATCATTATTTTAAAAAGAGTGGCATGCAGTTTCTTCCCTGGTTATTCAATCTCTATCTACCCACATAGTTTCCAGCATTTTCCCTCTCCCATCCAGCCTTTAGCCCTATTTGCTGGCTTCCTTTCCTTGCTATTAAGTTGGTGGTTCAATAAATTCTTACTAAACATGTGCTGTATTACTCCATGTTTTCCAGAGAAACAGAATCAACAAGATACTGATTCAATACATACACATATATATTTGGACATATACATGTACATGGAGAGAGACAGAAAGATAGAGAGACAGAGGTTGATTCATTTTAAAAGAAAGTGTGGGAACTGCAAGTCTGAAATTTGCAGGGCCAGACCAGCAGGCTCGAAGTTCTGGGAAGAGGTGACATTGCAGACTTGAGTCTGAAGGCAGAATTCCTTCCCCTTTGTAGGGCCTCAGTCTTTTCTCTTAAGGCCTCCAACTGATGGGATAAAGACCACCCACATGGTGTATGGTAATCTACTCAAAGTCAACTCACTTAAATATCAATTATATCTTTTAAAATACCTTCACTGCAACATCTAGGCTGATGTTTGACCAAACAACAGCGTATCATGTTGTTGTGCCCCCAATATTGACAAATAAAATCAGCCATCACATTGACAGGCACTGTATTAGGTGTAAAGATAGGGTGTAAAGATAAATATGACCTTGTCCTTAATCTTGAGGAGTTGATGATCAAGTGGAGAAGGAAAGGCAGGAAGGAATCATTTTGGTAAATTCCACATTGAGGTATAGATGCAAATCTGATAAAGGAGTTTGGCCTTGGGCCAGTATGAGAAGGCTACACTTTATCAGGTGCAATTTGAGCTGGATCCTGAAGACTGAGAAGAGGCTCGCTCCAAGGAAAGGTGTCTCGGTGATAGAGAAGCAAAAGGATTTGCATTATGTGGGCAACTGTGAATGGCTAGATGCGCTCATGTAAATAGACAAGTTTTCTGAATAACTTGCCTATTTCAAATCACATTTAGCCATTCCTTGTTACAACATTCCTTCACAAAGAGTCATTTAGTTCAACAAACTCATTGTGGTCCTGTTTTAGACAGAAAGCTTCTCTTTCTCAGAAACGTAGCTGAGTGATGATATTTTCCTGTGCCGTATTTTCCTCACTGTAGTTGTATCTGACCTCAGGGCTCTCCAGAAAGCAACGATTCCTTTTAATTCCTCTCTTACCTCTTTTCATGCCCCAAATCCCACACACATACCTCAAATCCAAAATAATTCAACCATAGCCTTATGCATTGATGTCACAGGGCTTTCCTCTACTGAGAAGTTGAGCACAAAATCTCTTTAATTCCCTACTGCTTTCAGACTATGAAATGATATCTGTTGGTGAATTGTTTATACATTCCACCAAAACAAGCCAACAAAAAAACTGAATGAAGTTGGCTCTTTTTTTCTCTCTGTGGATTTCAGAAAATTCCAGTATGTTGCCAATTAGGCTTCCAAAATGGATGATCAATCTAAAAAAAGATCTAGACAGCAGCATTATGTAGAGGAACAAGCACTATACTAGGAATCAGAAAAATGAGTTTTTGTTTTCACTTGTTTAAAACACATTTATGCCTAATGTTCCATTACTGGAACGTTGAGCACGTGGGAGGTATTTATATCCTACTGTTTAAGGTCATCGCCAAGGTCTGATTGCAAAAATTCAAAAATGGCAACCTCAGGCATAAATGGGTTAAATGTTCTCTTATATTAACCCTTACCTAAACTGTGTGACCTTAGGAAAACACACGGCCTCTCTGAGCTTTGATCCTCATCCAAGTGGGCTTCATGCTCTCCCAGGTCCTTCCAGCCCCCGATTGTCTTCCTTCCTCCCTCCCTCCCTCCGTCCCTCCCTCCCTCCTTCCTTCCTTCCTTCCTTCCTTTCTTTTTTCATTTGTTTTGAGATGGAGTCTCTCTCTGTTGCCCAGGCTAGAGTGCAATGGCGTGATCTTGGCTCACTGCAACCACCGCCTCCTGGGTTCAAGCTATTCTCATGTCTCAGCCTCCCAAGTAACTGGGATTACAGGCGCCCACCACCGCGCCCGGCTAATTTTTGTATTTTTAGTAGAGACGGGTTTTCCCCATGTTGGTCAGGTTGGTCTCGAACTCCTGACCTCAGGTGATCCGCCCACCTCGGCCACCCAAAGTGCTGGGATTATAGGCATGAGCCACCACGCTCAGCCTTGTGTTCCTTTCTTTTGCCACTTATTTATAAACTTACATTCTTGAATAGAACATCTTTATTCTTCTGCTTTTCCAGTATTTTAAGGCAGTAAAAAATATTTTGGAAAACACTTAACGTCACGAGTTGCCATATACATGATTTTTACCTAAGCCAGGACTGAAAATAGTTAATTTTTATAGTTGACTATTCATGTGACGTTCGTTCTTTCCATCTGAAGGTAATGTGGAGGAGGCGACATTAACATAACAAAAGCATGGAAGAAATAGGAATGTCAGTCTTTGATGCTGAGCTTCATAACTCTTCCTTCTTATATGTCACTGCCAAATCGGTGTCGGCATTTCAAATGGCTTTGGGATAGCACACCGGCCTGAGAGGAGTTGAGGTGAAGCCTCTCGTTTTGGTTTTCCTGTTGAATAACTACACTGAAATTCACCAAGATAGAGTCAGTGGTGGGCTTTAGGCCACTGAATTAAACCAAGCTCACTGGCCCCATCTAGGGATCAAAAGCATTTAGCCCATGTTCTAACCATTGAATTAGACATCAAAGGTCCAAAGTTCTGAGACTGACTTAGAATAACCGTTTACCTCCAGGCGGCACAATCTCCAGAACGTTCCTGGAGGATGAACTTTTGGCTTTCACCAGCCTGCCTGTTAAGCCATCCACCAAGGAAGATGAAATGTCTGACCAGACATCACTCCCAGGTGGCAGTTCGTGCCTGTTTCCTCTCACATGGCCATCATGGGACATCATTCTGGAAATCATTCTGCAGCTGTATGAAACCAGGGCCAAAACCCATTTCCCTACCCCAGAAGCAAGAGAAATATGGATATGAGAGAAATGAAATTGACTGACTATTGGTGATAGGGTGCTGTTGTCGAGGGTAAGGACGGGGCAATACTTTTAAGAGACTGAACACCTTTTGTTTTATCAAGAAAACCGTGAAAGACTCAAGGCAAAACAAGCAAGAAGGAAAATGGCCAATAGTTTGTCTCCAGCCAGGTTTCTGTAAAGACCAGGAGGAAGATCCTCCCAGGAGTCAGGGAGACAGATAGGCTGTCTTCTTGTCTAGTCATTGTGAGATGACAGGGTCACAGGGTCACTCAGCTTTGTTTGTAGAATCCTGAGCCCCCTAAATCCAGTCTTGGATAGGAGGAGGGGTGAAGGAGCTCTATGGAAAGGGGAGCCTTATCAAGATTCTGGGGGACCCGCAAGTGGCTCTGGCCCTGGGAACAGCCACTCTGCCATATTTGCTAAATACCTGTCGCCAGCAGAATCCTGCTCTAGATGCTGAGAGGAGCTACAAGGGCTATGAAAGTTCTCTCCATTCATGGAGTTTGAGGTATGAATCGACGCAAAACTGGTCTGTAAAAATGCATGTGGCCATGCATTTACTGTCCCCCTCAGCTGCACAGAAAGCTACGCTGATACCCCTGCCACGCAAGGGTAGGACACACCTACAACTTCAGAGTTGGAAAGCACCCTCAGTAATCCCCTGGAACAATCCTCTCCCCGATTTACAGAAGAAACAATACCCAGAGAAGGGGAGTGGTTGCCCCATGCAGTTGGGAAGAGGCAGCATGGGAAGAAGAACTCCAGGCTGCTGGAGCCCATGAGGGGTCCAGTCCGGCCCAGGCTGCCTGACTCTTCTTGTGAGTTAGGGGAAGGGAGTAAGAGAAGCCAGAATCCGACCATGTGAGTTTTAATCCCCTTTGTGATACAGTCTGTGCTTGCAAATGGTTAAGACAGTGTGTGGCTTTGCCTGTTTTCCTGCCCACATGCTGACAATTTTGTTGAACAAAATTACAAGAATAGCACAAGGATAACCTTTCCCCTGCCCTCTGCATGTATCTTCCCAACGTTGTTATGCTCGCCTATCTTGTGCTATTAGATCAGCTTTCTTAATGCATCTATGCATTATGGAACATTCTGGTTACAAGCCTGCATGCTGGAGTCAGACTACCTGGGTTCAAATCCCACCACTGCCTCTGCTGGCTGTGACGTCTGGCAAGTTCCTTAACCTCTGTCTTCAGTTTTCTTGCCTGAACAGTAAGGAAGAGGATCAGATCCTCTCAGAGGTGCTGCTCAGCCCTGACATGATTGTGCTTTTATTTATTTAAAAAATATGAAAATGATGACTGTGCCTATTAGAAGCAGGAATGGAACAGAAGGAGCAGGCAGTGGTGAGAGAAAGATGGATCAAAGAGCCTTTCCCTTCGGCTATAAACCAGCTTCTCTTGTTTCTTTTTGCCTTGTTTTTTAGGTGTCTCTGACTGCAGAGGAAGAAGAACATGGGAACTTTGAGTTGTTATTACTGAGGAAGACAGGATGATCAGGAATTTGACCAGGAAGCCCAGGTCACATCTAACATCAGTGAGCCAGTGACTGGTTAAAGGCTTGATGAGAACTGGCTGTCTGGCCCCAGGCTGCCAGGAATAGCAGGGGTGAATGACCTATAGAACCTCAGGCTGTATCAGCTTGGGTGGACTAAGTGCTCACCATGTCCCCCTAGAAGCTAGTCTGGAAGCCATCTGCAGGGGAGTCTGAACTAATGAACCAGGGCCACTGGGTTTGGGACCCAGGAATCTGGATTTTAACCAGCATCTCAGCTGACTCTTAGGCTTCAGGTTTAGAACCACTGATGTGGTCCATTCTTCTCACCAACAAACAAGGACCAGCTCTTTCTTTTTTCTCTGCTTCTTTCCAGACAGAAGGTGTTCAGGGTAGAGAAGTAGAGTTTGATCTCAGTGCTGCTTCATCTTCTAAGCCACTGTGTTCAGAGAGCTAAGCATAAGGCAGAATGGAGGTAAGAAATTGCTCGGAAATTCTCAAAGCCCAGGCAAAGGTAGATTTGATTTCCTTTTGCATGCTTCCCTGAAATATGTTAATTCTGGTGTAAACATGGTCTGAGGTGTTACTAGGGTGAGGAGAAAGGCGTGCTGAGAAAGGAGGCCCTTACTCTCATAGGCCTTTCGTTGCAGGTCACAAGATGTCACCGATGGGTTGTTCTGAAAACATCTGCCCCCTGCCACCCCCACCAAGCAGAGTCCTACCCTCTTACGAAAGCAGTTTCTCTGAGGTCAAAGGCTGAGAACAAACTGCAAATAAAAGCATCAATCCCCTTTGCAGCTGACTCACTTAGGTCACCCCAGGGAGCAGCCAAACCACTGTATAAGGGAGGGACAGCTCGATTTGAGGCATGTATAAATTAGGAAATGTGTAGTACTAATGGAGAATTAATAGGTTGTTTTATTTGCAGGGCTGATAGACAAATTTGGCATTCCATGTGTTCAGACCTTTAAATATTTATAACAAAGAGCCTACAGGAGTACTGTTTCTGTAGAGACTTTTCTGACAGAGTATTGTGAATTTCAAAGAGCCCTTTGCTAAGCCTATCTGTGATTTCATTCCACTTTTTTTTTTCTGTAAATAATGGCTAAAGAAATTTTCCTGGGTCACCTTAGTAAACACTGTGTGGTAGTCCTTTGAATGTTGTAGGGCCCTGGGAGACACCCACTACGCAGGGCTAACTACCCAGCAAGGAAGTCTCTTTGAACAGGTGGAAGGGCCAAACCTATCGCAATTTAACTTTGAGAAACCACAGGACCTCATTGCCGATAGACTTTGTCTGAGATGGGCCCTGGAGACCCCTCCGAAAAGTATTTCAGGAAATGTGAGAAGTTCATGTCCTCTTAGAAAAACTTCAGCTACTCCTAGGGAGTCATGAGCAAACCCTAAATTGCAGAAAGGGGCTTCTTGGGGCTTTTGAGACTTTGGGGAGTTTGAGAACTTGACCTTCCCAGAGTACCCTCGAGAGGGGTGAACAGATCAAGAACTGGACACTCCATGGTAGCACCTGCAAACCCTCTTCCTCACACCCAAAGGGAGTGCTGAGCCCCCACTGGGACTCCTTGCACCCCAGGGAAATGGGTCCAGGAGAGTTAAGCAATTCATCCAAAGTCCCACTAGAATGAGTGGCAGGGCCAGGGTTCAAACTCACATCTGCCAAACCTCAAAGCCACACTGCAATATAATTATGAAAATAATATGATACTTCTAGTTACTGAGGCATGCTTCACTGAACCTCAGATTCCTTATCTATCAAGCCGGGATAATAACACCCACACACAGAGCTAAGGTCAGTGTCAAATGAGATGCTATACATATGTCGAGCACCCAACATTGTTTCTGGAACATAGAAGACACATACCATAGGATAGCTGTAATTTTTACTGTGGTTGGAGAGTAGAAACAAATGAGTGGGTTAGGGAAAGAGTGCACATTACTGTCTGTAACCCAATACAGAGAAAGATCAGTGATCTTTGGGAACTGAAAAGAAGTGTTACAAATTGTCACCCTATCCCACTCTGATATAACAAATCTTTAGATCAGCCAAGCAACAACAAGAATGATTGTTAGGGATGGTTGTAAGAGAATGGGTGGCGATAGACTCAAGACTGTTTTGAAGAGTGAAGCAACTCACCGAGTTGCAAGTACAAATAATAAAGGGACAGCAAACAAGAACATAGGAGCCAATCTGCCGATACCAGAAAGAGATCATCTCTGTCCTTCATTTAGCATGTAACGAGCAGCTATCACATGCTGAGAACTGTGCTGGTATAGATTTGTGTTCCTCTCAGGAGGGCGGTTCTGGTGCTAGATGCAAAATTGGACACTGTGGGATCACTGACATGTCTGTAATGATAGGGAAATACCATCCTAACAGATCCAGGTAAGCAGAGGACAGTAACATGGCTAAAAAGTGTTCAGTAGTAACAGCTGCTTCCACTGTTGACCATTCTTCTGAAGGACCGTTATATTTATTAGAAAAGCTTTTGCAAATATGATTTTACTAAAGTTGTAACATTTGATGTTAAATTCCAGTGGGATCCACTTTCCTGGTAATGTGTCCAGATCCCTTGGGGGAGCACATGGTTTCAATGAGTGGAGAATACTAGAATACTAGAATGATGTGATTATTTCTACCAACCAAACAATGAATTATTCCTACCAAACAAACAATGAAAAAAAGGGCTTTGTTTTGTTTTTGGTTCTCCTGCACTTATGTAGCTGTTGGAGTCTGTAGAAAGAAATAGCAGAAAAATGTTTTGCAATTTCAAAGAGTACCTGTGGCCAAATGCTATACCATTCAAAGTTAGAAGTCGTTTTATGAAGTAAGTCAGTAAATTCAGGCAGTAGCTTTCTAATATCAGTGTTCTGTAAGCCAGTGGTTCTAGTATTTTGAAATTCATTTTAAAATTAGGGGCCTGGAGTGCTGGCTCATGCCTGTAATTCAAATACTTGGTAGGCCAAAGTGGGAGGATCACTTGAGTCCAGGGGCTAAGGACCAAGCCTGGGCAACATAGCGAGACTCCATTTGTACAAAAACAAACACACAAAAAAATTAGCAGGGCCCAGTGTGTGTGCCTGAAGTCCTAGCTACTCAGGTGGCTAAGGCGGGAGGATCTCTTGAGCCCCAGTTGAGGCTGCAGTTTTCCACAAAAGAAAGGACTTTTTCCACATTAACAAAAGGAGGATTAAAAACATAAACTAAGAATAAAAGAGCCTCCTTTCCAAGTAAAGGTGATAGGTAGCCTTAACCTTGTAGCATATTCCAGCTAGGTTTCTTTCCTTCAAGCGTATGCTGCTGGACTGCATTTTTTCACCCCCCACCCCCCGCCTTCATTTAGGTGGGGCCATGTGACTAGTTCTTAGCAATGGAGTGCAGAAGGGATGCATGCTTGCTCTGCGCCAGGTGGCTAGGTGCAGGTGTGTCCTCTCTACTCTCCCTTCCCAGGTTCTAGATGATGTCAGAGCCCCTGAATGGAAGGAGTTCAGGTCCCAGAATGACCACTGGAGCAGTCCTCACGCTCATGGACTGTGATAGGACTGCAAAATAAACCTTTGTTGTGTTAAGCAATTGAGATTTGAGGGTTATATATTAGAGGTGCGTTATTATTTAGCTTAACTAGCACATCCCAATTCATGAATACATTTGTACATTTATTTATTATATTTACTCTATGTGTTAATTTTTCTAACTGCTCTGTGAACCAGTAAAAACTTTATTACAGACAAGTTTGGGAACCACTGCCATATGGCCTGGACTTAGAAGTTCAAAATACAGAAGAGTAGAAGATAGTGAATCATACCGTCAAGAATTATGACTGGTTTTTTGTAAACTTTTTTATTTTTAAGGACTCTAGCATAAAATTTACTAGTTACTCTACATTAAAAGGCCTATTTCTAGGGACTATCGAAGAATCACGTATGTTAATTGGTGCAGAAGAGTCAACGCTACTTGGTTTGTACCACACCATCTAATTTGATCTTAGCCTATCAGCATCCTGATATCTGCTAAAGCCCTAGTGAATTTTCTGTTTCAAGTGTAATATTTAAGGCAACATTACCAAGTGCTCCTAGGAAAAGTCACACAAAAAATAAGTGATCTAGAATGTAACATTATGAAGATTTGAACAGGAAGGAATCAGATATCAATTTTTTAGAACACAGCCCCTAGACTGGGCATGGTGGCTCATGCCTGTAATCCCAGCACTTTGGGAAGCCAAGGCAGGCAGATCACCTGAGGTTGGGAGTTCGAGACCAGCCTGACCAACATGGAGAAACCCTGTCTCTACTAAAAATACAAAAATTAGCCAGATGTGGCGGCACATGCCTGTAATCCCAGCTACTCAGGAGGCAGGAGAGTCGCTCGAACCCAGGAGGCGGAGGTTGCGGTAAGCAGAGATGGCACCACTGCACTCCAGCCTGGGCAACAAGAGCAAAACACCATCTCAAAGAAAACAACTCCTAACTGATATGCAGACATAGAGATAGATAGATAGATAGATAGATAGATAGATAGATAGATAGCAACACCAGTTAAAAAAAAGAAAACCCTCAAATCACTCCAAACCAAAGGCAATATATTTTAAAAGGATACAAAGGGCAAATGAAATATGAGATTTATAGTGCCTGAATGTCAATCCTTAGTTTGACTCTGAAAGTATTAATGATAGGTAAGGTTTTGACAGTCATGTGTCCTAACAAGTTAATAAATCAACACACAAAAGCAGCATTTTCAGTTTTTCAGACTACTTTTCAGTAATGTGACCAAACATGCATTGTGAAATCAGTCTGAGACTAGCCTCTTTTGTGAGGGTAATCATACTATTGCCCAATATCCGCAGTGCCTTCAAGGGCATAGGTGCTAATGGAGGCCTTTGGAGCGGGTTTACAACATGCACAAACACACACACACAGTCTCATTACATTAAAAGTGACACCTCATTATTTTCTAATTTTGAATTTTATTTTAAATTTGTGTGGGTGCATAGTAGGTGTATATATTTATAGGTACATGAGATGTTTTGATACAGTATGCAGTGTGTCATAACCACATCATGGAGAATGGAGTACCCATCCCCTCAAGCATTTATCATTTGTGTTATAAACAATCCAATTATATCCTCCTTTAGTTATTTTAAAATGTACAATTAAATTATTATTGACTATAGTCACCTTATTTTGCTATCAAATACTAGGTCTTATTCATTCTTCCTATTTTTTTTGTACCCATTAACCATCCCCACCCCTCTTTCACCCCCCCATATCATTTTTTGACCAAATACCGTTACTCAACTTGGTGACAGTAAGGACCATTCATCTGACCATCTCCCCAAGTAGAACCATACACGGACTATGGTGCACATTCAATATTCTTCACTGACAGCCATTGGTTGAATGACCCCTTTAATTTATGAGACCTTGGTCTGAATGACTTACGGTTGTTTCCACAACCTCAAACCACCTTCTCGGATGTGAAGGAGGTGGTGTGAGGTGGACAGTACGCTGTTTGGAGTCAGACATTCTGGCTTTCTTATTTGTCAGCTGTGTGTCCTTGGGCAAACAACTCAACAGCTTGAGGCCTTGGTTTCTTCACGCCACAGAAGTTATCCAGAGTCTTGGGAACGTTTTGAGCATAAATGGGATAATGTATAAATAATATGATACATGGTATAATGATTTATTATTGTTATTTAAAGGGATATACATAGCCTGTGAAAATAACGTCAAGATTTACAAGCATTTGGATCCATGAAAGTTAATTGGAATAAGTTTTTCTCTTTGCAAAGTAGACAGCTCTTATTTGTTTTATTAGTCCTAGAATGCTGGTTAAAAACTCAGTCACACCACTACAACTTGAAGGATTAATAAAATGGGTGACGATTTGAAAAAGACCTTTACAATTTCCAGCTTTTTCTTTACCATTCACAAAGCGCAGGAATGCTATGGAGACTGAAATAAGCGGGAGTTGGAGATTTAAAATGGAAAGTACCATGACGGGCATCTGAAGTTTCTTTTGGATTAGGCTCTGATTAAAGAATGGAAAATATTTTTGCAATGGAAATTCTTGTCATTAAGCCAAACACCTTTGTTGGATTATTTTCCTCTTGGGAGAGCTGACATTCCCTCCCAGGCTGGCCACCCTATCTCTTTAGGGACTGACATCCCATCTGTAACCAATAATTTCAATATGGATTTTTTGAGCCCTGTATTTCTAGGAATTATTATTAGTATTATCTATTTTATTTTTTTGAGAGAGAATCTGGCACTGTCACCCAGGCTGGAGTGCAATGGCTCGATCTCGGCTCACTGCAACCTCCGCCTCTCGGGTTCAAGCAATTCTCTTGCCTCAGCCTCCCAAGTAGCTGGGATTACCGGCACCCGTCACCATGCTCGGTTAATTTTTTGTGTTTTTAGTAGAGACAGGGTTTCACTACGTTAGCCAGGCTGATCTTGAAATCCTGACTTCATGATCAGCCTGCCTTGGCCTCCCAAACTGCAGGGATTACAGGCATGAGCCACTGTGCCCGGCCAGGAATTAATTTGTAACAATAGATATAGGATTAAACTACCCAGAAATAGTTAAGTATCTAAATGTCTTCCTATGTGACCAGTTTTTTATTTGCAGAAGAATAATTCAATATTTTTTACATTTCTACAAAATATATTTATTTGTAGAAAATTTGGAAAATGCAGGAAAACATAAAAACTAAAGTAATGACCACACATAATCCTACTTCATTTTTGAGCCTAGCTTTTCAGTTTTTTTATATGTATGTACATATATTTATACACATCTATATGTATGTTTACATGTGTAATATGTGTAATACATGCTTTGAGAGCTCATATTTACAAACTACTAGAAACTGGCTTTTTTTTTTTTTTTAAATGGAGTCTCGCTCTGTCACCAGGCTGGAGTGCAGTGGCAAAATCTCCACTCACTGCAACATCTGCCTTCGGGGTTCAAGTGATTCTCCTGCCTCAGCCTCCTGAGTAGCTGCGATTATAGGCACCCACCACCATGTCTGGCTAATTTTTGTATTTTTAGTAGAGACGGGGTTTCACCATGTTGGCCAGGCTGGTCTCAAACTCCTGACCTCAGGTGATCTGCCCGCCTTAGCCTCCCAAAGTGCTGGGATTACAGGCAGAACTGGCTTTTTAATTTAGTATATCATGAACATTTCCCCATGTCATTGATTTTCTACTCCAGAATGATTGTAAAAGACTGTAGAGTGCCCCATGGCAATGGGTTTTGCTGTGGCCTGGCCACAGGGTTCAGGAAGCCCTTCCCCAAGTCAACAATGGGTTGCACCTCCCTGCCTGCCCTGCTCTGTAGGGGAGCACGTGCTCTATGCAAGGCATCCCCTAGAGGCACCCGCATGCTCTGCCACCCCCAAGGTCACTCTCCCTGTGCTGTCCCCTGGGGTCAACCAAACCAGCAGTCATACCCTCTCGTGCCTGACAATTTTCACAGTCTCAAGGCGATGAGGGGGGAAGGGGAGGAGGCTTCCCACAGGGGCCGGCCTGCATGTGAAGAGTGCCAATGTGGCCCAGCAGTGAACCCCCCAGGCTGGTGTCAGGCTGACTGATGTCTGAATCCCTGCCCCACTGTACACCAGCTCCAGGCCGTCCAGCAAGGTCTCGAACCTCTCTGGCTGAGATAAGGTGATAACGAAAGTGCTTACTTCAAAGAGTTGTGAGAATTAAGTAAGAAATCCATGCAAAGAATGTGACACAGTGGTAAACAGGAGGAGCTCAGTAAATGTCAGCTGGTGTCACTGTTACCTCAGGGTTCCTGTGAGAGTGAGGGAAGTTGATGGGAGGACAGGTGGGGTAAGGTATAGAGAATAATCCCAAGAAGAAACAGAGTCTAGGGAGGATGCTGGTGTCAGTGGTGGGAGGGACTGTGTGATGTTTTACATGTCAACTAGGGCAGGCCATGGCACCCAGATGTGTGAATAAACATAGTCTAGATGTCACTGTGAAGGTATTTTTTGGGTGATTCACATTTAAATCATTAGACTAAGAGTAAAGTAGTTATTCTCCAGGATGTGGTTAGGCCTCATCACAAAGGCCTTAAGAAGGAAAAAAACCAGAGGTGCCCTAGAGAGGAATACATTCTGCCTTCAGACCAACTTTGGACTTCAGCAGCAATACCAGCTCTTCGCTGCTCTCCAGCCTGTCTGCCTGCTGCGCAGACTTCAGCCTGGCCAGCCCTCATAATCACGTGAGCCAATTCCTTAAAATCAACCTCAGTCTCTCTCTCTCTCTCTCTCTCTCTCTCTCTCTCTCTCTCTCTCTGTATGTGTGTGTCTCTCTCTCTGTCTCTGTCTGTCTGTCTCTCTCCATATATATCCTATGGGTTCTGTTTCTCTGGAAAACTGTAACTAACACATGCTGTTATGTAAAATGTAGAAAAAATAGAGAAAAGTAAAATGGAGACAATGAAGGCTCAGGCAAGGTTGGTGGAGGAGGGAAGAGAAAGGACTCACTGGACATATTCAGAGCACGAATCATCTCCCATTTATCTCTGTAGCCTTAAGGCAGTTCCTGGTATATAGGTACCAAATAAAGGAAGGAAGGAAAGAAGGAAAGGAGAGAGGGAGGAAGGGAAGGTGGGAAAGAGGGAAAAAAAGAAATTCCCAAGATAGGCTTGAGGCAAGATTCTGCTCTAGTTGTCATTCTCCCTTTTTAATTCTTGAAACAATGCCTAGAGTATTCCTTTTCAGCATACTCTAAAATCAAACAACAAGCACAGATCTCTTACCATTTCCTCCAGACCTTTTGCTTCATCAGACATCTCTCTCATCTATCTCACTTGGAGGTCCAGCCAACAATATCTTCTTTTTAAAATATTTAGTCTGGAATCTGTCTTGGCACAGCCATAATGCCCTGCTTTGATTATGGACTGGTGGAGAGATGGGACCCAGAAGACAAATGCCCCAGATTACTGGGTAATGACATCCCGGCCACCAGAATTCTTCCCTGTGGTTTCAATTGGATACACACATTGCATGCACTCTAGTCACCCACAAAGCAGCCACATTCCTGTGCAAGACAGTGGAATTGTGTCTCTGGGAAAATGTCCCACCTGGGACAATCGCTGGAATGCCTTCTAGAATTAAAGTAGACACTAAAGATGATGGGTTACCAATTTATTATTTTAGTTTTGTTCATCCTCAGAACTCAAGAGTGAGTTTTCTCCTTTGTGGAAAAATTGTAGGATTCCGGGGAGACTTTGATGCTCAAAGGGATTCTTCCCACCATAGGGTCAGAGAATCAGTCTTTTAGCTAAGATCTGACGTGTATTGAAATAACAAACTACCCCTGAATCAAAGAGCACTCTGAGATGGAATCAGACATGCCTTAGAGTGGGGTTTACATAATAGAGGGAAAGAAGAGAAAAAAGTAGTTAAAAATCCAGGAGGAAAACATGCCTGAAAATAAACTTTATGCATTTTATAATTTGGACTAGGACAATTCTCATTCACTCCTTCCCTCTTTCATTCAAGGATCTATTGACAGTCTGTAATATATAAGGGACCCAGATATACATAACTTGGGAGAAGGGTAAAGGTACAAAAACAGAAAAGGAACTTTAAATCCACCTTTCACATTGACAGATGAAGGTCTGGTGATTTCACCAAATTACTTCCTAACTAGTCAGCATCAGGAAATAAGTGACACTGGTGTTCATTACCCTCCTTCTCACTTTTCATTCCTCGTTTCCTAGACACCCTGTGGACACCCCTTCGGTAGTTCTATTTAATGCCTGCCTAGAACCTACACTTCATGTTAATTTCCACTTTAATCCAAACTTACCTGAGCTAGCCCCTATTCCTTCTCACCTGGATGGTGCTGTGTAAAATAACCATAGTAAACAGTTTCCTTTTAAGGGATCTAGTTGGAAACGTGGATGGCCCCCAAACACGCAGTTCCCTCTGACTGTGGGGAAGGTTGGGAATGACTTGCTGCCTCCGTGACTGAAGGCCGGGGGCTCCGGGACAGGCAGTGCCTTACACTAAGCAGGATTTCTCAGACCGTGTTTTGTGGGAGATGAGTTTCAGGAGAAATTCACAGGTATGCTACAAAGAGAAACTTTTTTAAAAAATTGAATGAGTATGGAAAACAAGACATAATAAATCTCCCCTAGGAAATTCCCCCCCCCCCCAATTAGTATAATAAAGGCTTGATATCCTTCAGTAAAGAAACTCATTGATTTTAGCTCAGCTTAATAGTAATCCCAGGTGGGAAATAGATTTTTTCCTATGGAATGATGGTCCACAGCACAGTAGCTTAGAAAATGCACACCCAAACTCATGAAGTTAAGAAAAGGAAATAGAAGTGGTGAGATTTCAGACGACTCCAAACAGCAGAGAGAAAAAATGTCTTGAACTGGGGAGGGTTGGTGATATGGTTTGGGTCCGTGTCACCACCCAAATCTCATGTCAATTTGTAATCCCCAGTGTTGGAGGTGGGACCCGGTGGCAGGTGATGGGATCAGGAGGATGGATTTCCCCTTTGGTGCTATTCTCCTGAGAGTGAGTTACTGCTAGATCTGGTTGTTTAAAAGTGTGTAGCACCTCCCACCTCCCATCTTTCTCTCTTCCTCCTGCTCCAGGCATGGACGATGTGCCCGCTTCCCCTTCATCTTCTGCCATGATTGAAAGTTTCCCGAGGCCTCCAAGCGTCATGCTTCTTGCACAGCCTGCAGAACCGTGAGCCACTTAAACCTCTTTTCTTTCTAAATTATCCAAATTTTGCATTTCTTTATAGCAGTGTGAGAATGGCCTAATATAGCTGGTTTAGAGAAGAGGAAGAAGTTCCAGCCCAACTGCATGGCACCCTAAGAACATGCAGACCCATATTGTAGATACATCCCATGCTCCTTCATCTCCCAGAGGACTTGTCCTTCCTCTGGCAGGTTCTTCCCGGTCCTTTCAGGTCCCTCCTCTTCAAGTTTGTCCACTTCTCCATCGAGAAGACTTAACTCTGCCCACCTTGCTCTCCTTTCAGGCCACTCCTGTCTGCCTCTCTGCATGCCGGTACTGATGCAAGGCAGGTTCTTGGCTTTGCTCAGGAAAAAATTCAAGAGTGAGCTGGCAGTGGAAGAAAGCAAGCTTATTGAAGCCGCAGTGTCACTGCTCAGTGACTGCTCCTTGCCCAATAGAGTTAGCCACAGGCAGTTTGCTCAGAGGAGCAGCGTACGGGCTGTTGGTAAGCAGTATTTATACTCGTTTTTAATTAAATGCAAATTATGGGGTGGGTCATTCAGAAATCTCTAGAAAATCGGTGGTAACTTCTAGATTTGGCCATGGAAAGGGATGACAACTTCCGGGTGTTGCCATGACATTTGTAAACTGTCATGGCACTGGTGGGAGTGTCTTATGCTGATGGGCAGCTAGGGCAAGTAGAGGTTGCTTTCTTGGTGCCACTTGCTGGTTCTGGGCACCACAGGGTTGAAAGAAGTGTCACTTGCTGGTTCTGGGCAGTTTCCTATCTGGTCTGGAAAACAAGTCCTGCCAGTCTCCTACTTCAATACCAGCTGTACTTTCTCCTTTGCCTAGTAGGGGAGCAGCTGCATTTTCCTTATTAGTTGGCTCAGCTTCTTTCCTTCAGTGAGTTGCTATATGTTACCCATGGAGGAAGGCTATGCCTTGTCACAAAGATTCCACAAATATAAAACTCTAGCTTCATTGTAAGATATATATACTTCAACTCTTTAGAAAAATAAATTATAATAAACACACACTCAAATTTGACATGCAGCAGATTTTAACATACTAGAGACCACCACTACAGTGACTTCTACTACTGGGTGAGTTTGGTTAAGTTCAAACCCGGAAACAGCATTTCTTTCTTGAAATATATTTTCACTCTTGTGTATATATTTGAATGTCTTATACACGTGTCTTTGAACAGATCATGTAGGTCTGCCATAATCTATTCCTGAATTTGGGCCTGTGCATATACCCAAAAGTACACTATTGCAAGTATACACCCTCTGTTAACATGGGAAAGACCATGCTCCATTAAATTGCTAGGTAAGGCTTGAATATATATGGTCAGCACTATGCTGTCTTCTAGGGTGAAAATCAGTTATCCAGTACAAGTGGACATGTTATGCATTTTCTTATGGCAGTATCATATTGTAGTAGTTTTAATGAATTAAGTTTTCTTGCCTTCAAGTTTATAAATTTTGTATGTGTATATATATATATACACACACACACACATATATGTGTGTGTATGAGACAGAGTTTATGTTTATATTTATTTTCCTCTGCCCCACAAGTGGGAATGGGATAATTATACTTACAATAAGAAATGTATCAAGATAAAAATGACAAGTCTGACCAGGTCAAAGGCCAGTCAATGAAGGCCATGTGTGGAAAGTTTTCTCATAAAGTCATGCAGAGACAAGGAGAACATTAATAATTATTTGTCATTGGGGTTCACCTTTTATGGAGCTAAAAGTTACTGGATGTACTTCAGGCAGTAAAAATTTGCAAAATAGTTCTATGATGCCTGCCAAGTTACAATGGTATTTTGAAACAGAATATAGTGAGAATAAAAATAAGGTTATTGGTATCTTACAGTGTGTCTTGAGCTTACTGTACCTAGAAAACTGAATATGAACTAAAATTAAATCTTACAATAAAAAGTCACATCCAGCATGACTCTAAGTAGACGTACTCTGAGAGAAAATGGAATGTACCATCAGGGGTAGTTTTGTTAAACAATCTGTTTAAACAATGCAATTGGCTACTATAAAAATTCAACCACTCTCATGTCTCACAAGATACTAGCTCAGATGCAAGAATTATCACCCAGTGGGTTTAATGAATCAATTAAAAGGCTGAAATTTTGTGAAATTTTGATAACTCCGGTAGACAAGACTCCGTGTTGCTTGCTTTTGTATTGTAGGTTTATGCAGGCAAATATGAGAGAGATTTGTTATTTTCTAAACTCTTGACATGTACACGACAGAAGAAGAAACTTTTAGATGTTTAAATTAGTTTTTAACACACCTTGAAATAAATTGACAAAAATATAAGCTAGCAGTATGGACAGTGTGAAAACAATGGCAAGGAAAAAGCTCAGCCGGAAGGGTTCATGTTAACACCATGACCAAAGTGAGTTCAAATATTCATGGTAGGTAGAGTGGACGTGAGCTAGTTATTAAAAATATGATAGTATCTTTCAAAACTACTTTGCACCATTACTTGCAAATTGTTAGTTTTATTAAGGAATAGTATTTACATTGTAGACTTTGATGTATAATATGGATGATGTGAATAGTGAGTTCTGGAATTTACCTTTTTCACACCAAAGACCAATGCCAAATGAGATAAGAAATCACTGCTCTTTGTTTTTTTGTGGTTATTGTTGCTGGTAAACAAACTCCATTACCATACTATCTCTCAAATATAACAAGTTGGACCACTGAAGCTTTATATATATACTTATCTTAGACTGTATCTATCTATGTATCTATGTATCTATCTATCTATCTTATCTATCTGTCCATCTATCTATCTGTCTGTCTGTCTATAATATATTTAATTTTTAGGACAGTATATTTTTACAGAAAAATTGAGCAGAAAGTAGAGAGTTGCATAGTCTCTCTCCCCTACCTCAACATACACAGTTTCCCCTAGTGTTAACATCTGACATTAGTGTGGTACACTCGTTAAAACTGATGAATCAAAACCGATACCGCTGTATTATGAACTAAAGTCCATGGTTTAGACTAGGGTTCATTCTGTGTTGTATAGGTCTATGTGTTTTGACAAATGCATAATGTCATGTATCCGCCATAACAGTGCCATACATAATGGTGTCACCACCCAAAGGACCACTGTAGTTTTAATAAGCTGAAAGAGCCCAGTTGGAAAAGCAGAGTGACCTTGGTTGCCTTGCTTACAATGGTCAAGAAAGTACCAGGAATGAAATCGAAACACATTTCAGTTTCATTCAGTACATCTCATTTCATGCAATACCAACTAAACGTACCTGCCTTGATCCCAAGAATGAAGGAAAATAAGGGATAGAAGGTGGCCAGGCAGAAGGAATGGTGTGATGCAGAGAAAGCACTGGAATCCAGCTGCACTCGGCTGCTCAGACTGGAGTATTCGCCTGCCTCCCTGGGCTCCGGCTCCAGGTTCATAAAGTCAAAGTGAGGAGTTTGACTCCATGATAGGAAAGGTCCTGCCAGCTCCACTTGAAAGAAGGCACAGTCATTATAACCAGAGTTCGTATGTGTTTAATGGATTGGTGAACATTTTCCTTAAGCCCCAGGATTTTTTGTGTGTGCCAATTGCCTTTGGAGATTTCAAGAATTAAAAAACAAATGACTAAGAAAACATAAATATGAAGACATATATTTTGGATTTTTATCTTCTTAGTAAATAACATACTTGGACTACAGCTAAAACAAAGAGAAAATGATAACAATATAGATTGTTTCTAGATAAAAGAACATTCTTCTTGTCATGGAAAAAAAAAACAATACTAACTATGTGAATGCTTCCAGAAGGTAGAATTTTCATGTGGTACCTATTTTTCTTTCTCCCTTTTGTTTTTAAACACAGAATCAATCTAAAGTTGGTTCATGGCAAGAGAAGAAAAATGGGAGAGGATTTTTTCGTTGTAAGTGCCTGTGGATTTATTCTGAAACCCTAAGTTCTAGATTGAAATTTTTTTTTTAATCCTCCTTTTGGGAAAAAAGAATGAAATCCAAAGGATTGTGTGAATGTACACTATTAATAATAGTTACCATTTATTTTAAGCTTGATGTCATAAGCACTTTACATGGATTATAACATTCTATCTACTCATCAATCTTATGAAGTAGACACTATTATTATCTCCATTTTACAGACATGACAAAAAGGCACAGAGAAGTCAAATAGCTTGCCCAAGGTCACTCTGTGGTGGTTAAGCTGGGATTTGAGCCGAGGCAGGTTGACTCTTGAACCTGAGTTTTTAATC
Organism: Trachypithecus francoisi; assembly: GCF_009764315.1. Taxonomy (NCBI): domain Eukaryota; kingdom Metazoa; phylum Chordata; class Mammalia; order Primates; family Cercopithecidae; genus Trachypithecus; species Trachypithecus francoisi. The sequence goes on along the minus strand of NW_022681469.1, from coordinate 24,216,126 downwards.
ACTAAACTCTACTGCTATAAATTACATGCTATATTTATTTGTATACATGTGTTTATTTAATGGGAAAAAGATTCATATGACATATCTGAGATGGGAGCAGAGACAAGTAGTAAAATATAGATGATTTGCAAAAGGCTTGTTATGCATTAAAAATGCATACATCCTGGCCTTAGCTGTTTTAAAATTGGAGTAAATTACTGTTCAAATTTCTGTTGCAATTAGAAGACGTTGGCTACTGCTGTTGTTGTGAATAATAAAACTCTTTGTCTCTGACCCAGGAGTCTCGTGTCTTATACTAGTTGCTAGTTTTCAAGAAGGGTAAAATCTGAGACCCTTAGCAGTTCTTGACAGCTGTTTCTGGAGTTTTTATTTCCCCAAAATATTGTTACTATTGCTTAGATGTTGTACCTAGATGAATAACACTTGCCAAATAAATCTTTGAGTCAAGTTGAATGAAAGAATTACCTTTTACTGGGAACCTATCAGTGGTTCTCAACCATGCTAGCATTACGACCACTGTGTACACTATAGATTATTATCTCCATTTTGCAAATGAAGGAACTGAGGTATAGGGACATTATTTTCCCCAATATCCTACAGCTCACAAATGTTAGAACTAAGGTCTGAAGCTAGTCTAATGTTCTTTTTACCGCTATTGCCTCTTAAAACATTTTAGCTACAGTAATATTAATTTTCAGATCAAATGATAAAGGTCACTGGGAAAGGAAAAATGATTGTTTAAAGAGGAAATTTAAGCTTCACTCAAGAAGAAAAGGGAGAAGTGAAGAGTAAATAAGGATGAAAGAAAATAGAAAGAGGAGAGACAAAAGGGATTAAAAAAATGTCCAAATAACTTTACAGGGCAAATAGAGGGCTGGGGTCCCTAAAACAAGAATTGGGACCAGAACAGGGTTATGAGGCTTGCTAGGTGAACTTGGTGTAGACGTGTAAAAAGTACCAGAGCACCCAGGGTGAAGCCTAGGAGGAGCCAAACAGCCAATCTAAATAAAGTACCATTCAGGCAAAAGGCTAGAGTCCAGGGAAATGGGGCAGTCATCATAGTCTCCTAGAAAGAGAACGGGGTCCAGGCAAAGAATCCGGAAGTTTGCGAGGGGGATAGGAGAGATTTCTCCAAGCACAGGAAGCGTGTAGCTGGGCCCATCAATGGCCATTGTCTGATATGTGTTTATCCATTTTGTTTTGCTTGGACGTCAACGGCCTTGTGCATGTGCAAAAAAGACCTTTTAAGGACTCGAGTCTGGTTTGGGCAAGGTGATAGAAGCCAAAAGTTACCTTGGTTGGGTCTTAAGGGAGTGAATTTTGAGAGTTATTTGTTCGAAAGCCAAAATGTTCAAATCCCGAAATGTTCAAATCAATCACCAAAGATGTCCACAGTGAGTTTTTGTTTTCTTGTTTTTATCTCTGTTTCAATTCAGCTGTACTTTGAGCTACACAGATCCTTCAAAAGAATAAAAGTTGGGTTTCTTAACCCCCACTTTGGTTAGTGTGTATGCTTTCAGCACGTGTGTTTAGTATTTTTTAGCATGTAGCCTTTATAAACTTCACCCGCTGTATTTTGCTGTAGTCAGACTCACCCTTTGCTCACCAGTAATCAGCAAACGTTTGTTAATGACGACGGTGGCACTCTGGTTAGCCCTTCTCCCTTTTTTTTTTTTTTTCCCTTGCAGGGCATAGTTGAAATAATTTGGGAAAGTTTCTCTTCTTCAAGGAGCTGGGAAAGAATGATGAATGGGCCCCTTGTTCTGATGCCTCCTTCTATTTCCTACACAGGAAAAAACTGACAGCTGCTAATCTCTGTGTGTTCAGGAGCTCTACCTTCCTTTCTAATAAGATCGCTGTTGCAGCAAGCATGTGCCATAGAGGTGAAGCAGAGTTTCCCATTATTCATTAGGCCTGAGTCCTCATTAGTAACTTCTTTGTAAAATAAACACGAGGCTCTGCAGAAATGGGGAACAAGAGCCCACTTCATAAAAAGTACAATGATAAATGTCTCCTGTGGCCCCAGATTCCAACGCTTAACATCTGTGATCTCCCCATCTCCATGGCAACGTAAAGTAAATAGTAAAAATAGTCCAAATCCAGGAAAAACACAGCAGGGAATGTCTGTCCTAAAGGAAAACAAACGCTTAACATACACTCACACACGAGCAAGAGGACCCACATGAAATGCAGCATTTGGTCAATAGGAAAACAACAGAGAGTGGGGAATTAAGGGTCTTCAAGCTAGCAGACAAGAAATGTCAGATGATTTGAAGAAGTGTTGTCTGCTTTCAGTAGGAGGCCTGAAGGGAACATTGCGTCTTATATTCACGGGCTTGTACAGTGTGTATTTTACATTTTGTACAAATGTGTTTTGAATTATAAGCTTGTCATATTACACTAGATTTAAAGGGAACCATAGATTATAAAAGTAATAGCATCAAACAAAGAGTTGAGAACTGGTGATTTGGTGTTTGCCACGTAACTTCTTAGCAAAGCTGTGGTCTGCCTAATAGACCCTCGGATCTCCTCCCTACCTGTAGCCCGACTGTAGCCCGACTGTAGCCCAACTGCCTGGGGCTGTTCCTGATATTCACCATAGGCCACTGGCACAGGAGGCTCTGTGGCCTCCCTGTGTCCCCGACAGTTGGGGCAAGAGCAGTGGAGCAGCCCTCTGGAAGAGAAGAATGTTCCCCTTGTGGGTATAAGAAAATGCTTGAGAATAGGATATTTTCAAGAATGGCAATTTTTAGTTAATTTAATTTTCTGATAAACTGCAGTGACTTGGGGCCTTTCGCCTCACTGAGCCTGGTCATCTGCAAAAAAAAAGAAAAAAAGAAAAAAAGGATAGGGGTACTTCATGGCCCTGGAGTCCCGCCAGACTCAGAATTCTGCAATTCTATGAATTGAGCACAAGGCATGATCTTGTTTCAGCCTTTGTGGATTAAAAAACTTAGAATTCCTGGGTTTGCTGTTCTACTGTAGCAAAAACTGAGCACTGAATACAACCCCATAGCTGTGTGTGTTGGGGGGGTGGAGTGGTGGAAGGGTAAAGGGTGGGTGTGGCCTACGGGAAAGACCGAGGGGGTCTACAGCCAATCCCAGTGACTAGCGGTGTGACCTCAGGCCAGTTATTCCACCCTTCTTGTCCATAGTGTCTCCATCCCCATCAATGGAGACTATGGTATTCCTTGCAACGTTATTGCTGTAGGAATACTGGTAAATGATGAACATATGGTAACCATGATATCCTATCAGATTTGGAGTCAGTCCTTGAAGAATATTTTTCATCACATAGGTAAGACTTGATAGTAGTGGGGTAGCTTGTGCTGTGTAATTTATGGAACACAGTCTCAATACTTTGTGATGGGTTTTCTCTTTGGCCCTAAGCATGTGTGACTCTACCCTGAAGATATATGGTGGGGTTTTTCTTTTCATTCCCTGACTGTAGCTTTTTACTCTGATGGTTTTTCTCTTTCTTAAAGCTAGAGCACAGCTAAAAAAATTCTAGTTAAGTGAATATCCTAGAAAGGCTGGATCCTAATACATGGAAGTTTTTACTGTATGATTTGTGCACAGACACCTTGCCGGTTATTCACAGGTGGTGTTCAAATTAAAAGCTCACCAGGAGTCAATAGCCACAAAGATGACTTTGGAGCAGATTCTCTCTCTTCTATTGTTCCTTTCCTCCAGCCAAGTTTCTCTTCTGTTTGCCTCTTTTTTCCTCTCTTATCTTTTCACCATTCTCTTTCCTCTTTTCTTCTTCTTCTAATCTTCTGATTTTAGTGTTCTCGTCTTTCCAACTTTGTGCTGTGCATTCTACAGTAGTTTGGTTTTGTTTGTTTATTTATTTATTTTATTATTTCATTTGTTTGTTTGTTTCTGAGATGGTGTCTTGCTCTGTCGCCCAGGCTGGAGTGTAATGGCACCATCTCAGCTCACTGCAAACTCCGTCTCTCAGGTTCAAGCGATTCTCCTGCCTCAGCCTCCCCAAGTAGTTAAGATTACAGGAGCATGCCACCATGTCTGGCTAATTTTTGTATTTTTAGTAGAGACGGGGTTTCACCATGTTGGTCAGGCTGGTCTTGAACTCCTGACCTCGTGATCTGCCCACCTCAGCCTCCCAAAGTGCTGGGATTATAGGTGTGAACCACCGTGCTCAGCCTCTGCAGTTTTATTTCTCACTCCTTTGCTACGTCTTATTCCACCCCCTCCACCTTTCCTTTCTGCTCTCTCTCCTTTTACTTCCATTTACCCACAGTCCCTGCTGGGAGGACTTTTCTATTAGATACTTAGTGGAAAGGCATTTTCTTTTCTTTGAATTTAGGAAAATGGGACTCACAGTTAACTTCTGGGGCTGAATTTCCAGAGACTGTTGTCAGAGAGCCCAGCTCCTTTGGAATGAGAGCTATCAGGATGAGACCTACCAGCTGCCTGGGGTTGTAGTGATTCCAGAGGCATCAGGATTCTAACCAGTCAAAGGAAGCACTAACACGGATTGGTTTCTAATATCAACTACTACCCCCACAGCTAAGCCTGAGTATGAAGCTCATCTCTATCAGTTATCAGCTGACTGACCTTGGATAAATTACTCAACCTTTTTGAGTTTCAGTTCTTGTGTAAAAAGATATAACTGCTATACCTCCTAGTGTCATATCACAGATTAAATGAGATCACATATGTAAAGTGCATTTAAGGTACTCTGAAGTTGCTCTGCAGTTTCTCCATCTTGGCCTAGGATTTTTAATCCCTTAGGAAAATTCTATCTATCTTCTGGGTAGTTTAGGGTTAGCATGGCTCAGAGCCCTATCCTGGTCCTCTTGTCCTGACATCAACTGACTTAGAAATAAGGTAGTGCTCAATATCATGCTATATACCGCTACTCTTAAATCCAGCCATGGATACCCCTAATATTCCCATTTGATTCACTAATGACTCAAGCTGTCAAGTACAGTAGAAAAGGTACGTTTTTCTTTTTTTCTGCAGAAAACTGCAAGCTCAAAACCAGTTTTAAACCTCATTCCAGATCTGTTTAAAGCAGTGTTCTCAAGTGGGGGTGACTTTGCCTCTTAGAGAACATGTGGCGTGTCTGGAAATATTTCTGACTGTCACAGTTTTGGGGGCGGGCTAGGATGGTGCTACTAGCACATAATGAGTGGAAGCCAGGGATGCTACTGAATGTTCCACAATGCAAAGAATGCACCTGTTCCAAATGTTCACAGTGCTGAGGTTGAGAAAGCCTAGTTTAGAAGTAGCTAGTTGGACAAAATCATATTGGAAGTAGGGGGATCCTCTTGGCTTTAGAATCCTACTGTTTATTGAGTCTGAGAAAAGCCTGGATAGAAGAAGTGTTCAATGGGATCCGCAAAATCTTTTAAAACTGAGCTGCTGTGATGAATTCAGAGAAGCATGTTTGCCTTTTAGACAAAAAGATGTGGGGCCTCTTGCATGCCAAAAATTTGCTCAGGGTTTGCTATGCGGCAGCAGGAGAATCTGTCCATAAAAGGGATGGACTTTGCTGCCCAGAGGGATTCCCTGCAAGGGTTTCCCTTGTGAGCCTGAAGAATCACTGGGAAAGGGCAAGCCTGGCCAGCTCCAAGTTCCAGCCCCTCACCAAGGCATGTTTATATTTCTCTGGAGGTGAGAGTGAATACGCTTTAGGGAAGGGAAGGCACTCTAGCCCTAAAAAGGGGTTGTTTAGCAACCATCTTCTTGTTTCTTGGATATGAAGATTAACCAGCTTAGCTGGGAAAGGCCTTTGAGAAGGGAACCTGGGTTTAATATTCAGGGGAAGCTGAGAGAAAGGCATCACTGAGGGGAGAGTGCCTGGGGTTGCAGCTCAGGAAGATATGAGTCTGAACCTCAGCTCCTCCAGTTGTGGACTGACTCTGTGCCCTTGGCCAAAGAAAGGAAAAATAACTAAGATTACAGCACACCTACTGTATGCCAGACTCGATGGCAGTATTGCATATGCAATATGATTTCACTTTATTTTTACAATAGCACATGAAAATAGTTTAGCTAAATCGTATAGTCAGTAGCTGGCTAAAGTACTCTTGATTTGTTTGACTCCAAGGTCCATGATTCTTTTATACCACGTTGTCTCCCAAAGTCCTTAGCTTCTTTAAGCCCCAGTTTTGTTGCCTGTGAAATGGGTAAAGAGGAAGTGAATTTAGAACAATTCAGGATGCTTCGGCCAGCACTCCTTCAGGGGGAGCTCCATGCTCCTTCCTCCTTTCTACTGCCTTCTCCCTCCTCTTCTGAGGTTGGATGGCCTTAAGAACGTGTATCAGCTATTCATACCCAGGGGGAAATCAGTGTACTGAGATCAAGGTCCTATGCCTATCCAGGGGCCGGCTTCTGCAACCTTTTCTTCCTCCTGCAAAGCTTCAGCTAACTCCCTATGTCTAGGAGCCAAGATGTGGGTGCAGTCAACCCCCTCTTCCTGTGGCCTCCCTTTTCTACTTAAATTTCTGAGAATGATGACATGAGGTGGCCTAGGGATTGCTCGTGACAGCCAGAAAGACCTGTAATCTCTTTCACTCCTCAAACACGGTTCTCCAGAGCCACAGCCCTGGCCTGAGTACCTATGCAGACAGCCCAGACTAGCTCTATTCAAGGCCTCAAAGTAAGTCTTTCCTTAATTCAATATTTTTGGATCTTAGTGCAGAAATTGACAGTGATACCTCTCCTCAGGCCTGTCATCCACGGAACAAAAGGAGATGTCCATGGGTTCAACCTGCCTCCCCGGATTCTACATTCCATGTGGGATCTAAACCCTGCTGAAAACAAACTGTCACTTTGTCTGTTTTATAATTTGTATGCATCTCTCTGTCAAAGGGCTTTTCGAAAGTGGCTGATTTAGGACAGGATTTGCTATTCCTCAATTTCCTGAGCACGTATGGCATTAATATCACCCTTAGATTCTGTGGTACCCCCAATTCTAACAGTTGGTGTTTGACAAATGTCACTCTTCAGTGCTCTGGTCCCACCTAACAAAGCTGAAAACAAGACCTGAAAGGATCAGCTTATTTCCAAATGCAATGGGCTGAATGGTGGCCCAAAGACACTGGATTTTAATCCCTGGAACCTATAAATGTCACTTTGTTTGAAAAAAGGGTCTTTACTGATGTGATTACCTTAAGGATCTTGAGATGAGAATAACATCCTGGATTATCTGGCTGGGCCCTTGATGCCATCATAAGTGTCTTTATAAGAGGGAAGCAGGAGGAGATTAGACGCACACAGAGGAGAAGGTGCTACAAAGACAGAGGCACACTGGAATGATGTGGCCAAGGCACTATCAGCAGCTAGAAGAGGTCAGGAATGAATTCTCTTCTAAAACCTCTATGGGGTCCCCTAATGGTACTTTGCTTTCAGACTTCTGGTCTCCTGTACTGTGAAAAAATAAATTTCTGTTGTTTCAAGCTACTAAAGTTGGGTAATTTGTTACAGCAGCATTAGAAGACTAATACACCAAGTAACTTAACTGAATCTCATAACAAAACCCAAGAATACTTATAAGAATACACCATTATTTCTCATCTAATAAGATAAAATCCACAATGGCTAACATCCCACCAAAAATTGCCAGGCATACAAAAAAAGCTGGGAAATACAACACATAAGGAGGAGAAAATTCAGTTGAAACTGACTCAGAAAAGACTCAGATAACACAATTAGCATATATAAATATATTCATGTATATGAATATATAAATATATATTAGCATATACATTACTCTTAATTGATGTTTATATATTATATGTATATAACTTAATATCATGTATATCTTTTAGATATTATATTATATATCTTTATATATTATATGTAATATATATCTTATATATATATATATTAAGATCAGGACATGGATGCTGCCAGGGATACAGCTGAAATCCAGAATTCTGTTACCAAAGGACAAAAAGGAGAACAATGGAAGACAGCTGGCAGTCCCAGCCATCATAGTAAAAAAAAAAATTTTGTATCACTAGTTGTATTAGTCAGGGCTTTATAATTGCAAACAACTCAAACAGATGTGGTTGATTTCAGCAGAAAAAGCATTTAATAAAAGGGTATTGTGTATTTCACAGACTTCAAAACCAGGCTTAGAAATTGAACAGGGACAAATGAGGCCTGGCAGCAGCCAGGACCACAGCCAAAATCTTGCTCCAGAGCCCATCTAGTGAGGATAATGTTGGACGTCACAGCTTGCCCCTGAAGTCACCAGTCACTCCACATCTGGTGCTCCTCAGCCACTGTTGTCACTAGAAAGGCCACATTGTTGGCAGTACTGCCGCCAACCTCCAGAAATGTTCCTCCTCCTCACAGCTTCTTTGCACCACTAGAAGGGTGCATCTGCCAGGAAGAGCTCAGTTATATTCTGAACCCCAACGGCAAGGTAGACTGATAAATGAGCCTTCCACTTGCACAATGGGAAGCAAATTTTGCCTCTCATCAAGATTTATAGGAAAAGAAATCTTCTAGAAACCTGAAGAGGGTGCGGACTCTGAACTATCCAATAAAAAAGAAAACTAGTAACAATAGTAATTGATAAATATCTGTCCATGGATTCAGATTCTACTGATGTTAGTGAGAGGCATGTGCTTTGCAGGGCAAACAGGCGATCATGGCACATGCAACTCATCTTCTGCCCTTCAGGACCCTCCAGTCACATGCCCACCCCCATCTTTGCTTCTTATTCCTGTCAAAGAACAAAATTTTAACAAATGGAGTTTTAAAGATCAAACTATCAAACCAGCTTTTGTTAGTTCATAAACTGAGCATCATCTAGTCTACAAAATAGACAGGAGCTCTGCCAGGCATGACGGGAAGAGTCCATTTTTATAAAGCAGCTTGAGCAGGAGAAACAAGGAAAGTCCATTTTTACAAAGCAGCTTGAGCAGTAAGAACAAGCAAAGTGCATTTTTATAAAGTAGCTTGAACAGGAGGAACAAGGAAACAGCATGGGGCAAAAAGCACATTAGTTAACATCAGGTTACTTTCCTAGTATGGGTTAAAGCAGAGGGGACTTCCTTCTCATGCCAGCTCAGGTTGGCCGGTTGCTGTGAATCTCATGGTTTTTTGGGGGAAACTGTCCTGTCTGGGGGTTTGGCTATCATCTCTCTTCTGACTTCTCAGGTCAGATTGTACAAGTGAAAAGCTTGGTTTTCAGTTTGGTGATGAGGAACATTAGTATGAATGACTCTATTTTGGGTTGGTCTGTTGGGATCTAGTGCAGAAGAAGCTCAGCACAAATGAGGGGTCTCCCATGAGTTTTCTTTAACTTTGCAAATGAGTAGATTTTAGTCAGACATATTTGAGATTTATGAGTGATCCTGAGGAAGTAAATAATCCAAGTCTGTGTTATGAGCTTCCTATTTTTGGCGATTTTTCTTTGCTAACATTAGTTACTTTATGGATGCCCTATTAACTGCCAACCGATTTTCTTTGTATTCAGCATGGAGAAAAGTAAAATCCAAAAAGAGAATGGCGGTGAGTTCCTTTGTGCTATAATATTCAATGTAGAGAATGACGTTGAGCCTATTTTAGCCTTGACCAACCTGCTTCCTGGGTTAAGTCTTTGATCTGATCAAAGACAAACTTCAGCTGAATTAAATTTAAAATAGTTTAATTGAACAATGAGCGATTCATGAATCGGTCAGCCCCCTGAGCCACAGTATGCTCGGAGACTCCAGCACAGCCACGTGGTAGAAGATTTACGGACAGAAAAAGGAAAGTGAGGTACAGAAAACAGAAGTGAGGTACAGAAACAACCTGCTTGGTTACAGCTCGGCGTTTGCCTTATCTGAACATAGTTCGGACAGTTGGCTACATTTAATTGGCTGAAACTCGGTGATTGGCACAAGTGTAGGCTACAGTCTGTTTACACCTCCACTTGTTATAGTTTGTTATAGTTGACGATGTACAGAGGAACATTTAGGCCAAACTTAAAATATGTAAGGAGGCAGCTTTAGGCTAAACCTGATTGAACAAATCTGGGATGATTCTTAAGCAGTCCCCCCCATTCTTTTTAATTCAAAGGAAGCATTAGACCAGAGAGTATCTGGAAAGACCAGTGTCTCCAACACCTGCATTTGGGATGGAAAGATCTCTTGACTGTTCCTGTCCCTATCATTCTATTCCTTGAGGTTAATTCCTTTGGCCTTTCCATGAAGCTCTGATTAAAATACAAAAATCATAGGAGGGACAACAGATAAAAGATACCTTTTTTTTTTTTTTGACCCAGAGTCTTGCTCTGTGCCCAGACTAGAGTCCAGTGGCACGATCTTGACTCACTGCAACCTCCTCCTCCGTGGTTCAAGCACTTCTGGTGCCTCAGCCTCTTGAGTAGCTGAGACTACAGGTGCCAGCTACCATGCCTGGCTAATATTTGTATTTTTAGTAGAGACGAAGTTTCACCATGTTAGCCAGACTGATCTTGAACTCCTGGTCTCAAGCGATCTGCCCACCTCAGCCTCCCAAAGTGCTGGAATTATAGGTGTGAACCACCATGCCTGGCCAAAAGACACCATTTTTAACACCTTCGAGGAGTGAGATTTTAGGTAATAACTACTACTTATTTGGCACTACAGAGTGCTTCCTGCACAATTTAGCACATTCTTCTTCACACAAGCCTTATCATAGAGTAGTATTATTACTCCTTTTCTACAGATGAGGAAAGTAAGGGACAGAGAAGTCAAATGACTCGCCCATGGTCACCCAACTAGTCAATGGTGGAGCTGAGACTCAGAATCCCAAAGGTGGTTTCCAATGTCTACCTGTTTAACCTGTGTCCTCTGCTGCCTCTCACCTCGGATAGTGGTGGCACAGGGTGCAGTGCAGGTAAGTGCCCATAAATGGGAGAAGGGTGTGGCACGCAGCTCCCAAGGGCACGCCCAAGTCCAGTTGGGAACTGTGCCTGTGAGGGGAAACACAAGGAAGATTTGGAGAGCTGGCACAGGCCTTCCCATGGCCAAGGGCCTCCCTTCTTCCTGCCTGGCGGGCCGTAGCCCTCTTGTACAGACGTTCTGCCTTCTGAAGAAGTCACCAACGTTTTTCATTTCTAATAAAACCAGCAGATTCTTTCTGCTACCTTGAAGTCCAAAAAGAAAGGCAGAGGACAGGGGCAATATCAAGAGAAGCTGTGAGTGATGCTTAAGGAGGTGGAAAATTACTTGCTGCCTATTGAAAGCAAAGATAGCAACATGTGTAACAGTGAGAAAAGCCCCTGCTAAGAAAGAAGGAAAGCTGCTGGAGCCAAATCTAGACTCTGGATGGAGAGTCGGATGGGATTTATGCTCCTGGATGGTGGGCTGTGTGGACCCGGAGCCCCAGAGAGCGGTCCCTGAAGAGAGGGATTCCCAGAGCACCACGTAAACAGACACAGTCACAGATGAGAGAGCAGAGGACATGAGGTGGCTGCTGCCTGGGGAATGTCTTAGCTCTGAAGGGAATCTGAAACTTTAGTTCTGGGAGCCTGTCCCATTCACAGAAAAGGCCTGAATCCAAACCAGGATTCAAATCCCATCCTCATTCATTCTCTGTCTCCCTGCTTCCTCCCTCCCTGTCTCCCTCCCTCCCTCCCTCCCTTTCTCAGAACATTCACAGTGTTTGCCTCTAAATATAAATCAAACATCCAGAAACATTAAAGGACAAGTAAAGAGAACTGAAAGAAACAAAATCACACCAAACAACCCTTTCGTTTTCGCAATCAGCCCAGGGACCGGTGGAGAAAAACAGAAAGGCTCCTGATAAATCCATCATGTGAGGACTCCAACGTCCCAATTCTTTCATCCTCACAAAAGCGTTAGGAACTATTCACAGAAGGTTTTACAAGCAGTAATGCAAGCACCACACTGTGGTGCACTCCTTGAAAAGCCCAGACTTATGGCACTTTGATAACAGATCATATCTCAAAAATGTCTTCTCTCTGCCATCCAGTCTTTGGAAGAAACACAGAAACTAGCAAGATGGATTAGTCTATTTACAATTTTTTTGGTCTTACTCATCTTTTAGAATCAAAAAAATAAATAAAACACTGACTGGTTAATACCATAATTAGGAACAACACAAGTTATAAAATAGCAATGGAGATGGTAACTTTAGGATTAAAATAGACTTTTGGCTCTCATGATTCCTAAGATTTTATATGTCAGACAGGGTGGAATGTGCCTGGGGGTTGTGGGGGGAGACTTCTAGCTTTAGATTATGTAGGCCCAAAGAAAAAGCTGCTCCTCCCAGCTTCCACCTGCCTCTCACACCCCACCTGTCCTACATCATTGCTCAGCTACTGCCACCTCCAGCATCTGGTCTACCTCGTTTATTTCCCTCATTCCATGCTGTCTATCCTAGATATCTCTGGTTCTGTCATTAACAGCACACCTCACGCATGTTACAGCACCTTCCTCCCCAACAACTAACCTGCCATGTTAGCATCCCAACTGGAGCTCCTCCTACCTACCCTGAAGCTTTGCTCCATCAGTTTCCATGCTCTTCCACACTCATTCTCTCTTACCCTCTGTTTGGCTCTACCACTAGATCATGCTCAAGTTTCTGCTGTTCCAAACCAGTCAACCAATGGAAACAAACAAACACAAAAACACTCTTCTTCCATTTTGTCTGTCTCCCTAAAGCAAGTTTCCCTGCTTTCTTTCTCTTTACCATCTTTTAAACTTTTCTTTTAAACGTCAGCTTGTCATCTGCTTCCTTTCTGATAACCACCCACAGCATTCTTAATCCCTGCAGTCTGGCTTCAGCTCTGAATGCTCCATAATAATTTTATTAAAGATCAGTGATCAGTCAGTTACTGAAAGCAGTGTTTTATTTTGTTCTCATTTTGCTTAATTGCTTTACATCATTGATCCTGTTCATCCACTCCTAACCATGTCCCCCTAAGAAATTCTCACCTCCTTTGGCTTCCCTGATAATGTGCTATTTTTATCCCCCTTTCATCCCTGTGTCTCCTCCACTTCCTCTTTATTTCCAGCTCCAAATATAAGTTTTTTCTAAGAATCTGCTACTGACCTTTTCTTTCATTCTCTCTTCTCTCCGCTTTCTTGGTGAATTCACTCAGTCTCGTGTTTAATTCTTCCTTCTTCGTGACACATTTCTGAAACCTCCTCTTTCCAGTTTGGCTTTACTAACTCCTTTTGGAAAGTTTCCACCCATGTATTCTACAGTGTGATGATCTTAATGGGTTTCAGACTAAATTTATCCCTTGCCACCCTCATTGTTTATTTTTTCCAATTTCTATTCATCAAAATTTTTCTTTCTAATGGCACCAGCTCAAAGATTGATAAAATCTTTCATTCTTTCCTCTTTTCTTGTCTCTCATCTGATTAGTAGTCAAGTCCTATCAATTTTGTTGGAAAAAAACATAGCTTTTCTGTTTGCTGTTTTCTTTTTATTTTCACGGATATCCCTCTAGTTCATGGTTTGACCTTCTCCTACCTTACTTAATGCAATAATTTCCTAACAGGTCTCTCTGCTTTCAGTCTTACCCTACAGAGCTGCAACTTACACCTGACACACTGCTGTATATCAGTCTTCCTGAAGCACACATCTAAGCTGGGCATTTTCCTGCCCAAATACTTTCAAGGGCCACCCAATGCCTAAAGCGTACACAATGCATTTAAGGACCTGCTATGGTCTGAATGTTTGTGTACTGGCGAAATTCATATGTTGAAACAATCACCAATATGATAATATTAAGAGGTGGGGGCTTTTGGGGGTGATTACACCATGAGGGCAGAGCCTTCGTGAATGGGATTAGTTCATTTATAAAAGAGACTAAAGGGGGGCTGTTTGCTTTTCCACCAAATGAGGACTCACAGAAGGCACCGTCTATGAGGAATAGGCCCTCACCAGACACTGAATCTGCTAGTACCTTGATCTTGGACTTCCCAGCCTCCAGAACGGTGAGAAATAAATTTATATTGTTTATAAATTACCCAATCTAAGGTATTTTGTTACAGCAGCCTGAATGGACCAAGACAGGTTCTCTACCTTCATCCCCAAATGACCCTTCCAATTTTATTTCTCAAGAGTTTTTGCTTCTCACCCCAGTTCTTTACTTAAGCGACCACCACATAATCCCATGCTATATTTTTGTATCTAAAGAGAGCAAGTAACAAAAATCCTCTAACTCAAGTGTACTTAATCAATAACTAAATGTATCATCACACATAAGAAATTCTCAAGTGGGATGGGCCCAGGCCTGGATGTGTGCTCTGGCTGTGCTTCTTAGCAAATCATTTGGCAGGAGTGCACGCTCCTTTGCTGATGATCTCCTAGCATTCTGGAACTCACACGACACTGATTACACTCTGCTTTGAGTTAGAATTACCTGTTACACATCTCACTCCTATTGGGACTGCAGGGGCCTCCAACAAATTACACCCTTCTCCTCTCCACTTGAGCACTGAACCAAAGAAGAGAGGGGAAGGAGCGGCAGATAGGATCAAAACACAACACTTTATTTTTGATAAAACTGTCTCTGAAGAAAATTTCTCTGTTGTTCTGCAATTATAGGCTTCCTAATGCATGGAACCCAGCACTCAAGAGTAAAGGGCGGAGGGGAGGAGCCCCAGCAACACCTCCAGATCAGTTCCCTTCTGAAAAGTTACATCTGGGTAACTGACTTCTCTATGGAGATGAGTTACGGGTGGCACAAGAGCCCAGAGGTGTTTAGGGGGAAAATATCTTTCTAGAAGCCACAGATGTGTTTTCAGAATTCCCAAATCCTCTTGACAAAACTCTAGACTTCTTAAAGCTGGGGACTATATTTTGTATGTCTCTTTATGCCCCCAGCAATACCCATATTGGGTGTTTAATAATGTCTGCTAAATGACATTAAATTACATAATGTCATAATTGTTATATAGAAGTCACTATGTAATAATATATAACCTTCAGTTTGTATAATTTATATAGTATAAATTTGCTATATTATAGTAATATAAAATGTACATAGCACATCTTATATAGTTATTTATATTAACCCATTATATTAAACTTTAAAAGCCATTAATATGCAGCAGTGACATTACCAGAGCCTTACAGGGGTGAAGCCGGTCATCACACAGGAAAACGAGTTATTCTTGAGCCTCCATAGCGTGAGGAGAGGTTCACAGAGGAAATAATCATACTTCTAATTTCTTTGGGTATCCAGAGGCTATCATAAATTAAAACAATGTTTCCTATAAAGAATTATTTCTTAAAATCATATCCAAGCTGCCAGATTTTTATTTCTCTCCAAAATTCATGAGGAAATTTGTTCATTTTAGTTTCTAAGAGTGCACCACTTTGTACTACTGTTTATTGTTGTTTTTTTATTTTTATTTTTTACTATGGAAATGCTTTAATTGAGGTGTCTTCATAGCATGCGATGTGAAGACACAAAGAGTAACAAGTGCACACATGGTGAGACGTGGCTATCTGGGAAGAGAGTATAAGTGAATAAGGAGCTCATGCCACTTCCACCCTTTACCCAGTGATATGATTTGTCTGTGTCCCTACCCAAATCTCATCTTGAATTGTAGCTTCCATAATCCCCACACATGGTGGGAGGAACCCGGTGGGAGGTAATTGAATCATGGGGGTGGGCCTTTTGTTTCCCAAGCTGTTCCTGTGATGGTGAATAAGTCTCACGAGATCTGATGGTTTTATAAATGGGAGTTCCCCTGCACAAACTTTCTTGCCTGCTGCCACATAAGATGTGACTTTTCTCTTCCTTTGCCTTCCACCATGATTGTGAGGCTTCCCCAGCCATGTGGAACTGTGAGTCCATTAAACCTCTTTCTTTATAAACTACCCAGTCTCTGGTATGTCTTTATTAGCATGTGAGAACAGACCAA
This sequence comes from Trachypithecus francoisi, assembly GCF_009764315.1. Taxonomy (NCBI): domain Eukaryota; kingdom Metazoa; phylum Chordata; class Mammalia; order Primates; family Cercopithecidae; genus Trachypithecus; species Trachypithecus francoisi. The sequence continues at coordinate 24,200,269 of NW_022681469.1, read as the reverse complement.
TACACCCAGTAACAGAAGACTCTAAGTCACCTCCTCCTCATCCCACTCCTCAAACGCTCCCTTCCCCTCGGCCGTGGCATCCTGGTACTGTTGGCATGCAAACACCAGGTCATTCATGTTGCACTTGGCCTCAGTGAACTCCATCTCGTCCATGCCTGCGTGTACCCATGCAGGAAGACTTTGTGTCTGAAAATGGCAGAGAACCGCTCCAAGATGCACCTGAACAGCTCCTGAATGTCTGTGTTGCTGATGAAGGTGGCGCTGTTCTCCGGAGAAATACACTTTGTACCATCCAAGACTCTTTGTATCTGGATATGAAAACTGGTGTTTGACATTCATTGTTTTCCGTTTTCATTAAGATGGTTGGTGTCAGGTAGAGGCAGCATGAGTGTATCTCTTTGAAGTGCCTTGATATTGATGTAGTTTTGAATAGCACTTGATTCAAAATGTAGATACATTCATCTGTTTGGAGTGGTCTCGATGGGAAAATTCATTGCACATTAACACACACCATTCAGTATATTTGAATAACTGAGTTTGTATGGGTGAAATATTGAAGTAAACGTTGAAACATAAACTCAGGTGGTAATGCCATATATGCATACAATCTGGTGAGTGTGTGTGTATCATACAGCACACTTATTTGGATAACAGTTAAACACTGCTACAGGAATGCTATTTCTCTCTTTCTTTCCCTCCCCACTGCCTTCTATGTGTGTGTGCGTGTGTTGTGTGTATATGTGGGGGGGGTGTGTATCGCTCTCAGTGGAACTTGTTCTTAGCAGAAATACATTTATATACTTATACCAAGTACTATGAGGTTTCTAGTATTGCTCCTGGGACTTGGTTTACACATTGTCCTATTGCCATAAGGGACATTCAAGTTGAATTTGGAACTTTTTTCTAAAATGTTCTGGCTACCTGGGATTAAACATTGCTAGGAGGTAGATATATATAACTCTGAAGAGTCCAGCTGGGGTACATTTTATAAGGAGTTTGATAAAGTCCTTGAACACTGTTCTATGCAGAAATACCTTGGGGACATTGAAGAGTACTCACAGCATAATGACAATATTACTAGTAAAAGGAAAAATTGCACCAACACACTGACTAGAAATCCGTAAGAGTGACTCATACCTAAAACCCATGCATAGGGAGGAGAGACAAGATACAATATTATTAAAGGAAACATCTTTTTCACAGGTTCTGGAGTCTCAATGCTTCCTGTATACTGTGCCTTCCGTGGGAAATGGGAATATAAGCCTTTCTCCTTTATGTGTCTATTGCAGGAAAAGAGTGGAGGCAAAGGTTCCTTTCTGCTTCAAAAGCCATCACCACTGACAACAAAATCCAAACCAAATATCCCCCTCAAATGAAGAGAATAAGTGTATTATATCTGAACGTTTAGGATGACATTCAAAAATCTCATGATAGAGGCTTAAGGTCAGTAAGACCCTGTTGAAATCCCTTTGAATATGTGCCTATGTCTGTAAGAGTATAGAGCTACAGAAAAATGTACACACACGAACGTGCACCCTCAGCTCCCTCCACTTCATTCATGCTGCTCCACATTCTACAGACTGCCAGACTGATCCCTTTGTAAAATGGGGCTTCTCAGCAATAGGACCTCTCTCTTTCCTTCCATGCCTTAGAGACTCCAAAGAGAAATCACGTGTTTTCTTACAGATAGGCAAAATGGGTACCACTCTCTCTCCCTTAAAGAACAAATCTAAGTAATATCATCTGGCCAATGGCATCTGATTTGGCTAATGGTAACTGTCAAGACAACCTTAAATCCCCAGAAAACAAAGACTGACAGTGCTTGATGGTGGGTACATCACAGAGAGGATGGGCCTGGACACATTTTTATATATGCTATTCAGTTTTACTATGCATCTTTGCTGTGAGAATTCATGCTTTTCAACCAATTAGAAATGTCTGGCCATTGCTTTCTCTAATATTGCCTCAGCTCCATTCTTTCTTCATTTCTAGAAATCATTTTAGACATCATTAAAGCTTCTCATGCTATCTTTTCTATCTTAACTTCTCTTCCAAATTTTTCACCCCTTTATTTTTCTGTGCTACCTTCTCTGTGTTGCTTTAGGTTGGTCTTCTTATTCACTAATTCTTCTTCAGATATGTCTAATCTGTTATTTAGTTCATCCATTTATGTATATATATTTGGATAAGTACTTGAGAGATATGTATCTCAAATATATATGTGAAATGTATATCTTCAAACGAATGACATCTGATTTGGCTAATGGTAACTATATATATATGTTTTGAAACAGGGTCTTGATCTGTCACCCAGGCTGGAGTGCAGTGGCCCTATTACAGCTCATTGCAGCCTTGACCTCCTGAGATGGAATGATCTTCCCACCTCAGCCTCCTGAGTAGCTAGGATTACAGGTGCACACCACCATAACCTGCTAATTTTTGTGATTTTTTTTTTTTAGAGGCGGGATTTTGCCAAGTTGCCCAGGCTGGTCTTGAACTCCTGAGCTCAAGCAATCCTCCTGCCTTGGTTTCCCAAAGTACTGGGATTACAGGCGTGAGCCACGGCACGTGGCCTCCATTAAGTTCTTAGTTTAAATAACTGTGCATTTTATTTCTACGCTTTCCATTTAGTTCTTTAAAAAAAGTCTGCCTTTTTTTGGTCATGGTATTGTTTTTCTTGCGGATTTCTTTCCTTCTGTAATGTCTTCAGTCATTCTAAACATGTTTATTTTATATTCTCTTTCAGATTGTTGTTCCAGCACCTTGGTTCCTTGGGAGGTAGGAGGTAGTGCTCGTGAATCCTGCTGTGTGTAATATCTGCTGACTCCTGCCCCGGATGGATGATTTCCTCCAGTGTTTTGTAATTCCTTGTATTGTGAGCTCATTTTGCGTGGACCTGCTTGCTCCTTTGAAACCACCTCGCATTCTGGATGGTGGAATGTCTCTCTGGAGTGTTTTTGTAAGTGTTTCTGCCAGCCACTCCAAAATATTATTAGCCAGGGACCAGTTTTTACATTAATTTATTGGCTTGGAAGTTTCTGGGCTATTCCAATAGGGTAATTTTAAAAACCAAATTCGTATGTAGAGTAGATCCAGGGTTTCATATTCTCCAAGATTTTGAATATGTTTTTTTTTCCACAAAGAGAGACAAATGTGTTTCTGTGTCATCCTGCTATGCTGGTTGAGAAATTTCCTTTTTTCTCGTTCATATCCTCCCTGACGGTTCAGGCCTCCAAGGGTGTTGGCTTTATGAGGGAGCCTCATTTCCATCCCCATCTTGTGCAGGCTCAAGGCTTTATCTCCTGTGGTCATTAAAACCCAAGTTCCATGGATTCTGAAGCTCTGTGACTCACTCCAGTTTTGCAGGAAATGGAGAATCAGTTCACACGCTAACTTGCTTGGTTTCATTCTTTCTCTTTCTGTGATTTCCCCTTCTTTCTGTGATCTTAGTTTTGCATGAAAAAATTGTTTGTTATATTTTATCCTCAAATCCTAGGCATACCCAAAAGGCAGAGATTTCCAGTGATTTCAGCCTGCCATCTCATCAGAATTAGAGGTTCTTTCATCTATGCTTTATGTTTTCTTCACTTTGGCTATGAGATTTTCTGGCTTAACAACTGTTGACGGCCCACGTGTTGCCTGTGGAATAAAGTCTAAATTCCCTGTCCTTGCATTTAAGGTCACCTATTATCTAGCCTCCAGTTAAATATATTTTCTAGTAGTTTTAGTGAAGATTTTGATTGTTTGCTGGTGAAAATTCTTATTGACAAATTAGCTGAGAGCTATCTGGTACGTAAAACTGTCAGATGGATCCTCAACTCTAAGACCAGCATTGCAGAATGTCAAGATAATTTTAAATCTTGATTCTCGCAACTCTGTCATGTGTCTTTTAAAATTCCCTCTAGAGTTGTGTCATTGCACATTTGATCAGCATACCTACTGCATCCTCATTGAAGGTACTGACACAAATGTTGGCCAAAAGGAGGCTAAGAGAATAGCCCAACAGTTCAATTGCAGAACCCTGGGCAAATTTAATTGTGTCCACTAATCATTTTGGGTATGATTGTTCAAGTAACTTTTAATTCATTCGCAAGTTTTGAATTCTTACCATGTGCAAGTGATTTGTTTATTTTAGGATTCACTGTATCAATCTATGTATTAACCCACAACTTAGCACATGTCCTGGTCTCAACAGGCACTCAATGCCTGCTTCTTAAGTTTAATTATAGAGCGAACTTCGGTGACTGGACTTCAAGTCATAGAAGCAGTGTAATTGGGGCAGAGCTTTACCTTGAATGGTTTTTAGAACTTGTCTGTTTTCTATAGTGGGAAACAAGCAAAAACTATGTGGAAGAGATCAGCCCACAGAATGTGACACAAATGGGCACAAACAAAAATGATTTAGCAATGGACAAAATGGACCAAGATAGTATCATAAGCCTTGCAGCTGTACAGTTCTGTGACTTATCCAAGACTACATTTACCCAATAAATGATGTACCTGGAATTAGAACCTAGGTCTTATCACTTTTGATCCATCAACCCCATATACTGTCAGGTTTAGTACCATACTTAACATGAAATACCATGGGGGTCCCACCTAAACTATGTTTTCTGTCTGTTTTTAAGCCAAGCTTTCTGTTGCCTTTCTGGTTTTGCTGGGCACATACATGAAGTGTACTTCCCAGCTTCCTGTGCAGGTAGAGTGGTCACGTGACTGATTGGCACTACTCCCAGGCCTGGGCCACAAAAACATTCCACATGTCATTATCTCTCTCCTCTCCCCATTAACTTCTGACTTCCTAAAACTGCAAAGAACAAGAGGAGAGGCAAACCACTAAATAGAAGAAATCAGATTTCCTTAATGATACATGGAAGGCAGCCTATCAACCAGGATCACTTCACGTGACTTCATGTGAGTGAGAAATAAGCTTCCATTGTCTGAAGCCACTGAGATTTTGGAGGCTTTTTGTTGAGGCAGGCAAATATCCTAGCCAATGCACCTTCAAACTAAAGCCTCAAATTGGAGTGCAAGAGTAACAATCAAATGGCATAATTTTATTCTTGTCACCTATTAAATGATGTCCACTATGTTCTTTACTGATAATCTAGATGTAGAAATTGAATATTCTCATAAAATTTAAGGGAGATACAAGCACTTCAGGAACATTCAAAATAAAATAATATTCGAGAATGTCATAGACCCAGTGTATCTTTGTATCAGCAAGGTATTTTGAATAAAATGGTGAAATAGGGATACCTCTCAATGAATTTAAGACTACTTGAACAATCATTCCCAAAATGATTAGCAGACACCATTGAGTAGGCTGAGGGCTCTGAAATTGAACTGTTGGGCTATTCTCTTAGCCTCATTTTGGTCAACATTTGAATCAGTGCCTTGAATGAGGAGGTAGTAGGTATGCTGATCAAATATGCAATGACACAAGTCTGGAGGGGATTTTTAAAAAAAGACATGAGAGAGTTGACAGAATCAAGATTTAAAATTATCTTGACATGCTGCAATGCTGGGCCAAGACTAACAACACAAAATGTAATAAGGATAAATGCGAAGTCTTATTTTTAGGTCCAAAAAAGAATTATAGGGATACAGGATAGAGAACATGCGACTTGGCAGCAATTGATGTGAAAAGGCCCTGGGGGTCTTGTTTGACCAAAAGCTTCATGTGAGCCAACAGTGTGATATGGCTCCACAAACTTACTGCATTAATGGAAGTATTGTGTGATGATCGTGAGAAGCGTTAGGCTCTGTGCTCCTCAGATGGAATCTGGGACATTATTTTTAAATTCTGTGTACATTGGAACAGTGACAAACTAGAGACTATGCAGAGGAGGTGATGAGGATTGTGAATAAAGATGTCTCCTGGTTCTGCACCCAAAGCATGCTGCTGGTAACCTTTTTTGTGCTGCGCTACTCCTCCAGTTTTGTTCTATGGTCTGTCTTCTCCACTAGACTGCAAGCTCATTAGCAAAGCGATAATAATAGCAATACCACCAACAATGGTTGGAGTTAGCATTTACTAGATTCTTACCATGTGCAAGGCACTTCTCTAAATGCTTTACACATGTATCTTATTCAAACTTCACAGCAATTCTATGAAAGTATTCTACTAATGTCCCCATTTTATGGATGAATTAAGGCATAGCGATGTCAGGTACCTTAGTAAATCAGGGGGTCACAGCACAAAAAGCAGTCATTTGGACTCTAGGACTGATACTGTTACCCCACATGCTGTCTGCCCAATTAAGCCTTGTAGTATTAGTCCATTCTCATACTGCTATAAGGACACACCTGAGACTGGGTGATTTATGAAGGAAAGATGTTTAACTGACTCACAGTTCCACAGGGCTGGAGAAGCCTCGGGAAACTTACAGTTATGGTGGAAAGGGAAGCAAACACATCCTTCTTCACATGACAGCAGCAAGGAGAAGTGAAGAGGGGGAGAAGCCCCTTTAAAACTATCGGACCTCCTGAGAACTCATTATCACAAAACCAGCATGGAGGTAACCACCTCCATTATTCAATTACCTCCCACCAGGTCCCTCCCATGACATGTGGGGATTATGGGACTACGGTTCAAGATGAGATTTGGGTGGGGACACAGCCAAACCATATTAGCTCTGAAACTCTTCGATCTCAAGCACTCGATTCACATTCAATAGTTTTAATGGGGTTGAGGCAATTAACACATAAAAACAAAGTTATAGAAAGAACCAGAGAGGCAGAGTTACTCCCTGTATAGGGAGTTGCTTTAGTGCCCAATGCATATATTTTAAAAAGATATAGATCCATGAGGTTTTGATACACCTGGGCACCAATGCTACTAGGCACGTGCGCAATAATAATCTGGTATTTTTTACAGTTAGTTTTTTATTTTCAAAAGCCATTTTTAAAAACCCGGATGTCCTTTAATGCTCCAAATTGCCCTGTGAATTAAACATGGCAAATTAAGAGATGAGGAAACAAACCCTGAAACTTTATGTTTATTCATCCATCAGTGTATTTATTCAGCAAACATTCATTAAGTGCCTACTATGTTCCAGTCACTGTAGCAAGATCAAAAGAACTTTGTAAGGTGCTGTTATTATCTTCATTCTACAGGTAAGGAAATAGAAGTCCTGAAGACTGCAGTAGCACTAGCACTATGAGGTATTGATGCACACACACACACACACACACACAAACACCCACATATTTGTGACATATGTCTTGGCCCCATATTACATTTTTCTCTTTCAATGGGTGGAACTGGAACAGTCATTTCCTTGCTGCTTCATTGTTAAATTTCAAAGGTCTGTGCACTGGAAAAGGGCTTAAGTGATATCTAATTGGTAGTTGAGTAGTAACTGGGTTCTTGGTTCCCAAGGTGATATTCTTACCATGAGATAGGCTATGTGAAAAAACTCAAAATGACATTCATGCAAAAGAAGGCCATTCCTAACAGTAAGGATGAAAATGGAAATAAATGTCTATTAGTAAATGAGATCACCCTTGGAGAATGCTTTGACATCTTTGGGGAAATGTGGTTGGGATGGGGGAGCATGCTGGGACACCTTCCCTCTGTGGGCTCCAGACATTCCAGGCTCCCAGCCTCCCAGCTGTGGAATGTCTTGGAATGTGCTCGAAGAAGCCCTGTGGGCTTTGAAGCCTGGAAGCAGTAGAGTTCTGCTGGCAGGGGCGGGTTGGGGCCCACCTGGGATCTCTGGTGTGGTTCAGCAGCCCCCAGGGCTGGAAGGTGAAGAAACTAATAGGAAATGCAGAACTTGTCACTGTGGGCAGCCCTTAGAGCAGAGGTCAGCCTGGAGATTAACGGAGAAACAGCGGTTCCTCTGCCCTTCTTACTAGTATAGAACATCTCAGCATAATTTCCCACAAAGACTGTCCAAGTGCCTTCCCTTTGCCCTGTCTCCACTGAAAGTTAGCAGTGTAACTAACACCTACCCTTCTTTTTTATAAATGAGCATCATCCCCCTGAGCAGTGTTCTGTTTCTTTAAGGTTAGGACTGCAGAGAGATTGTGGGAGGTGGCAGGGAAGGCTGGTGGGTATTGATAGTGGAAAGAGAGGGTCCACCAGATCTGGAGGCTCCTGGGAACCCTCCCTGCCTACCTCTCTGCCCAGTTTGTAAAGACACAAAAGCCAGCCCTTTACAGCAGCCTTTTAAAGTCAATCTAAGATCTCTCAAGAAGGGTTTTTATACTCATAGGAAAAGATTTTTGTTTCTTTCCTGGGGAGGCCTTAGGGATTTCCACATTTCCCAGCACTTCTCAGAAGAGAGCTGGTGGGAGGGAAGATGACTGCTTTGAGTGCAGTTGGCAGAAACTTGGGGATCAGCCTCCTTGGCCCTGGCTTGGTTCTTCCATGAAGAAGCATCTTCAGCTTTCATTGCCAAAGGGTGTTTTGCTTCGATTGAGGGGAGGAGAAGATAGGAGAGGAAATAAAAGCACAAAAATGAAAAACAAAGAATTCCTGAAGGTCTGATAAGCAGTTCAACTATGCACCAAAACATAAATATTTGGCCAAATTAGTTACTCCAAATGCTTTATATTTCTAAAATTGAGCCTCAGTTTTGTTATACTTTGAAGTTTTTCAGTTCTTCACAATCCTGCGCAAATCTAAGGGGTGGGGGGTGGGAATTGGAGTTCATTTCCTTCTCTGAGAGCTCAGCAAATACTTAACTTCTTTCCTCTGATGCCTGCTAAAGTGATCTTGCTGTTTTGTCGGCCATCTCTTTCAAAGTGGAGATGTCCTCTGTGCAATGACTCAATTTAGCATTTTGTCAATGAACAAGAAATAAGCAGCATGTGCTGGATAGTATTAGCTTGGAATCAATCAGAAAAGTGTTGCCGGTTGTTAAAATACCTGTATCCTAACATAATCTGTGACAGTGTCTATAGTCTAATTTCTGTCCACTTTTTGTTGAATTCACCTTTTGAAATTTGCATAACTTTACTTGTGGAGTTTCTCACAGATATAAGACTTAAATCTAGTTTATTTGCATAATCACATAGCAGAAATTACTCGTTCCCAGGGGCAGACGAATTCACATGCATAAAGTTGAGGTCTATTTTAGTATGATCCACAAGCAGTTGGTTAATTTCCTCACTGAAGTCCGCTGATACATTCAATGAAAAATAGCCAATCAGATCAGTTGTTTGCGATCATTTTAAAAATAAACCAGCTGTGTTAAGGTCTGGATGACAGCAGACCCCTCTTTTCCTGCAGCAGCTATGGTCAAGGGGAAGACCGAGGAGAGAAGATGCAAGAACAGGGCCTCAAGGTTAAGCCCTTGGCCAATGGCAAACCTTCTCTAGCAGCAGCCTGTAGTAATGAGAGAGATTTTTATTAAAGCAGACAATGGGTGGTATTACACCGAACTGTCGCTTTTCTAGGGGAGGTAAAGTGGCTGAGGAAATATTTGAGCCTGCTGTCAGGCCTGAAATCTTTTGACTTTGTTCCCAGGAAGCAAGACTGGGGCCTAACTCCAGATGTCGCTGATGGGATTTACTGTGCAGCTTGAAAATGCAGGTTGGTTATTTAATGAAGAAAATCAGAAGTCTTGCCTCTTTAAAGCTGGTTTTAAGTATTTATTTTATTCCTTGCTATCAGGAAGTTGTGTGTGTGTGTATGTGTGTGTGTGTGTATGTGTGTGCACACACACACATTGAAAGAGAAGTGGAAGAGGGAGAGAGGGATGGGGAGAAAGAATGAGAGAGAGAGAGGAAGATTTAATAATTTTATGTATTAAATGTTGGACATATTGAAAGCAGAGGAGGTAACATCACTTATGTAGACGTTACCTGAATTCCTCCAGAAACCAAGCAAAATCAAAGTAAGCTAATTAGAGTAAGTTTACTAGAGCAATATTCTTCACCAAACATTGGCAGAGTTGGCTTGGTTACTGTGATAAGTACTGCAAGTCATTCCCTAAAGGAGCCTCATCCTTTCCTTGGCTACACCCTTTGTGTGTGCTCTTCCTTAAGGAGGCTTGGAAGGTTTTTCTCTCTTTTCTCTTGAAAGGGCAGCTGAGCCGCGCGGTGGCTCAATCCTGTAATCCCAGCACTTTGGGAGGCCGAGACAGGCAGATCACGAGGTCAGGAGATCGAGATCATCCTGGCTAACACGGTGAAACCCCGTCTCTACTAAAAAAAAAACACAAAAAAACTAGCCGGGCGAGGTGGTGGGCGCCTGTAGTCCCAGCTACTCGGGAGGCTGAGGCAGGAGAATGGCGTAAACCCGGGAGGCGGAGCTTGCAGTGAGCTGAGGTCCGGCCACTGCACTCCAGCCTGGGTGGAAAAAAAAAAAGAAAGGGCAGCTGAAACGCCTCTTCCTCCAGGAAGCCTTTCCTGGAGAAAAGAAGTGGCCCCCCTTTCTCTGGACTCCCATAGAACTTTACTTCCATGTCTTTCTGGCATGTATTTAATTGTGCCACATATCATAGTAATCTGTGTTCACATTTCTCTAATCATATTTACCTAATCTTTTCTACTGATTTATAAGCTCCACCAAGCAATATTTAGGGTAGATTTCACTTTGTACCTCCACATGGATTTTAGCACAGTACCTTGCACCTTATAGGCACACAATAAGCGTGTGTTTAATTAATAAAATAAATGCATCCAAAGTCACTTATACTGTACAGTAGTAACCTATAACCTAAGTGTTCTTACCAGAGAAGATAAAATTAAAACTCCATTTAAAAATTTTTCTTATTTTCTCCATCCTAATTCAGTATCAGGCATCTTAAATTTGGTCAGAATTAGTTTAGTAGTTTAGAGTTTAATGGTTTAAGCAAACATTTTTCTTTTCCTTCCTTTTTCTTTCTTTGGAACCAGAAGAAACTTTGCTGGACAAAAAGGAAAAATATCTGGGTGGGAGAAATTGGGTGGGGCCAGTTAAGCCTGCATTCCGCTACTGGATTTAGTTGAAAATATCAAGCTGTTTTCAAGAATTCTGGATTAAACTCCCTCCCTCGCATTGTATTCAGGGGTGCCTTCCTTGAAGAATTGAAAGCAGAAAGATTTGGGAGCTGAGAGTTAAGCTGAACAAAAGGTAACTATTTTAAATCAAAACATCTGCTAGAGAGGTGCATTTAACTTAAATTCCAAGGGGCAATTGCCTTTCAGCTCTCACCTCGTGGACCTATCTTCTCTGATAAATTTTCCCTGGCTACATTAATAAAAGTTGGGGAGGAAGTGTCATTTTGCTATACTTTAGAAATAGCAACTTAAAATATACTTCATCTTCTTTTAATGTCCCAGAAGTTGTGCCTTTCATCTCCCAGTTGTTCTTTATAATACATGGTGTGATGTGGCCTTAACAGATAAGCAATTCCTGTTCTTTTTGCTCAGCATCCAAGAGTTCTGGAAGATTTTGGAGACCCATTTGTTGTGGTGATAGTGGTATTTATTTCTCAATTTGTGATGTATGGTGTTATCTACCATGGTTGTGTGGGTTGATGAAGCCACTGCTATTAGTTCATGATGACTAAAGAGAACCTATGGGGAAGGTAGTAGGAAGAGCTTAACTGGAATCTCCAGAAATGGTGCCTTCAGGAGTCAAAGCTTGGACTCTCTCATTTGAATGCTCTCCCATGCTGCAGTCTGAAAGTTTGTGTCTCTCCCAAAATTCATGTGTTGAAATCCTAACTCTAAGATGATAAATTAGAAGATGATGCCTTTGGGAGGTGACTAAATCGTAAGGGCCCATTCCCTCATGAACAGGAACGGGCTGAAGAGAGATTCTTTGTCCCCTTCACTCTGTGAGGACACCGCAAGAAGGCACTGTCTATAATCCAGAAAGCAGACCTGCACCAAACACCAAATCTGCCTTGATCTTGGCTTGCTAGCTTCCAGAGTTGTAAGAAATACATTTTTGCTGTTTATAAGCCACCTGGTTTATGGTACTTTGTTCTGGCAGTCCAAACAGTCTAAGACAAAAAACTAGTACTGCAAAGTGGGGGTGCTGCTGTATTAAATACTTAAAATGTGGAAGTAGCTTTGGAACTGGATAATGAATAGAGGCTGGAAGAGTTTTGAGGTGCATGCTAGAAAAAGCCTATATTGTAGTGAACTAACCATTAAGGGTAATATTGCTGAGGGCCCAGAAAGAGAAAAGAAGAGCTGTAGAGAAAACCTCAGTCTTTTTAGAGAATACCTAAGTGGTCATGAACAGAAAATGTTAGTAGAAATATGAACGGTAAAGGTTATTCTGATGAGGCCATTCAGATGGAAATGAGAAATATGTTATTGAAAATGGGAGAAAAGGCAATTCTATTTTTAAAGTGGCAAAGAATTTGGCTGCTTTGTGTTCTTGTTCTAGTGTTTTGTGGAAGGTAGAACTTGTGAGTGATGAAATTAAATATTTAGCTGAAACTATTTCTAAGCAAAGTGGTGAAAGTGTAGCCTGGTTTCTCTTGATTGCTCATAGTAAAATGCAAGAAGAGAGAAATGATTTAAAGATGGAATTGTTAATTAAAAGGAATGCAGAGCTTAAAATTTTAGAAGATTCTTAGTCTATTCACATTGAAAAAATATGAGAAAATTTGTGTGGAAGAGAACAAGCATTCAGCCAAATGATTATTTTATAAGAAGGTTGGTATAGATTGTCATCTCAATGGAAACCAGGTGCTATTCATCAAGATAATTGAGACATTTATCATCTCAGCCCTGGAACCAAAGATAGAAGAAGTGACTCAGGATGCAGAACAAGGAATAGGTCTTTGAGAAAGAAAGCCATAAGAGTGAGGTAAAGGGCAGATGTGGAATGATCCAGCCTCAGAGGATGTTTCATACTAAGGTCAAGATGCATATGGAGCCAGGAACCCAGGTGCTCATTCTAACAATGTGAAAGAATTCTGTTTTACCAACCCTAGAGGGAGTTGTTCAAAGTTCCAGAAAACAGCAGTAAGATTCGTGATGCCAAGGAAGGGTGGACTATATATTTCTGTAATTTAATTTAAATGAAATCCAGGACCCATTGTTTGAGACAATGGATTAAGAACGACTCAGAAAGCATTTTGGAGATCACTGGGGCTGCCCTTCCCATCATAGGTCCTGGAGTGCAGAACAATATCAAAGGAAGGCCATCACTGTCCAGAGCAGCCTTATATCAGGGGCTCCACTCCCTGCACTCCAAGACTGTGCCCCTTGGCTGCCCCAGGGCCAGCTCAGGTGGCTCCAGTGCAGCATGGTCTGCACCCAGCAAAGCTATGGGGGCACGGCTGCCTCTAACTGGATTTCAGAGAATGCCCTGGAAAGTCATAGGCCCAGGCAGACAAACGCCACAAAGGTGGGGCCACCATAGAGAGTCCCCACTAAGGCAATACCCAGTGGAACCATGGGAGTGGGGCCACCCCTGAGACCACAGACCAGGAGAGCCCCTAGCATGTGATTCCCATCTGGGAGAACTGCAGGCACTCAATTCCAAACCGAGAGAGCTGTGCCATAGGCTACACCTGGAAAATCTGTGTTATCAGAGCTGTCCAAGGCCATGAAGGCAGGCAAAACTGCAGAGGTAGGACTGCCATCCCAGTGGGTGTGCAAGGCAGGACCTCTGCCCCAGCACCTAGACAGCAGAACACTGAACTGAAAAGATTATGCTTGAGCATTAAGATTTTGGACTTGTTCAGAATTTGCCACTTCTTTCTTTACTATTTCTCTATCTTGGAATGGGAATATCTAGCCTATGCCTGTCCCATCATTTTATTTTGAAAGCACTTAACGTGTTTAATTTCAGAGGCTCACAGCTCAGGATGGATAGTACCTCGGGTCTCATGCATATCTAATTTGGATGACATTTAGATGAGACCCTGGACTTCGGACTTTTAAATTGATGCTGGACTGAGTTAAAACTTCAGGCTCTTGGGATGAATTGAATATATTCGCATGCAAGAAGGACATGAGGCTGAGTGCACTGGCTCATGCCTGTAATCCCAGCACTTTGGGAGGCCAAGGTGGGTGGATCACCTGAGGTCAGGAGTTTGAGACCAGCCTGGTCAACATGATGAAGCCCTGTCTCTACTAAAAATACAAAAAATTAGCTGGGCGTGGTGGCAGGCACCTGTAATCCCAGCTACTGAGGAGGCAGAGGCAGGAGAATCGCTTGAACCTGGAAGGTAGAGGTTGCAATGAGCCAAGATTGTGCCATTGTAGTCCAGCCTGTGCAACAAGAGTGAAACTCCATCCACCTCCCCCACCCCCAAAAAAAGACATGAATTTGGGTACAGGCAGGGGTGAAATGCTATGGTCTGAACGTTTGTTTCTCCTCCAAAATTCATGTTGAAACCCTAGCCCTCAAGGTAACGGTATTATGAGGTCCTGCCTTTGGGAGGTGATTAGGTCATCAGGGCAGTCCTCATGAATGGGATTAATGCCCTCATCAAAAAGGCTAGAGGGAGACCCCCACCCCTTTCAACATGTGAGGACACAGCAAGAAGGCACTGTCTATAGGCAGAAAGCAGATCCTCACCAGACCCTGAATCTGCCCTGAGTTTGGACTTCCCGACCTCGGGAGCTGTGAGAAATAAATTTTCATAATTTATAAGCCACCCAGTTTATAGTATTTTGTTGTGGCAGCTCAAATGGAATAAGACATCCCAGTTTGGACTTTTTGGAAAGAGGAATCTAGTGAGAAATAATGTTTCAAGAACTGGAGATTAGTCTAAAGAGGCCCAATAAATGAAAAGAGGAAAGGGACTTACTTGTTTGTCTTCACAAATACAAAGGAATACCTCTCAGCCCTGGAACCAAAGATAGAAGAAGTGACTCAAGGATGCAGAGCAAGGACTGGGTCTTTAAGAAGCAAGGCCAAGGGCTGGGCGTGGTGGCTCGCACCTATAATCCCAGTATTTTGGGAGGCAGAGGTGGGCAGATCACTTGAGGTCAGGAGTTCAAGACCAGCCTGGCCAACATGGTGAAACTCCATCTCTACTAAAATACAAAATTAGCTGGGCATGATGATGCACGCCTGTAATCCCAACTACTTGGGAGGCTGAGACAGGAGAATCGCTTGAACCAAGGAAGTTGCAATGAGCCAAGATTGCACCATTGTACTCCAGCCTGGACAAAAAGAGCAAAACTCCATCTCAAAAAGAAAAAAAGTAAATAAATAAACCAAGACCAGAAGAGTGAGGTAAGGTGTGGATGTGGAATGATTCCACCTCAGAGGATGCTTGATGTGTAACGTCAAGATGCACCTGGAGCCAGGGACCCAGGTGCTCATTCTAACACCATGAAGGAATTCTGTTTTGCCAAATTACAGGGAGTTTTTCAAAGTTCCAGAAAACAGCAGTAAGGTTCAGTGATGCCAAGGAAGGGTGGACTATATTTCCGTAATTTAATTTAAAGAACTGACATAGGTTTCTCAGGGATACACAAAAGAGGTTCTTACTCTCACAGAAAGAGCTGGCTCTCAAATCACTTTAGGGAATGCAGTTCCCAGTAAACAGGAACCTTCTATAAGGGAAACAGAGAAACGTCAGGGAGGGCTCCCAGAGAGCTGCTGGGCTGGTGTTGGTGTCTCTGAACTTGAAAGAGTGGCCTCATGACACCCAGATTTCCAAGACACAGACCAACTGTCTTGGGGGACAAGTTGGAAGGTTGATATGGCAAGAGTTAAAACAAACAAATAAACAAACCTTGCAAACTAGATTTAGTTGCTGCTTCAGGAAGGCACTGCCATTGCTGGGGTGACCTGAAAACCTGTTTGCCAACAGGAGCAGGGAACCCCCGTTCCTTCATCCAGGCTTGTGGTCTCTCTCTCTCTCTCTGGTGCCCCCTACTGGCGGAGCCTAACGGTGTCAGCTGGCCAAGCAGAAAGGTGCTGTGCAGAGTCCCAGCCTCAGTGGAATACAGGAGCGTGGGTCTGGAGTTGGCGAGGTCACAACTTTATAAGTGGCACGTTCTCCTTATAGCGTCCCAAGACCCATGTTTCTTTCCTAGCAGAACCGTGTATTACCGATTACAGCTAGAACTGTATTTGAGCCCTTTCCAGGTACCTTCTCTTGGGAGAACCATACCTATCTTCTACAGACTTAAAAATCCTGCCATCTCAAAAGCTGAGGCACATGTTTGACTATATTTATCCTTTCCATTCCTAGCTATTAACAGAAAAAAAGATCGACTTTCACTTTCTTCTGAAAAGTCAAGAGCATGTCCACCAAACTCTCTAGCAAATATCCGATAGTTGAAGTTTCTCATCACCACTGTATAAAATATATATTCAATTACCAATTCTATATATTACTTCTATATATTTTTTTATCTGTCTAAAATGCATGATTAATTTTCTCCTTCTGACCAGATGGCCTATACTAAAGTTCCAGAGCAGGTCACTTATATTTTTTTCGGACTCACTCCTCCACAGTGTTTCTGTTTTTGGGTTACTCAAGTGAATATCTTATTGATATATCATACCATTCAGTCTCCCCTTATTACAGCCTATCACTTGGGAATATGGCATGCTTCTCCATCACTGTATTTTAATCTGAGGCCCCTTCCGACCATGTCTCAAAAAAATCACACTATGATATAACCTCAACTTGGTTCATTCACAATGCACACTGAGACGGTATGATATAGTGACCTCTGGACTAGATTGCCCATGTCCAAATCCTTATTTTTTTTTTCACATTTCTTTTTTTTTTTTTTTTTTTTTTTTTTTTGAGACGGAGTCTCGCTCTGTCACCCAGGCTGGAGTGCTGTGGCCGGATCTCAGCTCACTGCAGGCTCCACCTTCCGGGTTCACACCATTCTCCTGCCTCAGCCTCCCGAGTAGCGGGGACTACAGGTGCCACCACCTCGCCCGGCTAGTTTTTTGTAGGTTTTAGTAGAGACGGGGTTTCACCGTGTTAGCCAGGATGGTCTCGATCTCCTGACCTCGTGATCCACCTGTTTCGGCCTCCCAAAGTGCTGGGATTACAGGCTTGAGCCACCGCGCCCGGCCTCCAAATCCTTATTTTTCTACCTACCAGCTGTACATGTCCTTGTGCAAGTTATTTAACTTCCATAAGCCTCATTTTTCTCCATCTGTGAAATGGAAGTAACAACAGTACCTACTTTGTAAGGTTGTTTCTAAGATGAAAAGAGATATACAGATAGTAAGTACTCAATCAATGACAGCTATTATTAGTATAATGGTTTTGAGGCTATTACTATTATTTCCATCTCCTCTCTGCTTTCCAATATTTTGGGGGTGCAAATCCCCAGGCATATCCCCTACTCTTATTCATATTCTCATCTTACACTTGTTGTCTTCCATAGGAACCACATTCATAGGTTTATTAAGGTGATTGTCCTTCTTTCTTCCTTTACTTAAAGTTTTTCAGTTGGGTCACCCAGATTCTGGTCAAATATCCTTCCCTCACCAAGAATATATCATTCATCCCAGTACATAAACCATGGCTTTGTCTTATAAATGTCACTTCTCTTTACCAGCTTTTTAATTGTACATTCAACCCACAGATTCTTCTTTCTCTTCAAAGTCTTTATTATTGGTAGAGAAAACCATTATATAAGTTTATCATCTAGGGCTGGGCATGGTGGCTCACAGCTGTAGTCCCAGCACTTCAGGAGGCCGAGGCAATGAATCCCTTGAGCTCAGGAGTTCAAGAGAAGCCTGGGCAACATGGCGAAACCCTGTCTCTACCAAAAATACAAAAAATTAGGCGGGTATGATGGTGTGCTCCTGTGGTTCCAGCTATTTGGGAGGCTGAGATGGGATGATCACTTGAGCCAGGAGACGGAGGTTGCAGTGAGCCAAGATCGTGCCACTGCACTCCAGCCCGGGTGACAGAGTGATACCCATTTCAAAAAAGAAAAAAAAAAAGTTCATCATCTGTACTCTTGAGTCCTTTGATTCCTCACCCAAGGCATAGTTTATTTTCAGAAATGTCATTCATGCAGTATTTTAGCTCAAGACATACTGGGAGAAGATTTCCAGGAGAAAGTTAATAAGGATCTTCAAATGGCAGAAGAATCAGGAAGATCAGACCTGAGAGCTTAATGGAATAGCTTTCAAAAGCATGATGAATCATCTTGGGTGTGCAACTTGGATACAATGCTTATTTCATATAGGCTAAGTAGAGAGTATTGAGCCTGTCAGAAAAGGAAGCTTTCAGCCTGATGCCAAAGAAATTTGCTAGTCAAAATAACCAGTCAAATAATTTCCAAATTAATTATTTTTCATTTTGTGTTTGCATTTATACATCCAGTCTCATATTCTCAAAGGAATAAGTTATGATTTTAGCACACAGAAGTTTAGCTTCTTCTCATCACTACCCTAAACCATCCAAATTATAAAAGTGAAACTATATATTACACAGTGATACCTTCATAAATCTATTTCCAAATGCCAGAAAATAGGCATCATGAGTGGGGAATTTCATATGTGTCCATGCATGTACAGAGTTCAGGCTCAGAGAGATAAATGTGTCAAGAATGCATAACCACAGCCGAGTAATTATGCAACTTCTATTTCTGCCAATAAATTTCGAGCCTGATTTATGTCAGATCAGAATATAAATCCAGTCTTTGCACCGATTATCAAAAATACACTTTTCAGGCTGGGCGCAGTGGCTCATGCCTGTAATCCCAGCACTTTAGGAGGCCGCAGCGGACAGATCACTGGAGGTAAGGAGTTCAAGACCAGCCTGGCCAACATGGTGAAACCCCATCTCTACTAAAAAATACAAAAATTAGCCAGAAGTGGTAGTGTGGTGGCAGGTGCCTATAATCCCAGCTACTTGGGAGGCTGAGGTAGGAGAAGCACTTGAACCTGGGAGGTGGAAGTTTCAGTGAGCCAATATGGCAGCACTGCACTCCAGCCTGTGCAACAGAACAAGACTCTATAAAAAAAAAAGAAAGAAATAAATAAAGGAAAAAAAAAAAAACTTTTCACACTTTTCAGTGTTGAATGTATTATTTTCAGACAGAATATAGTTAATGGAATGCTATATTGGGTCCATACTGCAAAGTCTGCTGGGCCTTGGTGGGGTGGAGTGGAGCCTGTCTGGAGAAAAAAGACAAGACTCAGCTCTGAAAAGAGAACTGAAACGAAGGATCCAGAAATTGTGATGACTTGATAAACCTTGGGCCTAAGCTCTCATATGAGCAAATAATGAGAGCAGCCATCTTAATTTTGATGGAAAATAAATGGGTGCATCATCTCATTTACTAAAAAAAATAATGAGATGAAATTGTTCTGAGGGAGTGGATTCCCAGGATTCTCCACCCTGTGTATGCCTCACTTCTGCCAGGTGCCACCAATCACCAACTCTAAATTTGTAAGGCCAGGGCAATGCATCTGTGTCCTGGAGAATCACTTGGGGAGTTTTGAAAAATACTGACATCCGGCTCTACCTAGGAAATGTTAGTTTAATTAGACTGGGATGCAGCCTAGGCATTGCTAGTTTTCTTAAAGCACACCAGGTAAGAAGCATTGGTCTAGGCCAACTGCCCTGAGGGTGGCTCCTGCCTTGCAAAGACTATGACAAAGTCTTTCTGCAGAGGTGCACACAGAACAACAGTGGGGCCTCTTCCCCATTCTTGCTGCCCTTTCTCCTTCATGCTCTTTATTCTCCTGCCTTGTAGCGCCAGTCCTTGACTACAGATTGTCTTGTATCTATTGTCTATAATTTAATGCTTCTGATTCCCAGATGCCTGTTGGTCCCTCCCTGGCCTGCTCTGACTCCAGAAATGTGTATTTTTTTCTGAGTATTTGCCCACTCTGTTGCAAACTCTGGCTTTGCAAGCTCCCCTAGCTGCATTGACTTGAAGCAAGCATCTGATTCAACCCTCTCAGTTGGATTCTAACTTCCAGTCCCTTTCCTCCGGCAGGAGGCTGGGGACATCTCCATAGGCAGCACCTGACCATATTTGCTGAACACTTAACTTCTGTGGGAAGAGATGAAGTCCCAGCCTGTCCATCTAGATAACAATCTTCTTGTCATGGGATGAAACCAGCCTTGAATCCTGCATGAGGAAATTATAGCAGAGTGAGAGAGAGAAAGCCTAGGTGACTAGGGGGTAGGTTCCTGAGCTAGGGCCTGAGATGTGGAAAGGAGAGACTATAAAGAGAAGGGAGAAGAGAAAATGATGAGTAAGACTATCTTCTTTAGGTAAACCTAAGTGTGTATTATAAATGTTAGCACTGGCCACTGTCGCTTATAAATTGATAGTGTCATTTTTAAAATTCTGTATCATGTCTTCTTCATGACTTTTTAATACCACCATTGTCTCAAGGTACAAGCCCAGAAGTGTAAGTTGAAAAGAAAATGTCTATAAAATAATACACATGCTCTAATTTTCAACCAAACATTAAAAGTAAACCTAAAACCCACTGCTGATATCCATGTATAATCCCTTTTGGCTCCCAGAGGTACCTCTGTTAACAAATGTGTAGTCCTGGAAGAACTGTTTGACATACAAAAAAATACATGTATGATATTGCTTCATGTGTGTTTTATGTAACCGGAATAATACCACATATATCATTAGGAAAATTACTTTTTTTTCACTCAATAGTCTAGAGTGGAGATCTTTCATTTCACCACATATAAATCTCATTCTACTCAACTACTAAATGCTAACTATGGACATATAAGCTGCTTCCAATGGATACGATTATAAACAATTGTATAAATACAATGTATAGCTTATATGTGTGTGTGTGAAGGTTTCTTTAGAGAAGATCAAGAAAAGTAAAATTGTTAGACAATAGGGTAGATGAATTTTTATTTTAAATCGGTATTGTCAAATTTATACCTCACCTAGTAATGCAAGAGAATACCATTTTACCATACTCTACTCAACACTATTACATATTTTACTTTATTTTATTATTATTATTTTTAGATGAAGTCTTACTCTGTCACCCAGGCTGGAGTAAAGTGGCCCATTCTGGGCTTACTGTAACGTCTGCCTCCCAGGTTCAAGCGATTCTCCTGCCTCAGACTTCTGAGTAGCTGGGCTTACAGACACCCATCAACACTCTCAGCTAATTTTTGTATTTTTTGTAGAGACGGGGTTTCACCATGTTGGCCAGGCTGGTCTCGAACACCTGACCTCAAGTGATCTGCCTGCCTCAGCCTCCCAAAGTGCTGGGATTACAAGCGCGAGCCACCATGCAACATATTTCAAATGTTGCTTCTCTGGAATTGTATTTCTTTGTTTGTATTTATGTATTTTTTTATTACTTGTGTGGTGAAAATATGCTTCATTATTGTTTCAATTTGCTTTTCATTGATTACAAGTAAGATTGAACATTTTTGTGTATGCCTACTATTATTTGGTTTTACTCCTTTATGAATCCATTTTCCATATTCTTTGCCCATTTTTCTATTGGGTGACTTATGTTTTTTCTTATTGATAGAGGAGTGATTTATAGATTATGGATTTCCTTCAGGACACAACTCACATTGTAGTCTACTTGAATGGCTCCCCCCGGTGGTGTACAGTACACAGCCTGCACAGCCGTAACTGGCACTCAGCTTTTGTTTGTGATCAATATGTAAATATTTTATCCTTACTCTGTCTCTTGTCTTTACATTTTACTTGTGTTATTTTTCACAGTGTAGAAGTTGTCTTTCTAGTCATATTTATCGGTCTTTTCCTTTGTGTTGTTTGCCTTCTGAGTCTTGTTTAAGATAATCTTTCCCACCCAAAGTAAAACATTTTCCTGTATGGCCTCTGATTCTTTTATAGTTTTACTTTTTATGCTCATATATTTAATCTATCTGGAAACGACTGGTGGATGATGTGAGGTAGGGATCTAACATTATCTTTGTCCAAATGGATAACTAATAATACCAACAAATTATTGAATAGACATCCAAAAGACATCTCTTACCTAAAATACTACCTCTACCACCATGCCTGGCTAATTTGTGTATTTTTAGTAGAGACAGGTTTCACTATGTTGGCCAGACTCATCTTGAACTCCTGACCTCAGGTGATCCACCTGCCTTGGCCTCCCAAAGTGCTGGGATTACAGACATGAGGTAGGAGAATTGCTTGAACCCGGGAGGCAGAGGTTGTAGTGAGCTGAAATCATGCCATTGCACTCCAGTCTGGGGGACAAGACTGAGACTTCTCAAAAAAATTTTTTTTAATTTAAAAAAATTAAAAAATTAAAAAATAAAATACTACCTCTATCATATGGCATTTTTTCCTGTATTCATAGGTTCATTTTGAGGCTCTGCATTCTATTCTTATGATTAAAATTATATTTGGAGAAATTATTCATTTAGCTACAGTGGTCATGGGTAATCACGATCTGTTAGTAAGTGAGAGGTTTGGTTTAAATAAAGATCAACTCTATATTGAGTTTA
The DNA here is from genome assembly GCF_009764315.1 of Trachypithecus francoisi. Lineage (NCBI taxonomy): Eukaryota > Metazoa > Chordata > Mammalia > Primates > Cercopithecidae > Trachypithecus > Trachypithecus francoisi. The sequence continues at coordinate 24,177,926 of NW_022681469.1, read as the reverse complement.
ATTCACAGTATATAACTTAATGTTATAATAAACTATGTATTATACATAATATGGAGTTCTCACTTCTGACAGGAGGCTCAGTCTAAATTATGCTTTTGTTATCTTTTAAAGTTCCCACATTGAGGACCTGCATGACACTTAGACAAAGATCTTGGTGTCCAGTGAAGTGGTCAACTTGTTTTTATTTCTTCCTGAATATTATTATGACTTGAAACTCGTAACTCGATTCATAGTGTATTAATAACATTAATTCATATATCTTTTAAGTTTAAGTGAACTGATCATTTAGAACAAGAGTTCAAGAATATAAATATGCAGTTTTCCATGGGCCCATATGAACTTTAAATGCCATCTGATAGCACAGTTTGACAATTAGTAGTCAGTGAATAAATATATGCAGAATGAATGAAAGTAGTACTATGTGTAACTTGAAAACCGCCATTCACACTCTTTTTTCTAGGCACTTCACTGATTTGCTTCATTCAGAGTAGCTGTTTTGCTCTTGCTGTTTTAAGACATATGGTATTAGAACTTGGCATGAATCGCTTTCTTTGCCAGAAAATTTTGAGTCAATTTAAGCTTTTTTCTTTGACCTTTTAAAAAAAAAAAAAAAAAAAACAACCTAAGACACTTAGTTGTTTAGTTATTGGCTATCAAATAAACCCCCGAAGCATAAATATTATTCTCCATATTGGCTTTCTATATGGTACAATTGAATGAAAACTGGACTTACTTTACTCTCCCTTCTCTCTGGAGAGCACGGCCTATGTAGACTAGAATGTGAATGATGACCCCTGGATTGTGCAGTGCACAGTACTGTTCTCCTTCCACCTCCCACTTCCATTCTCTATGTTTCTGTATTCAAAAAGATCCTCCTGGTTCTGCCTATAGATAGATCCGTTGATGCCTATGATTTGCAGCTCTGTGTTCCTAGAAGAACTCATCCCACAGACTGCAAAGGTTACTCATGTAATTAGCCTGGAGACTTCTAGCAGTTTCCAGGCCTGAGTTCTTATCAGGGTTTGTCTTACAAGAGTTCAAATGGTCTCCTGTATGACTATTTTAAAAATATGGAGACCAGGCACAGTGGCTCATGCCTATAATCCCAGCACTTTGGAAGGCCAAGGTGGGTGGATCACGAGATCAGGAGTTCAAGACCAGCCTGGCCAACATGGTAAAACCCTGTCTCTACTAAAAATGCAAAAATCAGCCAGGCGTGGTGGTGCATGCCTGTAATCGCAGCTACTCGGGAGGCTGAGGCAGAAGAATTGCTTGAATCCGGGAGGCAGAGGTTGCAGTGAGCAGAGATCATGCCACTGCACTCCAACCTGGGCGACAAAGCTAGACTCCATCTCAAAAAAAAAAAAAAAAAGAAAAAAATAGAGTCCAACAACACTTTCAGAATGGCTGTACAGGAGGATGGCTTGCTCACTCACACAGGTACTGTTGATTCTGCACAAGTATCTATTTGACAATGCAAGGCTCATACCTTGAGTCAAACTTGTAACCAGTTGAGCACAGAGACTCTGTTCAGTATAGCAAACATAGTTTACGTGGGCCCACCCAGAAACTTTCTACAGGTACATTCCACATGCCGAGTGATGCTGGCTGATTCAGCCTGTTGTGTGCAACTCTATGCTTCTTTCCTAAAGCCTCTGTGAGAAGATGCAAAGTTCAAGTCAAAATTCCAAGACTTACAGATTGTTAGAACTGAAAATACTTTAGGGACTTTCTTGTTGAACCATCTCATTTTAGAACTGGGATGACTGCCTGTTGACTTTAGTATATTTCATTTACAAATATATAGGCACACACATTTATAACACATATAATCAACCATATTAATCATATTAATAGCAAATGAATGAAAAATTCATATACATTTAAACTTTAAGTGAACTGGTCATTTGGGATATAAGCATGTGACGTTAGCTCTCCTTTCTTTAAAATATCTGCAGCTCCCATTGGGGTGTGTGTGTGTGTGTGTGTGTGTGTGTGTGTATGTGTGTGTTTCCAAGAACATAGCAGTGGAGAAGTTACTAATTGCCACCCATTAGGCAGATGGGATTGGTTAAAATGTGGAACAGTTGCCAGCTCCCTGTGGAATTCTGGCTGGCTGTTTCTTTACTCCAAAGTCTGTTTTACTTTGTGAAATAGTTTTATTTTTTTAAGTAACATTTACTTTTTATTCCCCAAAGGGATGCTGGGAAGAAGACTCCCCTTATTGCTATTCTCATAGTAACACGTGAGAGAACTACATGTACACAGGGTTTGACAGTCTCTTCCTGGGAACACACACTGCAAATAGCCCAGAGGATCTAGGCAGCCACCTGTCACTCAGCTTAGCACCTACATCTGTACCCTTCCTTCCCAGCCTAGGCCCCTTTACACTGATGGAAATGATAGTACATGGCAATTCTCCAAATCAAGGTTGTTTAAAAATTCCTACAGTCCACTGATTAGGCATTTATTCCCCTGTGGTTATTTCTAAAGGTAAAAATAACACCTTGGAGAGTTTGTGGATCTTTCTAGTTAGTGTCCTGTGACCCCATATAGACTTCAGCCCCAAAATGCATGACCATCACATTTATAAAGAACTACTCAGAACAAGTTAAACCTAAGAGCAATGCCCTCTAGCAAACTAGAGTCTAGAATATACTAGTAAGAGACCAATCATTCCACAAATATTTATTGAGGCTCTCTCTTCTGGGCACTGCAGAGTTCATAAGAAAAAAGCAGATCCACCTCTGTCTTCAAAAGTCTCAAAGTGCAAGGTAGAGAATGAAAAGTCACAGGGTGATTGCAAGAGAGGAGACTGAGCACAATTACATTGGAAGTTCACTGTGTGGGGGCTAGGAGGGCTCTTAACTCAGACTTGGGCAGCCATAAAGGTTACCTAGAAGAAGGCCAGAGGGGAGCTAGCTGGACACAGATACGGAGGAACAGTGCTCAAGGCAGAAAGAACAGCATGTGTGAAAACCTGAGAACAAGAGGCAGCAAGGCACATTCAGGACAATGAACACCAGTTTAATCTGGCTAGAGTGGAGAGTGAGTGTGCGCATGTGTGTGCGGGGGTAAAGGCAGATTTGGGAGGGATGTCCAAGATGCCCCTGGACAGAGGACTGGGAGCTAAATTATTAAGGGCTGGCCTTTTAAGTTCTTTGTAGATGACTAACCGTTATCCATGAACCATTCATCCATTAATATACCTACCATGTGCCAGGAACTAGTGCTGGGGATAAAGCAACAAATAAAACAGACAAAGAATGAGCCCTCAAGGAGCTTCCATTCTCATGAAGGGCAGAGGAAAGTCAATGAACAAGTAATCAAATTGAATATATAGTAAGTCAAGCAGCAATAAATGCCAAGAAGAGGAATAACTCAGGGTGGGCGATAAGGAATGTGGCAGGATGGTTCTCATTTCACATAGGGCAATGAGGTCTCACTGATGTGGTGGCATTCAGCAGAGATCTAAGGAAATGCAGGAAGAAGTTATGAATATCTGTGCAGGGGAAAGTCTGGGCAGAGGAAAGAGCATGGAGGGCTGGATCACCAGGTGCTCAGCGTGTTGTGGGAACACCCAGAGGCTACTCTGGTCTGGAGCAAAGGGAGAGAGCACAGAAGCAGTAGGAGATGAAGTCTGAGCAACAGAAGGGCAAGACTGCAGAGGGACTTGTAGGGTTGTATCCTGAGTGTGGTAGGAAATCAAACGTGAGTTTTCAGTAGGGAGGTAGCATAGTTGCTTGCATAGTTCTGCTTGCATAGTTCTAGCTGCAGAAGAATGGATTGAGGGTGGAGTTTGGGGATGGAGTGGCAGAGTAGACGGGGGAGACCTGCTTATTGCATAAAATCAGATAAGTAATGATGATGACCTAAGCAAGGTAATAGTATTGGAATATGTGACAAATTAGAGGCAGAAGAGAGAGAGAAAATTGAAGGATGCTAAGAGGACCCCGTTCCTTGATTCCAAAATGTTTTTTATCACAACTTGCACACTGACTGAAGTTTTTCCTATTATAGTATCTCTCTCGAGTTTAAAGAATTGAAAGATTCTATTTGGGCACATTGTGTTTTTGTTTTTGGTCGGAAAAACATAGAATTTAGAGAGAAAAATAAGGATGATATATAAAACAATACATTTACATAAATTAAAGATGTATGCATATGAAGCAGTACTTATAACTTTGGAAGAAGACGTGCAATATAGAAGGTGCACAGGAAATAGAATAGGATGGTTGCCTACAGTGGGGAGAAGTAAGACAAGAGGATGCTATAAAAATAATAAAACAAAACCAAACAAAAGAACAAAGTTCCAGAATGCATATTTTTTTCTTCTTTCTTCCTTTTTCAACTTTTGTTTTAGGTTTAGAGATATATGTGCAGAATTATTATGTAGGTAAACTGCACATAGGTAGCAAGTATAGTACCCTGTCTTTTCAGACAGATCAAAACAGTAAACATTGTTGAGCACTAGCAACTCAGTACTGCTTAGTTAGCTGTTCTAGTTTAGAGGAGGTCACTGAGAGAACAGGTCTCGGGATAGTCAGGCTTTAACAGCGAATGGTGAAAAGGAGAGAGCTAGGCAAATGATGCCCAGAAAGGTGGGTACCATGTGACCAGTCAGAGATAGGTCTTTGGGACATAAGAAGTGAGAAAAACAGAATTCTGAAAACAAATTTTACCTCCTCCACAGTTCCACCTAAAATTAACTCTGCTTGAAGTTTTATTTTTACTTCTCCTTACCCCCAAACCCCTGCTCCAACCCAGTTTTCCAAATGATATCCTGTTCTGACATTTAAGAAAAAACTTTAGTGTTTTCCTCTCTGCGCTCAGTGGAATTTCACCAATTTCTTTGGAATGACAAGTATCAGAAAAAGTTCTGCGGCTGCTGCTGAAACCACTGCTCCATAATCTACTGAGGTTCAAGGTCTCGTAGAAAGAAAATTTGCAGTCGATTAATTTAAAGTTAAAAAAAAAATAAAACTGGCAGTCAGAAGGCTACTTGGGTTTTATCTCAGTTTATCTCAGTTTTGTGCTGATAACATAGCTAAGTACTTCTTAGTTTACAAAGCATGTTCACATTTCTTAATCTGTTTGATCTTCATATCAACTCTTGTGAGGCAGCTACTTTACAAATGAGAAAACTAAAACTCAGAGAGATTAAATGACTAACGCCAGTTGCTTAACTTGTAATCTGCACTCTTTCTGTGTTAGAACTCTTCCTGTGTCCTGAGGTCAGGTTCTAAACCTGTCTTTGCTTCCTATAAGTGGGAACATTGTAACATTTGCCAATGAACTTCATGAGGATATAGAAAAGAAAAGTGGTGATAGTATGGGTGGCACAACCCGTTGGATGAAAAGGGCCAATATACGTTTACCATTGTTTGTATCATTATTTTTTTTTAAATATTAGCGATCAGGTCTTTGCAGCTTATAAACCATCTTAAAAGGGTAGTATTTAGCAAGAACGGACCTGGGAACCCCCAAATTGGCTCCCTACCATCAGGCAAACTTGTCTGTGAATTTCCCAAGGGAAGAAATATGTGCAGAGGCCAGTACTGGACGAAGGAGCACCATTGGCTGGAGCCTTGGCCTACAAATGCAGGGTATCTTCCAACTGATCTTAGTTGGACTACAGTTGAATCTTCAGTTGAATCTTGGATCGTATCACTCCATTGAGGAAGAAGTCTGGTCCAAAGCCCACCAGCCAGCAAAATGAAGAGGAAGCAGAAAATAGAAATGGCCAGGCGCTCTCCTAAGTGAGTGTAGTCCCAGCTCTCCTTGCCACTCCAGCCTGGTAAAGAGAGCATCTGGCCCTAAATAGATGTATTCTGTGGCTCTAGGCTCTAGTGCCTAGATAATGTAGAGTGGTCTCTTTGAACTTGGGCAGTCTCGAGCATGGGTTTTCTTCATGGGAGGGGAGAAGTGTTAGAGTTCTGGATTGGGAGAGTTGCTAAAAGCCCTCCTAGCTAAGGGTTCTGTATTAGCCCATTCTCACATTACTATAAAGAAATACCTGAGACTGTGTAATTTATAAAGAAAAGAGGTTTAATTGGCTCATGGTTCCACAAGCTGTACAGGAAGCATGATGCTAACATCTGCTTGGCTTCTGGGGAGGTTTCAGGAAACTTACAATCCTAGTGGAAGGCAAAGGGGAAGCAGCCGCATCTTACATGGCTGGAGGAGGAGGGAGCCAGAGCAGGGAGATGCCACACACTTTTAAACAAACAGATCTCTTGAGCACTCACTTACTATCACAAGAAGAGCACCAAGGGGGAAATCCACACCCATGATCCAATCACCTCCCACCAGGCCCCACCTCCAACATTGGGGATTACAACTGGACATGAGATTTGGGCCAGGACACAGATCCAAATCATACAGGGTTCTGAAAGTAAGCGGAACCCCCAAATTTGGAAATGAGATCAGGAAGTTAAAATTCTCTAAAATTCATTCATCCCATAACATTTTGTGTGATATTATGCCAGAGCCTGGGATACAGAAATAAGTACTTGCTCAGTTATATCTAGATCTAGATCTAGGACCATATCTCTAACTATCTATATCTATCTATCTATCTATCTATCTATCTATCTATCTATCTACTATCTATCTATCATCTATCCATCTATCATCTATCTAATCTATTTATTTGTCTATTTATCTATCTAATCAGTCTCTCAGTCCATCTATCTAGAGTCACATATTGTAAATAGTCTACTTAAATAAAAACTTCCCAGATTTTAACTATTCAACAAAGTGATTTTGAGATTTAGAGATAGTCTTACTAAGGAGATAGATTCCTATAAAACACCAGGAAATATTCTACTAAACAAATACACAAACAGGAGATCCATAACTTGAAAGAAGGCAGTGAAAATGCCTGGCAAAGAGAAGGCAAGTGTTTTAGAGCTTGAGCAAGAAGGTATGAGTATTCCTCTGGTATTATTTTAGGGAGAAGAAGTTCTTCGAGCAATGGTGTTTAGTTTTTCAGACAGAAATGTCCCTAAAGAGGGGCAGTTTATCAGCCACCACGTATTGCTGGAGCCATCTATCCAGATTGCCAGTCTCTTGGGCTCTCGGTCAGAATTTTCCTTAACTCCTCTTTCTCTGTGTCCTGAGAGGGGCTGTCCACTGGACAGAAGACTCATTATAAATGGCCACCTGATTTTTCCCTCTCAGAATATATTTCCCACTGGCCGGGCGTGGTGGCTCATGCCTATAATCCCAGCACTTTGGGAGGCTAAGGTGTGTAGATCATGAGGTCAGGAGTTCGAGACCAGCCTGGTCAACATGGTGAAACCCTGTCTCTATTAAAAATACAAAAATTAGCTGGGTGTGGTGGCAGGCACCTGTAATCTCAGCTATTCAGGAGGCTGAGGCACCAGAACTGTTGGAACCCGCGGGGCAGAGGTTGCAGTTAGCTGAGATCGTGCCACTGCACTCCAGCCTGAGCGACAAGGCGAGACTCTACCTCAAAAAAAAAAAAAAAAATGTATTTCCCACTTTAAATTAGCTAATTGGCACTCTAGTTTCTAAATCGACCCTGAGCCATACTTAGGTGTTTGTTATTATTATGGCTATTACTTCTCTGCGTTCCAGAAGATACATGTAACAAAGTGTCCCCAAAGTCCATACAAGGGTAGTTCTGTGTGTGGTATGCCTGGCATTCCTGGGCATGTGGGAGGACTGTATCATTAGCTCCCCTTTCCAGACACCTGCACCTCTTAATTAGGGTACCAACAAACAACCAGACTCCAGGGCTCCTGGCCTGAACCCAAATCCACACTCACCATTCCCCAGGCACCAACTTGCATTCTCAGATTTGGTTCTGGGTTTGTGTACAAGTTGAGTATAAATAATTTTGTCAAGGTATCTTCATATTTTGTTTGCATTTTTAAATTCTGGTTCAGAAAGGGAGTAGAGAAAGGAGAAAAAAGAGAAATATAGGTAGGGATGATATATGGCTGATGATTTTATGATATAGACTCGGTTTTTAAAAATTCTGTTTGCCTTGTTCACCACAATGGCACTAGGACTTAGTAGAGTAACACATAACAGGCACTCAAGAAATATTTGTCAATTATTCATTGATTAATTAGTTATTCATTAGCTATCACTCAACTATTAATTAATTAGTTATTAATTAATCTAGTTAGGGAAACAGGATGGATATACTTAAATACAATCAAATCAAATCAAGTCAGTAAATGATAAAGAGAAAATGAGAGTCTGACCTCACTTCTTGGATTACAAGTTGTCCGAGAAAGGGAGTGAACTGGGTGCTGGGATTTTGGAGGCGGCTTTCATGTAGGTCTGGAGCCAGAGTGGGCAAATGTGAAGCGGGAGAAGCACGAAGACTGAAGTCACTGAGGCAGGAGGTGCACTACACGATGTGGAGCCGGTGCCAAGGAGATTAGAGAGGGAGAGAGAAGTTTGTGCAGGGAATTGTAGGAAAGGCAAGCAGAGGGACGATTATCGATTCCCCTAAAATGCTCAGCCAAGCCTCAACTTTATTGTACTGGTAGTAAGATGATATTGAAGGTGTCTGAGCAAGTGCATTAATTCACAATGCAAACAAAGTTCAGGCCGGGCACAATGGCTCACGCCTCTGATCCCAGCACTTTGGGTGGCCAAGGTGGGCGGATCACGAGGTCTGGAGTTTGAGAGCAGCCTGGCCAACATGGTGAAACCCCGTCTCTACTAAAAATACAAAAATTAGTTGGGTGTGGTGGCGCACGCCTGTAATCCCAGTTATTTTAGGCAGGATAATTGCTTAAACCCGAGGACAGAGGTTGCAGTGAGCTGAGATTGCACCACTACACTCCAGCCTGGACGACAGAGCAAGACTCCATCTCGGAAAAAAAAAAAAGAAAGAAAAGTTGAGGGTAGAAATGTGCATTTTATTTGTTATCACAAGAGCTAATTGTTAACAACATGAGAACAAATGAGATTGTTTTAAAAACCCTAATAAGATAGGAATTACCTCTTCCTTCTTGGTTGCCTGATATAACCCCCACTGCACAGAATTTTTGTGGAAAACCTGCCCAGCTCTACTGCACTTATGCGATTCCATGTACATCTGCCAGCAAAAGGCGAGCCTCTTTTACAAGAAGGGCAGGTACAGTGTCTTATGCAGTATCAATGTATTCCCAGGTGATCTCGTTTGAATATTTGTCCCCACCCAAATCTCATGTTGAATTGTAATCTGCAGTATTGGAGGTGGGGCCTGGTAGGAGGTGATTGGTTCATGGGGATGGATTTCTCATGAATGGTTTAGCACCATCTTGTTGGTGCTGTCTTCAAAGGTGATTGGATCGTGGGGATGGATTTCTCATGAATGAGTTAGCATCATCTTCTTGGTGCTGCCCTGAAAGGTGATTGGATCATGGGGATGGATTTCTCAAGAATGATTTAGCACCATCTTCTTGGTGCTGTCCTCAGGAGAGTGAGTGAGTTCTCACAATATCTGGCTGTTTAAAAGTGTATGGAACCTCTCTCTCTCTCTCTCTCTCTCTCTCTAGCTAGCTCCTATTTTCGCCATATGAAGCACCTACTCCTGCTTTGCCTTCCATCATGACTGAAAGCTTCCTGAAGCTTCACCAGAAGCTGGGCAGGTGCCAGTACCATGCTTCCTATAAAGCCTGTAGAACCATGAGCCCCTTAAACCTCTTTTCTTTTCTTTCTTTTCTTTTTTTTTTTTTTTGAGAGGGAGTCTCACTCTGTCGCTGGAGTGCAGTAGCACTATCTTGGCTCACTGCAACCTCCACCTCCTGGGTTCAACCAATTCTCCCACCTCAGCCTCACATGTAGCTGGGACTACAGGCCAACACACCCAGCTAATTCTTGTACTTTTAGTAGAGATGTGGTTTCACCATGTTGGCCAGGCTAGTCTCAAACTCCTGACCTCAGGTGATCCACCCACCTCAGCCTCCCAAAGTGCTGGGAGTCATGAACCACCGCACCCGGCCTCCTCTTTTCTTTATAAATTGCCCAGTCTCAGGTATTTTTAGCAATGTTAGAATGGCCTAATACATCAGGACTGAGAAAAGTTTTGGTACAGAGAAGCGACTTCATAAATGCTTATTGGGTGTGAGTAAATGAGCAGTTAGTTCGCAAAGCAACTTCATAGGCATTTTATTTCATTTAATTCTTACTTCTGCCCTGTGAAGTAGGTATTTGTTTCTAGGAGAGAGATCAGGCCTGAACCTGGAAGGATGCCCGTATTTAGGGAAAAGAAAGCACGAGTAGGAAACACCAAGAGGCCAGAGAGATAGGACGCTGTGCTAGACACGTGTCAGGAGCCATCAAAGACAAAGAGAGAAGCAAGAGGAGTTAGGGAGCATGGCAGGCACACAGGGAGGGAGGAAGGGAGGCTGGAGACAAAATGGCTGTGGATCGAGAGGTGAGGTCATGGACGAAGAACAGGGAGGAGCTGCTTCATAAACTAATCATTTGGAGAAATTTGACAGTAAGGAAAGAGAAGAGTGGAGCTAAAAGAAACAAGAGTCAGTCAAAGGTATTTTCCCCCCAACCCTTGGACATGTTTATAGACAGAGAGGAGGGAGCAACAGAGAGATGAAAGAGCACGAAGCAACGTGAGGTGAGATGAAGCTAAAAGGCCCAGTGAGGGTTCAGAAAGGGGCGAGGCCGTGAAGCTGTAAAGATATTTCAGTTCTCCCTCGTGCACTCTGTGTGTGTGTGTGCGCGCGCACGTGTGTGACATAGATCCATCAAACCTCCAGCAGAGCTTGATCAGTGGTTAGATGCATCATCTATATCACACAGTCAGTTTGCTTAATCCAAACAGCCATTTCTCCCCAGTTATCACCAGACTCAGCAATCTCTTTAAAAATATTTTTCCGATCTTAAAAATAGTCTATCCCCCAAGAGAAAGCTCTAGCTTCTTGCCTCTCAGATGACAGTCAGCTAGGCCAAAGCTACAGAACCTCACCCAAAATAGATCAAATATTTTAAATGTTTTCTTATTTGCGCCCCTCACAAGTATGCCTGCAATGCAAAGCCAATTGTAAGACTGGCTTTTAAGTTTTTTTCTGAAATGAGTGAAAGGCGTGTTTTCTGGTTAGGAGGGGAGGCCAGGCCTCACCAAATAGTCTTGGTTGGATTTCAAACAGGCTTCCTTGAGCATGAACGGGAAGAGGAAACGTGCACGGCTGGGTAAGCACATGCAGACGTGCAGAGCCAAATGGTCTCTCTCAGGACTTGCCATCCTGGAGTCCATCTCCTGTGCCTGTCAGAGCTTCCCCATTAGAACAGCAGTTCTCTAGAGGCACACACCGTGTCTCTGATTATATCAAAGTGACAGTGACAAGATTATAACAGGGACAGAACCTAACACTAAGCCTTGCAGGTAACAGATGCTGAGATGTTGAGTGAATAAATGAATGAATGAACAAATAACAGCTGAGAAAAATCTAGCCACAGCTTTGTGTGACTCAGATACCCATTGGAGATTGGGAGAAATTTCTGGAAACTGGAATCTTTCTCTAAGGTTAGAGCAAATCCAACAGCAATGAATATGGGTGGACTGGGAAGGGTGGAACATGGAGACATCCAGTCATCCTCTATAACTCAAGAAATAAGGAGACAGAGGCTTCCTATAGGGAGGCTGAGGGGATGGCCAGTCCTGTTCCATGGAAGTGAGAAGCAGTACCATTTATCTCAGGAGCTCCTTCATCCACACTGGGTCTTCTCTGATCATGCCCTCTTTCATTTTGTCAAGTCGTCAGCCTTATCCTGGACCATCAGTGCCCTTCGTCTTCCACCCGCCGCTCCAGGAGACTGGCCCTATCAAAGTGGGTCAGTGCAGGCTCTCATTTCATCTGCACCCTTCTCATAAAGCAGGTGGCACTTAGTGCTGAGCAGGTGCTAAGCAGGCTGTGGCTTAAGTTATTACTCCTTAAAGAGTGACTATTGATGTTATGGTGTCAAAGCCTTTGTACAAATGTGTGACTAAGCTGAGGACCTCACAGTCAGGGCAGGTTCATTCTCCTGCTAGTTGGGTTGGCCCCAAGTGAGCTGCTCTGTTGGCCTGAGGACAAAGAAGCACAGTGGCTTTTCCTGATGTCACAGGAACATCCGAGAAGTAATCTAGAGGACCAGATTACCAGTGCTCTGGGGGGAGAATGTCTCATTTATATTGCAATTTTGTTAAAAAAACAAAACAACAAAAAGCTTAAGAATAATACAACAAACACCTGTGTACATGCTCTGCAGTGTTAACAGATGTATTTTTTTCCATAATTGCTTAAGATCCTCTTTTATACATTGCTGATACATTTTAAATTTCTTAATTTCAAGACCATTCCCCTCTCTCCCTCCTTATGGCCAACAACTATCTTAAATTTGATGTGGTTCTAGTCCGTTCTCATATGCATTCTTAAATGATACATACAAATGGAATAATTTCAATTGCAACCTGCTTCTTTTCTCCCACCCAATATGCTTTTGAGTTTCAGGTACATTTAGGTCATTCATTTTAGCTATTAGGTATAATACGCCATCCAATACCATATATAATATGGCATTAGCTATTATATATTTTTATAATTATACATATATTTATATAATTAGGTATTTAGCTATTATGTTATAGATCATGGTTTCTGTAGCCTCTCCCCTGACAATTGCTGTTGGAGCATTTTTAACAATGTTTTTAGTGCTGCAGACAATGCTCGAATGAGCTTCCTTTGACATATCTCTTGGCTTAAGAGTGTGAGGGCGTCCCAAGAGGATATGCCTATAAATGGGATTACAGAATATAGATGGGCATACTGAAAGTCACTAGATATTGTCAAATCACTCAACAAAGTGAATGCACCAATCTACTTTCTTATCCAAAATGTATAATAATTTGTTTCTGTACCTCATCAACAACATTTAGTTTTGCATGATTAAACTTTTTTTCTTTACCAATCTGGTTGTCATTGTTTTAACTTGCATTTTTTTATTACTAATGAAGTTGAACATCATTTCAAGGCTTTTGACCTTTGCAGTGTTCTCCTAAGTGGATTGTTTATCCTATGCCTATTTTTTATTGGGTTTTCTCTTACTCTCTCTCTCTCTCTCTCTCTCTGTGTGTGTGTGTTTGTGTGTGTGTGTGTGTGTGTGTATCAGTTGATTTGTAGGCATTCCCTGATAGTCTACATTTTTTTTTTTTAAGATGGAGTCTTGCTCTGTTGCCCAGACTGGAGTGTAGAGTGCGGTGGTATGATCTTGGCTCACTGCAACCTCCGCCTCCCGGGTTCAAGCAATTCTCCTGCCTCAACCTCCTGAGTAGCTGGGATTATAGGCATGCGCCAACATGCCTGCTAATGTTTGTGAATGAACAAATAACATCACAGCGTTGTAGAGGCAGCGTTTCACCATGTTGGCCAGGCTGGTCTCGAACTCCTGACCTCAGGTGATCTGCCTGCCTCGGCCTCCCAAAGTACTGGGATTGCAGGTGTGAGCCACCATACCCGGCCGATAGTCTAGATTCTAATTCTTTGTTTTAAACATTGAAAATTTTCTCTTGGCTTGTCTTTTCCTTTTGTATGTGGTGGCTTTTTTTGAACAGAAATGTTTACATCTTGATGTAACCAAATTTTTTTCTTTAGTTTAATTCTTACTTAATATTTATAAATATTAGTTAACTTTTTCTTTGTAAAAAGAAAAAATGCTCTCAAACCTCAGTGGCTTACAACAGCAAACATTTGTTTCTCGCTCCCGTCACATGAGGCCTGGGAAATAGCAGCTCTGCTGGTGTTGGCTGGACTCACCGGCCCAGCCCAGCTCCATGTGTCTTCTCGTTCTAGAAACCAAACTGCAGAGCAGCCACTATCTGGGGAGGATTCGTTTCCTGTGCTGCTATTACAAATTACCACAAACTGGGTGACTTAGAACAATACACATTTCTTTTCTCACAGTTCTGGAGGCCAGGAGTACAAAATCAAGGTGTCAAAAGGGTCGTTAGCATTTTCTGGGGCCCTGAAGGAGACTATACCCCACGCCTCCCTCCTAGCATCTGGGGGTCACTGGCAAGCCTCAGCATTCTTTGGCTTGTAGGTGTGCCGCTTCCATCCCTGCCCCTGTATTCACCCACTCTGCTCCTCCGTGTCTTCTGCATCTCAAATATCCCTGTCTTTTTCTTATAAGGTCACTTGTGGTTGGATTTCGGGCCCACCTGGACAATCCAGTATGGGTTTGTGTTGAGATCCTTAATTATATATACAAAGATCCTATTTGCAAATAAGGTCCTATATGTTTGGATGAACATATTGTTGGGGGGGCACTGCTCAACCCACTGCATGGGGTATGCTGTTATCATGGCAAAGGGCAGGTGCTAAAGGCAAAAGCAAACATGTGACACCTCTTTAAGCCTCGGCCATGGACAGGCATGCCATCACCTCTGGCCACATTGTACTGCTCAAGGCAAACCAAATGGTCAAGTCCACCTACTTAGAGTGCTGCAAGGAATTCCATTAAAAGAGGAAGTGAATTGGGTAACAATAACCCAATCTATCACAAGTTACATTGTTTGAAAAGTTAAATAATACTATATGACTTTTAACAAAAGCAGGAATCCTCCACACCACCCCTTCCTTCAACTGCTTCTTTCCCTAAGCAATGGCTCTCAGCTCCTTCTCAGCCTCCTTTTCTGGGCTGTAAATGTTGGGGTGTTAGCTCCCACATCTCTGCTCTTTTCTGCCTGCACTCCCTCAGGTAACTCACTCCTGGTTTTAAATCCTATCTAAAAACTGAGGATTCGCAAATGTGCATCCCAAGACTCAATCCCTTTTCTGAACACCAGATTTGCATATGATGCTGCCTCCCCTCACTCACACTGGATGCCTGGTGGTCATCTTAACATGCCTGAAACGTGTCTAATATGATTTCCACCCCTCCCTGCAAATGTCCATCTCCCTCAGAGGTGCCCATTCTATTCAATAGCACTCCCATTCACTCCATTATTCAGACCATAACCAGCGACACTCTTGATTCCTCTCTTTTTCTCACAGCCCTCATCTAAACCACCAGTGAATCTCCATGTCTTAGAATTCAGTGCTCTCTCAGCTCCTAACAGCACCTCTCGCCTTGGAGGGGGCAATCACCTCCTGTTTCCGCCTCTGACAATCTTGCCCCTGTTCTAGATAAGGTAGCCACAGTGATTTTTTTTCTTTCCTGGCTCAAAATCTTCCAGTGAGCTTCCATCTTAGAACAAGCCCCACAGTCCTTACCATGGCTAGAAGCCTCTGGATGATGGATCTGGCCATTGGCTCTCCCTCCTCCCCAAGTCCCGTGGGCTCACTGCTATTTCTTTAATATGCATTTGCTGTCCTGCCTTCTGGAAGGCTTTTCCTTCATGTAGTCTCATGGCTTGTTCCTTCGCTTTATTCGCATCTCTGTTGAAAACCTTCTTCAGAAAAGACTTCCCTGTTTCTCTCTATTCCTTTCCTCCTTCTTATTTTTTTTATAGCACTTACCACTGCCTGACATTATATATTCATGTATTAGCTAATGTGTTTATCTGCCTCCCTCCATCAAAATGTGTCTTGTTCACAACATCTAGAACAGGCCCTGGCATGTGGTAGAAACTCAGTAAATATTTGTTCAGTGAGTGAATCAAAGAATACATGAACAATTTTTTTTTTTTTTTGAGACAGGGTCTCACTCAGTCACTCAGGTTGGAGTGCAGTGGTGCACACATGACTCCCTGTAGCTTCGACCTCCCAGGCTCAGGTGATCCTCTCACCTCACCTACCAAGGAGCTGGGAATACAGGCGTGCACCACCACGCCTGGCTCATTTTTTACATTTTTTGTAGAGATGGGGTTTCAGCATGTTTTCCAGGCTGGCCTCAAACTCCTGCCTAAGCTTCCCAAAATACTGGGATTATAGGAGCAAGCCACTGTGCCCAGCGTTACTGTTTTTTTGGCATTTGTTTCCACAAGCCTAAACAATATACTAATTCTGCTATTTATTACATCTTCAATAGTAGACACTATCTATGATTTCTTGCTGAACAAAAATGAAGGTTTGGCTCTCTTCCCCACTATCATCCTACTAACACGGTCTTGCCTGCTATCCTCTGAATCTAATTACATCATCTTTGTTTTGGTAAAAATCAATGTGCAATATTTACATTCTTATGATTGTGGTAAATTTTTCTTACAGTTGAACTATATGGTTTCCAATGATTACTTTTCCTTTCCTGTACAAATTTTTTTTTTTTAAATTATAATGACCTCAATCTTCCATTTACTTATTTTCTATGTACTTATTGCAAGTGCTTTTGCCAAGAATACATTGAATAATCTATCTACCTCACTTTTCCTTAAAACATTCCTCCTGGCATCCACTGCTCCAATATCTAATGGTTGCTTTCTTAACGAGCCATACAGCTATTGTCCTGGGATTTTCTTTTACTATCATGGGACTCTTTCATCTCTATCCTGGGTTTGCATTCTCTATTTCCTGATTTTTGTCCTCCTCCTTGGCTTCTAATTTTCACTCGAAAGTATTATTCCCCCTTTGGGTGAAGCATATAACCTTGGAACGTAATAATTTCAGAATGAAATATGTTTTCATTCACTGTATTGGCCCATTAGGCCCTTTGGATCTGAAACTTGTGTCCTTTAGTTTTCAGAAGTCTTATTTTATTATCTCCTTTGATAATTTTCTTCTTACTATTTTTTTCTGTCCTCTTTTTTATGTACACTCAGGTGTAATTATGTACTGTTTTTATCTTTTATCTTTTCTAATCCAGCTTGCGTTTTTCTTCATTTTTCTGTAAGATTTTTCTGAACTTTTTTTTTTTTTTTTTGAGATGGACTCTCGCTCTGTCGCCCAGGCTAGAGTGCAGTGACCGGATCTCAGCTCACTGCAAGCTCTCCCTCCCAGGTTTACGCCATTCTCCTGCCTCAGCCTCCCGAGTAGCTGGGACTATAGGTGCCCACCACCTCGCCCGGCTAGTTTTTTGTATTTCTTTTTTTAGTAGAGACGGGGTTTCACCGTGTTAGCCAGGATGGTCTCGATCTCCTGACCTCGTGATCCACCCGTCTCGGCCTGGGATTACAGGCTTGAGCCACCGCGCTCGGCTGAACTTTTTTTTTTAAAGACAAGATCTACCTCTGTTGCCCAAGCTGGGGTGCATGACACAATCATGGCTCACTGCAGCCTCCACCTCCTGGGCTTAAGCTATCCTCCCACCTCAGCCTCCCTAGGGCTGGAACTACAGGCACGTGCCACCATGCTTAGCTAATTTTTGTATTTTTCATAGAGACAGGGTTTCGCCCTGTTGCCCAGGTTGGTCTTGAACTCCTAGGCTCCTTCTTCTCAGCCTCCCAAAGGGCTGGGATTACAGGCATGAACCACCATGCCCAGTTGATTTTTCTAAACCTTATCTTGCATTTCTTGAGTTGAATTTTTGTAAATTTCTGCCATCATACTTTTCATATACAAGTGTTCTTTTCTGTTCTCTGAAAGTGCCTTTTAAAAGCATGATTTTCTTGTTTCATGGATACAATATCTTCTCTTATCTCACTGAGAACTGTAATTGTAGTTTTCTCCAAGTTTTCTTCCATTTCCTACCCAACCTTTCTTCTGTGTGTGTGTGTGTGTGTGTGTGTGTGTTTCTGTTTGTTATAATCTCTCTTTCCTCTTTCCTTAATGTGGTGCTCATATTTAAGAGTGAGGTAGGCCGGGTGCGGTGGCTCACGCCTGTAACCCAGCACTTTGGGAGACCCAGGCAGGTAGATCACGAGGTCAGGAGATTGAGACCAGCCTGGCCAACATGGGGAAAACCCGTCTCTACTAAAAAATACGAAAATTAGCCGGGTGTGGTGGTAGGTGACTAATCCCAGCTACTCGGGAGGCTGAGGCAGGAGAATTGGTTGAACCCAGGAGATGGAGGTTGCAGTGAGCTGACATGGTGCCACTGCAGTCCAACCTGGGTGACAGAGTGAGACTCCCTCAAAAAAAAAAAAATGAGGTCCTAAGTAGCCAATTGGAAGTTGCTGCAAATGGGTTACTAAAGGGCACTGGACAATGTCTCAAATATCTGTGAGTTTAGGTCTTTTTTTTTTTTTTTTTTTTTTTGAGACGGAGTCTCGCTCTGTTGCCCAGGCTGGAGTGCAGTGGCCGGATCTCAGCTCACTGCAAGCTCCGCCTCCGGGTTTACGCCATTCTCTCGCCTCAGCCTCCCGAGTAGCTGGGACTACAGGCGCCCGCCATCTCGCCCGGCTAATTTTTTGTATATTTTAGTAGAGACGGGGTTTCACCGTGTTAGCCAGGATGGTCTCGATCTCCTGACCTCGTGATCCGCCCGTCTCGGCCTCCCAAAGTGCTGGGATTACAGGCTTGAGCCACCGCGCCCGGCCTAGGTCTTTTTTCCATGAGCATGCTAGTTTCTCTGGAATGGAATCCTTCAATTTCCTGTCTGTGGGATACAAACCTGATTGCTGGTGTCCTGGGAGCCCTGCAGGGTGAGGCGATTGGAGATGTTCAGTGTTCAATGAGTTGGCTTTCATTTAAACATTTATTTTCAGCATTCAGCCTCTTCCCTGTTCACTGCTTCACCTGGTTCCTCTGAGTCCAGCACTTCAAAGAAGAATCAGAATAAACTTCCAGTTTTCTGTTTGGTTGAGAGAGAGATGCTCACCTGGTTGTGTGGGGTAGAGGATGCTATCTGGACTTCCAACTATTCCTTACCCAGACTTTCAACAAATCTGTTTTCTGCTCTACCGCCTGTCCTCAGAGGTTCCCAGGGCTTCCACATCCCGAATTTGTCCTCATTCTGAGGCTTGAATCAGCGTCTTTCTTGCTGGCATCCTAATTCACAGGACCAGATTTCAGTTTCTCAGCTCTATTGAGTCAATTTCCAGCCATCAGTCCACTTTCCATAGTCCAAAATTTGGCTGACATCTGGACTCACACTGATACCTTTCAGGTACTCTTTGTCATGTAGGATTTATTTATGATTTTTTATTTCTTTACTGTCATTCTGGAGAGGTTTGGGGAAGCAGAAATAAATGAATGTTCTTATTTGATCTGCCGTGTTTAACCATATCCTCAAATTTATCAGTCTTTTCATTTGTTAATTCTGTTTTTTTATGTTATATAACCTATGATAAAAAAATTCACCTTCAATTTTTTCTAATCATTTCTAAGTTTGTTTTTATGTAACCTAGTTTATCATAGTGTGTAGTAGAAACTTTGAATCTAAATTTTCTGTTTCCACAAAATTGATTGTAACCCTGCCATTAATAGAGTAATCCACCCTTTTCTTCCTTATTTGTAATACCTCCTCTATTATTAAAAAAAAAAATCATATATGCTTGGGTCTATTTCTAGGCTTTCTGCTTTATCCTATTGATCTATTTGTTTAGTCTTGTGTGAATAGGCACTTATCTTAATTAGAATTTCTCTATAGAAAACCTCTTTGCCTATTTTTAGGTCTTTACTTTTAAAATATTTACTATTGTTTTGTCAAGTTCTACAAAATACGTCTTTTGGAGATTTTAATCAGAAAAATGAATGCATGGATTACTTCGAGGAGAATGTATATCTTTACAACTTCCAGGTTTTCCACTCATGAAGATGACATATTTCACCATTTGGTCACGGTTTTCATGCCCTTGACTCAAGTTTTATAACTTTCTTGCACATATTTTATTACATTTATTCCCAGGTAATGAACACTTTTTGTTATTATGAATAGCATCTTTTTCCATTATATTTAAAAATTAGAGGTGGCTGATTACAGAAACTCTAGGTTTTTGCATCTTGACCTTAATTCCAACAATCTTGCTAAGCTCTTCTATTACTTCCAATATATTTGTAGATCCTCTTGAATTCTCTACACAGATAATCATATAGCAAACAAAGACATTTATTTCTCTTTCTAATCCCAGTGGCTATTTTTTTCTATTTATTTGTCTTGGTTAGGTATCTAGCACATTTTTTTAGTTGTAGAAGAGAGAGTAGTTACTTTATATACTTTCCATTATAATCAATGAGAATGCTTTTAACATTTTATCATTAAGCATGACGTTTGCTGTAGATTTCTGGTAAATGCCTCTCCGTTATGTTTAAAAAGATTCTGTTTCTAGTTTTCCAAGAGATTTTTTTTCTAAAGTGATTACTAAGTTTACCAAGTATCATTCACCTATTGAGACAATCTTTCTCTTTTCTTTTTTCTACTTCTCTTATTTATTTTATTTTACTTTTAAACTGCTAATGTTATACATTATATCAGTGGATTTTCAGATTTTAAACCATCTCCGGATTGGTCTTATCTATTTTTTCCACACTGTTGGATTCAACTACTGATTTTTTCATCTGCGTTCATAAGTGCACTTAATCCAAATTCTCTATTATGTTTGGTACTTTTGTGTCCAATTTTGATATCAAGATTCTACCAGTCTGCTTTTATCATTTGATAAACCTGGGTGTTGGCAAAGGTTTTATTTGACTGAAAGAATCTGGCAAGGGGTGTTCTGCTGCCTTTTACAATTTTCAAATCTTCTTTTCTATTGAATAAAGTAGACATTTTAAGCTAGATGGAGGTATATTTTTCATGACTAAATGAAGTAACTAATTTTGAAATAAAAAACGGCCTGTTTTTACTTTTCCCAAGTTGACATGCAAGCAAAATATAATTTCTTGCTACTGATCTACATGATAGCAAACACTCAGTTGTAACTAAAAAAATACAAAGAATTGTCCAGATATTTTCAAATGTCTTTTTAGATGTATTATGGTTTGATTAGGTAGATCTAACCTATGATAGATAAGCAGTCCTGTATCTGGGATGATCCAATTGGGAAATATATTTCACAGAAACTTCCTGTATAAATCTCGTGTATTTTTAGGGCTGTTTACAAATGACCTCTGGAAAAAGTAAACACTATGAAAGTAAAGTTTCCCATGGCAGAGATTCAGCAACATGTATCTTTTTTTTTCTTTTTATTCCCCTTCCTTTCTTTTTAAATTCTTGATTGTTTAAAAAAAAGTAGAAGGCAAAGAAAGAAGAATTTTTCAATATCATGGCATACACTACATGAAATTTGTTAAATTTTTCTTCAAACTATATAGTTCCTCCATGATAAGTGTATTTCAAATCCATAAAATAGATTGTGTGGTCACTCATCCACTATACCCTAAATATGAGATATCCAGAATTTATCTAGGGAAACATACTATTTTTTTAATCAAAAGACATAACCCAAAAATACTTAGCCATTTATCTTCTAAAAACCATGCAAAATGCAGGTCCCTGCTGTGTTTCCTGTTGATAATATTTTCCCCATTTGTAGCACAACTTTTCTTTCCTCTGGGAAGCTGGTATTTATTTTATTCATAGATTGCAAAATTATACCCTGATGCTGTTTCACCAAAGGGCATTATTTATACAAGCAGGGAGAGTGTGGTTTAGGATATAATCAGCAGCGGTAATGGAAAATAGCACTTTCCAACAGGCCTCACTGAGTTATAGAGGATGCCACCTGGAGACCATGCACCCGGAACTTCTCTGGACATAGGTCATGTCTTTGCACAGACATCACTGATTTTGCTGTTTTCTGAACTCCCTGATGTCGCCCTACAATATGTTCAAGCCCAGCAGTTTACCAGACTATGTAGTATTCTATCTTTCCTCCCTGTCTAGATATGGGATGTCCCCATCAACAAAACTGGCTGTGTTCCAAAAATTTATTTCTAAATCATTTATCTGGGATCAGAAGACATTTTCCCACAGGAACAATTTTATAAACAGTGATGTTCCACAAATGCCTGCTTGTGCCACAGTGTACCTGAAATGCAACATTGACTATACGATTCCTACCAACCATTATTTATTCTTTTCTCTGGGAACGTGCATTCCTAGTTCTATGTTGGGATGCCTGAGGCTCATCTCTCCCTCTGCCTGGGAGTCTCGGCTATAGCTTTTTTGGGCTGTGCAGCAGTAGCAGTCAGGAAGAGGCGAGGGAAGCAAGCTTCCCAAGAAAGAGATGAGTGTAGAGAGTTGATATGGATGCCTCTGGGTAACTCGTTAATTCTGGAAAGCTGAAGAAAGAAACTGACAGTGTGAATTAGTTACTTCCTAACTGTTCTAAAAGAGGCACAAAGGGCAGGGACATTTTCATAAACTGAGATCATTTCTAAGTCACATCTTCAAAATAGGGAAGGGCATATAGTAAAACCTCACATTTTTAAAGACCAACCTCTGGACTTGTAATTAACCAGGAAAAAATATTGTGAAACTTCTTGGTCAGTGATGAAACAGTCCAAACATACAACAATGAGACATAGATCTTGCACCTATACCCAGGCCTGACAAATAGTAAGTGCTCCAAAAAAGGGATTTTCACTTTTAATTAAGTACTAATTGAGTGAATTCTATATTGAAAACGACAAGACTGTGTGTGGGCCAGTTACCTTCATTCTCTTTAGCATCTCCTAATTCTGATCCTCTTACAGCACACGTCCTAACAATGAAGGGTTGGTGAGAGCACTTTCAAGAAGCCACCTGAACATTATGTCACCTCTGCAGGATATATGCATCTGTCTACCCCAGCCCAAAGCAGGTGGTGCGTCTCTTCATGCCCTCTCTGATGTGCATCAATTTCTAGGAATTTCTAGTACTATCTCCACATTGCCAAATCTGAGGAAACAAAAGAGATAAGGAGAGGAAAGTGAAGTCAGTGAGGATATCCAAGCCTGTAGGACCTTAGGTTTATTCTGGCCAGTATTACCTGCTAAAAAAGACCTAAGTTTTTGTTTTCCCTTGGGTCACTTGTTTTTATAACACATGCCGACATATTTTGGGGAGTTGTGCCTCTTTCAGGCTAGAATTTAGTCTGCACAGCAGACCCAGGTCCTGTCTCCTTTAGGTTTTAGAATTGCATAACAATTTAAACTCATTTTGTACGTACAAGTACTTTGAAAAGAAATACACTATTAAGACTCTCTCTGGTAAGAAGCCTTCCCCACCCCCACGCCCAATAAACTGATCTGTTAACTTTTTGTTTCAGAGACTGTGCTTTCTTTTTATTGCTGCATTCGTGTTCTACAAGACAGCCTCTCCAAGATTAACATTTCTTATGATTGTTCCTGACAATGGATTCACTTCCAGAGGCCCTGCTAAGGATAACCAAAAAAGGGCATGGAGCAGGCTGGTTTTGGCAGCCTGCACGCAGTTTCAGAGCTTTTTAGGTCCTGGGTTTTCTGATGAGTGATTTCCTGAGCATGCCTAGGGAATGACAGGCATCTCCACAGGCAGGCTGGATCCACCTTGGCTGGTGTGTCGTCATTGGCTGCCTATTAGAAAAACGACAGGACAATGCATACCACCGCCTGCCGACTGTAAACATAGGGGATATGTGTTCACTTAGCATGGACTTCTGGGAGGGGCCAAGGAAGGGCGGTCTGGAGTTCTATTGAATAGAGCAGTGTGTATTCGGCTGCCTGCCTGCCTGCTTGCTCTCTGGCTGTGCTCCTGCTTAAAGAAATCAGTCCTTCCTTTCCGACTTAGTCCTCGGGAAGAAGTTTCAGCCTACGAGGTAAGGCACAGAAGGCTTTCTTTTTTTCCTTCTAGAGAGAATCTGGGGACTTTCTCCGGTTTTCAGTCAACATTCCTGGCTAAGGTAGCTGGAGATGCAAGAATGTTCGAGGCAATAAACCATGCAAACTCTGGAGCCTGACTGGACTTCCCTGCCATACGGATATTCCCGGAAGGCAAACAGGATGAGATTTCAAGTTTTGTTTTTAGAGTTGGGACAAGAAGAGCGACCATATAGAGACTTACATTTAGGGAGCACTGGCAACTTTGATTAGGATAGCCTTTTGTTTTGGACAGCCATATGAGATTATACCTGATATCCAAAGGCCAGTGTTAGCAAGTCTACTGCACCAGACTGCTCACACAGTCTCTTCTGCATCTTTTATTGCTAAAGATTTAAAGTGGTTTTGCTTTAAAAAAAAAAAAAAACCAACAATTCTTTAGGTTGATGAGAAGCCAAAAGGAATGATTTTTTAACCAAAGGCATTTGCGTTATAGTCTGCTGCCAGTATTTAAAACTAGACTTCCAGAGTTGCAAGGAAATAAGATCAGCGATGGAGAGATCACTAGCACCTAGCACTGGTTGGGTTAATGTCACTGATGGGATATTTGCTAAGACAGAAGATGCCTAGGCTGGTCTGTTTCCTATAAAACCTAATAACAAGAGAATGCATGTGCTAGTGGGTGTGTTTTGAGAAAGCACATTTAACATCCTACCAAACTATTTTTTTAAGAAATCTTATTTTCTGTTTGAAAGTGTGCCTGAGTGTGTCTAGATAATCTGAAGAGATGTCGATTGGAAATGCGGTTTAGAAAGGCAAGAGGCAGTCCTTTATATCGAGATAGACATATTTGGGTGTCTGAAACAGTAGTACAAGGCAGTTAGTTGGTAGGAGCCTGGAATTCCTTTTAGAAAGAGCTGATTGTAAGCGGTGGGGGAATTTTAGTGCTGTGGCAATACATGGTCAAAAAAAGTGGATGAGAACAAAGTGCTTGGTATTTATAGATCCCTTCTGTTAACAGGACTATGCAGATGGACTTGTAAACTGAAAATCCTTCTAATGTGTTTGCCAAAACCCGACATATACAGCTAGAACTTGAGTGAAGACTAGATGCTATATGGCAAGCAGGGTAAATCTGATGATTTTTTAATAGTGCTGGCTATGAAAGACTACCAGCTGCAAATGACTGATTCAACTGGATTTTATTCCATGGAATGCGGTGATTTGGGGTTGAGATTCATTAAATAACCTTTTCCCTTTGTATTTAGAAGTTTGGGGATAATTTTCTTGGGAACGCCTCTTTCTCCTTCTAGAAGTGATATATGAGAACCAAATTCCCTGTGAATTTCCTTCCCTGGAACAGTTCTGAGTAAGTGTGAGAGAAAAGCTGCAGGCGAAAGCTATAGTTTAATTACTGTCCTTCCCTCGAAGAGATCAAGTTCCAAACTATTTTCACAGTGTTTTTAATGTCAATCAAAATATGGAGAGCAATTTTTCTTTTAACTGTTCTCTAAACCATGAAGGGAATGCAGTTTGGAAGGAAATCTATAATCTTGGGATTTGAGGATAAATTCCATTTTGAAACCAACATCTCAGAATCCCTGAAAGTTCAAAATGCGCTATGACCACTGTCTCCGGATCCCCCATCCCCCTCTCTTGGGCTCCCCACCCCCAACAACCATAAAGACACTTTAGGTTTTTCAAAGTAACACTTTAGGTGTTCTGCTGTATAGGTAGAGATAGAGAGAGAGGATTTGAGTTTATGCTGAATTTTAGGCAGTTCTTTGTGCTACTTCCTTCCTGTTGAATGTTACCTAGAACATATTTCCCCACATAGTGAGGTCAAAGGAGCACAATGAAAGCACAGTAACTTTCATTTCAGAAATATAATCGCAAAATTTCAGAACAAAAAGTCACTAAGAGTTGAGCCTAGGACACACAAGGAATGTATGTACAATGGGTTGATCCATAAGTAAAGCGCAGGGTTGTTTCAAATATTCAAAGCAAATAGAATGTGTAATTTCAATCATTCCAATCAAAATATTTCCTTAAGTAAATACACAATTCTTATATTAAAGTTAGGAGAAGAAGAACCAGGCTCAAACTGCAGCTTAAAGGATTTTACATGAGATACATGAAAGCATTTCCTGACAGTAAGGCAACTGCCTTATTATTAGCATTATTAACAATTCTAATTGGCTCCTGTGACTGGTCTGAGAATCTCCTCCTCTTAGGTAGATAGAGTAAGTTTGTCCTATGGTCAGCCATAGAAAGTTCCAGAATCTAGCCCAAGTATTCTCTGTTCTAATAATTAAAATGCACCTCAGCGGGCATTTTTGTAGAAACACCTGTAATTTTCTCCATTTGCCATTTTCATGATAGCGTGATTACTAGTTAGTCATTCCTTAGCAAGACACAAAAGTGACTTAGAGATGGGCATGAAAAGAGATTTGCTAGTTTCCCATTTCCTGTAGTCTATCACATGTCTCAGAAATGTGGTCGGGGGACAGGAAAAATGCTGATAGAGTGGTATGCAAATAGCATGGTAGGACTAAGGAGGAGATTAGAAAGATGCTGCCAAAGAATTTTCAGACTTCAAAAGGGGATTTTCTGCGTAAGTTCTCTTAGAGCCTGAGAAGATACCATTAGCTCCTTACTGAAAGTTCTTCATCTATCAGGGTAATCCAAGTTTGCTATTGGAGAGATGCCCATAAGTCCTGAGTAGAAGGGTAGCTTAAATAGATACTTTTGGCAGAGGCTTAACTTATGAGAACCGCTACAAAATCTCAGTTTTAGTATTGGTTCCTCTAGTTAAGTAACCCTGACCTTTGAGGAAATCATCAGCTTTTGACTTCATCTTGGAGTGCAGAATGGACATTGGTCATGCTTCTCCTATGTCCCATAGTGGTTAAGATGTCCAAATGAGACGAAGCTCTTTGCCCCCTCTTCCTTGCAGATTCTATACCTTGAACTGCCTATCATTTGAGTCCTCCGGATATTATGCTCCTCTTAGCTGGGATCCTCCACTTCTTACCTAGTATCCCTAATGATCTCTTCCTTTCTCATATTTGAGGACCCTTGAGTGGTATCTTCTCGCTCCTAATTCTTTCTAGAGCCCTGAGCCATGTCCAGTGAATACTGATCTATCCCAATGTTGTCTGAATTTTTACTTTAATGATCACAGACCAAGAGGACACAAATATAAGGAAGTGGAATAAGATGGGCCATCAGCGGTACAAGGCAATATCCAGGAACCAGGAAATCCAAAGATCCACTTGAGCAGAAGACCAGTGAGAAAGTGCTGACAACATAAAGGCCTTAGTAAATGAGGCAGCTTCTCTACCTCTAGCCAAAAGCATGGAATGAATCCCAGCACGTCATGCCTGGGCCTTGTAGGAAGGGCAAGGAAGGCAGGAACACCTGGCTGTGGTTCCTGTTGGTATTGAAACCAGACTGCTCCTCGGAGCTCGCCTCTCACCTCTTTGCCTCTGTCTTTAGTGCTCCCAGCTGTAACTGGACCCTGGTTGCATCCCTAACTTCCTTACCCCCAGGCCTCCACCTCTAGCCTCTTCCCCAACTCCCCCATCCCCGTGCCGGATAGGGAACTTTCTTGATCCAACATTGACTATTTGCAGGGACCAGCTCTAAGATTAGGCCCAGAGCACAGAAGAACACTCTAGCACAGATGCGTTCTAGCTAGGGAAAGCCACTCACAGAAACAGAGGAGATGTCAGAGCATGTTTTGTGGTAAGGACCCACTCTACTTCTCATCCCAAACTCACAACTGGCAGGCTGTGGGTAAGGCTGTGGGAAGGGGGCAGGGGGGAAAGTATGACCTGGGCTGTGAGGGAGGGGTGATGAGGTTGTTCCCTGTGTTGTTCTTCCCTGTGTTGTTGCTATGGAAACCTTTGAGAATCTGATAAAAACTGTGAACCCTTAAGTTCCCTTTGTAAACCCACCCTTCATGATTGACAGGTGAGAGACCTTTGAGCTGGGGCATGTAAGATGGGGAGTGGGGTCAGGTGTGGATTCCCATAGAAGACAAGGCTGGATGGGATCAGAACACAAGTGGAGGTGTCCATTTTTGTTTCCCAGATCTGGAAGGAAGAAAAGAGGGGGTAAATACACAGATGTATAGGCGGAGATTGCCTCATATGGCCTCCATTTCAAAGAAAAGAAGATCATTTCTAGAAAAGAAGCAGTTTTCTATGGGGAGCTCTTGGGGGCTAGAGAAATCCAGGAATGGCTGCTATTAAGTGCACATGAAAAGAACACCAAGAAGTTAATAAAAGGCTTGCTAAGCAGCAGTGAGGGAATAGTTGAAGGAAAATACATTTTTAAAAAATTTTAGTAAATTGGGCACTCATTTCAGTGCGTGGCTTTTCTTTGAAAATGTATGTATACGTATAAATGATGTATAACTTGAGGATAAATTGCTTTGTGATGGTATCCTGAGGCTTCTGGCATTGTTTTGTGAATACTCCATGAAAGCACTTGACTAAAAGGGAACAACCTCACTCGGAGATAAACATATTAAGTAGGAATATATAATTAGTTCCTTGTGACACCCACATATAACATTCCTCATCACTTGTCTCAAGATGTATTGCTGAGGAACCAGGCTGACTTCACTTTGTGCTAAAGACCAGCAGGACCAAGGCAAAGTGCCCAAGAGGCCCAAGGACCAATTGGCATCAAAGATACTAGTTCCACTGGGGTCAGGAGGACCAGTCTAAGCCAGAATGGATATAAGTTACAAAAATGGGCTAAGTTGCACATGACAGCCAGGTGAGTAAAGAATCAGAAGTCAGGCAGAACTTAGCGAAGCAGTGTATGGATTAATAAGGTGAAGTCTGGGGGAGCACGTGGCCCAGTGTTAAGAAGAAATAGACCTCTGTGTGAGCAAACTTTGGTAGCTCAAGTAAAGGGCCAGGATTATAAGACATAGATTAACGAAGGGGTGTGATCACAGGGATATCCAAGAGCAGAAGCCCAAACAGGACCAGGGCCCAAAGAGAGTAGAGTTAGAGTCAAGGTGGGTGAGAGGATCCCAGCAGCGGTCCATGGATGTTTACTCCATCCCTTTCCACTAGTGTGACTCAGCTCAGTGCACGTGTCTGCCTCTTTCTGTTGTTCTATCAACTGGAAAATTTCTTCTGTGCTTCTAGGTCCAGTCCTGAGAGAGGAAGTCTGATTGGTTCAGGCAAAGACTATTGTCTATGGCAAATCCTTTAGTAGGAGGAGGACATCAAAGGCACAGGCATGCCTACGGATGAATGACTCTAATCCAGGCAGTGGTCACCCCTGGGCAAAGAAGAGCTCAATGGGTAATTTTAGTTAGAAGAGAAATTGAGCATGGAAGGCAAATTAGCTGAAATGTCCAACAGCTCTCAATGGGAATCATTTGGATTTTCAGGTGAATAAATTCCTAGAGAGGCAAACACCCAATGAATGATTACACAGTTCTTGATGATCACTGTGACATGACCCAGTGAGCCAGTGTTAAGGGAGATTAATCTGGAAGTTTGCACCACTGACAACTGAAAGGATAAGAATCATCTATCTCAGAAAGATTTTGGGAAAAAACATTCTGGATATTATTGTTGGCAAGAAACTTCATATGAACCTTCCATGTAATATGGCTCCCTTCAAATGAAAGCAGTCTTGAAGATTTAATGTGTAATGATTTAACAATTTTAATAAATAAAAACAAGCACAATTCAATGTAAACCACAATACATAATAAGGTGAATGCATAAAAGCTGGTGCACTCTTAATCACTGGAAGTTTCAGATCTAAGCATTATTTGCAATGTAATTTTTAATCCATTGAGCACCCATCATTGGTGTTTGTCAAGTAGAGTAAAAAATCCCCTGAGTTCTGCACAGTTCAGATCCCAAATGGGACTCCGTGCTCTGTTCTGGGCTCATTTTTCAGAAAGACACGGACACATATGCATTCTAGGGTGAGCATCAAAGGCTGGAGGGAGTCAGGAGGCAAAATATATGCAGAACAGATAAGGGATCTAGAGCTGTTTATCCCAAAGAAAAGAAAATGAGGAGGCCATATAAATATCTTCTAATATTTGGGGTACTTTTATACGAACATGGGAGAAGGCATTTGTGTTCCTCAAGGCAGCAGAACAGCATTGAATATATAAATTCATAGAATTTTTAAGCTGGGCAAGACCTTAGGAGCTCATTTAGTCCAAGGAGTACATATAATTTTTCATCTGTATGCCAGCTCCAACCAACTGGCATGTTAAGAAGGATTCTGAGGATGAGTCTAAGCTCAGAGGGGAGGGGAAAATGTGGTCACTGATAGTGTTATCTGTTGTGGAAGAAAAGGGCCATGTCTACTCAAGTACCATGTTTTAGTCTTCATTAATGTGGTCTGTAGGTTTTTAACCTCTGGGTGGTGGATCCCTGGGAGGTCACAAAGTCATTGCAAGAGGTAAACAAATCTGTATATGCAGCAAGTGCTTTTGGCAAGCTGCTGTGAGTAAATAATACATCTTACATCATATGTGCTACTATTTTTTAAATTATATACCTACATTATAATGATAAAATGCTAATTTATTTAAAAGAGTTATTGAAGTCATAGTAGTTTTTGGTTTTGTGTTTTATAAATGAGTGGACTTAAAACATATAATTATGTTATACGTGGGAAGGTTGGGACAGGAAATTTGGGATCTTAAGTAGAAATTCTTTTTAAAAGAGGAACCCGTGATCTACTTTTTATTCTCCAAAGCCTAGCCACACCAAGTAAAATTATATATGTATTTGTAGGTTTCTTTGATTAATGTCCGCCCTGTCTTATTGATCTGTCAGATACATAAGGGCAGAGAACCTCTATTTTTTTTTTTCATTCATACAATACCAGTGCGTGGCACAAGGCAGAATCAGAATAAATATTTGTTGAATGAAAGAACTAACCAAGTAACTTGACCAAAGTCATCCAGTTAATTCGTGATGAGATAGTTCCAAAACACACAGCTCCTAAGTTCCAAGCAGTTAACCTTTTCAAGATACCACATTACTTCCCCTGATAGTAAGAGAGCATATTTTAACAGTTAGCAAATTTAGGTTATACAATGCAGCCCAATCTGCCTATATACCCGTGGATCTTAACCAGTATCTTAATCAGAATCAACTGTAGAGCCTTTTGAAAATACACATCCCTGAGACCTATCCTCTGGAGATTCTGATTCAGTAGGTCTAGAAGGGGGTCCAGGCACCTGTAGTTTGTAAAAGCTCCCTGGTGACTCTGATAAAACATCCTGGCTCAGAAACAGTTCTGTGTACCTATCGTTAAAATAATTGATAGTAGATGTATGTAGTTTCTTATTCCTCAGAAGCCTATGTCTTTAGTTTTGAATAATTTCTTTCTAAAAATTATAGTTGCATATGCCAAATAATCGGTTTGGCCAGAAAAGCAAAACCTTAATTTTGCTTTTTTTTTTTCGGTTTAAGCACAAAGTTATCAACCCCGTAAGGTCAAACTTTTCTGATGAGATTTCCAGCATTTGCTTTTGTAAAGCACTGGAAATGTGGCAAGAATAAAATTTGTCATGCTATTTCCCACTTCCTTTTCCAGCCATCATTACTAAGGGAAATTTAGGCTTAGGGGGAGGGGTGAATCTAGGAGAAAAAAAATTTAAGCATTTCTGTTCTTAGGAGGTTTTGAGCACATATTTCGCTTCCTAGGAAAAGCTAAAGATGTTTTTCTCTGTTTCCACTTTGTGGTGAGGATGCGCAAATCCTAAGGAGGGGAGAAGCTTCCTCCACCTCCACCCTCACCCCTACATCTTCTCTAGGGCCGGAGTCATCACAGTCCCTGGTTTAGATGCTTCCCTGGGTGGCCCTTTTGAAAGTATGTGGACCCTAAGAGACAGGAGACTTTGAGTGCATGGATGGGGGATAATTTGCTTTTGCAGAAGGACAGAAAATGTATCTCTAGGTTCTTCCTTTATTCAGCAGTTAGGAATTACATACTCCGTATTGCACAGAAGAATCTACCATAGTCAGAGCACTGACTGCATGAATTATATTCACTAATGATTGGAGAGCCAAAAGTTTCTCTGTAAGAGTGACCTGATCTGGTAAGAATGTCAAAATTGTTACTATATTTGTACCCATGCTCTTTGGTTTAGAGGGTAGGTGCTTCCGTGTGTACACGGAGGCAGAGCTTGTTGGAGAAGAGCAGCTAAAAAGGAATTAGATTAGAATCCACCTCTGTACAATGACATCATCTGGACTCGGTCTCCTTCATCTCTAACACTGTCCCCACTTTCTCTGCACCCCAAACTCATACTGGCTTCCAAAAGCTGATTGTTAAACTTTCGAGAATTTTGAGAGCCAGTTGTAAAACACAGCCATTATAAAAACTAAATCATATAAGCTTACAATTAAACACATTGTATGAAAAGCCAAGATAATAAATACTCAAAATTCTTCCTAATTATTTTACTATGTTTCACTATTACCTATTCTCTTGAGATTAGTTACATCTATTGTGGCTATATGGTGGAAATACTGTATAAAATGCTGTGCAACTGAGCTTTTCTTCCCAATTCTTCATTCAGTGATGTCATATTCAGAACTTGAAATTGACCATAATGGAAGTAATTACACCACAGAAATCAGCCCATGCTACAAAGCAGACTCCCCTCCCCCTCACCCAAGAACTTGTTGCTAAACATTGACTAGCACGGCACTGATCCTAAGGGATGCAGTGGTAAAATTAGCTCTGCTTTGGAGAGCCCATCGGAATACCTCTGTCGTTCAGTTACATGCATATTCATAATGTATGCTTATGATTGCATATTTGTTTGTTTGCTTGCTTATTTATTTATTCTGCTCCCAGAACATAAGCACTATGAAAGCAGAGACTTTGTCTGCCTTTTTCAGTGCTGTGATTTGATCCTAAAAATGTGCTGTTTCCTGCATATAGTATTAATAAATGAGTTAAATGAGGGAAAGAAATAAACGTCAGGTTGGTAGTGGTAGCTCACACCTGTAGTCCCAGCACTTTGGGTGGCCAAAGCAGGCAGATTGCTTGAGTGCAAGGGTTCGAGACCAGCTTAAGTGAAATGGTGAAACCCTGTCTGTACAAAAAATACAAAAATTAGCTGGGCATGGTGGTGTGCACCTGCAGTCCCAGCTACTTGGGAGGCTAAGGTGAGAGGATCACATGAGCTTGGGAGGTTAAGGCTGTAGTGAGTTGAGACTGCACCAATGCACGCCACCCTGGATGACAGAGTGAGACCCTGTCTCAGAAAAAAATAAAAAGTAAAAAAAAAAGCCTATAATTTCTTCCTTAAAGATACCTGAAGCCAATCAATGTTCATGTTGGAGCTCATTAATTTCTAGTGAATTGTATCATTGCTCAGTGTTTAGAACAGTGCCTGGCACATGCTAAGCAGTGTATAGATTTTTGTTAGGAAAAATAAAATAAGTTATCTTCATAACAGCTAATTTTACAGATGAAGAAACTGAGTTACAATTAGATTAAGTAATACAGGTAAGGTCCCACAGCTAGTAAGTAGCTGGGTCAGGATCTAAACCCGGGATAATCTGGAGGCATTGCCCACCTTCTTCACCACCATGCTATGCTGCTTCTTGCTAATTACTCCACGTGACTGAGACTCCTCTTTTGTTTGTAGTTCTAGAAAGAATTGCGATCTATTTGAGAACAAACTTTGGAGTCAGGAGAACTTGAGTTTGAATCTCAAATTCACCACTTTGCAAAAATGGGGATGATTTCTCCTCCATTTTGTAGTTGTCACAACTGCTAGAAATAATATCTCAAAACTGCTTTGTATGTACGTGATAGACACTAAATTACAAATGGTCAGTTATTGGTTGTGATTTCCTGTGGAGGCTATCTGTAAGCGTGGGGCTTAGCCACACACTGTCCCGTTGCCTCCTCTAGGCCATCCTGTAGACAGATTAAAAAGGGCTGACCGCTTCTATATTTGGGGTCTCCAGGAGGTAAGACTAGGACCAATAGATACAAGTTCTAGGAAGTCCTATTTCAGATCAGCTTACTCACTTTCTAAATAGATATTTCTATCTCTGAAGCATGAACCTTGCTGCTCTACAGAAAGCAGACTACTTCCACTGTCCTCTTCAACCAGAAGGTTTACCCGCTTGCCCTTATCAACAAATGTGTGCTACCTTTAACATTTTAAATCATTTTAACTAGTATAGCTAAAGAGTTGTGTTAGGCTGGGCGCGGTGGCTCAAGCCTGTAATCCCAGCACTTTGGGAGGCCGAGACGGGCGGATCACGAGGTCAGGAGATCGAGACCATCCTGGCTAACACGGTGAAACCCCGTCTCTACTAAAAATACAAAAACGAGCCTGACGAGGTGGCGGGCGCCTGTAGTCCCAGCTACTCGGGAGGCTGAGGCAGGAGAATGGCGTAAACCCGGGAGGCGGAGCTTGCAGTGAGCTGAGATCTGGCCACTGGCGACAGAGCGACACTCCGCCTCAAAAAAAAAAAAAAAAAAAAAAGAGTTGTGTTATTCCTGAGATTGGGTTGTTTTGTAGGTTTTCGGTGTTTTAGAGCTGGAATGAGTGGGAGTAAGAAAAGAGGGAGGGAGGGGAAAAGAGAAAAAGAGAGAGAGAGAGAAAGGAGAGAGAGGGAGGAAGGGAAAAGGGGGAAGAGGAGGGAGGGAAGAAGGAAACTGGAATTTATCTGGAGAAAAAGTACTGAACTTGGGAGAGAGACTGAATAGCAATGGCTTGATAGTTATCTGAAGTCCTCACAGGTTAAGGATGGTTGAGAAGATAAGCCAGCTCATTCAGCTACCTTGCTGGCATACTAGCTATGTGTCAGGCACTATTCTGGTTGAGGACTGCTCTCTCAGAGCAGTAAAGTAAATCAAATAACTTGCCCAAAGTCACACTGCTGGAAAATGCCAGAGCTGTTCAAAGCTGCTCCCTAACGCCAACCCTCTCCATTTCCCTACAGCTATCTGCTCTGCGTCTTCCCCCAAGAAAGCGATGGAAACCAGAGCAGGAGGTTTCCGTAACCAGTCATTATAATTTGTCAGGGAGCCATGCTGCAGTTCAACTAGACAAGCACATTGTCATTCTCTGCCATATAAGGAAACAGAGTTAAACACCATTCCTTTCACTATTGACTGGAGAGATTGCTCAAGTTAGAGTTAGACAAGATGAGGATCTAGACCTAGAGCAGTTAGATTAAATTAAAAAAAAAAAAAAAAAAGAAAAAAGAAAGAAAGAAAGTCAGAGAAGTAGTTTTTTGTTTTCTTTTTCTGGTACCAGAGATAGTTTAACAAGCAGTTTCCATCCTTCTCCCTGACTCAATGGGAGATTTTCTCTGACATTAGGCACTAAAGGATTCAACTACTTGTACAAATACTTCAAGCTGTTTTGGTGTTTGATTATGTATAATTTTTTTAAAAGGCAGAGGATCAGTTGAGGTATTCAAAAAGCCAACATATCCAAAAGGTACTCAAAAGGCCAAGACAGAGCTGCTTCTGTGTGGGTCAGGTAGAAAGTCAAGGACTGTATTTCTCTGTCCAAGGATTTACAAAAGAAGTTAGTGTCCACTCACCTTCCAGCCACTCTCAGAAAGAGCGCTTATTAAGAAGACTTTACATTTAAGTTTGACCTTCTTGTCCAAAGCTGAGAATATTCACGGAATCACTCTTTGCCTTAAGACTCAGACACAATGGGCACTTTGTTTGTTTTTTGTGTGAGATGAAGTCTCATTCTGTTACTCAGGCGGGAGTGCAGTGGCGCGATCTCAGCTCACTGCAACCTCTGCTTCCCAGGTTCAAGCGATTCTCCCACCTCAGCCTCCTGAGTAGCTGGGATTACAGGCATACGCCACCATGGCCAGTTAATTTTTTGTATTTTTAGTAGGGATGGGATTTCACTATGTTGGCCAGGCTGGTCTTGAACTCCTGACCTCAAGTGATCTGCCTGCTATTGCCTCTCAAAGTTGCTGGGGTTACAGGGACCATGCCCGGCCACAATGGGCACTTCAGAATGTAGGCTCAGTAACCAACTTTATAAAGGGAGAAACAGAGGCATGAACAGTTGAAACCATTTCCTCAAAGACAGCCAGTTCCATCTTGCCATACAGAGAGCCCACACTTTCAGATAATTCAGAGGCATCATTTAGTGTCCCCAGGGAAATGAAAAATAAAAAACCAAAAACAAAACCTGTAAATAGTCTGGTCATCTTCTCCTAACTATCATCTTTGATGAGATTGCATCTGGAGTACTAGTTTATTAGGCATACCCAAGACTGAGTAATTTATAAAGAAAGAGGTTTAATGGACTCACAGCTCCACATGGCTGAGGAGGCCTCACAATCATAGTGGAAGGCAAATGAGGAGCAAAGTCATGTCTTACATGGTGGCAGGCAAGAGAGCTTGTGCAGGGGAACTCCCATTTATAAAACCATCAGATTTCCTGAAACTTATTCACTACCATGGAAATAGTATGGGGGAAACTGCCCCCGTGATTCAGTTATCTTCACCTGGCCCTGCCCTTGACACATGGGATTATTACAATTCAAGGTGAGATTTGGGTGGGGACACAGCCAAACCATATCAGACGCCATAACAAAATGCCACAAACAAATTTATCTCTGGATGGAGGTTAGAAGTCCCAGATCAAGGTGTCAGCAGGATTGGTTCCTGCAAGGGCTGTGAGGGAAGTCTTTGTTCCAGACCTCTCTCCTTTGCTTGTAGATGGTTATCTTCGTGTTCACATGGCATGCTTTCTGAATGTGTATCTGCATCCAGATTTCCTCTTCTTTTTTTTTTTTTTTTTTTTTTTTGAGATGGAGTTTCGCTCTTGTTGCCCAGGCTGGAGTGCAGTAGCACCATCTCGACTCACTGCAACTTCCACCTCCCAGGTTCAAGCAGTTCTCCTGCCTCAGCCTCCCGAGTAGCTGAGATTACAGGCGCCCGCCACCACACCAGGCTAATTTTTTGTATTTTTAGTAAAGACAAGGTTTCGCCATATTGGGCAAGCTGGTCTCGAACTCCTGCCCTCAGTTGATCTGCCTGCCTCGGCCTCCCAAAGTGCTGGTATTACAGGCATGAGCCACAGAGCCTGGCCTCCTCTTCTTATAAAGACAACAGTTGTATTGGATTAAGGGCCACCTTCATGACCTCATTTTAACTTAATTACCTCTGTAAAGACCCTATCTCCAAATAAGGTCACATTCTGAGGTCTCAGGCATTAGGACTGCTTCAACATATGAATACTCAGGGGAGATACAGTTCAACCCACAGTATGACCCAACTCAAAATGGTGGTAGAAATCCATATGACACATTTTCCGAAGCTCAAGTGCCAAAGACCCTACTGCCGCTGGTGTTCTATCTTTCCACTGGGTCTAAGGGAATTGCTTTGCTAGAAATCCCTTGGCCTTTTGAACTTGCCTTTGACATTTACTTTCCGCCTTTCTCAATATGAGATTCTGATCCCGTTAAAAGTCAAAAGAGGTTTTCGAAATGACGCACTGAAGTACGGCTTCACATACTGTGGCCTATCTGTGGACAGCTATGAAACCACGGAGGCAGACCATCTGGTATGAGGCCTTTGGGAGCCAAGGAGGGGGCTCAGTGGGAAGGCTTGGCCAGGGCAGCCTGCAAGCCAGGGAGGCAGGCGCTGAGAGGGGAGCAGCTTCAGGGTAGCCCGCCGGGCCAGGGAGGCAGCCACAGAAGGACCTTGTGCGTGCCTGCACAGAGCCCAAAGAGGGTGGCCTTTTTCCGTCATTTTTATATATGCTGATCACAACCACAAATCCCCAGACACAAGGAAAAATATTTGAAGCCTACACATATTTGGGCTCTGAATCATTTGTCTCTTGTCTTTGTTTTCCTCTTGCTCCTCTCTATCCCTCCTTAAATTTTTATACTTTTTCTCTCAACAGCCCTTCTCACTTTATCTGTCTTTGCTCTAATTGGTTACAAGTGCCTCTACATTGTGTCTTGTCTCCATTTTCCATGTTCTTTTTTTAAAGTATTTTATTTTAGCCATTATTTCTCTCTGTCCCTTCCCTAAAGCTCTTCTTGGTGCCCATTTCCCAGTTTTGGTCCTGCTCATGGCTTCTCTGTCTTAGGCCAGGGGTAGTCTATAGACAGGATGACCATGTATCATCAAACTGGGACATTTGAAGAGGGAAAGAAGGAGCTGTTAATAAATTCCCAAAAACGCAGTCCTGAAGGGGACTGTCCCAGGCACTCTGGAGTGGATGCTTATTCTATCATGGTGTGGTTTTCTGCTTTCCGTAAATCTCTCTTTACCTATCAACCACTCCCTCTATTTATATACCTTTCTTTTTTAAACCTTTTATGTTCTGGTCCT
Organism: Trachypithecus francoisi; assembly: GCF_009764315.1. Lineage (NCBI taxonomy): Eukaryota > Metazoa > Chordata > Mammalia > Primates > Cercopithecidae > Trachypithecus > Trachypithecus francoisi. Next base: position 24,140,004 of record NW_022681469.1, on the reverse strand, counting down.
TCTTTTTTATTTCAACCCCAAGAACCTTTGTGTTTTTGTAGTTCTGTCTTCCGTTATCTCCTCCTCATTCCCTCACTTTCCTCTACTCTGCTCTTTATCTTGTCTCACCACTTCAATTCTTCTCCCTTGATTTCCTTCTTTTGGGTACAGACTGGACTGCAGCTCACAGCGGCCACGCCTGTCTGCCAGGATACATGCAGAACATAGTCCCTGCATTTCGGAAACAAATCAAGACACAGCTGAGCACATACACTGTACACACTTCAAAATAAGCCACCAAATGTTACAAGCTGCTTTGGGTCTCAGAGGAGCCCTGAGTAGACTGTTCACCCCTTCAGCACCTCTACCCAGAGACTAGAAGAATCCCTACAGCACGCAAGCAGCCATGCCTGTTACTGTTACGGAGACATGTTCTGTGTATGTGTCTAGGCTCTCATGGGATGCATTTCCTGTATGTGTGCCTATGTACACTAGAATTGAAAATGATGAAAGTCTATGACCCGAAAAACAAACAGAAAGTGACAGGTGAAGCTAACTGTGCATTGCCTTTGTTATGACTTCAGTAATCTGGACCATCTTATCCTCTAAAGAAATGTATACCAAAGGCCTAGCAATGGCTGCTATAGGTTTTTTTTGTTGTTGTTCTCAATTGAGTCAGAGTCTCACTCTGTTGCCCAGGCTGGAGTGCAGTGGTACAATATCGGCTCACTACAACCTCCACCTCCTGGGTTCAAGTGATTCCCCTGCCTCAGTCTCCCGAGTAGCTGGAATTACAGGTGTGTGCCACCACACCCAGCTAATTTTTGTATTTTTAGTAGAAATGGGGTTTCACCATGTTGGCCAGGCTGGTCTTGAACTCCTGACCTCAAGTGATCTGCCCGCCTCACCTCCCAAAGTGCTAGGATTACACCATGCCCGGCCTGCTATAGGTCTAACATAATTAACAATAAACTTTTAGGCAACAAGATAGAATAAATATTTATTTCAGTTCTTTTTAAATGTTCTCATGACACAGTCATCTGCAACTTATGGTTCATTCTGAAAAATCACTTCAATTTTCCAGATATTCCTTGGACTTAAGGTTGTGCAAGGAAGGCCTGAAACTCCTTCCCAACTTGAAAATGAGAAAGGAATAGTGTTTTCCTCTTGTAAATCTCTGGAAGCCAGTCCACAGATACCTGAAATACTTGACAGAATGGCACTGTGTCAGCTGTCAGGAGCTGCTCTTGTCTTTTCTATTTATTTATTTACTTATTTGGGGATTTTGACCATAATTTTCTTCCTCTCTTTTTTTTTTTTCAAATACTCTAAAAATTAATGAATGAGGAAAGAAGACAGTTGGCTGTGTCCCCACCCAAATCTTATCTTGAATTCGAGCTCCCATAATTCCCACGTGTGGTGGGAGGGACCCAGCAGGAGGTAATTGAATCATGGGGGTGGGTCTCTCCCATGCTGTCCTCATGGTAGTGAATAAGTCTCGTGAGATCTGATGGTTTTATAGAGGGGAGTTCCCCTGCACATGTTCTCTTGCCTGCCACCATGTAAGACATGACTTTGTTCCTCATTTGCCTTCCACTATGATTGTGACACTTCCCCAGGAACTGTGAGTCAATTAAACCTCCTTCATTTATAAATGACCCAGTCCTGGATATGTCGTTATTACCAGAGTGAGAACAGACTAATACAACAGTATACAAGATATTTTATGAACGGAAATACGGGTTTTGTTCAAGTTCTCTCCTTCCTTCCTCTCTCTTTCCCTTCCTTCCCCCTCCTCCTTTTCTTTCTTTCTCTTTTTCCTCATTCTTCACATTCTTCCAGTTTTTGTTTCTTCTCTCACTGAGACAGGGACAGATATGGCTGGAAATGTGCTATTACTATGGGGTAGTCTTGTGCTTTATCCATGGTGGCCTATAGCTCTCTTGCTTATATATATCTTTTTATGAAGATTGATGGTAACAAAAAATACTTCACCCACACTCTGTTGGGTAGGTATATGGTTATGCGATGGTGAAACGGAAATATCTATCCAGAGAGCTCCCTACTGCCCTAAGACTTGATAGAGTCATCCCCAGCCAGCCTGGAGCCACTGACCCACCTGTGTCTGAGTAACTAGGAAACAAGGAGTATAGGAATTTGAGAGTTATTTTTGTTTTTTATTTTTTTAAACTTTCGTGCCTTTGCCTATTTCTGCTCTTAGATATTCTGTTAAAATAAAACAATTGCTCTTTCTGTGGGAGTCATTTCTAGCTTGCTAATTCTTTTTTGAGAGAGTGTTTGCATGAGGTTTTAAGTTTTTAAAGTCTTGGCTCTTACATTTTGTAGGAGCCCTCGACTCCAGATAGTGGTCTAATAGAAAAGTAGCCCTGGCTCTTGTCTCATGTCCACAGCTGATAATCTGTGTGACTTTGAATGGCCTCCCTGTGCCTCAGGCTTCTTAATTATAAACTGCCAACAGCCTTTTCCCTTCTCTATGATGCCAAGGTAGGGAGCAATGTGATCTTTAATACAAAAGGACATTAGGCAGTAAAGTGTCTTAAAACATAGACATGGATTTCCTCTCTTCTTCCTTTGAGATATGAAGACTTTTGCTGGTTGGTTTTTGGGTGAAGATAGAAATCATATATTTATAAAGGAAACACCCCACATTCAAAGTTCAGAATTTGGGGTTTCCAATAACCATCTCATGCACGAGAGCCGACTCCCTCTGCTGGGGCTGCCCCACCCCCAGTTCCAGCCTTTCGTTCTTTTATTTTTATTTTTATTTTAGAGATAGATAGAGTCTCACTCTGTCACCCAGGCTGGAGTGCAGTGATGCAATCATAGCTCACTGCAACCTTGAACTCCTGGACTCAAGCAATCATCCTGCCCCCGCCTCCTGAATAGCTAAAACCACAGACACGGAACCATCACGCCAGGCTAATTTTGTACTTTTTTGTAGAGAAGGGGTCTCCCTGTGTTGTCCAGGTTGGTCTTGAACTCCTGACCCCAACTGATCCTCTACCTCAGCTTCCCACAGTGCTGGGATCACAGGCATGAGCCACCACATTGGCCGCATCCTCATCTTTAAAAGCAATATTGAGAATCATCTTGTTTGGAGAAACTCTGATAGTTTCCCCAAGTGCTGAAAAGGGAGGATTGAAACAGATTGCCATTCAATTGAAGCTTTTCCTCTAATGGAGTGAGAATTTTTTTTCTTTTTTTCCTTTTTTTTTTTTTGAGACAGAGCCTTGTTGTGTCGCCCAGGCTGGAATGCAGTGGTGTAATCATAGCTCACTGTAGCCTCAGCCTCCCAAGTAGCTTGGGGCTACCACACTTGGCTAGTTTAAAAACTTTATTTTTCGTACAGATGAGGTTTCATAACATTACTCAAACTGGTTTCGAACTCTAGGGCTCAAGTAATCCTCCCACCTTGGCCTCCCAATATGCTGAGATTACAGGCCTGAGCCACTGTACCCGACCCAGAAAACTTTTTTAAAAGCTTTATCTGAAACCAAAGCACGTAGTGCACAAAGGCAGAATCTTAGAATCTTGTTGCCCTCATATTTTCTAAAACTGTCTTTTATCAGCATTTAAGTTTCTAACACATGAGATCACATATGTGAAAGAGCTTGTGCTTTGTAATATCTGTGATTTTACTATCTATAGCAGAATATATGAAAGTGTAAAAGTGCTCCAGAATCTAAGAAGAGTAGAAGAAAAGCATGTTTGACCCCAGCAACTGTGCTTGCAGCCAGGCTTGAACGAGCAATCATGTGGATGGGTTAAATTGTTTATTAGTTATTTATTTGTTTGTTTGTTTGTTTTGAGACGGAGTCTCTCTCTGTGGCCAGGCTGGAGTGCAGTGGCACAATCTGGGCTCACTGCAGCCTCCGCCTCCCGAGTTCAAGCAATTGTCCCACCTCAGCCTCCTGAGTAGCTGGGACTACAGGCATGCGCCACCACACTGGCTAATTTTTGTATTTTTAGCAGAGATGGGATTTCACCATGTTGGCCAGGATGGACTCGATCTCCTGATCTCAGGTGATCCATCTGCCTCGGCTTCCCAAAGTGTTGGGATTACAGGCGTGAGCCACCGTGGCTGGCCAAATTGTTTATTTTTGTTGTTCTTTAAATAAAAGTTTATTTTAGAACACTTTTAGATTTACAGAAAAGCAGCAAGAATATTCCAGAGTTCTCATATGCCCCACACCCAGTTTCCCCTATTGTTAACATTAAGGCGCATTTGTCACAAATAATAAAACAATATTGATTCATTATTACTAATGAAAGTCCAGCCTTGATTTGGATTGCTTTAGGTTTTACCTAAGGTCCTTTATTTACCTTTTAAGCCCCTTAAAATAGAACAGTGTTTCATATGGGGAAAATAGAATGTTCACATTGTAGCTATATTGATGGAACTCTAATACATAAGTGAAAATGGTATAAGCTAGCTCTTTTCTTGAACATATGCTTACTGGACTAAGAATCTCTTGAGGACTTTCCACCTGTAATACCTTAGGCCTCTTCTGGTCTCTGGTTTGTTTCCCTTGAGACCATTAGCAGATTGCTCAGCCTGACCCACCCTGGTGCCAGATGTTGGAACCCTCTTGCTGCTGCCAATCTGACTAGTCATTCCAAACAGATGGTAATATCCAGCATCACACCCCTTCCACAATTTCACAGTTTTAGGCAGAAGCCTTAGAATGAAAACGTTTACCTGGCTGTTGAATTGCTGAAACTCTGTTCTTAAAGCTGCTTCATACCACAGTGACTTGTGAGAGCTTTGACATTAATAGAAGGTCCAAAAGAAGACCTGAGCCATGTTCCTCCAAATCTTGAGATCTAAAGACTTTGGCCAGTTTAAAAACACTACAATCTGTGGAAAATACCTGTTAGTAACAAATAGAGAAATTATGAAGGAGATTGCTTTCTAGACATCACCCCAGTGACAGTCTTCCACATACTGAGCTTCCAAGTTTTCTTTCAAATACGAGTTACCAGCAGACACTAGTGGAGTCTTTTTAATTCATTTTCTGCCTTTGAGCAACTTGCTGACTGACATCTGGAGGCATCTCAGTCTTCTGGGGTGGCAACTTATGGGGAAAGGGCTGGAATAGATGTGGTCTCTCCTAGTTTTAAAGCTGCTTGGATTGGGGCTTTATAACGTTCCCTCAGAAGGCTCGTTGGTGTCCTTTCTATCAAATTTCTTTTTCTACTGTTTCACTTTCATTAACAAATTGCTTCACGGGAAAAAATGCTAGATGTGGTTCAAATACTAGTTACACATTTGTTGCCTTCAAGGTAACTAGTTATTTGATTGATCACAGTTGGTTTTTTTTTTTTTTTTTTTTTTTTTATTTTTTTTTGAGACGGAGTCTTGCTCTGTTGCCGGGGCTGGAGTGCAGTGGCCGGATCTCAGCTCACTGCAAGCTCCGCCTCCCGGGTTCCCGCCATTCTCCTGCCTCAGCCTCCCGCGTAGCTGGGACTACAGGCGCCCGCCACCTCACCCGGCTAGATTTTTGTATTTTTTGGTAGAGACGGGGTTTCACCGTGTTAGCCAGGATGGTCTCGATCTCCTGACCTCGTGATCCGCCCGTCTCGGCCTCCCAAAGTGCTGGGATTACAGGCTTGAGCCACCGCGCCCGGCCTGGTTTGTTTTTAAAGTTGATTTTGTGTAGAGTTATAATCAAACACGTGCAAGTGAATCAATAAAGTTGAAAATATATCACGATGAGGAAATGTAGGTATCTTCTTTGGTATCTTCATATCAAAAAATTAATTGAGAGGAACCCTTAATAATGAGTGAAACTAATATTCTTGACTCAGAGAATGTCCTTAAAACCTCAAAATAACAACAATATCTGCACTTTGAACTGGTTATCTAAGTATAAATAAAGTTGGTAAGAGACACCTTTCATGAAAGGAATGGTTGAACTAACTCTCAAATAGGAAGACATCAAAGTCAAGGAAGAAAGTAAGAGCTCAAGGCCTGGGGTGGAAATGGTTACTAGGTTTAGCCATCTGCTTTGGTCTTTCCTGTTGCACATGTAGCTATATAGTTTACATAAAAGTATCTCTCCAGAGGATCAGAAAGAACAGATTTATGGAACCAGATGTGAGTTAGCATTTCTACAGGTGTGGCTCTGCAGCTGAAAGAACATGTTGTACCAGGGATGAAGTTTCTTATTATGTAATCAATATAAATTACCACTAGACTTTTACAGAGGTTGATAAAGCAAACATGTGTCATTTGGATTGGCCTTCTGGTATATAGAGAGACGCTGCTTCACAACGTGAAAAAATGCACCATTTGACACTCATGAAAGACTTGGTAGAAAATACCATGACAGTAATCAGGCAAGGTTGTTCCCCCTTGCACACAGAGCGGATAGTTGGTGACTAGATGGAAATTGTGTTCATATGTTTTTCTTCATCAAGAGAAACAAGGAACATTTCAAAAATATTTTTAAAGTCTCTCAGAATCTGATAAGAAAGGGCCAAGAGGATAAAAATTAGAGGACTGGGGAAAAAATAACAGAATGTGAGAGAAAAGATGGAAAACGGTAGAATTAGTTAACCTACAGAAGAAAATATCCTTAGGTGGTATAGAAAATCAGGGTCAAAAAAAAGATTGGTAAATTGCAGATCATTTAAAAACTGCACACAGAAAGAGAACTTTAAAATTCTGGACAGTAAAAGTAAAAATGTTGCTGATAAATTAACTTGTGTCAAAGTATTTAATACAAATGTTTTGATTTTTTAAAGTTGAGTGTTTTATGCTAGATTTTACAATGAAACGAAAATAAAAACTTACACTTTTGGGCTTCTAATTTGCTTAAACTTTTTCAATTTAGTTTAAATGTATTGCTCAAATCTCTGATATTCTTACTAATTAAAATTTTTTTCTTAATTCATTTCCAAGACAGCAGTGTCAATTTCCCATAATGATTGTGGATCTATGACAGTCTCCTTATAAAATTTCTCCTTATAAAATTTGCCATAATTACTGTTCATGAGTCTATGTGGCTTGATACAAATAAGTTTATGATTTTTACATCTTAAAGCATATTTTCTCTGCTATTAATATTGCTACAACATTTTTCTTTTGTTGTGTACTTATTACATAAATTTAAAACCTTTTATTTTTAATATTTCTATTTTAAAGTGCGTCTCATTAATAGCATATAGATACATTTCAAAATCTAGTCAGAGAGAGTTCTATCATTTAATGTATGAGATAAATCCATTGTATTTGTTATTATGGATTATATAGAGGATGTCTGAAAATCTGAAAACAGGACAAACTTAATTTTAAACAATATATTAGTCACATTTTAAAAATATTTGCTCAATATCTTTTCTTAAAGCTTCAGTCAACATTTCAAGTAAAGTATCTTTAAATTTAAAGCAATGTCCAATTTTTTAACCCTAAAAAGTATAATAAATACACTATTTTCCCTGAATTTCCAGATTTTTTAGACCCTATGTAATGTATTTATTGTACAAAACCTATGAGCATATTATTTGAAATGTATCTAATCTACAGTGTAAGTGCTTACCCTATATTTTCTGATTTTTTTGGACTCAAGGTAATTTAGTCTTATTTTTAACATCATATTTTGTATTTCTTCTTTTCCATGTGTATTCTTCACATCTTTATTTTCTCCCTTCGTAGTGTTTTATTATGTTTATTGATTCCCTTTTCGTCTTTACTGTTTTGGCTATATACATCCCTATTCTAGAGAATATTTCTACTAAAATTTAATATGCATATATTACACAGTATAAATTTTATTTTCCCTCCAAACTATCTGTGTTCATCCTATAAGCTATTATTGTTTAACAATCTGTTTCATTTTTAAACCCTGAAAAATTCATTTTTTTTTAAAGAGTCAATTCTTACAATAATCTACCAATATATTTTGTTGATTTCTTTGCTCACCCTTGTTTCTGGCATCTCACTCCCCCTTTCTGGGTTCAAATTCCTATTTGCTGAACTTATTCTTTAGTAGTTCCTTTAGAGAGTGACTTTGGGTTGTAAGCTTTTAGACTTTGTAAAAATACACTTTTTGCTTTTACTTTTAATTTAGACCTCACTCTTGGATATTCGCTTAGCTGAGTATAGAATATTTTTGCTTGGTACATTGAAGAGATCACATTTTCTTTTCTCTCTCTCTCTCTCTCTCTCTCTCTCTCTCTCTCTCTCTGTTTTGAAACAGGGTCTCACTCTGTCCCCCAGGCTCCAGTGCAGTAGCACAATCATGGCTCACTGCAGCCTTGACTTCTGGGGTCATGGGATTCTCCCACCTTAGCCTCCCATGTAGCTGGGACTACAGGCACACACCACCATGCCTGCTAAATTTTGTATTTTTTTTAAAAGATGGTATTTTGCCATGATGGTCAGTCTGGTCTCAAACTCCTGGGTTCAAGCCATCCTCCCATCTCAGCGTCCCAAAGTGCTGGGATTACAGGAATAAGCCACCACACCCAGTCAAGATATTATTATATTTTCTTCTCACATCTATTTAGGAGAAGTTGGCTGTCAGTCTTGCTGTCCTTTTTTCTGCCAATATAATTCATGTTTTCTCTCTGGCCATTTTTGTAACTGAAGTAAAAAAGCAAAATTTTCACACAGAGAAATATTCAGATTTTAAGTGTAATATATATGTGTATGTGTGCAGTATATATACATATATATGTCTATGTATATATGTATGCCATATATGTCAATATATATGTGTGTGTGCATGTCTGTGTCATATATATATGTCTGTCTATATATGTCAGTTTCTGTTACCACATTGCCTACCTTAGACATCTACTGTTCTGATTTCTATCACCATAGATCACATGTGTCTAGTCTTGGAATTCATATAAATGGAATCTAATAGTATATATTTTTTGTCTGGTTTGTTTTGTGCAATATAATGTTTTTATGATTCATCCATGTTGTTGCATGTGTAAGTAGTTCATTTTTTAAACTTAATGAATACTATTTCATAGAATTAATATTCATAACTTGTTTACCATTGTCCTGTTAATGGTCATTTGAGTCGTTCCCAGTTGGGGATTTTATGAATAAAGATACAAGAGATGCTCCTCAACTTATGATGGGGTTATATCCTGATAAACCTATTGTAAGTTGAAAATATTTTAAGTTGAAAATGCACTTAATACACCTAACCTACTGAAACATCACAACTTATCCTAGCTTACCTTAAATGTACTCAGAGCACAGTTGGGCTAAATTATCTAACACAAAGCATATTTTATAATAAAATGTTGAATCTTATGTTCTGCATATCGCTAGCCAGAGAAAAGATCAAAATTTGAAATTTGAAGTACACTGAAATTGCAACAGTTCCATACTGTTGTAAAGTCAAATCATCTTAAGTCAAGGACCATCTGTGTAACATTCAAGTACCTTTTTCCGTGTTTGTGTGTGTAAGCACAAGTTTTTATTTCTTTTGGCTAAAATTCAGAAGTGGAATTGCTGAGTCTAATGTACATGTTTGTCTTTACAAGAAATTGCCAAACTGTTCACTGTGGTGATGCTGTTTTTAACACTTACAAGCAATAAATTAGCATTCCAGTGGCTCCCTATCTTGAACAACATTTGGAGTAGTCAGTCTTTTTAATTTAAACAATTCTAGTAGTTGTTTGGTGATATCTCATTGTGGTCTTATTTTGCATTTGTCTCATAACGAATGATATTCAGCATATTTTTTGTCCTTATTGAACATATGTATATCAAGTTTCTTGCCTAATCTTTAAACTGTTTATTATTATTTTGTAGAGCTCATTATACTTTCTGGATACAAGTTAGATATATGTATGATATGAATACATATTTTCTCCTAGTCAGTGGCTCACCTTTTCATTTCCTTGATGCTGTATCTTGATAAACAAAAGTTTTATATTTTAATGAAATCCAATTTATCATTCTTTAAAATTTTATGGCTAGTTCTTTTTCTTTTCTCTTTAAGAAATATTTGCATACTCTAGGTTGCAAGGATCTATTTTTTTAAAACGTATAGTTTTTGTTTTTATGTTTAGATCTGTGGTCCATGTGTATGGTTTCAGATAGCAGTTGAGTTTCATTTTTCCCATTCATTTATCCAATTGTTCCAGAACAATTTGTCAAAAATCCTTTTCTTTATGAATTGCATTGACTCCTTATTGAAAATCAATCATCTCCTGCATAGGCGTGGTTCTAATTTTTTTTTTTTTTTTTTTTTTTTTTTTTTTTTGAGACAGTCTCACTCTATTGCCCCAGGCTGGAGTGCAATAGCACAATTTTGGCTCACTGCAACTTCCGCCTCCTGGGTTCAAGTGATTCTCCTGCCTCAGCCTCCTGAATAGCTGGGATTACAGGCACGGGCCACCACACCTGGCTAATTTTTGTATTTTTAGTAGAGACGGGGTTTCGTCATGTTGACCGGGCTGGTCTTGAACTCCTGACCTCAGGTGATCTGCCCGCCTCGGTCTCCCAAAGTGCTGGGATTACAGGCGTGAGCCACTGCACCCGGCCAGGCATGGTTCTATTTCTATAGCTTCTTTTCTGTTCTATAGATCCATTTGTCTATTCTTACATAAATGCCAAACTGTCTTGATTACTGTGGCTTCATTAATGTTAGACATTGCTTGTTACCTTTCTACTGTTGGAGATAAGGATTTGTACATTCATAAAATCTCCCCCTTCAATATAGCATCTTCCCTATTCTTTTGATATTATAATAACTGTATGAATACTTCATAGCTGACCACATAGTATACTACGATTACATTTTCTTTCTTTATTGCCACTTTCCTTCCTACTACCCACCATGATTTAATAATGACTTCATTTCTTTTACCTGTTTGTTTTCTATTATTAATGCCTGCTCCAGGGTATCTGACAGGAAAGTCAAATCCTTTTCAATACAGTGAAACACATCAGGTAATTTGTCAATTATTTGTCTTTTAAGGGATTCTTCTGGAAACTTCTTGGCATTTTCTAGGTTTGGTGCACAACTTGCTGTTCTAAATCTTTACTTCACAGCCATCTTAGGCATTTCCTTCCTAGGACTGAAAGGAATTTCCTTTGTATGTGAGCTGAAATTTGAATCCTTCATTTCCTGGTTCCCATTATTCCTCCTTCTTTATACTCTTGTTTTGATGAAGAAGATTATCTAACAGCATCTTGAACAAGGGTCCAGGGAAGACAACATTTCTGAAAACTTAATTGTTTTTAGTATCTTTAAGTCATACTTTATTAATTTATTGACTGGGCATAGAATTCTAGGCTGGAAATCATTTTTCCTAAACCTTCCCCAAACATACCTGCATTATAACCGCCCAACAGGTTCTCCTTGCCTGCTTCCTAGACAGAGCTGATTTATCAAGATGGGGAATTGCAATAGAGGAAGAGTAATTCACTCAAAACCAGCTGTAGGGGCGACCGAAGTTTTATTACTGCTGAAACCAGCTTTTCTGATAATTCGGGATGGGAATTTTTAAGGGTGATTTGGTGGATAGGGGACCAGTGAGTTGGGAGTGCCGATTGGTCGGGTCGGAGATGAAATCATAGGAAGTAGAAGCTGTCCTCTTGAGCTTGGTCAGCTCCCGGCTGGGGGCCACAAGCCCAGATGAGACAGTTTTTGAATTTTTATTCATTGTGACCACTATGGTCCTGTTCAATCCAGAAAAACACATCTTTTAGTTAGAAATTTTCTTATATAATTTTGGTGATAATTTCCTTCTCATTTCCCATGTTCCGATACACACACACTCTCTCTCCTCTGTCATTGAATTATTGAGAGCTTGAACCTCCTAAACCAACTCTCTGATTTTATATTTTCTTAACTGTATTCTACTTTTCTGTATCTTATTCTAATTTTTGAGAGTTTCCTTAACTTTGGCTATATATTGTTTTTAGCCATACTATTTTTAATTTCTAAGGGTTCTTTGTTGTTGTTGTTGTTGTTGAATGTTTCTTTTTATAACATCCTGATCCTATTTCATAGATACAGTACTTCTCTATGTCCCTGGAAATATCATTTATATTTTAAGTGCCTTTCTGCCCCTGCCTTATCTGAGTTTTCTCTGTGTTCCTATTTTCTATTATTTGTGCTAGTCTCTGTCTTTCATTCTTCCCTCAGAATCCTGGTGATCCTTGGCTGTCTGTCCACATAAAGGAACAAGGCAGTAAAAAGTTGATTAAAAGCTGTAGGTTCAGGAGTGCTGGTTGGCAGAAAATGGGCCAGTTATATTTCTTCCCATGGCAATCTCCAAATATCCATAACTCTAGATCCTTTTTCTTGAACAAGTTTATCAAAGATTTTCTTTTTGCTCTGTTACCCAGGCTGGAGTGTAGTGGTGTGATCTCAGCTCACTGCAACCTCTGCCTCTTGGGTTCAAGTGATTCTCCTGCCTCAGCCTCTTGAGTAGTTGGGACTATAGACATGTGCCACCACACCTGGCTAATTTTTGTATTTTTAGTAGAGATAGGGTTTCCCCATGTTGGCTAGGCTAGTCTTGAACTCCTGACCTCAAGTGATCCACCCCCTTGGTCTCCCAAAGTGCTGGGATTACAGGTGTGAGCCACTACGCCCGGCCCCAAAGAAGATTCTCCAAAATTCTTCCTCTGCGTTGCAAGCAAAGGGTCGACATTCTGAGAAGTCTTCGAGCATTACCTGCATTGCAGAGCCATCCCCATGGGATAGTTCTCCCATTTGCCCTCAGTTTCACTGGTTCTAGGCCATGTTTCACATCAGTGTCTTGGCTGGAATTCCTAAGCAGATAGTTCATATTTGTTTACCATTCCCTCACACAAAAAGTGTTTTTTCTCCCCTCAGCCCACAGTTGAGCTTCCTCATTAGTAGGCTGTCATGGGTAGAGTGTTTCCATTTGTGTTCATAGATGAAATGCCACCTTTCTAGCTTGTGGCCTTACACAGGCGCTCAGTTCCAGTTTTTGCCATGGTACCAATGAATGCTATCATACCCTTAACTCTGGCCAACTTCTTTGTCTTTGAGTTTCCTCTGTATTCTGCAACCTGGAGATGTTCTCTTGCTTACAAGCTCATTTAAGTGTTGTGTGTACATATACACCATGGAATACTATGCAGCCATAAAAAAGGATGAGTTTGCGTCCTTTGTAGGGACATGGATGCAGCTGGAAACCATCATTCTTAGCAAACTATCACAAGAAGAGAAAACCAAACACCGCATGTTCTCACTCATAGATGGGAACTGAACAATGAGATCACTTAGACTCGGGAAGGGGAACATCACACACTGGGGCCTATCATGGGGAGGGGGGAGGAGGGAGGGATTGCATTGGGGAGTTATACATGATATAAATGATGAATTGATGGGTGCTGACGAGTTGATGGGTGCAGCACAGCAACATGGCATAAGTATACATATGTAACAAACCTGCACGTTATGCACATGTACCCTAGAACTTAAAGTATAATAAAAAAAAAAAAGAAAATTACATTTAGTACACTCTTAAAGTGATGCTTAAGAGTTTAGAATATATAAGCACATATATTTTAAAATAATGTGTTTTTCTCCTATGGACATAGCTCAGTCTGTTCATTCATATTTCCTTTTAATTATCAGTATATTTTCCTAATAATAAAACATGACTAAAAAGTTAAAAAAAAAAAAAGTGTTGTGTGTAAATGTTTTGCTTATTTTTTCTGCAACATTTATACATTTGAAGCAGAGTAGAAATGCTTCTTGGATCTGCTTAGTCCATATTGACCAAAGTCTCAAGTTATTGATTCAGAATTCTGGACTCTCAGAGCAATCAGTAAATTATAGTGCCTTGGTTTGCTTATGTGTATGTTATCAATCCTTCGCCAACAATTTTGTCTGTTAAAAAAAATTCCTGTTAGAATTTTTATAATACTTATTTTCCTATATCTGTCCATTAGTGTTACATGGTGGTCAAAGGATAATTTTTCTGGTAGTTTTTCCTGTCACAACATGGCTCCCAAAGAGTGGATCTAGTAGATGAAACAGGTTGCCTTGGACTATCTTAATAACCATTGCCATCATTTTTCCCCCAAATTTCACCTATTTATTCATTCAGCCTGTATTATTAATTGAGGAAAATTAAATTATCTAGTGGAGATTTAGCCTTGAAGGTAATTTCAGACATGACAGCTGTGGTGGGAGGAAGATTCTCATTTTGTGTGCAAGTGGAGAAGAATCATGATGGGCAGAAGACTTAGCCCCTGGTCCTAATTTCTATTTTTTTCATGCTCAACCTTTTAAATAGAAATGAGTCTCTTAATGGAAAAAATGGAAATATTGCTCCTTGAGGATTTGAAGAATATGAGACCTGAATACCTCAGATTTTATATCTATTAAAACATTAGCACAACCATGCAACATTCTTTCCATGATACCATGACTGGTTTATTGAGGAGTCTCAATTCATTGGGGGTATAAAGAAGAAATGATTTACATTTTTCCCTATCAGTACCGTTCTGTGTCAAACTTCCTTTTATTACTAGCTACAGGGGGCCTTTAATTACATCTCTGACCAGTTTCTAAGCTCAAGAAGGATAAATGTTTGTTTTAAAACTTAAATTTCATCTCATATCTGATTCAAAGCACTGCTCCCACCCTCACCCCGCTGCCCCCCGGCTAGAGTCTAGTGGCTTAGAATTGTAGGGTTCTGACTCTTAAACAACTTCTTTTCCTTCATTCCAGTGAACAACCCTGGAACATGAGGGAGCATGACGAGGGTGGAGGGAGAAGAGGTCTGTACTAGACTTCTCATAATACCTGGTGTTATGAAATGACCTAAGCCGATCTGCCGCTACACAGTTGTCTGGAGTAGAGCGGTGCGATCTCAGCTCACTGCAACCTCTGCCTCCCTCATTCAAGCGATTCTCCTGCCTCAGCCTACTGAGTAGCTGGGATTACAGGTGCCCGCCACCATGCCCAGCTAATTTTTGTACTTTTGTTAGAGACAGGGTTTCGCCATGTTGGCCAGGCTGATCTCAAACTCCTGACCTCAAGTGATCCACCCGCCTCGGCCTCCCAAAGTGCTGGGATTACAGGCGTGAGCCACAGCACCCAGCCGATTATCTCCAGTTTTTAAATGTAGGCACCATTTCCTCCCAGATAACCTTGACGCCCGGTGATATGTTACAATGGAACTGCCACACATGAAACAAATAGGCGTAAAAACAATTACAAAGCCTGTTCCATACATTTGGTAAAGTCCCCATTCTCCTTTTTTTTTTTTTTTTTTTTTGAGACAGGGTCTAACTTTGTTGCCCATGCTTGAGTACAGTGGTGCAATCATGTTTCACTGCAGGCCCAAACTCCTGGGCGCAAGCAATCCTCCCACCTCAGCCTCCCAAGTAGCTGGGACCTTGGGCATGTGCTATCACGGTGGGCTAATTTTTTTTTTTTAATTACTTTTTGTAGAGACAAGGTCTCACTATGTTGCCCAGGCTGGTCTCGAACTCCTGAGCTCAAGTGATCCTCCCAACTCGGCTTGCCAAAGTGCTGAGTTTATAGGCGAGAGCCACTGCCTGGCCCCCATTCTATTTTTTTAAGTGCTCTGACAAGTGCTTTTGCATTTTAAGCAAAAGATCCACTCCCTGGCAAATGTTACAATATTCTAATGGCAGAGCTAGCTCGTGTTCTAGCCAGGCCAGAAACTTTCAGTAAATGGGCACAGGCCTGAATAGAATCCTAGATCTATGGCACGCCTCTGAATGCTGGGTTTGTCAGATTTCTTAATCCCTGTACACACAAGGATGGAGATACCTAAATAAGTCTTTCTATCCCACCCAATCACATATATTGAACACCCACTCTTTTGTCTGGTGAAGCATTATTTCTCTGTCCTTTATGCCAGTTTGTAGACCTTTAGGTATGGATTTAGAGAATGATATTGAAAACATCAATCTTAGGCTTTCTGGAGTATGTACTCCTGACTAGAGTCCTTCCTATGCTTACAGTTCCTAGGGTGCAGATTAGAGTTAATTTACTATATTGTCTGCACTGAAATATTTTAAAACACATTTTCAACAATATAACATTGGTGTCAATGCTGAGCTAACTCTTTTAGGCAATGAGGGGCTCATTGCCAAGGGATAAAAAAGTAGTTGAATGTTTTAGGATGAAAATAAACTAATGTTAAGAAAATAGTACAACCAGGGGAAAGACTATCTCATAGAAAATCTATATTTACTAAGGAAAGAATATGAAGGCTAGAATCCATGAGGATTTTATATTCCTCCCAGCACCCTACTTTTAAGCTGACATTATCAATAAAAGTTCATGAGAGACATTGTGGTACGATACCGGGGACACAGGTAGCATACCTGCTACAGTCCTGCTCATGGGCTCTTGCTAATGAATCATGGTTTTAAATTCTTTTAAATTTTTATGGTTTTAAAATTCTTTTTAATGTAGTATTTTGGGCAGCTGAAGCTGACAGGTCAGAATTGATGCATAAGAGAGATCTTCATTGTAATACAAAAGGCACCGGGTCTGTCCTAGCTGTGAGAACTTAGATAAAATATTGAACCCTTTGAGCTTCCGTTTCCTCATCCATTAAAAGATAGGGGTGAGGGGTGGGAGTAATAAGAACTAAATGAAGGCCAGGCGCGGTGGCTCAAGCCTGTAATCCCAGCACTTTGGGAGGCCGAGACGGGCGGATCACAAGGTCAGGAGATCGAGACCATCCTGCCTAACATGGTGAAACCCCGTCTCTACTAAAAAAATAAAAAAAACTAGCTGGGCGAGGTGGCGGGCGCCTGTAGTCCCAGCTACTCGGGAGGCTGAGGCAGGAGAATGGCGTAAACCCGGGAGGCGGAGCTTGCAGTGAGCTGAGACCCGGCCACTGCACTCCAGCCCGGGCGACAGAGCGAGACTCCATCTCAAAAAAAAAAAAAAAAAAAAAAAAACTAAATGAAATAATATAAATAATTTAGTCACTGCCTGTTGAGGCTGGATAAATATCAGTTCCCTCCTCTTGTAGCCACAAAGTTTTAACCAAGCTGATATGTTACATTCTGCTCATGTCTTTTCCAGGAGAACTCCATCTAGAACAAAATATACATTCAACAAGGTATAATTGTGTATGTTTTTACTGTCAGTTTTAGTCATATCTGTCATTTTTTATTTTCCAACATGAAAAGAGAGGTTTAGGGTAGTCACATTGGAAAACAAAGAAAATAAGATTAAAATTCCCTCAAATCAACTTTGGAGCCCTAAAATATTAATGCCTTGACAGCTTACTCACAATCACAAAAGGCTGTGAGCCAACATTCGGCTTTGCATTGCAGAGGTGATGAGAACATATTTTCATTGCTAGAAAAAAGTAAGCTATACAGACAGAAATGGGACATGGGAGCCAAATTCCACAAGAACACCCTCGGATTTAAGGGGTTTTCCCCCATCTTTTGACAATATTTAGAAAACCAAAGACTATAAACTTTTAAAAGGAATCTTGGATGACTTACAGAAATGGTAAGGTCACCAAAACACTTTGTAGATATTGAATTTTTATAAAAGTATTTAAATTGATTAATATTATTCTCAGAGGTAGCATAAACTTAAGGATCATAAATGCTTACTAAAAGTGAACATATGGGGACTAGTTGCCAATTGCTGTCTAATCAACCCAATTGGTCCAATCCTGCACTTTCAGTGAATTGACTTAAATCCTACTCATATGAAATAAATCAGTGGTCGGAGATAGCAAATCTGCCAATAGGTTACTCTCAGCTGTCTTAATTAGTGTTTCCTACATTTTTCCAGTTTCTGGTATACCTTTGAATTGCCAGATTACACCCGATGAAGGATCTATTTGCCCATTATTTAGTTATATCATAATTTATGTATAAGAATATGTATACTGAGCTCACCATTAGTAGGGTACATGCATGCTGTTTTTCAAATAGTCAATATACTCCTGCCCTGCACCCTGGGACAAGAGTGTGCCCTGTGTGATGGCTCCCTGAGGAGAGAGCTACAACAACCATTGAACTGGCCATCAGAGGATCAAACCGTTGACTTTATCTTCAGGGTTCCTCCCATGATAGCTGAAGATCTTCTCTTTTTCTGCACCAACACGACCACATGAGTGTGGGCCAATTTTTGAAATGGCAGCAGTTTCATAAAACCCAAAGTTTACCGGTGAGGCTTGCTCAAGCCTTCATTCTGTGCTCAACCTTTGCATTCTCATTCTGAGAATGCCTCCCATCTTCTTTTAGCTGACCATGCAGCAGCTAGGTGTGTGGGAGTTAGCCTCTTGGCAACTCCTGGGCCACAGAGGAATGGCCAACCACCCAAGTTGCCTACAGATTTTCCCAAGCACATGTCTATCAGCATGTGCTGTCAGCCAAGCAGATTGTTTCATTGGTCTTGGATGCTTTTCCACTCACTCTGTACTGATTGAAAATTAATCCATAATTCAAGGTTCAGCTCATATACCTCCACCTCCTTATTGCCCCAGTGAGAATAAATGGTTCTCCTCTTGGGTTCCCACAGCACAAACCTCTGTGTATTATATCTGACCAATAGGGTTTACTACTGTCATCTCCCTACTTCATTAAAAGGCAGGAACAATTTTTATTGATCCTTGTATATCCTGCCCTCAATTCTAATGCCAAGCACAGCATCAAACAGAAAGCAGAGGCTCAACAAATGCTGAATTGGACTGAATTAATTGAAGAAAGGGTTGTTTACTGACACTGTACTAATACTTCTAATATTATCCTGCCTCGCTGGGGAATCATCACTGGGGGCAGAGGTCTGGAGTACAATCAGAATCAACTGGACAGTTTTCCAAACTATACAGGCTAATGTTAGTGGATTGTGTTAAAAAGCTATTCAGGATACTCTGAAATTATCCCTGCTCGCATCTCACCAATCCTTATGCTAGTAGAGAACCTTCAAAGAAGGCTCCCTGTCCAGAATACATCATTCAGAATCTTCTGTTTAGCTTTCTTCATTTTAATGAAAGCCTCCTAAAACTAGTCCTGGATGTGTTTTCATCACACTTGAAGTTTAATTAACTGATAACTCAGGCACAATGGAAATTCTTAGATGCTCTTAAATTACATTTAAACAAAACCATTTACAAGTGATCTAGTAAAAATCTGTTTCTTTAATGGGCTATTTTTAATGTTTCCTAAACAAGTTATTGTAGGTGGGCCAATTTTCCCTCTTTACTTGTTACTTAGAAGTCCATCTGAACATGTTCTATCCCGATCTTGTTCTCTCACCCCACTGGCTACAGAATAGTGCGTTTTTGTTTGAAAGGGTCAAAACATTAAGAATCTGACATCCAAAATATGTGCTATTTTTTTTCTGGAGTCAAAACCCCTAAAGTATAAATCCTTTTTAAATGAAGAAAGCAGTGCCAAAAGAAATGAAACATTTTTGGTCCCTCTCCAAAACAGAGAGATAGCACTGAAACAGGAAGTAGATGATTTAAATATCCACTCGGCATCTTGGCAACATTTATGTTTAAGAGACTTAAGGTTAAAAGGTTTTTGTCTGGCCTGGGAACACTCTATCTTCCCTAGGGTTTGGAGGTTTGGGGAAAACTTTTAAAAATTTATCAAATATTTGCAATTAGCCATTTTTTGGAGACCAATTTGTTACTGGGAATGTCATAGGAAACGTTCCCTACATGCTGCATGCTACCATTACTCTCCTACTTCTTATGATAACCTCTTTAGCCACCTAGTTTCATGTGGTAGAAAGTTATTGTTTTATTTTCTATAAAGAAAGAAGAATGTGGTTCCAGTTCTTGTAACTACTTCTCCCAAAGTTGGAGCTACACAGAATGACTGAATAAGCAGAATGCAAAACTGGGGTTCAATTGATTTTGTGTGTGCTGTTTCCAAGGACCAGTTAGTGGCCCCATTCTTATAGCTAGAAATCGACAATACTGGGAGGGTTTACACAAGGAAGTCAGGCCTTTTCCTACTTCCCACCTTTCAGAGATGAGAAACCACTGTTATCCATTTATCAGCACAACACTGGAAAAAAAAAAATGAGCTCAAGGTTTTTGGTCTAAAAGACTGGAATAATGGTGTTTTCATTTACCAAACCTAGGAAGAACATAAAAGGAGGAGCTATGGGAGTGCAAATCAGTAGTTCAGCTTTGAACATTTTCTATTTGACATGACAATTAGGCATTTGATTGGAATTGTTAAATAAGCAGTTGGATAAACAAGTCTGGGGTTCAGGGAAGAGGTCCTGAATATATTTATTTGGGAGTCATGCATTTGCATGGTATTCAATGCCAACAGACAAGATGAGACCAAGCCAGTGAGTTATTAGATAGAGGAGCGCAGTCCCAGGATAATTTTTAGGGTCTTCCAACATTTAAAGATCAGAGTAAAGACCAGAAACCAGCAGAGGAGACCGAGAAGAGTGGCCAATGAGGCAGAAAGAGAACCAGAAGGGTGAGGTGTGCTAGAAGCCAAATGAAGAAAGGACTTCCAAAAGAAGGAAGTGATCATCTGTGTCAAATGCTCATATATTAAGATGAGAATTGAGAACTGATCATTAGCTTTGGCAATGTAGAAATATTGATGATCTTGAAAAACATCAAGGATGGTAGAGAAAAAGCCTGATTGGCATGGTTCAAGAGAAGATGGGAGGAAAAGAACTTGGAGCAGTGAATAGAGACAAGATTTTCAGAATTTTTGTTGAAAGAGAGGCAGAGGATTGGAATAGTAGCTGGAGAGTTGTATGGGTTTTAATGAATATTTCTTTTTTTCTCTTAGCTTAAGATGAGATATATTTTGACATGCTTGTATGATGATGAGAATAATCTAGTAGACAGAGATCACTGACGATGCATAAGAGAGGTGACAATTGCTACAGCAACATCCTTGGGTAGATAAAGAGAGCATGAAATCTAGAGCTAAGTGGAAGGGGTGACCTTCAGGAGGAGCATCAACAAATCAGGCATCATTGCAGGAGTAGACAAACTATCTGGATTCAGCTATAGTAGACTGGAAAATATGATGGTAGAAGCCTGTGATGCTCTTATCTGATTGCCTCCATTTTCTTAGTGAAATAAGGAGGCAAGTTCTTCAACTAAGACGAAGTTAAGGAAGCAGGAGGTTTGGGAGACTTTAAGGCAACCGAGGATGCTTGGACTTGGCAAACAGCAGACTTGCCAGGTAGCACTAAGGACCCAATTAACATTACTGGTAACAAATTTTAAGTAAAAGCAGTTAGCTTAGCTGCGTGTTTTCCTCCAGCTGGATTTAGCTGCCTGCCTGCTTGCTACATGGAGAGCAGTGTTTAGAGTGATGAATCAGGGGATGTCAGCTGGTAAAGGAGGGTGGGAGGCTGAGGCATGTGGGAAGACACGATCATTGAAGGAGAGAAGCCCAATGAACTGAGAGACCAGGGAATTAGAATGATCACAGACAAGAATATTGAAATCACTGAGAATTAGGGCAGAAGTAGCATTGGAAAGAGTTAAAACCAGCTAACATCTAGAAATGAAGGAAAGTAATGCAGGGATCAGGAAATGACTGCAACAAGGAGGGGTAGAGGATAATATTTTCAGGAAGGAAAATAGCTGTGGAGCAAGCAGACCATTGCGTCTACTTCCAGGCTCTGTGATACAAAGGGTATGGAAGCTGTCAGAAGAGCTATAAATCATGAGAGGAAATATAAAGCATGAAGTTGCAGGGAACATTCAAAGAAGAGTTTGAGATACAGGGTCTTGGCTAATGACTTATGTGGAGTTCCAGAGAAATCAGAAAGGGGAATGACATTGGGTCAGAGCAGGAGATGCACAGAGCCAGTTGGCTGTTGGAGTAGGGGTTCCACAAGGATCTGGAAGTCCTGGGGGTCTTGCAGAATGTAAGGCATCATGCAGTCCATCCCAGTGGTCTGTCATGAAGAGTGTAGTGGTGAGACTGGGACTGCTGTGGAGGGATTTCCTTCCAGGAATACACAGAATTCTGGGGCTCCCTTTCCTTTACTACTGAGGTTGATTGGAGGCTTGGGAAGGAGTTGGTTACTAAGAGCACACAAAGCCCTAGGAACCACCTTCACTCCTCTAACCCTACGGAAGATGCTATTTGTTCCACACTTTGTTTAATGCTTCAGTACAGCTGGTCCACAAGTGTTTGCTGTATCCAGA
Organism: Trachypithecus francoisi; assembly: GCF_009764315.1. Taxonomy (NCBI): domain Eukaryota; kingdom Metazoa; phylum Chordata; class Mammalia; order Primates; family Cercopithecidae; genus Trachypithecus; species Trachypithecus francoisi. The sequence goes on along the minus strand of NW_022681469.1, from coordinate 24,117,879 downwards.
AGAAGGTCAGATAAAGAGTGAAGGCACACCCCTGTTGGAAAAAAAAGCAACAGTCTCTCTGTGATTGTTGATTCACTATTTGCCTGTTGACTCCTGGAATTAACACTCAATAGAGTCAAGAAACCTGGGTATTGGTCTTGACTGAGTGTCCTTGGATAAATGCCTCCCCCAATTTGGTTTTGAATGTCTTCCTCTGTAAAATAAGGGAGCTGGATCACATGACATCTATGTTCCCTTTAAGCCCTGAATCTGAGTCTTTAACTGTGGCTTCCTAGCTTTTGGGTTTGGCCTACATTGGCCCCTGGTTCTTACCCTTTATTCTCAGTTTTGCCATGGTCTAGCTTTTCATTTCTTATGTCAGGATCATGGACCAGTCATAGTACTTTTGACTAGGTTGCTTGCTGTCCCTTAGGTGACTGTGTTTTCATCACGTCCAGACAAGTGATGCCAAGGATTGCTGCAACTCTAGCTTGCCTTTGGGGATGAAGTGGGTTAGAACCCAACACACAATAATATGGTTGGAATTTAGGCTGTGCATACTGTCTGAGAAGCAACTATCAAATTGCTTGTATGTCTATGGCACAAAGAACAAGAAGAGATGAAAGGAGAACATATACTCCATGTTGTCTCTCCAGCTGGTCCTTAAGTTGTAGAATTTCTGCCTCTTTTTTTCCCAGTGCTAGTGGGACTTCCCAGTCCCAGTTTCTCCTGGAGAAGTTTCCTGTCATTGTTCCTGGATAAGGAACACTCTGCTTGGGGTTTTAGTACATGTCACTCTTGCTTTGTGAATATTAACTAAACATAGTTTTGGCTGTATAACACTGATGCACTGTAATGATATCATTCACTTATCTGAAGTCTCACTGTTTAGAGGGGTGACCCTCTAAACCATTTCTTGTGGTTTTTAAGGTTGAAGGAATGTTTAACTGAGCCTATGAGGTCCTATACCAAAATTTTACCTATCTTCTGGAAGCTAGCAAGGCCTAGGATTTTTAGTAAACTAAAAAATTCAATGAATTGGTAGAACTGAGAAATTTGGTGTTTGAACCAAATGCATGAAGAAAATGAAAATAGAGAGAGAATACTTACCATTATTTACAAATATACAATATTCTCAAAAGAACCAATTATCAAATAAAACATTTTAAGATATCTATCCTTTGAAAAACAAAGCCTATTAATTTTTTTAAAAAACTACCCTTGAACTGGCATATATTCCCTTTGTAAAATATCAAATCCTTAAGAATCCTTCTTTTAAAATAACAATTGTGATAACCAGGGTCATTCACTTGTGAACTTGTCTTGCCTCCTCTTAACTAGATCCAGAACATTTGTTTTGCTCGGTGCTGTGCTGCTTTCCCTCAGCCTAGCTAAAGTTTTACGAATTTAGTTCAGTTGTATAACTTCCTTCTAGTGGGAGTCGTCTCCAGCTTTAAAATTTTATTTTTCTGGAATCATGCAAGAGTTTGTTATGCACAAATATGAACTATAGGCTTTAAAAATAGAGCCAAATTTTACATGCAATCGCAGTTTATCTCAGTGTCTGATTATATAATGTGATGCTGCAAATCAATAGACGTGTTCCTAGCACTGCATCAGGTAAGGATGAGGAACACAGGGGCCATGTCAATCCAAGAGCTTCACAGTTTATCTATTGGCAGCCATTTATTGAAGGAAATTGCTAGAGTTCTTGGATTTTCCACTTATTAATTTTTGCATGCTGGAAAAGGTGAGAATTTGACTAGTTCCATTTAGTTTGCAATTTAAAAGCTACCCCAAAATATTTGAAAGAGCTTATGACATCATTCTTAGATCATGTGTACATGCTCAGAAACCAAACCTATTCCTGAATAGCCCCTTTCTCTTCAGTCAATTTAAGCAATCAGTAGACTGTTTTGTATATGCAACGTTAATTCGTTTGGAAGATTTATGCTTATGTTGTTGCTCTGACTGAGCTGGTCAGAGGATTTTAGAAGTTTCCAGGCGAATGGGTAAAATGTAGGGAGTAAGCACACTTTGAAGTGAACTATGCAGTCATAGGGTCATTGTATTCAGCCAGACACTGGAGAAGACATTTCCAGTTTCCCATACTAGTTACATTTCATTGACAATCCCATGGCTTCAATAGGTGAGACTCTACTGTGTCAGAAGGTCCAACAATGAGTTTCAGTCTCCTTGAACTTCTCTTGTGGAACCTGTTTCCTTCCTGGTTTTATTAAAAAGTTATGTCTTCTGTTTTTGGAAAAGTAGCTGTCAGAGGATTAGAGACAATTTGTTGAATTGGATTATTTGTTGTCACAAATTTTATAATAGTATTGTAGAGCACAGACCAATGGAAAGCTGTTCACATTTGCTAGGATATTATTATTACTTTGGTTTTATTTTTATTTAAATTTTTTATCTCTACTATTCTCCTTTATGTCAAAACTGTAAAGAGTGCATCTTTGGAGTAATGCAAGGTAGGCAAGCTTGCTAAGAGCTTACTCAAGACTACCTTAAAAGAAGACTTATATTTAACAAACAGAATCTCAACATATGGACATAGACCCTCTTGAGCTGGTTAGAAAGGACTTTTTTCTTTATTTGCTCTTTTTGATCACTGACATTTATTTTAATTTTTTTCTTTTTTAAACATTTTTATTCTGAAATAAAGTAAAGGATTAACAGGAAATTACAAAATAGTACAGAAAGGTCCCAAGTACCCTTCACCCAGTTTTCCCCAGTAGTAACATCTTGCATAACTACAGTACAATACCAAAACCCAAGAAATTGACCTTTGTGTGATTCACAACATTATGCAGGTAAGAAGATCTTTTTTTAAAACAAGAAATAATTCATTACAACCACAGGTTTCCTCTAAAAACTGTCCCTTTGACTGAAAAATACCTGATTGTTTGTTGTTTATTCAGTACTTCTCCACATTTTGCAGAGGCAAACAAAATCATTTTTATAAATCCCAACCTATGAAGGACAGAACAAAGTCATTGTTCTATTTTTCAAAGTATACAAAAGCTAAATGAGAAAAAAATCATCTGGGAAGGCAGAAATCCATTGGTGCAAAGTTTTTAGAAAGCTAAGTGAAGTAGTAATTATCTTACTCATTCCATTATTGAAGACCTCTTCAAAATTTTATTCATTTACAATAAAACTTCAATAAATTCAATTCCATTCCATTACAATAAAATTTTATTTATTTATAATAAAATTTCCCCATATATTTCTGAAAAGTCACAGTTTTGTGGCAACAAGATTAGAATTTTCAAACAATACTTTTTGTCACACTTAACCTTCAACCCATTTTGTCATAACCTCATCTGTAGTAAACCCAAAAGAGTTTACTCTTTTTCTTTATTTCTTGGTTAACTGTTTTTGAGTTTTATATACACGGAGAACATTCCTTGAAGAAAGAGGCAAGGTATACATACACACAGTTGGGTTGCTATTTTTTTCTTACAATGTATTTATACTGTTCTCAATTTAAAGACCAAATAATCTCAGGAAAATACAATATTTTACTTTTTAAGGTTCATATTTTATGAGTAATAAATTTAGTTTTGAGGGATATGATGGAAAACCATAAATATGAAAGCACTCTCTTAAGGTCAACATTAAATCTGATAATATGTAGAATAGATTTAAGACTATTTTGAAGTTTCAACTAGAGTTTCACCCAGTGTGCTTTCTTCTTAGATTTTAATGCTAGTTTACCAAAGGAAAAGTAAATTGCTTTCTGGTAACAAATTATTGCAGAAGATCTTCTACTTAAAGCATAGATGCATTTTTTTTTTGTCATTTACTTCTCTGTTTTTGAAGGGTTCGATGTTTATTTGGGGGAGGTTTATGTCAATTATTTAATCAGAAGCAGGCCCCAGAGTTTGCCAGTGATATTTTGGAATGTAGGGTGTACTTCAAAGAAAGGTTCCATGGCTCTTGACCCAGATGAAGCCAATTTTTCATAGTGAAGAGCAAGGTAATTAGATTTTCTTTTTCAGAGCAACAATTATTTTTAGACTGAATTTGATGGGTCATATTTCTCTGCTCAGTAAATCTTGAATTATCACTCCACACTGGAAAATGTAACTCAATGACCCACCGTTGCGCCAGAGCTTCTGTGGGCAGCCGAGCTCCAAGAGGCAGCTGGACATGACGTGAAATTGGTGTCTATGACAAACTCCAAGATGGAAACCAAGCAGTCAACCAGTAGCAGTAGTTCATATGCCAACATTTTTGTTTATTTGTAATGGAAAACTTTAGGAGGAAAACACAGGAGACTGGGTGCCAGGGGTGTGAGGTAGAGATTTCAATCCTGTTCAGTCACTTAGGAAAATCCAAACTGACCACGCTAAACCAGATCCAAAATCCCAGACTAATTTCCTCTCCTCTTTCCTCTGTGAGTGCTTCTGATTTCGCACACGGCAAGAGCAACTGAGAACAGGGAGCCTGACTAGATGAAGTAGGAACCCTTGGGGAGGCCCAGGAGCAAGAACAAAAGGCCTGGAGCTGTAGAACATGCTAGAACATAAATGACAGTCTCTAGGGAATTAAGAAGCATTCTCCACTCTATTCCACGGCCTTTTGCTGACTTAACTCCTAGTCTTCCTTCACGTCTCTGTTTAGGATACCACTTCCCAAGGAAAGCTTAACAGACTCAAGTTTGACTTATTACCTTTCTCTGTGCCCTGACAATTCTTGATACCCTCTCCAGAGCAGGGTTATCACACTGCATTGTAATATTTAATATTGACATCCCTACTGGACTGCAAGCCTATTTGAACTGGGGCCATACCGCTCATGTTTACAATTGTATGCTTTTTGCTTAACACTGTGTCTAGCACACAAGAAATGCTTAATATATATGTGTTGCTTATGTTAGCCATACCCTTAATGTTTGGGATGCTCCAGATGGCTTAATAAAGTGTTTAAATGTCTTTACAATCTCAGCCCAGTCCCATGGTATTGAAATAATCTCTACCAAGCTTTGGAAAGTTCAATCAGCATCTAAGAAGCACTTGTAAAAAGCATTTTAGTACCCAATGATGACTACACATAAACCCTCTAGTTCCTGAGCCAGATGTGATGACACGTGCCTATGGTCCCAGCTACTTGGGAGGCTGAGGCAGGAAGATTGCTTGAGCCCAGAAGTTCAAAGCTGTAGTGAGCTGTGTTTGTACCCCTGCACTCCATCCTAGGCAACATAGTGACACCCCATCTCAAAACAAAACAAACAAACAAATAACCCTGGTTTTAAGAAAACAATGAAGATAAGCATGAAAATACACACTAGCCTATAAATGTATATGCTAAAAGAGAATGGAAATTGAAACAATGGATCTAATGAAAATCAGGTATGGTTTTGAAATTTTGTTAATGTTCTTCTTTTTTCACCAGTCTATTCACTTCAGTTTGATTTTCATGGAAATTCAGATCTAAGAGAGAATTTTGAGTTGTTGTCTACACAGATGGTAACCAGAAACTTCTAAGACATATTCTCAGTGTAATTTTCAGCCCGTAATGATGAGGGTGGTCTGTCTACATTGTAAGAAGATTAAACTGACAGATCTATGATCTTGTATGTATAGATGGACAATGACCTAAAAGCTATGCTTAAAATTGCCCCTGGAGCCATTTTACTCCTGAATCTGTTGGTTTCTATGGTAGAATATTCAGTTCTATGTTGTCAAAAAGGTGAACAATAAAATCTAGGAGAAATCTGTCATGGGTAGAAGTGGGTGGAACACATTTAATCCACCAGATAAAATGCTTCCGGTCTAAAAGCTGCTGAAAGATACTTGAAAGTCTAGATGTTGGGTGATCTTATCCAGATAGCATTGTAAGATATATAAAATATTTGAAGTGAAGTCATATTACCAGGAGAAAAATCATTTTCACTGTTCCTGGAAGAACTCTTTCTGTCTACACTTTACCCACTACAAATGTTGAGATGTTCTGAAGGACTATCTTGCACCTTTAGTAATTAATATCATTTAAAAATTAATCTCTTTTAAAATGAGATTTTCCATAAATGCTAGATGTCCATCATTGCCCAATTTCAAAGGAAAAATCTATGTGATAATCTGACATATTGGTCAAATATTTTATTCTGGGGGATATGGTGGGTAGCAAGAGGTGGTCATGGATTGTAGGGAGTGTTGACTTCAAAATATATATTAGCATTTCCATTATTTTAAAAGACTTTTTAAAAGACTAACAATATAACATATGGACAAAGGGATACATTCCTTAGAAAAATTTTAATGGTAACATGAAACCACAGTAAGCAGTGAAGGAGAGGAGAGGAGAAAAAAGATGTAAACTATTTACTTCCCCTTAGAGGCTAGAATGCAGTTGTTTTCTGTTAAACTTAGAATATGTTTATGCGTAACTGACTCAATTATAAAATGAAAGCTAAGCAACTGTTGGAATTTGTGATTACACTATGTAAATGTTACATACCTTGGCAATGTAAAATAATAATAACATAATCTTTTAAATAGAGAAGAGACTGTAAGAAAAAAAGTAAGTGTACAAATTTCCCTATGCTTTATAGCAGGGATTCAGATAATATCTAGTGATAATATCTGTAGTTAAAACAACAACAAGCCCAGCCTTTTAGTTTTTTTTTCATAATTTTAACTTTTAAAAACCCATATCTCATTGTAAAGAAACATTTATCTAGTTCATCAACTTCTATCATTGAAGCTGTTTCTCTTTGTTAAATTATTGTAAGTAATATTTCTAAATATTAGACTACATTTATAAAACTATTTCTACCTATCCATCTATCTATTCTTATATTTTTAGAGATATCCAGAATTTTGTTCACCAAATGTTAACAATTTATTTGAGTGCTAGATATAGGTGATTTTTAAAAAATGTTCTTTATACTTTATGTTTAACTTTTTAAAAGAGTCAATGACTTTTTTTTTTAATAACTTTTTCTTTTTGAGATGGAGTCTCGCTGTGTCACCCAGGCTGGAGTGCAACAGCGCAATCTCAGCTCACTGCAACCTCTGCCTCCCAGGTTCAAGTGATTCTCCTGCCTCAGCCTCCTGAGTAGCTGGGATTACAGATGTGCACCACCACGCCTGGCTAATTTTTGTATTTTTAGTAGAGATGGGGTTTCACCATGTTGGTCAAGCTGGTCTCCAATTCCTGACCTCGTGATCTGCCCAGCTCAGCCTCCCAAAGTGCTAGGATTACAGGCGTGAGCCACTGTGCCAGGCCAAGAGTCAACAACATTTTAATAAAAGAGATAGATGTTTATAGAGAGAGCTAGTTGAACCTCTCTCTCTTTATTTCTATCTATGATTTCCTTTTTTTCTTTCAAAGGTTTAACAATTAATTCTTTAAAACATTGGTTCAGTTGTGGCACACCGACCTCTCTTGTTGGCCAGACACTTATAGGGGGAAGTCTCAATAAAACTATTCAGTCTAAAATCACCAACAGCTGACAACTTTGTGGCACATCGCCCAATTTTGGGAGACAGTGCCAACCCTTGGACAGTCTATATTATCTTGGGCACAAGACTGCTTGCTAAGTTAAAGTTATATATTGAAGAGAAATCAGATATTTTTATTTCTAGAATTTTCTGTTTGATGAGGTACGGTTGGCTATCTTTTGTTTATCTTTTATTTGGGCCAGTGCCTAAGCCCAAAAGAGGTTGTTTGGTGAATGATAATGGGTAAATGGGATGAAGGGAAACTTTCTAGAATTTCTAGAATCATATCTTGTCTGAACAAGATATGAATTGATCAGTTCACTTGTCAAACAAGAAAGACATTTGTGTCTATCGACAAATTTTATTCTTCAGCTGAAGTCAGAATATAGTGATTTTTCATAAGAAATGACAGAATTTAATAAGCTATGCATTTGTTAAAAAATACTAACTTGTCTAGCATAATCCTGAAATGTCAAACATATTCTATAATTGTTTTATGAGTGAATGCTAACACTCACTGTAAATGAGGCATTGATACTTCCTTGTATAAAAATATTTTAAATTTCTAAAATTTCTCGTCTTACCATCTCCTTTTCAAACTTCCTCCCCAAATCTTCAAACAACTTTTTCTACTTCATTTGAAGAGAATTAGGTATGGTTTTCATTCATTGCATTTTTCTATTATATTTCTACACTCTATGTTCTATTTGGCAATATAGTTAGTTGCTTCTCTCTCCCTGGCTAAATCATGTGTTCTTTGAAAGAAGAAACTATGCTTTAGTTTATCCCTGCCTCTCCACTGTAACTGGTTTAGTACTTTACATGTAGAAGCTCAGTACTCAAGTCAATAATGTGGAATTGCCTTAAGATGAATTGGTGAATAGGTCTGCAGAAAAATGATTTCTCTGTGGGTCACCCTGCCCACCTCAACTGTCCCTCCACATGTCTCCTTAAAATACAAAATTACTGGAAGCTTGGGAAAGATGTATGCTTCTATATGTACTTACATATCATCTCAAAAAGAAAATTTCTGTAATTTTTATCTAAAAGATGCCTATGAGAACAAAGCCAAACAAGTAGCTAAGGCCCTAAGCACTCAATGGGAAGAATGAAATATCTCGATATTTACATGGTTCATTTTGACTGTACCCACAGGGCAGCGAACATCTGCATAACAAGTAAAAAATTCAGCCTGTTAGATGACTGGTTGTGAAGAGCCAAACATTGGGTATCATGTCATCCACGTGTCTGGTTGATTGAATATGAATTGCCCCCTTTTTATCCAGATGGCTTCAGCAATAGATAAAGCATGGAGATTTTTCCACATTTTACATGGTGCTTGGTGTTGTAGAATTCAGCCTTTGTGTGTTCTTTTCCCCTGTCTTGCTATTGCCTGGATCTCATTAGGAACCATTAGTGATGTAATACTAAACCTATGGAATCTTAAACACGCTTTTAAAATCCTGTGGAATAAAGATGTCTCCTACCAAACCAAAAATGCAGTGGGAATAGACAAAGTTACATTTCTTTAAGAAAAAATGACTCATTTCATAGTTCCCAAACTGTTTTGACTGAAGCTTCTCAAAATAAACTTTCTGGAATATGGAGCCTTTGATGTCTGACTTTGAAAAAAATATCATTTCTCAAAGATACCATTCAATCCTTTTGGGGTGTTCATGTATTTTTGCAGATTAACTTACTTTTATTTCAACAAGTGAATGACACAATATTAAATAGTCATCTGACAAAGAAAGAAAAGTATGTTTGAAGTGGTCTTAACTCCTACACAAACCAAATATAAAGGACATGCCGTATGATTTTTTAAATTGCCACAAAAATAGAATTTTCAGAACATTACCAGAAGGGGGATTTGGTCCATTAAGAATAACAAAACAGTTTAGATGTCATGAAAGTAGAAGATGAGGAGTGCCGTTAAGCTTACTAATGAGATTTTTGATTCATATGCTATTTCCTAGGCTAGGCAACATTTTTAATTTTTCACAGTCTTGAACCTTAATCCTTGAAGGGTAATTCAAGTTTCAGAACTTACATATTGCAATTTGTTTGGGGTGGCAATTTGCCATTGATTTGCTCTGGGCTCTTTTGTTCTCTTTCAGCTGGGGGACTCAAAGGTGGTCATTTATTAAGTCCAGGTCTACACATGACCACTGAAACAACTGGATTCCAATCAAATCTTCTAAAAAATCCAAACAACCATTTTTGTGCAGTTGATCAGATTGATTTAGGACATCAATTGCTCTATTCAAATAACAGTGAATGAAATAATTGTATAACTGGACAATCCTTCTTTTCTTCTTCTTCTTCCTCCTCCTCCTCCTCCTCCTCCTCCTCTTCTTCTTCTTCTTCTTCCTCCTCCTTCTTCTTCTTCTTCTTCTTCTTCTTCTTCTTCTCTTCTTCTTCTTCCTCTTCCTCTTCCTCTTCCTCTTCCTCTTCCGTTTCTCTTTGGAGTGGTGGAAGGATTAGTTAAGATCTGCATTCTAGCTTCAACTCTTCCACCTCTATCTGATGCTTGAAAAGTTTCTCTTAACCTTTCAGGCCTCATTTTTCTTATCTATAAATGGAGAGAACAAACGCTCACCTTGTGCTATGTTTGGGATGTTAAATAGATGTTGTGGCATTTGATACACAATTGGCCTACAATAAATGTAATTTTTTCCCAATTTCCCCTCAATTGCACATATGGAGTTTTTTGCCTTTTTTCATTTTCCATTGTGATGATAACTTCTCAACAGAGGGTTAAAAGAATATTTGACACTCATTATATTACACTGTTAAAAAATATTAGAACTAGAGATATGCCTCACTTGGTCAGATCTGAGCTCCAGGGCCTGATGCCTGCGATGATGGCAAGAAGAGATTGTTGTTGGAATTTGTGTTATTCTCTGAGGCTTTAAAAACACTACCTTTCCTTCAGAGGCTTTTAAATATCTATTATGCAGTAACATCTCTAAACTACTCTTGAACCTATGCACATTTTTAGCCTGGTACCAGTATTGAAAGTAATATATTCCAAGTGTTTAATACTTATAATGCAAAGAGGTTTTTCTATTATTCGACCTAAAATGATCACTTCAAAGCTTTAAGATTTAGATAAAGTGGGGAGAAAGGGGGATAGAAAAAGGAGCATGGGAAAAGGGGTAAAGTAATTAACATTTATAAGATGATGGCCAAGTTTATTAGAAAATAGATGGAGTCATACATTTCGGTAGACCTGAACTTCACTTCCAGCTCTGTCTCATTCTAGGGCATAGAGTTGTTAAGAGAATGTAATGTACCTGCATTAAATTAAATTTGCTTTGTTAACTATAAATTTAAGTTTGGATTTCCTCTTTCCAAGCATTTATTTTTAAAAGTGATTAGGGTAATTTAAGGTCTTTAAATTGCTATAAAATATCTGAGCATTAAAGGGGGGTGAGAAAAATTAGCATTTTAAAATTCTCTATATAAGGATAATTTTATAGTCTAACTTTTGGATTTATAGATATCTTATGTATATTCTCCCAGAAAAAATGTGAAGATTTTCCTTTTGGTGAAGTCATTTAGACTTCATTGTTGGTTGGTATAATCTACAAAATTATATTCAGTTATGCAATTAATTTAAAATATTGCATCACATAACCCAAGGTCATTTTATATATTTACAATAAGAAATTGTTTTGACCCTTCCTGTAGATTAACCTTCCAAATGATTTATTGGTCATTAATAGCTCAATTTTTAGACCCAGGGGTCAGAGTTCAGGGCATGGCAACTGAGAACAGATCCCTGTACAGACTAATCAGAGGAGCCTCGGGTATGCCGGGGAGAAATACATGCACGTTTCTCAATGTCTCAGGCTATCTTTTCCTTCAGTTTCATAAACACCATCTTAATTCAGGTTTCAAGAATCTCCAAACTTACCTACACACTCTAGTTTAGCCCTTTCAAGTATTATTCCACCCTATAAACTGATTTTAAATCTTCCCAAACTACTGTTTATATAAAAAAAATCTTAGTGCCAAAAATCTTCCCAAAGTACTATTTACTTTAAAAATTTTAAATTAAAGAGAGGTGAACAAAACCAGCATTTTTAAATTCTCGGTATAAGGATAATTTTATTACTCTATTGTCTGCTCCAAAGAATAAAGTATAAAACTGATATCCAAGGACCTGGTCAATATTCCTGCTTTCTCCCACCCTCCCAGGCAGGCTTTTGAATGTACTCTCCCACGACCACAGCTGCCCATGACCACAACTGATGTATTGCTGTTCTGCTGACGTTGCTCCTTCCTCATGTTTGAAATATTCTCACACCTCCTTTCTAGTTATCCAAATCTTAACTCTTTAAGTGCCAATCATCTTTCTGAAGCATCTCCTAAGTACTCCAACCCACCTAATCAACACACACCAGAGCTTTTCTAGTCTATTCTTCAAACTTTTACAGTTTAGAAGATCCAACCTGCAGAGTTTGTGACTTGCCTGAGGTCACAAAGGAAGTTAGTAGTGTCACCATGACTTAAAATTGAGGTCTTTTACCACCAATACTGTTGCCTGGATTCCCTAAACTAATCAGGATAACAGGCATTTTACTGATAATATTGGTTTTGTATTGTTGGTTCATTGTTCCTAAGTATGAAACCTGGATATGCCCAAATTGTTCCTGGATTATTCTTTCATTTCAGATCCAAATAAAATAATTGGGGCCTTCATCTCAATATTTCAGAGACTCCCCAAGAAAGAGATAAGGTGGTGGGATGCCTTATATTTTTGTCACCTCCTGCTCCAAATTCTGGTCACACATTTATAGCCTCAGTCCAACCTCTACCGGCTTAAGTCTGAGATGGAAAAGTTCTTTTTTTCTTCATTCCCACAAAGCTGCTGCATTTAACAGAGTTTGATGAATGGTTTATGGTGATAGAAGGGCATTAAAGTGCAGCCCACACTGGATCCCAGCTCAAAATTAAATATTTTAATTTGAGAAAAACAAATAGTTCTTTAGCTCTTTGCCTTAATTCTCTCCCATGTGATTTTGGGGTGGACAGGACCATTCAACATTTACAACCACAAAGCAAGGTCAGGATATTTATGTAAACAAAATATAATAGTTATCTACCCTGGGCTTATGCCTTTAGTAACTCTAAGAAGCAACAGAAGTTTTGACATTAGTTTTTCTTTAACTTGGCCCAGGTTGAAATCTTAGGCAGATCTCCCTATCTCAATGGATCAGGACAATGGCAGGAGTCAATGGGTGTTCATTTGCTACATTCTTAGTTGGGAAAATGAATCCAGCACTATTTTCCAGAATGTAGTGAGATTAGGAAGAGAGTAAAAGCAGAAAATGGGCATTTTTTTTTGCCATTTGCTGAGCTTTTTCTCCATACCAGGTTCTATACTGTCATACACATCACCCCATTTCATTCTCACAACAACCATGCAAGGTAGGCATTCTCCACTTTTCAATGGAGCAAATAAACAATTTGCCAAAGTCATCCAGCAAGAAAGTGGCACAATCCAGAATTCAAACCCGGATCTGCCTGACTTTAAATGCCTTTCAGGACTTGGCCAGATGACAATGGCAATGACCCAGGCACAGGAAAGAGTGAGGACCATATCAGATCACATGATATTCCAAATTTATCAGAGTGCTGGGAGTCAGAATAAATAGAAATGTCAGTCAAAGGTGTTATTTGGGGAAGGCGATGGAAGGTCCATGATGGACTGAGATTCAGATAGAGGAGATGACTTTCCTTTCATTCATTCTTCTGTTTAAATCTACCGGATTTAACACAAACTCTGAGGACCTTCTCCAGAATCTGAATTGCGTATCCCCAGGTCACTTAGTTTTTATAACCCAACAAGGGCAACATATTCAATAGACTATCACCAAAAGCCTTTCTGAGAAGCTTGTATTTATTCATCTTGCCTGAGACTGGGCAAAGGGGGCAGGTGTCTGGTTTTTGTTACTGCATAGAAATACAACTTTGGTTTCGTTGATGTGAACGAATAAGCACTGCATGTGAACTGAAATCACACTATGTCTAAACAGAGGACTCTGTGGCACTTTTCTTACTAAAAAGTTGTTAAGTTTGGCAATCCTCACTCTGTTCCAGTCAAACATTTTCTTAACCATATTAGGTTATATGGAAATAAGCCAATGTCGTGGCTGGTGTATGAGTAGGTCTTCTGCACCGAGGCAGTTTTCTTGAGAGCATTTTCTCACTGGTTTAAAAGGAATAGAGACAAATGTGGCTCAGAGTATATTTTTAAATATGGCTGGAAAGAAAAATAAAAATTCACTGATCCAAAAAGAATTCAGAATTGCAGCTAGACCAAAGTCAGATTTTTAAGCTAGAAGACTTAGAGAGATTTGGATATTTGCTTACTTCTTATTGAAAGACTCTATCTATTTTTAAAAAGCCCAGCCAACCTTAACACAGATATGAGGAAATCAGAACAAAATTGCATCATCTGTTCCATAATTGTCCAATGTTGTTCTCGTTGCTTAATCTCGTGGGTTAGAAAACCAGCATTTAAGCTCTGGATTCACTACATTCTGAGTAATCCTAGACACTGGGCTTAATTTCATTATTTGTCAAATGGGGGATGATATACTACCTATATCATAGGATTCTTAGGAAAATCCAATGAGATAATGCATGATTCAACTATTACCAAAAAAGCATATTATGGGCCTTCTGTCTTTCAAACTACAACACTTGGAGAAAAGTAGCAGCAGAAAAAATAGCTTTTTTTCTGCTATTACTGTAACTCTGATACAGTTATCTGCTTTTCATTTAGATTTATCTTATTCTGCTTTGACAACTAATAATTATGCATTCATATATCCATTCCTTTATTCAGAATATTGAGTTATTCAGAATATTAGCAAGTGCCAAGCTCTCAATTAGGAGCTCTTAATTCTCATCTTTGCAAATAGATGATAAATCTATAAAAGCTCCCCCCAACTTATCGTTACTCTTTTGAAATATTTTTATTTCAAGATACATGTTGGCCATTCATTCATTCCATGTATATTTATTGAGTGACTACTAAATGGCAGGCAACTGCAAAGTGCTGAGGAATCATTAGTAAACACAATAGATACATCCTCATGGAGATTTCAGTCTAGTAGAAAAGACAGATATTAAATACATAAGTACTCAAACATAAATATCATTGCGAATTGTGATTGTGCATGAAGACAAAGAGCAGAGACTTATAACAGGGAATGACATGGAAGTAAAATCTTAAAAATCTATATGTCTAATGCAACAAATTTTAATTTACAATACCTTGGCAATAAATGGATAGGATACTTAAAAACGTTATCATCTAATTGTCCTGTAACACAAAAATTGGTGTTTTCAGGGTGTCGCAATTATTTAATACTATTCCAATTTTTACTTTGTGGGTTTAAGAAAGGCTAAGAATTATCTAAGTAAGAAGTATGCCTTTGTCATTAGGTAATGGTGAGGGACTCATTTCTGGTCTCTGTGGCCAGTAAGCTCTAGATCCATGCAAGAAATTGAAAGCAAGCTTGTGTGACTGGATCACAAGAGAGAGGCACAAGAGGAAGCTGGAGAGGCAGGCTGGGCTAGATCATACATGACATTGTAGGCCATGGGAAGAGTTGGATCTGTATTCTAGATGCACTATAAAGCTACTGAAATGTTTTAAGCAGGGCAGTGACATGATTAGATTTATGTTTTTAAAAAGGTAATTGTTTGCAGATGGCTGGAAGATTAGAACAGAAAGACCAGTTGGGAGGCTCTTGGAAGGGTCCAGATGAGATGATGGTGGCTTGGATTTGAGTGACAGCAACAATAATGAAGATAAATGGACCATTTTCGGCAAATATCCTGAAGGGAGAATCACCTGGATTTAGTCATTTACTGTAGAGGGAGTAATGGTAGATGAGGAAGGAGAAAGTGTAGGAAATGATTCCCAAGTTCAGAGCTTAAGCAACCAGGTAAATATTGGTGTCATTTGCTAAGATGGGAAAAACTTGGGAAACATGGACTGTGTTCAGTTCTATCCTGTTTGCTGAGGGGGAAAAAAAAACAAAAAACATGGCGGGGGGAGTAGTGGTGGAACTTTTTGTGATTTACAGAGAGGAAACAAAATTATAAAGCTTAACACCTGTCTTCAGAATGCTTGCACCCTAAGCATTAAATCCACTGTTGATATTTCCTTAACAGACTTTCTCAAACCACCAGAGGCTCTACTATGATGTGGGTTATCTCACTCCTAGAATTTATTCTCTCTTCACCCTTCCTCTGTGTGTGTCTACATATAACGCAATTGATTTTAATAATTTAATTTGCTACACCTTTGGATTATCTCATTTATCAAGGCATCAGTCGATCTTAAAAACTAGATCTTTAATTTCTTTAATTTTTTAAGTTCAGGGGTACATGTGCAGGATGTGCAGGTTTGTTACACAGGTAAATGTGTGTCATGCGGGTTTGTTATACAGATTATTTCATCACCCAGGTATTAAGCCTAGTACCCATTAGTTGTTTTTCCTAATCCCTTCTCCCCTCCCACCCTCAACCCTCCAATAGGCCCCAGTGTGTGTTGTTCCCCTCTATGTGTCCATGTGTTCTCATCATTTAGCTCCCACTTATAAGTGAGAACAAGCAGTCTTCAGTTTTCTGTTCCTGCATTAGTTTGCTAAGGATAATGGCCACCAACTCCATTCATGTCCTTGCGAAGGATATGATCTCAAACCAGATCTTTAAAGGCAATATTTTTTTTGGGGGGGTGCTTCTATAATATTGGCAGTGAATAACGACAATAGAAGTCTTTACCATTTTGTCTTCCTGTTATTTGCTGTAACTCAACTACAAATGTTCCAACTTCTCCAGTGGTGTATGTGGAAACAAGGAGAATTCACAGAAAGAAAGTGTGATCAATTTGATTCCCCTGAGAGCCATTGGTAGAGTACTAAGCTCTACAGTACTTAGTAATGCAAAAACAAAGTGATATTTAGTGATCAAGATTTATGTACAAAAATGTCCATCACAGCACTACTTATAATAGCCCAAACCTGAAATACTCTCAATGTCCAGTGATAAGGGAATGATTACATATAACTGTAAAGTTATCAATCATATTTTTAAAATTGTGTAAAAATATGTATAATATGATAAGTGAAAAAATTGAGTGCATAACATCACATTTGTTTTTAAAATAAATCTTATGTTTGTTGAAAAGAAAGACTGGAAGGAAATATATTGAAACTTTAAAGTAATCTCATGGTGGGAAGGATGAAAAAGAGACTTTATAATTATTTTCTGCATAATTTCTTTCTTTCTTTTTTTTTGAAACGGAGTCTCGCTCTGTTGCCCAGGCTGGAGTGTGGTGGCATGATCTTGGCTCACTCCAACCTCCACCTCCTAGGTTCAAGCAATTCTCTGCCTCAGCCTCCTGAGTAGCTGGGATTACAGGTGCCCATCACCAAGCCTGGCTAATTTTTTTGTATTTTTAGTAGAGACGGGGGTTTCACCATCTTGGCCAGGCTGGTCTTGAACTCCTGACCTTGTGATTCACCTGCCTCGGCCTCCCAAAGTGTTGCGATTACAGGCATGAGCCACTGCACCCGGCTTCTGCATAATTTCTGTATTTTCTATAATAAAATGCATATTTGCATACTTTCTATAATAAAATGTATATCTATATAGCACTCAAAGATGGCATAACTTCTACAGATTTGATGATTTTTGTTAGTGGAAGAGATCCGAGTTATCTGCGAGTTACCGGCAGCGAATCCATAGGGGTCCACAGCAACTTCAGTCCTTGCCTCCTCAGAAGAAAGAATTCAACTGAGGGGCATGTAAAGCAGAAAAAGAGATAGAGGCAAGTTTCAGAGCAAGACTGGAAGTTTATTTTAAAAAGCTTTAAAACAGGAAAGAAAGGTGCATTTGGAAGAGATTCAAGCAGGCACGTGAGTGTTAAAGAGAGAAGGTCAAGTGTCCTGTTTAACCGTGATCCCAGGACTTTTATAAGCTTGCCTTTTCCCCATGATCTTCCTTAGGGTGGGCATGCGCAGAGCCCTTCTTACTCTTGAGAAATGCGCACATGCAGTGATTTTAGGGAGTTAGACACATGCCCATCTGTGGTTTTCTTCCTTCTTCCGGTAGAGAGTACCCAGGAGCTCTTAGTTCGTCATTTTTGTCTCCTAATATGCATTTCCAGGAAGCTGTTTCTCTCTGGGGTCTGCATTCAGTTAACACTTTAAATATTAACAGGTATGGACCATCAGGAGATTGTCTCTTTCTGGCTGCTGTGAATTATCATTTTTAGAGAGGCAAAGGGATAATTGCCAAACATCACCTGACATTTCTAGTGCTCATAACTGACTCCCCGCTCATAACTGACTACATGTAACAATTTGGGTCCTTTTTCAGTAGAATGGAATAGAAATAAAAGCAGTCCTGAAAACCAGCAATGAATAATTGTGAAGTACTGCCTGAGAAACTGTGGGGTATAAAGTGGTGTGAAAATGTGATTGCTCATTCATGGATCTTATGATCAAGTTCCCACACTCCTGGATTTCCCTTGTTTGGGTTCAAACAGCCTAAGAACATAGTAAGGGCAGTTTTGATTTTCGTCTCTGAGGTTTTTCTTTTAAGCCACATCAGGAAATGAAGGAACACAGACAGACAGCGGGAGAAATACACTCACAAAACAACCTAAGTATCTGTGCAGCCTCAATATCATTTAAATTCTGGCTAAGTTTAAGGTTTTTCCTTTTTTTGTTTCCTCCTTCGCTCTTCTAGTGTATTCCACATAATGTAGTTATAGCTCTGCTCAAGGTTCTGGAATGGCATTTGTGTGTAAGCTTAGTTATTTTAAGTCATCCACAGTTGTTTTTTAACCCTTTAAAAGTAAATTGTCACAATCACCTCTTTATATGCCAGATATATAAGAATTATTGTCTTGTCTCTGGACGGTATGTTTTAGAACTTTTCCTTATGAAGCTGCAAGACATGTTTTATACTTAAGCTTATCAGCTCTATTTAGCCTATAATTGTGTCTGCATAATGCCAGAATTGTCATTTCAACAGAGACCGAGAGCTCCCCAACAGTTATTTGGTGGCAACTGCCAAAAATTTTTATTGAATTAATTTATCTTTTTCACTTAATTCAATCCACTTAGCTATAAATGTTGAACCCAGTGAAACTTCTGGTTTTTGGGGGATTTTTTTGGCATATGAATGGAAGCATTGCTATGTTTAAAAATACTATCCTTTAGAGATAAACATTATGGGATGTTCAATATGAAATATTTTATCAGTGTGGAAATGGGTTTCATTAACCCGTCTGTATCTGCACGTCATCCTTCATCTGGTTAAAATTCCACATTTTAAAAAAGATAGCAGCTTGGGTTTAATTTTGTGGCCATATAAGACTGAAGTTTGATACTGTCCACATTACCATCAACCAGCTAATGTATTACCAATAAAAACATCAGTACTATTCTTCAGTGAGATTCTCATTGTCCACTTTGTATGAGTTTTCAGTGTAGCCCTGGGAAGAAGGGCACTGGAGAATGATGTTTTCATCAAGATTTAGAAGTGAAAGAGATTGAGCTTCTGGAGACCTCATTTATTCACTTAACCCACATTTATTGAGAAACTGCTATGTGCTCAGAGCTATGCTAGACACTGGGGATACAGAAATGAATATGACATAAGTAATTGAATATTTATTTGCCCACTAGAGTGTTAGCCCTCTGAGGACAGTGATCTTGTCTCTCTCCATCTCTGCTGTCTCCTTAGCAACTCCCATTTAATAACTGGAAATAGAATCCCAAGGTGGGCCTAACTTTTTGTCTCATGAGATACGAATAGTAGAAGAGAAAATCTCAAACTTTTCCCCCATATGAGGAATGATATTCACAGAAAAGACCCACTTAGAGGAAGACAAATAGGCCTTTTTCTTCCACTGAAGAAAGATGCCTAGAATCCAGTTGAACGGGTTTATATGGATAGCTTTGAATCCTTCCTAATATTTTAAAAAGTAAATCACATGAAACCTCACATTTTGATGTCACATCGGAGTAGCAACAATACTGTGATGAGAACCCCACACAGAAAGCCGCTGTGGTGGGCCACCATACCTGACGGAAGATCTGTTTTGATGTTCAAATGCTTTGAGATTAGGACGGTTGCTGGAAGTATTTATCGCTTGTTATACTTTCTCTGCTGTGTAATTACTGCAAAGACAGGCCAGATTGCAAGGGCCACAAAGGATCAGTTCTTGAGATAATTATTTGAAAACTGTTTAGCCCATGATAGCAGTTAGAAATCAAGCAGTAGGTCAGGCGCGGTAGCTCACGCCTGTAATCCCAGCACTTTGGGAGGCCGAGACGGGCGGATCACGAGGTCAGGAGATCGAGACCATCCTGGCTAACACGGTGAAACCCCATCTCTACTAAAAATGCAAACAGCCAGGCGTGGTGGCGGGTGCCTGTAGTCCCAGCTACTCAGGAGGCTGAGGCAGGAGAATGGTGTGAACCCCGGAGGTGGAGCTTGCAGTGAGCCAAGATGGTGCCACTGCACTCCAGCCTGGGCGATAGAGCGGGACTCCATCTCAAAAAAAAAAAAAAAAAATCAAGCAGTAGATTCTTCCGATGTCTAAAAGCAGATGTAGTGATTGATTTATCCTAAAATAAAAAATAACCAGCTCCTGCTTAATGAACTCGGTTGTTAACTAATCAAACACAGGCAGAATGGTGGTCTACAAAAAGAACAGATTTGGGGAACCAGCTCCTCCCATAACTAGCTAAGAAGCCTTGGGTAAACCATTTAACCTTTCTAGGCCTTTCTAGGTCTTATTTATAAAATGTTGCCAATAATGCTTGTCTTACCTCCAGGGTTGCTATGAAAATCATTTAAGAATAGGGATATGAAAGCCCTGTTTACTGTAAAAGTGCTATGTATTTGCATTCTTAACCCATTTGTGATGTCACTAGGCACTTGGAAATCAGCCTACAAATGGCTGATCTGATTGATGACAGAAGCATAATTGCCCTGTGACCAACCCACTTCATCCCTACCAAACATTCCAGACATTTCAGTGCAGGAATAAGGTCTATGGGAAAAAGTCAAAAGGAGACTGATCAGAGGAATTCCACTGGCCCTTCCCAGGGCCCTGTGCACAAAATGGTCCCCTGTGCATTGTTATTTTGCTGTGTTTGCCGATGTCCACAACTTCCTAGACATTAGCAGATGGATATCTGGGTGATGATGAACAGACAGAGTGTGATATTTTACCAGTTTTCTAGTGCAAAGGCCTCTGTATCTAATCTATGGGCTTGCAGCCTTCACTAGTTACTCTTTCAGTTGAATGTGCAAAGAGATAAAGTACTGCCTGCCTTTCTTTAAAATGCTGAGGAATGACATCTAGTGAATTTTTTTAAGGCTACAGATACTGATCGTTTTGCTTTTGGTTGCAAGGGTAGACAAGGTGATTCTAGATCCTGACCTGAGCCCTGTGTCCTGCTGCTGCCCAGATTCTCTCTGTCAGCGTTTCATGCTTGCCACTGACTGAGCTCAAGGCTCTGGATTAGGTCTTACCACACAGCTCTGTGGCAAAGAGGAGATGTGGGCAATGCCAGTTGGTTAGAAAGTGGGAAAGAGGAACAGGATATTTCCACTTAGGGTGTTATTTTGCTTTGTTTTTTGCTTACCTTAAGCAACTGGCCATAAAGGAAATATATGGCCCTGTCCTTAGGTGGTTAAATTTCAATCAATAGTTTAACATTAGAAAAAGTTTTAAGCATACTTTAAACAAACAAGAACATATTAGAAATAGGAACATGAAATGTATTTATTACATCAATAAAGTGTGCCTAAATTTTTCAGAGTTGACTTAACTGCATAATAGATAATCCGATTGCTTTGATAACGTGTAGCCTGAACTAGAAGGTATTGACTTGAGATATTCCTTCTTTGTGAATATCAAAAATTTCTAAGTACAACCTTTATTGATAAGACTGTCAAAAATTGAGTATAATAGAATTAAATTGGTTCAATTTTGTCAAACTGGAAATTATTAAATTTATCCTATATGCTAGAGGCTGTGCTAAATTCTACAGATAACAGATAAATGAGGCTGGGCAAGGTGGCTCACACCTGTAATCCCAGAAATTTGGGAGGCCGAGTCGGGCAGATCACCTGAGTTAGGAGTTCGAGACCAGCCTGGCCAACATGGTGAAACCCCGTCTCTACTAAAAATACAAAAATTAGCTAGGTGTGGTGGTGGGCGCCTGTAATCCCAGCTACTCAGGAAGCTGAAGCAGGAGAATCACTTGAACCTGGGAGGCAGAGGTTGAATCGGTGAGCTGAGATCATGCTACTGTACTCCGGCCTGGTGACAGAGTGAGACTTCATCCCAAAAAAAAAAGAAGATAAATGATATGACTCTTACCTTTGCACAGATGTCCATACTGTTTCCTCAGCTTTGCCTCCTCAACCATGAGGGTTCTAATCTTCATAGTTGCTTCTCTTCGACAAGCTCTATTTATTTAGGAAGCCACACACAGGCACATAGGCAGAAGAAGAGAAGACTGTATCCATTGGAAAATTTAATATACATAAAAATTTAGTGCACCATTTCTTACCACTTGCTGAAACCTAGGTGACTTAACATCACGCCTCACAAACAACAGTCAGTGCTTGTTGATAATGATGACAGTGGTAGTGGCAGTGGTGACGATTACGATGATTAAGACAAGAGAAACAACTGCCACTGCCTTTCCACAAACTTTGGACTTTTTATTATCTACACTAGGTCTTTCATGATGAGTGGTAGTTATACCCAGTTTAAACTTCAGGTACACCATGACTCTGTGAAGAGAAAGATATATTTTTCTCAGTGTCTCTTATGCCTGTAGCCACTGGAAACTTATCAAACACTGACGTCAGCTACTTTCCCATGAGAAGTTCAGAAATTTCATAAGACCACAAATGACTTTCTCTTTCCTATTTGCTCCACACAAGTACAGAACTCTTTATGAAGCTTAAAAATAAACATTTGACCTTCATGGATACATTCTCAATGCTTCTCCAATCAGAAATCATCTTGCCTGTAAAAATCCACCCTCATTCTTCTATTAACAATTGAAAGATCTCGGATGATGCAAATAGCATCGCAGATTACTCTTCATTAAATGATTGTCCAAGAGAAAGGAGAAAAGGCACCTGTGATTAGGCACCATTTTAAGATATCAAAGCCCATCTTTTGTACTATTATAGAACAGGATAAGATCTGGTGGGGTTTTTTTTCATAGTATTACAAAATTGGCTCCTCTGAGAACATACATCTAAGCTATATCCTTTGCACTCCATAAAATTTTAAGAAGAACTCAGCAAAATTTCCCTGGGTAGCTTCCTAGTCTTGGGACCTGATGGTATAGAAATAAGCTAGGAATTGAGTCATTCTACTTTCTAGATGCAGAATAACAAAGAAGAAGGCAGAGAAAGGAGCTGATAATATTCATGAAGGGTCAACAGCACGCTAGGTTCAATGCTAGGCACTTTATGTGTTATCTCAATCATCACTCAACAACAGACTTTTTTCTTTCATTCCTTTCTTTTTTTCTGAGACTGAGTCTTGCTCTGTCTCCCAAGCTGGAGTGCAATGGTGTGATCTTGGCTCACTGCAACCTCTGTCTTCCGGGTTCACACGATTCTCTTGCCTCAGCCTCCCAAGTAGATGGGATTACAGGAGCACACCACCACACTGGCTAATTTTTTTTTTTTTGTATTTTTAGTAGAGACGGGGTTTCACTGTGTTGGCCAGACTGGTCTTAAACTCCTGACCCTGTGATCTGCCCGCCTTGGCCTCCCAAAGTGCTGGGATTATAGGCGTGAGCCAATGCATCCAGCCAATAACAGACTTTTTTTTTAAGACGGAGTCTCGCTCTCTCACCCAGGCTGGAGTGCTGTGGCCAGATCTCAGCTCACTGCAAGCTCCGCCTTCCGGGTTCACGCCATTCTCCCGCCTCAGCCTCCCGGATAGCTGGGACTACAGGCGCCGCCACCTCGCCCGGCTAGTTTTTTGTAGTTTTTAGTAGAGACGGGGTTTCACCGTGTTAGCCAGGATGGTCTCGATCTCCTGACCTCGTGATCCGCCCGTCTCGGCCTCCCAAAGTGCTGGGATTACAGGCTTGAGCCACCGCGCCCGGCCAATAACAGACTTTTATGAAGCATATGATATATGCCAGAGAACATGCTAAATGCTTGGTATGGAGTGATTGATAAGACCATGCCCTTACCATTGGGAAGCCCGTACTCATGCAATGCTACCATAGAGGCATTAACCAAGTACAATGGAAGAAGGAAAAAATCCTTCAAGGTAGTTATTACTATCCTCATTTTAAAATTGAAGTAGCTGATACCTGTTAGGTATCTTTTTTAAAGAGTTTCTCTTAGGTTATTAAGTGTAGAGTTCTATGTGACCCCATAGTCAGTCTTACAACTCCATGCTGTTTTAATGGGAAAGATATATTTTCAATCCAACTGAATGATTTAAAGCTTTGTCTGCAATCCAATAAATCTGTTTGCTACAGAATGCCACAAGAATTCTGACTTTCACTGAATAATTGAGTTTTTCTTTAATTATAAGAACAATTTCCTTAATTTCCCACTTTAGCCTGTTTGGTAGCTAAATTCCTAACATATTATCATATTAATACATCTCGTCCCTCTTATCTACTCATTTATACAAATATCTGTATACATTTCCATATGCATAATTCCTTAATAACACAGAAAACATATCCCATAAAAATCAAGAGAATCTCATACAGACATAAACCTATACACTAAAATACAAGCATATTGTAAATGAATTTGTTCAAGATACATAGGCAAAATCTGAAATGGAAACATACAATTTTAAGAAATAAAGAGGCAACATTGTTCAAGGGCTTGATGTTCAAAAGAGCTACATGAAATAATGTGGGGAAGGTGGGTGGTTAAAAGTGAGGAGGAAAAACAGTGGATACTAAGTGGATACTAAGCAAGGGGTTGGATGGATGGTGAAATTTCATGGCATTCTTAAGATGATAAGTAGTCCCTGTATTTGGATTGCCTTGGTATGGGCCACTTGCAAAAACATTCAATATTTCCCTTCTAAGATATGGTAAGCCAAAAAATATATATGGAAAGTTCACTAAGTCATTGGTAAATAATCCAGTGTTGACTTTTAATTTAGAAATAACTGACCAAATTGATCCCAGCCTTCCCAACTACAATTCTCCCCCTGCAGAGTACATTGATTTGTATTATCTTATTGTTTTCTCTCATTGTTTGTCTTTCTTTTTACTATTTTATTTTCCTACTGGTACAATATATGACCAGAGATAGTGAACCTTCATGATTTTATATATTTTGAGCTCATAAATTCCCTTGAGTTGTCATCTTTCCAGACTAAAGCTTCATCTTTTTCTATTCACATGTTCTAAAAATAATCTTGTTAATGATGTATAACATATAGAGAAGTGCACAATTTATAATTGTACAGAATGATGGACTTTCACAGAATGAACACAACTGAGTAGTCAGCATCCAGATCACAAAACAGAGTACTACTTGCACTCAGAAGCCCCCCAAATGTTCCTTCAGAGTCATGCCTTCCCCCACCCAGCCACTACCTCATGATAACCATTATTCTGATTTCTAACATGAAATATCAATTTTGTCTGGGCTTCGGTTTTTATATTAATGAAATCATACAGTAATTTTTTGTTGTGTTGTTTACATTATGATTCTGAGATTGATTGCCTGAGCAACACTTAGATCATTCTAATTCCTATATAGGGTTTCATTGTTTACCTCCCACGATTTATCCATTTTGCTGTTGATAGACATTGATGTTGTTTCCATTTCTTGGCTATTACTAATAGTACTGCTATCAACATTCAAGTTCATGTCTTCTGGTGAATATATGCATGGATTTTTGTTGTATATACGCCTATGAGTAAGATCTCTGGGTCACAGGGTATACAAATATTCAGCTTTAGCACGTGCTGCCAAATCTTTTTCCCAAGTGATTTTGCCAATTTATATTCCCACAGCAGTGCATGAGCATTTCAGCTGCTCACTAACATTTTGATTTATGTCTTTTAAATTTTAGCTATTCTAGTGGCCTGAGCTTTAGTCCATCATAAGTTTCCATTTGAATTTTGCTAATGATTAATGAGGTTGAGCACTTTTTCATATGCTTGTTGACTTTTTTGTCTTTTTGTTTTTGTTTTTGTTTTGAGACAAGGTCTCTCTCTGTCCCCAGGCTGGAGTGCACTGCCACGGTCATGGCATACTGTGGCCTTGACCTCCCCGGCTCAAGAGATCCTCCCACCTCAGCCTCCCAGGTAGCTGAGACTATAGGCATGCACCACCACACCTGGCTAATTTATTTTTTAGTTGTTGGCAATTGTAAATATCTTCTTTTGTGAAATGCCTGTTGAAATCGTTACTTATTTCTCTATTAGATCATCCATCTTTTTCTTTTTGATGTGTGGAAATTGTTTATATATTCCGGATACAAGTTCTTTGTCATCCATATTGCTAATATTATTTTCTTAATCTGTGGCTTGCATCGTCACTCTTTTTATGGTTTTTAGTTTTAATGCAACACAAGTTTTTTATTTTTATGTCCTGTTTACAAAATCTTTGCCTATCCCAAAATCATGGAGATTTTTTTTTTTTTCTGAAAGCCCAAATGTGTAAGTTTTCACATTTAGATCTACAATCAATCTGAAAGAATTTGCGGGAATGATGCTAAATAGAGGTCAAGTTTTGATTTTCCTTTTTCCATATAGATATTCATTTAGGTGTGAGATGATGTTACTTTCCTACAGATAGGGATTGTCTTACCTTCTGGTTGTTTCGATAGAGTTGGGAAAGTTCTCTTCAGTGAAACGGGGCTGAGCTGACCTACAAACTCCTCTTCCATTTTTCATGACTCCTTCAACCTCTGGTTTGCTCCCTCTCCGTGGCTGAACTCTCCAAGGGAACTAAGGTTGTATCCCAGACCATTTATCACAGTGTAATCTGCATACAGTAAAATTTGCTCTTTTCAGTGTACAGTTCTGCAAGTTTTGACGAGTGCATGTAGTTACATAACAATCACCATGAATAAGATATAGCACAGCTCTGTCACCCCAGAATGGTCCTTCCCTCTTGCACTTAAAGTTGTTTTCTACTCAGCTCCACAGACTGCTAAGACTCTGCTCTGCTTCTCAGAAATGTTCCACTTAGTTTCTCTCTTGTATCCTCTTGTCCTTTGTATCTTCAGTACACCAAATTCCTTGAGGGGGAAATCACTGAATGTGAGATTACTTTTCCAGGCCTTCCTTCTCTCTAAGATGTTGGCCCCTCAAGTCCTGGTTACCACAACGGTTCTGGGATGCCTCCAGATTAATTTTGGTTTTGTGGAATATTATCCAGAGTTTCTAGTTGTTCTCAATGAAAGCACTGGACTGCCACAAGGTATTCCATTTAGGCAGACACCTACGTCAGTCTAGCTGCATTCCAAAAACTCATCAACAATCTCCTCCAAAACATTTAAAGAAAAATGTTGTATAGAACTCAAAAAAAGTAAAAGAAAATGTCAATGTTGGCAGCTATGGCTGCTTCATGTATCCAGTCATGGAAGGAGCTTCGGAATAAAACAAATCTGGGTTTTAATTCTAACTCGGTCATTTATTAACTATGTGACAATGAATCTTACTTCCAAGTGGGAATAATAAAAAACAATTAGTTTCACAGTTTTCTTGTGAAGATTACATGAAAGAACAGGTATCAAGTACCTTGCAAATAGTAGGCATTCAATAAATTATAGATATTATTATGTAATATATTATCGTTTCTCTTAGAGTTATAAAATGCACTCATCTCTTAGAAATAATAGAGAAGGAGTAGGGGTAGGTGGACTTGAAAAGTAATACTCTTCTCTGAGCACCCTGTTAGATGCTGAAAAGGGGGAACTTGGTTGAACTTGTTTTATTCAAAATGACATCAAGGTCATTCACATACACAATACTTTTTTTTTCATGAAAAGATGAATTGAAGTACTGTTGCAAATCTATCCCAAATGCTTCATGTTACAGATGAAGGAATTGAGTGGTTAAATGACATTTTCAAGAGCAATTCACTTGTTAGTATTTATTTAAATGACCCAAATTCCCAAGATCATATATTTCTTTTCTTCTAACATACTCCTAGCTCCCATGTTTAACTATAAATGCAAAGCAGAGACAATAATGTTTCATTATTACTGACTCATTCTGACTAAAACGTATCGATCTATTTTTAAATATTTTATTTTAATTTCCATCCCCACAAATTATGTGACTTTCTGCCAACTATGATTGAAATAGCTACTTGCCATTCCTTTCCCATTTTAAGGATTATGTCCTGTAGCTTTTCATTTTTCTGTCTGCTATTAAGAAATGATCTGCCTTATCCTGTAATGTATGAAAGGAGCTCGTGCAAGCCTGTAGAACACAGCTCTTTTGAAGTCTACCAAGCAAAAAAGGGAGTGGGGAACCTCCATCCCTCTGGGCACTGGATAAAAAGGTGACCATGTGCTTCTTTGGCACTTTCATCTCTGGGCAGGGACAGATCCTCACGCTTTCCAGCAAGGGCAGCCCAGTGGGGATCGTTTTATGGTAAGACCCTCTGTCCAGCACATCTTTCAGCATTGTGTACTCTATGAACAGACATATGAGGCTGAATCTCACATGGACTAAGTAACTTGGAAGAGTTTCATGATCCCAGAGCACACAGCCATCTCATAAAAGCCTCACACCAGGCTTCTCAAGGGCTCTGCCTGGAACATGCTTCCATCAGATCTTTACATTGGGGGCTTCTTCCTAGAAATGTGTTTTTAGTCTAGATGTCTCCTGTTCAGAGAGACTATCCCTCACCAACCAACCTCCAGGGACCCTCAGTGAACTTCTTTACATCCTGCTGTTTTTTATTTGCTCACCATCAGAAATGTGTGTTGTCTGAACTACAGAAGAACATAAGCTCCATGGAAGCAGAGCCCTTGTACATCACTGTGTGCTGTGTCCTGCAGCAGAGGACTCACTCAGTGAACAAGCAAATGTGCTCCTGTATCCACCAAATACACCCAGCACGGTGGGTCAGGCCCTGGCTTTGATACTGGCCTCACCACTAGTGGGGTGAATTTCGGCAAATGACTTCAGCCAAGGAACTTCTCAGTGCTTATCCTAAGATAAGAATATGTATTTTACAAGGTTGTTACAGTCATCAAATGAAATAATGTGTGCAATGTGTTTAGCACAAGACCTATCACTGAAAAATACTTAACAAACAATAGTTATTATTATTATTTCCATAATGAAAGCAAATCATATTATGAAAAAGTCACTGAGGAATTGTTTTATAAAAATGATAATGTTGAAATCAGAGACCCTAATTCAACCATGTAAGATAAAATTTTAATTAATGAAAATCTGGGTCTTCTTATTAGTTATTTACAATTATTGATTTTTGTAAAGGATCCCTAATTTAACCTTTGCAATGATTCTCTGTTGAAATAAGTTATCATAACATCCTCCCCTCTTTCCCCACCACCAGCCTCTTAGTATCCATTTGGGAAATGCCATCTTTTTTTTGTTTGTTTGTTTTTTGTTTTTTTTGTTTTGTTTTGTTTTGTTTTTGAGACGGAGTCTCACTCTGTCGCCCAGGCTGGAGTGCAATGGCGCAACCTCAGCTCACTGCAAGCTCCGCCTCCTGGGTTCACGCCATTATCCTGCCTCAGCCTCCCGAGTAGCTGGGACTACAGGCAGGCGCCACCACGCCCAGCTACTTTTTTGGATTTTTAGTAGAGATGGGGTTTCACCATTCACAGGACGGTCTCAATCTCCTGACCTTGTGATTCACCCGCCTCAGCCTCCCAAAGTGCTGGGATTATAGGCGTGAGCCACCATGCCCAGCCTGCCATCTTTCTGAGAATACTTGCAATAGAGATTTTAAATTAGGATATTAACCGTCTCCTGTAAATATGTGCTAGCAATGTTTTTCTAGAAATGTTTAACTAGAAAGGTGCTAGTTACAGTTGTTCATGCTACTAAATGACTTTTGCTAGAGGTTACCTGAGGGTTCTAAGAAAATCACTATACTTAGAGGACTAGAAATCGGATCAAGAGGGAAGAAATTACTTCTTTCTTTTTATTACACCTTGGTTCTCCCACAGTAAATGTTTTCATATAAAACTCATTTCTCCCCATGCCTGAGGAGATGGTTAAATCAAAGGAGCAATAACTAGACCCTGGCTGTTTGCCACTGGCTGCAATGGGGACTCGGGGAGGAAGACAGGCTCATTTGCCTAACAGGGCCCAGCTCCCTTCCCGTCTTCCTTCATCTTGGGCCTTTTCCTTCCTTACTACCTCCGGTCTAGACTCAGCTTTCCCTGCAGAGACCTTTGGCAACTGCTTCTGAGCCAGGGCAGCCAGCATCTGTGTGTCGGGCACTGCTTTAAGCCATGGCTTAAAGGGCTCAAGTGAGAAATGGTTCACTCGGGCATCTATTTGAAGTTGCAAGGTAACTGATGGGAGAGAAAGATCTTAACACAGGGAGTGAGATGCTTTAGTAACTCTGGCCCTTAGACCCTAAATCTGAAAATAGAAAGGAAAGAGATTATCTGAAAGCAAACTCTACTGTTAGTGATTCTGCCATTCATTTTATGTTTTCTCTTGAAAGCCTTTCTGTCTTTGTCTCACTAACAAGATAGTTCATGGACATACACAGACACTATAGACCAAAAAGTTTTCCGCTTACAACATTTTCTTCCTTCACTTTGCCTTTATTCATTCTCAAATTTTAAAATAAAAATACTGAGGGGACTGCGAGCAGCAAAAAGAAACTTGGCAATTAAATACTGTCCCCGGGTTTGTCTTAACTATACCTCTTTCTCCAGAATAATTTATTCCGAATAATTCTGAGATGGACTCTGCAAAAATTGTATTTTCCTTAAAATGCAAATGCACAATAGCTATTTCTACCCCTGCCTTATTTCTTCCTTTAGATTCTAACAACAGTACTTGAGGAAGAAATGATACTTGAAAATATATAGTCTGTATTAACTAAAATTCATTCAACTTAATTATGTTTCCATCCTCCTTTTATTCCAGATATCATTGGAACATTTCAAGATCATCAAATCAAATTCCACAGGGATTGGTGATCAACCAGAAGGCTCAGACATCTGATTGCTGACCTGTGAGTAAAGTTTATGTTTTATTAATACTTTGGGCTCTGCTCTTTGGAATTACCCAGTCTCTGTGCCTGGTATTCTAAATTCTTACATCTCAAGATGCACTGTGAGAGACCAGTTTTTCTGCTATGGCCCTCCTACTTTACTTACGAGTTAATTAATCAGTTAGAATCCATCAAGTTTTGAAGGATCTATCAAGTCTTGTATCCTGTTTTGTAATCTGATTTTTTTTTTTGCTTTATTGTTAAATGTTTCCTGCAATGTAATTAATATCTTTCACAAAACAGTCCTGATAAATCATGAAGTCCTCACTTCTTGTGAAAATGCTAGTGACTTGAATCAATAAAGACAACATGAGTCAGCCTTCCAAGATGAATAAGCTCACCTTTGTGCAAACACTGGTGATCTCAGGAGCACTAAGTACCCCTCACTTTCGACAAATCTCTCTCACCTGGGAAGAAAACTTCTACCAGAACAAGGACCACCTAGGGAGGTGAAAGAGGGGATTTCCACTTTAGAGGATGGAGAAACCAAAGGACACTTCACTCATTCACAATTTTGCTGAGCTTGGGGCTCCAGTAGGTAGGAAAGTTCTTCAGGAGTTCAGCACACCACTCAGGCAATTGTTGTTTCAAGATTCTATCTGTTGCCCCACTGCAAGTTTTCTCAGGCTGCCATAGTGAAAATCCAGACTGGGTGGCTTAAACAACCGAGATTTCTTTTCTCACCATTCTGGAGGCTGGAAGTCTGAGATCAAGGTGTTGGCATGGTGGATTTCTCGAGGCCCTCCTTGCAGATGGCCACCTTCTCCCTATGTCTTCACATGGTCATCCCTCCAGGCACACACCTGTCTGGTGTCTTTCTCTCTGTGCCCAAATTTCCTCTTCTTGTAAAAACACCAGTCATATTGGATTAGGCCCACCCTAAAGACCTCATTTTAACTCGCTCTTTGAAGAACTTATCTCCAAATGCGGTTACATTCTGAGGTCCTGAAAGTTAGGATTTCAACGTATGAATTTGGGGGAAATACTATTCAGTCCATAATGCTGCTGCCATCATTTTCTCTCTCTAATATGCTGATTTTTTTGTTTATTGCACATGGGCTTCTCTCCGATTCTCCCCTTCTGAACTCCCTTAGCGATTACATTACTCTCAGAGCATTTGCAGTTCCTACAATGTATTATAGTCATTTGTGTACAGCTCTCATTTCCTTATGACAGTCTATAAATTCTGAAATCAGAGAGTGTGCCTTTTACATCTCTCATAGCACTAGAGGAGGTTTTGTATATAGTAGATACTTTGTAATATTTGTTAAATGAATGACTGACTGACTAAATGAATGAATGAATGGAAAGAGGATTAGATGCAGCCTCTGAACCTACAATTTATTTGCTTTAAGACTGTCTCCAAAGGATAAGTATTAATGATGCTTTCTCCTCACTTCCTGCCCCCCAAGACAAGTAGAAATAAGTTAAGGCTGAGGAGAAAGATTGAAAGAAAGGTGGGATTGACTAATGGCAGGAGAGTTACCTTTCTCCCAAAGAGGTAGGAAACAGTAAATAGCACGAGCATGCCCCAGTTAAGGTGGCCTTTCCATGAGAATAGTGTTTGGGGATCCAAGAGGGACTTACTGAGTTTAAAGCCTGTGGGACATGCAAGGGCATGTGTCTAGAAAACAATGCATATGCAGGTCTGAAGGTCAGGTGAGAACCAGAGATGTTCACAGTCACCGCCTACAGGCAGGAAGCAGCAGTGTGTCAATGGATGAGGCCACCAAGGAAGACTGTAGAGGGAGAGGAGCAGTGACTTAAAGATTCCATCAGAAATTGTATATAGAAACTTTTCCTGGTAGATAATAGGAGAAGGACCCATCCAAGAGGAAGAATACTACACAATACTTCTAATGAAGCTGTGTGAGAACATGTAGATGAGCTAATGTGTGTGTCTATTTTTTCTCCTCTTGCGTTTTTGGACCTATTTTGTTCCTTCTCTGTCCTGTCTTTTGGGGGCTATGCCCCAAACCATTCCTGTGAGCCTAGCCCTACCCACCTTTGCTCCCTTCTTGCTAACTCCACCTATGGTCATTGTCCGACTCCCCTGCTGCCTGCTCAGGGAATCCTAGACAAACTTCCTTTGGTCCCATTTTCTTCATCAGCCAATCAGAGCTGATCAGAATGGACAGAAGGGGAGGCCAGGATGAGAATCCTTAATGACCAAAGAGAGACAGGGGCAGGTCGTTTTCAGGGTCAGGTGGCTGCAGTGCAGTGGTCACAGAGCATCATCTTGTTTAGTCAGTAAAGGCCCCAGATAGGGGTGGAGGACTGTGCCTCTTTTTCCCTGAACTTCCTCCTTTGTCCATTGTCCCCTGCTGATTGTCCCACTCCACCTGTTCGCCAGAATAAGCTTTGGCAGTATTTTAGGGTTTCCCTGCCAGACCAGAGAGTGGAGGGGCCAGGCCATGACCCCTGACAGTCATTACCAGCCTCCCCTCTCTAGGCCTCACCATCAAATGTCATTTCTCATGGAGTCATATTTACCCCTGGGCTGAATTTCCCTAATTTGTTCTGCTAGCATGATGCAAATGAAAGGGGTAAAGGTATTTATTCATCTCTCTTTTATTTTCCAAAGTGTTATTTCTTTTCCTTTAAGTTCTCTCCTTGCTTTTACTTTTTTTTTCTTCTCTCTCCCTTAGTTCTCCTTCCTTAGTAGAAACCCTTGATCTTCAGGGTGATTTTCTGATTATTAGCAGAAGAGGCTATCAGAGATCTGGAAGCCACCTCCTGCATTTCTTTATTCCCCTACCTCACCCAATTGTTTTAAATGTATATTGAGACACCAGCTATCTCCAAGAACCCACTTTCACACTTTCCTCTTTATGTTCTTGGAGTAGCCAGGAAAAAGATGCCCGTTTTCTTGAAGGTACCCAAAATGTCAGTGACACCTGGGTCAGTGATTTTATGCAAATTGCTATGTATATCAAATGAGAAATGTGGAGAGCAAGAGGAAACCCTTTGCAATCCATGAATGGTCTAGTTGGGGTTTTCCAATGAGTGATGGCCGGTGGCCAACATAGGTGCCTCCCGACTGTGTTTCATTAATTTCAATCAGCTCACAGGTTTGGAGAGAAGGCTCATTTTCCTATGAGCATGTAAAAGAAGTGCTTTGAGTTGTAAGCACTTCGAAGACTTTGCCCTTGTTTTCGAATGGGAGATTTTATAACCACTGTGGGTCAATATTTTTGGAGTCAGTTGAAGTTCCAGATGGAGTAGAAAGAGAAGTTTGGGTTTGTATTTTCTTCTTCTTCTTTTCTTGAGTTTTGCATAATGAGCCTCCCTGGAAACCCTGACAAAGTCCTTAGTCTCCTTTGGTTCAGGTGGCCCCAAGCTTTTTATAGTAGGATCTGAAGGGATATTTCTTAAACTAAGATTCCTTCCTGTGGGTTTTCCATAGTAGCTGTAGAACTAGGCTTATATGGGAGAAGGTCTGGAATCCACTCCCTTGCCTGGGAGTCTCCTCTCAAGGAGACTGCTCTCAGGGTCCTTGTCATGAGATATGACAAGAAAAATCCACAATGAGCCTGGGCACAGTGCAGATTTGGTTAAGGATTGAGGGGACACAAGGTCACAGACCCCATAGGACTCCCAGCATTCTGGAAACCTTCATAGTAAAGAGGGTAGAGGACATTCCAACATCACCACGTGCAGCTTTAGTAACCTTGCCAAATAGACGTGTTTCCCCAGCCAGGGAATTGCACCTGGTCTTGAGAGGCACCTCCACAAAAACACAGCTTCCTGCCTGGCATGCCCATTGACAGAGAAAGACTGTGCTGAGAAGGGGGACAGAGCAGGGAGAAAAACACACAACGGTGCCAGGAGCTCTTGTCTAGAACTCCTTTCCAGCCTTTTGTTCCCATAAGCGCGCGTGAGTACACAAGTAAAGAGAAAAGAATGATTGTGCTATTTAGCTCTGAACCAAAAACTATCAAGCCTTTCCTAAGGTTCCAACTCTAATAGGATTTGTACAGTTACAGGACACAGACTCAACTGCTTCTGAACTCTGCTGCAGGATGCCTAACAAGATTAAGTTGTGAACATCTCATGCCACTCCGTGCAACAATACTCTAATAGGACTTAAGCAGAACAAATAGTCTAGGGGGAAAAAAAAAACCCTAAGACAATTTCCTTCCTACAATTCTCTGTATCCCAGGCTCAATCTAGTGCCAAATTAAATCTAGATTTTTTTTTTAATAGACGTTTCCTAGAGGAAAAGGCAGAGCTGCATTCCCTGAAACATATTTTAGCTCAAACTTATAACTTGGATTTTTTCTTTCCTCCTCCCTTTTGCTAATTCAAAACAAAATGTCCATCACCCACTCTAACACCAGCCTCTAAGAGCTAGAGACAAATGGAGTCTGAATATTCACGCCAATGTGGTACAAATGAGCTGTGATTTTAGGATACTGGCTGTTTTACCGACAGGGGAAAAGGGCAGCTGACTAGTTTAATATACTTGGCTGAAAACACTTTGCTAAAGAGCAGTAAAGAAGGCCAACGTTAATATTGAATCCTGTTCTTGAATGAGCAAATATGATATATCATGGAATGGGGCGTCCTGAGTTTGGGGGAAAGCATTTTATCATATCCACAGGATGCAGACGGCAATGAATGCAAACATATTGCATTCATGTTGGGCCCTAAGGAAGAAGTGCTTTTAGGTGCATTTTCTCCAAGTTCCTCAAAGAATTCCTCCCATAAGTATATGATACCATGATGTTGAATCTGATTTCACACAGAATTACAAAATTATAAATATAAAGACATTTGTTATTATGAGAGACTCTGGGGATCTATGTAACTGTCTCCCATTACTGGCTGATGGTTTATAAATTTAAAAATGCAATTATAAGTTGGGGTTGATGAGGGAAGCCTGTGACCACCATTAGCACCTTCCTTAAACATGCATTAATTCATTCATTCTACAGATATCACTGGATTGGACCTTCTCCATCTCACGTGCCATATTAGGTCTGTGTTACATTTGCAATTCTAGTATTCCTTACCATAAAATGGACTTTTTAAAAATTAAATGCAGTGGAAAATTTTGTGAATCCAATGACGCGTTCAGTGACGTAAATTGTGATTTCTGATACTGTATTTATTTTTCATTGGCTTCGTCTTGGCAAAGGGTCATAATATTGTAAATTTCTCTGCCCTCTCATCTACCTATCATACTTTATTATGCGGTTTATAGGCAAAACACAGGCATGCACTGCCTGTATCTGTAAATCTACTTTTCTGCAAATCACTTGAAGGGTAATGCATAATTGCCCCTTCCTTATTTGTTTCCTAGATTATAACTTTTGTATAGAATGTTGTTAAAAGCAGACTACAAAGTAGTTTCAAGTATGCTCCTTCCTCTGTATCCATAGGGGATTGGTTTCAGGACTCCCAGGATACCAAAATATACTGATGTTCAATTCCCTGATATACAAAGGCATAGTATTTGCATATAATCTATGCAGATTCTCGTGTATACTTCGAATCATCTCTACTTCTAACACCTAATAAAATGTAAATCACTATTATACTGTATTTCCTATTTTTTTATTGTTGTATGGTTTTTTCAATTACTTTTTTTTTTTTAAATATGTTTCTATCCCTGGTTGATTGAATCTATGGATGCAGAACCCATGGATACGGAGAGCTGATAGTAATTGAACTTAAAAGCAAAATAAGGGTGCTGTGATATTTTTACGAAATGCTCATGAGAATCAAAGATGAGAGACCGGAGCCAATTTACCCCAAAGTCAGTAGAGCTTAAGCCATAGGGCCTCTCACAGGGAGAGGTCCCTGCCTCAACACCCCCGTGCCTAACTTTTTACATTTATTATTGTATTCTGGTTTTCCAAGAAGGCCTCTCAAATAATCTTCAGGTCCCACAAAACCTGGACCTGCCCTGAAACTGACACAGATAAACTGAGATGATTTAGCATCATGTCTAAAGCTAATTAAGTGAGCAAAGCAAAGAAATCGTCAAAGTGTGAAATGTGATCATTTATTTTTTTAAGGCTTTAAGACAAATTCAGCTTATTTTCTAAAGTGAACCCCACTTAAGTGAAATAATAAATCAGTTTGCCAAAGCACAAGTGAATATAAACAGAAGATTCATTTTTACTTCATTAATAAACATCAAATATGAATGGAACCTAACAGCAAGCAGGCCAAGGCCTCCTGCTGACAGGAAACAGCTCCTAGTAAGAGCATTAGTAGAAGAACATAAATCCTTCCAGGCAATCACGTGATCATTTCATCATTGAAGTCCTTGCCACAGTCTACTTTGTATCATCCATTTACAGGTCTTGTGAGATGTAACAGAGTGTTGTAATTAAAAGCATACAATCTGGGGCTGGGTTGCCTGGATGTAGATCCCAGCTCTACCACTTACTAGCTATGTGCCCTTGGGCCAATGACTCACCTTCTCTGAGCCTCTGTCTTTTCATCTGTAAAATGGAAATAATAAGGATTGTCACAAGGATTTAAACTGATATTATCACAGTTCTTAGAACTGTGCTTGGTACATAGTAAGTGCTACATAACTGTTGTCTAAATAAATCAACTTTATCCATCTAGACTGAAAGCTGTATGGGATTGCTTGTGGGTTCACCCTTGCAACTCCTCACAGTGCCTAACATGGCACATGGTCAGTCATCAGTAAAAGACTGTAGAAATCAGGGTCACAAACCAGCAACCCAAGGCCCATGCTGCCCTGCAAATGTGCTTCCCTTGTCCAGCATTGATGTGGTTTGGCTTTGTGTCCCCACTCAAATCTCACCTTGAATTGTGATAATCCCCATGTGTCGTGGGAGGGACCAAGTGGGAAGTAATTGAATCTTGAGAGTGGGTTTTTCCCTGTGCTGTTCTCATGATAGTGAATAAGTCTCACAAGATCTGATGGTTTTATAAAGCAGATGTCCCCCATACACACTCTCTCTTGCCTGCTGCCATGTAAGACGTCCCTTGGCTCCTCATTTACCTTCCGCCATGATTGTGAGACCTCCCCAGCCATGTGGAACTGTGAGTCCATTAAACCTCTTTCCTTTATAAATTACCCAGTCTCAGATATGTCTTTATTAGCAGTGTGAGAATAGACTAATACAAGCATTTTTAAAAAAAATTTTGAGTCTGAATGCTCATAGGGATGCAGGCATGCATATGTTCTCCATTTTCCTATAAGCTACACTCCCCAAATAGTTACCTCTTTGGTCCTTTAAACTATTTGAGTTTGTCATGCCTGATGTAAATGAATGATCACATAACACATGAACACTGCTACAGTTAGTGGCAGTTTTATGGCTCATTGAAGTAGAGAGATGGGCCCATAAGGAATGGAAATATGAGTCACTTCCACTCCTTGATACCCTACCTGCAAACAGTGTTCCGGTTAACCTACTTATCCCTGTATCTACACTAAAGGTCTCAGAAGGGAAATAGGAAATCAAGAATCTGAGCAAGTACTTGCTAAGAAACAGAAATGAGTACAACCTAATGTCAGAGCTGGCCAAGACTTAGTCATGACAAGCTAGGTTATACTGGTGTCAAAAACAGCTAAAATCTCAGCAACTTCAAAACGAACACGTGTTTATCACTCATGCTTTGTCACTAACCCTGGATAGGCAAGGGTTTCTAGTCCACATCACTGTCATCCACGCTTAGCAACCCCTACAGACTATGACTGTCTGGAAATCTTACCAACCATGGTGGAGAGAAAGAGCTCTTTGGAGGGTCTCCTACTGGCAAGGCTACCCTAGAAGTGACATGATACTTCTGCTCAAAACTCACTGACCAGAATTAGCCACTTGGCCCCAGATGACCACAAGAGGCAAGCACAATTCTATAATGTGCCCAGAAGAAGTAAAACAAGAACATGGGGCAAATAGCACAGGGGATCATAGCTGTGACATTATTTGGAACTTGGAGTCTCAGGCCAGGATTCTTAAGCTTTTCAAGGAGTTCAACTCGGCAAATATTTCCATTGATACATAACTGCAGAGCAAAGTACTCAGCACTGTGAGAGAGTGTCAGAGGAGATGTAGGCCCCGACACCAAGCAGCTTCAGACTTGGTAAAGAGAAAGCGATGGTATAAAACATTTGAATAACAAGGCCATGTAGTATCGATCACCAAGAACAAAGCCAATAATTGCTGTAGAAGCTGAAAGGGAGGGTGGTTCTGGGATGAAGATAGGACTTGAGCTGGACTCTAGAAAAATATATGGGATTTGCAGGAGTGGAGGGCACTTCAGGTTATGGGCAGCAGGAAGCCAGGGACAAAGGCCCACAGGAGAAATGAGGGTGAAATCATTGCAGGACTCAGGAGTTTGACTTGGCTGTGAGTTGTGTTTGCATGGGAGGGTAGGATGGGGAAAGGAATCATGTGATGGAAAGAGTGGAGTCATTTCACAGAGAGTTTCTGGGGTCTTCAGAGAAACAAGATGGTGGTATGTGGGAGGAAGATCATTTTTCCTGAATAACTCCATTCAAAACCAAGGAATTTGCACCTCCCAATCACCAGCCCTTCCCAGCCACATTTATTCCCAAAACAAGAGTCCCGAATACCCAACAGCTTCCCAGACCTTCTAGGCAGTCACTGAATGGAGACAGTAGTAAACCCTGGGCTGCTTCTGCCTCCAGTTTAAAGCACCTTTGATCACTTCTCCTGCTGACAAAGAATATCCAAGTTCAAGTGAAATAGCCTCTTGTTGCTGGGGTCAGTGCAGCCTTTTTGCTATGTAACATCTGTTTTTAAAATTCGGCTGAGAGCTGAGACCTTGACTTAAATCTGTTTAACTTAAAAAGCAGCAAGAGAACATCTTGTTTTCATGAATGTCCAGGGGCTGTGTGTCAACAAATAAAAGGTCTGTTTGTGGTATTCAAAGTGGAAAAGCTGGTTGTGAGATGTTCTGCCACTGGGATAAATTTATTATGGACTGTTTGTTTCTTGGAATCAAGCACCAGCATTTGAAAAATACGGTGGACCAGCTTTGTTTAAATCAGCATATTTCTGCTTGATGATGGGTTAGAACCATGTTTTTATTGTTGGAAGTTCACAGAGCTGGATGGGTCTAGAAAGATGCTCTCTTTCGTGCCTCCCACCTTAGCCGCGTGAAGCTAATGTCTTAATGTGGATTCCCTGGGTCTGCATGAATTCTGGCAACAGCTTCTGATGGATCATTATTTTTATGTAACTTATGTAGGACCCGAAGTGGGAAAGAAGTGGGTGAGACTAGTTCACCATCCCTCAAATCTGAATAGTTGCTTTTCTCCTCACCCACCAATTTAGGAGAGAGAAGTGGAAAGGAATTAATATTTATCTGCAGGTAGGGGAGAGAATGTCTGGCACGTACCCGATGTCAATTTAATTTATTGAATGAATACAAACTCCAGTCTGATAAATTTATGTTCCCTGTATGAATTCATGTCTGTATATATATTAATGTCATTCCTTTTGGAAAAAGTGATTACCGCCCAGATCTTTTTTTTTTTTTTGAGACGGAGTCTCGCTCTGTCGCCCAGGCTGGAGTGCAGTGGCTAGATCTCAGCTCACTGCAAGCTCCGCCTGCCGGGTTTACGCCATTCTCCTGCCTCAGCCTCCCGAGTAGCTGGGACTACAGGCGCCCGCCACCTCGCCCAGCTAGCTTTTTGTATTTTTTAGTAGAGATGGGGTTTCATCGTGTTAGCCAGGATGGTCTTGATCTCCTGACCTCGTGATCCGCCCGTCTTGGCCTCCCAAAGTGCTGGGATTACAAGCTTGAGCCACCGCGCCTGGCCACCGCCCAGATCTTATTCTAACACATAGGAAACCATTAGATCGTTCCTGTAGTTCTCTCTCATAGTGGCTTCTTTTTTTCTTCTTTTTTGGTTTCTTCCTGACATTATCCTAATTTGTATTTTATTTGTTGATTGCCCGTTTCCACCATCAGGCTACAAGCATCTTGAGGGCAGAATAGTTGCATTCACATCTTATATCCTACACTAAGCAAGGTAGCTAGTACATGAATAATATTTCATAAACATTTATTGAATTTATTTATTTACTTATTTTTATTATACTTTAAGTTCTGGGGTACATGTGCAGAACGTGCAGGTTTGTTACATAGGTATACACGTGCCATGGTGGTGTACTGCACCCATCAACCCATCACCTACATTAGGTATTTCTCCTAATGCTATCCCTCCCCTAGCCCCCCACCCCCCAAACAGGTCCCAGTGTGTGATGTTCCCCTCCCTGTGTCCATGTGTTCTGATTGTTCAACTTCCACTTATGAGTGAATACATGTGGTGTTTGGTTTTCTGTTCTTGTGTTAGTTTGCTGAGAATGATGGTTTCCAGCTTCATCGATGTCCCTGCAAAGGACATGAACTCATCCTTTTTATGGCTGTATAGTATTCCATGGTGTATATGTGCCACAATTTTTTTATCCAGTCTATCATTGATGGACATTTGGGTTGGTTCCAAGTCTTTGCTATTGTGAATAGTGCTGCAATAAACATGAGTGCATGTGTCTTTATAGAAGAATGATTTATAATCCTTTGGGTATACACCCAGTAATGGGATTGCTGGGTCAAATGGTATTTCTAGTTCTAAGTCCTTGAGGAATTGCCACACTGTCTTCCACAATGGTTGAACTAATTTACACTCCCACCAACAGTGTAAAAGCGTTCCTATTTCTCCACACGGTCTCCAGCATCTGTTGTTTCCTGACTTTTTAATGATCGCCATTGAATGTTTTTATTAAAGTTCTCATTGGGATGATAGTTATAGAGTCTCAGCCGCTCTTGACTGTATCTGAATTTAAATATAATGCAGAAGACGACAGGACTTATAATGCAGCTGAATATGTACGGGCCTTTTGTGTGATGACACACTCACATTCATTTGGCCATACACACTACTGAAGGTCACGGCGGGATAGGCTAAACTATCTCTATTTTCTCGATTTAAGGTGGTCAGCTACATCTGACATATAGCTGGCCAGGATTAATGTCATAGCACAGGGCCGTAGTTTAGGATTTTTTCCCCTCAAATGAGTAACTCATTCCTGGTGGGATAAATCTGTGACTTTAGCCTTATTAGCAAGTAATTCTGGCCCACGAAGCTATCTGGTAAAGGCAGTGTGATATGGTTTGGACTTGTGTCCCTGCCAAATCTCATGTCAAATTGTGATCCCCATTGTTGGAGGAGGGGCCTGGTGGGAGGCGACTGGATCATGGGGAAAGATTTCCCCCTTGCTGTTCTCCTGATACGGAGTGAGTTCTCACAAGATAAGGCTGTTTAAAAGTGTGCAGCACCTCCCCTGCTCTTTCTTCCTCCTACTCGGCCATGTCAGGCATGCCTGCTTCCTGTTTGCCTTCTACAATGATTGAAAGTCTCCTGAGGCCGGCCAGGCATTGTGGCTCATGCCTATAATCCCAGCACTTAGGGAGGCTGAGGCAGGCGGATCACGAGGTCAGGAGATAAAGCCCATCCTGGCTAACACAGTCAAACCCCATCTCTACTAAAAATACAAAAAAAATTAGCTGGGCGTGGTGGCACACGCCTGTACTCGGGAGGCTGAGGCAGGAAAGTGGCGTGAACCCAGGAAGGGGAGCTTGCAGTGAGCCGAGATCATGCCACTGCACTCCAGTCTGGGCGAGAGCAAGACTCCATCTCAAAAAAAAAAAAAAGAAAGTCTCCTGAGGCCTCCCCAGCCATGTTACTTACACAGTCTGCAGAATAATGAGCCAATTAACTCTTTCTTTATAAATTACACAGCCTCAGATAGTTCTTTAGAGCACTGCAAGAGCAGACTAATGCACAGTGCAAGGATCTAGGGTCAGAAAGGTGTTTTGGTACTCAACAGACCTATGGCCTACATTAGGTATTTCTCCTAATGTCCACATTCACTTGTCCAGCAGCCAATGCAGATCTTTCTGGTGATCAAGCAAAATATGAATGCTTTCACTTGAGGGGTACGAAGGTGGATTCATTTGCTCCATTTTTCTTTGGCTGCCTGTGTAGATGGAATTGAAATGGGAATGATAGGTGCATTCCAAAGGATCTCAAGAGAAATGCTCATTCGTTTACAAGAGGTGCAATCCTACAATAGTTTCTTGCTTTGTGTATTTGAAAACATTCCCAAAGAAACAAAGTTGGATGCAGAAAAAATACTGGGAGAAAAGAAAAATAATACTCCAAATTCTGAACAATTCTACTTTAATATGTTGATCTGTCTGCCAGCTGGCCACAGGGTTGACTACTTGTAATATATACTTTTGGTAGGCCGCATGTAGTTCTTGGAACTGTTTATATTAGGCTGCAGAAACTTAATTATTCCAAAATTGGCAGGGTGCTCTTTGGTTACTTAATACAAAATTGCTTAGTCATCTTTAAACATAGTGTGGACAGCTTTTGTTTAAGTGTGAAAAATTAGGAATTGCAAATGTACTCCAAAGAGATTTTAAGTCAGGGAGAGAAACAAGAAAGTATCATTCTTTCAAGATATTCAGCAGGTGGTTGCCACATGTTTTAATTTGACAAGCTAGGTAACTGTCGAGTTGAAGTCCTTGATTACAAGTGTTTTTCCATTTTCTTTGTAGATATTGTCAGAAGTAGAAAGCTGTTGCTGCTGCTTCTTAGATGGTATTCTAATCCTACACTCTGCAAAGTATAGGTTTTTCAGCAAGAGTGTGAGGAACTCTAACATCAGCTGCTGGAACAGCTTTCTTGTTCTAAGAAGCGAGCAAGGATGCCATTTCAAGCTGGTTGTCACGAAGATCCTCCTTTTGCCTCTTTTGGTTTGAATCCTTGAACTGTTGCCTTCCACGTATAGTACAGAGCTATAGTGCTTTAGCGAAGAAACAGGCAGGCAGAGTGAGCTTCTTCTGTGTATCTTAAAGTCTAAAGTGGCGCCGGAAGTTTCTAGTTTTTCCAGGAATGCCCATGGCAACCTCACACTTTTCCTGTGATCTGGGCTGGGGCTCCTAAGAGATGGTGAGAAAAGATAAAAGTCCCGTAGCCAATGGGTTGCCACTCGAGGCCTGGGAAGGGTAGGGTCCCAAGCAAACCTCCAGAACGCTGCCTTATGTTTCTAATTACTGAGCATGGTTAGAGAGCACAATCAGGCAACACTTTTTTCAGACTGATGGAAACATTTAAATTGGCTCTGAATGTCAGTGTTTTCTAATTATGATGGAGGAGTAGCAAGGACTTTCCAAAGGCTGCGGAAATTTGAAGTATATCGGCTGAATTCTGATTCTCTTCTTTTCTTATTCATCATGTCTTCTTTTTCTTTCAACATCCAAGAACAAACCTATTCCCTCGGTTAAATGCCTAATACTCCTCTTCCTGAAACCGACATGTCTAAGACCAAGTTCTTTTCCACTAGAGAAAAACAACCACAACTACAAATCAAAATGTAAAATAGAGTTCCATAGTAAACCACCACCATTTCCAAGGTTACTAAGAGCTCAGCCAGAGACACTGCCTTTTGGTAACATCTTAGCCAAGTTCATTCGTTTAACAACTAAGTTCAACAAATAAGCACTGCCCTGGCATCTGCTCCAACTGAACAAGTGTGAGCCCAATGCTGAGTATAAGAAAAATAGTCGGTTAAGAACTTTGAGGAATCACGAAAGAGAGTAATTACTTCTACGATATAACAGCCTTTTACAGAA
Source organism: Trachypithecus francoisi (assembly GCF_009764315.1). Classification (NCBI taxonomy): domain Eukaryota; kingdom Metazoa; phylum Chordata; class Mammalia; order Primates; family Cercopithecidae; genus Trachypithecus; species Trachypithecus francoisi. The sequence continues at coordinate 24,073,477 of NW_022681469.1, read as the reverse complement.
GACAAATATGTATTTGGTAATTAAAATACAAGCTATAGACTAAGTGCTCCAATAGAAATACAATATGGGTATCAGTACAAACTCAGGTTACTGGGTCACTTGTTCAAAGATCCTATGGTTTTGTGCTAGTCTTAAGCAGGCCCCAACTGTGAGCCATTTCCTACCTGATGAAAAGTCCACGTATCCCCAAACTAACAAATAAGTGAAACTACTATCGAAATGACTCATTACTATCTAAATTACCATCTAAATGTAAAGAAAGAGGAATCAATCTTTCAACTTATTATTTATCTGTAAATGTATATGCTTAAATTATATGTCTATTACGTCCAAGGGACATAGCAGATAATGTCCTTTAGTTGGGTTTCGAAGCTTTCCACCTTGGATTATAAACTTCTAGAAGATAGTTTTTAACCTGCTTTGCACTTCCAGAATACAGTAGACACACCTGATGATCATGATGAATAGACGTCAAATAATTCACTAAAGAGTAATTAGTCCCTGATCAATAACAGCTTGTCCTTCACATACAAAAATACTGCTATTAACAAAGCACCTCTAGAACACACCTTTGAATTGTTTTCAGCAATATAAATGGATTTGCATCCTGCCATCTAAGCTCTCCTACTTCATATTAGCAAGATAGCTGGCCAAGGCTCTGTATGTGGTTTTTGATCACTAAACTGGAAGTGTTAGTTGAGCAAACCAGTCACAAAAAGCAGGCAAATGACTTGCTGACTTTTTTTTTTTTTTTAGATGAGTAGTTCAGCAAGTCCAGAAGGTCATGCACAAATTAAACTACTTTTATGTAAAATATGGTGATCTCTGCAGAATGTTTACAATTGGGAAAGACCCACGGTTTCTGAACTTTCATTCCATGTGAACCACTCTTGGGCCTTGTTACTTAACTTGAAGTGTGATCTTTCTTCAGCCAGTGTCTCAGCTTCTTTTGCATTTGCCAAGCATTTTACTTTCCTCAGTTGCAAGTGCCCAGTCACAGCACGATTGCCCCCATCCAAAGAGCCTCCACAGGAAAATGGAGAGAGTATCAGTGAGGGAATTAGCACAGCCATGCTTTGAGATGTTGCCCTATATAACACCCACACCTTATCATATCTTTTCTATGAGATTGTAAGGTCTTTGAAGACAGAGACCATGTCTAACTTACCTTCTTGTCTCTGAAGTGCATAGCATTACTTCACTCAGTACAATCACTTCATATTAGGAGTTGGAAGATCTATTTTTTGTTTTTCCTGAGATAGTCTTGTTCTGTCGCCAGGCTGGAGTGCAGTGGTGTGACCTCGGCTCACTGCAACTTCCATCTCCTGGGTTCAAGTGATTCTCCTGCCTCAGCCTCTTGAGTAGCTGGGACTACAGGCGCGTACCACCACACCCAGCTAATTTTTGTAATTTGAGTAGAGACAGGGTTTCACCATGTTGGCCAGGATGGTCTCGATCCCCTGACCTCGTGATCCACCTGCCTCGGCCTCCCAAAGTGCTGGGATCACAGGTGTGAGCCACCATGTCCAGCCAGAAGTTGGAAGATCTTATAGCAGGGCTGTCCAATAGAACTTTCTGCAGTGGTGAAAATGTTCTCTGCACCATCTTATATGGGGACCACTAACCACATAATAGCCACTGAGCTCTTGAAATGGGACTGGTGAAACTGAATTTTAAATTTTATTTATTTCCAATTAAATTTAAATGACCTCATGGCTGGTGGCTACCATATTGGACAGCATAGCCTTAGAATCTTAAAAAGCATATTTTCACCATAACCCTAAACAGATGGCCACTTCACTTCTCCCTGGCTTTTTTCAGAGACAGGGATCTGCCCTTTCCAGGCACCCCCATTTTGGGGTAGTTCTGCTGGAGCTGGCCCTCCCTGCATCTGAATTACGTGTGATAATATTATGAATGCCTCTGTTAGTCAGGCATACATTTAGAAAGCATCTTTACATATTTGTAGCAAGTCTATGCATTTTTTCTCACATGGACACAAGTTAGTGGAGAATTTCCACTTTGCCTTAGGGTTTACACTTATGTCATTTGCTCTTCTCTAGGGGCCAGAAGAGCAGCATGCCTATTCTGATTTAGCATTAAACTCTGTCTTTCAGCCTAATTCTCCTTGAGTTCATCAAGGAAAAGTATTTAAATGCTTGAAAAGAAAACAGAAGTCATGTCGCATATTTTCACTTCTCTTCACTCTTCGAAGCAACTTTCAAGTTGGTTTAGAAATTAGTCTAAATGCCAATCCTGGTTTTCCACTGATTTGTAGTGGTTAAGGAGCTAACGTCAAAGCTTTATATGTCTCAGTCTCCTTTCTTTAAATGGGGTTGAATTGATTCTTCTTACCTGAGAGGATCAAATAACGATAACCATAAAGTTTTGAAAAATATAAAGTGCTCCAAATTAAGGTGGTTTTATTTGTGATAACACTGGAAGATGCAACCTAAAGTCCCTAAACATGGTGTCTTCCTAAGTGTTGATGTTAGTATATACAAAAACCATCATTTCACAAATCTAAACTACCCAAACTGTCTGCTACTCAGAAGGTGAAAGAGAGGGCATAAAGACATTGGCTTTAATAATGCCAGGTCTTCTGTTTGCTAGTGGAGAAGTACAAATAGAGAAATGGTAATACTAAAAGATTATGCAGGGAAGGCAAGGGAAAAACAGGTCATAACCTGTTAACCTGCCCGTAGTAGGGCTTTATGTTTTGGATTCCACTGATTAGAGAAAAGAAACACCTTGAAAGGACAAAGTGCCTCAGGTTGATTGTATTCATTCTTATTTCTATGCTGCTGTTCTTGACAGACCTGCCTTGGTAAATGCACGTGTTTTTTTTAAAGTAGCACAGATTTTTGGAACAAGATGGTGAAGGTTGAGCTAAAGTTAAGCGTAAACTGTACATTATAATCCATTTGTGTATTTGGTTTTCGAATCCCAAATGAACCATTCAGTTCAGAAAAGAGCAAAGTGGGTTGATAAATTGATTTTTTCGAAAAGGACAAAAGTTCATTTTGTACAGTCGGAAAGAAAGTGCTGCCAGATTTACTGTGTAACTACTGCAAATGTGGGTTTATATAATTTTTGAGATTTATACATAGTCAATTACCAACCAAGGTCTTTGATTCACTTTGTAAACACTGATCAGTCAATAAAGTACAGAGAGATGAATTGGCTTGAATTACATTTTCCATACTCAGAATGGTAAAATCTAGAATAAAAATCCAGTGGCTCAAATTGGCTACAATTTCTGAGTGCCTACTCTGTCCCCATTGTGGAAAAATTTTTTAAAAGACTATATCTTTTCATAAGTGGCCTTAAGAACAAAAGCATATGGAAAGTAAAATATTAATACAAATATTTAAAGATTAGTGAAAGAGAACAATTGATGAGCTGCAGCCGACAATGTGTTATTGATTATCAAAATGAATTATAGACATTCAAGGAGGGAATTGTCACACTTAAGCTAGGGTTCTCAGGAAAGGGTATCATGAGGGAAGTAAAATTTGAGCTCGAAATTCATGATTGAATAAAAATATGGATAGTGAAGATGTGGATTAAAAAGAATGAGTAAAAATGTAGAGGTAGAAAGTTGTAAGACATATTTGAGAGGTAATAAAATATTTTTTATCTAGGATGCTGTGGTATGATCAGCTTGAAAGGAAGGTTAATGGTTTCTAGATCAAACAATTAAATGAGAACAGACTTAGATACTCAAGACATTTACATCTGGGAAGGAGGAAGAAGCATGGATATGTCATGCGTGATACCTCCAGCTTTGCTGGCTCAAGCAGGTATACGTCCATAGTATTATTATGTGGAGTAAGATGAAACTTTGAATATTATCTCTCCAACCAGCTCACTTTATAGAGAAACAAAGCTCATAGAGCTTCAGTTTCAGTCTCCTAGGTCTCATTCCAGGTCACTGTTTGCCAAGGGAGGAAAACAGTTAAAGGGTCAAGGTGAGTGATGATCATTGCAGATCAGAGGTAGGAAATCTGCTGGAGTATGTTATACCCAGAAATCCCCCAATACCTGTAGGATGAAGAGAAACATCACTGAGTTGCAGCGATGGCACAACTGAAATGAACGCAAATCTTTAGGATAGACACAACATGCACCCTTTCTCCCACAAAGCACTGAATCTCAAGAACACAAAACAGAAAGCAGGTGATGGGTATGGTCCAAGGTTGAAGATGAGTGTGACAAGCCTGGTGGAAGTTTAAAGAAGCAAAAAAGTCTGAACTATCAATTCCAGGGAGGCAAAGACCTTTTCTGTCTTGTTCACTGTTATATCCTGGTGTCTAGAACAGTACCCGGCACATAGTAGCTGTTTGGTAAATATTTATTGAATATTGATTTTATAAATGCTTTTGTGAGACCTCATCGAGGTAGCTGAATCATGAAATTTACAGTGGGTGCAAAATGAAGACTAGTCAGAGAGGACCTGTCTAATAATGGTTTTGAGTGTTCCAAGACTAGAGTTCCTTGCAAGAGCAGAGAAATGATGATGTTGTGAATGAGAATATAGTGGGTTAGAGGAGAAAGATGTGTAATGAAGAAAGTGCAATATAAGAGGAGAAACTAAGATACCGAAGAAGAGCATGCAATGATGCTATCGAGGATACAGCCATCCTGAGTTATGAATTTTACAAAGCCCTAACAATAAATTAACAGAGATGAAATAAGCATTTGGAAGGCTAATTCAGTTGAGATCTTTTGTGACTTGATAATTCTATGATTTAAACCAAACAGGTTGTAAACTGAAGGCACAGGTAATTTTTAGGATTATTTCTTACCTAAGGTTATATGATCCAATGAATCAATGTGGCAATCAGTGATAATAGTCCTCTCAGAACTTATTTGGGGCACTCTTGTTTGTTCCCTGAAATGGAAAACAAATCCTAGAGAGAAACAGTGGATTAGTCCTATTATAGTGGTTAAGAGCATACACTTTGAAATTCCATAAGATGGGAATTATACTAGCTACCTCACAGATTTGTTACCCAGATAAAGTAAAATTACATATATTTTAATGGCCCAGCAGAGCTACCAGCCATGAAAAGACTTGAAGGAAACTTATAAATGTGTATTGTTAAGTAGAATATGCCAATCAGAAAAGGCTACAGACATACTGTATGATTCCAACTGTATGATATTCTGGAAAAGCCAAAGCTGTAGAGACATAAAAACATCAGTGGTTGCCAGAATTTGGGAGTAAGGAAAGGGAAAGGATGAACGAGTAGAGCAGGTGGGATTTTTAGGGCAGTGAAACTATTCTGTATGAGGCTACTATGGTGAATACGTGACATTCGGTATTTGGTGAAACCTTTGTGTTTTTTTTTTTTTTTTTTTGAGGCGGAGTCTCGCTCTGTCGCCCAGGCTGGAGTGCAGTGGCCGGATCTCAGCTCACTGCAAGCTCCGCCTCCCGGGTTCACGCCATTCTCCTGCCTCAGCCTCCCGAGCAGCTGGGACTACAGGCGCCGCCACGTCGCCCGGCTAGTTTTTTGTATTTTTTTAGTAGAGACGGGGTTTCACCGTGTTAGCCAGGATGGTCTCGATCTCCTGACCTCGTGATCCACCCGTCTCGGCCTCCCAAAGTGCTGGGATTACAGGCTTGAGCCACCGCGCCCGGCCGAAACCTTTGAAACTGTACAACAAAGAGTGAACCTTAATGTAAACTATGAACTTTAGTTAATAATAATGCATGAATATTGGTTTGTCAATTGGAACAAATGTACCACACTACTGCAAGATGTTCCTAATAGTTTCCTAGGGCTGCCATAACAAAGTACCACACACTAGTTGGTTTAGAATAACAGTAATTTCTTGTCCCACTGTTATGGAGAGCTGAAGTTTGAAATGGAGGTGTCAGCATGGCCAGGCTCCCTCTGAATGCACTGGGGAACGGTTTGCCCCATTTCTCTTTCCCAGCTTTCTGGTGAAAACCTTAGGTCTTCCTTGTCTCCATTTTCTCATGGCATCTCACCATGCCTTCACATTATCTCCTCTCTGTGTGTGTTTGTCTCTGTGCCAAATTTCCCCTTTTCATAAGGACACCATTATATTGGATAAGGGACCACCCTAATCACCTCATCTTGACTACATCTGCAAAGACTCTATCTCCAAATGCAGGAGAAAATGTGGGCAGGAGTTGGGGAGGGGGGAATATATGGAAACTTTGTACTCTCTACTCGCTTTTTTCCTGCTCTAAGCAATAAAGTCTATTCATTAAAACGTTAAAGGCTTAAAAAATGGCCTGCCACATAGTACATATTCAATAAATGTTAGTTCCCTTTGGATGCTGCATTGACTTATTCAGTGTCCCTGATACAACAGATTTTATTCTTCTTGCATTCCAAACCAATATTGGCACTGCCCAAAAAGTAGATAAGACTTAGCTTCTTCCATATGGCTTTGTCCCTAAGTGTTGAGTGCTGGGTTAGAAAGTCACCTGCTCACAAACATCTCCCGCCTTGACTGAATTTACACATGTGCGCATGCACAGGTGAGTACACCCACACACACCTAAAATGGCTTATCTGCCACCAACCCTGACCCAAACAAAAGCAGAAACTTACTAGTTCTCCTTGTAAAGGCGTCACAGGAAATATCTATACTGAGGGCCACATGCCCATAGAGGGAAAAAGAAAAACAGCAAAAACTTTGTGAATATAAAACATAGTAAATTTCTTGGTTGAAAGATGCACATTAGCTATTGAACTAAATTTTTAAAGAAAAAGAGCCATAAATTAGTTTTAATAAATATAAACATACTTTAATTTCCAACATAGGGTGAGATATAGAGAAGAAAAAAAAGTGACAAAGAAAGAGAAAAATGTTTTAATGTCAGAAGAAATACCAATCAATATTCCGCCTTTGAAAAGAGGCAGAGAAAAAAAAGCAAGGAGGAAAGAAAGGAAAGAGAGGAAAGTCCCGGAAGCCCTGGCGTGATGATAAGATGCAGGACACACCTCTTGTCACATCGTGCCAATCCCCTGGGCCGCAGGCTTGTGGCTTTGTTCAAAAAGAAGGGCGGGCCAGGCGCGGTGGCTTATGCCTATAATCCCAGCACTTTGGGAGGCTGAGGTGGGAGGATCACCTGAGGTCAGGAGTTCGAGACCAGCCTGGCCAACGTGGTGAAACCCCGTCTCTACTAAAAATAACAAAATTAGCCGGGCGTGGTGGTGTACACCTGTAATCCCAGGGACTCAGGAGGCTGAGGCAGGAGAATTTCTCAAACGTGGGAGGCAGAGGTTGCAGTGAGCCGAGATCGCGTCATTGCACTCCAGTTTGGGTGACAAGAGTGAAACTCCATTTCAAAAAAAGAAAAAAAAAAGAAAGGCAGTATGTTCAGTGATTGAAATCTTTTTTCTTTCCTTTTTTTTTTTGAGAAGGAGTCTCGCTCTGTCACTCAGGCTGGAGTGAAATGGCCCAGTCTCAGCTCACTGCCAACTCCACCTCATGGGTTCAAGTGATTCTCCTGCCTCAGTCTCCCAAGTAGCTAGGATTACAGTAATCTGCCACCACACCCAGCTAATTTGTTGTGTTTTTTAGTGAAGATGGGGTTTCACCATGTTGGCCAGGCTGGTCTCGAACTCCTGACCTCAAGTGATCCACCCACCTCAGCCTCCCAAAGTGTTGGGATTACCGGCATGAACCACTACATCTGGCCTGAAACCTTTAACACTGACTTATTTCTTAATCATGGCAGTGTAGGCAGGCCCTGTTTTAAAAGAAAATCCAATCTATGAGAACCCATATTGAAAACATAGACATGTCCATAGGTGATGACTTACCTGCCTCTGTTAAGGTTTTTGTTTTTCCCCTCTTTACGAAAGAAGCCACCTCAGTAAATCTTTCTATAGCATGACCACAGTCCCCCCTCGAGCAAAAAATTTAGATTTTCATAAAACTCTCCAAGAACCCATCTGTCACAAACATCAATACTTAGCTCTTTCACACTATTTGTGACACCCAGAGCGTCTCAACGATGGAATCTCCCTGTCTTGACTTTTCATCCCTTCATTGGTTGAGAGTTTGTTTCCTAACCAATGTTGCTGAAAAGAATTCAGCACTGCGTAGGGGTAGGGCAGGAAATGAGGGATTACTGCCTGGGGACATAGAAGAGAAAAAAAAAAAAATCACTTACCATTCTACCTAGACGTGGCTCCTCTTACAAAGGAAAGATGCTAGAGAAGGGCCAAAAAGCTCTGTGATATAAGGGTGCAGGGATGAAGGAGGATCTCCAGCCCCATCCTGGGTTGATACTGAGAACAATTTTCATAAACACATACACCTTCTCTCTCCCACACACAAGACACACACACCACACACACACACACCACCAAGAGTCATACCACATGGTACACAGATGTGGTTTTGTGCTTTCCTCTAAGCTACACCCACTCATGTGCACAAAGCCTCACCTAGAAAAGCACTGGTGTGTAGGAAATGGCACACACACTCGCTCTCTCCCTCTGGGTGCCTCCACATATATACTCAGCAGCACTCAAATGACATGTAGTTTTTCTATGGCTGGGAAGGAAAAAGTGCCCAAGTAAGCAAGAGAAGGTGAGAAGTGGGAGAAGAGAATGGGTAGGAGAAAAAGAATTTGCGTGGGTTGAGAGCCAGTGAGGATGGCCAGCAGAAGTGACCTCACGATGTTAGTTTCACTTCCCTCTAAGTATTCCAAGACACTGCCGGGCTCTGCAGACCATGCACCTCTCCAGCCTGCTTGGAGATATTTATTTCACTGCTCATTAGCACCTCCACCAGAGGTATAGGCTGAGAACCACTGTTGCTGACAAACAGCCAGAATGACTGCTTAAATTTGATGAGGTAGGAGCAGAAACCAGACAGAGGCTTGGAGGATGCTCTTCAAGCTACTTGGATAAATTTTAAAACGTAAAATTGTTTGCTTATAGATGGACCTCTTTTTCCCATGTCTGTTTGCTATTGCTAAAGTTATACAAGGGGCACTTTATATGCAACAGAAGACCACATTGAAGGAAGAGAAGAGTCTACTCTCCCACTACACCTGGCATTTGAGTCCACGAGTTTAGACCCTACTGCCCACAGGGCTGTCCTCACACACTCCTGCCCTGTGGCCAGAACAGGAGCCTACCCCAGGGAGAAGGGCCCTCGGATGGCCTCTTAGGGAACTCTCAAATCACTTTTTCTTTTTCCATTCTGATAATTGTAGACTAGATTGGAAAGTGTAGCAAAATTTCTTTATGGTCGATGAAATAATAAGAAAGAAAATGAGTTGTTTCTTTCCCAGCTAGCAAAGCCTCAGGAAGTACTCTTGGTAAGAGTAAGATAGAGAAACACCAAAAATTTAAAACTCCCAATAAACACCAATATTTGAATTTCTAAAGATTTATAAGCAACATTAATAACACCTTAGACGATAAAAAGGGGAAAAATTCAAACATTGTATAGTTTTGCTTTTGTTGGCTGAGCTTTTATTTTTGTTTTTGTGGGATTTTTTAAGAGGGGAAAAAAATTTGAAAATAAAAGAATTGGACAATTTATTTAAGAAGGTTTCTGCACTTGGCTTCAAAATCTAAGTTTTGTTTTTTGCTCCTTCAAACAAAGATGCCTTCAGGTATGATGGCTTTAGGTTTTGCACAGCTCCTTATTTTTTCACACAGGGCAAATGGCTTGTCTCATGTGCACAGAAAGGGCTGGAAAATATTTTTGTGATTCGAGTGCAGCAGAGAGTCTAGGATTCCAGAGGAAGTGGAGGCCTCCCGTTCCGCACAGGAAACAATCTTCAAGCAGGCCTTAAATGCCAGATTCCAGGCCGAGTTTAACTAACCACTGACAGCTCTGTAAACAAAGTGAGGACAAAAAGAGCCCGCTTCCCCCTTTCTGGTAGTCATTTTGGGTTTGGGGGCTGCAGGGGAATTCTGGAATACTTGACTCCATGGCACAAAAACGCAGGGGAAACGGGCTCCTCATTTAAAGAGTTGGAAGGGGAAGGTCTTTCCGGAATTAAAACCATCACAGAGGAGGTAGGAAAGGGTAAAATGGTTGGGTTACATCCGTAGAAAGAGCAGTGATTTTAGAACTTGGAAAACAGCTTGATCACCTCTTAACTGCTTTTAAAAATGTTGCTTCATGATGTTTATTCATGATGTTACTGCTGCAGTCTTTATTAAAATCCTGATGCTTCTTTGAGAATATGCACATTATATGCCTAGATACTGTATTATTTTATTTCTCGCTTTCACTTTTCTCCTACTTCCTACATATTCCTCTTCTTGCCACTTTTCTTTTCTGTTTATCATTCCTGTTTTCCTCCTTCTTTGTTCACTTTTTCATAACTTTGGTCTGGGGTTCAGCAAGTTACAAAGAACAAAATCATTCAGTAGAATTTCAAGTGATTCTACCAATATTTCAAGTCTTCAAAACCTCTCTGTCTCCTGAGGTCTTTTTAAAAGAGTATATAATCTTGGGATCTTACTTATTTGTCTCTGAGAGATTCACGAATGAGACTGAATTTAACTCGGCTCAGGAGTCAGAAATTGATCACTGGCTACCTTATCAGCTTTCTAAGAGTAAAGAAAAATCAGGAGAATGGCAAATGGGAAAGAGGGTCCACAGTGACTGAAAGAGAGGTAACACACTGAGTTATCTATGATATTGACTCTACCTCCTCTCCTTCAGGTCCAGACGTCATCTGGTCTCCCTGAACCTGAAATCACACCATGGATGATTTTGAACGTCGCAGAGAACTTAGAAGGCAAAAGAGGGAGGAGATGCGACTCGAAGCAGAAAGGTAAGGATCTAGGGTGAAAAACACTTGTATTCCCTTATTAACAACGTTGGTTTCAGGCCTCAAAGACCATCCCTCTGAGAGGCCAAATGTGGTCATATTGCACACCAAACTGTTCGCAAAAGTAGTTATGGAAAATTTTTCTGCTGAGACTCTAAATTTAGCATTTAAAAAAGGAAAACAAACAAGGATCAAGAAAAAGAGAAATTTGAGAGGAATCAATTGATAATTGCATATTGATAATTGCATTTAATCAATACCTTTCACATTGGAATGTCTTAAATGACAAAAGTAATGTGTGAGTGAAGGTTTAAAAAGCTTATATAATAAGAAATGACAGAAAAATGCCGAGTATTGAATATTGGAACCATTTAGGAAATGAGAGTCTTCAATCTAAAAAAAAAAAAAAAGCAAAAAGCCCTGGATGAATCTTGTGAAAAATTTTCATTCTTATTAGAAAAGTATTGAACTCTACAGATCTGCATAGTACAGGTTAATAGTGGGCTATGTTACCGAGGAGATTCGGGGTGTAATTGGAAGCTGTTCATGTCATGTGAGGCCTCTATAGTGGTGACTACGAGGTCAAACTGGGGAGATAAAGCTTTGGCATATAAAACCTGCAGCATAAATGCATATTCTAACATTTTAGGCCTCAGAACAAAGGACAGTGTGGTATTTGATGTGACTTAAATCAGATGTTCTTTTGAGAAAGCAGGTGAGGCATTCACAGAGAGAAAAATGTTAAACAATGACCTTAAAATCAAATCAATTTTGTTCCCAGTAACTCCAATGCACAGATGAAAGATGACTCTTTAATGATCCCAAAGTAGAAAAGTGGAAACTTACACCTATAATGAAAAGTATTGTTCTTATGTTCCACTTATTTGCATGGAGAACGCAAAAGCAGAAGATAAAATAACTGCCTATGATAAAGTCGGCCAGAGTCAGTCGCCATTCATGAAATGACTAAACATGTCCACAAGGCACTATGGATGATACCTGCATTCTGTTGGTTCAAATCCTAGCTCTGCCATTTACAAGCTGTGTGGCTCTGAGCAAATGATTTTTCTCTTTAAGCCATAGTTGCCATATATATAAAATAGGCATAATATCTACATAGCCTGTGTGACTGTTGGGAAGATTATTGAGCTTCATAAATAGCCTAGTCAGGTACCTAGCACATAGTAGTTTTTCGTAAATGATAGTTTTTCATAAATGATAGCTATTACTATTATTAACCATTACCACTAGCCAAACAAGTAAGAAACAACATAGCAGCATAGCCAGAGCTAAACAATCATGCCAAGAAAAGGAAAGGTAGTCATCATCCTGCAATGGAACTAGTCAGAGAAAGTTTCTTGGTGGAGGTGAGCCATGGAGGAGGTAATGATGGCGATGAAGAGGGAAAGGGAGCCTGTCTAGGTGAAGGAATGACACCGGCAAAAGTGCAGAAGTAGAAATAAGAATCCTGGTGCAAGAAACCTGTTGAGTGTTTGAGGGAAAATGGACTGGACTTGTATATCTTGGCTGTTCCTATTTGCTATACAAGGAATAGACAGAGACTTAACAAGGGAGTTATGTATGATGACACTATGCTAGAGAAACTTATCTACAGTGGACTAGAATATGGGGATACCAGCACTGGAAGAGATAGTATGGAATATAGGATAATGAGGGCCTGAATCAGGTCAGTGAGTGTGGAAATGAAGAAAGATCAAATATGAGAGTCTTTACAGAGGGAGAATTAGCAAACCTTTTAAGAGAGCAAAGAACTTACAGACGATTCCAAAGAATACGTCTGAGAAGCTGGAAGGAAAGTCTCTGCTTTGTCCCAAATGGAGGATTTCCTTCTTGAATGGTCAGAGGAGCAGTGTTTAATTTCAGGTAGAAACCACATCCAAAAAGAGATTTCCTGCAGGCATGTGGAGATAGGAAATTTCACTCTTTGTTCAAAAAGGGAGAGAAATCATTATTAGAGAAATAAATTTGGGCAGACACAGTATGGTGGTGCTAGTACAAAAGCTGAAGGGATATTCCCAAAAAAGCACGTGTAGAAAAAGTGAGCGATCATCAAGGTATAATGGAAAGCATCAAAGAAGACAATGTACCAGGGAGATGGGAGAGAACCAGGGAGAGTATGAGGCTCAGTGCTGAGTGGACATGGTGGACATGGAAGTCTTGTGGGCGGTGGCTGGGCTCAGTGAACCACACCTCTTATTCCTTCCAATGCTGTGTTATTTCACCTCAGGTTCTCATGATAGTCCATAAAATATCTTCATCCAACAACTATTCATTAAGCACTAACCAGGTTTAAGTGTGCTAAGGATGGGAAAAATAATGGTGGTAAAGAAGTAGACATGGTTCCTGCCTTTACGTACCTCAGAGCATGCTAGTAAACCAAAGTGTAACAGAATCAGAAAGCAGATAGGTCAGGGTGTAGGGGCAGGCCTGATAGAGTTGTGGCTAGAGAGGCTCAGGACTGGGGATGTAGACACTGGGCATCAGGCTAGATTGCCATTGTCAGCTTCTTTCCTTTCCATGTGAACAGGGGGTCAGGGAATCATTGACAGAGGTGTGACAGAACTAAATTGCTGTAGTTAGAGCCATACTGTCATTAGAGTGAATAAACCCAATTTCTTCAGATTCAGGACTTTGCTTAAGCATTGACCACACAGCTACATGGTTTGTTCCTTTGACTTTTTTGTTTCGTGTGGAAGAATTTGTCTTCTTTTAATTTGTCTTTTTCATTCTTTTACATTCAGACATAAAAGGAATGTACACAGTAAATCTTATGTACCCTGAATAACCTAAAATAAACTTACACAAATTAATCCTAACCTTGTTTAACTTACATTTCTGTCTGTATTACTTCTTTTGGGATATTATATTGTTTTCTTTTCTGTTTTTTATTTCTTCTTTTCTTCCTTTTCTTTCTTGCTTCCATTCATTGCCTTCCTTCCTTCCTTCTTTCCTTCTTTCCTTCTTCCTTCCTTCCTTCTTTCCTTCTTCCTTCCTCCTTCCCTCCTTCTTCTTCCTTCCTTCCTTCCTTCTTTCCTTCCTTCCCTTTCTTCCTTCTTTCCTTCCTCCCCTTCCTTCCTTCCTTTTCTCTCTCTCTCTCGCACTTTCTTTCTTCTTAAGAAAGAGTAGTACTTATGTATTTCCTTATACTCGTACCAAGTTTACCTTTCCATGTTTCAAGGTGAACCTTCTAGTTCTGCTATTCTGAGATTTGGTAAGTCCATGTCCACCCTTCAGAATTTTGTAAAATCTGATCATTTATGAGAATAGTGAAAGTCAGGCTTTATGGTTCAGTCAGCTCTGGTGGGAAAGTGCAGGGTATGTGCAGGAAATAGGTGGCCAGAAGCAGAAATCAAGGCCATCTAAAATCATGGTTTTGATCTGAAGACAAAGGGCTCATGAGACCCTGAGCAAGTCCCTCTTCCTTTAGCTCTAGACCTTGGCTTCCTCCTCTAAAATAAGACTAGCCATTTTCTCCGGGGTGTTGGTGGTCATTTTAATTTTTTGTTTTTGTTTTTGTTTTTTTTTGCTTTTGGTATTATAGATATTTCTTTACAACAATCATATGTTACTTTATTTAAAGCCAAATAAAAATTAAGGCAATTTTCTATTTTGAAAAAAATAATTCTATGGCCCTATGCAGTATACCTGAGCCCAGATGGGAGAAGACTTAACTTCTCTTTGATTTTAGGGAACTAAAACAAAGATTTCATCCCTGATCTGGAGGGCAGTTACCAACTACTGGTAATAGAGTGGCTCCAAGGCTCAGAGCTGCAGATTCATTCACTTACTCTCAACACATTTTTACTGGGCATCTGTTCCACAAACAAGCTGTATTTTGGGTACTGAGAATAGACCCACAGAGTAACAGTGTTGGGAAGTATGTGCTTAATCCTTTTCAACCTATCTAAAACCAAGTAAAGATCAAGGAATTATACTTTTATATCCTCAGACATAACATGTACCCCGTATGGGTTCATACTTATTAAAGATGACCCACAGCCTTTGTACACTTCACCCTTGCAGACAGTGTAGGGGACGGGCTACTACAGAGAAGACAAAGTCCATTGACTTTCTTTACCCATAAAAGCTTTCCAAATAAAAATACCCTGTTATTTTTATTTTTATTAGTATTGAGTTTGATTACCAGGTGCAGTTTTACGTTGAAATGATAAACAATTTAAAACTTGTCCTTTTCCCCGGTGTTATAACCATAGATTAAAATAAACCGAATTTTTACACATTTTATTCTTCAGAAATATACCTTTTCAAAGACTATTTTGCAAGCTAATTGCAGGCTTTGTGCCATGCTGGTGTGCATGTGCTTGGGACTGGCATTTACTCACTGCATCCGAGCTGTCCTGAGACTGTATCATCCACATACCTCCTTCTAAGGGTTTTAGCCCAGTTCATTTCAAATAAACTCATCTGCAAACGTAGTGCATCAAAAAATGTTCTTCCAGCCGGGCGCGGTGGCTCATGCCTGTAATCCCAGCACTTTGGGAAGCCGAGGTGGGCAGTCAGGAGTTTGAGACCACCTGGTCAACATGGAGAAATCCCATCTCTATTAAAAATGCAAAAAGTATCCGGGTGTGTGGTGGGCGCCTGTAATCCCAGCTACTCTGGAGGCTGAGGTAAGGAGAATCACTTGAACCTGGGAGGCAGAGGGTGCAGTGAGCTGAGATTACGCTACTGCACCCCAGCCTTAAGCGACAAAGTGAGACTCAGCTTCAAAAAAAGAAAAAGTTTTTCCTTCTTTATCTTGCCCCTTAGCCGGTGCGACTTTGATGCCATTACCTTGTCCTTGTCTTTCAGTTGGCTTTCTCACTCCGAGTGCTTGAGATAAGGTCTTCAGATTTGGCAAAAAGGAAGTACTTCATTTCGTCATTAAAAAAAAAAAAATACGGATGTTGAATACCTTCAAAATGCAAGATACTATACCGAACCATAGGAATCAGTGGTCACCAGTAGATAGTGTCCCAGTAGTCACTAAGCTCCTGTTCTAAGGGGATTAGTAACTTTAGAGCAATCGTGACCAAAAGAGGGAGAAAAAAATTTCAGTAGGCAGAATGAAATGAGCAGGTAATCAGTGAAAATCCTTAATGCATTGTTTCTAAGCAAAAGGCACTATTTGCTCACATCTCAAATTAAACTATATTTTAAAAGCAATTACTCATTTGAACAAATAGATAAAAATGTAGTTTCACTGTTTATTATTCTCCACCAATCTCATGGGAGTAAAAATTAAATAGATACATTCTGGCCGGATGCGATGGTTCACTCCTGTAATCCTAGCACTTTGGGAGGCCAAGGCAGGCAGATCACTTGAGATCAGGAGTTTGAAACCTGCCTGGCCAACATGGTGAAACCCTGTCTCTACTAAAAACACACGCACAAAAAAATTAGCTGGGCATAGTGGCTGGCACCTGTAATCCCAGCTACTCGGGAGGCTGAGGCAGGAGAATTGCTTGAACCTGGGAGGCGGAGGTTGCAGTGAGCCACGATCATGCCACTGCACTACAATATGGGCGACAGAGCAAAAATAATAAAAATTTAAAAATAAAAATAAAAATAAAAAAAGCTATATTCTGCTTCCCTTTCTGTTTCTGCCTTTTATTTCAATCCCTCTCCTCTGCCTTCATCTCTGTATTTCTCGGTGTACCTTCATGTGCCTCTTCCCTAGTCCACGTGCATCGTCATCAACACTTGATTTGTTTGTTTCTATGTCTCTTCCCATCTGCACTCCTAATCTGTCTGCTCTGGATTATGTGTGCATGTGCTGTTACATCACCAGGAAATACATACTTCTGGCCAGGAAAGAGGGAGAGAGAAACCCAGTTCTCTTCCTATTCAGCAAGTATAAAAAAAATTACACATTTTATGTGTGTCTAGTAAAGATGGACTGCCGCCGGCCCCAGAACTAGCTATATCTGAATGGAACATTTATGCTCGATATGAATGAGGCAACCCCCAGATGTATAATGGTGGGAGGCAGCATAGCTGGCAGTTAAGGGCATGAGCTTTAGCATTGGGCAGCTATAGAGTCAAATCCCAGCTCTGCCACTTATTAACTATGGGATCTACCAAATAATTCAATCTTTCAAATCTTTTGTATCCTCCTCTACAAAATGGGGGTAATAAAAGTAACCACCTCACTGGGTTTCTGTGGGGATGTAAAAAGATAATACATGAAAGTATTAACACAGTGTTATTCATCTAATAAACATTCAATAAACTCATTGTTAATTATTATTATCTAATTTGATTCTCTACAACATGGAAATAAAAAATAAAAACATGAAAGGCTTGTTTACTGTTTTGCACATCATCGACAGCACAAGCACCATAGGCAAGATGAAGGGCAGGAATTCGTGACTAATTAAAGAGCTTTGAGTGGTTGTGATCGGTAACAGTTTTTGAGGAAGGACTGTGTTGTCTCAGCTGGAAGAATTAGCACCAGTTTAAGTGATTTTTTAAAATTTGGTCGAAAGAATGTTGAGCTGTGGGTTTTCTTATTTTCTTTGTTTTTTGTTTTGTTTTGTTTTGTTTTGTTTTGTTTTTGAGATGGAGTCTCACTTTGTCGGCCAGGCTAGAGTACTGTGGAAACACCTCTGCTCACTGCAAGCTCCGCCTCCCAGGTTCAAGCAATTCTCCTGCCTTAGCCTTTTCGAGTAGGCACATGCCACCACACCCAGCTAATTTTTGTATTAATTAGAGACGAGGTTTCACCATGTTGGCCAGGCTGGTCTCAAACTCTTGGCCTCAAGTGATCCACCGGCCTCAGCCTCCCAAAGTGCTGGGATAACAGGCTTGAGGAGCTGTGATGTATTTTCTGAGAAACCAGCAGTGAAGATTTTATTCATGAGAAAATCTCCAGCAGACATACTTTGCCCGACACTGGGCTTGGTTCCCCAACAAGCGGCTCTCTCACTTTCCAAGATGTGCTCATTACATTCCCAGCATCTGCTTTCTGCACCCAACATGAGTTCCTCTCACTGATCAGAAGAAAGGCCCCTATTGTAGAGTTATGTTACCAGATTCAGAAGCTCACAGACATAAATAAAGGGAATGAAAACACTTGCTGTTGTCATCATTCATACATTTTTATGGGCCTCTGAAATAAGCCTGATGATTAGACATTTGAAAGTAAACATTTTTACTACACTATAAAAGAAGCAATTTTTAAAAATCCATGGGGTCTCTAAAGTCCCCTCCCAGAACTGTATCACTGAGACTTTTTTACATGATTTAATAGAAATGACCAATCAATGATTATACAACACACACCCTGTCACACACACAAACACACACACTTACTCAACATGCTTAGCATCAGGACCTTGACATTTTTAAATAAAATCTTCTAAATGAAATTTCTGTTATTTTATCATCAGAACATTATTTTCCATTAAGAAGTTAAATACAATATTCCTTTGAAACTATCTAAATTATCAAAGTAGCTAGATTTGCTCAAAATTTCCCTTCAATTCTCTCAGAAAATTGATCACTCCAGGAGGCAAAAGAAAGCTGGAATTTGCCATCCAGTTTTTTACTTTTATTTTTTATTTTTTGTAGAGATGTAGTCTCACCATGTTGTGCAGTCCAGTCTCGAACTCCTGGACTCCAGCAATTCTCCCACCTTGGCCTCCCAAGTGCTGGGGTTACAGGCGTGAGTCACCACATACTTTCAAATTAAAAGATCTGTCACTGGGCGCGGTGGCTCACACCTATAATCCCAGCACTTTGGGAGGCTGAGCCAGGTGGATCACCTGAGGTCAGGAGTTCGAGATCAGCCTGGCCAACATGGTGAAACCCCATCTCTACTAAAAATACAAAAAATAAGTCAGGCGTGGCAGCGGGCGCCTGTAATCCCAGCTACTCAGGAGGCTGAGACAGGAGAATTGCTTGAACTTGGGAGGTGGAGGTTGCAGTGAGCCGAGAGCACGCCATTGCATTCCAGCCTGGGTGACAACAGCAAAACTCCATTTCAAAAAAAAAAAAAGATTTGTTTTCAAGCAATTGGTTTGAAAGACATTTAAAAATATTTCTGGAAGGTTTCATATCAATTTGACATAAAAATTATAGGTTTTGATATCTATTTATACTTTTTACAATCTATTTCTTTAGTTTCAGTCCAACTTGAATATAGGGGCATGAACAAAATGAAGTAGATAATTTCCATGTATAGGGATCCTTATTTGTTTGTGTCCAGTCACATAAAAATACACATACACATTGATATCCTCTCCCTCTTGTACTTTTTTTCTCTGACTCACTCTAAATAGACATTATTTGTTACCTTTGTCAATTTATAGGTAAAGATGACATACTTTGACCAATTTCCACTAGCCTAACAATTCCTCTCAACCTAGAACTATCCTATGCTATGGTTGCCAGTAGAACATCAAGAATTGAGGATCTACCCAAAGTGGCATCCATTCAATAACCAATTTTGGTACAAAAAATTAAATATCTAGATTCTTAAGGCTCTCACATGCTGATCCATCACTGCATTCTTAGCTGCAAAAAAAAGGTAACAAATATGTAAGTCCATACATTTACATATTAAAAAGCAATTTTGTTTTGTTTTGTTTGTTTGTTTCCATATGTAACATTTATAATTTAACAATCCTCCATTACCTAGGGCAAGGGAGGATGATGTGGTAGTTAGGTGTGTGAGTGATGAAGTCTGATAGACCTAGTTTCAAATCCTGACTTGGAGAGCTATTAGTTGGGTTACCTTGTGATAAATTAAATATTTCTTGCTCCTTTTTATTTATCTATAAAAATGCCTCATAGAGTCATTGTAAAGATTAGGCTGGGCACGGTGGCACACGCCTGTAATCCCAGCACTTTGGGAGGCTGAGATGGGCAGATCACTTGAGGTCAGGAGGTCAAGACCAGCCTGGCCAACACAGTGAAACTCCATCTCTACTAAAAACTACAAAAACAAAAACAAAAACCAAAAAATTAGCTGCGCATGGTGGCGGTCGTCTATAATCCCAGCTACTTGGGAGGCTGAGGCAGGAGACTTGCTTGAACCCGGGAGGCAGAGGTTGCAGTAAGCCAAAATCACACCACTGCACTCCAGCCTGGGCGACAGAGTGAAACTCTGTCTGAAAAAAAAAAAAAGATTAAACTAGTTGGCCCATGGATGTAGAAAAATTAGCACGATGCCTGGCATATAGTATATGCTCAAAAAATGTTAGATGTTATTATTAAAATTGTTTTAACGTTTTGGTAGGCCTTTGGTACAAAATAAAAGTTTACTGAATACCAATTTTTTTTTTTTTTTTTTAAGACAGAGTCTTGTCCTGTCAACCATGCTGGAGTGCAGTGGAGTGATCTCAGCTCACTGCAACCTCCACCTCCCGGGTTCAATTCTCATGCCTCAGCCTCCTGAGTAGCTGGGATTACAGGCACGTGCCACCAAGCCTGGCTAATTTTTTGTATCTTCAGTAGAGATGGGAGTTCACCATGTTAGCCAAGCAGGTCTCGAGCTCCTGACCTCGTGATCTGCCCGCCTCAGCCTCCCAAAGTGCTGGGATTACAGGCAAGAGCCACTGCACCTGGCCCTGAATACGAATTTTATGTCTCTGTCATCTCAGTCATTGTAACTTCCTGCATCCTCACCACAAAGCTTCTTTTCTATACTGACCTTGAATTTGCTGAGATGTTTTTATTGCAGTTGGGAAAGAATTAAACCCTTGGCAACATCGAAGTCTACCTGGCAAATATAATTGCTCCATGAGGAGTTCAAAATCACATATTGTAGACATGTGGCTGATTTTCTAATTCATGAATGACATATTCGTTATTTTAAATATAATGTCTAAAACATCTCTCTGAATTTCACGTTAAAAGTTTAATTTAGAGTAGTTCTCAAGTAGAAAAATAGTTCTCAAGTAGAAAAACCTATCAGCCAAATTTTTTGTCTAATATTAATAAGAAAATGAACCATCAATTGTTTAACATCAACCAAATTCCAGGTACTAGGTGATATACTTATATACATTATCTCATTTAATCATCCAAACAACCCTATGACCTGGATATTTTACTTACAGTTGAGGAATCCTTGAGTCTGAAAGTCTAAGTAACATGTTCAGCTTCCTATAGCTAGGGACTACAACCCAGTTCTCCCTGCCTGCCCCAAATCTCAAAGCCTTCCCACTGAAACAAATTGATCTATGGAATTTTTCATGTTTTAACTGGTGGTCTTGGCTGAAAATCCATAATCTCCATAATGGCAAAATAGCTCCCCAAGATGGGGGAAATTCATTCAGGGCAGTTATGCGGCAATGAGACAGCCAGGTGGGAGGGGGTCCCTGGAGAAACTCCAACCAGCTTGCCCACTGAGGTGGAGCCTCAGGGAGTTCACGAGGTTTGCAGCTGGGAGGAGCTTGGCCCCGCCTCTTCCTGTGCAGAACAGGGGATTCAAATGGCGGGCGGGAAGTGCTCTAGCAGAGGGACTCTGGCCTTAGGAGAGTCCCTGTTTCCCCCTTTTCTTCCTTTTCACCCAATAAAATCCTGCTTTGCTCAACCTTTAAACCGTCTGTGAGCCCAAATTTTCGTGGCCGTGGGACAGACAAGAACCCTGTCTTTAGCTGAACTAAGGAAAGTCCTGCAACAGCAATAGACTAAACAAAGACTACTGTGCCTAGTTGAACTATTTTTTATGCTTCTTCAGGTAAATGGCTTACATGTGTAGGCACAGTCATTGTTTTGTTTGCCCTCAGAAAATCTCTTGTGTTATTCCCATTTAACAGAAAAATAGAAACAGAGAAGATTGAGTTTCCCTGCTTAAGGCAAAGAAGGCTGTTGATATGACTATTCTTGACTTTTCACTGGACTTTTTTCAACAAGACTGTACATCATTAGGACAGGGACTTAGTCACATCATCACTCTTAAAAACTTAAGGCTGTCTCTGACCTTATGAATCATCTTCCGCAGGGGAACGTTATGTATTCAGTTTTGGACCACACACTGTTTTGAGGCACTGATGAAAGCTCTGGACCCTCCTCCAAGAAAAATGCACATATGCACCCACCAAACTTGGCACTTACATGCAGTGGCATCATGAACCTCCGTCCGCAGACCTCCTGGGGGCTGATGCCTTCTGGCCAAGAATCCCTGATCTAATGAATTTTAAAACTGCCTGTTAAATACGAAGAAACTCAAGCCTAGGAGACATATTCCCTCAAGATCACCCAGCTAAGCTGTTTGCATAGTGTGGGCCCCTGGACAAACAAAGCCATCCTGATTTTGCTGTCTGTAAAAAAGTCTATGGCTATTGATTAGGAAAATAAGGCATACTTTTGGAAAAGAGTGTATTCTACAATGTACTGCATGTAGAGTGCTTTTTAAAACTTAAAAACCGATTATGGATACTATTTCTAAATAAAGGAGATTAGGTCAGATTACAGTGAATAAAGTGAAAAACAAAGAAAGATGAGTGGATAGGCAGAATGATGCCAGTTAATTGTCAGGAACTGGGAATCAAACTTGGCCATCTTTGTCAACAAGGACAAAAAAACTATGGGGACTTACTACAATCCCATTTTCCATCAATTTTAGAAGTTTTTTATTTGGTGAATGTTGTGTTAGCGTGATTTCTTCAAACAAAGCTTAATTACGAAACTAAGTTATGTAGGATTTCTCCATTCTTACCAGTTTTTAGAAAATTCATCAAATGACTTTTCTCTCTAAATATGAAAAAGATAAGAACTGATTTGATTCTCAACAGAGAAACTTATATTTTACATTTATCACTACTATCTTTGGGGAGGATGGGACAGATTTGCAGTGGGTCAGGTGCCTTTCAGAGAGTAGGATCTAGAGTCATGAAGACTTGGATTCAAATCCCAGAATCCCAGCTGCATTCTCAAGGGTGGTTCTACTCCGCCTCTCTCAGCCCATTGGTGCCTGTCAGAGAGTAGGATCTAGAGTCATGAAGACTTAGATTCAAATCCCAGTATCCCAGCTGGATTCTTAAGGGTGGTTCTACTCCACCTCTCAGCCCATTTCATCATGTGGAAAATGGCCGTCGGAACAATTCTTCCTTATAAGGTTTAATGCAGATTATAAAGCGCTTGGTAATTCCTGAAACATGATTAGTGCTCAGTCTGTTACCTCTCGTTGCTGTTTTTCTGCTGGCTGAAGGACGTGGTAAGAAAGGTGCTCTCGGCCGGGCGCGGTGGCTCAAGCCTGTAATCCCAGCACTTTGGGAGGCCGAGACGGGCGCATCACGAAGTCAGGAGATCGAGACCATCCTGGCTAACAGGGTGAAACCCCGTCTCTACTAAAAAATACAAAAAACTAGCCGGGCGAGGTGGCGGGCGCCTGTAGTCCCAGCTACTCGGGAGGCTGAGGCAGGAGAATGGCGTGAACCCGGGAGGCGGAGCTTGCAGTGAGCTGAGATCCGGCCACTGCACTCCAGCCTGGGCAACAGAGCGAGACTCCGTCTCAAAAAAAAAAAAAAAAAAAAGAAAGGTGCTCTCAGAAAAGCCCTCTCTGGGGTCACCTCCCAGGAAACTCAGCCTTTTGGCAGCTACCATCTGGGGTATCACTGAACAAGGTACAACTCCATGTGTCAGATGGCTCAGTGTCTAATCTCTTCTCTGTTTCAAATCTGTTTTAGCAGCTACCTTGAAAGTGATGGGACAATTATGAATATAAAGGTCTCTATATAAAAAGAAAATTTACCATTTTATTATCAAGAATGCTTTTCCATTTTCCCTACTTGTTTGAAATCAAGACAAAAGCATACAATAGTCTGGTACATATCAAGGTCTTTGCCACAATTATATATACATATGTGTATGTGTGTATATAATTTAATTAATCATGTATGGTCAGCTCTTTCTACCTGGGGATTCAACCAACCGAGATCAAAAATGTAGTTAGGCCTACCATGGATGCATCTGTGCTAAACATGTACATACTTTTTTCCTTGTCATTATTTCTTAACAATACAGTGTAACAACTATGTATGTAGCATTTATATTCCCCTGCTGATACTGAGGGATGACTATATTTAAAATACTCTTTTTACCTTGTGAAATTATCATTTCTCTTTTCATGTTGCATAATCTATGGTTTCATTACCATTAAAGCATCAACCAGAAGCTTCTCAGTGCCAACATTATATATAAATATTGTAATAATAACAGAAGGAAGATCATTTGCCTAATTTTTATGAAATGATTTTGAAAAAGTGTATCCCAAATTGCTAATTTATTCATTTTAATTATGAGAAAGCTGATGCATACAAAGTAATCCTATGTAATATATATGGAAGTTCTAACTCATCCTAATGCATATCCTATAAACTCACCACACAGCCTAAGACCTAGAACATTTCCAATGCCCTTGAAGCCCCAGGCTCCTCTCCAATCCCTTCCCTTCACCTCCCCACCCCCAGAGGTAACCAGTGTCCTGAATAATTCATTTATTTTAAAATAAAATTTGAAATGAGATCATACGAATTTAGGTACTAGCTTCTCCAGGGCCCTGGGATCCAGGCATTCCAAAGATTCTCTCCAGACTCTCAGGTAAAGGTGTCAGTGAGAGCCCACTTCCCTGAGAGGGCGAGAAGTTTGTCTTTCTAAACACACAGGACAGGCTGGGCATGGTGGCTCTTGCATGTAATGTCAGCCCTTTGGGAGGCTGAGGCGGGCAAATCACTTGAGGTCAGGAGTTTGAGACCAGCCTGGCCAACATGGTGAAAGCCCTTCTCTACTAAAAATACAAAAACTAGCCAGGCATGATAGTGGGCACCCACAATCCCACCTACTGGGGAGGCTGAGGCAGGAGAATCACTTGAAACCAGGAGGCAGAGGTTGCAGTGAGCTGAGATGTCACCACTGCATTCCAGCCTGGGTGATAGAATGAGACCTTGCCTCAAAAAAAAATAAAAATAAACACACAAGACAAATGTTCTTATGCTGTCTAAAGCTGTAAGAACTATACAGTGTGAACAAAGAATTCTCATCAAAATAAAATAAAAATATAGGCCAGGTGCAGTGGCTCACTCCTTTGGGATCCCAACACTTTGGGAGGCTGAGGTGGGAGGATCACTTAAGCCCAGAAGTTTGAGACCAGCCTGAGCAACATAGGAAGACCTCATCTCTACAAATAATAATAATAATAAATAGCTGGATAACTGGATGTGGCAGTGTGTGCCTGTAGTACCAGCTACTCTAGAGGCTGAGGTAGGAGGATTACTTGAGCCTGGGAGTTAGAGGCTGCAGTGAGCTGTAAGCCATGATTGCACTACTGCACTCTAGCCTGGACAGCAGAGGGAGACCTTGTCTCAAAAAAAAAAAAAAAAAAAAAAGTAATGAAAGCTATCCAATATTTATATTGCACCTCTCTCTTTTGCCCTTTGGTTTTCTCATTGGCCAGCAGGAGTGACAGATCTGCATTTGCAGCTATCATTTGGTCAGGTGGAACTGACAGACAGAAATGATGACTTCAGTTGCTTTCAAGTCTTCCAAGGAAGTTCTTAACCTTTATTATCCCAAAGGTGCCTAAATGGTGCTACAAGAAAGTACCACAGGGTGTTAATCATGAGCATGTTGGACCAATGTGGTGGCTGTGTAAGTGGATTCTTATTCATCTGTGAATCAGGTTAAAGAGGAATCATGTGCATATTTTGTGAACAAAATCATTTCTTTCCACTAGTTTGCTATCTAATGAGCACTATTCATCAGCAGTGGAAAATCAGTTTTTAGCCTATCCTAAATCTGCATTAACTCAGACTGTTTTTGAATTTTTAATCATTTATTTAGGGATATTAGTGAAGTACAACTTTGAATTATTTATAAATAAAGGGTTTGGTTAACATGTTAAATATGTAAGCTACATTCCATGGTTTAGTTTTTAAACACTGGAGAGTACAACTTTTTTAAACCTTTTAAATAACTTTAAAAACATTCACTTACATTGAACAGCTTAATTTGTTAATTATAAATCATTTTTATTTATTCACCATTTGAATAAGCTTCTAACATCTTGCTAGCCTGGTGGAAGTTACCAGGTAGGTAGACTTGAACATTTTTCAAAATTAAATTTCTTTTAAAGTATTTTATAATTTTTACTGGCCTTCCTTCTAGTTGATCTATTTTAGTGAGACTTGACATTGCATTTGAGATGAGTACCAATGACTAGGTTAGAATGTGAGGGCTTATTTTCCATTTTAATAACTCCCTACATCACATACAGTTCCTTTGTTGGGATAAAAATCTCAGTAAAGTACACATCAGTCACTATAAATAGCAGCTACAAGCCTGTACATTCAGGAGAGTCTCCAGAGAGTGTATTTTAAACCCCACATTGTTTAGAATAGGAAATTCTTCCAATGTTCATATTTTCCATTGTGGGTGACATGGACTATCCCATGTCACATCTTCACTGGGTTCTGTTTTCCTGTATCATTTAGGAACCCAGCTGACAGTTTCCAGCGGATTGCTCAATATGTGCTTTTTATTTTTCTAAGGGTAGCCTGGGTCTTTTTGTCTGGTGGGAATTTTGTATGCTTCATGGGGCTCTCCAAATAAAAGCTAGATAACTCAGAGCCGGCACCAAAGCAACTAGGTAATGAAAGAGTCCTTTATTTCTGGAGCTATTAGCACTACTGTGCCCACTTAGAATAACAGCAGTCAACCCATTTTTTATTCCCACAGAAAACTTTACACTGTTGGAAGGTTTTCTGGAGGTGGGGGGAGACTCAAGAGACTAATACGAAAAATGAGCAGGAAGTGAGCAAATAAACAAGCAGGATGAGGTGATGGGTTATCAGGCTGATTCAAAGACAAGAAGCATCCTCAGGTCTAATCACACTGCATCTTTCCCAAGGCACAATCGGCAGATACAATACATGTATATCTCTGCCCACTCCTTCCTTGAACAATTCTTCTGTTTCTCTAATCAAAACTGTTGTGTAGATCTTCATCTTTTTTTAGTGGGGGCTCATTTGGGGGATCTAATATTCCCTCCCTATTTGTCCTTTGATGAAGAAGATGAGAAAGGACCTATTATTAAGGGGCCTTGGGCAAAAATTGTGATGTAGAAAGAACTGATATCTGAAACCTGTCCTTCCTGCTACTACCTTTTAAGATCCTTTAACTCTTCCTATCTAACCATGAGAGTGTATTTTCCCGGAGCCAGCATCTTCATAGCATATCCTGGCTACCTAGGGATTATCATTGCTACAGATGCCCAGTGGCTTTTGAACTGAACAGAATGAAGTTTTTAAAAACTCTAGAGTGAAGCCAGGGAGAAATTCCCAAATCCTTGAGTCTCTAAGTGCCTCACGTCATATAAATTATGTCTCATTGTGGCATTGTCAGAGCTATGGTAGAGCTGAAATCAGAGACATACACCCTTCAGAAAGGTGTCAGTTTCCCATGAGAACTCTGCCTGAAGTGCAGAATTACTTCTAGAAGACAGATTCTGGTGTCCAGTTGGGTCATGTCATCAGAAATTAACATACGCTGTCTTTCCTACATTCTCTGAAAGGGGGTTGGAAGCCCAAATCATTGGACAGTCTGTAGAGCAACATGTCCAAGAGCACACAGTCAGTGGCAGGGTCAAATCTGGAAACCCTGTCATTTACTGCAACTCTGGCACTTCTTTTCTTTGCATTGTGTGAGGCCCCACTCTCAATTTATTACCACATTAGAGCTAAATGTCCTCTAACTCCTGCTGAAGAGATTGTCTTTTAAATCAAGGACAAAAGAAAAGACATCGGATAAAAGTTCAGCAGATCAGGGTTTCCTTATCTATAAAAGAGAACTAACACTTCTCAGGGTGGCTGAGAAATTTAAGCAAGATATAGAAAAAATGTCAGCGAAAGTGTAAAGGGTAATGCACATGACATACGTTTATCATGTTGAAGTGCCTGGGTGATTACATTGGATTCACTTCTATATTAACTACATGGAGAGTTGCAGGTTTCATGCTGGTCATGTGCTACATTTCAAAGGAATTTTCACACTTCTCACTCTGCTGCCTTATGCTAGCTGACTGGCTGTCAGACATTCCAGTCTGTCAAAAATCAGATGCTGAGAAAACACAATGAAAAAATATGTCACTGTCACTCTGCCTAGAGCCTATCACCTCTGGAGAGGGCTTAGGACCTCAATTGCAGATTAGGAGAGCCAAAGCCATTTTATCTTCCCTTTTCCTTTAGTTGTGAATTGAGGAGAAAATGCAGAAGATTTAAAATTCTGGCTTTATCCCAATCAGAAGGAAACTGTGCTGTGCTTACTAGGAGAACCCTACTCCCACCTTGGGTCTTACATGGCACTTTTTACGTATGTTAACTATTATCATCTATTTTATATGTTTATTTGTTCTTATATCTGTTTTCTCCACCAAACTGAAAGCAACTGTAGATCAGAAACTACATCTTACTCATTTTTATTTCTCCAAGACCAGCATACAATGTTGAATAAACACTAATAATTTAGTCCGTATCTGTGTATTAAGGCACAACTGTGACAAATTTCCTAAGCTACTTGTGAGGGAGGCAGAAATGTTAGTGACATTCGTTGTGTCTTCTAAATGCTGGCACCATCAGTACCTCTCCTGGGGTTTCATCACTCCTCTGCTGAGCCTTCAAGCCATTGCGATTTCAACTCCATATCTTTTCTCTAGAGAAATGAAGAGATTTATCTCGTGTATTTCTTTGATTATTAAGGATAATTGGACCTTTACAACATATAATTTTGACCACTTATGCTTATTTAGTTGCATTGTGGAGGCAAACGATATGAATTTGGTAAGAGTCCATTTCCTTTTGTTGGCCTATTTACTCTAGTACTCAAGCCCTTAGTACATCTGCAATTAGTATCTGCATTATAAATCAGATAATCATCAAATTAAAGGGTTTATACCAAATGTACAGGAGTCCAACAGTGAACAAACTGCATAATCAAAAATTTCTCTAATGAAAGAGCAAGCTTGTAGTCAGGAGGAGTAAAGTATCCAGTTAATCCCAGAAGAATGGGCAGAAGTAGGATAAGGGTAGGGACAATCTCTGGCATGTATTTATCAACATTCTTTCTGATAATAGAATGTTTAGCATACAATAGAATGTAGTGTTTAACATACAAGTTGAGTTCAAAGTTTAGATTCCAAATGGTAAATGGTTTTCCAATACTGGGATGTAATGATGGACCAAAAAAGAAAAAAGAAAAAGAAAAAGAATGAAGTAATACATTAGAGCCCAATACTTTTTAATCAAAATACGAGGACTTAATTATTTTTTTCCAGTAAAGTCGAGCATTTTTATAAATGGTTTATGCTCCTTGAGTAGTACTATTTGGAAGAAGGAGGAGGAGTATTTATAAATGGAGTTTCTTCATTATAAAATATATCCTTTGGTTAATTTGTTAACATAAAATTTGTAATTAAAATAAAGTTAGTGAACTGGAACTCTCAAAATACATAGACCCAGAAGCACAATAGAATAGCCTCAGAATTGTATTTTTATCTTTCAGCTTAATTTTTGATTCTTAGATCTACTGGGAAAAGGTCAGAAGGAAAGGTAATTTGAAGTTATCCTAGAAAGACTGAATTCTAAAATACCTACGAGAATCTCAGATTACTTCAGCCCTCTCTACTTTGCAAAATATTTTAGAAAGTTGAATTCGTATTTCAGATCATTGGCTTTCAAATTTGAAGTGACTGTCTGCTTTTTTTTTTTTAAGTATCATCTATTTTATTTTTTTGTTGTTGTTGTCTTCATAATGTGTTAACATTAAAAAGCTTTCCAGATGGCTTCTGGCTTTGAAATGAGAAAATTGAATATGTTTTTTTACTAAATATTTTCCCTTAAAAACTTGCCAGGCTGGTTGTTATCCTATAAATTAGTGAGATTAAAAAAAAGGCCCCACCTGCTTTTCTTGTTTTAATCTTAATAAGAGCTTGATTTCACTGCTCAATAACGTCAAAGTAAAATAGCATCTTAAAATGGAAAAGCTTTCTTCTTCTACTCTATTTCTAATCTCCTGCCTTAGGCTACCATCATAAAGGTACCTAAGATTCTACAGAAGAGCATTTCTAAGAAATACAATGCATAAGGGTCAAATTGCACCAGGTCTCCCAGACTGAAGCAACTGTAATCCACGATATTAATGAGTGTAAAGAAAGAATGGCCAGTAGAAGCTGGCCGCGGTGGCTCACACCTATAATCCCAGTACTTTGGGAGGCCAAGGCGGGTGGATCACCTGAGGTCAGGAGTTCGAGACCAGCCTGACCAACATGGTGAGGTCTCTACTAAAAATACAAAATTAGCCGGGCATGGTGGTGCATACCTGTAACCCAGCTACCTGGGA
This sequence comes from Trachypithecus francoisi, assembly GCF_009764315.1. Classification (NCBI taxonomy): domain Eukaryota; kingdom Metazoa; phylum Chordata; class Mammalia; order Primates; family Cercopithecidae; genus Trachypithecus; species Trachypithecus francoisi. The sequence continues at coordinate 24,043,323 of NW_022681469.1, read as the reverse complement.
GGCTGAGGCAGGAGAATTACTTGAACCCAGGAGGCGGAGGTTGCAGTGAGCCGAGATCACACCATTGCACTCCAGCCTGGGCATCAAGAGCAAAACTCCGTCTCAAAAAAAAAAAAAGGAATGGCCAGTAGAAACCTGCATGACTGCCAAATTCAAGACCTGGTTTGGCCCTGGGGATCTAGGAATATCCAAATGAGGCAGACCTTGAACTCAGGGGTGGTTGAGTTTCAGGGCGGTGACATGAGATTTATGGCTTGAATCTCAGAGTTGTGACATGAAAAGTATTCTCTCCACTTGGAGAAGTGTTTCCTCATGTCTCCCCTTGGCTTGGGTAAAATATTACCTGTGATGATTTCACCTCCCTTTGCTCTGACTTTACACTCATAAAGAGGTCTCTATTGACTATGCAGCTTCCTGACATCCTGGCTTGGGGAATGGGAGGTGTCCTGGTTAGGAAATGGGAGTTCTCCAGGCACTGAAGACAGACAGCATTTCTTCTGTCTTAACTGGCACTGGAGATGGCATCAGTCTCTTGTGCATCTGTGAGTTCATCAATCTTCCTGATACCTGTCGACTCTTGAACTCCCAAGATCCAATTTCTGGTGCAGAACTGTTATGAATACTCCAAAAAAAAGGCTAATCTGTAGAACCCTTTGGAAGAACAAGCAGCATCTCTACTCCATCATCCTTCTTCACCCCAGAGAACAAATGACAAGTATTTACTGGCCATCTGTTACATACAAACCCCCTTCTAGGCTGTATCAGGTGCAAAAGGGGTGGTAGGAAATATCCCTTCCAGCAAAAATGTTACACTGTAACTTATTTGGTAAAAACAAGTATATGCACAGGAACAATGAATAAATAAGACTCTGTGTATTTGTATTTCTCTCTTTCTTTCTTTTCTTTCTTTCTGTCTCACTCTGTCACCCAGGCTACAGTGCACTGGTGCAATCTCGGCTCACTGCAGCCTTCACCTCCTGGGTTCAAGTGATTCTCGTGCCTCAGCCTCTGGAGTAGCTGGGGTTATAGGCGCACACCACCATGCCAGGCTAGCTTTTGTATTTTTAATAGAGATGGGGTTTCGCCAAGTTGGCCAGGCTGGTTTCTAACTCCTGACCTCAGGTGATCCACCCACCTCAGCCTCCCAAAGTGCTGGGATTACAGGTGTGAGCCCCCACACCTGGCACCATACATTTATTTCTATCTATAGATATCATAATCAAGTGCTGATTCCAGTCAGATATGATTACAAAATATAACAGAACCTAATACAATGTCATTATATAATGTAAATAATAAACACAACACCTAAAGTATCTGCAACACATAATAGATTATTTCTCTAGCAATAGGAGCAATATGCTTTCATCCAGGTCTTGACCACCCCCCAAAAAGAAGGAAATCAATATTTTTTAAGACTCACTGGAAAAAAATCTGGATTTGATTCCAGTATAAAACCCATGTGTAAATTTAATATCCAGATGCATAAAGTGGACACCAGCAAATAAATTTATGGTTGTGGAAATATTTAGATACTTTGAACAAGAGTGGTACACACAGAATTCTGTGGCTTATGAACTAATATATGCTTCCTTTGAAGATTTGACCTTTTCTTCTGCACTAGAATTATCTCCTGAGTCCTTATAATAATTTCCTTCACAACCTGTACCTAGGAACAACAAATCTACATTCTAAAATATAGCACTATGGCTTAGATTCAGTTTCTTATGGGTCGAAATCACATTCTTCATGTGCACACTTCTTTCCTGGAATTATATAAAGCAGATATTATTATTATTATTTTCACTGAGACCAGAACCAGGATTTGCACCAGCCACCATTCATTCAAAATCGTTAGAGCCCTGCTATTTCCAAGCACTGTTTATTGTTTTAAAGATATGTTTCAAGTTGGAGGGCAGAAAGGAGTTAGAGGCATGATCCTTTTCAGATAGAAACTTTTCAGGAAAAGAAAATAGTCCAGTTGTTTAAAAACCCTGGATTTTAAAAAGAGCTTGGAGAGTCGGCCTAAGTAATTGGTGCAAGACAGTTTAAACAGAAACAGGGAGCCTCACAGCAAGTTGGCTGGAGGGGCTGACTCACACATTGCAACATAATTATTTCTCAAATAACATGCAAACAAGAGTGGGCTCAAGCTTTTTGGTTTCTCTCTCCCTAACAAGACAAATTAGAAAGAAATAAAGTCAAATCCAGGAAGACTTCATAGAGGTGAGGCCAGGAACTGGTTCGTAAAGAACCACAAGACTTCAGAGAAGCAAAAAGAGTAAGAGTGGGCATAGGACTTACAAAGCAATTCATTTGGAGAAGAAAAAAGAAAAAGCAAAAACCCTGGATGTAGCACAAAACTGAATGAATGATCTCTCTAAGAGATGCTATTATCAATGTGAAAATGATGTTAGGATGTGTTAACAGGAACGTGGCAGGCAGCACTGGGACTTCAGCCAGGCCTTGGTCAGCTTTTATTATGTCCAATTTTGGTTTCCCATTTGAAGAGTTGTTATAGTCAGGCTGATATTAAAAGGATGGAAAATAGGCATTGGCGTCTAGCCTAGAAAAGACGAGACTAAAGGATGACTTAATACCTGTGGCCCTCGTAGAGATAAGTAGGTTTCTATTTCAGCAACAGGAAATCTAGTTCGATAACAGGATAAATTGAGCGTGAGAGTGATTAAACACTGGGACCTTGATCACAGGATGTCACCTACTGAAGTTCTTTAGCTCTACTGCTTTCAGAGTACTGTTCACTTTCTGTCTTGTAATAGAATTTTTGTATACATGTCTTATCTCCCTTTGGGACCGCCCTTCTTATCTTTGCATACTCCACAGCACTTAGTGCAATGACTTGCTTGTAGTAAACATTCCAATAGTGCTAACAGAAGCAAAGCAAAAAGGAATGTGCTGTGACAAAATAAAACTACATGGTCACAATTACGAGGATAATAAGGGAGTGTCACAACCCAAGCCCCTATTACAGGCCTAGAGATAGATGAGGCAAAGAATAATTAAGAAACGTGTATCAACACAGGCCATGAAGAACCACTGGCAGACTAGGGTGAGGAGTAAACTGTGATTTTTCCAAAGCAGCCCCTACATTCAATATCACAGGACATTACAGAGCAGTATAGTTTAAGTGAACATATTCAATGCCATGGCAGAGGTAGGGGATGGGAGATGCCATCAGCTATGGGGGAAGACGATGAGAGGCCAACAGAAAGGAAGAAAGAGATGCTACCTGTGACTATGTAAACTCCTTTACCTACATTCCTGCTCACCTTGGGATGGGGGAACAGCTGTCTAGGCCAGATTTTTTGCCTAGTTCTAAGAGTATGGAGCCTATGAATTTCTTCATAAGAAAATTTATCTCCAACAGCCTTTTCAAACATCCCCTTTATACTACCTGTACTGTTGCCTCCCTAGTGGTAGATTTATGTGAGTTTCTGTAGGAAGTGAATGACTCTGTGCATGTTGTGTGTGTGCATGTGTGCATATGCATGCATGTATATGTGTGTGCCTGTGTGTGCATGTGTGTCATAAGTGCATTAGGGCGTGTGCACAGTGCTTCCCACATACCTCTCTTTTCCCTAGGGAATTGTTCCAAGGTAGAAGCTATTCTTAAACAACCGCTGCAGACTCTAAAGTCTGGAACAGATCATGTGGTCCGGTCTCCTACCTCCATGAAGTAAAGTTATTTTTTAAAAATCATATTTTCTTAATAAAGGACCACCCTGTGGTAGGAGCTGTTCCTTTCTATTACACTGACCTTCCTCAAACCTTCCCAGCCCAGAATCTCTTTGATGAAAATTAAACAGTAAAGTATCCAGAAACAAAGGATGCTATGAGTAATCTCAGAGTGGTCCAGACTTTCATTTTTCCTAGTAAAAGAATCCTGAAGCATCATCAAATTCATGATACCTATTTTCTTGCTGAAGGATGACTGGCCCACTTGTTCATGGTGCCAATGAATAGTCATTAGTTCACTTCTCAGAGACACCAGTTCTGGCAGCTGGACACTGGGTACCATTCTCTGCTATGCAGTGAAAGCACACAGGCCTGTAGGTCTCTGCAGGACCAGAACACTGTGCACAAATAACCTTTAGATTGTTATTTCTCAATCCTCTCACCTTGCCTCTCCAGCCCCAGCTACCAGGTCTCAGAGGACTCCTGGAAGCACTTGCCTGGCCCAGCCCTGCTCTGAGCTTGTGATTCACTTGTTATCTCCATGCATCTTCCCGCATTGCCTGTGTTTCATTGGCCTTTGTGCTCTTCCTATTCCCAGAGAGTGTGTGAACCAGGTCCAAGACTCACTTCTCTCTTCACTGTTCCCATGTTGGTACCCTACCAGGTAGCATGAGTTATAACACCACTGGGTTTTACTATCACAAACTGAAGACAGACAGCTGCTTCCCAAATGCATGCCCCTAATAACAAAGGAGGGTGTGCACTGTTTCCTTTTCCCTCTTTTGGCAACTAGGGAAATAGCCTGGTGGACATCCTGTATACAACTGGCAATTAGCACACCTTCTGTACATGGATTCTGCACATGTGTGGAAGATCACTAAATTCTTGCTCTCCTCCATGGAAAATACTGGCCAGAAAGAACCACAGACTTTTTTTTTAGGTTATTCTATTTTATGAACCTATTCTGAATATGCCAAAACTATACTTGTCACCTCAGAATTGAAGTGGGGGGCTGGGGAGGAGGGAATCAGGAGGTGATAGCTTTCTCGCACAGCTGCGACAAATAACTACAAACTTGGTGGCTTTAAACAACACAAACTCTATAGGTTAGAAGTCCGACACAGGCCTCACTGGGCTAACATCAAGGTGTCAGCAGGGCTGCGTTCCTTCCTGGAGGCCCCAGGAGAGAATCCATTTCCTTGCCTTTTCCAGCTTCTAGAGGAAGTTACATTCTCAGGCTCTTAGACCCCCCCCCTCCATCTTCAAAGCCATCACCAGTCTAACTGTCTGCCCACCCGAAGATATAGCTCCCCTAACCACAGCTGGGAAGGGGTCTCTGATTTTAAAGAGCCATGTGATTCATTCCAGTACAGCTGGACAATCCAGGATGCTCTCGCCATCTCAGTGCCTTTAATTTCATCACAACTACAAGGTCCCTTTTACTACGCAAATTAACATGTTCTCAGGTTCTGGAGATTTAGGGGAAATGTTATTCTACCTACCACAGAAAACCACTGACTTTTGTAAGTAATTGAAGAGAAAAAATTAATTGGGCAAAATTCGGTAGAAAGAGGAGCGGCAGAATGCCTCGATACATGTTTCTGTCTCAGTTCTAGTGCAAGAAACTCAAGACAAGTCAGTGTGTATTTAAGCACTCTTGTGTGAAGGCAGACATATCTCTATTTTATGAGTGTCTTATGTGCTACTTTTGTCAATATATGTTCAGTGATCATATGTGTAATCAGATATTTAAATGCATATATACATAATGATATATGGAGATAATTAACTTTATTAAACTGTATTTACTCTATAAACTATGACTTCATTTTTTGTTTTTTTTGTTTGTTTGTTTGTTTTTTGGGATGGAGTCTCACTCTGTCGCCTAGGCTGGAGGTGCAGTGGCGTGATCTCAGCTCACTGCAACGTCCGCGCCTCCCGGGTTCAAGTGATTCTCCTGCCTCAACCTCCCAAGTAGCTGGGACTACAGGCACCCGCCACCAACCCCGGGTAATTTTTGTATTTTTAGTAGAGACAGGATTTCACCATGTTGGCCAGGCTGGTCTCGAACTCCAGACCTTGACCTACCTGCCTCAGCCTCCCACAGTGCTGGGATTACAGGCATGAGCCACCTCACCTGGCCTATAAACTATGACTCTGATGACCACATAGTATTTAAGCAAGAAAACAATCAAAATGTTCTAGCTAAAGTGGAGAGCATTTAACCTAACCCAGTTAAACTTTAAGTTGAACACAAGAGTAGTAGATGCAGTTCAGCTCCATGACATTGGGTGAGTTGTCTAAATGCTCTGTGCTTTGGTGTCCTTGTCTGCGTGTGATATGAAGCCACAGATCTCAAAGATCGCTTTCATTCTGTGAAAGCGCTCTCAATGTGTGAAGTTGACTGCTTCTCCGGCTATTTACCAAGAGAATAATCTTAACCCTACTTTGTGGAGATCTGATTTGTTCTCACTTGACCAAAAGCCAGTCCCACGAGCAGCTTGGTACCCAAGCACCAGTCTGTTTAGTACTCATTAGACATGAAGAACCATATTCATAAGTCAAGCTGAGACGGAGTGTCATCTTCAGACAGAATCAACACCACCCCCTCCTCAGGAACTGGAATTTGGCTGCTTTCCAAGCTGCTGCTGACCAGGCTCCATTGCCCAGCTTGGCTGATGAGATCACTGCCAGAGTACCATGGGTGCAGACGGGGCCTGCTGTTTCAACATGTTCTCCGGAGGGCTCTTGCCCACATTTCTTGGAGAGGTGTGAGCACCAAACATGCTGAACCATCCAGCCCATCACTGAGCAGGGCCGTCTCTCTTCAACCCTTTTCATTTGGTTTGCATTTTAATGTCATGCCTCCTTCCCTGGATAAAAGGGATAAGAGGAGTTTCTCAGATTTGATTTCTCAGTGGGAACTGTTTGCTTTGGAAGCCACCTACACCAATGCTAATTGAGAACAGAGCTCAGAATGGGAGCCTGAGAACTGCACCCGGATGAACTTTTTGGTGGGCTGATTTCTGTTGATCTTGTCAGAATTAGGTTGTATATGCCTGTAATACCATGATCAACTATTTTCCAAAAGGCTGAGCAAATGCATCAGTGTCTTTTTCCTTTGACCAGTTACTTACCTTGGAAAAATTATTTGTAGTTAAGCATATAAAGTCTTCATCAGGAAAGCTACTGGGGATCCTGGCCTCACTACCCAGCAATAACATTTCTGGAACTCTCGAAGTAATCAGTGCTCTCTAATCGCTAAACAGGATGGGCTTCTATTAGAGAGATTACAGTAAAAAATAACAATCAGCTCTCTGATGATCCTGTGAGGAGGGAACGGGTGGGGAGGAGTAGATTTGGCTGAGGACAAGCCCAGACTTTCGTCACAGGGACAGACCAACGTGTTAACACAAAGGGAGAACACGGGAGCATCCTGCACCGTGCATTTCAGCCACAGATCACATGGCCCCTCCGCGAGCCCGGCCGACGCCCTGACCGCCCGGCCCGGCCAGGTCTCCGTACCTCTCTGCCCCGCCGCCCCTTCCCAACTGCGGACATGCTGGGTGGATCCGGATCGCATGGAAGACGCAGCCTGGCCGCGCTCTCCAAGTGAGTCCTCATTTCGCCTCTTTGGTTTTTCCTTTCTTTTCTTTTCTTTCTTTTTTTTTTAAAAAACAAACGAATTGTTGTAAAAAAAAAAAAAAAAAATGTGGGAGTGGGAGGGGAGAGGAGGAGACACCAGGCAGGAAAGGAATGCAGTGAGTGTGTGAGTTTCAGACCTGTCTGAAACTTTCTGGTTTCCACTTCATGGTTGCTTTGATTCGCTGGTTTTTCTCGTTTCCATTTTAATGGTGGTTTGTGGACCATTTGCCAGGAGTTTATACCTAGGCACGGGGTTTCTGCGTTTCAAATACCAATCCATAAAGCATTGTGTTTCTAAAGGTCTGCTGTTAATTTAGACCTTAGCCCTCCATTCAGAGTGATCCATTTGCAGGGCTCAGAGATTTTGGCTAAACCACACATTGCCCAATCCTTAAAGTAAACAGCCAAAGCCCTCAATATACTGACCATCTGACTAAGACAGAACAAGACCCAGAGCATATGCTATTGATCAGGGAATTGTTCAGATAACGGGCTCCAAGGGTTTAGGATCATGAAATCCTGGAATGTTAAAGCCAGAAGGGAGGCCTTTAGACTCTTTGGTGTAATGCTCTCGTTCAACAGGCAGGGAAACAGAACCCAGAGGGGTAACTCAATTTACCCCAAAGCAGACAACAGTCGGTAGCAAAGCCATGGCTTTGTACTCTCATGCAAAGGGCCATTTTCACACTGGTGTTTATGAGGTTTGAAAAACTTACTGGGTCTTGGGAAAAGGTACCGCACAAGAATTAGAACACCAAATGGCCTTTCAGTAAATCTTTTCCATTTTTGAGAGTTTTGGCACTGATTCAGCATGACAATTGTTGTTCCAGTTGTTCCAGCGTTTGTACAACAGTTAATCAAATAAACAGAGGAACTCATCAGGGTCCTAAAAACAAGACCCATGTCCATTACATTAGCAGATCTCTTGGATAACTAGTTTCTATAAGTGTGGTTATTCACATGGGAGAGCTCAAAGGGACTGTAGAGGTTATCTGTATAGTATAGTGTTTATCAAACTTTTTAAAAATCAAATTTAATCTTAAAGGGAATGCTATTGTGTGAAGGAGATGTTCTGGTTACAGAGAGAAGGTCTGGGATCTAGAGCTCCTCGTCCTCACTCTACTCTCCAATCACAGCCCACTGCACAGTTGTACCCCACTCCTCATCCCTCTTCTACTCCACCTCCCCTCCCTCTTCATCAAAACTTCCTTGGAATCCTAGGTCTCCATGGAACAGTTCAGAAACCTCTGATCTCATTGAAAGCCTTCATTTCAGATGAGGAAACTGAGGCACAGGAAGGGCTTGCCCAGGGTCACACAGCTGGTCCTCAATAGAGCGTGGGATGCTAGGAAAAGAGCCCAGTGTAGCTGGCTGTCTCTTTCTCTCTCAGCTCATGGTCCTGACACTTGTTTCCACTCCTTCATGCCTATGGTTCTATCAGTCTCCTTTCTCTGTGTCTCCCTTCTCTGTTTACTCTGCCATTTCCTAGATTTCAACAGCTATTGCCTCTCACTGGGATGGTTGTCATTGCCTGCCATCTGGTCCTCGGTCTCTCTCTCCCCTTTCTGATCCAGTCCCCTACAGACCCCACCCTTGAAGATAAAGTCCATTCTCCTTATTACAGCAATTCAAAGTTCTCCATCATATACCTTCAATATTTCTTCCCATTCTGACTTCTGCCAGGGAGAATGTTAAAAACATTGCGGGGAAATAAATGATGGGCATAATTTTATCAGATTCTGCAGAAATGACAAAAGAAATGCACACAGGGATGTCGAGATTTGTAAAAAGTATAGAAGTACCTGATCCAGTGAAATAAGATCACTCACAGCTCCCCACACTCAGCATATATAAGCCACCACTGTTTCTGGACTCATTCTATTCCCTACGCAGGGAATACCCTCATCTCCTGTTTCTGACCTCCTTCCTGTTTTGCAAGGCCCTGATCAAATGCTCCCTTCCTCTATAAACCTTCCTCATTCCTCACTTCTCTCACTCTAATAACCATTGCCCATCCTTCTTTTATTAGCTTTGTACCGTCAATCGAGGAAAATGACGAGGCAAGTCTCAATCATTTTAGGAGGTTTATTTGCCAAAGTTAAGGATGTGCCTGGGAGATAGGTCTCTGCCTTTATCAGAAGACGATTTTGAGGGCTCCAAATTTAAAGGGGAAACGGCGGGGATACTGAGAAGTACACAATTTTCATGTAAGTGAATCTGCATTTTTTACATAAGATCACATAAACTAAAGGGGCAGAGGAAAAATGCGGGGAATCTGCATTTTACATATGACAACAGACAAAAATGGGGTAGGGCAACACTCAGATATGCATTGGTGTCTGGTGGGCCAGGGTGACTGCACCTATAAAGATAAGCTGTCCATTTGCATGGCCATGGTGAAGTTTTAACAGCTCACTAGGAATGTCCTTGTGGACAAAATATGCGGGAGGCTTGTATAGCTTTTCACCTTGTAGCCATCTTATTTAGGAACTAAAAGGGGAAGACTTTGAGTGACCCAGTTCCCAGTTTGACTTTTCCCTTTGTCCAAATGTGTTCAGGGTACCAAAATTTAATTTCCTTTCACAGTACTAAAGTTATTGTTGAACACAGCTATCTTCCCTCCCAATAAATGGTACCTCACTTTTTGCAGGAACGATTTTGAATCTTTGAATCTTCAGCATCCAGAACAGTGCTGATGCTCCAGAAATATTCTTTAAGTTTCCTATTATTGAGTAAACCAAATTCAGTTCACCTTAGTTTACATTTTTCATTTGAGCCATTTGAACACACAAAACCTTCACTCCTTTTGCTTTGCTAGACTGTACTAGGTTAAATGCTGAAACAGGTGCCCAACAAAATGAATTCTAAATTCCTTTGCATTTCTGTCAGATAATTTATCTCTGTTTCATCACCTGTAGAGCAAGATTGGCTGTGATTTTTTAATGAGGCATGTTAAAATTCCTGAATGCCAAGACCTACACAAGGGCCATGTTATTTTCAGGAGCAGGTGTGAATGGTTGCTCAGTTATTTAGATTTCAAGGTGTTGAATTTGTTCCTACCAAGACCACTGAGAGATTCTGTCACCTGCAGTTTAATATTTTCACTGGTGCTTTTATCATTTTCCCAAAGCCTAAGGAAGTTTACTTGGAACAAGATTTGGGGTTTCCTGTAAATATTTGTTTTAGTCCATAAAGGGTTATTTTTCTTATAGAGAAGTGTGCTTTTATGTATTCTGCAGCTGAAAGTTAAAAGTTGTTTTGCGTGTGTTACATTTTCTAACAAACATGGAAGGGCATAGAAATTGTAAAATCATGGGGTCAAGGAAACATAGGAAATTATTTAGTTCATCCCACTGTTTTCTGAGGGAACTGAATCCAAAACAGTGCTGGGAAATAAATAAATGATTGGCAGAATTTTTAAAGATTCTGCAGAAATGACAAAGGAAATGAACACAAGAATATTGAGATTTGTTAAAAGTTTAGGAATGCCTGGTTTATTCAGTGTTATCAGGAAATGTAGCATTATAGTTATGCAGGATGCTAAATTTTGTTATATATATGTGTGTGTGTATGTATTTAATGGAAACTCTTTGCCTTCATTAAAACAGATATTACAATGCATTTAAAACATTTTCAGATTGCTAGGAGTTGTCCTTAGGAATGTAGTTTTTTAATCATGCTGTAAAACAGTGATACCTCAGGGGATAAGACTCCCATCCAAAAATGGGTCCAGTTATTATGTGATGTCTTCCATCTACTTATTGATGTTTTTAAATCTCTTCTAATACCTATTAATGCGTCTGCCTCTTGTGGTCCCACTCCCTGTTCTGCTGTAGCCAAGAATAACAGGACACCCATCTGTTAGAATTACGTTCAAAGTAAAAATCAACAATCTGGTAAGAGAGGTCTTCTCTCTTACAAAGTAATGGGCATTTACATTTTGTGACTGTTGGTTTGTAGGCCAAACTGTTAAATGTAGTGAACTTCAAGTTTCTCTTCAAAGAATCAGTATGTCAGTATGTTCAGCTCTCTTATTCTTTAATTCTCCATTTTAAAGTTTAACTTCCCGGTTCTCTTTGCCCACTTGCTTCTAGTTTCAGTAAACAACTTTCCCACCAGTCCTAATCAGTAGTTCACATCTGTTCCCCTGGTCACCTGCTCCGTCCTGTCTCATCCTGGTCACCTGCTTTGACCTTTGACCTGAGTCACCCTTGGTCACCTGCTTTGACCTAAGTCATCTTTGATTACCTGTTCCTAACCATCCTTCCCACCAAACTACTCACCCTGCCACTCTGACTCATACCCTTGCCCTCTTTAAAATAGCCAGTCGGAACTGGCTTAGACTGTCCGGTCCAACCCTAGCCAATAGGGAATGACACAGCAGTAGTGGTTACCTGCATCAGGAATAAGAACTCCTGCCCCTCCCCTGTCCAGGTGTGGTCTTGCCATTGTTCCATCTTCAAGGGGCACCCTTTCTGCAGAAAGTAAAGTTTGCCTTTCTGAGAAAATTGCATTTACTGGGGAACAAGCATTTTGCATTTCTAACACTGACCAATTTTGCCTACTTTTTGGTTCTAAGAAAGGTTTTCAATGATCTGGACCCCTTATCTGGTCATGGATAAAATTGCTACTGCTGTTTATAGATTAAAAATAAGAAAGAATGGCAGAGAAATAGGTCACTGAGCTTTGCAATGTATTGGGTACTCTATACGTGATATTGCAGCACTGCACGAGCAGTGGTGTGATTATGGAGGTGGTCTTGACCTTCTGTATTATGTGTCTTCTCTACAAATGGCCAGCCCACGCACATTCACACTGGTTCAATACCTGGTGGCCACAAGCCTTTCAAATCTGTTGATGCTATTTGCATTGCTATCTGCGTTTTTGCCTCTCCTTACCTTTGATCTATTGAACCCCTGAAATGAGCCCTGCCTATGCTGCTTCTCACATTCCTCTCAGCCCATCAAAATCACTTTATAGAGACAGGCCTAACAGTGGCAAGAGGAATGAGAAATGGGGAAGAGGTCCTCTGTCCTCTGGAGGCGAACTTACCCCTGGCATTTTTAACCAGACTAGTGAGGATCCGTTTCCCTGTAGAAACACAGCTTCAGTTCTCCATACCAGCTTCAGACATACCTTGGGTTTAAAAAGGTGGTAGTAGGCTGGCCTGAGAGCCCGAGTACCATGTGTCATGGTGTTGAAAGTTTCAAAAGCCAATTTACAATGAAGGTCTTAGAAACAACCTCTTCATAAATGTAGTGCTGCCTGGATCTATTTCCAAGCCTAATTGAATTTTTAAGAGGAGTCTTTAGAAAATCTGTAAACCTGATTCATTTAGTCATTCATTCAGCAAATACTCATTGAGGGTTTCGCATTCTAGTGAATACTGCTGTACTCACTGAGCATTAAGAACATCAAAAAGGACAAAGCACAGGCTCTGGCCTCAAGGGTTCTGTTGTCTTCTGACCTCCCACCCAGCTTAGCATTATCTACATCAGTGTTCTCAGCTTTCATTTCTTTTTTCCTGTGACCTTCTGAAATAAATGCATTTTATTTTGTAACTCCAGTATCTATATACTATATATGTATATACATTTGAAACAAAAATTTCACAAAACAGTGCTCACCCTTGCTGTGTACAATGTCGTCTGGTATTTTCTTTACGATTCTATTTCATTTTAAAGTGCTGGTCACCCACTAAATAGATTTCAGAAGCTGCAGATGGGCCCCAAACCGAAGTTTGAAAACCACTGAACATACCACATGACCTTGGTATCTCTGGTCCCTGCCTTCAGGGCAGCTTAGGAAGCTATGTTGGCTGGTAACCACCCAGGCTGCCAGCTACATGGGTCAGCATGGAGGTTTTTTGTTTTTGTTTTTGTTTTAATTTAATTAGTTTCGTTTTTTTTTTTGAGAGAAGGTCTGTGGTCACTCAGGCTGGAGTGCAGTGACGCAACCTTGGCTCACTGCAGCCTCAACCTCCTGGGCTTACGCAATCCTCCTATAGATGTGTGCTACCATGCCCTGATAATTTTTTGCATTTTTTTGTAGAGATGGGGTCTTGCTATGTTGCCTATGCTGGTCTCAAACTCCTGGGCTCAAGCATTCCTCCCACCTCGGCCTCCCAAAAGTGATAAGCCTCCACTATCTCGGCTTACTGCAACCTCTGCCTCCCGGGTTCAAGCGATTATTCTGCCTCAGCCTCCCGAGTAGCTGGGATTACAGGCATCCGCCACCATGCCTGGCTAGTCTGGAGGTTTAAGAGAAGTTTTTTTGGATGGGAGTCAGAGGGTGTGGATTCTGGACTAACTCCTTCAGTAATCAGCACTGTGATCTGCAGCAAGTCGCTTCAACTTGTTATGAAGTGGAGATGCTGATGCCTGCTCTGTATAATTTACAAGGTGAGCAAGAACATCCAGTATCATAATGTGCACTAAAGTGTGCAGAAAAACATTAAGTACAGAGCACAGGCAAGTTATTATTAAACAGTCTTACTTTTATAATTTAATATCAGAGGAACAACTTGGAGGGACCATTTGTTCTTTGTAGATCTGGGAAAGGATTCTTGAACAAGGCTATAATATGATGCCACTTCATAAATGGAAATCTCAGGGTGGCATTTGTTTGTGATATTAAAACTAGGTTTGAATTGAAGAAGCTCAGCCAAGTTACCCTGGTCCCTGTTCCCTTAAATACTTTTTTCTGGTTTTATTTTTTATTTTTATTTTTTTGAGATGGAGTCTCACTCTTATCACCCAGGCTGGAGTGCAGTGGCGCGGTCTCGGCTCACTGCAACCACCACCTCCTGGGTCCAAGCGCTTCTCCAGCCTCAGCCTCCCAAGTAGCTGGGATTACAGGCATGATTTTTGTATTTTTGTAGCGACAGAGTTTCGCCATGTTGGCCAGGCTGTTCTTGAACTCCTGACTTCAGGTGATCCGCCAACCTCAGCCTCCCAAAGTGCTGGCATTATAGGCGTGAGCTACTGTGCCTGGCCATTTTTCTGGTTTTAAAATCAAGGTAGCAACTAGGTGGTCGTTGGGTTTTTAAGTCATGAGTCTATTTGTAAAGGAGTGTGTTTTGCCTATTATCTGCTCTAACCCAGTAGATTTATAAACACTAATTTCTACTGTTTGTAAGACCATTTTTTATTAAAAGCAACTAATAGTTAATAAAAGCAACCACTAATAGAGATAATTTTATCAATAAGAGTTTAAAACAGTAAACTTTTAGATCAAATAAGGCACTTTCCTCATTTATCTTTCACTTTTCCTTTTGTAACTATACTAAACCTCATCTTACACAGACATTGGTTAGAACAAATGCTTCTTTCTTTCTTTTTTTCTGAGACAGAGTTTCACTCTTGTTGCCCAGGCTGGAGTGCAATGGCATAATCTCAGCTCACTACATCCGCCTCTCAGGTTCAAGCGATTCTCCTGCCTCAGCCTCCCGAGTAGCTGGGATTACAGGCACCCGCCACCACGCCTGGCTATTTTTCCATTTTTAGTAGAGACGGGGTTTCACCATGTTAGCCAGGCTGGTCTTGAAATCCTGACCTCAGGTGATCCACCTGCCTGGGCCTCACAAAGTCCTGGGATTTCAGGCATGAGCTACCACGCCCGGCCAGAATGCTTTTTTCAAGGCCTGCTGAATTCCTATTCATGGCCTAATCTACCCTAGAGCTGTGCCTTACAGGCTAGCTCTGCCTGCTGCATTAGCTCTTCTTTTCTCTGCCTTTTCATGTCTGTTTATTGATCTTTCTTTTTTGTTTTTGTTTTTGTTTTGAGACAGGGTCTTGCTCTGTCTCCCAAGCTAGAGTGCAGTGGTACTATCTCGGCTCACTGCAGCCTCAACCTCCTGGCCTCAAGCAATCTTCCCACCTCAGCCTCCTGAGTAGCTAGGACTACTGGTGCGTGCCACCACTCCTAGTTAATTTTTAAAATTTTTTTGTAGAGACGAGGTCTCACTATGCTGCCCAGGCTGGTGTCACACTCCTGGACTCAAGAGATCCTCCTGCCCTGGGCTCCCAAAGTGAGGGATGACAGACATGAGTCACCACACCCAGCCTGTTTGCTGATCTGTTTTTAAAAGGAATATCTACATTCACCTTTTCTAGGACTCAGTTCTCCAAATCACTCTACCTTTCACTTTGTAAGTAACAGTGGGAAAAATAAAATAACAATAAAATAAAATAAAAACAAAACTATATTCACCCCAAAGAGAAGAAAATAATTGACCCCTTTTGCCCTTTAAGAGTGAAAATATTTGTTACACAAATCAGCAACGCCCACCAAAGGCCACTGCTCATCAGCTCTTAGTGTAGTTTCCAGAGAAAACATCCAAAATACATAAAAGTGAAGCAGTTTTTTTATACCCAGCTTTAAGCTGATTTCATGACTGTCGTATAGCTTCTTTGTAGATACTTTCTGCAGCTGATTCATGAATGTTATGGTATGCCTGCTAATGGAATTGAAAAAGACTGAGTTCACACGGCTTTTGAATCAGTAAGCTGAAGCCCAGAGGAGTTAGGTACACTGGACTGGAAGCAGAAGGGAAGGCTTTAAAGAGCAGCTGATTGTTCATCTTCACTCATAGCTGCACTGCAGGTTGCACGAAAGAGTCTCAGCGCCCCTCCTGCCACCCAGGCCTAGCCCTCGCAGCACTAACTGGGTACATTCTTGACAAATAAGAAACTGGGGCCCGATACGCTGATTCCCACGTCTGTATTTAGATCCCACTCATGACTCAGTGTATGACCACAAGCAGGTCACTTAATTTCACCGGCCTAAGTTTCTCCATCTGTTAAAGATGTCTATGGTCTGTCTTATAGGTGTAAATGAAAGGAACTAGCTATGCAAAGTACATAAACCACAGTGGATGCCTGATCAGTGTGACATTTCCATCTTTTCCCTTTCCCTCTGAACACTCCCCTCCCCAAAGACCCATGAAGAGAAATGGCATGATATATTCTGCCAACAAACTGATAGATACTGGGGTGAAATCAGCGGAATTCAATTTGTGATTGGCATGCATTTATTAAAACATCCTTCTGCTTTCAGGAAAATTAGAGCTCTTTATTTCAGATGGAGTTATCTCATTGACTTACTATTTAAAATGAGAATTTGTACCATTATACGTTGGCTAACTCTGATGTTAAAGGAAACTTGCTAAAAACTGATTTTTTTTTTTGGCAAAATATAGAATTACTACTTTTCTTGGTGGGCCTAAACCAGATTCAGTGCCAAGAGGAAAGTAGGAAGAAGTAGGGTTTTTTTTTGCCAGCAGATGCCACCAATCTTGAAGTATTCTGGACAAGTGAGGAGAGCATAAATTAAGACTGTTGACTTCAAAATCCAGATAAACTTGAATCCAAATCCTAGTCCCATCATCTTATCAACTATGTGCCCTTGAGCGAGTTACTGAATCTCTCTGAGTTTCTCAGTTGATTCATCTACAAAAAGAGGAAGATATATGTAAAGTGGCTAGCACAGTGCCTGGTGCTTACTCAGTGCTCAAGGGGTGGGAATGGGGGGAACGTAGGTGTTTAACAATAATTATTGCCATGAACTGGGTGCGTAGGAGATGCTTCTGGGTAATCACAAAAGCATGAGTGACTGTGATGAGTTGTATTAGTTTCTGAGGGCTGCTTTGCTTATAAATTACAAAGTACTATAAGCCAGGTGTCTTAGAACAATAGACACTTACTGTCTCACAGTTGTGGAGGCTAGAAGTCTAGAATCAGGGTGTCACTAGGGTCGTGCTCCCTCTGAAACCTGTAGGGGAGGATCCCTCCTTGCCTCTTGTAGCTTCTGGTAGCTCCAGATGTTCCTTGGCTTGTGCCAACATAACTCCAGTGCTTCCATAATTTCGTATGGCATTCTCCCTATGCCCCTTCACAGACGCTTCGCTCTGTCTGTGTCTGTGTTTGTGTCATGAACAAACATTACACAAACAGTGTAATGAACCAAAGGGCACCAGCCACACTGGATTAGGACTTATCCTAATGACCTCATCTTGATTACATCTGCAAATACTCTATTTCCAAATCAGGTCACATCCTGAGGTACTGGGGGTTAAGACTTCAAAATAGTTTTGGAGGTGGAGGAGACAGTTCAACCCATCATCTGAGTGTACATACTTCTAGATTAAATGCAGTGAGCCTGGGCATTACCTCTACATTCTAGAATCGACTGAGGTCTCCACACATTGGGCAAATTTCCTGCAACCTAGGGAGGCCTATTGTGAAAAATGATATTGTGATATTGGTTAGCTTTCTAAGTGAATATTTTCTCATCACAAAAGAGCAAAAGTTCCCTAGACTCAAGCATAGGCAGGGACTTTCCTTTGAATCTCATCGAGTGAAGGGCAACCAGGAAGTGTGTGTATGTCCACTCACCCCAAAGGAAACAGCCTTGCATCATAGACTGAGCCATCTCAGGTCTATATAAGTTCATACCATGGGGAATATTTTTCCTACTTGCTCTCCCTTTCCTGTATACATGTTCAAATGTCTGACATTTATGAAACATTCAGTGTGATCCAGCGAAGTATTATGAGTCTGTTTTTCCTGAATCTGAAGGTTTTGGGGCTGGGAGGGAGATCATGTAAACCACCCCTACTCCCAGGGAATGGAGTGGCTCTGTGATCCAGCTACCCCTTGGAGCCTAGGAAGGCTTACGTTTCATGAGCCAGCCTTGGGGCTACAGGGAAGTCTCCATCCAAGATCCCCAGATACCAGAGGACAAAAGGAACACAGCAAAGGGAAAAACTGAACATCCAAAAGAATAAATTTACAATCTGCCACAGAAGGCATCTGAAAAGGTCAGGTGGGCTGCCACTTCAGTGTAATGAACCACTCACCTAAATAAATAGTACAAGGTGCTAGAAATTGTTGAAACATGATTATTAACAAAGTAGAATCCTTTAATCCTTAAACTGACTACTGTATTCCTTTCCTAGGGCTACCTTAACAAACAAAGTATCACATACTCTGTAGCTTAAAATAACAGGTTGTCCTTCAATAGGTGAGTGGATAAAGGACTTCAGTGGATGAGTGGATAAATAAACTGTGGTGCACCCAGACAACAGAATATTACTCAGAACAAAAAACAAATGAGCTATTAAGCCATGAAAAGACATGGAGGAAACATAAGTGCATATTACTAAGTGAAAGAAGCCAGTCTGAAAAGGCTGCATGCTGTAGGATTCCAACTAGGTGACATTCTGAAAAAGGCAACACTATGGAGATGGTAAAAAGATCAGTGGTTTCTAGGCGCTACGGCAAGAAGGGAGGGATGAATAGGCAGAGCACAGAGGATTTTTAGGGCAGTGAAAATAGTTGGTATGACACTACATTTGTCCAAGCCCATAGAATGTACAATGACAAGAGTGAACCCTAATGTAAACTATGGACTTCGGGTGATTCTGATGTGTCACTGCAGGTTCATCAGTTGTAACAAATGTACTACACTGGCAGAGGATGTTTATAATGGGAGAAGCTATGTGTGTATGAGACGGAATATATGGGACGTCTCTGTATCTTCCTCTCAATTTTGCCATGAATGTAAAACTCCTCTACAAAAATAAAGTCTTTAAAAATAAATCGGCCGGGCGCGGTGGCTCAAACCTGTAATCCCAGCACTTTGGGAGGCCGAGACGGGCAGATCACGAGGTCAGGAGATCGAGACCATCCTGGCTAACACGGTGAAACCCCGTCTCTACTAAAAATACAAAAACTAGCTGGGCGAGGTGGCGGGCGCCTGTAGTCCCAGCTACTCGGGAGGCTGAGGCAGGAGAATGGCGTAAACCCGGGAGGTGGAGCTTGCAGTGAGCTGAGATCTGGCCACTGCACTCCAGTCCGGGCGATAGAGCGAGACTCCGCCTCAAAAAATCAATCAATCAATCAATCAATCAATCAATCACAAGGAGGGTTGGTTCCTTCTGACAGCTGTGAGGAAGACTCTGTTCAATGCCTCTGTCCTCACTTCTGGTGGTTTGGCAGCAAGCTTTGGCATTTCTTGGCTTGTAGATGCGTCACTCCAATCTCTGCCTTCACATGGCCAAGACTGTCTCCCTGTGTCTCTTCTTAGCATCTGCCCTCTGTGCAGGTCTGTCTGTGTCTGAAACCAAATGTCCCCTTTTGATAAGGACATCAGTCATATTGGATTAGAACCCACCCTAATGACTTCATCTTCACTCAGTTATCTCGGTCAAGTCCCTGTTTCCAAATAAGTCCACATTCTAGGATACTGGGGGTTAGGTCGTCCACATATCATTTTTTGGAGGACACAACTGAACGCATGACAAATCCTGAAAGATTTTAAAATTTTAATATATGGTTTCATAGTTTAATTCATAAGCAATAAGTGGGATAGGCCAGGTGTGGTGGCTCACGTCTGTAATCCTAGCACTTTGGGAGGCTGAGGCAGGCGGATCACCTGAGGTCAGGAGTTTGAGAACAGCCTGGTCAACATGGCGAAACTCTGTCTCTACTAAAAATACAAAAATTAGCCAGGCGTGGTGGTGTGTGCCCGTAATCCCAGCTACTCGGGAGGCTGAGGCAGGAGAATCATTTGAACCCAGGAGGCAGAGGTTGCAGTGAGCCAAAATCATGCCATCGCACTGGGATAATTATTGAGTACATTTAAAATGCCAGCTGGCCATGCATGGTGGCTCACACCTGTAATCCCAATACTTTGAAAGGTCGAGATGGGAGGATTGCTTGAGCCCAGGAGTTTGAGGCTAGCCTGGGCAACATGGTGAAATCTCGTCTCTACGTAAACTAAAAAAATTAGCTGGGCATGGTGGCATACACCTGCAGTCCCAGCTATTGAGAGGCTGAGGTGGGAGGATTGCTTAAGCTGGGAGGTCGGTGTTCTCGCCACTGCAGTCTGGCCTGGGTGACACAGTGAGATGGTGTCTTAAAATAAAAATTAATAAATAAAATGGCAGCTGGCTGAAGTTTGTTGGGGCAGGGAGGACAGCTGGGTCCTTCCCTCACAGGTAAATACCTGTCTAAAACCATTGGGTCTAGGCAGCTTTTGCTGCTTTGTGATCAGGAAGTATTCGCTTCTTAGAAAGCTAACTAATCTCCCTGCATTGAGCTCTGATCCATCAATTCTCCATGAAGTCTGGGTATTAAACCAGCCCCAAAGAAGAACAGAAAAGGGGATTATCCTCTTCCACTAGGACACATGCCTTTTCTGACATGGGAAGATAAAGCTCTCTGATGATAAATTTCCAAGTACATTTTAATGAGAAATGACATGGATTAAGAAAGAGATAGAGAAAATAAGAGATGAAAGGCATTCCATTTACTGGACATTTTTAGCCACAGTTCTCCTTGTACACCCCTCAAAAAAGAAAGAAAAAGTAATCAACAGGGAGGAACAAGGGGTCACAAAGAGGAGATAAGAATTTTCCCCTACATTTATTCTGCATTTCTCAGCCTTCTGTGGTGTTACTATCATCAATGAAAAGGCATTTAAGATCCTTAAGTTAGAAAAATCTTTTCTGCCCAATTCCCCACTTCTTGTTTGGAAACAATAACATGCTCTGCAAGACCATCATGATGATGATGATAAAATTATAAAAATGGTGAACATTCATATAGTACTAACTATATGCCAAGCTACTGTGCTAAGTACTGTGCAACTATTTAGTTCATTCAATCCTTACAACTCCACTATGACTTCAGTGGTTTGCTAATGTGTTACCTCCATTTGCAGATGAGGAAAATTAGGCCAGAGGGGTTCACTCAGTTGCCCACCTCCTCTCTGCTTGGGCGTGTGTAAGACTGGTGCCTGGTTTTTGGCTCCAGGCTCGCTCCTGGTGGCTCCCCTGGTCTCTCCAGCTTAACATTTAATGAAAGTTTTTCCCTGTGTTTTCAGAGCTCTAACCGCTAGTCTTTGAGTGGGTGAATCTGGCAGCAGCTATGTTATTACATCAGATCCTGCTTGATGAGCAAACTTCTCCTCCTGGAGGAGCAGGGCAGGAGGGCTGGAGAGGAAGGATCTAGCAAGAGACTTTGAGTTCTATAACTCTTTCCATTAAATAACTAGCCCAGGGGTCTAAGTACTGCTTTACAGGCCCTAAAAAGAGGTCATGAATGTACCTCTTTCCCCAGCAGGAGACATGGACTTCTATATAACCAGCCAATTATCTAACTCCATTGTTATTAATCTCACATAACTTTGTATGCCAATTCAAGGAAAAGAAACTCGGCATAATTTTGGACCTCTTTTTTTTTTGAGATAGAGTTTTGCTCTTGTCACCCAGTCTGGAGTGCAGTGACGCGATCTTGGCTCACTGCAACCTCCTTTTCCCGGTTCAAGCGATTCTCCTGCCTCGACCTCCCAAGTAGCTGGGATTCAGGCACCCACCACCATGCCTGGCCAAATTTTGTCTTTAGAGTAGAGACAGGGTTTCACCACATTGGCCAGGCTGGTCTCGAACTCCTGACCTCAGGCGATCCACCCACCTCGGCCTCCCAAAGTGCTGGGATTACAGGCGTGAGCCACTGCGCCTGGCCGGACTTCTCTATATCTTAAGTTCTAACTCCTGCCCTGTCAAAGCCAGAGAACTGAGACCTGGAAAGAAAGGAATGGGCTTTGCTGTCGTGTAAAGAGCCCTGACTTTGGGGTTGGCCAGGTGATGGCTAAAATGCTGTCTGTGTAATCCTGGGCAAGTGATTTGACTTCTCTGTGCCAGGTTTGCTCATCTAGATTGTAAAATAGAGCAATCATGTCTATTCAATGTTGTTCTAAGGATGAGATGAGATGTATCTGCCTGGCACCTTGTAAGTCCTGCACAAATGCAAGTTGTC
This sequence comes from Trachypithecus francoisi, assembly GCF_009764315.1. NCBI lineage: Eukaryota > Metazoa > Chordata > Mammalia > Primates > Cercopithecidae > Trachypithecus > Trachypithecus francoisi. The sequence goes on along the minus strand of NW_022681469.1, from coordinate 24,021,160 downwards.
ACTGTTAAGTAAGCTTCACTATTCTGTAAAATAATTTGTTTGTTTGACTCACTTATTCCAAGTAAGATTGGCTGGACATGTACATTCTTCTTTATTTAAAATTATCAACGTTCGTGTTCATTTTTAAATAGACAGTGGCTATGATTTTTAGTTTTTTAGCCTTACAAATGATAAACCTAGAACTTCAACAAGGAATAAAATTGAGCAGGTTAGGTATTCCTCACTAGCAGTATAACCCCAGAAGGGTGAGGTGATTCCTGGGGCCTCCTACAGTCTCCTAGCGGCCCTGATACACTTTGGTTAGGGGTCCCTAGGGGAAGTTGAGGACTTAAATTCTCTCTAGTAGGCTTCAGAGCTCCTTATTTGAGCGGAACTATGACATCTTGGAGAAAGAAGAGAACACCACCAGTCAGAAAAGCCCACAATTGTAGTGGTGTCCTCATTCTGAATATAAGCCACCTAACTCCTCTGAGCCAATTTCCTCAACTATGAAATAGAAATAATAGTGCCCGTCTCACAGATACTATAACTATGAAGATCCAATTAGATCGCATATACATGATGAAAGTGTTTTGTAAAAAGTTGCCATCTGTTTTTGCTTGGATGGACCTGAGTTCATGAGTTGGCTCTGAAAACAGCTTACCATGAAACAGGATAAGATTAGCAAGACAGCCTTGCTGACACAGATCATAACAGGGAGATGTCTCATTTTGACTTGGAAGCTGCACTAATATCATTGAAAAAAAAAAAAAACAACCTGGTTTAACTGTTGATTAGTACCTTGTGAGAAGAGGAAGAAGGTGGTAAGAACTAAGATCAGAGCATAGTAGAGAAAGTAGCCCTGTAAACAGAGGAGAAGCAGAAAGACAGAAGGGAGGACAGAGCTTTTATTTTGCTCCAGGCTAGAAAGAAAAAAAAAAAAAAAAAGCACATTACAACTCTATTTCAGGTGTCTGTCCCAGGTCCTAGAACTGGAACAGACCAACCAAGCCCAACCCTTTTTAAAAGTAAGACTAGGTGCTTCCTGATTATATATTCAACTCCCTGGGAGCATGCAAGTAAAGTTTCCTTGATGGCATTTCTAAGTTTCAAACATATTTTTCCTAAAAATGCATTGACAAAAAATATTAGGATTGTGTTTTTTTGGTTTGGACTTAAAAAAAAAAATTTGTTTTCCAAACCATAATTGTGGCCTACCCCAAATGGATTCTCCTCCCTACAGTGAGGATTTCATTTTTCCAGTCCCCCCGCCTTTTCATTTTTTATGAACTACACATGTTGTGGGAGCCACTCGTGGGCCCTCAGACACGAGCAATCCCTCTGGCCGCTGCCAGTGTCCTAATAAGGGAATGAACAAGCGCCTATTGGTGAGGGAAGGGGAGTCAGGCGGTGGATGATATTTTTGCTGATTGAAGAGGATAAGGTGTGGTTTGGCAGGTATCTCACTGGTTTGGCTGGCTCCAGACCTAGGTTTTTTCTCTTTTTTCAGTTTGAATTCTGTAGAACAGACTGCTAAGAATTGTTTTTTTCACAGATGTCTAACTGAGCCTTAGGAATATCATGCTGACACAGTTTATCTATGTTGAAAAAAGACAGGAATTTGGGGTTGTATGATGTTTTCATTAAAAGAGGTTGAGGTTATAGGTTAAAATCCTCTCAGTCACCAGGTGATGAAGGTGATATTGGACTTGATCAAATTTAGTCATGGAGAGAACAAGGGATATATCATTGGGTATATTTAACAAATGTTTAATAAGTTTTAAACATTTATCTATTCAACAATATTAAGTAACACCTTTTGCTTATAAATATTTATATTCTCCAGTTTTAAAATAATAAACAAAAAGAACCTGGCATTTAGGATCATAGTGATGCGTTGCTCATCTATTTCCTGTCTGATCACTAAATGCCTGCCAGTGACTCCTCTCTCTGCTCTATTTTCTTTTTTTTTTTTTGAGACGGAGTCTCGCTCTGTTGCCCAGGCTGGAGTGCAGTGGCCAGATCTTGGCTCACTGCAAGCTCCGTCTCCCGGGTTAATGCCATTCTCCTGCCTCAGCCTCCCCAGTAGCTGGGACTACAGGCGCCCGCCACCTCGCCCGGCTAGTTTTTTTGTATTTTTTAGTAGAGACGGGGTTTCACCGTGTTAGCCAGGATGGTCTCGATCTCCTGACCTCGTGATCCACCCGTCTCAGCCTCCCAAAGTGCTGGGATTACAGGCTTGAGCCACCACGCCCGGCTCTCTGCTCTACTTTCTGAATGACTCGACACTGCCTTTTAACTTAACTGCATCTGGTCCACAGTGTTCTTCAGTCACTCATTATGCATCAGTGTTCCTCACATGAGCTGCACGCTGGAATCATTTGGGGAGCTTTAAAAAGTTCTAATGCCTGGATAAGACCTCGAGCAGGATTCTGGTTTAACTGGTTTGAGGCATGGCCTGGGCATCAGGATGCTTAGGCATTCCCCCAGGTGATTCTAATGTGCAGCTAAGGTTGAGGACCTTGAGAAGCAACCACTGCTCTGAATGCATCCTCTATTGGATCATCAGGCCCCCTAAAGGGCCAGGCAGTTTTTCTTCCTGACATTTTGAAACCTCTCAAGAAAATACTATATATATATATATATATGGAACAAGTTAGATATATATATGTGTGTGTGTGTGTATATATATATATATGGAACAAGTTAGGTTTCCTCTCAAGTCGGTAGATTCAGTTCGGTTGTTTAAAACTCAACAGTAGAGAATTGTGTTTTCAACCAAAATCAACTTCCAGACACATGGATATTGTTTAAACTTTATTTTCCATACATATAAGGAGTGAAGTACTCTACCAAGTAGTTGAAAACGGTATCCATTTCAAAGTCATAAGTAATGAGGTGAGGTTTTTTATATTTTCTCTGTGTCCCTGCAAGTTATTCATCCCTTGATATTTACTTTACTTAGTACATACCTCTTATTTTACTTTTTCTTATAATATTAAGCCAACTTCACATCCTGGAACTGTGAAATTGCTGTAGCAAGGATAGGATGATATGATCAAGAAATTTAAAAAATTTTTTCAGATTATCAATTTTCAAAAGTAAGAGGATATGGAAGTGCAGTACCAGCGTGGAGAGAAGTTTGGAATTTTGAAAGAATTGTGGATTAATCAGGTGTCTAGAATTACTCATAACTCTCAGCTTCCTTAATGGATATTTCATTACCAAGGAAGAAAGGTCATTTAGAAATTCAGGAATGCAAAAGCCGGGCGTGGTGGCTCACACCTGTAATCCTAGCACTTTGGGAGGCTGAGGCAGATGGATCACCTGAGGTTAGGAGTTTGAGACCAGCCCGGCCAACACAGTGAAACCCTGTTTCTACTAAAAATATAAAAATTAGCCAGGTGTGGTGGTGGGCACCTGTAATCCCACCTACTTGGGAGGCTGAGGCAGGAGAATTGCTTGAAACGGGGAGGTGGAGGTTGCAGTGAGCCACGATCACACCATTGCACTCCAGCCTGGGTGACAAGAGCAAAACTCAGTCTCAAAAAAAAAAAAAAGGAAATTCAGGAGTGCAGACTGAGTTGGGAATATAAATTAGAGAATCCTCACCTTAAAATTTACAGACAAGTTATAAACATAGATGACATTATCCAGGGAGCATATGTTGGATAAGAGAAGAAAGGAGTTGAGGAAGAAACCCAATAAAAGGTACAAAATAAACTACAAAATAAATTTAAAAACAGAGAATCTCAAAAAGGATGATGTGGTCAACAGTGTCCAAGCTCTTTGTGGGATCAAGTAAGACTGAGAGCCCAAAGGGACATTGGACAATTTGTCTCAAAGGGCAGCTTAAAGAGCACAAGCTCATAACACAATGTCATTTTGGAGTTAGAGCTACTAATACCTGCAACAAAAATATTAAATATAGTCAACATAGTGTTCTGATATATTTAATAATGGAACTGAACTGTTCTTTTGATATTTTGATCAACTGGGCAAGTGATTAAGATGTCTGGAACTAAAAATGACTAGCCCCGTAGAGATCCATCCCAAGATGATTTTAGGTCAGCTACCAAGTAGGTTAAACTAACTGATAAACCTAACTCCGAAATTGAATGTAAACTGACAAGACAGCTTGTGATAGAGTGGAATTAACTATTTTGGGCTATTAATGACTTATCCATTGAATTTCAGAACGAATTTTGGCTACAGCACATGAAAATATTTCCAAAGGACTGCTAAATCAAACATGCTCAGTTTACCTAGTTGTACTGAGTTCTTTTTGCCTTCCACAGACATTGCAAAAGGCCAAAACTAACAATAAGCTTGATAGTGAATAGAGAAAGAATATAAGAAATTTGCAAGGGAAGATGGTGCAGGAGGAATTATGGAGGTAAAAAGGCATGTGCTAGAGTTGCAGGAAAATATAGAACAGCTCTATTCATGAGCCAAGCCAAGGCCAATCACATGACAATAAAAAAGGCTGATGGCACATGCACACACTACACACACACACACACACACACACACACACACACTCTCTTGAAGCAGGCAAAAGTCCACAGTCTCAGTGGAAAACACCAGTTGACTCCGTTTGACTTTAGCACCTGATCATTGACTAGGTTCAAAAGTCAAATACTTTTCCTGTCCATAATCATTTGGTCTTCTTAATAAGTAAGATATCCATTTTCCAGCTCTGAACTCAAGGGGATTTTCTGTATATAGTTGCAACATAATGCCATCTCCAGAGAAAGTAGCATGGGAATGAGAAGCAAAGAAATGCATTAAAACATTTGCATTCTGGTCCAGTGAGCAAAATGCACCAAGAACCTACCTAAGCAAACACTGGCAAGAAAGTCTGTGGCTGGTAATTGCTTCCAACTATTGGCAGGAAGAAATGGAAAGAAGCGCAAAGTGTTGGGGGTTCTATCTCCTGTATTTTTTTCTAAAATTTCTTCTGTCTCCAAGCCTAGCTTTTAGTAGGCTGCCATCATCACTCCTGGGTTGGTTTGCTATGGTTTTGTCATGATGATGAAACTGAAACCTGAGAGGTCATTTCTTTTCTTTTTTCTTTCTTTCTTTTTTTTTTTTTTTTTTTGGTGAATGATCAGATAATCAGGCTTTACCTTCTGGAACTGATGGTCAGCGAATGAGCTCTACAGCCCATAGCAACATGGCAGCAGGCATAGCCAGGTATTCCAGGTTCATATCCATGAGCCAGTATGAAGTGTCTGCTTTTAAAGCCACTCACGAAACTTCCAATAGAGTGTATGTGTGCTCTGTGTGTGTGCACACGCTTTGGATGACCTTCTCCCGCTTCTGTTACTGAGAGAAGATAAAGCTTTAATAACTTTAAACACCATTTTTGCAGTAAATACTCATGAGCCTAGCATAGAATTGTCAGCCTTTCCCTACACATGGATTGGAGTCACATTTCATTGATCTGCCTTTTAAGGAAGCACTGTTGTTCTGTATTTGACACTAAAACTTTTAAGTCTTGGAGTATTTGACCTTTCCATGTTCTGATTTAGATGAATCCCCATGAGCTTAGGCAGTTCACCTCTTATTCAGGTATAGGTTAGCCTCATGATTGCTATTGCTTTGTGTTTTAATGCCATATGCCTTTCTTGACTGCAGTTACTAAAAATACTTATTAAATACCTGCTTTATGCAAGGCACTTCGAGAAGGGTGCTAAAAATGTATAAAACATGATTCTTGCTTTCAAGAAACAGATGCCATAATATGGGAGATAATACACAAGTAACAGCAATAGAGCAATATGTAATAAATAACTGGAACAACCACAGAGATTTCGGAGGCGTTAAAGAGCTCCTTCTCGTTGACTTCCATGACGGAAGAGTGTAGCATTTGAGCTGACACTGAGGGACAGATAAGTGGGGTCATGGTAAAAATGGAGAGGAGGAAAGAACCACTTAAGGAAAAGCATAATCAAAGAGGGCAAGAGTGTATAAAATGAAGTTAAAAGAAACCAAAAGAAAACTTTGCTGATATTCTTTATGCTTCCTGGCACCAGCACCTTCCCTCAATTTCTGACCCCATGTGACTGGTCCTGAGAGCATCACACAAAAATAGTGCCCTGGAAAAATGGAACACGAGTCGCCTGCACCCCCAGAGGGTAGAACAGTGGGGCCTTTGCTTGGCCCTGTCTTTTCAGCATTCTGTGACTCAAGGCAGTTTACTTGTAACTGACTGGGTAAATGGATTTACCAGTGGTAAACCTTATCTAGTTTAAACATCATGAAATAGACCTGTACTGAGAAGGATTTCTGCAGAAGCTGCAAGCAGAGGTAACACTAATAATGCAAACCCAAGACAACACTAACACTTACACACGGAGCGGACACTTATGCTTGTGAACGCAGACCAGTGCGTCCTTAGCCTCACACTTTACGTGTTCCTTTCAGCAGAGGTGAGTTTCCAGCAGAGAGGGGCAATCTCACTGCTTTTCAGAAGAAACTCATGAGTGGATATATCTTTTGGAAAGTGGCACCATTTTTTTTGTTATTTTGTTGGTGGAAAAGATGGAAACATGTAACCTATCAAGACTATCATATCTTCACAGTCCACCTTGGAAACATTTTCTAATGTATTTAAAAATCTCCCCAGTGAAGAATTTCAGTAGGTTTTGAAACTATTTATTTAAAACGTAAAATTGAAACACCTTGGGATTACTTTGAATTGGAACAACTGATTGACATCAGGACAGACAATTTTTGATACAATTTTCTAGACAAATTGCATCAAAAAATTGTGCATGGTTAGTGGGGCAGATTTAATATATTAGTACTGTGCTTCCACCAGTCAAGCCAACGATGTGTTTCTTTGTATATCTTTGGAATTAAAAAAATTAAGTGGGGCTGAGTGTGGTGGCTCACGCCTGTAATCCCAGCACTTTGGGAGGCCAAGGCGGGCAGATTACCTGAGGTCGGGAGTTCAAGACCAGCCTGACCAACATGCAGAATCCCCGTCTCTACTAAAAAAGCACAAAATTAGCCAGGCGTGGTGGCGCATGCCTGTAATCCCAGCTATGTGGGAGGCTGAGGCAGCAGAATTGCTTGAACCCAGGAGGTGGATGTTGCAATAAGCCAAGATCATGCCATTGCACTCCAGCCTGGGCAACAAGAGTGAAACTTCATCCCAAAAATAAATAAACAAATAAATAAGCTATGACTGTCATTTAAAACTAAATGCCAAAATAAACTGAACTTAGAATCAGACCTTCACATTATCTATTACAATGCGTTGAGCCAAGATTTTTCAAAAATAATTAGTTTTATGAACATTAATAAATTAAATTTAACATTACTTTAAATATATCTTTGTTTTATTGTCATTCTATCCTTTTAAGTTTCTGTTCATTGTATTTTGTAATGTCTACAAACATTTAAATAACACTACATGTAATTTATAAATGACTATACATATACGTATAATGTATATGTATACATGCATGTATACGTATGCATGTATACATATACATGTATGTATACATAAATGTATATATCAGTGTTAGTGGCGTATGCTTCATTTTTAAAATTGATTGTAGTATAGTATGAAAAGACATTTAGAAACCATTGGCTTAGATCATGGATCACCAAACTTTTTTGTAAACAGTCAGATAGTATATATTTTCAAATTTGTGAGCCATATAGCTTCTGTCATAATAACTGAGCTCTGGCACTGAAGTGCAAAACAGCCATAGATGATAGAGGTGTGGTTGTATTCCTATAAAACTTTATTTGCAAAAACAGAGTGAGCTGGCTTTGGCCTGCAGGTCATAGTTTGCCAGTCCCTGGCTCAGATGACTGAAGCTCTTTGTTAATCTCTAGGGCACCCTAAGAAAGCTTCCTATTGTAGAAAGAGTTTTAAACAGGTATAGGAACTTGAAGACCTGGGTCAATCCTGATTTTGTAATTACTTGTATGAGTCACTTCTCCTCTTAGATCCCAGGTTGCCAAGTATAAAATAAAAAGCTTGAATTCGAAATAACCTCAAAATTCCTTCTAGTTTCATTAATCTATCATCTTAGATGCTCACTACCTTGCCACGATTTCAGCTGGGCTCTGAATAGAAGCAGAGTAAGTGAAAATCCAATTTAATACAAGGTGGGCAAGGTGAGTTCAAGAGAGTGGAAAAGGTGCCAATAATCAAAAAGGACAGAAATTCCATTCTGAAAAATGGAAAGTCACAGCTTACAGCTCTTGAGGAGTCCTCCATGGTGCTACTGTTCTAAATGACTGTGGGACTTGCTGAACTGAAGTCTCCTCTTGCAGCTAAGATGGATGGGGTCCTTGATATGGGGTAGCTGGCCCTAATTTCTTTTATTTCTTAGCTGCAGAGTGAGATGAAACACCTGGAGTGGAGATTGAAACTAGAAAATGTGTGCTGCCCTTCCGGGGCTCCCTTCCACAGGGCCACAGCCTTTGGAAGGAGCTTATACTTTGTTAAATGATTGGTCTGCTCTTCTCAGTTCTTCGGAGCCATCTTTCTGTATGCGTCAAGTATGACTGGCACCTCACTAACGCCCTTCATGCCTTCCAAGCCCTAGCCAGATGGAATAGTGTGCTTTTCCATAACCATATTTCCCGATTCTGCAGCCTTGCTATTTGAGCTTTCTGTATGTGGAAAGGTCCTCTTTCATCCCCCCAGCTCCCAATCCTAGCCATCCCAAAAGAGCCAGCTTGAATACCACTTTCTTTATGAAGCCTCTTCTGTTCCCTTAGCTGGAATTGCCTTCTTCCTCCTCTAAACTTTAAATCACTTTATCTATAAGTCTTCTCTAATATTTACCACATTGTACCTATTATCACATTCTTAACAGGTCTTAACATCCCTACAGATTATGAACTCCTCTCAGGGGTTGAATTCATCTTGGCTTCTGCCCTCAGTGGCTTGAATGGAGTCAATGTTCGATAAATGTCTATTGAATGGATGTGCTAATTCCAGCCACCTGTGTCTGTTTCCAGGTTATAGCAGCAAGCATTACCTACTAGCATCCCACAACTGCAAGTTCACACTCCACCTTGGGATCTGGCAGATGGTTCTGAACAATGGTTCGCCACCTCCTCCTCGGAACCTAGGCCCCCATGCCGCCTCCTCATAACCTAGGCCTCCATGCAGCCCCCTTGCTGCCCAGAGCTCACCACTCTGATGACAGTTCTGAATCGAACTGTCCTTGCCTCCAAGTCTAGGTTCCACGTGGATCGGTCAGGGAGAGGAATGTATACAAGAATAGCAGCCCATAAGTCAGTGCCAGTGCTGTAACTTTGTAAATCAGAATTAATGGACTTTTTTTTTTTTAAGTCAAGTCAGTGATCTCCACCACTGAAGCAGTTCCTCCTGTATTAGGTAACAAGTTTAAGGAATTAGTGATTACATTGGTGATCTAGTCAGAAGACAGCATCAGCCTTATTGGTTTGTAATCTAATCTAACCAATGGATTAGGATGGAGTTGCCTCGTTGGGATAGAAATCTGTTCCAGGACAGACAGAAACCCTCAAGTCATTTAAGTGCTGTCAAATGTCTCTAATGCTCATGCTCCCTCTCTCAGAGTCCTTGTTCCCTGAGTCTTAAACTGTTGGTGATTCTAACTCAATTCACACACACAAATGTGGGTGCTTAGTTATTGAATATTATTCTATCTGTTAAAACATTCACATTTTTATAGGGGTTTTCTATTAACCTAAAGGGAATCTTTAATCATAGAAGATTCTACTTGGTTTGGTTTGGTCAGGCTGGCTTTTTACCAAATCACAACAAATGGGTGTTTGCTTTTCTCCCTCCACGTTGAGCAGGCCCTGTGTTATGTTAAGCAAGGTTTCCACTGATTTAGGAAGATGATCTATCAAGAGCAGAGCAGACTCCTTGACTTCCTTTCTCAACAGTAGGGAGATGGGACCTGTGAGCAGTGGTTGGCTGCCAAGTCCCCTGCAAGAATGAATATTCTCTCCAGTGGGCAAAGCATCCATGATTTGGTCCTTCATTTCCCATTTCCTGTCTCCACTCAAGGTTTGTCTTTCTACTTTCTGCCACTTGTACACAAAGCTCTCCAATGCTAGCACCTGGAGTGGGGGTATGAACCAACTGGATGTTAGATAGCTATGTGCAGGACCTCTGGAGTCAGGCAGGTAGGGTTCACTCCATTCTTATTAGAATGGCAGTGACTTCTTCACTAGCAGAGCTAGCAACAATGCCTCAGTGTCAAATCTATCATATATTACAGTTTCCTGTCTGAAGAAGAGATGAGGGGTACAACAGGGAGGAACAAGATGGGAGGCAATGCCACTCGAGTGGAAAGGAGCCCTGGGAAGGAGGAAATGAATAGTAAATCTTTTTCCAATTAAGAAAAATGAGAGTGGAAGCAAAAAAGCTCCAGAGGGCACTTTTGGGGGAGGGAAAGATCGTAAAAGGCCTGTTATGAAAATCCATTACCCATAAATTTCCCCACATTAAGCAGAGCCTGTCTAGAGAGGATGTTGAGAATTCACTCAGCTGACACAAGAAATGTGACTTGATTTAGCAGCATCCACATGCCGTTTACCGTTTCTATTGGCATGTCTGCAATACCACTTTCCCTTGCAGAGATCTCCTTTAATTACTCACAGGCTTGTAATCTCCATTTAAGGACATCTTGCTTTCATTTTCCAATCGCTTTATGTCTTTTGTCAGATATCTACCGATGTGATAGTGGTACCATAATTTGAAGCTCAACCACGTGAGATTATGGACTTTAGTATTACATCACATGAACATTTCAGATTTGGGGGTGAGACTTGAACTTCTAGATCACTCTAAATATAAGACTCATCTAAAAGGAGTTCATATTTTTTACATTTGAAGAAGACAATGGAAATTCCTCTTTCTAGGAGATTGTCTTCGGATATGAAAATAACGTGCTTGTTTATATACCTGTGGTCAGATGTCATTGCATCCAACTCAGCCAGTAGAAATGTGGGAATATCCTTACATCCTGCTCTGGAGCAGGTGTGATTCAGTTGCATATCCAGATCTAGACCTCTATGCAAGAGAAAGAGCTAGAAAAATATAGTGCTGCCAGCCATCGACACCTGGGTCTGAAGTGTTTCCTAATGTTTTATTTTCTTTAAACGACTAAGCCCAAGGTTTATTATTCACATCTACTATGCACATTTAAGCAAGATTGTCCTTTACTAGATAATAGCAGTCAAAGAACAGCTCCAACTCAGATTTTACTTTTGATTGACAACATTTTTTAAAAGCCTAAGTTCATTGAGGATCATATTTATTTAAAATTCTTCTTTTTTTTTTTTTTCTTTTTGAGATGGAGTTTTGTTCTTGTTGCCCAGACTGGAGTTCAATGGCGTGGTCTCAGCTTACTACAACCTTCACTTCCTAGGTTCAAGAGATTCTCCTTCCTCAGCGTCTTGAGTAGCTGGGATTACAGGCGCACGCCACCATGCCCAGCTAATTTTTTTTTTTTTGTATTTTTAGTAGAGACAGGGTTTCACTACGTTGGCCAGGCTGGTCTCAAACTCCTGACCTCAGGTGATCCACCTGCCTTGGCCTCCCAAAGTGCTGGGATTACAGGTATGAGCCATCACACCAGGCCTATTTAAAATTCTTACTCATTATTTAAGACTCTTACAAACAAAGAATTCTAGGTTGGGGGTGAAGAAAAGGTAAAGTTCATGAAAACCCAGGTAATAACTGGGCTTATCTTTTTTAGTCACATTTATACCAGTTGAATCTTAAATAATGATGGAAAGGGAGGAAGGAGCTTGGTTATTTTATTTTAATCATCTTCCTGGCCACTTAAGCATTCATAACCCCTTTTCATTCATTTCCCCTAAAGTTTAATTCAAGTAACTAAGTCAGGAGCAATAGATATCTTCTCCACCATCAACCCTGTCTTTCCTTACATATTCTTTGTAAACATTTATAAATTTAAAAGTGAATGTTTGTATCTGAGCAAGCTTATTGATTTAATAGGTTGGGGTAGATGGGGTGGTGCAAATTCTGTCCCCGTTTGTGGCAAGATGAATAGATTTTAGTTTATCTTAGGAAACTGTCAAGGAATTATCCTTCCAAAATCCGTATTTACTGGGGTTGGCAGATGCATTATTTGTTTTAAAAATAAATGTGAGAAAAAGAGGAACTCAATAAAAGACAAATCCAGTTTCTGTTCATTTTATTTGTACTGAATATCACAAACAATTTCTGGACATTTTAAAATAATATGGCACCAATTGAAAAAGAAATTAAACATTTATCTCACACAAATTATAATCTCAAGAAATGTTTGGAAAAGCTTGTGCTTCCTCTGTTGTTATAAACTACAGCTATTCATATAAACATAGATGAATCTCAAAAACATAATGTCGAATGAAAGAATCACAGAATACATGCAGTATTGTTATGTATAGTTTTTTTAAAGGCAACACTGAAAAATACATTGTTTAGGGATGCATACCATGCTGGTAAAACTACAAAGAAAAGCAAGAGAATAATTCAGAGATCCTAAAATTCAGGGTAGTGCTTATTTGGAGGCATTTAAAAAGAGATAGGTATGCGATTGAAGAGGAGCACATAAGGATCCCTAACAACTGGTGCTGTTTAAATTGGGTAGTAGGCACATGGTTATGTGTCTGATTATTCTTTAAAGTAGTTTTGTACACAGCTGGGCATGATGGCTCACGCCTGTAACCCAGAACTTTGGGAGGCCAAGGTAGGCAGATTGCTTGAGCTCAGGAGTTCGAGACCAGCCTGGGCAACATGGGGAGACCCTGTCTCTGCAAAAAATACAAAAATTAGCCAGATGTGGTGGCACACACCTGTAGTCCCAGCTACTTGGGAGGCTGAGGTGGTCAGATCACCCCCAGGAGGTCGAGACTGCAGTGAGCCAAGATTGTACCAGTGCGCTCCAGCTGGGTTACAGAGGAGACCTTGTCTCAATAAATAAATTAATTAATAATAGTAATAAAACAAAGTAGTCATGTACTATACATTCGTTTGTAGGTACAATATAAGTCATGATAAAATCTTTTTAGCTTGAAATAATAAACCCAAACAATTAGAATCCATCATTTTAAAATGTCCTGTGAATATGTGCATAGATTCAGAAATGAGCCTATAAGCTTGGGAATCTGCCTGCCCTTGAGCAGGACCATTCTAAGAACTGTCCTTTTATAACTCAGAGTCAGAATCAGAACTCTCAGTACTCCCTGGGTGCCTTCTAACCATACAGGACCAACCAGACCTGATCTGTTTGTTGGACAGGATGTTCCAGTCATAATGATGCTAAGTACCAGACTGCTATGGTATGTGTAGACACAAGAAGAGGATTTTATGTCACTGTGTACTCTGTTCTGCAGCACGTTTCCCCTGTTAGGGTCTGTAATTATAGAAACTCATCCAATTATGGGATGTCACCATTGTATAAAGCAAATGTTGGGCTGGTGGTGACAACTTGTGAGTACATACATAAGAACACTAAAGCTTCCAAGTACACAGTGTTTTATTATTGAGAACCCAAGTATGGCTGGTATGCAAACTTTAGTGACTCTCAAATTATGTCTATGTATGGGGAGATGGGGTGGGAGAATGGGGAATAAATGAAGTGGGAAATGCTTTGCTTCCTGAGTAACTTTGTTCCAAGTAATATATCCCCTTGCGTGCTCTCACCCCAGGAAAAGGCATAACACTGATACAGCAATGAACCCCACAATGAAATAATACAGCACATTTCTATGAACATTTTTTTTTCTTCTAAACCAAGAGGGCTTTCTTTCACTCTCTATTATATTAATAACAGACCAGTTGACTATGGACTACTTACTAATCAATGTCTAAATATATTCTGATATGAAAAATATTTTTATTTTCCTGATTTTTTTTTCCTCCATAAGTTTTAATGCCTGCCTTTTAAGGAATCCAAGGAAAAAAATTCAGAGTTGGATTTTATGTGAATTAAATGAAACCACAACATTTTGCAGACACCACATATAAACAAAATCATATTTAAGAGCCTGGAATGTTTCTATAAACTTCTTTTAACTTTCAAACATACAGTAAATCTGCAAGGCAAATATGACTCATTTCAGTAGCTCAGGATTTTCCCTCCTGATCACAGTATGGTCTGAGATTTTGCTAAGAATGTTTGAGCAATTTATAGAGCTACTTAGATATGTTTTGAGAATGTGCTTGCATTTCATGCTATGAAATAAAATCCCTGGGGGTTTTGGTATATGAAAAAGAATAATGAAAGTATGTGTGAGTCATTTTGCCTCCAAATAGTTGATAAGCATGTTTCCAACCTACATGAGGTTTTAACTTTTTAAGTTGGATCCCATATTAAGACCCAGGTTCAGACAATGCCATTAGCAGAACCAATAATGATGGGAATCAAATCAAAGTAATTGACTAAGAAGTCATCCTTTTTTGAGGCTGTGAGCCTCAGGCATTCTTCTTCGGGGTGTGGCCTTTATGGGGAGTGTATAACTGCAGAAAGCTGGGGACAGGATAGTGTCCTGGATTGAGTATCTCAGTTACCTGCCTGAAATCTCCATCGCTCAACACCGCTTTCTCTCAAAGGACTCCTTATATGAGTGCAAAGACAGTGGAATGCAGAAAGATTAGAGCTGATCTTGGGGTCCAGTCAACTGTCTACTGGCCAGTAAGTTACTATGAATTCACAAATGGTGAACTTCAATAGCATTCCTTCTGTGAGTGAATTTATTTGATCTGTTGGAATTTTGGGTGCAGAGTTCTTTTTCAAAATATAGGAATATGGCAGAAACAATTAAGGAAAACAGACTTGGAAACTTTGATCTGAATAGAGTCCTCTTTAAGTCTTTTATAACTGGGCTTCACCACAATACTTGGAGCCTTTTGTTTTCTCTGAGGCTTTTTCTCACTTAACCTGTGGGCCTGCATCTGTGTCTGCATTTGTGTGTGTGCTTATTAAGCACAGGGAATATTGAAGAACACAAAAAAGGCTGAAGGTGACAATTCAAAGTCTATCCACTGGCACTCTTGTAATCTCTTTCAATACAGCAATGGTTGTAGTGGTGAAGATTTTGAAAGAGATTCCCAAATTCATGTCCACACCAAGTATTTTCTGTAGTCTGATGCATAGTTGTCTCATGTATGACTGTTTTTCATATATGCACTGGTTTATAAAATACAGATTCCTTTTTATGCACTATTGAATTTATAGATATTTTATAAAACATTTTATCAATAGATAACAAAAGTATAAGCAATTGTCATGAGATCTTAATTTTTTCTTAATATTTTAAAAGGATCCTCATTCTTAAAATGTTAGAAATTATTGCAATACAAGATATAGAAGATTACATCTTTTCTCTAATCTTACCAGTTAGCAGTGGACTATCTTAGTGTATGTTGACCCAGCTTGGCTATTTGAAAGGACAAAGCATGGGAATGTAAATTAAAACAACTCCTGTGGCTGGGCGGTGGCTCACGCCTGTAATCCCAGCACTTTGGGAGGCCAAGGCAGGTAGATCGCCTGAGGTCAGGAGTTTGAGACCAGTCTGGCTAACATGGTGAAACCCTCTCTTTACTAAAAATACAAAAATTAATTGGGCATGGTGGCAGGAGCCTCTATTCCCGCCTACTCAGGAGGCTGAGACATGAGAATCACCTGAACCAGGAGGTAGAGGTTACAGTGAGCTGAGACTGGGCCACTGTACTCCAGTGAGATTCTGTCTCAAAAAAAAAAAAAGAGAGAAAAAAGAAAAACAAACAAACAAAAAACTGCTGTGCAGAATAATTTGATCTGATCTTTTAAATTTTAAGTTTACATGAACACATACTATTTCACTTCTCAATATCTACCCTAAAGAATTACTTGCATTGTGCAATAGGGGAAAAAATGAAAGAACCCAAAAGGTCTTTCTATACAATGGTTAAACTGTGGTATCCCATTACATAAATGATGAAAATAAAGGTATGCCCTACTGAACTGATTTTGACAAGTCCTCAAACATATTATTAAATCTTTTTTACATGGCAAAATAACTATATTATATATCCCACATATGTAAAAAACACAGCATTGCAATATGCAAATCCAAACTTGATTAACTATTTGGTTATCTAGGTAATTACTCAGAGTAGTGTGATTATCAACATAAAATAAGTAAATATTTGTACTCTCTATAGACTTAAACTGTTATTTTTCATTCTGAGTCTTTAATGCTCCTAAACATGTAATAAAATCGGCACCCTCCCCATAAAAATGTCTATTATTTTTTCGCTGATTTAATTTTTAACATGGCTTCCTGATAAGAGATCGTTTTGTTAATAAAATACTATTGCCATGATTTTACTTGAATCTTTAAGGATGATGTCCTATAATCTCAAACCAGAAGACACCAAAATGGAGAAAAGATAAAATGAAGGGAATAAGAGCAAAATTCTTTAAACTACGGTGAACACAGAGTAAAAATCAAACAAGACAATCTATACTATAGTTGAGATGATAATAAGAATTTTGCCAGTGTTGCAGAAGTTTTGAGAAATATTTGATAGGGAAGCTGGGGTGGGGGAACACTGGGGCAAGAGGATAACTCGTGCCTTGCTCCAGTGTCTTGCTAAGGAAGCTTCTGCAAGTTCTGCTGTCTCTCGTCTGGCATACATTTAGACCCTGGCCCATCCAAATGTAATAACATCTCAGTGATCTCCTCATTTGCCATGTCTGCAAGACTTTAATTTATTTGAACTTTCTATCTAAAAGGCACAAACTATAACATGGTTATCTTGTTACTTAAGTACACTGAGGCAGCAGGGCCTGGTGTTAAAGACCTAAAATATCTTTGGTGTAAAAGCCACAGCATTAGAAGAGAGCTTTCCCATTGCATATATGTTTTTTTCTTATCTTGTAACACCAGGACCCTTAAGCAGTGGTTCCAGGAATGGAAGAAAAGCTAGTCCTCTCTACTTTTTCATACTCACACAATCGAATAACATCATGTGATTATGATGGACTTTTACAATTCTTTGCATTTATTTGTCAGTGTGTGAACACACACACACACACATACACACACACACACACACGAGATTATGTCTCTTTCTCCCAAATATCCAGTGAGCCATGTTGCTGTCAACTGGCCTTGCTGCAGAAAGGTCGACTGTACCTTTCTCCAAGTGTTTGTGCCAAAAGATGAGCAAAAGCAGTTACCAAGTAACAAAGTAGAATAAACCTTCTTCCAACCAGCATAGGTGGGAAGTTCATGGATTCTGGTCAAACATTTTATTTCATAGAGAATTACTTTATAGATCATTTGTGGACTACCAGTTTAAAAAAAAAATAGATCCACAGTAAAATGCACTTGATTTAAACTCTATTAAACATAATTCAGTCATTCTCAGATGATTCAGATAAACTTCAGAATCCCACACTGCTTCTGAATCATCTGGGAACATCAGTGGCTTTGTTCTGTAGCATATGGCAGACAGGTTAATACTGGCATCTGCTGAATTTTCACAGAAGGAACAAATGGATTATTATGCTCTTATTACAATCCAGTGGTTGGTCAGGTATGATTTTTACTAGTCAGCAGCATTTCAAAGACATTTAAATCTGGCGTGTGGAAAATCAGAAATGTCAACATTTTGTCTTTCATGAAGCATGAAGCAGGCCCTGTGCTATCATTTGATATAGTAAGGATCCTGTGTACTTGTCTTTTTGAATAAATTCTGCTTTGTGGTGAAATTAGCTTTCATGCATTACGGGTGTTAAATTGACAATTTGTCAATGATCATCAAAAGCCTGTAAAACTAGCATACTCTTAAACTCAGAAATTAAACTCAGAAATTCTAACTTCTGAGAAGTTTTCCTAAGTAAATAATTGAACAAGTGATTAAAGTGAGTCTATAATAACGTCCTTAGCAGCACTATTTATAAGAAGATATACAGTTGAAAACAATCTCAAATGTGCCTCAGTAGAAAATTGGTTAGACTGTAGTAGATCCATGTAATCATTATGTATGTGTATACCTAAGTGGAATACTGTGTTGCTATTGAAATTATATATTGCTAATATGTTAAAAATAGTCATAAACAAGGTAAATTAAAGAAATGGTGTATGAAATGATATGTATGACATAATCCTATTAAGAAAGAAAATGTCTGTGCATGCACAGGAAAATGGTAGAATATATCACATACTCATCATGTTCAATTCTGGGTGGTATGATTCTAGGGAGTGGCTTTTAATTTCTACTTTATATATTTTGAATTGTTTGGTTTTAAAAAAATTTTATGTGTGGGTAGCTTTTAAAATCCAAAAGAATGAACAATTGAGGGTATTTTTTTTTTCAATTTTGGAAGAAAAGATAATAAACCTGTGGTGTAGGATGGGAATGTCACCATGAGGGAGAAGCCGAAAAGCTAAGAAATGACTGTTTTGCGTGCCTAAGGCTAATTAATGTAGGGAGCCTCAGAGCTGAAGAATTTCCAACCCTATCAGGTCATTTGGCATGGACACAATTTTACCTATAAAGTCAATTGATATGTTCTTGAACCAGCAACTGGACATGTTATGATTGAAAATGCCATGAAACTATTTTCGTTCTTTTTTTTGTTCTTAACTTTATAAACAGTCTTAATATCTTTCTTTATTAGTAGTCATAAAAAGATCCTTAGAAATTTTGCCCCGTGATATGGTTAGACTTTATGTCCCTACCCAAATCTCATCTTGAATTGTACTCCCCATAATCTCCACGTGTCAAGGGAGAGACCAGGTGGAGGTGACTGAATCATGGGGCAGTTTCCCCCATGCTGTTCTCATGATAGTGAGTTCTCACAAGATCTGATGGTTTTATAAGGGGCTCTTCCTTCTTCATTTGGCACTCTAGTGAAGAAGGTGCCTTGCTTCTCCTTCACCTTTTACCATAATTGTAAGTTTCCTGAGGCCTCCCCAGCCATGCTGAACCGTGAGTCAATTAAACCTCTTTCCTTTATAAGTTACCCAGTCTCAGGCAGTTCTTTATAGCAGTGTGAAATGGACTAATACACTCTAGTAGCTGTGTATCCTAGAAAAGGGGCTCCAAATGGAGAATGATTGCCTATAAACTTTAAGCTGTACCGAGCAAGAAGAGTCAGAAGAGACAGTTGGAGATGATCAGTTGTTCAGGTCGCTCCACTGAGAAATCAAAGATGAAGAGAGGTTACATGTGATGTGGCCTATGTGGCAAATCTAGTTCATGTCAGAGCTAACAGCCAGCAATATCCAGCCATGAAGCCCAGTGGGTAGGTGAAAGGAGAAAGATGGTAACTTCTCAAAATAGTGGGAAATTAAGGACTTAAGGTTATATTCCATTAAGGGGACGGAGGAGTTTTGCTTTTAGGATAGGTGTATAAGTTCGTTTTCACACTGCTATAAAGAACTGTCTGAGATGGGTAATTTATAAAGAAAAGAGGTTTAATTGACTTACAGTTCTGCATGGCTGGGGAGGCCTCAGGAAACTTACAATCATGGAGGAAGGGGAAGCAGGCACCTTCTTTACAAAGCGGCAGAAGAGAGAAGAGTGAGGGAAGCAGGAACTTGCCAAACACTTATAAAAGACATCAGATCTTGTGAGAATTCACTCACTGTCATGAGCACAGCATGAGGGAACCACCCCCATGATCCAATCAGCTCCCACCACATTCCTGCTTCAACACCTGACACCTAGGGATTACAATGCAAGATGAGATTTGAGTAGGGACACAAAGCCTAACCCTATCAATTGGGATATCCCATATGGAGTTTTGTGCCTCTTGCTTGTCTTGGAAGAAGGCGGCCCCAAGTAATAGTCATGACCTCATGGCTGATCCAGAGATGTAAAAAAGCAAATTGAGACTTCCTGTTTTGATTAGTTTGGGAAGCAGTTATTAAGGACTGATTCTCCCTGTTGTGGTTAAAGCTGTCTACCAAGAAATAAGCCAAAGGAATATTAGGCCAAGAATCTGAAGGGTGAAGCCAAACCACTGGGAAGGGCTTTCTACTGCAACTACAATGTGATTGAATTAGAAAGGAACATTCGAACCATGTCATGTTGTCACCTTAAATTCAACAAGTCTAAAATTGAACTCATCTTTCCTCACGAAGCGGCTCCTTAACTGAACTTTCCTAACAACAGGAAGACACTGCAGTGCAGAATGCTTTGCCACGACATATCTGTCTATTATTTCATTTGGTTATCACACATAAGAAAATTTAACTCTAAAATTTAACTTTAAAAGATTAATCAAAGGGCTGCAGATTAGTAAGAGACCAATTCTAAAACCCAAGTTTTCTGAATCCTAATCTAGTCATCCATTATCAACTATATCACACTGCCCCCCTCCATATTTGTGAAGTAAACCAGCCCATTTTATAGAATTACTAAGTGACACTTTATTTGTATTGGCTTTTGAGGATTGCACATGAGCAGATTTTGGTAAACATGAAGTCAGATTTTCTCAAGTAGCAAAGAAGAAACCAACCAACCTTTGGAATCATTAATCCTGTTTTTTTATGAGACACCTCAGTGAAAAAAACATTCATAACATTCTTATTATTGAAGTCAAAAGATGACACAGATGAAATAAAGTACTGACTCTAAGCCTAAAAATGCCTAGTTTATAACTCTAACATGAGCAAACCATCATCAGTTATATTAGATTAATATATGGTATAAGTGGTATGGTTCTGTTTTGTTTTAATTTGCAAATTATTTTGGCTTTGCAATGATGTAAGAATTATAAGCATGTTCTAGAGAGGTGCCATACAATATTGTACCTATAGTTAACAATATGGTTAATAATTTTTACAATTTTAAAGTGTATTGTACACTTTAAAGTATGCCAACAGGGTGAATTTCATGTTAAGTGTTCTTACCACAATTTTAAAAAGAATTGTTAGCATGAAATGTTTACATATCTGGATTTCTATTTTGTAGATATGTAAGTAACATTGTAATAAAAACACTGTAACTCTCCAGTACAAAAAGCAGCTTGCTACACAATGCAGCCCCACACCCATACCCAACCCATTGGGTTGGTCAGCACCCATCCTTTCTTGGCACTCTGTATCTCAGTACACATTCTACCTTCAAAAATAGCTAAGTCAAACATGTTCAAAATAGCTATTTCCTCTTGAGTTTGAGCATCTGCAGTTCCCCAGCCCCAATTCTTTATTTGGAAATAAGTATTAGGAGAAACATATCTAGCATAGTGATATTGATTTGTAATTTCCTCAAATAGACATTCACTTTAGATGACTACAAAAGCTAAATAGAGCTCAGGAGCTCGAGACCAGCCTGGGCAACATAGTGAAACCCCATCTCTTAAAAAAAAAAATACTAAAGTTAGCTGGGTGTGGTAGTGTGCACCTGTAGTCCCAGCTACTCAGGAGGCTAAGGTGGGAGAATTGCTTGAGCCTGGGAGGTCAAGGCTGTGGTGAGCTGTGATCACATTACTGCATTCTGGCCTGGGTGACAGAGTTAGACTCTGTCTAAAAAAAAAAAAGAGCTAAGTAATATATACACATGTGAAGTCCTCTGTGTCTCTTCTGCCTTCCTCAGCCCATCGACATCTATCTAAATACACACCTGCGGGCCATTGTGATGTGTCCAGCATGGTGGTGGTATGATACTAAGGCATGTTTTAGAGCAAAAGAGGGGGGCCTTAAAGGGAGCTGCCACCCCTTCAAAATGCACTGACTCTGAAGCATCCTACCAATTGTCACTAACACTTTCTCTCTCCAGTGAAAAGGAACTGGAGGGAAAAACAAAATCCAAGCAAAGAAGATATCCTACTCCCAATTTTAATAATAATTATTATTGAATATAATATTTAATTTTAATATTTATTATTTAATATTTATTATATTATGTTTATTATAATTATTAAATAAATTTAATAATTTTGGCTTATTAGCACCAGTCTCAGTTTGGTAGTATAACTTGATTCTTTTCTGATCTTCGTGACAGTGTCTACACAAATAACTCATGCAACATGCTATATCTTTTGAAGTAAGCGTTTTGATTCTTTTTGGTTCAATACTTGGGGTCCCTTCTTCTAAATCTTACATGCTGGTAATCAGCTTTGTAAAGAATTCCTAACCCAAGGCCAGGCCTGGTGGCTTATGCCTGTAATCCCAGTACTTTAGGAGGCCGAGGCAGGCGGATCATGAGGTCAGGAGTTCGAGACCAGCCTGGCCAGTTTGGTGAAACGCCATCTCTACTAAAACACAAAAATTAGCTGGGCATGGTGGCACATGCCTGTAATCCCAGCTACTTGGGAGGCTGAGGTAGGAGAATCACTTGACCCCAGGAGGCGGAGGTTACAGTGAGCTGAGATCGTGCTGCTGCACTCCAGCCCGGGTGACAGTGTGAGACTCTGTCTCAAAAAAAAAAAAAAAAAAAAACGGCTAACCCACAGTTTCCAAAGGAACTTGTTTTTGTGTAGAATGTTTTAGTTTAAGTTGTTTTTTGGTAATTGTAAATTATCTTCTGTAGCTATTGGATTAATGCACTTCACATAGTTAAAAGCTTGAAAGCTAGCTGACTAGGTCTCTAAACTTAAGGAACTGAACCATCCTTTTAGACGTATGTGGTTCATTAAGCAGTTAAGTTCAGAAAAGGGCTCAGGGCTGTTCCTGCCAAGAAGTTGGTGGAGACATTTGGCAAGTGGCATGCTCAAGAGGTTGTCTTTGTAATGTTGCAGAATCGCCTACCAGAGGAATGATGATGATGAAGAGGAGGCAGCCCGGGAACGGCGCCGCCGAGCCCGACAGGAACGGCTGCGGCAGAAGCAGGAGGAAGAATCCTTGGGACAGGTGACCGACCAGGTGGAGGTGAATGCCCAGAACAGGTACTCTCCTCTTTGGGACAGGGAATTTCTAACTAACGTGTTAGCCTGTCTGTTGAATGGAATTTGTCAAGCAAAGCATTCCTTTCTCAGCCCAACTCAACCCTTTTTCAGTCTAACTTGTTGAATTATTTGCAGTTATTTTAGGCAACTAATCTGATTAGATAGGCAATCTGATTTAGACATTAGGACACAATATTCTATTTCTCTCCACCCCGTTCCCATCTCATAAACATACCCCACTTGAAGGCTTTTATTTCATTTTACAATCTAGCATTTGTTTAATAACTATGGTGTGCTATATCTTGTGTGTGTATATATATATATATATAGATAGATAGATATATGTGTGTGTATATATATTTTTTCTGTTTAATTCTTTTTTTACATTTCAATAGCTTTTTGGGAACAGGTGGGATTTTGGTTACATGGATAAGTTCTTTAATGGTGATTTCTGATATTTTAGTGCACTCATCACCCGAGCAGTGTACGCCATACCCAATGTGTAGTATTTTATTCCTCACACCCCTCCTACCTTTCTCCCTGAGTCCCCAGTGTCCATTATATCACTTTTGTACCTTTGCATCCTCATAGCTTAGCTCCCACTTATAAGTGAGAACATATTGATATTTGGTTTTCCATTCCTGAGTTACTTCACTTAAAATAATGGTCTCCAGCTCCATCCAGGTTGCCATGAATTCCATTATTGTGTTCCTTTCTATGGCTGAATAGTATTCCATGCTGTGTGTGTGTGTGTGTGTGTGTGTGGTGTGTGTGTGTGTGTGTGTGTATGGTAAGTAGCTTCTAACTGGGGAGTAGGTATAGCAAAGGGGAAATAGGTATAATTTCTGGGGTTCACTAACCGACTTTGCTCCCAATTTGACCAGATATATTTATAAATGATATATATATATATAATATATATATATATATATATATATATGTATTTATATATACACAACACATTTTCTTTACCCACTCATTGGTTGATGGGAATTTAAGCTGCTTCCATATTTTTGCAATTGCAAATTGTGCTTCTATAAACGTGCGTGTATATTTTGCATATAATGACTTCTTTTCCCTTGGGTAGATACCCAGTAGTGGGACTGCTGGATCAAATGTTAGTTCTACTTTTAGTTCTTTAAGGAATCTATACTGTTTTCTGGTGGGTTATTTCTTTAAATAAGAAAAAGTATTTACATTTATTCTGTAGGGTATTGCTATCCATTGTGAACTGAAGATATGTTAGTATAGTAGAGTTCTCCGTGCCTACCATTAATAGGTAACACATGAATTTTTAAAGTAGGCATGAATTGCAGATGTCTTCTTTTTTCCAGGATACAGCCTGAATCAATAGTCTCTGATCATTATAATATTCAACAAGATACAGAATTCTGCTTAATTTAATGTGATTATTCAAACACAATGAGTTTGCTATTACATATTTTCTCATTCAGGCCCTGGTAGAAATCAGGGAAGTTGAGAATGCCTAATAGGTTCAACTTCTTCAAAGAGGGCTTTTGCAGCAGAAGTAAGGTCACATGGTTCATTATGCTAATGGTTAGTATATGTCATTTATATGCCCCAAGGTCTAAAAAAGATGAGGATATTTGAGGAGGAAAATGGAGAAAATAATTTTAATTTAAAACCATGGACTGATTATAATGGTTACACTATATAAGATCTCACATGTGGTTTTGGTTTTAGTTTGTTTTACTTTGTTTAATTCAGTCTGTTTAGAAAATTCTAAAGGGAATGGGTCCCGGCCTCCTTAACCCAAGTTTGGGAGGCTGTATTAGAAGGTTTCTGAAAGCAGTCTTGAAAATGTTGGCCGGTAGCACAGATATTGGTTACCCTTTCCCTCAGTAAGTAGCTTCTAATTGGGGAGTAGGTATAGCAAAGGGGAAATAGGTATAATTTCTGGGGTTCACTAACTGACTTTGACTCCCAATTTGACCTTTCACTAACTGTATTTCTTCAGTTAAATGGAAATAAAAATTATACCTTTCTCCTAAAAATGCTGCTAAACTTAAACTATGTAACAATGCATGTAAAATGCAGAGTGTCTTACACATAGTAAGCACTCAATAAATTTTCACTGTTACCAGATTCTTAACACGGGAGGGCAACATAGTTATTCACTGCCTTTTCTATTTTCAAGCTGAGAGAGAAATAATAGAGTTTTAAAAATGGCATTTTGATGCCTTTCCTGAATCTTGTTATTAATGAGTGGTCAACAGAAGCTTAAAAAGTTACTGCTGGTCTGTAGTTTTCTTGCTTTTAAAATCTTGCTTTTCCTTGTGCTTCTCTTCTCATATTTGGCTATTATTCATTATTTCATGCTATTGATCGAATTCAAATTCTTTTTTTCTTAGAAAATCATATTGAGGTTTGAGAATGTGTGATTTATCTCTGATATATTAGTTAGCCACAAGAAGAATAAGTCTTCTTGGGGCTAAACCACTCTAACTGGCATTTGATATCTACTGGTGATTGTGGTCATGATTTATAAATAGGCAAAGAAATGTTCAATACAGTTTGTTGGTTTCTTAGCATAAGAGTACTTTAATCTGGCTAGCACTTTGGAATTTTAGTGCCTTTTTAAAATTATTAGAATTCAATTGATCCAAATGCTCTCTCTATAGGCTTCCCCTTCAATTATAATTTTTTTACATTTGTAGGGACATTTAATCCTTATATGTCTAATTTCCTGGAGGCAGTATCCTGAAGCAAAAGTAAAGGCCAAGAAAGTTTTAAAGCTAGTTTTTACTATGCCAGTTTTCGTTGTTAAATATGAAATGTGTTTTTCCAAAATTAAGTGAATTTGAACTTCGAAAGGGCCAAGTTTGGTCTGAACGATGACATTTGATGGAGTTTCTAAACATTGAAAGACAAATTCTTCCAACTCTGGTCACAGTTCTGGTATCACATGACTGGTTGTTTCCTGCAAGTAGAAACCAACACCCTGGCTTGGACAGTGTCCAGCATCCTGCAATAGTGAGGGAGGTGATGGACAACAGTGTAACTTTTGGAGATTTTTTTTCGTTTTTAAAATAAATGTCAAATTTAACTGCCCTTTTTCCACTGTAGAAAAGATGGACAAGAAACCTTTTATTCATGGAAATCTTGACAAAGAAGGTAGATTGTGTATACATTAGTTAGGGTAATGCTGGCTGCTATAAAGATTAGTACCTCCAAATTTTAAGTTTAGTGCAGTAACACTTACCATTATGCATATTTCCGTCTAGTTGGTGGAACCAGCCACCTGTCTTCTTTTCTCTTGTGATTCTCAATCCCTAGGGCTTGGCGCTTACTGATCTACCAACAGACAGAGATAGAGAAGACAGGGAGTGCACCTCTGTTTGTTCATCGCCTTGGTTGGGTACTTTGTTTACATTTCATTGGCAGTTATTGGTCACCTGGCCCCGCCTGGGTGCAAAGAAAGGAGATGGTGCAAATTTAATCCTTGAGTGGTGATCACTCCCCCCGACTATGGAAGGAGGAGCAGGAATTGTAAGGGACACTTAGATGTCTCTTCCATTGGGGTCATTGGCATGAGTGTGGAATCTCAACACTGTAATGTATATTTTCTTCCTCTCAAAGTACCTTGGGAGCCTCCAATCCAGATCAGGAATTCTAGATGACTTGGTGACATGTGAGAATACTACATGACATCGAAGGAATTCACTTATTATTTCAGTTTGATCCTTAAGTTTGAATTCCCCAAGTAGCAAGTCCAGAAACAAAGATTTGACTGCAAGTCGTTTATTTGTAAGGTGATGCTAGGAAACGCTGGTGGGGGTGTGGGAAGGTGAGACACAAAAGGGAAGGCCACCAAATAAAGGTTGCATGACCAAGCACATCACCACTGGGTATCTGGAGCTTCACTCCACTGGGAAACTCTGAGGTCCAGTGTGGAACACACACCTCGGAGTTTTCCAACTCAAAAAGTGAGGGATGCTGAGGTATCTAAACCCTAAGGCTCATCAATTTTTGTTTGAAAACTGCTCCCAGGGGTCATTAATACCTAAAGCACTTCTGGCATGTGGAGTAGACTCCAGTGCCAGAGAAAGGCTTGCACATGCTGTCAGCTGAAAGCCAGGCAGGCATGTACTAAAATGGTAACGTACTGGGGACACGGGCGGGCTTGGCACTACTGGCATCTGCTGTAGTCCTGGGTGGCACAGGCTGTATGAATGCTGCTGACTGATGAATGAGCAAGCTGTCTTTGGTGTTGTTCTTTCTGTTGTACAGTGTGCCTGACGAGGAGGCCAAGACAACCACCACAAACACTCAGGTGGAAGGGGATGATGAGGCCGCGTTCCTGGAGCGCCTGGCTCGGCGAGAGGAAAGACGCCAAAAACGCCTTCAAGAGGCTCTGGAGCGGCAGAAGGAGTTCGACCCAACAGTAACAGATGCAAGTCTGTCACTTCCAAGCAAAAGAATGCAAAATGACACAGCAGAAAACGAAACTGCCGAGAAGGAAGAAAAACGTGAAAGTCGCCAGGAAAGATACGAGATAGAGGAAACAGAAACAGTCACCAAGTCCTACCAGAAGAATGATTGGAGGGATGCTGAAGAAAACAAGAAAGAAGACAAGGAAAAGGAGGAGGAGGAAGAAGAGAAGCCAAAGCGAGGGAGCATTGGAGAAAATCAGGTAGAGGTGATGGTGGAAGAGAAAACAACTGAAAGCCAGGAGGAAACAGTGGTAATGTCATTAAAAAATGGGCAAATCAGTTCCGAAGAGCCTAAACAAGAGGAGGAGAGGGAACAAGGTTCAGATGAGATTCCCCATCCTGGAAAGATGGAAGAGGAAGACAAGGAAAGAGATGAGGCAGAGAGGGTAAGGTTGGAAGCAGAAGAAAGAGAAAGATTTAAAGCCAAGCAAGACAAAAAGATAGCAGATGAACGAGCAAGAATTGAAGCAGAAGAAAAAGCAGCTGCCCAAGAAAGAGAAAGGAGAGAGGCAGAGGAGAGGGAAAAGATGAGGGAGGAAGAGAAGAGGGCAGCAGAGGAGAGGCAGAGGATAAAGGAGGAAGAGAAAAGGGCAGCAGAGGAGAGGCAAAGGGCCAGGGCAGAGGAGGAAGAGAAGGCTAAGATAGAAGAGCAGAAACGTAACAAGCAGCTAGAAGAGAAAAAACGTGCCATGCAAGAGACAAAGATAAAAGGGGAAAAGGTAGAACAGAAAATAGAAGGGAAATGGGTAAATGAAAAGAAAGTGCAAGAAGATAAACTTCAGACAGCTGTCCTAAAGAAACAGGTACAGTAAACATTTTGCACCAAATGTGTGATGCCTGTGACTTATGAGAAATGTAATGCACATCTGATTTGGGACTGAGGCCACATGCATATAGCTCACATGCTTGATCATTTGGCAAGCTGTTCATTTTTTCAGGCCATAGCAATACACAAGCATGCGGCAATTGATTGATGGCTGAATATTCAATCAACCAACTTTACTGGGACAGCCAGTAATTTGGCTGTCCAGAAGACAGAGAGAAATTGATTGCTCTGTGCTTGATTGTATGAATACCAAAAAAAATGAATTAATCCAAAGCTGATAAATGTGGTGGTGGTGTGTTGGCTTCTGATTCTGCACCTGCATCTAAACTCATTCTTTTAATTATCTTTCCTCTATCCATAGGTCTGCATGAGGCAAGAGGCCCTTAACTCCTTACCTCACTCATGGGTTTGATGTTGAATTAAAACAATGATAAGAGCTGGGGTGGGAAATAGACAGGAAGAACAATGGTCAGACATTTCATCTTAAGAAGGCAAAAACAGGCTGGGCGCGGTGGCTCACGCCTGTAATCCCAGCACTTTGGGAGGCCGAGGTGGGCGGATCACGAGGTCAGGAGATCAAGACCATCTTGGCCAACATGGTGCAACCCTGTCTCTACTAAAAATACAAAATTAGCTGGGTGTGGTGGCATGTGCCTGTAATCCCAGCTACTCAGGAGGCTGAGGCAGGAGAATCACTTGAAACCGGGAGGCAGAGGTTGCAGTGAGCCAAGATTGTGCCACTGCACCCCAGCCTGAGCAACAGGGCGAGACTCCATCTCAACAACAACAAAAAAAAACAGAAAGAAAGAAAGAAAGAAGGCAAAAACAAACCCCTGGAAATTAACTGGTAATAAAGAGGGGAAAGGAACTGGTTGGAACCTTTCCTTTAAAAAAAGTCAAAACCCTGATTTGCCAACATGTAGACCTCAGCTTAATGTAGACTTGCAGAAAGCCATTAATTTAGGGTAGTATCAATTTATAATTGACTGGTAATTAAGAGCATACATGCTTCTTTATTATCTGGGTGACACAAATTCATGTGGCCTGAGGAAGGGTGGAAATAGTAGGGGGAAAATGTTTGTAAGCTTTGAGAAAGATTTTTTTCTGTCTGCAAGGCTGCATTAAAAACGCTGTACCTAATCACCACCACCACTCCTAAAAAAAGAAAAAAAGAGATGCTTTCACATTCACCTTTCCAGAGCATATTCTTTGTCACTAAGCCTGCACTGCACTGAAGGTGTCTTTAACTCCTGCTTCTGTACAAGAGGCTCATGAACAAAGCTATAATTGAGATCATGAGCAAAGTGCACCAAACCACACACGAGGTTTGTAAACACACGAGGAGTGCCACATCATGCTAGATTTCAGTAAGCGCAATGGCAGGCACATGAGAAGATGCTGGGGTGGGAAGAAAATAGCCCACCTTGCTGTTTAGAACCACAGTGCTGTGAACGCTGAGACGGCAGAAGAAAAGCCATCCCATGCAGCACGTGCAAAGCGATCTGAGCACCCTGTCACTCTTGTAAACTAGAAAGGGCTTCTTTTACTTGTGTGACCTTACCATTCTTGAAAATAAAAAGGGAGAAGAGAAGGGAGCTAAAGTGCAAGCTAAAAGAGAAAAGCTCCAAGAAGACAAGCCTACCTTCAAAAAAGAAGAGGTAAATATGATTGAGAAGTAATGATCGTAAAGCAACCGAAAAAGCAGTCAGTGTTCCAAGATATCTCAGGTCTGATGATCTCAAAATTGTAACCCCATATCCAGTGTATTTCAAGCCATGACTCACAGCTTAGAGTGTCTCAAAATTAATTAAATGTATCAGTCAGCATTTTTTAAAAAATGAAACGGATAGAAAGCATCACAGGGCACTGTAGGTAGTAAGTATTGCATTGTCATGTAAATTGTCTTTTTTTCTGTGGGACGCCATCAAAAAGACTTGAAAAACACTGCTGGAATCAATTTATCCCGCTTTCTGTTCTTCTGAATGCTAATTTTTTTTTTCCTTGAGCCATTCTACTTTCATTTCAATCATGAAATATTTCCAACTGGCCTTGATTAATGCTTTAACTTTTCAAAGGAAAAACACCCATACACATCTCAGTAGAAAATTTGATGAACTGAAGATGATATTTGATTTTCAAAAGAAAAGTTTGGCCAAATGTTCTGCATTGCATTTCTGAGGCACACACAGGAGCGGGTGCCAGGGTGTTTGACTGTAGGTAAGTGAACAAGGAGCTCTACAGATAGAATGGCACAGGGTTTGACAGTAGTCAGAACACCACATCAGAACACCTGATTGCATTTCAACTTTGGTGCTGTGTTTGCCCCAAATAATCTTAAAAATTGTGACTATATCGAATAAGTTCACAAAACTTACTAGAATGTGGTGAAACTGAATTATCAGAAGTAGGAAGACCCGAAGTTCTTCGCCAAGAGACCGGTGAGGTGATTTGTAGCCAACAAGCTCCAACCCACATGGACTGTTGCTACATTTCTCTGCCTATCATGGCATCTATTAAGAAAGCTAAAAATCTTAAACAGAAATCCATATTTAGAAAACAGATGACCAGATTAAATAGGGGGTGGATTATTTTCTTAAATATGTTTTGTCAATTTCACGTGAAAAATGAAAACCCCTAGTTCATGTTACATGTTACATTTCGGGAGCCTGAGGCAGGAGAATGGTGTAAACCCGGGAGGTGGAGCTTGCTTGAGCTGAGATCCGGCCACTGCAGTCCAGCCTAGGCCACAGAGCAAGACTCTGTCTCAAAAAAAAAAAAAAAAAAAAAAAAGATGTATGTTCCTCTGTTTCTAATAGAAGTTGCGGTGGTTTGGAAGTGAAAATTGAATATGAGCACAGGCCATATAAAGGAAGGAGAAAGTGTAAATGCTAATAACAGGAAAACTGCATTTAGCTCTCATGAGGCAGTCAAGGAAATCATTCATTGAACATGTTGGGAAACACTTTTCATTTGGTGACCAAATGCCTACAAATTCATTTACAAAAAAGAAAAATGAAAGTTACCTCAGAACTAAACTCAGAAATATGTCCCACATGGGTTCTTGTAGTGTTTCTTCGTGAATGTCTTTATAGAAAGAAGTGGGCATGAAATGATGATTCAGTAATTAAACACATGGGGGAAGGGAGGCTGTAGAAAACACTGGAGTCTATATTTAAAATTTCATTCAGTTCACTAAAATGGGATTTGTTTTTACTGACCAAAGCTTTCTGTACCTATGTAGAGTGTCTGAGAACTAGAAGGGCCCATCAGTTGCCACTCGGATGATCCTTTTGTCTCTTTTCAGATAAGGCCCCAGTTCAACAGCATCCTTGGTGTCAATCAGATACTCCCAGGAATGACTGAGCCCTGCCCTTTTCCCCAGTTGCCCCTCAGCACATTCCAGCCAGTTCCAAAACATTTGGCCTGTTTTTGACACAAGGCCAGATAAGCTACTCAAACTAGTTAAAAAAAAAGAAAAAGAAAGAAAACAAATCCAATCTATGTTCCTTTTTTAACATTGTGTACATAACCTGCCGGTCGAAAGACTAGGTTTTCCCTTTCCAGCTAGTTGTGTTGTTCCTTTATGTAGACAGCTTTAAATCATGTTTACATGATTCAGCCATTTTAAACAACCTCTTCCTTTTTTTTTTTTTTCCTTTTTGTTCAAAGAAAGAAAGAAAGCAACTAAAACCTTTCCTTTCAAGGATTTATGCAGCATAGGATAGGGCAATCACAAGTAAACACAAACATCACGTGAGCCTTCTTAGAGAAAACATTTCCAGAAATCACTCCAATGTCTTTAAAAACACACAAAATAAAACCTGTACTTTCTCCACTGCAGTTTAACTGTGGCAGTGAGTTGCAGACAATCACCAACATTGAAACTTAATTTAGCTTTTTTTCTCTCCTCACCAATTATAAAAAGTCTCTTTTTAGTTCTTCATGCAGGAGCTATTTTATTTCTTTTCTGGCTTCTAACAGGAAAACAGTTTTTAGCAGAGCTGCTCCTGAGGTATTGAAAGTGATGTTTGTGTCATGCGGATCAACCCTTCCCAAACATTAGTGCGCCTGCAAATCACCTGGGAGAATTAATTCCATGAGAATGCAGAATCTGATTCCATGAGGTCCATGTTGTCCGTGAACCAAACTTTCAGTAGTGAGGAGTCTAGAAGACGTCCATGTTATAGAAATTGAACCCAGGAAAGGATTTGGGGCTTCTGAAGCTAACAAAAGCACGTTACACCCAGCCTGAGGAAATAGTAGCTACACCCAGCTCTTGTGGCTATTCTGGAACCAAATAATGCAAAATATGCTCGAGACACATCTCAGTCCTTGCTCACTTGACTTTCTGAGTGTCTCTCTGGCACAGGGGCCTGTCACTTGAATTCCCATCCCCCACCTCATCCCCATGTGTTATTCCACTGGATATGCCAAGTATCTAGATTTCCAAAACTCAAATGATCACATTTGGCCAGAGCCTTTCTTTTGAGTATGCTAATGTTATCTGTGTATGAAGCACACAAACTCTTTCAGGATACATGGCTACCTATTAATCCTTCAGCACAGATGTTCTCCATGGTAACATTCTGACCTATAAGATCTAATGCCTTTCCCGGGGGGCTCAGAATCCCATGAGTTTGGGTTAAATCTGCCATAACATCTAAAAAAAAAAAATGTAAAGGCTCTATGAAATTACTTTATTTATTCATTTCCCAGAAAGAGAAAATAATTTTCAGTTGAACTCAAATCGTCATTATTACATTGACAATGTTTCTAAGGTTTTCCATAAAGAATATAAGCCTGCCATCCACTGTAGCCTTTGCCAATAAAGGCAGAGCTTGAAAAACAGGGAATTTTTTTTCTATTAGACATATATCATCTTACAAATCTACTTTAAACACTTTTGGGACCAGTAAATCAGATATAATACATTTGGGGAGAATGGACATTTTTCTGACTGCAACATAGGAGAATTGCGTTAAAAGGAATGTCTCCATGCGTCGTGCTCCACAGACCGTGAGCTCCTGCTCAGAATTTGTTTCATGGTTATCCCTAAAGTGGGTTTCCCTCACATTTGGAGCCACAGATAATTCTTAACCAGAACATAAACTCCAGTGTCTGGGTTTTGGGGCTAAGTCTAACAATGGTAGGCCAAAATGAGAATATATTTTGTTTCCTCCTTCCTGTCCAATGAATACTGATGTATTCTTGGGCAAGGACAGCCATCAGGGAGTCACACTGAAGGTGTCATTCAAGCCATGAGCTTGCTCCTTTTTTCTGAAGCCTCTCATGACCCATGAGGAGCCAAGAGGGAAATGACAGGATGAAAAATTCAGAAGGAATCCTCTGGTCCAACCACATTTTTTCACGTTCGTGGTACCAGCATCCCACAGCAGTCAGGTGATTTGTCCAAGTAACACAACTACTTTGTTGTCAGCACTGGAGCCAAAAGTCAGGTTTCTTGATTTACAGACAAAGCTCTTGGAGAGAATGGCAAAGTACAGCCCCCATTTTCAGTGTGTCCAAGGGACATCCTAGGTATATACCCCATGGTGAAAGATTGAAGTCTTAACTAACTAGGACAGCATAGTAGTGAATCCCTAGTAATTAATCAGATAATACCCAAAGAAGACAAATGACTTAAAACTTATCAATGAAGAGCAAAAAACTGTGCTCTGCTTTGTAAAACATGCACTTTAGGCCAAGTGTGGTGGCTCACACCTGTAATCCCAGCACTTTCGGAGGCCGAGGCGGGTCGATCACTTGAGGTTAGGAATTTGAGACCAGCCTGGCCAACATGGTGAAACCCGTTCTCTACTAAAAAGTACAAAAATTAGCTGGGTGTGGTGTTGCATGCCTGTAATCCCAGCTACTCATGATGCGAGGCGGGAGAATCCCTTGAACCCGGGAGGCGGAGGTTGCAGCCAGCCGAGATTGCACCACTGCACTCCAGCCTGGGCAACACAGCAAGACTCTGTCTCTAACAACAACAACAAAAAAAATGCACTTTAGGAGTAAATCTTCACAGGGTATCTGAAGAATCGGTGAGAAGAGGTGAGTGATCAGGTCAGGATAGAACCTCCTAGGCCACAGCACCTAAAGTCCTGAGTTCTTACGGCCTACCCTTCCTCTGTGGGTTCCTTTAGAATGCTCATGCTTTGTAACTGTCTTGAAAAGCATCATTGTGAATGCACCTCACCTGTTTTCACGTGCATCTTTTAAGAATGGATGAGATGATATAAGTGAAGTAATTTGAATTCCTTTACCCCTCCCCCAAAAAAGCTATGTAAATTCATTTTACTTTTAAATAATCTGTCTCATTTACTGTAAGAAACACAAAACACACAAAATAATGAAAGCTAACACCTGCCCTCCATATATCATCTTCCTGTGTCTCCCACCACAACCACAAAACTACTTCCAGAGAACTAAATTTTTATTGACAATGGAAATCAAGGTAAATCCTGGAATTTTTCCTATTCCATTCTAACTTTAATGGTTTAGATGA
This sequence comes from Trachypithecus francoisi, assembly GCF_009764315.1. NCBI lineage: Eukaryota > Metazoa > Chordata > Mammalia > Primates > Cercopithecidae > Trachypithecus > Trachypithecus francoisi. The sequence continues at coordinate 23,986,525 of NW_022681469.1, read as the reverse complement.
CTACAGACATGTTCTCAAGGACCCCACATATCTTTGGATCCTCCTGCTAAAGATAGGGTTAGTAAGTGTCCCGTCCTTGGGACATAATTTACTCAGTTGATTAACATACTGGTCTTTGCCAGAATTGGCCTGGCAGATCTAGTTAAACTGAAAGGTTTCCTTTTCTTCCTTTCACATGTGTGTCTTTCTCACAGATTCTCTCTCCATCCAGGAAGAAACCCGTCTAAGCAACGTGGTCATTCTTCCATCAAAGCCACCCTAATAATTGCTCTTCCCAGTGGGAACTGCAAACACCTACTTTTACATGAAGTTCCTACAACGTTATGGTTTCCAAACAATAGTACTACCACTGCTCTTGAAAATAAAAACCCCAGTGAGATCAGGGATGATCTTACCTTCTTAAAATTGTGGTAAAGGTGTTTGTTCACAGGCTAAAGGACCATAGCTCTCTAAGAATTTCACCTGATTCCAACTCTACCGCATCTGAGTGGTTTCCTTCTGAGTTTTCTGCCTTTCTAACAATTTTGGGTCTTATTTGATGACACCAACCAAAACCTAATAAGATTTTTCTTGTTCTGTTTCTTCCTGATATGTACTGTTGGTTAGATCAAAGATGAAAAGATTAAAAAGGACAAAGAACCCAAAGAAGTTAAGAGCTTCATGGATCGAAAGAAGGGATTTACAGAAGTTAAGTCGCAGAATGGAGAATTCATGACCCACAAACTTAAACATACTGAGAATACTTTCAGGTAAGAAGTAGCAACTAGTTAATAGTAACTGTGTTCACATGCAAAAAAAATTTAAAAATGTCAGTCTTCCCATCCTGTGCTTCCAGACAGAAACGTGCTAAACAGGCAGCATGCTTTTGTTGTGAGGTCATTAGCCATTGTCTTAGAGATACTCAGTCAGCAGGACCAGTTCTCATATCACTAACAGAAGACCAGCAGTCACCGCTCAGACAGGGCTTAGTCTGCTTTTCCCATTATTTTGAAAGGCAGATCATGCTTGGCATCCATGTTTTTGTTCACTGACCTTTTGTGAGATGAGTGTATTAGAAAACACTATGACTGGGATTCATATCATTCAATGAATCTCTATATGGTCTGACCACCTTCCTAAGAGACCTTTCTCAGTACCATTTTCAAGAATGCGTTTTCTAGAGGTTGTAAATAAATACTGCGTAAGACTAAGATTGTTTTGTGGTGAAATACTTGGGAAACATTGAATTAAGCTAAATTCATCAGATTTCTTTACCACATGACTTTGAGAGCCCTTCATGCTCATTTGCATTGGAAGTCTCTAAGAGGGAGTGAGAGGGTATGGACAGACTGCTCTATTTTATACAGTTTGGAAAAACTCTCTTGTATAGCTTGAGCTTTCCCCTCAACATAACCCCCTACCCTATCAAATTGAAAATCTGGGCAACTGATTATCAGACAGATGAGACCAGTATATTGAGGTAAATCCTCATTTCTAAATACAGTCGAATCCTGAGAGCTCTCTACCAGTTTTGTAGAAGAACTTGAGGTGCAGACACTGGGCTGGCTACGCGATTCCTGTGCTCCTTCCCCACAAAACACTCCCTCCAACCACTGTGCCGAATTCCAACCTCTGTTACGTCACTGGTTGCTGTGCCAGATGTGCTGGAGAAGAGTCTTGGGTTCCTGCAATGTGGATTTCCCTGGGCTTGTTCCTTGGCTGCAGCCTTGCCTAGAGACCCTGTTTTTCTGAACACTTCAAATAAGAAAGTCATCAGTCAGGTATGAGGGAGAAATTTGACATGCTCCTCACACCAAAGCCTTTGTAATATTCAAAAGCAGGCAGAGCTACTAATGATGGACATTTCAATCTCATCCAAGAGGCTAAGGTGGATAAATACTGTTGCCCCAAAACAATTTTTCTATACATAAATTTGAGCAGAAACCTGCCCATGTTTATCCAAAGGAGAACCTAAAGCACACAGAAGAAAAGGTGTATGTAAAAGATCTAAATAAAATGATGAAGGTGTAAGAAAGGTAGAATCTATAGATATTACTTGGGATTGCCAAGAGAATAGATGTGAAAATTAAGTTTATTGAACATCCATAGAAAATCTACAAAGCAAGTTGGTTCAGGTTAAGTTGAGTCTAAAACTTGCTGAAGTGCCTGTAGTTGAATGTTTTAATGCCCTAGAATAGTGTTAGGTTCATGAAAAGTATTCAATGAATATTACCTAATATTATAATTTTTTAATTAATAGTTTAAAATATGTCTTGTAAGCATAAGGTTCTTTTAAGGTGTAAGTTTTTTGTTAAAAGAAATAACATTGAAAAAAATCTGTCAGTAGAAAAAAGTCTGTTTAACAATTAGCATACTTGCCAACAAGCTTCAGTCAAAGCTCAAATTAATAATTAACATGCCTATTGTGTAGAAATCCACAAAGCTGGGTAATTTGAAGGGAGGAGTAGTCACAAGGGATGGTGACAAGTGCTAAGAACCCTTACATGTGACTCTGACCTTAATGTTTCTATTTTGGACAGGAAAAAAAAAATACCTAGGAACAAGCTGCTACCATATTATTTATTTTTGTTTAGCCACCAATGTATGTGACTTTTAGTTTCAATTAGAAATTCATGCTGATTGAAGCAAAGAAGTACAGTTTTGCTCCATATACATATAAAATGAGGAGACAGGAAGAGAGTATCAGCCTCTATTTAGATAAGTTTAGTACGTACCAGCTTAACTGAAAACAAGCTGTGTCCTTAATGGTCAAAAGCCTAATACTCATCTTGACTTATACCTAAAGAAGCCAAGGACGGCGCAGGAGAAAGAACTTTAGGGAAGAGATTTCCACCTTAAGTGGCACCCTAATGCTGAGGTCGTGCACATAGGCAGAGGTGGTGTGAACAAAACTTTTACTCTTGTTTTGAGCATAGCTGCTCATGTTTGATTTAATTACTGTTCCCTCTGATATTTGCGTTTTCTTGTAACTCACTTGTTTTCTCTAAAACATGACATAAAAATCTCAATTCAATGAGCACGATATAGCAATGCAAATTATTACCAAGGGTTTTATAGAAAGTGCAAAATGAAGGGTTTTTTGATTTTTTATTTTCGAAAGTGGGAATTAAAAGGTTTTTTCCCGATTATAGAAAAAAAAGTACTCATTATAAAAACGCTGAGAAAATAGAAGAATAAAAATAAGCACTCACCACCCAAAGATAACCACCAGTAACACTTTTTCCAGATATTTATCTATGTGTATACTATTCAAGATAAACGCACACACGTATGTATATTTATATGTAGTATATACATGTGTGTGAGTATACTTATAATTTGACATTGATTCTTGCACTGTGCATAAGAATGTATCATAGCTTGCTTTCTATGCCAATAAATATAAGCCTATAATTAATGGTACTAGATTCCACTGGATGGATGTATTATTACTTATTCAGCCAGTCCTTAATGACGGACATATTGATTGTCCAAAATGAAGACTGAGCGACACCTAGTGGAATCCATAGATGTTTCCATAGGCATGTGTTTTGCCGATTCAGTACCTGTACAGTAATATGATGAACACAAAGAGAGAGCAAACTCATATTCGAAAGGAAAGACCCTAAATTGACTGAGAGAGAAGTCACAGGCCTGTGAACCTAGAAGACCCTGAAAGAGCCTTTGACGACAAGGTTTTGAGGGACCCTTTAACCTTGTTTGAGTTCAAAATAAAAGTTACTTGTAACTGACAAGAGCCTAGACCAATAGTTCTAAATTTCTTAACCTAAGCCCTTAGTAAGAAATACATTTTACATAATGACCCAGTACACACCTGTATATGTTTTCATAACTGAAACAAGTGTGTCAAGAAACGGTAGTTTCTTTTGCTCTATGCAGTGTACTCCGATATTTTCTGTTTCTTTTTTTTTAAATGTTGATTACAAACTACTAAATTGACTTTCCGGTCTGCAGCTTGAAAATTATTGTTCTGGAGGACACAGTATATTCAGAACTACTTCAGTGTTTAAAAAGCATGATATATAATATACATATATATTATAAAATCAATATTGCACAGTGTATTTCTTGAGACCATTTCTTGTTTTATTCTTTCTCTTGTTCCACAGTTAGAAATACTGTGCCATTCTTTAAATGTAGTACGTGATATTAGGGTGTGGTAATTCTTTTGTTTCTTAGACAAAAATGTCAGGAATAGGATATCTACGTTCACATCTAGTTAAGAATGACCTTACTACTTGCTAATAAGTATTTAAATGGCAAAGTTGTATCTCTGCCTCTTAAAGACTACTTATAACAAGGGCCTTCAAGCCTAAATTAAGCCACTAAATTCTGCTTAGTGATGCCCCAGGCAAATCCAACTTAGGTGAATTCTGTGTTAGTGAAAATGCTGTATTCCACCAAAGGCCTACTTTGAGTATCAACATGTTTTAAAATTATCAGTGTTCTAACTGTATCATATAGCAAATTTATTAAAGAAACTCAGGGGTCACAGTAGGTGCTAACGATATGTCTCCATCCTTTTATAGATGTGTAAAATACTAAAAATGCCAGTTCTGAAATAAAATTTTACCATAAGGACTCTTGGGATAGCATTCTGTCTTAAGTCTTAACATGTTCCCAGTTCTGCAATGAGGTCCCTGTGTATCCTCCTTAATCACAAAATAAAATTCAACATAATTTCAATTTTAATTCTTATTTATATAAAAACGTACCCATTTTCTTTCTGTTTTATAAGCTGTTCTATCTGATGAAGCATTGCTTCTGCTCAGGCACGGAAGGTAGCTAGACCTAGACTGTAGAAATTCTAGAGACAGAGTTTGGAGAGGTTTCTCTGAGACTCTATCCTGAAGGTTTGAGGTGAGAGGTGGAGAGATAGGCTAACATGTTCTATTTCAGTTTATTCATTGTTTCATAACAAAACGTATTTAATTTCAGGTATAATTATAGTGACAAGAAGAGTACAACTAATAGATAAGCATTAGAATCTGATCATGGCTCAACTGCTTTCTAGCTACCAAAAGTTTGAGTATATTATTCTCTCTCTTACCTGTGATTTCCTTGTTTGTAAGATGGGGATAATAAACCTAACCTGACATCTTCCCAGTTATTGTGACTGTTAAATGAAGTAGTGGATATGAAAAGGGTTTAGAAAGCATAAAGAATGACATGTAAGTAATAACCACGTCATACCAAGCTAATTTCATAATTTTAAGTCTGTATAAGGAGTATTCCAGTTGTGTTGGGGTCAAAGAGCACAGAAAATACACAAATTGAAGCCATAGGTCAATGCCATCATGAAGGACTCTCCTGGAGCAGCTCTGTAAGAATAGACATAAATCACTGTGTTTAGCTCTTAATCAGGAGGCAATGGGTAATTTCATCTGCCAGAGATCAGCTGCTAGAGTCAAGCTCAAGACAAAGTTGTGGATAGATGGATTTACTTCAATGCCTCTGCTAGTTAAGCCACTTTTTCCCATTTGCAGTGCCTGAACCTTTGTGTCTTCCCTCCTGATCCATTACTCCAGGCAGACCCAAGTTAACCAGTAACTTATGGCAAAGGACTAGTAAGGCCACTAGGAGACTTTTGAACTCATTCACAAGTAACGTTTTGCACTACATGCCTTCCTTTCTAATAACAACTAATATTTATACTGTAGATGATATATAAATCATAGTATATCAGTATATCTATCATATTGATATAATACATAATCCCATGCAACTCGCAGAGGTAAATAGAATAAATAGTATTTGCCCCATTTTTCCATGTTGTAGCATGTATCTTTTTTTAAAACTGTGGTAAAAACTAACATAACCTAAAATTTACCATCGTAAGCATTTTTAAATGTACAGTTAAGTAGTGTGAGGCATACAGATCTCCAAAACTCTTTCCATCTTGCAAGACTGAAAGACCACACCCATTAAACAACAACTCTATTTCCTACCACCACCCACGCTCTGCCTCTGGTAACTACAGTTCTATTTCTGTCTCTATGAATTTGACTACTTTAGATCCCTCATATACATGGAATCACACGGTATTTGTATGATTTCTGTGACTGGCTTATTTCACTTAGCATAGTATCTTCAAGATTTATCCATGTCATAACAGGTAACAAGATCTCCTTCCTTTTTAAGTCTGAATAATATTCCATGGAATGGCTGGCCCACCTTTTATTTATCCACTCCTGCCATGATGGACACTTGGGTTGTGTCAATCTCTTGGTCCTTGTAAATAGTGCTGCTATGAACACGGGTATACAAGTATCTCTTCAAGACCCTGCTTTCCATTCTTCTAGATGTGTATCAGAAGTGGGATTGCTGGATCTCGTGGTAGTTCTCTTGTTGATTTTTTGAGGAACCTCCATACTGTTTCCATAGCAGCTGCACAACTTTACAATCCCATTTTGCAGTGCATATTTGTCCCATTTTACAGCTGAGGAAACCAAGCGCAAGTGGCAGAGCAGAGGCTCCCATTCAGACTGTGATTCCAGGCAGACCCCTTCCCCAGCCTACCCCTTGGGCTAATGAGAGGCACTGGAGATTTGGTCTGGGATGCAAAAGCCGCAGACCGACCTCCCCTTCCTCCAGGGAGACTACAGGCAAAAGCATGTAAACCCCTTTCCATTGCCCCCAAACCATAGCCGCCCTGGAGGGAGGGCCAGCGTGGACACCAAGGAGGCTGAAGGCGCGCCCCAGGTGGAAGCCGGCAAAAGGCTGGAGGAGCTTCGTCGTCGTCGCGGGGAGACCGAGAGCGAAGAGTTTGAGAAGCTCAAACAGAAGCAGCAGGAGGCGGCTTTGGAGCTAGAGGAACTCAAGAAAAAGAGGGAAGAGAGAAGGAAGGTCCTGGAGGAGGAAGAGCAGAGGAGGAAGCAGGAGGAAGCCGATCGAAAACTCAGAGAGGAGGTAAGGCGGGCGCTAAGCCCCCTGAGAACGTTGCACGAGAAAATTCCCTGGTGCCGTGCGGCTGCTCTTTTGAGCATGGGCTCTCAAAAATATTTCTTAAGAATAATAAACTTAACATGTGCTAGTTACGGTTCTAAAACATGTAGACATATTAATTTGTCCACTGCTTCTAAGAACTCGCTGACGTGGGTAATTATCCCCATTTTACAGATGAGAAAACTGAGGCACAGAGAGTTTTGGGTTTTTTTTGTTGGTTGGTTGTTTTTGTAATTTTCTCAAGGTCTCCCTTGTGTTAACCCATTACCCTTTACTGCCTCTCAAAAAGGAAAAGTTAGAAAGCTGAGAAGGAGGAAAGGTCTGCAAAATAGTTACCAGAATGAAGTTACCTGATACTTCATTTCTAATAGTTGGAGAGTTTTTATAGAGAAGATTTTTTTAATCTTTTTTTTTTTTTTAATGAGCAAGTAAGTACATTAGAATGTAAACAGGCAGGGACAGTATACCCAGGACCCCATACCGTGCCTGACATGCAGGACGAACCCCATCATTATAAACAGATGAATTTGTTTCATCTTTTAAGACAGAGCTAAAAACAGCAGATAAAGTTACAAGGAGGAACATTTTGGCTCAGCATATGAAACAATGTTTAACCAACTACAACTTACAGTACTACAGTTTACAAAGTGCATTCTTTTCTTTCATCCTGAGGTACGTTGTTCTCATTTTATGGGCAAAGAAACCAGGAATCAAATAGTTTGAGTGACTTATTTGAAGATTTTTGACTAATAAATGGTAGAATCAGTATGGAGACCTTGCTTTTCCAACTCAGAGCCTAGAGCTTTTGAAATAGCGATCTTCCATCATTCAAAATATGAAGGGAAAAAAAAAAACTTTCAATGGCATTTTGACATGGATCCTATGCAAAATTTTCCAGAACTGTGTGGAAAATTTTGATACATTATTTTGAGGTCTCTTTTAACTCCAGCTTTCAATGAGCCAATTACCTTTGGTTGGGAAGTAATCAGGATGATAGAGTTTTGGAGTTAAACACACCCAGGTTTCTTTTTTTTTTTTTTTTTTTTTAGATGGAGTCTGGCTCTGTCACCCAGGCTGGAGTGCAGTGGTGCAATCTCGGAACACACCCAGTCTTCTATCCTAACTCTGCCACTAACAAGCTGGGGCCTTGGGAAATCTGGACTACTCTCTTTTCCTTATCTGTGAAATAATATCTACTTTGCAGGATTCTTCCGATAATTATTAATAGACCATTGTGCTCCCAGTGCCTAGCACATTCTAGGCACTCAAAAATTGGTAGATATCATTATTGGCATCATTGTTATTATGATTATTATTCAGAGGAGGAGAGTATCAGGAAAGGCTGAAGGGAAATCGTGAAGTCTTAGAACTGGATTGGACCTAGGAGATTATTTGGGCTAAACTACGAAACACAGGATCCTTCTACGGCATCCTTTAACAGAAGAACATCTAGTCGCTGCTTGAGAACATGCAGTGATAATGATCTCACAGTTTAAGAACTACCAAAGACTGCATAAATCTCTCAGAAAATCAAGTTGTACAACTTGATCAGAGCCCTGAATTGTTTGCCTGATAGAGGAGACAGAATATTCTAGACTAGGAATGAAGACACAGAGGAGTTAATGAGACAGTCTGTAAACATTTACGTTTGCACCACTATGGTGCAATGTCTACAGTATTTCACGTTTGTCAAACCATCTAAAATTATACATTCACCTGAAGCGGGGAGCAACCATAAAATCACCTCTTGTACCATCTGGCAAATATAGTACTGCAGATTTAGATAGCTTTTCACATAAGTCATTTATTTGTCTTCACAACACAACTCTCCTAGGATGTAGGTAGAAGGAATATTCATATTCCTTTTACATATACAGAAGAGTGAGGTCATTGTTAATGACCCACAGGACAGTGGTGATTATGTGTCATCCTATGGGAAATCACCATAATGAGTGTTAGTCTAAGCCAGGGGTGTCCGCTCTTTTGGCTTCCCTGGGTCACATTGGAAGAAGAAGAATTGCCTTGGGTGACACATAAAATACACTAATACTAATGATTGCTGATGAGCTAAAAACAAAACAAAACAAAACAAAAAACAAAGATGTCTCATAATGTTTTAAGAAAGTTTACGAATTTGTTGGGCCACATTCAAAGCCATCCTGGGCATCATGTGGCCCCTGGGCTGTGGCTTGGACAAGCCTGGTCTAAGCATTTTACATGTGCTTTCTCACTGAGTCTTCACAAAAGCCCTATAAAATGAGTACTATTGTTATCCCTGTTTTACAGATGAAGAAACTGAGCCACAGAGCAGATAAATAACATAGCCAAGGTCAGGCCATTGGAAAGTAGCACCACCAGAATGCAAATAAAGGCAGCTCAACTCCAGCTCTCAGGCTAAACCTCTGGTGACCACCTAGAAGGGGAGTGTCCAGCCTGCGGCCTGAGTCTGCTGCCTCTCCTGACTGTGCTCTCTCTCCTACAGCGCTCTTCCCTTTGGCTGTGAAGCTGGTACTGATGCCTTGTTAATTTGTTCTTTCTCTCTTAGGAAGAGAAGAGGAGGCTAAAGGAAGAAATTGAAAGGCGAAGAGCAGAAGCTGCTGAGAAACGCCAGAAGATGCCAGAAGATGGCTTGCCAGATGACAAGAAACCATTCAAGTGTTTCACTCCTAAAGGTTCATCTCTCAAGGTATGTTTTTCCCCAGAAAACTTCTATTAGAATATGAAAGAAACTGGATTTTAGCCCCTTGTTTAGTTATTGATTATTCAGGGCCTTTGCTTCATTTATCTTTTTGCTATCCTTCCATGTTAATCTGTTCAGGCTGCTATAACAAAATACTTTAGGGCCAGGTGCGGTGGCTCATGCCTGTAATCCTAGCACTTTGGGGGGCCAATGTGGGCAGATCACCTGAGGTCAGGAGTTCGAGACCAGCCTGGCCAACATGGTGAAACCCCCCCCCACCAAAAAATTCAAAAATTAGCCGGACGTGGTGGCACGCACCTATAATAATCCCAGTTACTTGGGAGGCTTAGGCAGGAGAATCACTTGAACCCAGGAGGCGGAGGTTGCAGTGAGCCGAGATCATACCACTGCACTCCAGCCTGGGTAACAGAGCAAGATTCTGTCTCAAAATTTATCACTCACAGTTCTGAAGGCTGGGAAGTCAAAGATCAAGGTGCCAGCAGATGTGGTGTCTAGTGAGGGCCTATTCCTCAAAGACGGCACCTTCTCCCTATGTCTTCACATGGTGGAAAGAGAAGGTGAGAAAACAGGCTCCCTTAGGCCTCTTTTATAAGGGCATTAGTCCCATTCACAGGGGCCCCACCCTCATTACCTAGTTACCAACCAAAGGTCTTGCCTCTTGGTACCAACACATCAAGGATTCAGTTTCAACATAGCTTCTCTTTGTTTACAACATATGGAAAGGAGAGACAGTAGTGAAATTTTTAATCTGTTATTTATTAGATGCTTTGGCATACATTAAAATGACATTCGGTGATTATCTCTGAATTTCACTGATCCACATTCTCCATGTGCCTCATTCCTTTGAGCAATTGAGAATAGAAACATTTAAAATTTATAAAATGGGAAAGTATATATTAAAAGTTTAAGCTGCTTTTCTTGCTAGCTGTTCATTTTTTCTTTGTCATGATTAAAAGCCAGCTGGAAATGGTACAGGTGCAAATTTTAAAGCAGTTATTATGGGAGGAAGTGAAATGTGACTTGGAGAGGGTCCTTTTCCAGGATGGCTTTGGTCCTATGACAGCCTTCATGGAGCACAGCTCCTATTTGATGTAAAACAGAGTGCTGCCAAGACAACAGAGAAGGAGCAGGAATCAGCTGAGTCAGGTAGATGATACAATAGTTGAGATGTAGGGAAAACACAGGGGGCTCAAGAAAGTGGCATCCTTGATTTATAATCAGTCCACCATTATTGCCAGTGGTGGTTTCTTTGAGGATTAACATCATTGAGCATCTAGCACAGTGCCTTACATCATATTGAAGATACTTAAAATTTTTTAAATGATGAATAAATGAATGAATCTTCAGAGATTGGAACCTTTAACATTTCATTTTCCATCAACCTAGCTAGGTTATAAAGCATCAACAATGGGCAAAGCCATGATAGAATTATACCCAGGTCTGGCCAGGCACAGTGGCTCACATCTGTGATCCCAGCACTTTGGGAGGCTGAGGCAGGTGGATCACCTGAGGTCAGGATTTCTAGACCATCCTGGCCAACCTAGTGAAACCCCATCTCTACTAAAAACACAAAAATTAGCTAGGCATGGTGGTGCACACCTGTAATCCCAGCTATTTGGGAGGCTGAGGCAGGAGAACCACTTGAACTTGGGAGGCAGAGGTTACAGTGAGCCGAGATAGTGCCACTGCACTCCAGTCTGTGCAAAAGAATGAGACCCTGTCTCTAAAAAAAGAAAAAAGGAATCATACGAGGTCTGGATGGTTAATTATGTACATATGTATAAGGTTATATCAGGTGGCACACCAAAATGACCAAAAGCTGCTTCCATTTTACAGTTATTACTTGTTCCACAGGAAAATCAGAATTTTTTAATCCCCAAATAGCTTCACTTAGTCTTTTTTTTTTTTTTGAGATGGAGTCTTGCCCTGTAGCCCAGGCTGGAGTGCAGTGGCACGATCTTGGCTTACTGCAACTTTCGCCTCCCAGGTTCAAGCAATTCTTCTGTCTCAGCCTCCCGAGTAGCTGGGAATGCAGGCGCACGCCACCATGTCCGGCTAATTTTTGTATTTTTAGTAGAGACGGGGGTTTCACCATATTGGCCAGGCTGTCTCGAACTCCTGACCTCATGATCCACCCACCTGGGCCTCCCAAAGTGCTTGGATTACAGGTGTGAGCCACCACACCTGGCTCGTTTAGTCTTTATGATGGTCTGGGTCCCAGTCATATTTCTGATACCTCCCAAATAAATTATTTGTACTCGAACCCTTGTCTCAAGATCTGCTTCAGGGAAAATTGAAAGTAAGCCACAGAGGGATTATACATTTAATATCTGATTATTTATGAAATACTTAATGCATGCTATGTCCCATGAGGGAAAGAACAAAGCAAGGTGGCTGCCCTGACGGCACTAATGACTGCCTCAAATAAACGATTCAATAATTACTAAGGTGACAAAATGTTGATCTCAGAGCAGAGCAAAATGAGTAGAGAAAGGCCTTGTGGAGTAGGCAAGCTTTATTTATAAACACTGAAATTTGAATTTTATGTAATTTTATTGTGATTTTCTAACGTCATGAAATATTCTTCTTCTTTTGATTTGTTTAACCATTTAACAATGTGAAAACCATTCTCAAGGCCAGGTGCGGTGGCTCACACCTGTAATCCCAGCATGTTGGGAGGCCAAGGCAGGTGTATCACCTGAGGTCAGGTGTTTGAAACCAGCCTGGTCAACATGGAGAAACCCCATCTCTACTAAAAATACAAAATTAGCTAGGCAAAGTGGCAGGTGCCTATAATCCCAGCTACTCAGGAGGCTGAGACAGGAGAATCACTTGAATCTGGGAGGCGGAGGTTGCAGTGACCAAGATCGCACCACTGCACTCCAGTCTGGGCGACAGAGCGAGACTCCATCTCAAAAAAAAAAAAAAAAACCATTTCAAGTTGGTGGCTGTGTGTGGAAAACACAGGCTGCACTTGGCCCATGGACAAATGGGCCATGGCTTACAGACCCCCGGCTCTAGAAAACAAAACCTCCCTGGGCTCAGGCTATCTCTGTACAGCTCTCAGAGTTCAGCCGATTCCCAGTCTAGGTCTTCTGTTCCTGACTCAACAGTAGTCAAAGAAAACCATGCTCTCGACTGGGCAAGGTGACTCATGCCTGTAATCCCAGCACTTTGGAAGGTCAAGGCAGGTGGATCACCTGAGGTCAGGAGTTCGAGACCAGCCTGACCAACATGGAGAAACCCTGTCTCTACTAAAAATACAAAATTAGCTGGGTGCAGTGGCGCATGCCTGTAATCCCAGCTACTTGAGAGACTGAGGCAGAAGACCTGCTTGAACCTGGGAGGCAGAGGTTGCAGTGAGCTGAGATCACGCCATTGTACTCCAGCGTGGGCAACAAACGCAAAACTCCATCTCCAAAAACAAAAAAGAAGAAAGAAAAAGAAAACCATGCTCTCTCTTTCTACCTTCTTTAAAATCCTGCTCAAGCCTTCCTTGAACAGTCTTGGTAACATGAAGAAAATAGTAGTCATCTAGACTTCTAAATTCTACTGTAGTTTTTTTTTTTTTTTCAGGAGAAACTATAACCCACTCTTCCCGCCTCTTTAATTATTTCCTCTCTACCAAATTTCTCAACTTACTTATTTCTCTGGTCTTTCCCTCAACCAAATGCTGACTTCCCATTTCATCTAGTGTCCCCAGGAAGCCATTTATCTACTCCCTCTGGTGGAGAGGCATTTGTCTGCAATTGATTAAAATAGATGTATAAAAAAGGTCTAGAATATTTTAAATTTCTACATAAGAGAGACACATATTTGGGGCAGACAGTCTATGCTTCCCTCCATGTATGTGCCTTGAAGAACCTGCTGTGACTAATTTTCAAGCTCAATTTCATATTCTACAACTTAATTGGGATAGCTATTAATGCCCTTGGCCCTGCAGCTTTTATAAGTGGTTACAAGTTAGCATTGTAGAATACCAATGGGAGAGGCCGGGCGCGGTGGCTCAAGCCTGTAATCCCAGCACTTTGGGAGGCCAAGACGGGCGGATCACGAGGTCAGGAGATCGAGACCATCCCGGCTAATGCGGTGAAACCCCGTCTCCACTAAAAAATACAAAGAACTAGCCGGGCGAGGTGGCGGGCGCCTGCAGTCCCAGCTACTCCGGAGGCTGAGGCAGGAGAATGGCGTAAACCCGGGAGGCGGAGCTTGCAGTGAGCTGAGATCCGGCCACTGCACTCCAGCCCGGGCGACAGAGCGAGACTCCGTCTCAAAAAAAAAAACATCAAAATACTGTCAACTAGTATTTTTTTATTATTTTATTTTATTTTATTTTGAGACGGAGTCTCGCTCTGTCGCCCAGGCTGGAGTGCAGTGGCCGGATCTCAGCTCACTGCAAGCTCCGCCTCCCGGGTTTACGCCATTCTCCTGCCTCAGCCTCCCAAGTAGCTGGGACTACAGGCGCCCGCCACCTCGCCCGGCTAGTTTTTTGTATTTTTTTAGTAGAGACGGGGTTTCACCGTGTTCGCCAGGATGGTCTCGATCTCCTGACCTTGTGATCCACCCGTCTCGGCCTCCCAAAGTGCAGGGATTACAGGCTTGAGCCACCGCGCCCGGCCAACTAGTATTTTTTTAAAAAATATCTCATGATTTCTATTCCTTGTTTGGGAAACAAGGAATACCTGGTTTTTCATCATTAAATTATGTTAGCAGTGAGTGATTTTCATATGTAATAAAGAATAGATTTTAAGTAAATTCAATTCAAAGATTTTTTTTTATTTCTATTGCCTTCATTGGTTGGGGGCAGGGTGTGGAGTAATGAGAGCACCAATTTTCTAAAACAAATAGCGTGCTTTTATTCGAGTTTTATCGAGACGATACTGCCACCTCTTGGTCTTCAGAAGAACCAATTTCCCTCATTAAACTCCTTAAACAGAACATTTAATATACAAATTCAGTACAAGTTGTTAAATTACATAGGGCCACTAAGTTAGGGTATTTTCTAACAGGAGTGCATCAGTAAACCGACAGTGCATCCTGACAAAATGTGTGGAATGCGATGATGAAGTCAAGCTATGTTAGCTATGATAGAAGCAAAAGGAGGAGTAGGAATCTGAGAACCTCGGTGATTTGAATAAATGCCAGGGCTAAGGTTAGAAAGATGATCCCTGAGTCATAAAGATGCTGCAGGTGAGACAAAGAACAATTCTCACCTCTGCTATCCCCTTCTGCGGTGCCTCTGTCCTCCCACCACACTGAATTTTTCTTTATCCTTCAGTCTCACCACGCTGCGTGCCTTATGGCTCTCCAAATCTTTGTACATGTACTTGCTTTGCCAGAAATGCCCTTTCCTGGCTAAGCCATGCACTTCCTTCCTCACTTTCATAAACTCATTTCTGAAACTGTGTAAACCAGAAACTACTAATCTCAGCTGAAATATCAACACTACTGAAAAGCCTTCTCCAACTCCCCCAGATAGTTACTTCTCTTATACACACAGCATTTTTTCTTTAATATTGTACCTACTGTTAATTTTTAAATATTTTATTTTATATACTGTACTAGTCTTCCCTACTAAATTCTGTGTTCCTTAAAGAGTAAGAACTTGTTAGCGGGGCACAGTGGTTCACGCCTGTAATCCCAGCACTTTGGGAGGCCGAGGTGGGCAGATCACAAGGTGAAGAGTTGGAGACCATCCTGGCCAACATGGTGACCAAAAATTAGCTGAGCGTGGTAGCACGCATCTGCAGTCCCAGCTACTCGAGGCTGAGGCAGAAGAATCACTGGAACCCAGGAGGTGGAGGTTGCAATGAGCCGAGATTCTACCACTGCACTCCAGCCTGGCAACAGAGTGAGACTCTGTCTCAAAAAAAAAAAAAAGATAAGACCTTGTCTATCTTAGTTTACTCAGGTTGCCATAACAAAATACCATAGACTGGATGGATTAAACAATAGAAATATATTTCTCACGGTCCTGGAGGCTGGAAGTCCAAGATCAAGGTGCGAGCAGATTCAGTTTCTGATGAGAAACTGAATGGCTTGCAGTTTGGCTTGCAGATGGCTGCCTTCTTACTGTGTTTTCACATGGTGGAAGGAGAGCAGGTGCACTCTCTAGTGTCTCTTCTTGTGGTGATAATAATCCTGTAGGATCAGAGTTCCACCGCTGTGATCTCATTTAACCTTAATTACTTCCTTAGAGGCCCCATTTCCAAGTACAATCACATCGGGGGTTAGGGCCTCAACAGATGCATTTTAGGGGGACACAATTCAATCAATAGCACTATTTTATTTATTAGTATTCAATTTTATATAGAAGGTACTCAATATATAATTTATTGGCTAATTGGCTGACAGGCTGTCAGGGATAAAAATAGGATGGGTGGATGGACGGACGGACGGATGGGTAATATTTATTAAAAGTGCCAGTGCATTGCATGGTTCTAAACTATTTCACCTTACTCACCTGGGAATTTTTTCTACAGAAATATAATTCTAAGTTTATAATTAAAATCAGAAAAATAAGAGTTACTTTATAGATTTTTTATATATCCCATAAACTCAGCACTACTTATAGTACTTTTTTGCATAAAGGTTTTTAAGTAAGAGTTTGCTTTTGTCTTTGTAGGAAATCATCAGAAAGAATGAAATGCTCTAATATCTATAAAAGTGCTATTCAACTGATATTAGAGAGGAAGCATGTTTTCAAAAGAAAAACTCTGTGATACTTATTAATTGCTCATGAATCTCAGACCAGTCTGGGTCAGAAAGAATCCCTCACATCTTGGAGAATTGTGTGTATCCCCTCAAAATTCATATGTTGAAATCCTAACCTTCAATATGATGGTATTAGGAGGTGGGACTTTTGGAAAACAATTAGGTCATGAGGGTGGAGGCCCCCTTAATGGGATTAGTGCCCTTTTAAGAAGAGACACAGAACCTTACTTGCTCCCTTTCTATTCTGCACTATATGAGGACACAGCAGGAAGGTGGCCATCTGCAAACCATGAAGAGAGCTCTCAGCAAACCCCAACCATGCTAGCAACCTAATCTTAGACTTCCCAGTCTCCGGAACTGTGAGAAATGCTTGTTGTTTTAAATCATCCAGGCTATGGTAATTTCTCATATTAACCGAGACTCACTGAGACAAGGGGCCACTCAAACATAACTAGCCTAGGGCAACTATAATCTAGTAGATTTCTTGGCTGTCCTGAACAGGGAACAAAATGGAACTTTTCAGCGTGCCTGTGCTTTGGCATATGCAGTCATAAGCAAAGAAGGTATTTGCTCATGGTATTGATAAATCATTGGTGGCAGAGGATATTTCTAGTCTGGAGTTGGCTGTGGCATGGATTCAACAAATATTTTCTTATGGCCACCATCTAAATTTAAGTGATACAGTTTCAGTAAAATATAATGTTTGATTTAGCAGCTTCAGTTGTAGCAAAAAGTTCCTAGCTTTAAAAAAAAAAAAAGAATTCATCAAAGACTACTGAACTGCTGATTTTTTTATGTCCACCCCTGTTTCTCTGGGCTTATTTCCTAATTTCACACTTGGGCTAAGAGAGGCTTCTTGGGAAGCCTCAGCCATTACAGATAAGCTGTGCCCCATCCTCATTCTACCTGCATCCCATCTTTTACGTTCCACGGCTAATGAAGTTCAACAATAGGCTTGATCGTTGACCCTTGTCAAGTTAGGAAATCAGGTTAAGCAATAAGGGACTAGTTCACATTTCCTAGTTATTCAATCCTGTTACATACCAAATACATAGTTAAAACATTGTGGGAAAATTTTGTTAAGTCAAATAGCATGGTATGTCTCTAGTAAATACATCCTAAAGGGTAACAGTGTGTATTTTTGAAAAAATTATTTAAGTTTGTTGTTGTTTTGTTTGTTTGTTTTGAGACAGATGCTCGTTCTGTCACCCAGGCTGGAGTACAGTGGCACAATCTTGGCTCACTACAATCTCTTCCTCCCAGGTTCAAGCAATTCTCCCATCTCAGCCTCCCAAGTAGCTGGGGCTACAGGCACGTGCCACCACATCCAGTTAATTTTTGTATTTTTTAGTAGAGATAGGGTTTCCCCTTGTTGACCAGGCTGGTCTTGAACTCCTGACCTCAAGTGTTATTTGCCTGCCTCGATCTCTCAAAGTGCTAGGATTATAGGTGTGAACCTCAGTGCCCCGCCAATTATGTTAGTCTTAAAATTCAATTATTTTGCCACTGATTAATATGGTTTTAGAGGCATTTTTTATTCCATTTCTGTCTGGTCTTTATTTTGCCTTGAAAACTTGATTTTTTTTTTTACACATTTTCTCTATCCTGTATCAATCCTACCTTCATTCCCCCAAATCTCACTACCAGATACCTTATATGTAGTTTTGCTTTCTAGCAGATCTATGCACAGTAACTCAAATACCCTTATATGCTCTTTGGTGTGTTTATTTAACAGGTTCAGGGATGATATTGGTCTGGGCTGAGAAACACTGCTTATAAGCTTGAAATATTAATTGGGTTTATTTTCTTTTGCAATTCCTAGATAGAAGAGCGAGCAGAATTTTTGAATAAGTCTGTGCAGAAAAGGTAAATATGGTTGATGGTTCAGTTGAACTAATTCAGTTGAACTAATCAGCTAGCATATGTATGGGAAGATTCTCTCTCACATTTTTATACGTTATGTGTTTACTTTTTTAGCAGTGGTGTCAAATCGACCCATCAAGCAGCAGTAGTCTCCAAGATTGACAGCCGACTGGAGCAGTATACCAGTGCAATTGAGGTGAGAATTGTCCTCAGCGTTATGATCCCGCTGAACAGAAATAGATTCTGACTACATAGAAGATCATAAAAACACTTAGGACAATAATCAAGTCCAATAGCCCTAGGAGTGTTAGAAATTTTTTTTTTTTTTGAGATGGAATCTCACTCTGTTGCCCAGGCTGGAGTGCAGTGGCAAACTCGGCTCACGGCAACCTCCGCCTCCCAGGGTCAAGCAATTCTTCTGCCTCAACGTCCCAAGTAGCTGGGATTACAGGGGCCCACCACCACACTTGGCTAATTTTTGTATTTTTAGTAGAGACAGAGTTTTACTCTGTTGGCCAGGCTGGTCTCGAACTCCTGGCCTCAAGTGACCCACCCGCCTTGGCGTCCCAAAGCCGAATGTGAGCCATCACACCCGGCCACCAATAGTGTTAGAATATTAATGATTTATTACACTTTGAAATTCTAAGTTCTAAGAAATACAGTAATAAAGATAAATTTTAGAAGAGTTTTAAATAAATTACTTTCTACTTTCAGCCTGAATATTGTTTAATGAAAATGGTGTTTTTTTAAACAAATGGGTTTATTGGTATTTTTATATATATATAAATATATATAAATATAAATAAATGGCCGGGCGCGGTGGCTCAAGCCTGTAATCCCAGCACTTTGGGAGGCCGAGGCGGGTGGATCACGAGGTCAGGAGATCGAGACCCTCCTGGCTAACACGGTGAAACCCCGTCTCTACTAAAAATACAAAAAACTAGCCGGACGAGGTGGTGGGCGCCTGTAGTCCCAGCTACTTGGAGGCTGAGGCGGGAGAATGGCGGGAACCCGGGAGGCGAAGCTTGCGGTGAGCCGAGATCACGCCACTGCACTCCAGCCTGGGTGACAGAGCAAGACTCCTCCTCAAAAAAAAAAAAAAAAATATATATATATATATATAATATAAATAAATATATATAAATATAAATATATATATAAAAGTATATATAAAAATACATTTTTTTTTTTTGAGGCAGAGTTTTACTCTTTTTGCCCAGGCTGGAGTACAATGATGCCATCTTGGCTCACTGCAACCTCCACCTCCTGGATTCAAGCGATTCTCCTGCCTCAGGCTCCTGAGTAGCTGTCATTATAGGTGCCCACCACCACGCTCAGCTAATTTTTTTTTGTTTGTATTTTTAGTAGAGACAGAGTTTTGCCATATTGGCCAGGCTGGTCTCAAACTCCTGACCTCAGGTGATCCGCCCTCCTCAGCCTCCCAAAGTGATGGGATTACAGGCATGAGCCACCGTGCCCGGCCAGTATTTAACTATATTTTTTATATATTCACATGTATATTTTCAATATCCCTAATTCCTTATAAAATATGTTCCCATATGTGGTTTGAATAGGTCTCTCACAATCTTATTTAATCCTCTGTTTATAAAAACCTTTTATTATCAAATAAAAATAGTAGTATAATATAATATAAAGATGATAGCCAACCCAAGTTTAATCATCATCAATTTCAAACTGATTGTTTTATATTTGAAGGACCACAGTTTTATGTGTCTATCTACTCCACCTTTTTTTCCCCCACCCAACTGACCTGGGGGTTTTATTCTACTTGGAAATGTGTATTTCCCAATACCAAAGCGCCAAGAAGGAAGGTGTCGTTGATCAAGACGTGATCCTGCTTTTTTCTCCTTTGTGTAGACTTTAGTCACTGGTTTTAGCCTCTTGCACATCAGAGCACCTGCTATAAAGTAATTGGATCAGTTTGATTTGATTTTTTCTTCTTCTTTATATTGTAGAGTGGAGATACACATATAATAGTTTACAGATGATATGAGGGAATAAGAAAGAGAGGCATCCGATGATTTATCAAAGGAATAATCAAGTCCTAACACTAAAGATGTGATTTACAAGACTAAATGTCCACTAAAATATAAAATAGATTGCAGATCTTTATTTTCTGTGGTTGAGTTGGTCATAGCACTAATAGGTGTAATGAAACCAAGACTGCAGCTTTCAACTTTGCACAGTCCAATGAGATTGTTCTTTATGCCATGGCCCCTCATAATGGTGCCACTCATCCTGGCTGTGCCTTCTTGAACATAGGCACAGGCCACAGAGCAGGACTGGAGGAGAAACTCGAGCCATTTGGGGTATGGCCTTCATTACTGCTGGCAGTGTCTTGAATACACTTCTTTCTTACTTACATTCATTCTTTCCTCCTTCCAATATATTTCCCATGCAGGGGTAGCTCAGTCTTTCCATCTTTTAGCACTTTCCTGCCTCAGGACTTTTGCACATGCTGTTACCTCTGCATGGAATGGAGTTTGCTGCTCCTGTTTACTTTGCCACTTTCAAGTCTTCTGTCAGATCTGGTTTAAAATATCACTTCCTCAGAGTAACCTTCGTTGCACCCCCAAACTAAGTATTGCCACCCGATTGTGTGCCATGCTTTATGGCACATCATTTTTCATAGCACTTAGCACAATGTGAAATAAATACTTGTATAACTAGTTACTATCTTTCCTTTCTATTAAAATATAACCCCACTGCAGCTGACTGTCTTCTTGTTTTTTGTTTGTTTTTTGGTTTTTGTATTTTATTTATTTATTTTGACACAGAGTTTCGCTCTTGTTGCCCAAGCTGGAGTGCAATGGTGCGATCTCGGCTCACTGCAACCTCCGCATTCCAGGTTCAAGCGATTCTCCTGCCTCAGCCTCCCAACTGTCTTGTTTTGAGCACCACTGTATCCCCAGAGCCTAGCAAAGTGCCCTTCATACAGTAGGCATTTAAGAAGTATTGTTGAGGCCAGGTGTACTGACTCATGCCTGTAGTCACAGCACTTTGGGAGGCCGAGGCAGGAGGATCCCTTGAGCCCAGGAATTCAAAACCAGCGTGGGCAACATAGAGACTATGCCCGGCTAATTTTTTCATTTTTTTCTCTACAAAATAGAGGCCTATGGTTCCAGCTACTCGGGAAGGTGAAGTGGGAGGATCACTTGAGCCCTGGAGATTGTGACTGTAGTGAGCCTTGATTGTGCCACTGCACTCCAGCCTGGGTGACAGAGCAAGACCCTGTCTCAAAAAAAAAAAAGTATCTGTTGAAGAAACAAAGTAGAATATCAATTTCACAATAAATGGTGTCCAACAAACAGCATATTTCATTTTTGAAAGATCCTCTGATCTAGCTGTGATGGTTTATTTTGAGGGACATATGTCATCAGGATAAAGTTTTAAAACAGAAATTATCACTCTCATTTTTGGTGAAGGGGTTTACACAATGAATTTTTAAGATGATAATGTTGAGGAAGATAAATTCCCTGTAATTTCATGGGAACAAACTTCCCAGCACCAATCCTAAAAATAACTCACAAATTTCAGGGAACAAAAAGCTCAAAACCTACAAAGCCGGCAGCCTCGGATCTTCCTGTTCCTGCTGAAGGTGTACGCAATATCAAGAGTATGTGGGAGAAAGGGAATGTGTTTTCATCCCCCACTGCAGCAGGCACACCAAATAAGGTAAGCGTCTGATTTTTGTCTTTTCAGTGTAGAGGGGCACATGCTTTTTCATGTTGATTGTGATTTAGGAATCACACTAGTAAATAATAAAAGCAGTGAAGAAGGTGCAATTTGTATTTTGTTTTGCAATGATCACAAAAGCAAGCTCAGAGAGAGTGTGTTCCTGAGGTTGCATGATGTACTAAGCCTCGGCCATCGTACTCCAAATAAAGTGCCTGAGCTGAAACGTCCACCCTTGAAGTTGGAGTGGGGCGAGTTACAAGGGAAAGAAAACCAGATAACATATTCTGTAAATATCAAGTGTTAAGGTTTATGGTTATGTGAAATTATACTTACTGATATTTTGAATTTGCTTTGAAAATTCCTTCCCAGGTAAAGTTTACTTCATTCTCTAATATTTTGGATGATTGTCCCTTTGTAGGAAACTGCTGGCTTGAAGGTAGGGGTTTCTAGCCGCATCAATGAATGGCTAACTAAAACCCCAGATGGAAACAAGTCACTTGCTCCCAAACCTTCTGTAAGTAACCTTCAGGTTTTTCTGAGTTTCTTTGATCTCCCAGCTTTTATCAGCAGAAGAAAACAAGCAGTTGTTCTGTTTACCTAGGAATGGCAGTGCTCCTGTTCTTTGCTTTCCCTGATGAATAACAAACGGGAAAGTGTTCAGATTTACAGCTGTTCTAAGAAGCTGCATCGCGGTTACTCAGAGGGTAAAATGGAACCAAATAATCACCTCTACACCCTAACTGAGAGAAGGAATCAGCTAGAATATTGAGGCAGTTTGAATTTAGACCCTTTACTCGTCTATTTGTTTAGCTTCTATTCTATAGATTCTAGATAGAAGTTTGAAAATGAAAGGTCAAATCATTTTGGGTAGTTCTTTGTCAGGAGCACCCCTAAACTTATTCCCAAAAGAATATGTATGTTGCCTATTGGGAACCCATATGTTCCAATTTCCCTAGTTTTTACAACTTGGCACAAAAATGCAGTTATTGGGTAGTTGTTGAAATAATTGGTCTAATTGTGTTGTCAACACCTCCTCAGGAAAGTCAGAAACTGGAAACTAGAAAAACTGGTTATGAATGATGTTTTTGAGAATTTAAAATTGTCTTTATTTATTAAGTGCAGCTATCTTACTAAAACTACATTTCTTTTCACCTTTTCGTTGAATGTATATGACAATTGCCTGGCATTTGTCATTATAATAAGAAAAAGTATCAAGCTCCCCACTGTATATTGCTGAGCTTTCCCTGTTAAGTTTGCTTTTATAGCTTTGTTGGTGCTCAAGGGAGCTTAGAGTCCACTGTCATAATCCTACATTCTAGAGGAAGAAGAAAAACTTTCCAATCCTAGGCCTCTGTGCATTTAATTGCATCCATTGGCTCCATGCCATTTAATTGCATTTGTTGGCTCCATATATAATATCCAAAGTCACTGACTTTTGTCACTTTCCAATTTAAAAAGGAAGAAATGGAAATGTTTGCAAATCCTTCTTGGACACAACTCTTTGAACCATTTAGTTAATATACACCCCGAGATTCTTTGCATAAAGGCTCACAGGAGGTATAAACTAATGTCAACCCAATTTACAATTGGAAAATCTTCACACACTGAAAAAAGCAACTTTTCCTCCCCCTCTCAATAGGTACAAGAATGGGGGTTTATAAAAGGATACAGTTGAGGCAAGAAACTAGACCCAAAAGTTATGCGCTCTTTAATGCCTCAAGTTTTCCAAGCATCGCTGGTAACATAAGGGAGTAGAAATTATTTTCAAAAACAAAACAAAGCCATGGCAGTGTATATAAGTTTTGTGGTTCCATACCAGTGATTATTAACCCTTTTTGAACCCTTTAAAACCTAACGAAATTTAAGGACCCTCTCCCCCAAATATACATATAAAAAACAAGGCAGTCAATGGACCTACTGAGGAACTCTTAAGAGAGTAAGGAGAGAAAGATCTGTGTTTCCCTCTTTAATAAGTATGGAATATTTGGAGGAGATGCTAATTTTTGCATGTTTATGATATTTCCAATCTTTCATTTTTGTAGATTAAACTCAAAACATTGATCCAGAACTTGCCCCCTATTCTTTTATGGGCACTTGAACTTGTAAACTTAGAAGTTTACCATCATCTGTATGACATCCTAATGAGGTTAAAAATATAAAATTCAGTTATTATTATGATAGGTATAACTGTATCCAGGTTTCCACAGCAAAACAAAACAAAATAAAACAAAACAAAACAAAACATACACCATGTTCTGGGGTTACTGACAGCCTCCTAAAAAAAAAAAAAAAAAAAAACTATTGCAGAGAAATTACAAAATCATTGCCTGCTTTACCTACTAATTAGTATGTGACTCGCTAGATCATCCCCTAGAGGGTGGAGAAGAATAGGAAAGAAGAACATGGCAGTTAGTATAGATTTTAGTGACATCCTTCTTCCCATTAGATTTTGTAGACTGGCATGGCTTCCCGAATGAAAAGCAGATGGAAGAAAGTTCTATGAAATCAATGTAAATACACCAGATTGCTACTGGGATGTCCCTTGCTATTTGTGGGTAGAATTTATAAGATTTCAGTATAACTTTGTAACTGCAATTCAATTCTGAGTATGTCTGTTTTAGCTGGTTTGTCTATTCTTTGTGTCTAAACTACATGTTACACAGCAATTAAAAAACTAATTTGTCTTTCTTTTTGTTTAAAAAAAAAAAAAAACCAACAATGTCTTTCTCAGCTGATCTTCTGTTCCTCACTCTTTGGTCTCTGGTTGATTGGAAACCTGCTTCTCCTGCCTTCATTTCTCCCTCTTCTTCCGGAGTGGGTCTTTCTCTAAAATGTAGTCTGGTCAGGTAATTCCATTTATATTTCCCCTTTGATTTAAAATGCCAACTTATAACTCGGATGTTAATATTTTCTTAAAAGGACTCTTTAAACTCTCTAAGTGATCTTGAAAGATTCATCGGCAGGATTTATGGGAAGTCCAATCCATTTTCTTAGGTAGAAGAACATGCATGAGAAGGAAAAATATTTGTCTCATGTGAGTCAAATAAACAAAGTGATAATAGCTGCTTTCCAGAGCTTCCCTCAGCATGTTCCTAATTATAGTTTCCAAAATTTTAAAACAGCCTTCCAGACAGTTTGGCAGCTTCCACCTACGCTGGCAAATGTAGTGGAATTCTACAAAAATAATCTGATTTGTTGCTTAATGGCTCCAAGTTAAATAGGTGTAACTCTCTAATAGAATATCAGGAATTTATGCCACAGAGGAAATTCAGAAACTCAGTAAAGTTTAGGCAAATCTGAAATGCTTCACATGGTATCATTTAACTGTGCATTTTCGGTGTTACAATCTCAATACTATCTATCAGAAATATGTCCATTTAGATCAGTGTCCATGGGTAAATGCAATTGCTGTTAGCTTTGCCTTCCTCCTGAGAAAAGGGTTTGCCAAAATAAGCATTACTATTTCAGTAAAACACATTTATTTTCTACACACTACCTTTTGCCAAGTACTAACATAAGCAAATGCTGGGAGAAAAGTAAATTGAAACAGAAATTTGGTTCCTTATCCAAATGAAATTAATTATGAGGTAGTAAATAAAGACCCTAAGCTATATAACTGTTATCGATCATATTTTAGTGTTTCCATCCCAAGATTTCCACATGTTCTTACACATGTCATCAACTGTCATCTTCTCGCATGGGTTCAATTTGTGATGAATGTTTATATTTGCGGGGTTCTACTGATCCACTTCTGAATTACCCATTTGCCCCTCAGGAGACACAAAATGATTTTAGGGTGAGGGAGGTGCTGCTAGAAAAGGGACTTTGTGGCCAGGCACAGTGGCTCACGCCTGTAATCCCAGCACTTTCAGAGGCTTAGGCGGGCAGATCATGAGGTCAGGAGATCGAGACCATCCTGGCTAACATGGTGAAACCCTGTCTCTACTAAAAATACAAACATTAGCTGAGCATAGTGGCTTGTGCCTGTAATCCCAGCTACTCGGGAGGCTGAGATAGGAGAATTGCTTGAATCCAGGAGTCAGAGGCTGCAGTGAGCCGAGATCATGCCACTGCACTGCAGCCTCAGCGACAGAGCAAGACTCTGTCTCAAAAAAGAAAAAGAAGAAAGAAAAGTGACTTTGTTTGGGCTACCTGGCAGCGGATCCCAAGATAATGATTCCAGAGCAAGTTGTTTACATGGAGGTGAAGAAAACACTACAGGGTGTGAGGTTGGGAGAAGGCAGCCCGCAAAGAAGGTGTTATTAAGCAAGTCCCCACATGGGCTGTTAAACCTTAATCCCACGGAGGAAATCCTGGAAGCCACCAGATAACACATACTTCAGAGTTACCCAAGCTGAGGCGAGAGTGAGCTTGAGAAATAATATTGCACCAACATTCACCAGTCAGCCATTGAGGACTGCTCCTGGAGATTTTATAATAACTCTCTGAACTTTCCAGCCTGCCTTCTGGGCAGGCAAAACGGGCATCTGTACCCAGAGAAAGTCCCTAGGCAGAGAAGTGCCATGTGGGCAGTTGGCAGTCAGGCTGGTGTGCACTAAAGTAGTAAGGGCTGGGGGAAAAGAGGTGAGTACTAACTGAGTTCATCTGTGATTCAGGAAATGCTTACCAAACCCCAAATTAATTATTTTTAAATAACCTATGATCTATTGACTTGTAAGAGTGCAGAAATTTAAAATGAGGCTACATTATTTTAAACATGCTCCTGTTTCACTTTTACTGATCAATAAACAGTAAGTCCTTGGTAAAGGGCAAGGACCCAGAGGCTATAGTTCCAGCCCATTCTCATATCACAAGACATGTCACGGTCTATATAAAATCAAACAACAGCTAACCCCATCTCTACTAAAAATACAAAAAAATTAGCCGGGCATGGTGGCACACACCTGTAATACCAGCTACTCAAGAGGCTGAGGCAGGAGAATCACTTGAAACCCAGTAGACGGAGGTTGCAGTGAGCCAAGATCACACCACTGCACTCCAGCCTGGGCGACAGAGTGAGATTCTGTCTCAAAAAAAAAAAAATCAAACAACAGCTGATGGTCCTTTCAATTCCATTTCAGATCACTGGGGTAAAGTGTATTAAACAACAAATTGATTCAAATAAACAATAGATGTGGCCATTTATTTAGAGCTGGCTGGAAAATATAAATGGCCACCTATCGATGTTTTTCTGCTTTCTCTTTATCAGGACTTGAGACCAGGAGACGTATCCAGCAAGCGGAACCTCTGGGAAAAGCAATCTGTGGATAAGGTCACTTCCCCCACTAAGGTAATCCATTGGGAGGACTAGTATTTCGGAGGTTTGTTTTCCTGATGTATGCTGTAGTATAATGTCCTGGAGTCAGATGAGAAATATCGCTGACCTACAGATATTTGTAGGTCTGCACACTCATCAGTGTCTAAAAGACCAGTACATAACACAGTGAAAGGAAAAGTGCATTGCAAGTGTGTCAGTCATACAACATCAACAGCCCAAATCCATGGAATGGTTCTCAGTAAGACATTCTCAATACACCACAGTGGTAGGAACGTTGGCAGCAGAAGCCTGCATGGGATACTATGGTCTACGTTTCCTTACAACGTCCCAGCTTGGTGCCACAGTCATTTAAAGATCACTTGGGGAAAACATCTGTCTCCCTGAGTGTTTCCAAAACCGCTTTCTGGAACCATTTTAGATTATATTGCCACTGCCAGCAGCCTAAGACTCAGGGTTGCTATGGCAAAAAAATTAAAATAATATTCAAGAGTAAGGCAACCATTTAATACCCTATGAAAATGAATGGCTAAGAATGACTGGGTTCCTCTTACTTTTAGTCTTCTAGTCAAAGGATATGGTCATTCTTCAGAAAGGAGGCTCTGAAGAACATCTAAATGATGCTCAGACTGCAAATGGGACCCTTTGTGGTACAATGAGCTCATTCAACTCCCAACTGTAGCCTTTCCCCATTTCAAGTAATAGACCTAGTCTTCTCCTTCAATAAAAAGAAAATTAAAAAGGAAGAAACTGGAGACGGACGATAAGCAAGGTTAGAACAGGCTGCTTATGGGCTGATTTAAACAGAAGCACTTCTTAAGCAAACTCAGGACTAAAGAGCACATCAAAGGCAACTAGAGAATCACTACAATTCACTGCAGTGAGAGAATTACCTTCCCTTTCCTACTTTCTACATGTTCTTAGTTCTGATGCAGCTACCTAAACATATTACCCCACCTTCACTATTAGCTATGCATTATGCTTTTATTCCATTGAAATTCATTAGCCTTTCTAAGTCATTGCTACACATATGAAAAGTGCCTGCTGGTAATTATCACATTGCAAACTACTAGCGCTAAGTGAGCACCCCACTGTATGCCAGACAACCTTCTACCTTCTTACCCTCCATTATTTCATTTGATCCTCCAGTCACCATGTGAGGTGAGTAGTGTATCATACGCATTTTGCAGCTGAGAAAAATGAGGCACTGAAAGATGAAGTAACTTTCTCAAAGTCACACAGTGAATAAGTAGCATAGCCTGCATTGATACTCCAGCAGTCTGATCTAAGCCTACATTTTAACCATTATACATGGTACTTTCGTTTTTAGGATGCTATTCACGAGAAAATGTATAGTTGTTCAATTCCTTCTATAATTTTCTCTTGGTGGCAGGGGAGAAAAGAACTTTTTTTTGTTATTTTTTAAACAAAGAATGAGCTTGTTGACCTAAGCCTTTATGACCATTCTAGCCTAGTCTATTAGTGCATTGCAGGTTTGTCAGCCATGCAGTGTAAGTAGCCCAAACCCATGGAATTGTTCCCAGGAAGACATTCTCCATATACCACTGTGGGAGGAACGTTGACAGCAGAAGGCTCTCCTCTCAGACCTCTGAGAGGTATCTGACCTCTCAGAATGGCAGTCCCAGTGTTTATGAGTCCCAGAATGAGTCCCTGAAAAGGGGATGTCAGCTGGCTATAGACCATCATCACTAGTATAATAGTGGATAACATTCCTCCTGGATAACATTCCTCCTAGCCAGAGCTCTGGAAAGTAGAACAAAGATGATATAAAATGGTCAGACTCAGAGAACATCACTCACATACAAACATGAATGGTATTCCCTGGAGTTATGTAGCACCAGTTATGTAGGCAGTACAAGGTAGGAGGGTGACAGTGTGAGTTTTCACATGCCACTAACCTCTTTCTACAGTAGTAATAATATAACCACCAGACGCAGAACTGAGTTTATGAGGTAGCAGATTAGGTAGCTCTTTTGCTCCAAAATGTCAAACTCATTTCTTGTTACTCAGTCATTCCTTAGAAATGAATACAATGAACACCCTTGAAAACTTGAATTCACAATACTTTAAGATTTCTTAATAGCTTGGCAAAAAATTTTAGCAACTAGTTGAGGGGGAGAGAATGGTATAAGAATAGGACTAGAGGTGAGATCAGTCTCGTGGGGTAGGAGTGTAAGAATAGGAGGGAGAAAATAGAGATTGCTAGATTAAAAATGGGAGAAAACTAAAGATAAACATCCTCCTTCACCATCATACATTGATGTGGCCCTCACTGAGCTATTCAGTCACTTGTGCCTGTTCTGGAATACACACTAGATTTTTGGCTCTTACGGTACAGTTTAAAAATGAAAAAAACAAAGCAACTTACTTGACTCTAAATGCTATGAGCAAGGCCAAAGGTTAAGACAGGAAAAGAGAATATAAAGAGAAAGACAGGAAGAGGGAAGTGAAAAAATTAAGAAGGAAGGATAAAATAAAAGAAGATCCAGCCGGGCGCAGTGGCTCACAACTGTAATCCCAGCACTTTGGGAGGTTGAGGCAGGCAGATCACTAGAGGTCAGGAGTTCAAGATCAGCCTGGCCAACATATGGGAAACCTCGTCTTTACCAAAAATACAAAACTTAGCCAGGCACGGTGGTGCACGCCTGTAATCCCCAGCTACTCAAGAGGCTGAGATGGGAGAATTGCTTGAACCTGGGAGGCAGAGGTTGCAGTGAGCTGAGATCACACCACTGCACTTCAGCCTGGGTGACAGAGCAAGATTCTGTCTCAAAAAAATTAAAAAAGTAAAATGAAAGATCATATTTGAATGGAATGCCAGTAATAATCCTCCCTTTCATAAATATTTATTACTGCCATACTTTTATTCCTTTTTCTTCTGACTATAAAAACTGCCTGAAACACTGCAGGCTGTCAATTTCAACTTCTCTTCTCTTGGCAGGTTTGAGACAGTTCAAGAAAGAACCCAAGCTCAAGACGCGGGACGAGCTCAGTTGTAGAGGGCTAATTTGCTCTGTTTTGTATTTATGTTGATTTACTAAATTGGGTTCATTTTCTTTTATTTTTCAGTATCCCAATAAACCCATGTATATTATCACTATATTTAATAATCACAGTCTAGAGATGTTCATGGTAAAAGTACTGCCTTTGCACAGGAGCCTGTTTCTAAAGAAACCCATGCTGTGAAAGAGACTTTTCTACTGATCATCGTAACTGTGTCTGAACAGTGATACCAACCACATCTGAAGTCAACAGAAGATCCAAGTTTAAAATTGCCTGCGGAATGTGTGCAGTATCTAGAAAAATGAACCGTAGTTTTTGTTTTTTTAAATACAGAAGTCATGTTGTTTCTGCACTTTATAATAAAGCATGGAAGAAATTATCTTAGTAGGCAATTGTAACACTTTTTGAAAGTAACCCATTTCAGATTTGAAATACTGCAGTAATGGTTGTCTTTAACAAAAAAAAAAAAAGGAAATGTACTGTTAAGGTATTACTTTTTTTCATGCTGGTGATTCATATCTAAATTACATTATTATGTTAGCTGACAGTGGTACTGATTTTTTAGGTTGGTTGTTTTGTGGATTTCTTTAGTAGTGATAGTAGCCTGAACCACATTTTAGATAACTCATGTATGTATGTATGTGCATACACATATACAAACACACTAATGGTAGAATGCTTTTTTATGTGCTAGACTATTATATTTAGTAGTATGTCATTGTAACTAGCCAATATCACAGCTTTTGAAAAATTAAAAAATCACAATATTGTATTAATATTTCATATTTGCCAATAGAAACATGGCAGATAGGTATCAATATGTTTTCAATGCCTGATGACCTATAAGAAGAACGTATTGAAAAGAAGAGAGATTAGAAGTGTCACAAGGAGTTGAAATTTTCTAAAAGACATAGTATTTAGTTTATAATTAAATGCATTCTTGAAGTCCAGTGTGAATTTTATTAATGCTATCATCTCGACCAAGCTCAAAGCCTACTTATTAGGAACAATGAAGTTCACAATAGGTCATAAGGTCTCTTCCTTTTCTAAAATTGAAAGACAAGAAATTTAGTGCCAATATTGTACAGATTGAAATTCCATGAGTCTCAACAAAGACTACCTTTAGCTAAATGTCTGCAAGCAGAGAAGTGAGCAAAATCCAGTGTTGAGGAGTCATGACAGTACTTTGATCTTTATATACTCTGAAACATTTCTTTAAATTAAACTTTTCTACCTTTATTTGTCATTGGTACTTGTAGTAAGTTGACAACGTGGTGAAATTTCAAAATTATATGTAATTTCTACTAGTTTTACTTTCTCCCCCAAGTCTTTTTTAACTCATGATTTTTACATACAACAATCCAGATCTTATTATAGCCTCTAAGTCTTTATTCTTCACAGTAGATAATGAAAGAGCCCTCCAGTGTCTTGGCAAAAATGTTCTGGTATAGCTGGATACGTACAGTGGAGTTATATAAACTCATACCTCAGTGGACTTAACCAAAATTGTGTTAGTCTCAATTCCTACTACACTGAGGGATCCTCCCAAATAACTATTTTCTTATCTACAGTATTCCTTCAGAAGAGCCAACCAGGGCAGGGCTGGCATGAGAAGTGACCCCTGCGTTACAAAGTCTATCTTCCTCAGAAGTTTGTAAAGAGCAGTTGAATCTTCTAGCTTTAGCAAACCTAGGCCAAAGGAAGGAAAGCCATGAAGAATGCAGAAGTCAAACACTCATGACAGAGTAGGCACAAGTCTACAATAAGCTAAATCAGAATTTACAAATACAAATGTCCCAGGTAGCATTGACTCCCATCGTTGGAGTGAAATGGATCAAAGTTTGAATTAAGGCCTATGGTGAGGTAACATTGCTTTGCTGTACTTTTGAACAAGAGCTTCTCCTGATCACTGTTATATATTTTTCTAGAAAATCTAAAGTTCAGAGGAGAATGTATCACTGCTGACTTTTAGTCCAATATTTGGATGGAGTTAAGTTTTAGGGTAGAATTTTGTTCAGTTTGGATTTAATCTTTTGAAAAGTAAATTCCTTGTTTACTGGTTTGACTATAATTCTCTGTTATCTTTATGAGGTAAAACTGCAAGCTGACTAGCATGTTCTGTGAATCTGCCATTCCTAAAACTTTTATAAACACTTGATATTTTTCACTGATAATTGATCGCTCCAATAAACATATATTGTGAGAACGCATCCACAATAAATGGAATTCCTTCCTGCAAAATGTCTTTGCCTCACTTCTTTTTATGTACAATATTGATACTGAGAAGTATGTCTATTGTAATAAAGATTATGGCACAGTAAAACCTATATTTCAGGTTGAGTCTTGGTTTCACTCTTTAAAGAAGAAAAGCATTTTCATATTTTTAAATTATCTAACAAAGTACAGAAAATTGGTTTTATGTTGACAACTGATCAAACATGTATGGAAAAGGTTGAAGAGGAATTTTGCAAATCCTTCCTAAAAGAAACTATCGTCGGGCACAGTGGCTTACGCCTGTAATCCCAGCACTTTGGGAGGCAGGAGGATTGCTTGAACCCGGGAGTTCAAGACCTGTAGGGTCCAGCCCCACAGGGTCAGTGGGTTTTTCTCCCCGTGTGTGGAGATGAGAGATTGTAGAAATAAAGACACAAGACAAAGAGATAAAAAAAAGACGGCTGGGCCCGGGGGACCACTACCACCAAGACGCGGAGACCGGTAGTGGCCCCGAATGCCAGGCTGCACTGATATTTACTGGACACAAGATAAAGGGGCAGGGTAAAGAATATGAGCCATCTCCAATGATAGGTAAGGTCACATGGGTCACGTGTCCACTGGACAGGGGGCCCTTCCTTGCCTGGTAGCCGAGGCGGAGAGAAAGAAAGGAGAGAGAGACAGCTTATGCCATTATTTCTGCATATCAGAGACTTTTTAACTTTCACTAATTTGCTACTGTGATCTAAAAGGCAGAGCCAGGTGTACAGATTGGAACATGAAGGTGGACTAAGAGCGTCACCACTGAAGCACAGCATCACAGGGAGATGGTTAGGCCTCCGGATAACTGCGGGCGGGCCTGACTGATGTCAGACCCTCCACAAGAGATGGAGGAGTACAGTCTTCTCTATATTCCTCCAGCGAAAGGCAGACTCCCTTTCCCAGTCTGCTAAGTAGCGGGTGTTTTTCCTTGATACTGACGCTACTGCCAGACCACGGTCTGCTTGGCAACAGGCATCTTCCCAGACGCTAGCGTTACCGCTAGACCAAGGAGCCCTCTGGTGGCCCTGCCCAGGCATAACAAAAGGCTCGCACTCCTACCTTCTGGTCACTTCTCACTATGTCTCCTCAACTCCTATCTCTGTATGGCCTGGTTTTTTCTAGGTTATAATTGTAGAGCAAGGATTATTATAATATTGGAGTAAAGAGTAATTGCTACAAACTAATGATTAATGATACTCATATATGATCAAATCTATGATCTATGTCTAATATAACTTCTTATTTTATATATTTTATTATACTGGAACAGCTCGTGCCCTCAATCTCTTGCCTTGGCACCTGGGTTGCTTGCCGCCCACAAAGACCAGCCCAGGCAACATAGCAAGACCCCTTTCTGTACAAAATAATTTAAAAGCCAGGCATGGTGACATACACCTGTAGTCCCAGATACTCAGGAGCCTGAGGCAGGAGGATCGCTTGAGCCCAGGAGGTCGAGGCCACAGTGAGCCCTGATAGCACCACTGTACTCCAGCCTAGGTGACAAAGTAGCTGGCAAAGAAGCTGGCAATAGAAGGAGCATGTCCAGTAACCGTCTTTGGTGAGATCACAGGGAAGGGGAACAAAAATTCAGACAAAGTCCTTGGTAGAAGTTTATTCTAGGCCTTACTTCCACATTAACTTAAAGACAAATGATTTCATTTCCAGTACATATTACTGTTTTGAATAGGAGAGTAAGTTAAAAAGAAAGAATTTAAAAAAAAAAGCAGATGCTTAAGCAAACCATTTCAATTTTACTTGGGCAAGTAAAAAATCCCTGTGAAGTCCCTTACCTTAAAATGATACTGATTCCAGCTAAGCTTCCGCTAAATAGTACTGCTTAGTATACAGCTGATCCCTGAAAAACACGAATTTGAACTATGTGGGTCCAAGTATACAGGAATTTTCTTCCACCTCTGCCACCCCTGAGACAGCAACTCCACTACACTCCAACCTGGGTGACAGAGCTGTCTTTAAAAAGAAAGAAAAACGTTAATAACCCCTCCTCTTCCTCTTCTTCCTCCTCTTCCTCAGCCTACTCAATGTGAAGACAAAGATGAAGACCATTATGATGACTTACATGTAATGAATAGCAAATATACTTTCTCTTCCTTATAACTTTCTTAATAACATTTCACCTTACTTTACTGTAAGAATACAATACATAATACATATAACATACAAAATATGTGCTAATCGACTGTTTATGTCATCAGTAAGGGTTCCAGTCAACAGTAGGCTCTCAGTAGTTAAGTTTCTGGGAAGTCAAAAGTTATACGCAGATTTTCAGCTATGTAGAGGATGATACCTCTAACCCCTGAGTTGTTCAAGGCTCAACTGTAGTTCATAACACAGACTTCTCGGTCCATGTACTTGCTGCTTACCCTGCCTGGCAGAGTCTCCCCGTAAGACATCCTGTGGTTCATCCCTCTGCTCAAATACTCCCTGGCCAGAGAGGCCTTCCCTGGCCATTCCATCTAAAACAGCAACCCTAGCAAGGCCCCCCACCCGCAGCACCCCCTATTCTCTTTTTTTTCCCCACTTGATTTCTCTTCATAGCAGTTATCGTCTGAGTGATATCATTTTTATTATCATCATTGGTTTGTTTACTCCCACCAGAACGTAACCTCCACAATAAATGTCTGGTTTTTTTCCTTGCAGTAGTGAACTGTCCCTAGTAGGCAGCAACCATCCTGTAAATTTGTTACACCAAGGCATGAGGATCCTTTGGGACCAGTAGTTTGAGCCTGCAGTCAGCTATGATTGTGCCCCTACACTCCAACCTGGGTGACAGAGCTGTCTTTAAAAAGAAAAAAAAAATTGCTAATAAAATAATGAATGAATATCATTTTCAAAGTTTTGCCAAATTCCTAAGTTTTTGGCCAGGCACGGTGACTCATGCCTGTAATCCCAGTACTTTGGGAGGCTGAGGTAGGCAGATCACTTGACACCAGGAGTTCGAGACCAGCCTGGCCAACATGGTGAAACCACGTCTCTACTAAAAAATGCAAAAATGAGTGGTGGTGTGTGCCTGTAGTCCCAGCTAGTGGGGAGGCATGAGAATCACCTGAATCCCGAAGGCAGAGGTTGCAATGAGCTGAGATCGCACCACAGCCCTCCAGCCTGGGCAACAGAAAAAGTGAGATTCTGTCTCAAAAAAAAAAAAAAAAAAAAAATTCCTAAAGTTTTAAAATTATGCACTAAGACCATTTTTCTTCCCATGGATTACTTGATATGTGATAATATAACTATTTTGACTAAAAATCATGAAACTTAAGTCTCTCAGCTCTGCCATTAATTT
Organism: Trachypithecus francoisi; assembly: GCF_009764315.1. Taxonomy (NCBI): domain Eukaryota; kingdom Metazoa; phylum Chordata; class Mammalia; order Primates; family Cercopithecidae; genus Trachypithecus; species Trachypithecus francoisi. The sequence goes on along the minus strand of NW_022681469.1, from coordinate 23,950,753 downwards.
CTTGTATAACCTGGTTAGATCATTTCTCAGTTTTACCTTGTGCAGTTGACATCCTATGGCTTACAGCCATGACTAAAACCCAACAGAAAAACAGATTACATATATAAAGATTTCTCTGTGCACGTCACTTTTAGTGACTTATGTATGGCATAAAACAAGGTTCAACTATAAGAGCGACTTTTCAAGAGGTTGATCTAAGATATACTCTATTAATATTCTCTGGCCAAGGTCTAATCTGGAAGGTTCAGACTTTTAAACTGCTGACCTCAAAACACTTATTTTCAGAAACTTACAAAATACAAAGAAATTATATTAACCCATTTCCATGCTTAACCCATAGTGCTTTGCCCTTTATTCTACTTTCAAATTTGCTGCCATTCATTATCTCCATTTCTACATTATCACAAATCTCATGGCATATAATGCTTTGTGAAAAGTGTTTATTTACATTCTTATATCACCAAAATCTAGGCTTCTTTCCAGCTGTACTTGGAAAACTATTCCAAATACATTACATTACCCAGTAGAGCTAAAAATTAGGGAAAAAATCAATATGGGATGTTCATGAATAACATCTGTTAATTAAATGAGACTACATATAGTGATTTGCAGTGATCAGGAAAACAGTGTTAAACATGCTAGCTGACGATTGCTATAAAGAATCTCTGAGCTGATAATTTTTGAGAATTCACCCTAGTTCATCTATGACTCTCCATTTAGTATTTAAGGAGAAAAGCCTCATTTTCCAGAATCTAATAAAGAGAATTAATCACACAACTGTGTAGAATGGAACTCAGTCTGTATAAAAATCAAGACGAACGTACTTTTTAACATTCTAATATCTCCAAGGAGTAGTTTCAAGTACTGTACCCAAGAAGTCCAGGTAATTAATTTGTCCATTGTCACACTGTTAAAAGTCAGGTGGGCTCCAAAGTGCAGTCCTAACCAGCATGCCTCCTCTAAGGCAACAGTCGAAGTGCAGACTTCGACTAGGAATTATTAGCTGTCTGGCCTTCCACGCTCCTAAATTCTTCCGACAGACCCCAAAGCCTCCCAGACGTCCTCTCTGACCGCCCTGCTGCCCACCCCAAGTTCCCAGCATGCTCTGGGCTCCGACTTCCTGGGGCCAAAACCTGCGAAGGCTCCTTTCCTCCGCACTGGTTGTAGGTGATCTCCGAGAGTTGGTCGAAGTCTCGCGAGGGCGGACCCGTTGCCTGGTGACGAGAGTTGGGGGCGTGGCTGGGGCTGCGGATCTCCAGTAGTAGCGTACCCTCTAGCGGCTGGACCCTGGGTTCTCCGCTAGATCCCGAGATATTGTAGACGACTGGCCTGACCAGAGGACTCGGCCAGGATCTAGGTGCTGGCCCCAACGGGACGGTGAGGTAGGCAGAAGGAAGGCGGGGCGCCCCGTGCGGGAAGCGAGCACGCCCCGGAAAATGAGCGCTTCCCCACACCCTGGTGGCCAGGAGTGAGTGCGGGAAGGAACTCGGCAGCCTAGAGTTGTGGCCTCATCCTGCCTCCCGCCAAAAAATGCCTTGGTACTGTCGGGACGCGGCTGAGCGTGGACGCGCCCGCACCTGCCCCTCCTCCGCAGTGGTGGAAGACACCCGCGGAGCTCCGGTGAATAAGGGACTTCTCCTGAGGCCAGAGCTGTATCCGCAGCAGGTCAGCACTTCGTGTGCACCTGTAAGGAATGGAATTTACACCAGTCGGGTTTTGCAAATGTGGAGTTGTGATGCCCAGGCAAAAACTTCAGTTTCTTAGGACTGAAAGTGTCATCTATGAGACAGTCGGCTCCGTGGCATTGACAGTGATTTGCCATAGAGCTTGGACTTAACTTATATGTAGTCCACGCTGCAAAACACGGTTTCTGTAGAGAGGGGCGTAAACCAATAGATTTGCAATTGTCGAGTCCTTTGGTCTCTCAAGAACGATGGGAACTTGACAAGAAATTTCGATTATTCCCTGGTCTTAATATTAACCACATGGGAAGATACTTACATAGAATGGTAGTGGTCATTACCAATACAACTTTCTGGTAGCTATTTAGATTTCTAAGAATAAGAATAATATAAATGAATATTAGAACAGACAGTATCTACAGAATGATAATCAAAATGTAAAGTCTTGTCACTTGAACTTTTGATCAAGTGAAAATCAAGGAGAAAACTTAAAATTATATTGCTACATTTCACAAAGTGACTAATTTTTTAAATTCATTATCTTTTAATGCCTCAGGATCATTCTGAACTTGCTGTGTAGTATTGAATTGTAAATATAATAAAATGTGAATGACTTGACTGTATACTCTGGAAATTCCTTTTAATTAAATGATTTACTTGATTTGTCTGTTATTGTGGTTGTTGTCCCTTATAGTCGTGGAAAATTCCTTTAAATCTTTGAAATTGAAGGTGTTATTAGTTGTACTCTAATTAGTTTTTAGAGAAGACTGTTGTGACTGTTAAATACAATTGAATATATTTTTGAGTACTCATTTAATGTAGTAAACACAGCTTGAAAAGAAAAGCTGTCAAATAATTTCCTTAGAAATTGTTTTACAGCCCACCTGTGTATTACAAGAAATCTCAAGTCAAACACTGGAAGAGATGTCAGAAGATTCAGAAAAGGAAGACTATTCAGACAGAACAATCAGTGATGAAGATGAATCGGTATGTTTTCCTCAACTTTGTTTTACTTGGAGATAAAATTTGTATTATATAAATCCCCAATTAAAGTATTATAAAGTCAATTGGATATAAAAATCAATTGGATGTTTAAATTATTGTCATTGAAGTTGGGAAATAATTTGGCTGAAAAAGCTAAGCTATCACTGGGAACACTATGCCCTGTCTAGAAAGAGAAACTGTATTTGTATTTTTTTGAGAAAATATTTTAGCTAAGAGTCTTCTAGGTTTTATTAAAATTTGTGTATGAAATTATTAGTAGGGTTTTTAGGATTGGTGTCCACTTATTTTCTTATATGTGCTGATTGGATTGTGTTACATCATAGTATGAATCATAGTAGAACCACCGTGTTCTAACCTTGTTATGTATCACCAAAACAGTTTATTGTGGCTCTGATGTCATAAAAGAAGGGACATGGAAGGAGAAAAAGGGGTGGAAATGTAGTATTTAAAGTTCTTTAGTCTGTTTCTACTACATATTCTGAGATATTTCCTTCAAATTTTATTAAAGTGTAAATTATGTATGTAAACTAATGTCCCGAAATAAGCTCTTAAAGCTTACTTTAACCACTTAAAGGATTTACGACTTTCTGTGTTTTTCTTTTTGTTATTTATTTATTTTTTTTCTTGAGCCAGAGTTTTGCTCTTGTTGCTCAAGCTGGAGTACAATGGTGCAATCTCGGCTCACTGCAACCTCTGCCTCCTGGGTTCAAGGGATTCTCCTGCCTCAGCCTCCCGAGTAGCTGGGATTACAGGCATGCGCCACCACGCCCAGCTAATTTTTTGTGTTTTTAGTAGAAACAGGGTTTCACCATGTTAGCCAGGCTGGTCTCAAACTTCTGACCTCAGGTGATCCACCCGCCTTGGCCTCCCAAAGTGCTGGGATTACAGTCATGAGCTGCCACGCCCGGCCAATTTTATTTTTAATTTAAATTGTTTTCCCAGGTTTACCAAGAATCTTTAAACTTTATTCCTTCCATAAAGTCATTATTATGACGACACCCAGTGGAAGAGGAGGAATGAAGGATGCAAACTTTAAGGTTTCAGGATATTTGAAGTGTTGGGTGCATTGAGACCAGTAGCGGATAATAATCCTTTAATTTTCTCGTTTATTAAAGGTTAAAGACATATACTCAATCCCAAGTACTAAAATAGATGTAAAAAAATCTGGATTTGAAAACTGTTGGTTTTTTAAAGAGAAATATTTTTAAATTCTTATTTTAGGATGAGGATATGTTCATGAAATTTGTAAGTGAAGATTTTCATCAGTGTGCACTTTTAACAGGTTTGAACCTATTCATATAGTTTTTGTTTAGTATAAAACCTTGAGTGGATAAAAAAGAAGATGAGGAAACTAAAAAGTCAGATTGAATAATATAGGGAATGATTATTCTAGTAGATTGTGAAAGAAATGTATCCACTTGCAGAATTCAAACTTTTCAGGTTTGTTTTACGTAAACCTATTTTATATTAGAATATAATAAATGAAAGTGGTGATTATCTTATATTTAACAAGGATTTACCCTGTCATTTCTTTAATTGTATTGAGTGTATGACTCCAGTTATAAAGGACAGATTATGTTAGAAGTACATCTTCATTTAAACAAAGTATATTGCCTAAAGAGTCTCCTTAATAAAAAGTCATTCATTTGCAACTGAACATGTGTGTGGGCATCTTGATGTATACTTAATTTTTAAAGATTTATACTTAGAGTTGTACTTTCAAATGCTAAAATATCTTTACTCAATATTTACATATGTATCACAAGTACTCTGAAATTGAAGTTAAGGCCTTTATCTTTTTTTTCTTTTTTCTTTTACCACCATCCTAAAATAAATCTTCCTGTTTGAAATAACCACCATTCTCAGTTTGGTGTGTATCATTCTAGAACTTCTTCTTTGCATTACACATATCTATACCCATAGGCATAGAAATTTTATAGTATTGTTTTGTGGACTTTTCCCTGCTACCCTTTTCTGTTTTTTAAATTTTGCCAACCTATTAGAAGACAGGGGATAACTCCTTTAACTAGCATTTCTGGGATTGCTAGAGAAATTGAGAATTACTTCTACAGGCTTATTATCTACTCATATTCTTAGTTGGTATGAATTGCCCATTTATAGTAATCCCTTTATGTTGCTTCCTTTGTTTAGAGCATTACCAAAAGCACGATGTAAAACATTTAATCACCCCTAAGTGTTCCTGTTGTCTGCAGTAGATCCTCTCCTTCCAGGCTTCACCCCTGGCTCCAGACAACCAATTATTTGCATCTCCCCCCCTCCCCCATATTTGGCTTTTCTAGAATTTCACAAAACAGAATCATACATTTTGTGTTTTCTGTCATTTAGCATAATACTCTTGAGATTTATCCATGTTGTTGCATATATCAGTAGTTCCTTTTTATTGTTGAGAAGTATTCCATTATGTGAATAGACCACAATGTCTCCATTTAGCCATCCATTCATGCACAAATTGTTTCCAGTTTGGGGCTGTAATGAATAAAGCTCCTGTGAATATTTTTGTATAAGTCCTTGTGTGAACATGTTTTTATTTCTCATGGGTAAATCCCTGGGAATAGTATTGCTGGGTTATATGCTAAATATATACTGTATGAGAAACTGTGAATCTGTTTTCGAAAGTGGCTATATCCCTTTGCATTCCCAGCAATGTGTTATTTCTTCGCCAAGAATTCTTACGTTTTAATTTAGTACAAGTGTGTTTTTCCCTTACCTCATGGAGCAAAATTGTAACGACTCCTTTAAACTTCTTGTCCGATCGTTTTAACATCTGGGTTATCTTGTTGTTAACATTTGTTGATTGCCTTTTGCCCTGAGAACTGGTCCTATTCCTGATTTTCCGTTGTTCATGCGATGTTGTGTAGATTCTGGGTCAATGTATTTCTTCTAGCAGGCAATCAATCCAGTTAGGTTTAAACAGTAAGTTCTGGCACCCCTTCTGTGGATAATAATTCAGATCTCATTTCTCATCTCTAAGCCTTTGCTATGCTTATTTGTTTTTTTCCCATGCCAGTGTAGTTCAGGGGTTTTGAGACTTGTATAGATGGTTCAAAGCCCTGTTTAGTTCTCTTAAGTTTTCCTTGTATTGGTTTGGGACTATCTTGCACATGTGTAATTCAGGGATTGAGCAGAGACATTTGTGTGTGGGTTGGGGGGTGGTTAAAGTTTCAGTTAAGTTTTCATAGTCTCTGAGAGTATGTCTGCTTTCATAGCTCAGGGATTAGCCCAATCCTGTGGGCTCATACATAGGATTAGGAGATACCTTTCTCTGGTTCCTTTCTTCCCTTCAGGTTCCCTCCACACTATAAGGACCCCTTTTCCTGGTTCTTCTGTTAAGATTAAGACTGGTTTTCTGATTTGGAGAAGGAATTTTTTTTTATTTTATTGTGTGTGTACATATGTCATTTTTTAGTCATTCAGAATTTCTCAACCTCTACACTACTGACAACCCCACCACATTCTCCCATGACATCCTGTATATGCCTGCGTGATTGCCCTTGCCATATCGTATCACCTAACCCTTCCTTCCTTCTCTCTGTACTGAGAACGCCTTGATCTCAGAGGCTGTCTTATCAATGTTTGTATCTCTTCCAAGCACTGGTTCTGGCACATAGTAGGTAATTACTAAATAGGATATTATCATTGTTAGGGTGGTGTGACTAAATTATTCTGCTCAAGAGAAAAAGAAAAGACTACTCTCAAGCATTTTGGAATCAAACATTTATAATAAAAATAACCCCAAACTTTAGTAAATGGAAAAAAAGGACTCAGTTTCTATTTGAGATTTAGCCATTTGCACCACCGCACTGCTCTGTACAGCACGCTAGAGCAAACATTCATTCAGCACACTAGAGCAAACAAGGGGCTGGATTCACCTTCCTGTGGGAGTGCTTCTCTAAATTTTAACTCTACAGTCTGCTCTTGTTTACTTTTCAAATTCTTTGGATAGTTATGTTTTTGTATTTTACCTAGAATTTAGTTGTAATTAGTGAGAGAGAAGGCCTGTGTAAGACTTATGTTGCCACAGCAGGACTAGAACTCTTGTTCATTAACTTTTGATTGAATGACAAACTTACGAATTTTACATGTGGTTGCTGGATTTTATTGTCTTCAGTTAAAGAATGTTGAACTTTGTCCTGATAAGCAGTTGTTTTGCTTGTGGATCAGTTTCATTACTTTGAGGCTTGCCTTTCAGCTTTGTTAGAGTGTGTCCAGCCAGAACAGTCTTTACTCCAGGGCTGAGTTCATTATTTAGGTGTCAGCTCACATGTTACATCTTCAGAGAAATCTTGCCTGACCACCCTATCTAAAATAGCATTCTCACTCCCACTTTCCTGTTTCTAATCTTCATCTATATTTCTGTGTTTTATTTTTGTAGCATTTGTCATCACTGAAATTATCTTGTTTTCCTACTTATATATGCCCTACTACAGTTTAAGCTCATGATGGCAGGGACACTGTTTTTTTCACTCTGTATGGCAATTGTCTGTTTATAGTTTTTAGCACATAGTAGATGCATTATAAGTATCTGTTGGATGAATGAGTCTATAGAACAATCCTGATAAGTAGCTAGGGCAGGTGATATTATTAGTTATTGACCTGTAGTAAGATTTATGTTCAAAGAGGCTGCCTTGCCCAAACAAAGTCATACAAAGAAAAGTGATAAAAGGGAAGGAATCCAGTTATCTGAGCTCTAGTCCAGTTGCTGTATCAGCTGTAGTAAAAAAAATAACCAAGAACCACGTCTCAGCAAAAAACCACATTTCAGAGGTGAAAGAGCAAGAGGAGTCAGTGAGACAAATGGAAAACCAAGTATGTGGAAGGGAGGGGGAAATCCAGGAAATGTGTCATAAGAGAAGTACGCTTAAGGAGGGGTGATCATCAACGTCAAACTGATGCCGCACAGTATCACACCAATATACCAGACCACTGCACGGCCTTCTTGGTGTGGCCCCATACTAGTCTATATGAATTGTGTTCCTGGCATTGTATCACACCGTAGCTCTAGAAGGAAAACGGAGAAAAAGTTGTGACTGAGTTCACCAGCAAACCTTGAGAATACAGTTCCAGTAAGTAGTGAGGAATTATAGTTCATCACTGTATTTAACTCATTAGACATTTAGAGGATTTGCTAGAAGAGCTACAAGAAACAAATGTTTTTAAAGTAGTAGTGAGCTTTTAGAATAAATTAATAGTATTATAAAGGTCAACTATTTTTTGGCTATTGTGAAGCTCAATCATCACAAAATTTCATTAGTACTTTTATAAAAAGTGCCATGAATTATAAAACATTTGTAATGATACCCACACATTGAATAGTGTTGAAAGGAAAAAAGAAACTATATAAAAATTACAGGAGTTGGTATTTTTCTTCCTCCCATTCATGATTGTGTTTGAATCTTTTTCTCAGCTGACTCTTTTGGTGATCCCTTCTTCCCCCGGACTACACAGATACTATTAGAATATCAGCTAGGGAGATGGGTGCCACGTCTTCGTGAACCACGGGATTTATATGGTGTCTCTTCTTCTGGTCCACTGAGCCCAACACGGTGGCCATACCATTGTGAAGTCATCGATGAAAAAGTCCAGCATATTGGTATGTTCTTAGCAGTTCAAGCGATTCAGACATTAGCAAACTTACTTTGCCAACCTTGGTTTTAATGAGGAGACTCACAATGTTAGAAAACAGTACATTCCAACAGAAATATAACGTGAGCCACATATGTAATTTTAAATTTGCTTGTAGCCACATTTAAAACGACAAAAAGAAAATGAAATTAACTTTAAAAATGTATTTTATTTAGCCCAAATAGATCCAAAATATTTCACATTCTTTTTGTACAAAGTCTTCAGAATCTGGTGTGCATTTATCTTTACAGACATTTGAATTGAGATCAGCCACATTTCAAGTGTTCAGTAGCCACATGGGCTTAAATGGAGGCACTTGCAGCATTTGCTTGGCTCCTGAAGCTTTAGCAATTCTAAACAATAGCAAAGGGCATGACAGTGTCCCAGGCACAAACTCATACACAGAGTGAAGGCATAGATGGAGGCTATGCCGGAATGGCTGTGAGCTGTAGTCCTGCTCTTTGTGGCTCCCTGTCTCTTTCTCATTTCCTCCTTGTATGTCTGTCTTCTTCTTAGTGTATCTTTATCTTCGTTTACCTCTTTCTGCCTTTTTCCTTTTTTCCATTTCTTTTCCTGTTTCATTTTCTCTTTCTGCTTCTTTGTCTTTTACCCACTTTCTGCTTTTTCCTTTAATGGATGTTTATGAAACTGAAGAGTGTATATTTTAGTATATATAGATTTTTAATGTTTCTGTATGTGTGCATTCCCAAATTCAGTTTTTGCTTTCCTAGGTAAAGCTTATAGCCTCATCTCTCCAATCTATGCACAGGTATGACAGAAACATCCCATTGTTCACCATCTTTTCACTGCCACAACTCTCCACCTTTTGTTGATTGAGACGTTTATTGCCAGGTAGAGATCTTAAAGACATTCATTGGTGAATAAAAAAAAATTACACATACACACTTTTTATAACTATACTTATTACAGTGCCTACTAGGAGTTCTTAAAAACTAAATTTTCTTCATATATCATCTGGCATATAGCTAGATAGATATGGGGAGAAAGAAGAGGGGTGGAGAGAGAGAAAGAACACTGATTTTTGTTCATAGAGGATGAAGTTAATTTTCTTCAAGAATTCCAAAGTTATAGGGTTAAAAACATATTAAAGAATCCATGCTTAATAGTACTAAACAGAATCACTTATTCGCACCGATCTCTTCAAAGCTGAGTATATATTTATCTTCTGTAGTATAGGACATCTCTCTCCCTTTTTCTCCTTCAGTCCTTCTACCATCATCCCCACCTCTCCTCTGTTACCACCCCCTCCAACCTCATTTTTGCTACAGCACCAGGGCAGGAAATAAAAAAGTCAAGCAGAGAAAACACTGCCATGCTACTGAATTTGAACCTTCCCCCAAGCCTTTCTTTTTGTACTTTGGTTCTTTTTCCCAGCCTCCTCATGACTATCTGTGGCAGAGGGAATGGATAAGGAGCAATAAAGGAAAATCCCTATGCACCTACTGTGACTTCTGCCTGATTTCTCTCCGGTAGCCGTGATGAGAGAATGAGAGCAGAAGAGACCCAAAAGGAAGAGCAAAGCAAGATCCCATCGGGCCACTGCTTCTCAATGTCACTTCCAGCCCCATGTGCTCATTCCACTCAACTCTGTTCCACCTCATCTAACTAGAAAACCCTTCTGTTGCATCCTTGCCACACCTTTCTGTTCCTTAAATTTCCTAGCCCTCACTTTCAGCCGTCATTTTTGCCCTCAGTCGCAGGAGTCACCATTAGCAGCTCAGAGTTGGGAGAGGTTCTATTTCCTTTGGTTGCTTGGTAATCCCCCACTGTTACTGCTGAGGTTCTTTCAGATGAGGGCAGCTGTGTTTCTGGCCTCTTCTATTGAAATTTTAAATATAGTTTCTAACCAAAATATTGTTATAAGAGTGGCTAGAGTTTGTGGTGCCATCTTTCAGATATCTTATATAATAAATAGGCTTTGGCCGGGCGCGGTGGCTCAAGCCTGTAATCCCAGCACTTTGGGAGGCCGAGACGGGCAGATCATGAGGTCAGGAGATCGAGACCATCCTGGCTAACCCTGTGAAACCCCGTCTCTACTAAAAAAAATACAAAAAACTAGCCGGGCGAGGTGGCGGGCACCTGTAGTCCCAGCTACTCGGGAGGCTGAGGCGGGAGAATGGCGTAAACCCAGGAGGTGGAGCTTGCAGTGAGCTGAGATCCAGCCACTGCACTCCAGCCTGGGCCACAGAGCAAGACTCTGCCTCAAAAAATAAATAAATAAATAGGCTTTGGGCTCTGTGAACCCAGCCTCCACCCTGGTGAAGGTGCAGTCACCACACAGTACAGGTGCAGATGCAGCCTCTCTCAGCATACATTTCCCAAGATCCCCAGAGTCATGTCACACAGCTACTAGTGACATTGTCTGTGCAAGGTAGAGTCATGCTGGATAAAAGCTTTATTTTGGGCTATCCCACTGCTCATTTATTTTCAGTCTGTGTCCCTGAAATTTTTGCAAGCTCCGCTTGTCCTCAAGCCAACTGGAACACCCAATACAATACATCCTTGTGTAGGAAGATTCATAATCTTCACCCACGTTTGTCCTTGATGGCTTTTTCCACTTTGCTTGCTAGCATTTCAGAAAGTTTACTTCCCACAGTCTTACATATTGCCCTAGACCTTGCTTTTGTCACTTGACTATTGCAAAGATTTTACAAATTTGGATATTTGAAAGGACTTACAAGACTTCACAGAGCATTCTTCTGTGTGGCTTTTATTTAAAGGCAAAGGATAGGTGCAGCAAGAGAAAGATACTATGGCAAGCATTGGGGCTCAGGTGCAAGCTTTCCAGGGGCCTTATTCACACAGACTGCCTGTCTTCAGATTGAAACACCAAGATCTATGTGATGCATCTTAGCTTTAGAAAACCTCAAGGCAAAAGTTCCCACCTGGGTTTTTAGGCCCTTGTAGTCATGACATCAAGCCAAGCTATCTTCCTGATTCTGCCAAATGAAAACCATCAGTAAACAAACTGGCCACGCGGGGTTTTCAGGGGGAGTTTCAGACAGTAAACAGCACATCATACTGTTCTTATCTTGGCCAAGAGTCAAAGCTGGATAGCCAGAATTTCCCAGAGGTAAAAATAGAGCTTTTCCAGTCCAGCTATAAATTAACTCTGTCTTACACAGCCATATATCTTGAAAGTATTTCCATATCAGTTTATATATATTAATCTCCTTTTTTATAAACTGGTACATCAGATTTCATTAAATGGATGAATGAGAATTTCTTTAACTGGTACCTTATTAATGAATTTAAGGGGTTTCCAGTCATTGGCTCTGACAAACAGAACTGCATAAATATCCTTTTATGTGTGGCCTAATGCATTTATACATATATATTTTAGGGGTACTTTGCTAGAGTTTCTGGTATAAGGATACTGTCAAATTTTCCTCCAAAAAGAGTTGTATCAATTTATAGTCATAAAAGCAAATAGTTTATGAGTATGGTCAGGGGTCCTCAAGATGACTCATATTCAACGATTTGCTTCAAGGACTCACAGAACTCAAGAGAAGCCATTATACTCATGGTTATGGTTTATTACACTGAAAGGATACAGATTAAAATCAGCAAAGGTAATAATGGCATATAGCAGCGGTCCCCAACCTTTTTGGCACCAGGGACCAGTTTCAGGGAAGACAGTTTTTTCACAGATGTTGGGAGATGGTTTTGGGATGAAATTGTTCCACCTCAGAGCATCAGGCATTAGTTAGATTCTCATGAGGAGCACACAACCTAGATCGCTTGCATGCACAGTTCATGATAGGGCTTGTGCTCCTGTGAGAATCTAATGTTGCTGCTGAACTGATAGGACCAGTGCTGGTCCATGGCCTCAGGGTTGGGGACCCTTGCTATGCGGCAGAATCCAGGTGAGACCAAGCACAAGCTTCCAGTTGTTCTCTCCCTGTGGAGTCTTAGGAACAGGACTTAATTCTCCCAGTCATAATGTGAGATAATATGAAGTACTGCTAATCAGGGATGCTCATCTAGCTTTGATGTCACTGGTTTCTATTGCAGGCTGGTTATATTTACATTCAGTGCCCACATGGCTGACCTTAGTTACTTAGTCTCTGGCCTTTCCAGGGGTCAAAATTGATACTGTGTGTCCAAGCCCTCTACCACCACCACCACAATAAATCAGTTGTTAGCGTAAACTATCTGACATAGCCCAAGGTCCCAGGTAGACAAAGATACTCTTATGAGGCAAGGTATTCCAAGGCATCAGAGGTTATCTCCCAAGAGTTTAGCAAGGTCCAGACCTTTACAATGTGCAGGGTTTGGACAACCAAGACCTGCTGAGTTAATCATTTATGCACAGGCTACTCACTGTCCCTTGGCCTAGGCTCTCTTAACAGAGAGCCTAGTTTGTATAATATGATTATCTCCTATTTTAATATTCTACTATTTATACCTTTTGACAAACTTGTGCATAATTACTCAGCATAGAAATTAACTCATAATTAAGTAGATCCAGTTCTTAGCCCATTTTTCATTGATATTACATACCAAGGAGGCTGTGATTCAATTTTCCAATACATTTGATCATCATCATTTGACTTACTTACATAAGGGAGAGGAATCATTCCAGCAGTACCAATGTTAGACTGTATCTGCAGTATTGTAGTAGATGTAACCTGAAAAATAAGAGATAATGGCCCGTTACCTCTGTCATTAACAATTAATTGGTCCAGTTCATCATTATATCATATGACCAGAATGTCTCCCAGAGCAATGCCACTCAAGTTTGCAGGCTTCCATTCAACCTTTTCAGCTTCTAAGAGCAAGGTTGGTCTTAGAAAACTGACTTCACCTTTTTGGGCATCTAGTATAATTAAGGTAAGAGACTACAGTCTCTTGCTCTGAGCCTCTCTCAAAGCACCAGTGTAATACTAGATTTTCCTCATTACCTAATTCATTTATTTATACCTGTGCCTTGGCTATTTCTCCTATTTTTCACTTGTCATAATTTTTTACTCAAACATTTTCACCTTTGGAAGAGTTGTTAGGCTTATCCACTGTGCTGGTCTAGATTGTCAGCAGTAATACCAGTCTAGCTCGTGCCTCCTTTCAGCTCATTCCATTTTATTTAGAGTAAGGATATATAGGTATAGAACTAGTGGGCTATCTTGACCACCAAGAAATACAGCTCCATTCACTGTCAATCCGAATTTTGCCAGATGGGGTGAAGATACAGTCCACCCCATTAGGCCCATAGCAATTCTGACATAAAGGTTGAAAGGTAGGTTTCTTTGGAAGTACATTGCTGCCCTGATAAATTCAGGTTTTGGTAAGTCAGGAAGAAAGTTAGAATGAAAATTTGGAGGACAACTAGCAATGTATAAAAAAACTAGCAGTGGAAATTTGGAGGACAACTAGCTGAGTGCAGGGCCTTATACTGCTAAATATTCTTTTGTTCATATAACAGTGGACCAACTTGAACAACTACTTGAATCTGCATATGGAAATGGCTTATCCTGGCAATTACTTAACAAAGTCACCTATTCTGCCTTATGGAAAATAGTCATCTTTTATATCTGCCACATAAGACAAAATAAAGTCACTCCTCGGCACAATTTTGGAAATGCTGTGAAATCTTTTGGAGGAATACTTAGATTTGGATACCCTTGAAAAGAAGAAGTTATGTGAAATTTTGTAGCATGTGATTTAAATACAGAATAAACTGTCTGCTGTAGTTGCAAACACTTGTAAAGGCTTGAATATTATCAACTTGTGATGATGTATGTAACTGTCCTGAGAATCCTGTGCTAGAAAACTAAGAGGATGTAATTATCAAATTAGATGAGAACCAGATACAGACTAAAAAGGAATTAAATAACTAAGAGGAAATGGATACATGACTGGCAAGATACAAAGTACTGAAACTGACTCAAGAGGAAATAGAACATCTAAATAGACATATAACAAGTAAAGGGATTTAATTAATAATAGAAAAACTACTACAGAGAATAGCTTAAATCCAAATAGCTTCATTGCTGAATTCTACCAAACATTTAATGTTTAGAACATTGTACTGAACAATTCCTAATACTTCAAAAGCTCTTCCAATAACAGAAGAGGAAGGAATGCTTCCCCATCCATCCCTATGAGGCCAGTATTACTCTGATAATAAAACCACACAAAGACATCACAAGAAAACTACAAACTAATATATATTATGAATATAGATGTAAAATTCATCAGCAAAATACTAGCAAACTAAATCCAGCAACAAATAAAAAAAATATATATCATGAACAAGTGGAATCTATCCAGATATGTTGTTTGTTCCGTATACCCAAAAATCAATTAATGTGATAGAGAATATCAGTAGAATTAAAAAGAAACACAAGATCATTTCAATAAACATAGAAAAGGCATTTTTAAAAAATCCTGCACCCTTTCATGACAAAAACACCCACTAAATTAGGACAAGAAAGGGATGTCCTCACTAAAAGACATCTATGGAAATCCTACAGCTAATATCTACTTAATGGTGAACAGACTAGATGCTTTCCCCATAAGGTCAAAAACAAGACAAAGATATCCACTTTTCCACTTCGATATGACATTGTAATGCAGGTTCTAGCCAGGGTAATTAGACAAGAAAAAGAAGTTTAAAAAATCTACACTGGAAAGAAGGAAGTAAAACTATATTTGCCAATAAAATAATTTTGTACATAGAAAATCCTAAGCAATCCACTGAAAAAAATTTTTAGAACAATATGTGAGTTCAGCAAGGTTACAGAATATAAGATTAATATATAAAAATCAATTGTATTTCTATGCACTTATAATAAACAACCCTAAAAATGAACTTACGAAAACTGTTCAATTTGCAAAAGAATAAAAATATGAATACATTTAGGTAAAGAGTACAAGGCATACTCTGACAACTACAAAACATTACTGAAAGAAAATAAAGATCTAAGTAAATAGACATCCCATGTTTATGGATCAAAAGACTTACTATTATTATGATGACAGTCCTCCCCAAATGAATCTACAGATTCAATGCAGTTTCCATTAGAATACCAGTGGGTTGCTTTGTAGAAATTGACAGGCCGATACTAAAATTTATATAGAAACTCAGGGAACCCAGAATGACCAAAAAAAGAAAAAAAACTTAAGAACAAATTTGAGAGCTCACACTTTCTTATTTCAAAACTTAACTACAAACAGTAATTTAGTGTGGTACTGTCATGAGGATAGATATATAGACCAGTGAATACCAGTGAATAAAATTGAAAGTCCAGAAATAAGCCCATGTGTCTGTGGTGAACTGATTTTTGACAAGGATGGCAAGACTATTCAATAGGAAGAGCATTGTCTTTTCAACAAATGGCCCCAAGACAACTGGATAGATAACCACATGCAAAATAAAGAAGTTTGTCCCTTACCTCACACCATATACAAAAATTGATTCAAAATGGATCAACATCTAACTAACAGCCCAAACTATAAAACCCTTACAAGGAAACATAGAGGCAAATCTTCATGACTTTGGATTTGGCAATGCATTATTAAGTATAATGCCAGAAGCACAAGCAACAACTGGAAAAAAAATAGATGAATTGAACTTTATCAAAATTGAAAGTTCTGTGTTTCAACAGAAACTGTCAAGAAAATGAGAATTAAACCCATAGAACAAGAGAAAATATTTGAAAATTATTTATCTGACAAAGGACTTCTATCTAAACTATATAAAGAACTCTTACAACACAATAATAAAAAGACAACTAAATTTTAAAGTGTACAAAGGATCTAAATAAACATTTCTCCAAAGTAGATGAACAAATGGCCAATAAACACATGAAAATATGTTCAACAACTTTAGTGATAGGGAAATGCAAATTAATACCACAATAAGATACCTCTTTACACCCACTAGGATGACTTGAATCAAAAAGTCAGATGAGTGCTGACAAGCATGTGGAGAGACTGGAACCCTTATACACTGCTGTTGGGAATGTAAAATTGTGCAGCTGCTTTGGAAACAGTTTGGTGTTTCTTCAGAAAGTTAAACATTGAGTTACTATTTGACCCAGCAGTTCCACTTGTAGGTATGTACCCAAGAGAAATGAAAACATATATCCAAACAAAACTTAAATACAAACATTAATGGCAGCATTATTCTTAGCAGCCACATGGTGGAAACAACCCAAGTGTCCATCAATGGATGAATGGAAAAACAAAATACATTATTTCCACACAATATAATATTAATTGGCCATAAAAAGGAATGAGGTACTGATACATGCTACAACATGGATGAATTTTGAAACCATTATACTGAGTGATAAAAGCCAGACACAAAGGAACAAATAATGTGATTCCAATTATGTGAAATGTCCAGAACAGGCAACTATATAGACAGAAAATAGCACATACGCCTACATCGCACTCAAGGTTAGTGTGGTAGTGTTGGGGATTTTTGTATTGTTTTTTCTGTTCCCTTTCCCCAGATGCAATGGTTTTCTACTAATGTCTTATTATAGATTAAGTATTTTGTTCCATAAAGGGAGATGCATAGATGGGTCTGGGTGGAGTTTGGCAGAGGCTGCTGTTCCTCTCCCCAGTGCAGCACCACAAGAATAACTTTCTCAGGATTCTCTTTTTCCTTGTGAGCACCTAGTGGGATTCCCAGAGGAAAAGTCTGAAAGTGGGTGCTAACCCCCTACATCTTATATCTACAGCCCCAAGGGACTTCACACTCACATTTGGCTTTTTAAAATTTATTTTAGAAGCATTAGCTGTGCCTTCTTACCAGATTATATGAAGTTCAGCAGCATCTGCCTTCAGTGGGCAACTACTGAGGTCCAGTTTCACCTTGCAAATTTCTGTCTTTTTGCAGACTTTGGAGCATTTGGTTGCCCTGCAACCTCTTCTATGGTGGGTTGGTGAAAAGCCATTATTTGCAATTTGTCTAGTATATTTTTTGTTGTAAGGGTAGGGATGACTTTTTTTCTTTCTTTCTTTTTAGATGGAGTCTCACGCTGTCACCAGGCTGGAGTGCAGTGGTGCAATCTCGGCTCACTGCAACCTCCACCTTCCAGGTTCAAGCCATTCTCCTGCCTCAGCCTCCTGAGTAGCTGGGACTACAGCACACGCCACCACACTCAGCTAATTTTTGTATTTTTAGTAGAGACGGGGCTTCGCTAGTGTTGGCCAGGATGGTCTCCATCTCTTGACTTCGTGATCCGCCTGCCTCAGCTTCCCAAAGTGCTGGGGTTTTTTTGTTTTTGTTTTTGTTTTTAACATTATGTATCTCTTAGCTGACATTGGAAATCTGACCTGTAATTTTCAAAAGTGTCAAAGTCATGACATACCAGGAAAGACTGAAAAGCTGTTCTATATCGAAGAAAACTAAAATATACATTAAAGTTAAATGCAATGTATCTCTTAGCTGACATTGGAAATCTGACCTGTAATTTTCAAAAGTGTCAAACTCATGACATATAAGGAAAGACTGAAAAGCTGTTCTATATCAAAGAAAACTAAAATATACATTAAAGTTAAATGCAATGTGTGATTCTAAAGTGGATACTTTTGCTATAGAGGACATTATACAACTGTCAAAACTTTAAGGATTAAATATTAGAAATAAATCAGTATTAATGTCCTGATCTTGATGGTTGTATTATGGTTATCTATATAAGAGGATTTCCTTCATTGGAGGAAATATGTTTGGAGAGGATGGGGTATTATGTTGGCAAGTATTTCAGGGACAAAAAGGTTTTTTTTCCTGTTATTGCAACTTTACTGTATGTGTGCAACTGTTTCAAATAAAAAGTTTAAAAATCACATGCCTAGGAATAAATCTGATAGCCAAGATTTCTATGAAGAAGCAATAAAGCATTATTGAGAGAGATTTTAAAAGCCCTAAATAGAGGGATATAGAATGTTCATAGATTGAGAGACTCCTTATTTTAAAGATGTCAGTTATCTCCAAACTGATCTACATATTCCATGCAATACCAATCAAAATCCCAATTGTGATTTTTTTATAGAAATTGACAAGATACTTTAAAAATCCATATGGAAATGCCAACGACCTCTTAAAGGACAAAAATTGTAAGATTTACTTTACTAGCTCATAAACCTTAATAAAGTTACAGTAATGTATGGCATTGCTGAAAGGAAACAGGAAGGGATTAGAATAGAGAGCTTAGAAACAGACCTGTGTATATATGGTCATTATGACAAAAATGGAACTGCAAGAGAAAGTTAAAGATGGTCTTTTCAGTAAATAATACTGGAATAATTGGATTTCCATATGGAAAAAGCGAAATCTCACCCCAACCTTATACACAAAAGTCCATTTCAAATGGGTTAGGATATAAAAATGAAAGGTAAAACAATAAGACTTCTAGAAAATAATACAAGAAAATATCTTCATAATGTTAAAATCTGGAAAGACTTAAACAGAACATAAAATACCCTAACCAGGGGGCTGGGCGCGGTGGCTCACGCCTGTAATCCCAGCACTTGGGGAGACTGAGGGGGACGGATCACGAGGTCAGAAGATGGAGACCATCCTGGCTAACATGGTGAAACCCCGTCTCTACTAAAAATACAAAAAAAATTAGCCGGGCGCGGTGGCGAGCACCTGTAGTCCCAGCTACTCGGGAGGCTGAGGCAGGAGAACGGCATGATCCTGGGAAGCAGAGCTTGCAGTGAGCCGAGATAGCGCCACTGCACTCCAACCTGGGCAACAGAGCGAGACTCCATCTCCAAAAAAAAAAAAAAAAAATCCCTAACCATAAAGAAAAAGACGGATAAATTTGACTACAGTAAAATTAAAAACTTCAGTGCATCAAAAAATAAACCAAGGTAAACAATAGATTGGGAGAATATATTAATATTTGCAATACATAACTGACAAATAGATCATTTCTGGAATATACAAAGCATTTCTGAAAGTAATAAGAAAAGACAAACAACCCAGTAGGAAACTGGGCAGGAGACTTCAATGGGCACTTTATAAAAAAAATGATATTCACATGGCCAATAAACATATGAGATAATATCAACCTTATCGTGAAGTCTTATCTTACTGTGATTTTAATTTGCAATTCCCTGATCTTGAGGCTGAGTACTGTTTCACAGACACCTTGCAAGGTTAAATTTAACTTATACTAAGCAATGGTGAGCATATGGAGCAAATAGAACCTTCGTGACCTGCTGGTGGGTGTGTAAATTAGTATAATCATTTTGGATGATAGTGTGGCATTATTTACTGAAATTGATCCTGCCCTGCAACCTAGAATTTTTACTCCTAAAAGTGATGTGAGCACAGATGCTCTAAGCAATATGTACAAAGCTGTTCATAGCACCATTGTTCTTAATAGCCCCAAACTGAAACAGCCCAAATGTCCATTATAAATAGAAATGGATAAATTGTAACATTTTGTAAACTATTATATATCAATGAAATATGCAAATTACAGCAATATGCCACCACGTGGATTGATTTCACAATATACATGAAAAACAGCACAGAAGAATACCACATACTATGCGATTTTAATTTATATAAAGTTCAAATATGGGCAAAGCAAAGCAATGGTTTTATTTACACTTCTGTAGATAAAAACTATATTATACACATGCATATATATATGAATGCTTAGGTGGTAAAATTATAAAGGAGAGTAAAGAAATTATATTTATATTAGCATTATATTAAGGCTAATGGCTCCTTTTCTTTTTTTTTTTTTTTTTTTTTTTTTTGAGGCGGAGTCTTGCTCTGTCGCCCAGGCTGGAATGCAGTGGCCGGATCTCAGCTCACTGCAAGCTCGGCCTCCTGGGTTCATGCCATTCTCCTGCCTCAGCCTCCCGAGTAGCTGGGACTACAGGCGCCCACCACCTCGCCCGGCTAGTTTTTTTGTATTTTTAGTAGAGACGGGGGTTTCACTGTGTTCGCCAGGATGGTCTGGATCTCCTGACCTTGTGATCCGCCCATCTCGGCCTCCCAAAGTGCTGGGATTACAGGCTTGAACCACCGCGCCCGGCCTGATGGCTCCTTTTCAAAGGGAGGGAGAGGCTAGTGATGGGAAAGGGGCATAAGTGGAGTATGTAAGGTGCTTGCAATGTAATATTTCGTGGCTTATGTGGTATTTGCTTTGTGATAAATCAGTAAGCTGTAGTTCTTTGTTTTTGCACTTTTCATAAGCATAATACCTAATAAACATTTAAACATTTGCTTTGTTTCTGGCCATGTGAAATATGGATAGAAGTTTGTTTTGGCAGAATTTTTTAGTGGGCACAAACAATTGACAAAAAGATGAATACATCAGTGGAACAGAGTAAAAACGTCCAGAAATAGACCAACATGTTTATGACCAAATGACCTTTGACAAACGCACTAAAGAAACCCAATGAGGGTAAGGAAAGTCTTTTCAACAATTGGTGTTGTAACAACTTAGTATACATGTAGAAAAAAAAAATCCTTGACTTCTACCTCACTAGTACACAAAAATTAATTCAAGACAGATTATAGATCTAAACATATAAAGCTATATATAACCTAACATTATAAAGCTCCTATAAGAAAACATGGAACAATATCTTTGTAGTTGTAGAGAAGGCAACAATTCCTTAGGAGATAGAAAGAAAAAAGAAACAATGAAAAATTAATAGAGTTGATGTCATCAAAATTTAAAATTTCTCATTAACAGACAGTTAAAAAATGAAAAGGCAAGCCACAGTCTATAAAAATAAATACTCCCAACACATATATGACAAAAGACTTGTATGCAGAATATATGAAGAATTCCTACAAACCAACAATGAAAACCTAATTTTAAAATGGACAAAAGATTTGAACAGACATTTCTCAAAGACTTATAATAATCAATAAACATATGAAAAAAATTTTTCCACATGGGAAATGAAATTTGAACCACAATGAGATACCACTTTACATCTACCAGGATGGCAAAAAATTTAAAAGACTGACAACCAAATATTAGAATGTAGAGCAACTGGAACTCTAATACATTGTTGGTGTTCCCACAAAGTGATAAAACTGTATAATCACTTTGTAAAAAGATTTGACAGTTTTGTTTCTTAATAAAGAAAAACATACATGTATTCCCTGACCAGCAGTTTATCTCTTAGGTAAATAAAGATGTAACTATTATGTCCACTAATGGTCAAATTGTGGCAATCCATATTAGAGAACACTATACAGATGTTAAAAAATGATAAAGATCTATGTCTATTAAACATCTCTAAGATGTTTAGTGAAGTGGGGTGGGAAAAACAAATTGGTGATCAGTATATATACAATGATGCCATATACATGAAGAAGACATTGTGGTTAACTTATTGTGGCTGATTCCATCGCAGTTGATTAAGTCAGTTAGTACAAGACACTCTTCCACTGACAGCCATGTTGTTTTACATTTTACAACGGTAAGCCTTAGGATGAGGATGACAAAGTGGAGAGACATAAAGAAACTGAGCTCTGGATGACCACCGAGTCACTGATTATACCATCCCTTGAATCCCCTCTACTTCTGGGTTTCTAAATATGTGAAATAATATTTTTTTCTTAGCATATGCCAAAAGCATCTGAACTGGATGGTTGAAAGCAAGAAAGCCTAAAAAGATAGAAACCAAAATGCTGGCCAGGTGCGGTGGCTAACGTCTGTAATCCTAGCACTTTGGGAGGCTGAGGCGGGCAGATTGCCTGAGCTCAGGAGTTCAAGACCAGCCTCAGCAACACGGTGAAACTCCATCTCTACTAAAATACAAAAAAATTAGCTGGGCGTGGTGGCGTGCACCTGTAGTCCCAGCTACTTGGGAGGCTGAGGCAGGAGAATTGCTTGAACCCAGGAAGTGGAGGTTGCAGTGAGCTGAGATCATGCCACTGCACTCCAGCCTGGGCAACAGAGCGAGACTCTGTCTCTTAAAAAAAAAAAAAAAAAAAAAAAAGTTGATATTTATCTGCATAATGAGATTGTGGA
This sequence comes from Trachypithecus francoisi, assembly GCF_009764315.1. Lineage (NCBI taxonomy): Eukaryota > Metazoa > Chordata > Mammalia > Primates > Cercopithecidae > Trachypithecus > Trachypithecus francoisi. Next base: position 23,928,435 of record NW_022681469.1, on the reverse strand, counting down.
TTTTTTTTCTTTTAACTTTTATACGATAAACAAGACTGACAAAAATAATTACTTATAAAAAGCATTCCAAATTAAACACCTTTAATTCAGAACCTCTATTATTTCTGGGATTTCCTATGACTCCTGGATATCCCTTTTATAAGATCATTTGCATATACCATATCTCAGTGATCAAAAAGTGGGATCAACCACAGATAAATCTGAGAACAGATTATAAGAAGTCTCACAGTAGCCAAGTGAATAAAGAGATATATACAAAATGGAATATCCTTACCACCTACTTAGGCTTTTAAATCTGCTGTACTGGTGGTTAGGACCTGAAGGAGTCTTCTTTGGCTTACAAGTTTATTTTTTTTCTTTCTCCTTGGAAGAAAATGAAGCGTATGGTGTAGGGCTGAAGGCATGGTGTTGTCTCAGCCAGTCCTAAGGCCTATGGAGAAAGGAGCTGAAGGACAAAGCAGAAATCTTCACAAGTGATCCATGAGACATAATGGCACAAACAGCACTGATTTAGTGCTCATATGACATGGTAACTGCTAAGTGCAGTCTCCATTCTTCTGGGAACATGACTTTGACTAAAGGAGGACTCAAAAGAATGCAGGGTTGTTTTCTCAGCTCAAGAGTTTGCAGCTTTGAGAGAACTGGGAAACACGTATTTGTTATGCACAGACATCTGAGTTCTCTTGGGACAGTGGTAGCCACCTCTTTCAAGTAGTTTTTTGAACAGCAGACATCAACAAGGACAGCAGGAGATTGTGATAACGGAAAGATGAATATATAATTTTCCAGTCTACTTGAAAAAAAGATAGCTGCGAAATCTGTCACTGAATAACAAGTCAAGAAGAAGTGCCTATATCAGGAATCCATGTTGATGTTTAAGGCCATTACCGATGAAATTGCTTAATATAGAATACTCAGAAAATCTTGAAATGCTTCATTTCAAGCGAAAATCTACTTAAACAACCCTAGCTCTAGAGTAGCTTTTTTGCAATGACGATATTGCCAGACATAAAACATTTATGCAGTAGACGTATATTACATTATTTACATCTAAGGAATATGTGGATAAGAACTTTGCATTGTTCAACTATCCATTCATTCATCTCTCCATATGTCCATTGATCTCTGTCCATTTAATCTACAGACTTTTAACTGAATGCTCACCCTGTTTCAAATACAATGTAAAGAACAATTTTAGTGGGACAGTGGATATGGGTATCAGAAGTGGGTTACATCTGATTCTCAAAACACAGCTCTCAGTAAGAGTATTCTAATAAACTGCAAACTTGACCCTTATATACAAGTTCTTTCTCCAGTTATAACGATAGGGTTTCATGGTTCTCTACAATAAGGACTAGTTATTAATAAGTAAAGAAGAGCGTAAGCAGAAATTAATAAAATCTCTGTTTTCTTAACTGAGAAGTCTGGATTTCTTGCAACTTTTGAAAATCAGCATACACAGGCCGGGCGTGGTGGCTCACGCCTGTAATCCCAGCACTTTGGGAGGCCGAGGCAGGCGGATCACGAGGTCAGGAGATTGAGACCATCCTGGCTAACCTGGTGAAACCTCGTCTCTACTAAAAATACAAAAAAGAAAAAAAAAAAATTAGCCAGGCTTGGTGGCGGGCATCTGTAGTCCTAGCTACTTGGGAGGCTGAGGCAGGAGAATGGCATGAACCCAGGAGGCAGAGCTTGCAGTGAGCTGAGATTCATGCTGCTGCACTCCAGCCTGGGTGACAGAGTGAGACTCCGTCTCAAAAAAAAAAAAGAAGAAAATCGGCATACACAAAGGCAAATAGCTGAAATTCCTAATGTTTCAGAATGGGAGCTATTTTATTAGTTCATTAATTTTGACTTAAGTTGGTTAAGGCTTTCAACTAATGAGAAGATTTTAAATAAAACATTTAAAATTTTAATCATAATTTGCTTATCTTTATTATCAATTTATTTGGTTGTGTATGATTCATTTAACTCAAATACAGTGATACACGTTTGCATCAATATGGTAGACTGTGTTTCTTCTGTAGCTAGATTTGACCCCTACAGATAATGTCAAATACACTTCGGTTGTTAAAGCAGATGTACACATAATCTCTAACATATTTGTCCAGTAATACTTGTTTGTCATCAAATTCTTGGTCCATTAAAAATATACAAATAACTAGGGTAGTTAGGCTGTGAAGTCATTTTTCCCTCATCAAATAGGTCATGGTCAGAAAGACCTGAGAGTAGTGCAGATGACGTTTAAGAAATTTGAACCTAAAAAGAAGGAAAGCTGGTACCTAAAGGAGAAGTGGCAGGGGTAGGGGGCGTCTAATATCTTTACTGGCCAGGCGTGGTGGCTCACACCTGTAATCCCAGCACTTTGGGAGGCCAAGGCGGGTGGATCACGAGGTCAGGATATCAAGACCATTCTGGCTAACATGGTGAAACTGCGTCTCTACTAAAAATACAAAAAAATAAAAAATTAGCCGGGCATGGTGGCAGGCACCTGTAGTCCCAGCTACTCGAGAGGCTGAGGCAGGAGAATGGTGTGAACCCGGGAGGCGGAGCTTGCAGTGAGCCGAGATCGGGCCACTGCACTCCAACCTGGGCGACTGAGCAAGACGCCATCTCCAATAAATAAATAAACAAAATAAAATAAAATAAAATATTTGCTTTTGGGAGATAAACCTGAATATGTTTATAAGATTTATCTTGACAGCCATTATCAAGCAAGGAGGCTGAAAGGAAAGGAAGAATAAAAGGTAGAGTAAGATTCCCAGAGGTGGGATAGAATGGTATCAAGGGCTCAGGAGGAAGAGAACTGTGTTATAAAATAGGTATAAAATCAGTAATGAGCAAAAAGCAATCATGAAACTACTCAATATAATAATTCAGAAAAAGGTATGAATGAAATGTCATAAGTTGTATTACAGTGTGACAATGTTCATTATTACTTCCAATGAACCCTTAGTGCAATCTTACCCCACACAAAACACTACATTTTAGCCTATATCTATCAATGAATAATTTGAAAATACGCAATAAAATTTTCCTGTTTTATTTTGAAGTCATTTTCAAATAATGTTTCACTTTTTTTTCCAGATTGGACTCCTTCTTGTCCTGAGCCAGTGTATATCCCAACGGGCTTAGAAATGGAACCCCTTTATCCAGACTCCAAGGAAGATACTGTGGTTTATCTAGCTGAAGATGGTGAGCACATAATGATGCATGTTGCTGTAAAATATAATTTGGTACTTAGGTTAATCTCTGAGTTATATTTGTTTTGCTGTTTGTAGTGGAAATTTCAGATGACCAGTCCCTAAACGTAAAGATGTTTCTTTACATATTGATCCAAGTGTGGATTTAGTGCCAGTTATATTTTTGAAGGCGTATTGCAGTTTATGAAAAGTTACTTTAAAATTAAACATCATGTTTGCCATTAGAATGAAGAGTTATATTTAGAATGAATTTTGCTTGATATCAATTTTGAAAGATAAACGCAGTGAAGTGCTTTGCAACTATTATTCCCTCTAGTACAGCTCACATTCATGCATTCATTCAGATGTTTTTCTTTTAATTTCCTGACTCTGATGCACTTCTTGGCGTTATAATGTTTAAAAGCGAAACGATTACCCTACATTGCAAAAAAATATCTAAGATTGTATCTCAGGAAAGTGTTCTTAACACTCAAGATCCATATTTGTACTTTGAAAACTCTATTAATGCAAAATATTTTGTTTGCTTTCATGATACAGTATGCTAATAATCAAACATAGAAGTCTCAGAGTATATTCTCAACTATACTGCTCCTGAAGCAAGTGTAAGGAAGTATAGACTCCTCATAATTTCACCAACACAGTTTAATATCTTAGAGTATTTTCATATATTAAAGATAACTTCTAGGGAGCATATATATTTAACGGGCTAGCAAGACAAAGAGAAATTCACAGAGACTATTTCCTGTACAGTAAGCAATTCTAGAAATCATATACTCACAAACAACTCACAAAAATATACTCACAGTATTTTTAAACAACTGCAGAGGAATACCTATGATTTTTCCAATTTGATTGTGAATATTTACATGGCAAACATGCCTCAGAACTGCCATACATAACTGAAATGAGATCTGATTTAAAAAACTAAAATAACTGAGATGAATCAGTCAGGGTCTTCTCAGGAATTAGATAGCATACTCAGAGTAATTTAAGAAAGTCTAATGAAATTTAACTTAATGAATTTTTAAAAGGGTAGATAGAGTTAATGGAGATTAACAAGGGATGGTGGGAAGCAACATAGGACTATCAACAGAGCAGAACCATGACTGCTAGGCCTGAAAGGGTGAGAAGACAGAATGGTCTCCAGACCTGTAAAATCCTTTAGGTATAGGAGAGGGCAGCCTCGAAACAATTGTGGCTTTCAGTAAAGAAACAGACAGAGGGGGCGGAGCAAGATGGATGAATAGGAACAACTCCAGTCACCAGCTCCCAGCACCAGAGACACAGAAGACAGGTGATTTCTGCATTTTCAACTGAGGTACTGGGTTCATCTCACTAGGGAGTGCCGGACAATCGGTGCTGGTCAGCTGCTGCAGCCGGACCAGCGAGAGCTGAAGCAGGGCGAGGCATCGCCTCACCTGGGAAGCACAAGGGGAAAGGGAATCCCTTTTCCTAGCCAGGGGAACACACAACACCTGGAAAATCGGGTAACTCCCACCTCAATACTGCGCTGTACCAGGGGTCTTAGCAAACGGGCACACCAGGAGATTATATCCCACACCTGGCTGGGAGGGTCCCACGCCCAGGGAGCCTCCCTTATTGCTAGCACAGCAGTCTGTGATCTAACTGCAAGGCAGCAGCGAGGCTGGGGGAGGGGCACCACCATTGCTGAGGCTTAAGTAGGTAAACAAAGCCGCTGAGAAGCTCAAACTGGGTGGAGCTCACAGCAGCTCAAGGAGGCCTGCCTGTCTCTGTAGACTCCACCTCTGGGGACAGGGCACAGCTCAACAACAACAACAACAACAAAGCAGCAGAAACCTCTGCAGATGCAAACGCCTCTGTCTGACAGCTTTGAAGAGAGCAGTGGATCTCCCAACATGGAGGTAGAGATCTGAGAACGGACAGACTGCCTGCTCAAGTGGGTCCCTGACCCCTGAGTAGCCTAACTGGGAGACATCCCCCACTAGGGGCAGACCATCCCCCACTAGGGGCAGACCACCCCTGAGAGGAAGCTTCCAAAAGCAAGAATCAGACAGGTACACTCACTGTTCAGAAATATTCTATCTTCTGCAGCCTCTGCTGCTGATACCCAGGCAAACAGGATCTGGAATGGACCTCAAGCAATTTCCAACAGACCTACAGCTGAGGGTCCTGACTCTTAGAAGGAAAACTAACAGGAAAGACACCCACACCAAAACCCCATCAGTATGTCACCATCATCAAAGACCAGAGGCAGATAAAACCACAAACATGGGGAAAAAGCAGAGCAGAAAAGCTGGAAATTCAAAAAAGAAGAGTGCATCTCCCCCTCCAAAGGAACACAGCTCATCGCCAGCAATGGATCAAAGATGGACGGAGAATGACTTTGACGAGATGAGAGAAGAAGGCTTCAGTCCATCAAACTTCTCAGAGCTAAAGAAAGAATTACGTACCCAGCGCAAAGAAACTAAAAATCTTGAAAAAAAAAGAGTGGAAGAATTGATAACTAGAATAATTAATGCAGAGAAGGCCATACACGAACTGACAGAAATGAAAACCATGACACGAGAAATACGTGACAAATGCACAAGCTTCAGTAACCGACTCGATCAACTGGAAGAAAGAGTATCAGCGATTGAGGATCAAATGAATGAAATGAAGCGAGAAGAGAAACCAAAAGAAAAAAGAAGAAAAAGAAATGAACAAAGCCTGCAAGAAGTATGGGATTATGTAAAAAGACCAAATCTACGTCTGATTGGGGTGCCTGAAAGTGAGGGGGAAAATGGAACCAAGTTGGAAAACACTCTTCAGGATATCATCCAGGAGAACTTCCCCAAACTAGTAGGGCAGGCCAACATTCAAATTCAGGAAATACAGAGAACGCCACAAAGATACTCCTCGAGAAGAGCAACTCCAAGACACATAATTGCCAGATTCACCAAAGTTGAAATGAAGGAAAAAATCTTAAGGCAGCCAGAGAGAAAGGTCGGGTTACCCACAAAGGGAAGCCCATCAGACTAACAGCAGATCTCTCGGCAGAAACTCTACAAGCCAGAAGAGAGTGGAGGCCAATATTCAACATTCTTAAAGAAAAGAATTTTAAACCCAGAATTTCATATCCAGCCAAACTAAGTTTCATCAGTGAAGGAGAAATAAAATCCTTTACAGATAAGCAAATGCTTAGAGATTTTGTCACCACCAGGCCTGCCTTACAAGAGACCCTGAAGGAAGCACTAAACATGGAAAGGAACAACCCGTACCAGCCATTGCAAAAACATGCCAAAATGTAAAGACCATCGAGGCTAGGAAGAAACTGCATCAACTAATGAGCAAAATAACCAGTTAATATCATAATGACAGGATCAAGTTCACACATAACAATATTAACCTTAAATGTAAATGGACTAAATGCTCCAATTAAAAGACACAGACTGGCAAACTGGATAAAGAGTCAAGACCCATCAGTTTGCTGTATTCAGGAGACCCATCTCACATGCAGAGACATACATAGGCTCAAAATAAAGGGATGGAGGAAGATCTACCAAGCAAATGGAGAACAAAAAAAAGCAGGGGTTGCAATTCTAGTCTCTGATAAAACAGACTTTAAACCATCAAAGATCAAAAGAGACAAAGAAGGCCACTACATAATGGTAAAGGGATCAATTCATCAGGAAGAGCTAACTAGCCTAAATATATATGCACCCAATACAGGAGCACCCAGATTCATAAAGCAAGTCCTTAGAGACTTACAAAGAGACTTAGACTCCCATACAATAATAATGGGAGACTTCAACACCCCACCGTCAACATTAGACAGATCAACGAGACAGAAAGTTAACAAGGATATCCAGGAATTGAACTCATCTCTGCAGCAAGCAGACCTAATAGACATCTATAGAACTCTCCACCCCAAATCAACAGAATATACATTCTTCTCAGCACCACATCACACTTATTCCAAAATTGACCACATAATTGGAAGTAAAGCACTCCTCAGCAAATGTACAAGAACAAAAATTACAACAAACTGTCTCTCAGACCACAGTGCAATCAAACTAGAACTCAGGACTAAGAAACTCAATCAAAACCGCTCAACTACATGGAAACTGAATAACCTGCTCCTGAATGACTACTGGGTACATAACGAAATGAAGGCAGAAATAAAGATGTTCTTTGAAACCAATGAGAACAAAGATACAACATACCAGAATCTCTGGGACACATTTAAAGCAGTGTGTAGAGGGAAATTTATAGCACTGAATGCCCACAAGAGAAAGCTGAAAAGATCTAAAATTGACACTCTAACATCACAATTAAAAGAACTAGAGAAGCAAGAGCAAACACATTCAAAAACCTAGCAGAAGGCAAGAAGTAACTAAGATCAGAGCAGAACTGAAGGAGATAGAGACACAAAAAACCCTCCAAAAAAATCAATGAATCCAGGAGTTGGTTTTTTGAATAGATCAACAAAATTGATAGACCGCTAGCAAGACTAATAAAGAAGAAAAGAGAGAAGAATCAAATAGATGCAATAAAAAATGATAAAGGGGATATCACCACCGACCCCACAGAAATACAAACTACCATCAGAGAATACTATAAACACCTCTACGCAAATCAACTAGAAAATCTAGAAGAAATGGATAATTTCCTGGACACTTATACTCTCCCAAGACTAAACCAGGAAGAAGCTGAATCCCTGAATAGACCAATAGCAGGCTCTGAAATTGAGGCAATAATTAATCGCCTACCAACCAAAAAAAGTCCAGGACCAGATGGATTCACAGCTGAATTCTACCAGAGGTACAAGGAGGAGCCAGTACCATTCCTTCTGAAACTATTCCAATCAATAGAAAAAGAGGGAATCCTCCCTAACTCATTTTATGAGGCCAACATCATCCTGATACCAAAGCCTGGCAGAGACACAACAAAAAAAGAGAATTTTAGACCAATATCCCTGATGAACATCGATGCAAAAATCCTCAATAAAATACTGGCAAACCGGATCCAGCAGCACATCAAAAAGCTTATCCACCATGATCAAGTAGGCTTCATCCCTGGGATGCAAGGCTGGTTCAACAAACGCAAATCAATAAATGTAATCCAGCATATAAACAGAACCAAAGACAAAAACCACATGATTATCTCAACAGATACAGAAAAGGCCTTTGACAAAATTCAACAGCCCTTCATGCTAAAAACGCTCAATAAATTCGGTATTGAGGGAACGAACGTACCTCAAAATAATAAGAGCTATTTATGACAAACCCACAGCCAATATCATACTGAATGGGCAAAAACTGGAAAAATTCCCTTTGAAAACTGGCACAAGACAGGGATGCCCTCTCTCACACCCTCCTATTCAACATAGTGTTGGAAGTTCTGGCTAGGGCAATCAGGCAAGAGAAAGAAATCAAGGGTATTCAGTCAGGAAAAGAAGAAGTCAAATTGTCCCTGTTCGCAGATGACATGATTGTATATTTAGAAAACCCCATTGTCTCAGCCCAAAATCTCCTTAAGCTGATAAGAAACTTCAGCAAAATCTCAGGATACAAAACTAATGTGCAAAAATCACAAGCATTCTTATACACCAGTAACAGACAAGCAGAGAGCCAAATCATGAATGAACTTCCATTCACAATTGCTTCAAAGAGAATAAAATACCTAGGAATCCAACTTACAAGGGATGTAAAGGACCTCTTCAAGGAGAACTACAAACCACTGCTCAGTGAAATCAAAGAGGACACAAACAAATGGAAGAACATACCATGCTCATGGATAGGAAGAATCAATATTGTGAAAATGGCCATACTGCCCAAGGTTATTTATAGATTCAATGCCATCCCCATCAAGCTACCAATGAGTTTCTTCACAGAAGTGGAAAAAACTGCTTTAAAGTTCATATGGAACCAAAAAAGGGCCCGCATTGCCTAAGTCAAAAGAACAAAGCTGGAGGCATCACGCTACCTGACTTCAAACTATACTACAAGGCTACAGTAACCAAAACAGCATGGTACTGGTACCAAAACAGAGATACAGACCAATGGAACAGAACAGAGTCCTCAGAAATAATACCACACATCTACAGCCATCTGATCTTTGACAAACCTGAGAGAAACAAGAAATGGGGAAAAGATTCCCTATTTAATAAATAGTGCTGGGAAAATTGGCTAGCCATAAGTAGAAAGCTGAAACTGGATCCTTTCCTTACTCTTTATATGAAAATTAATTCAAGATGGATTAGAGACTTAAATGTTAGACCTAATACCATAAAATCCCTAGATGAAAACCTAGGTAATACCATTCAGGACATAGGCATGGGTAAGGACTTCATGTCTAAAACACCAAAAGCAATGGCAACAAAAGCCAAAATTGACAAATGGGATCTAATTAAAGAGCTTCTGCACAGCAAAAGAAACTACCATCAGAGTGAACAGGCAACCTACAGAATGGGAGAAAATTTTTGCAATCTACTCTTCTGACAAAGGGCGAATATCCAGAACCTACGAAGAACTCAAACAAATTTACAAGAAAAAAACAAACAACCCCATCAAAAAGTGGGCAAAGGATATGAACCGACATTTCTCAAAAGAAGACATTCACACAGCCAACAGACACATGAAAAAATGCTTATCATCACTGGCCATCAGAGAAATGCAAATCAAAACCACAATGAGATACCATCTCACACCAGTTAGAATGGCAATCATTAAAAAATCAGGAAACAACAGGTGCTGGAGAGGATGTGGAGAAATAGGAACACTTTTACACTGTTGGTGGGATTGTAAACTAGTTCAACCATTATGGAAAACAGTACGGCGATTCCTCAAGGATCTAGAACTAGAAGTACCATATGACCCAGCCATCCCATTACTGGGTATATACCCAAAGGATTATAAATCATGCTGCTATAAAGACACATGCATACGTATGTTTATTGCGGCACTATTCACAATAGCAAAGACTTGGAATCAACCCAAATGTCCATCAGTGACAGACTGGATTAAGAAAATGTGGGCCGGGCGCGGTGGCTCAAGCCTGTAATCCCAGCACTTTGGGAGGCCGAGACGGGTGGATCACAAGGTCAGGAGATCGAGACCATCCTGGCTAACACGGTGAAACCCCATCTCTACTAAAAATACAAAAAAAACTAGCCGGGCGAGGTGGCGGGCGCCTGTAGTCCCAGCTACTCGGGAGGCTGAGGCAGGAGAATGGCGTGAACCCGGGAGGCGAAGTTTGCAGTGAGCTGAGATCTGGCCACTGCACTCCAGTCCGGGCGACAGAGCGAGACTCCGCCTCAAAAAAAAAAGAAAACAAAACAAAAGAAAAAAAGAAAATGTGGCACATATACACCATGGAATACTATGCAGCCATAAAAAAGGATGAGTTTGTGTCCTTTGAAGGGACATGGATGCAGCTGGAAACCATCATTCTCAGCAAACTATCACAAGAACAGAAAACCAAACACCTCATGTTCTCACTCATAGGTGGGAACTGAACAATGAGATCACCTGGACTCGGGAAGGGGAACATCACATACTGGGGCCTATCATGGAGAGGGGGAGGGGGGAGGGATTGCATTGGGAGTTATACCTGATGTAAGTGACGAGTTGATGGGTGCAGCACACCAACATGGCACAAGTATACATATGTAACAAACCTGCAAGTTATGCACATGTACCCTAGAACTTAAAGTATTAAAAAAACAAAAAAAACAAAACCAAAAACAGACAACTGCCAATCTGTGGCACTGAAGGGAAAATGCTAGGGGGATAAATAACCCAATTTCGCTCTCCTCCCAACTTCCCATGTTCTACCAGTGCCTCCCATTGTCCACAGCCAAAGGGCAAGAGAACCTCTGAGGCAGTCAATACAGATCAACCTCTTTGGAAACGTATAATGTGCAGAAGAGTAGAGGATAGATCTGTAGGTAGAATCAGAGAATATCCATCGCAATCAACCCCACTTAATCCTATTTTTATGCCATACTTGGGAGATGTGAAGATCTGCCTGTCCATAAGTTGAAAGGAAAGCTATAGAAACAAGGTTTGAGGATGAAAAAAAGTCTTGACTTACTTGATTTTCATTGAACATGTGAAAGATTAATTGTAAATACTTACCTTTTTCCATTTTCACAAATGAGAAAAAAGAGCAGAAAAGACAAATTTCAGTAGGTAAGATGTGATTTAAATGTCAATGAAAATTAAATGTTCTTATAAAGTTAAAACCCTAGGACAGGATACTGAAGAATGTGGCATACTATGAGACATGATTAATTTTTATTTTGGATAAATTGAGGTAAAATGTAAATAGAATGAAATGTATAGATCATAAGTACACAATTTGGTGAGTTTTGAAAAATATATCATCTGTGTAACCAACACTCCTATCAAGATGTGGAACACTTCCATCACTCCAAAAGTTCCCATCTCTCCCATTCTGGTCAGTCCCCAGCTCCAGCCCCAGGCAAACACTGGTCTGATTTCCGTCACCATAGATTGGTTTTGCCTGACTTTTAGCTTCATATAAATGCAGTCATACAGTAAGTACACTGTTATGTCTGAATTCTTTGAGTTTTAATTATGTTTTCAGATTTATACATGTTAGCAGATTCTTTTATATTGCCAAATGGTACCCCATCATATAACTATACCACAAATTGCCTTTTTATGGTTGATACGTATTCAAGATATAAATGCTGTATCATATATATATATATATGATATGGTGAAATTTTCACTTTCATCTGTGGAAGTCCTTTTCACTTTCATAACAATATCTTTTGATGAGTAGAACTTTTAAACTATTATGAAGTCAATTACCAATTGTTTTTCTTTCAAATTTAGTGCATTTTGCATCCTTTCTATCTATAAACTTTGCTTTTCCCAAGATCACCTATTGTTTTTGAAGAAACTTTATTCTTTTCACTTTTTTTATCTTTGACTTTGATTCATCTAGAATCATTTCTTGTGAATGGTTTGGGATAAGGGTCAAGGTTCGTTTTTTCCCACCTTTTAACAAAATTGATTCATCACCAGCTATTGAAAAGACTATCCTATCACCTACTGAATTGCCCTGCCACCTTTATTAAATGTCAGTTAACAATATATATGTAGGTCTATTTCTAGACACTTCATTCTGTTCCACTGATGTATTGATACTTATGCCAGTACCACCATATTGATATTGTAGCTTTATCCATGGCAATCTACTTTGATAGTCAATCTTTCTTTTATCAGTATTTGTATAGTGCATATATATTTTTCCATCATTTTACTTTTAACCTATGTTTTATATTTAATTTTTTTTATTTTGGGAGATATACAGCATATCATTGGGATTTGCTTTTGTTTTTTTTTTTAACTTCTGGAATACATGTTCAGAATGTGCAGGTTTGTTACATAGGTATCTGTGTGCCATGGTGGTTTGCTGGACCTATCAACCTGTCACCTAGGTTTTAAGCTCCACATGCATTAGCTGTTTGTCCTGATGCTCTCCCTCCCCTCGCCCTGGCCCTGACAGGCCTCGGTATGTGTTGTTCCTCTCCCTGTGTCCATGTGTTCTCATTGTTCAGCTCCCACTTATGAATGAGAACATGTGGTGTTTGGCTTTCTGTTCCTGTGTTAGTTTGCTGAAGATGATGGCGTCTGGCTACATCCATGTCCCTGCAAATGACATGATCTCATTCCTTTTTGTGGCTGCATAGTATTCCATGGTATATTTGTACCATATTTTATTTATCTAGTCTATCACTGATGGACATTTGGGTTGGTTCCATGTCTTTGCCATTGTGAATAATGCTGCAATAAACATACATGTGCATGTATCTTTATAATAGAATGATTTCTATTCCTTTGGGTATATACCCAGTAATGGGATTGCTGGGTCAGATGGTATTTCTGGCTCTAGATCCTTGAGGAATCACCACACTTTCTTCCACAATGGTTGAACTAATTTATATTTCCACCAACAATGTAAAAGTGTTTCTATTCTCCACAGCCTCTCCAGCATCTGTTGTTTCTTGACTTTTTAATAATCACCATTCTGATTGGTATGAGATGGTATCTCATTGTGGTTTTGATTTGTATTTCTCTAATGACCAGTGATGATGAGCTTTTCTTCATATGTTTTTTGGCCACAAAAATGTCTTCTTTTGAGAAGTGTCTGTTCATATCCTTTGCTCACTTTTTGATGTTTTTTTTTTTTTCCTTGTAAACTTGTTTACGTTCTTGTAAATTCTGGATATTAGACCTTTGTCAGATGGGTAAATTGCAAAAATTTTCTCCCATTCTGTAGGTTGCCTGTTTGCTCTTATGATAGTTCCCTTGCTATGCAGATGCTTTTTAGTTTAATTAGATCCCATTTGTCAATTTTAGCTTTTGTCACAATTGCTTTTGGTGATTTCATTATAAAATATTTGTCCATGCCTATGTTCTTAATGATGTTGCCTAGGTTTTCTTCTAGAGTTTTTATGGTTGGGTTTGCTTTTTATATAAACTAAAAATCTGTCCTTTAATTATCATGTTTAATATATAATGATTGTTGTTGGATTAATAGCTACCATCTTACTAGCTTTGTTTTATTCCATATGTTATTTCTTTTTAACTCTTTGTCTGCCTTCATTGACATTAATTTGACTGTATTTTATTATTCCGTTTTATCTTCACTATTGGCTTATCATGTATACCTGTTTTTAAATTTTTGCCCTAGGTTTTTTTTTGTATACATCTTTAATTTAGAAGACTATCTTCAAATTATGTTATACCACATCACATACAGTGTGAGCACCTTACAAAAGTATATTCTCAATTCCTTTTTCCCTTTCTTTGTGGTATGGTTTTCAAATGTTTTACTTTTTCATGTGCTGTAGAAACTCAATGAAGGAGGAGACAAGATGGCTGACCAGACAGTCAGGAAGCACCACTCCCACTGAGAGAGACCAAAATATCAAGTATATCAACATGCTTTGAACAGATCCTCAGAGAGAAAACACTGAGGGTTGATAGAGAGGTGGTACAGACACCAAGGCTGAAGAGGAAGCTAGGAACCCTGCATGGGGCTGCTGAAAGCCAGGGCTAGTTCCCACCCTTGAATGGTCCTAGGGAAGAGGCAAGTGAAGGGATGGTGGGGCAGCCTGCTTTTGCTGCAGATTACTGGGATCCTAGCTACAAGAGATTTCATGACGCCCACAGATATTTGAACTGGCAGGGGAATCTGCCTGGAGAGTAGGCAAAGACAGAGCTTTTGTCTGCATGGAGTCCAGGGGATTTTGCACATGGGGCAGCTGAAGCAGAACACAGCCATAGGTGCCCATCTCCTAAGGCTCCCTATGTTCCTCTGAGTCACTGTAACCCCAGCTGACTACAGGGTCAAGAGAGAACAGGGCTGACTATCCTATCCTGTGGGACTGGGGCATGTCTGTTCTTTAGGCCCTTCTGCCCACTAGCCCTTCCCAAGGCCCCTGCCTGGCTGCTCCTGCAGGAGCATGTGCACAGCACAACTACCTCTGCCTAACCTTGGTGCTTTGCTGGCGGCCCCATCTGAATACTTCCCAGTGGCCTAGGAGCACTTCACATCCCCCAGCACAGCTAGTGCTCGACCCCAAGGGGCCAGATGGAGGCACAGGCCAGTCACAACGTCCCAGGGCTTTGGCATGCAGCTTGTGAGTGCTGAGTGTAGATCTGAGGCCAGCACTTGAGTGGGAGGAGCCCCCATTCTGAGAACACTGAGAGAGGTGAGACATGCAAGCTCATGGGCCAGCAAAGGAGCAGGGCATACCTCCCTCCACAGGACCGTGTGGGAAGGGTGTGGGAGCCCCACAACCTGGAACATCTAACAACAAAAAAACACAGAAGTGGCACTAGTGATTGGAGGAGACTCCTGCAAGGCCCAGAGCAGGCCTGGTGATGGGGGTCATCTCTCCATCTGCCCACTATAGAGTGCTGCTGCAGGTGTGCTGAAATCCAGAAGAGCCCTTTAGCTAAGAGCCTCTCTTAGCTCTTTAAGAGTAAGATGGCCATTACTCTTAAGCGCCATCTACTGGTTTGGAGCACAAATTACAATACCAAAAATATTCTGCCAATATACATTCATTGCTTATAAAACCAAGGGCATGAATCTATCCACAAATAATACCCTATACAGAGCTTTGGCCCTCTGAAAACACCCAGAAATGAAGCCAATTGACTATACTCAACTTAAAAAACAGTTAAAAGAACACCAGCCTTCTCAGATGAGAAAGAATCAGCACAAGAACTCAGGTAATTCAAAAAGTCTGAGTGTCCCTTTACCTCCAAATGAGCACACTAGCTCTCCAGCAATGGTTCTTAACCAGATTGAAATGATTGAAATGAGAGATAGAGGATTCAGAATCTGGATGGCAAGGAAGCTCATCAAGATTCAGGAGAAAGTTGAAACCCAATCTAGGAATCCAGTAAAATGATCCAAGAGCTGAAAGATGTAATAGCCATTTTAAGAAAAAAAAAGAAACTGAACTGCTGGAATTGAAAAATTCACTACAAGAATTACATAATACAGTTAGAATCATTAACAGTAGACTAGACCAAGCTGAAGAAAACTCTCAGAGCTTGAAGACCAGTTCTTTGAATAAACTCATACAAAAATAAAGAAAGAATTTTTTTTAATGAACAAAACCTTTGAGAAATATGGGATTATGTAAAGATTCCAAATCTATGACCCATTGATATTCCTGAGAGAGAAGGAGAGAGAGTAAGCAACTTGGAAAATGTATTTTAGGATACAGTTCACGAAAATTTCCCAATCTCACTAAGGAGGTTAACATGCAAATTCAAGAAATACAGAAAAGCCCTGCAAGATATTATACAAGATGACCATCCTCATGGCACATAGTCAGCAGAATCACCAAAGTCAACATGAAAGAAAAAACTTTAAAGGCAGCTAGAGATAAGGGTGAAGTCACTTACAAAGGGAACCCCATCCAGCTAGCAGGAAACCTTTCAGCAGAAAACTTACAAGCCAGAAGGGGCCTATTTTCAGCATCCCTAAATAAAGAATTCTAATCAAGAATTTCATACCCCATCAAACTAAGCTTCCATAAGTGAAGGAGAAATAAAATCCTTCTCAAACAAGTAAGTGCCAAGGGAATTTGTTATCACTAGACCAGCCTTACAAGATCATATGGAAATAAAATAATAATGATACCTGCTACCACAAAAACATGCTTAACCATATAGCCCACTGTAAAGCAACTACACAATCAAATCTACAGAGCAACCAGCTAATAACACGATGACAGGATTAAAATCTCACATATCAATACTAACACAATGTAAATGGTCTGAACACTCCACTTAAACGGCATAGAGTGGCAGACACATAAAAAGACAAGACCCAACTGTTGGCTGTCTTCAACAAACCCATCTCATATTAACATCCACAGGCCCAAAGTAAAGGGATGGAGAAATATCTACCAGACAAATAGAAAAGAAAAAGGGCCAGGAATCACAATTCTTATATCAGATGAAACAGACTTTCAATCAGCAATAATCAAGAAAAAGAAGGGCATTACATAAACAGTTCAATTAAACAAGAAGTCTTAACTATCCTAAATATATACAAACCCAACATTGGAGCATCCTGTTTCATAAAAGTTCTTCTTGACCTATAAAAAGACTTAGTCACACAATAACAGTAGGAGACTTTAACACCCCACTGACAGTGTTAAGATAATTGAGACAGAAAGCTAACAAAGAAATTCTAGACTTAGACTGGACACTTGACCAATTGGACCTAATAGAACACCCAGCAACCACAGTATATTATTCTCATTTGCACACGAAACATATTCTAAGATCAATCACATGCTTTGTCATAAAGCAAGACCCAATAAATTCAAAAACATTGAAATCACCCCCAAGCACATTCTCACATCAAAGTGCAAAAAAATAGAAATAAATACCATTATTTTATTTTATTTTATTTTATTTTATTTTTTTTTTTTTTTTTATTATACTTTAAGTTCTAGGGTACATGTGCATGACGTTTATATCATGTATAACTCCCCAATGCAATCCCTCCCTCCTCCCCCCTCCCCATGATAGGCCCCAGTGTGTGATGTTCCCCTTCCCGAGTCCAAGTGATCTCATTGTTCAGTTCCCACCTATGAGTGAGAACATGCGGTGCTTTGTTTTCTCTTCTTGTGATAGTTTGCTAAGAATGATGGTTTCCAGCTGCATCCATGTCCCTACAAAGACGCAAACTCATCCTTTTTGATGGCTGCATAGTATTCCATGGTGTATATGTGCCACATTTTCTTATCCAGTCTGTCACAGACGGACATTTGGGTTGATTCCAAGTCTTTGCTATTGTGAATAGTGCCGCAATAAACAAACGTGTGCATGTGTCTTTGTAGTAGAGTAATTTATAATCCTTTGGGTATATACCCAGTAGTGGGATGGCTGGGTCATATGGTACATCTAGTTCTAGATCCTTGAGGAATCGCCATACTGTTTTCCATAATGGTTGAACTAGTTTACAATCCCACCAACAGTGTAAAAGTGTTCCTATTTCTCCACATCCTCTCCAACACCTGTTGTTTCCTGACTTCTTAATGATTGCCATTCTAACTGGTGTGAGATGGTATCTCATTGTGGTTTTGATTTGCATTTCTCTGATGGCCAGTGATGATGAGCATTTTTTCATGTGTCTGTTGGCTGTATGGATGTCTTCTTTTGAGAAATGTCTGTTCATATCCTTTCCCCACTTTTTGATGGGGTTGTTTGCTTTTTCTTGTATATTTGTTTGAGTTCTTGGTAGATTCTGGATATTAGCCCTTTGTCAGATGAGTAGGTTGCAAAAATTTTTTCCCATTCTGTAGGTTGCCTTTCACTCTGATGGTAGTTTCTTTGCTGTGCAAAAGCTCTTTAGTTTAATTAGATCCCATGTGTCAATTTTTGCTTTTGCTGCCGTTGCTTTTGGTGTTTTAGACATGAAGTCCTTGCCCATGCCTATGTCCTGAATGGTACTACCTAGATTTTCTTCTAGGGTTTTTATGGTATTAGGTCTAACATTTAAGTCTCTAATCCATCTTGAATTAATTTTCGTATAAGGGGTAAGGAAAGGATCCAGTTTCAGCTTTCTACTTATGGCTAGCCAATTTTCCCAGCACCATTTATTAAATAGGGAATCCTTTCCCCATTTCTTGTTCTCTCAGGTTTGTCAAAGATCAGATGGCTGTAGATGTGTGGTATTATTTCTGAGGACTCTGTTCTGTTCCATTGGTCTATATCTCTGTTGTGGTACCAGTACCATGCTGTTTTGGTTACTGTAGCCTTGTAGTATAGTTTGAAGTCAGGTAGCGTGACGCCTCCAGCTTTGTCCTTTTGACTTAGGATTGTCTTGGCAATGCGGGCTCTTTTTGGTTCCATATGACTTTAAAGCAGTTTTTCCAATTCTGTGAAGAAAGTCATTGGTAGCTTGATGGGGATGGCATTGAATCTATAAATCACCTTGGGCAGTATGGCCATTTTCACGATATTGATTCTTCCTATCCATGAGCATGGTATGTTCTTCCATTTGTTTGTGTCCTCTTTGATTTCACTGAGCAGTGGTTTGTAGTTCTCCTTGAAGAGGTCCTTTACATCCCTTGTAAGCTGGATTCCTAGGTATTTGATTCTCTTTGAAGCAATTGTGAATGGAAGTTGATTCCTGATTTGGCTCTCTGCTTGTCTGTTACTGGTGTATAAGAATGCTTGTGATTTTTGCACATTAATTTTGTATCCTGAGACTTTGCTGAAGTTGCTTATCAGCTTAAGCAGATTTTGGGCTGAGACAATGGGGTTTTCTAAATATACAATCATGTCATCTGCAAACAGGGACAATTTGACTTCTTCTTTTCCTAACTGGATACCCTTGATTTCTTTCTCTTGCCTGATTGCCCTAGCCAGAACTTCCAGCACTATGTTGAATAGGAGTGGTGAGAGAGGGCATCCCTGTCTTGTGCCAGTTTTCAAAGGGAATTTTTCCAGTTTTTGCCCATTCAGTATGATATTAGCTGTGGTTTGTCATAAATAGCTCTTATTATTTTGAGGTACGTTCCATCAATACCAAATTTATTGAGCGTTTTTAGCATAAAGGGCTGTTGAATTTTGTCAAAAGCCTTTTCTGCATCTATTGAGATAATCATGTGGTTCTTGTCTTTGGTTCTGTTTATATGCTGGATTACGTTTATTGATTTGCGAATGTTGAACCAGCCTTGCATCCCAGGGATGAAGCCCACTTGATCATGGTGGATAAGCTTTTTGATGTGCTGCTGAATCCGGTTTGCCAGTATTTTATTGAGGATTTTTGCATCGATGTTCATCAGGGATATTGGTCTAAAATTCTCTCTTTTTGTTGTGTCTCTGCCAGGCTTTGGTATCAGGATGATGTTGGCCTCATAAAAAGAGTTAGGGAGGATTCCCTCTTTTTTATTGATTGGAATAGTTTCAGAAGGAATGGTACCAGCTCCTCCTTGTACCTCTGGTAGAATTCAGCTGTGAATCCATCTGGTCCTGGACTTTTTTGGTGGGTAGGCTATTAATTGTTGCCTCAATTTCAGAGCCTGCTATTGGTCTATTCAGGGATTCAACTTCTTCCTGGTTTAGTCTTGGGAGAGTGTAAGTGTCCAGGAATTATCCATTTCTTCTAGATTTTCTAGTTGATTTGCGTAGAGGTGTTTATAGTATTCTCTGATGGTAGTTTGTATTTCTGTGGGGTTGGTGGTGATATCCCCTTTATCATTTTTTATTGCGTCTATTTGATTCCTCTCTCTTTTCTTCTTTATTAGTCTAGCTAGCGGTCTGTCAATTTTGTTGATCTTTTCAAAACCAACTCCTGGATTCATTGATTTTTTGGAGGGTTTTTTGTGTCTCTATCTCCTTCAGTTCTGCTCTGATCTTAGTTATTTCTTGCCTTCTGCTAGCTTTTGAATGTGTTTGCTCTTGCCTCTCTAGTTCTTTTAATTGTGATGTTAGAGTGTCAATTTTAGATCTCTCCTGCTTTCTCTTGTGGGCATTTAGTGCTATAAATTTCCTCTACACACTGCTTTAAATGTGTCCCAGAGATTCTGGTATGTTGTATCTTTGTTCTCATTGGTTTCAGAGAACATCTTTATTTCTGCTTCATTTCGTTATGTACCCAGTAGTCATTCAGGAGCAGGTTGTTCAGTTTCCATGTAGTTGAGCGGTTTGGATTGAGTTTCTTAGTCCTGAGTTCTAGTTTGATTGCACTGTGGTCTGAGAGACAGTTTGTTATAATTTCTGTTCTTGTACATTTGCTGAGGAGTGCTTTACTTCCAATTATGTGGTCAATTTTGGAATAAGTGCGATGTGGTGCTGAGAAGAATGTATATTCTGTTGATTTGGGGTGGAGAGTTCTATAGATGTCTATTAGGTCCGCTTGGTGCAGAGATGAGTTCAATTCCTGGATATCCTTGTTAACTTTCTGTCTCGTTGATCTGTCTAATGTTGACAGTGGAGTGTTGAAGTCTCCCATTATTATTGTATGGGAGTCTAAGTCTCTTTGTAGGTCTCTAAGGACTTGCTTTATGAATCTGGGTGCTCCTGTATTGGGTGCATAGATATTTAGGAGAGTTAGCTCTTCCTGTTGAATTGATCCCTTTACCATGATGTAATGGCCTTCTTTGTCTCTTTTGATCTTTGATGGTTTAAAGTCTGTTTTATCAGAGACTAGGATTGCAACCCCTGCTTTTTTTTGTTCTCCATTTGCTTGGTAGATCTTCCTCCATCCCTTTATTTTGAGCCTATGTATGTCTCTGCATGTGAGATGGGTCTCCTGAATACAGCAGACTGATGGGTCTTGACTCTTGATCCAGTTTGCCAGTCTGTGTCTTTTAATTGGAGCATTTAGTCCATTGACATTTAAGGTTAATATTGTTATGTGTGAACTTGATCCTGTCATTATGATATTAACTGGTTATTTTGCTCGTTAGTTGATGCAGTTTCTTCCAGCCTCGATGGTCTTTACATTTTGGCATGTTTTTGCAATGGCTGGTACCGCTTGTTCCTTTCCATGTTTAGGGCTTCCTTCAGGGTCTCTTGTAAGGCAGGCCTGGTGGTGACAAAATCTCTAAGCATTTGCTTATCTGTAAAGGATTTTATTTCTCCTTCACTGATGAAGCTTAGTTTGGCTGGATATGAAATTCTGGGTTAAAATTCTTTTCTTTAAGAACGTTGAATATTGGCCCCCACTCTCTTCTGGCTTGTAGAGTTTCTGCCGAGAGGTCTGCTGTTAGTCTGATGGGCTTCCCTTTGTGGGTAACCCGACCTTTCTCTCTGGCTGCCCTTAAGATTTTTTCCTTCATTTCAACTTTGGTGAATCTGGCAATTATGTGTCTTGGAGTTGCTCTTCTGGAGGAGTATCTTTGTGGCGTTCTCTGTATTTCCTGAATTTGAATGTTGGCCTGCCCTACTAGGTTGGGGAAGTTCTCCTGGATGATATCCTGAAGAGTGTTTTCCAACTTGGTTCCATTTTCCCCCTCACTTTCAGACACCCCAATCAGACGTAGATTTGGTCTTTTTACATAATCCCATACTTCTTGCAGGCTTTGTTCATTTCTTTTTCTTCTTTTTCTTTTGGTTTCTCTTCTCGCTTCATTTCATTCATTTGATCCTCAATCGCTGATACTCTTTCTTCCAGTTGATCGAGTCGGTTACTGAAGCTTGTGCATTTGTCACGTATTTCTCGTGTCATGGTTTTCATCTCTGTCATTTCGTTTATGATCTTCTCTGCATTAATTAATCTAGCTGTCAATTCTTCCACTTTTTTTTCAAGATTTTTAGTTTCTTTGCGCTGGGTACGTAATTCCTCCTTTAGCTCTGAGAGGTTTGATGGAGTGAAGCCTTCTTCTCTCATCTCGTCAAAGTCATTCTCTGACCAGCTTTGATCCGTAGCTGGCGATGGGCTGCGCTCCTTTGCAGGGGGAGATGCGCTCTTATTTTTTGAATTTCCAGCTTTTCTGCCCTGCTTCTTCCCCATCTTTGTGGTTTTATCTGTCTCTGGACTTTGATGATGGTGACGTACGGATGGGGTTTTGGTATAGGTGTCCTTCCTGTTTGATAGTTTTCCGTCTGACAGTCAGAAGGACTGTCTGTTGGTCTGTTGGAGATTGCTTGAGGTCCACTCCAGACCCTGTTTGCCTGGGTATCAGCAGCAGAGGTTGCCGAAGATAGAATATTGCTGAACAGCGGGTGTACCTGTCTGATTCTTTCTTTGGAAGTTTCCTCTCAGGGGTGACGCCACCCTGTGAGGTGTGGGTGTGTCAGACTGCCCCTAGTGGGGGATGTCTCCCAGCTAGGCTACTCAGGGGTCAGGGACCCACCTGAGCAGGCAGTCTGTCCGTTCTCGGATCTCAACCTCCGCGTTAGGAGATCCACGCTCTCCCCAAAGCTGTCAGACAGAGTCGTTCGCGTCTGCACCGCCCCCGCTTTCCCCTAATGGGCTGCAGCTGTGCGCTGTCCGCAGAGGTAGAGTCTACAGAGACAGGCAGGCTTCCTTGAGCTGCTGTGAGCTCCACCCAGTTCGAGCTTCCCAGCGGCTTTGTTTACCTACTTAAGCCTCAGCAATGGCGGGCGCCCCTCCCCCAGCCTCGCTGCTGCCTTGCGGATAGATCGCCGCAGACGGCTGTGTTAGCAGTGAGGGAGGCTCCGTGGGCGTGGGACCCTCCCGGCCAGGTGTGTGGGATATATTCTCCTGGTGTGCCTGTTTCCTTAAAGCGCAGTATTGGGGTGGGAGTTACCTGATTTTCCAGGTGTTGTGTGTCTCAGTTCCCCTGGCTAGGAAAACGGATTTCCTTCCCCCTTGCGCTTCCAGGTGAGGCGATGCCTCGCCCTGCTTCAGCTCACGCTGGTCAGGCTGCAGCAGCTGACCAGCACCGATTGTCCGGCACTCCCTAGCGAGATGACCCCAGTACCTCAGTTGAAAACGCAGAAATCACCGGTCTTCTGTGTCGCTCGCGCTGGGAGTTGGAGACTGGAGCTGCTCCTATTCGGCCATCTTGCTCCGCCCTATTTTATTTTATTTTAGGGAGTTGGAGGCTTGCTCTTTTGCCCAGGCTGGAGTATACTGGCACGATCTTGGCTCACTGCAACTTCCTCCTCCTAGGTTCGAGCGATTCTCCTGCCTCAGCCTCCCAAGTAGCTGGGATTACAGGCATGTGCTACCACACCTAGCTAATTTTTCTATTTTTAGTAGAGACACCATGCTGGCCAGGGTGGCCTCGAACTCCTGACCTCAAGTGATCCACCTACCTCAGCCTCCCAAAGTGCTGGGATTACCATGCCCAGCCAGTCTCTTTTATAACTAGGAAATATTTCTTTTTATCTCTGGCATTATATCATGTCTATATGTTGTTAGAGTAATATAGTCAATACCAGTTTTCTTATGTTTACTGTTTACTTAGAATAACTCCCCCTTTTATTTTAAATTTTTGTGAAACTATATTTAAATTCTGTTTCTTATAGATAGTGTATAGTAATACCTTACTTAAAAAATCTAATTTGACAATCTCTGCCTTTTAATTAGAGTGGTTTGACAGTTTGCATTTCATGTACTTGTATATATGTTTGGGTTTGGGTCTATCTTATTAATTGGCCCATCTCATTTTTATTCCTCAGTTACTCCTCTTTTTGAAGGTCAGACACCTTTTATTATTTCATTTTTATTAAAATATTTTCTTAGGTATACCTCATGTTTTGTTTGATTGATCTAGAAGTTACAATATATAATTTCCTGAAATCTATTTTATTTTACTTTTTATTTGATTTTTTTGGAGACAGAGTCTGCTCTGTCACCCAGGCTGGAGTGCAATGGCATGATCTCAGCTCACTGCAACCTCTACCTCCCATGTTCAAGCGATTCTCCCACCTCAGCCTCCTGAGAAGCTGGGACTAGAGGCGCACACCACCATGTTCAGCTAATTTTTTGTATTTTAGTAGAGACGGGGTTTTACCGTGTTGCCAAGTCTGGTCTCAAACTTCTGAGCTCAGGCAGTCCGCCCACCTTGGCCTTCCAAAGTGCTAGGATTACAGGCGTGAGCCACCGTGTCTGGCCTCTTACAGTCTATTTAAAATTAATAGTATACCTTTTTTTGTTTGTTTTAAATGGGTCAGTTGCCTTTAAAGAGATTAAGAATAGAAAAAATAGTATTTTATATTTATTTGCATATTTACCATTTCTTCTCCTCTTTATTCCTTCCTGTAGATCTGAATTTCCATCTGGCATCATTGTTTTTTATCCCAAAGAACATCTTTAGCATTTCGTTTCAGTTTTAAGTTGGCTGGCAGTGAATTATTTCAAATTTCATTTGTCTAATCCTGTATTTTTTCCACCACAGTTTGAAGGGCATTCTCACTGAATATAGAATTCTGAGTTGGCTTTTTTTTCTTTAAAGATACTTTCCCATTGTCTTGTAGCCTCTGTTGTCAGCCATAGAATGTAGTTAAACAAGAATATATTGCACTCAGGAGATGGACACCCTAAACACCTGGACTTGATCACTACACATTCTATGTTACACACATATAACAAAATTTCACATGAACTCTATATATTTGCATAAGTTTTCAAAAAGAATTCAGCCATAATTTATACAGCCATGCCTCAGAGATGCAGGTTTAGTTCCAGACCACTGCAATAAAGTGAACCTCTCAATAAAGTAAGTCACACAAATTTTTTGGTGGTGTCCAAGTGGATATGAAGGTCTATTAGGTGTGAAATAGCATCATGTCTAAAAAAAAAAAGTATCTATGCCCTAATTAGAAATACTTTATTGCTAAAAAATTCAAACAGTCATCTAAGCCTTCAGCAATTCATGTTCATTTTGCTTGGTGGAGGATTTTGTCTCAGTGTTAATGGCTGCTGACTGATCAGGGTGGTGGTTGCTGAAGGTAGGGTGGGTTTGACAATTTCTTAAAATTAGACAGCAGTTAAGTTTGTGACATAATTGACTCTTCATGAAAGACTTCTCTGTAGCATGTGATGCTGTTTGATAGCATTTTACCTACAGTAAAACTTTTCAAAATTGGAGTGAGTCCTATTAAATCCTTAGTTTTTAACTAATTTTATGGAATACACTAAATGCTTTGTTGTCATTTCAACAATCTTCACAGCATCTTTGGCAGTAATAAATTTCATGTTAAGGAACCACTTTCTTTGTTCATCCATAAGAAGCAACTCCTCATCCATTCAAGTTTTATTATGGGATGGAAGCAATTCAGTCACATCTTCAGGCTCCACTTCTAATTCTAGTTGCTATTTCCACCACATCTGCAGTTAATTTCTCCAATGAAGTTGTGTAGCCCTCAAAGTTATCCATAAGGAATGAAATCAACTTCTCCTAAACTCCTGTTAATATTGGTATTTTTGCCTCCTCCCATGAATCACTAATGTTTTGAATGCATCTAGAATGGAAAATGCTTTCCAGAAGGTTTTCAATTTACTTTGCCTAGATCCATCAGAGGAACAGTAATTCTCTAGGCCAGCTATACAAAATCTATTTCTTAAATAACAATACTTGAAAGTTGAAATTACTTCCTGACCCATGGGCTGCAGAATGGTTGTTGTGTTAACAGGCATGAAAACAAGGTTTATCTCCTGTACATCTCCATCAGAGCTCTTGGTTGACTAGATGCATTGTCAATAAGCTGTAATATTTTAAAAGGAATCTTTTTTCTGAGCAGTCAGTCTCAATAATGGGCTTAAAATATTTGGTAAACCATGCTGTAAACAGATGTGGTGTCATCTAGATTTTGTTGTTTTGTTTATAGAGCACAGGCAGAATAGATTTAGCATAATTCTTAAGGGCCCTAGGATTTTCAGAATGGTAAATGATCTTTGGCTTCCACTTAAAGTCACCAGCCACATTCACCCCTAAGAGGACAGTCAGTCTGTCTTTGAAGCTCTGAAGCACGGTATTGACTTCTCTTCTCTAGCTAGGAAAGTCCTAGATGTCATCTTCTTCCAACAGAAGGCTGTTTGTCTACATTGCAAGCTGTTGTTTAGTGTAGCTACCTTCATCAATTATGTTAGCTAGAGCTGGATAACTTGCTGAAGTTTCTGCATCATCGCTTGCTGTTTAACCTTGTACTTTCATGTTATTAATATGGCTTCTTTACTTAAATCTCATGAAGCAACCTCTGCTAGCTTCAAACTTTTCTTCTCCAGCTTCCTTACCTGTCTCTGCCCTCAAAGAATTGAAGAGAATTAGGGCCTTCCTCTGGATTAGGCTTTGGCTTAAAGGAATGTTATGGCTGGTTTGACCCAGACCACCAAGCTTTTTCCATATCAGCAATAAGACTGTTTTTTTGTTTTTTTTTTAATCATCTGTGTGTTCACTGGAGTAGCACTTTTAGTCTCCTTCAAGAATTTTTTTCTTTGCATTCACAACCTGGTTAACTGACACAAAAGGCCTAGCTTTTGGCCTATCTTAGCTTTTGACATGCCTTCCTCACTAAGCTTAATCATTTTTGGCTTTTGATTTAAAGATAGAGATGTGTGACTCTCCACCTGAATACATGGAGGCCATTGTAGGATTATTAATTGGCCTAATTTCAATATTGTTATGTCTCAGGGAATAGGAAAGGGAGATGGGCCTATGTCTCAGGCCCAAGGAAAGGGAGAGAGATGGGGGAATGGGTGGTGGTGTAGCAGTCAGAACACACAGCACTTAAGTTCACCATTTTATATGGGTGCAGTTCATGGTGGCCCAAAACAATTACAACAGTAACATCAAAGATCACTCATAATAGATATCATAATAATGAAAAAGTTTTCAGTGTTGTGAGATTACCAAAATATGACACAGAGACACAAAGTGAGCGCATGTTGGAAAAATGGTGCTGATAGACTTGCTCAACACAAACCGTTGTTTAAAAAAAAACAACAAAAAAAACAAAAAACAAAAAAACACAGTATCTGTGAAGCACAATAAAGCAAAGCACAATTACCCAAGGTATGGCTATATGATTGTTTCCTATACAGATATTCTTCAATTTACATTAGGGTTACCTCTCAATAAACCAATTTTAAGCTGAAAATATCATAAATCAAAGGTGTATTTTCAACTTGTGATATTTTCAGCTCATGATGGATTTATTTGGGTATAACTTCATTGTAAGTCAAGGAGGGTATTGAATATGTATCACTTTTACACCATTGTAAAACTGGAAAATCATAATTCAAACCATCATAAGTAGGAGACCATCTGTATGTAATGTGTCTTTTTCTCTCTGGCTGTCTTCAGCAATTTGACTATGGTGTGCCTAGATTTGGTTATCTTAATATTTATCCTGCTTGGAGTTTGCTGAACTTCTTGGATCCATAGCTTAGTAGGGGTTTTGCACCAAAATTTGAGAAAATTTCAGCCATTATTTCTTCACATAGTTTTTCCATACCACTCTTTCATGTTTTTTAGAATTCCAATTATACGTATGTTGGATTCTAGATATGTCCCCACATGTCACTGGATATTTGTCCACTTTTTTCCTCTCTGTCTTTCAGTTTGGACAATTTGTATTTGTTTTCAAGTTCACTGATTATTTCTTTTGCAAGCTTTAACTCTTTTTTCTTTTTAAAGTTTTCAATTATAAATTGACAAATTATAGTTGTATATCTTTATGGCATACAAAATGATGTTATGATTTATGAATATAGTATGGAATAATTAAATCTTCACATTACATACAGATGGTCTCCTACTTACAATGGTTTGAATTATGATTTTCCAGTTTTACAATGGTGTAAAAGTGATACATATTCAATACCCTCCTTGACTTACAATGAAGTTATACCCAAATAAATCCATCATGAGCTGAAAATATCACAAGTTGAAAATACACCTTTGATTTATGATATTTTCAGCTTAAAATTGGTTTATTGAGAGGTAACCCTAATGTAAATTGAAGAATATCTGTATAGGAAACAATGATATAGGCATACCTTGGGTAACTGTGCTTTGCTTTATTGTGCTTCACAGAGACTGTGTTTCTGTTTTTTGTTTTTTGTTTTTTTTAAACAAATTAAAGGTTTGTGTTGAGCAAGTCTATCAGCACCATTTTTCCAACATGTGCTCACTTTGTGTCTCTGTGTCATCTGGTAAATCTTTCAGTTATTGTAGTTTTATCTCTAGAATTTTCATTTGGTTCTTTTTAGTTTTTTTCTTTTTTGAAATATCTGTTTTCTCATGATATCTTATATTTTCATTTTTGCCTTTGAATATACATTCAAAGTCCTTCTCTGTTAATTCCAACATGTGCGTTATCTTGGAGTCTGCTGAATTTTATATGTATTCATGGATCACATTTTCCTGCTTCTCTGAATGCCTTATGTTTTTATGATATGTAGAACATTGTAAAAGATATGTTTTAGGGAGTCTGTATTATATTCTTTTATTTATTATTTATTTATTTATTTATTTTGAGATGGAGTCTTGGTCTGTCACCTAGGCTGGAGTACAGTGGCACAATCTCAGCTCACTGCAACCTCCACCTCCTGGGTTTGAGCAATTCTCTTGCCTCAGCGTCTTGAGTAGCTGGGACTACAGGCATGCACCACTACACCGGCTAATTTTTGTATTTTGAGTAGAGATGGGTTTTCACCATGTTGGCCAGGTTGGTCTCAAACTCTTGACCTCAGGTGATCCACCCTCCTTGGCCTCCCAAAATGCTAAGATTACAGGTATGAACCACTGCATCCGTCCTGTATTATGTTCTTTTAAACATTATATTGAATTTTGTTCTTTCTGGCAATTAAATTGCTGGGAGATCATTTTGCTTCTTTCAGGCTTGCTCTGATTTTGTATAGGGGCAGGTCTGTTTTCATTTTATCCCCAGTGTTATGTCGTGACCTTTACTCTTGAATATGGTACTTATGCCTAAGATACAGCCTTTCTGGAGTCACTGTTGAATGCCTAAGGTATTCCATAAAATCTTTCCACTCTGGATTAGTTGGAATTCTAATATATCCCAGAAGTGTATGTCCTCTGGCGTCTCAGCCCACAGTAGTGCTCTCTTGCGTCTTTCTTAGTCTCATCTTTTGACTGGTAGCCAAACCCTCATCCAAGGACTGGGAAACCACTGTGTAGACTGTTGAGGTTCTCTATGTAGCTTTCTTTTCCCTGGTGTCCTGACCCACAAATTTCAGCAGCCCCAAGCAACAATCTTCCCTCTTCAGCTCAAGACTGTCATGCTGTTCTAAAATGCCACCTCCCTAAGCTGTAGTCCAGCAAGTACCTCTATGCAGCAAGCCAGGGCTCAACATAGGCTCACTTCATGTATTGATCTTTCAAATATCCTACATAGTTGTTCTATTTGTTGTCCAAATGCATGAAAACAGCTCATATCCTTTATCCAGTTTTATAGTCATTTACAGTGAAAGGGCAAGTTCAGAACCAATTACTTCATCATGACCAGAAACGGAGTGAATTTTTTGTTTGTTTGTTTTTTGTTTTGAGACCGAATCTCACTCTGTCGCCCAGGGTCAAGTGTAGTGATGCGATCTCTGCTCACTGCAACCTCTGCCTCCCAGGTTCAAGCGATTCTCCTGCCTCAGCCTCCTGGGTTGCTGGGACTACAGGCACATGCCACCACACCTGGCTAATTTTTTTTTTTTTTTTTGTATTTTTCGTAGAGACAGCATTTCACCATGTTGCCCAGGGTGATCTCGAACTCCTGAGCTCAGTCAATCTGCCTGCCTCGACTTCCTAAAATGTTAGGATTACAGACATGACCCACTGCACCGGCCAAATGAGTATTTTTAATGTAATGTAAGAAATATACAAATTTATTTTAGCCATTGTTTTTCTAGTCTAAATACTCTTAGACTCTCTTATTTCAACATGTCTATATAAATTAGTGTCCAGTTACTTGAAAATTTACAATCCTTATACTTGTACTATTGCTCCAAACTCTGTGCAGAATAACCTTCTTACTTTAGGTGTGCCTTGACATCTTTATGATCTTCTTCTCTCATCAGCTTACAAAGAGCCCTGTTTTGTGTATTCCCGAGTTGGGGGTAACCGAACACCTTTGAAGCAACCTGTGGATTACCGTGACAATACTTTGATGTTTGAAGCAAGGTTTGAGAGTGGTAATCTACAGAAGGTCGTCAAAGTGTAGGTTCTAATTATTTTTATTTAAGGAGCTAGACCATCAACTATTTATTATTTTCTGTATCAAGTACATTAAAGTTCTTAGTATCTATTATGAAACTGTAATTCCTTGAAGTATAGATACTATTAATAATTAGAAATTATTGTGGAGGAGGGGAGTATAAAAGATTCTGAGTTCAAATAATTTTGAGAACTATGAGGTGTAAAGTTAAGAAGGCTTCTGTACTGTACATTTTCAGTATGGTAATATAAATTGTCACACACACAGTGCTTCTCAAACTTTGTATTGAAGTAGTTCTTGGGATGAGTGTTCCATAGAATATCCCAAGGGCATTATTTTATTTAAAAATATTATGGAAATCTGTAAACATACACTTAAGTACAGAAAATAGTACAATTTTGCGTTCACTGCCACATACCTATCACCTAGACTCGACAGCTATCAAGGTTTTGCAACATTTATTTTACCTATTCCTAGGTGATTATTTACAACTGTACACATACACATTACATGCTGAGTGCAGAGTGCTGATAGAATAGAAAGTTACTTGAGAGAGAAAAATAGTCATGACTAACCTGGTAATATTGTTATGTATATAAATAATATTCCAGTGAAATTATTGTTTTTGCCTTTATATAGGCATCTCCAATGACTAAGTAGAGGGATGTAAATAGTTATCAAATGCAGTTCTTGTTCTCAAATAGTTCAAATTATGTAATCTATGTGATCATATTATCTGTGTTTAAATCTCTCAGTGATAGTTATTTTATATTCCTAGTTTTAGACTGTAATAGATACATATGTGTGAAGTGAAAAAAGAAATGCTGGACTTCGCTTCAGTTTTGGTAACTCTTTAATCATTTCTTATATAGAAAATATAATTAGGTTGAAATATATAAACTTTTATCAAACACCTGTTTTTGTGTGCTCTCTTGAATTACCAAGGAATACAAAGGATTTAGAATTAGCATAGAAGCAGTTTCTCATCCAATAAAAGGGAAAATTTCAAAACTTTTATCTTTTACATTGTTTCCTAACAAAGCTTTCTGTGAATGAGTAAAAATAAAATAATTTTCCTCATTTAACTCAAAATTTTACATTCGTTTTTTATAAAATGTCATTTTTACATCCTTATGTGCTTTTTTTCCCTTTCTTTCTTGTGTATTAGGGCAGAATATGAATACCAATTGACTGTACGCCCTGACCTCTTCACAAATAAACACACCCAGTGGTACTATTTCCAAGTCACTAATATGCGAGCAGGAATAGTCTACAGATTCACTATTGTCAACTTCACCAAACCTGCTAGTCTTTACAGTCGGGGTATGCGCCCACTGTTCTATTCTGAAAAAGAGGCCAAGGCTCATCATATTGGCTGGCAGAGAATAGGAGACCAAATCAAGTATTACAGGAACAACCCAGGCCAAGATGGGCGCCATTATTTCTCTCTTACATGGACATTTCAATTTCCACACAACAAAGATACCTGCTACTTTGCTCATTGCTATCCATACACTTATACCAACCTGCAAGAATACCTTTCTGGCATCAATAATGATCCAGTACGGTCAAAGTTTTGTAAAATACGTGTTTTGTGCCACACGCTTGCTAGGAACATGGTGTATATTTTAACAATCACTACCCCCTTGAAGAACTCTGACTCAAGAAAGCGGAAGGCTGTGATTCTGACTGCAAGGGTCCATCCAGGGGAAACCAACAGCTCTTGGATCATGAAAGGCTTCCTAGATTATATTTTAGGAAACTCAAGTGATGCACAGTTGCTTCGGGACACTTTTGTCTTCAAGGTGGTACCCATGCTGAATCCAGATGGTGTGATTGTGGGAAATTATCGCTGTTCCTTAGCTGGACGGGATTTAAACCGTAATTATACGTCTCTCCTGAAGGAATCTTTTCCTTCTGTATGGTATACCCGGAACATGGTTCATAGGTAAAATAAGCCTCAAATTACCTCTCTGCTTATTTAGTAAACTTAGTAGTAAGAATTTTGCTCCCACAATCTCACTCATTTTACTGTAACTTCTCAAGATAGACTAACTACTATATAACTACTTTATTTTTTCCCCGTTATTCACAACTGTAATTCTATATCCTTCTGGCATTATGCCACTGGATTCACTAACCTCCCCTTAAATAATGAAACAGATTCTAGAATGTTTTGATGACTCAATGAAGCTAATCAGTTTTCATATCCCAAATTTGGCTTCTTGCTAAAGATAATAGTAGCACTGATGTTTAAAATAATTTTATATTTTTTATAAATATATGTATATTTTATATACATGAAATATATACACATAAAGGGGCTGATGATATGTCTAATAGAATATCTATGACATCTGCTTAATGCTGTCTGAGATTAAGGGTCTCTGGTCTGAGACATGATGGATTACAGGTCAATGCCCGTTGGCGTCTCTCTCTGGAAACTCTTTCAAATATCAGTTAGTCTCTGATTGTCTTGTAAGAAGGTTAAGGCAGAAGTCTATTCAGCAAGTTTCTAAAAGACTTCCAAGAAAGAGAAATATCTTAATCCAGTTAATCATACGCAGGTAAGTAGGATAAGAAGTCAGTCACATATGTGTGGAATCTTATATATAAGATTAAGTATATTTAAAGCATATTAGAATGAGAGAGAGTAGATATTTATGTAAAATACTTAGTATAAGATAAGTAGAATATCTTTTTACCCATAAAGATACCTATGGGTACAATCTTATACTAAGTATTTCTGTTTACCTGTGGGTAAAAAGAAAATCCAAACTGTTTCTAAAGTTATTTAAATTAATGTAAGATGAGAGACCCTAATATCCTGTTTCACTTCAGAAGTAATACCATCTCTTTGGAAATTAATTTGTTAGAAGTAGAGTTCCTTTTGACTTGCTTCTAAGAAAATGAA
Organism: Trachypithecus francoisi; assembly: GCF_009764315.1. Taxonomy (NCBI): domain Eukaryota; kingdom Metazoa; phylum Chordata; class Mammalia; order Primates; family Cercopithecidae; genus Trachypithecus; species Trachypithecus francoisi. Next base: position 23,895,193 of record NW_022681469.1, on the reverse strand, counting down.
AGACTGAAGAATTTGTGGCTTAAAAATGTGCAGCATGTTTCATATTTAAGAACTTAACTTGATATTCATGCCTTATAATCTAGTTTTCTAAAAACTTGTAACTATCATTTAGTGGCTTTATATCAATCTTCTGGTATCAATGAGAACTTATTGGGTAGCAAATGAGAAAAGGGCAATAAATTAACACATAGTACATTTTAGTTTGTAATTTCACTATAGTTTGAAGCAGTATGGTTTCTAATAGAAGCAAAATGCTTTGAATGTTTATATTTTAGGTTTTAATATTTTTGTTATAAACGTACTGTATTTAATAATATTATAAATACTATTGCTAACATTTTGATGTTTATCCTTCCAGATACAGCAAATAGTATATGTAATTTTGATCAGTTAAGTAATAATCCTACCACTTTAACACCACACTGTCTTACTTTTGAAAGCCTCTTCTATTAATGTTAGTCATTTTATCAATCAGTTTGAGGGACTTATTTTTTGTTTTGTTATTTTTATGTTGAGTGTTAAATTATATAGACCAAAGTTTGTGCTCTTCAGGAATGTGTAATATATTTTTTCAGATATTTGTTAGAAATTTATCAGAAAAAGTCAATTCAAACTTTGGTACCATTTTTCTCAAGATAATAACTTAATCACCACACTACTCAAGGGTTAAATATTAATTGGCTTCAGCACCAAGTCATCAAGCATTTAATTTTTAACAAATATTTGGGTACTTATTATGTGCATAGCACTGTTCTAGATGATTTGAAGCATTCCCCATTCTTAACAAGCTTGAATATGAAAAATATAAAAACTTTTCTAGACAAGGGCCAAGCAAACAGTACCAATATCTTTAAGTGGTACCGTAGTTCAAAAAGAGAAAGTTCTGTGGCCTTGACAAATTGAAAGGAAGTGAGACATGAGGTCAGTACTGAAGGATGGCAGGTAGTATTTACATTTACAAAGATAAAGAAAGAAGGTATTACAGTCAGAAAGAAAATATGTGAAATAAAGCAGAGAGATCTTATTGAAGAAAGTCTTGGGAGTAAGGTAAATTTTGTCCTTATAATGGAAGGCTACTGCATTCAGACTTTTTTTTTTTTTTTCTTTTAGACGGAGTCTCACTCTGTTGCCCAGGCTGGAGTGCAGTAATGCTATCTCCGCTCACTGCAACCTCTGCCTCCTGGGTTCAAGCAATTCTCCTGCCTCAGCCTCTTGAGTAGCTGGGATTACAGGCATGGGCCGTCACACTCAGCTAATTTTTGTGTTTTTAATAGAAAGGGGGTTTCGCCACACTGGCCAGGCAGGTCTCGAACCCCTGACCTCAGGCAATTCGCCTGCGTCGGTCTCCAAAAGCATCAGGATTACAGGCATGAGCAACTGCACTTGGCCTGCATTCAGATCTTTATATAGTTAATAAATTATTGTAGATTTTAAAAATTGTATATTAATAATATGTGATATAGATAAGAGAAACTAGGATATAAGAAATTGTATTTATTTGGATATTACAGTTATAAATCCATAGTTGTACCAATAGAAGAAAAATGCAGAGATAAAAGTTAGTAACTCATCTTTCTTCCTGGCAGACTGATGGAGAAACGAGAGGTTATTTTATACTGTGATCTTCATGGCCATAGTAGGAAAGAGAACATCTTCATGTATGGCTGTGATGGTAGTGACAGATCTAAGACATTATACTTACAGCAACAAATCTTCCCACTTATGCTAAGCAAAAATTGTCCAGATAAAGTAAGCACCTTTTAAGGTATTAACTTCCTTTACCAAATGTTGCCCATGTCGGATAGCAGAATGGTCCACATGGATAATACTGTCCCAAACTGCTTTTTTTATTTAGTTTGACCAGTTTATACAATTGACAATAAGAAAGCTACTATATAGAACTACTTAGTGAGCAATAATTTGAAAATATGGGGGAAAAAGGCAAAAATGCCCCCAAACCTACCACCATAATACCACTGCTCTTTTACCTTTTGAAAGCTTCCTCTATTAGTCATTTTTATCAATTTTAGAGTCTTGTTTATTGTTTTAATAGTCATTGAGTGCCTAAATTATACAGATTAAACATTGTATTCTTAAGAAATGTGTAACCGTTTCTTCAAAGTATTTATTAGAATTTTACCAGGAAAAAACTTAATCCAATAACCAATATTTTAAAACCATATAGAAACTAGAATGAGAAAAGAATAAAGTATATTATTATTTTCACAAACTATGGAAATATTGGAGACTGATTTACCAAGATGTGAAAATTATATTTTAATCATTCTTTAGGGAAAAGATGGTAACATAGCCAAGAAAATTCCTACAGACTTTCCCTTAAGTTCTCAACCAACCAATTCAATTATAAAGGACTTACTGAGAAGAACTAATTGTCTTTTGGGGATAATTGGGGCCCAAAGACAAAAAGGAAAGGATGATCTGATAAAAATAGCTATTTAAAGAAAGAACAGGGTTTGTTCCCCAAAGAGGATTCATTTCGTCAGAAAGAAAGACGCGAAAACCCAACCCCATAGCTGAAGCTATTCCTATGTAAATTTATACTGTCAATACTCTTAGGTATAGTTCATTACTCCTACAAAATAATTCTGTTACTAAGATATTTTAATGTTTGTCTATTGACATTCTCCTTAGGGTTTTAGATCTCTAACCTGTTGTGCCTTAGATGAAATGGACCAATTTCTTGAACAACTCAAACCACCACTCTGCTGTTTAAACAGGTCTTCCACATCATCTAAAGGTCGCTTAAAACATAGAGGCTTCTATTTCTAGGTTTTCTGTTAAGTGTTTCTTATGAAAATATTTTTGGGCTGGGCACGGTGGCTCATGCCTGTAATCCCAGCACTTTGGGAGGCTGAGGCAGGCGGAACACGAGGTCAGGAGATCGAGACCATCCTGGCTAACATGGTGAAACCCCATCTCTACTAAAAATACAAAAAATTAGCTGGGCTTCGTGGTGGGCGCCTGTAGTCCCAGCTACTCTGGAGGCTGAGGCAGGAGAATGGTGTGAACCCAGGAGGCGGAGCTTCAGTGAGCCAAGATGTCGCCACTGCACTCCAGCCTGGGCTACAGAGCGAGGCTGTCTCAAAAAAAAAAAAGAATCTTTTTGTGCAAATCCACAATTATAGTTGGAGACTTTAAATACCTCTTACATTAATCTGGAACTGGTAGACAGACAGTAGGCAAGGATCAACCAACTGGATTTGACATTTATATAAACAGCAGAATACACTTATATTCAAATGCACATGGAACAGCACCAACATAAGTCGCATTCTGGTTTAAAACAACTACTAACAATTTAAAATAATTAATATCATACAAGTATGTCTTTAAGCATAATGGAATTAGAGTAAATCAATAAAAGAGGAAAATCTACAAACGTAGATATTAAACCACATTTCTAAATAATCCTTAGGCCCAAGAGGAACTCTTAAGGAACATTAGAATATAGTTTGACCTGAAAGAAAATGAAAATATGTAACATGAAATTTTATGAAATTCAGCTAAATAGTAGCACTTAGAAGAAAATGTACAGCAAGAAATGCTTATATTAGAAACGAATAGGCTGGGTACAATGGCTCATGCCTGTAATCCCAGCACTTTGAGAGGCCAAGGTGGGCAGATCACTTGAGGTCAGGGGTTCAAGACCAACTTGGCCAACATGGTAAAACCTCATCTCTACTAAAAATACAAAAATTAGCTGGGCTTCGTGGTGGGCGCCTGTAGTCCCAGCTACTCTGGAGGCTGAGGCAGGAGAATGGTGTGAACCCAGGAGGCGGAGCTTCAGTGAGCCAAGATGTCGCCACTGCACTCCAGCCTGGGCTACAGAGCGAGGCTGTCTCAAAAAAAAAAAAGAATCTTTTTGTGCAAATCCACAATTATAGTTGGAGACTTTAAATACCTCTTACATTAATCTGGAACTGGTAGACAGACAGTAGGCAAGGATCAACCAACTGGATTTGACATTTATATAAACAGCAGAATACACATTATATTCAAATGCACATGGAACAGCACCAACATAAGTCGCATTCTGGTTTAAAACAACTACTAACAAATTTAAAATAATTAATATCATACAAGTATGTCTTTAAGCATAATGGAATTAGAGTAAATCAATAAAAGAGGAAAATCTACAAACGTAGATATTAAACCACATTTCTAAATAATCCTTAGGCCCAAGAGGAACTCTTAAGGAACATTAGAATATAGTTTGACCTGAAAGAAAATGAAAATATGTAACATGAAATTTTATGAAATTCAGCTAAATAGTAGCACTTAGAAGAAAATGTACAGCAAGAAATGCTTATATTAGAAACGAATAGGCTGGGTACAATGGCTCATGCCTGTAATCCCAGCACTTTGAGAGGCCAAGGTGGGCAGATCACTTGAGGTCAGGGGTTCAAGACCAACTTGGCCAACATGGTAAAACCTCATCTCTACTAAAAATACAAAAATTAGCCAAGCATGGTGGTGTGCACCTGTAATCCCAGCTACTTGGGAGGCTGAGGCAGAAGAACTGTTTGAGCCCAGGAGGCAGAGGTTGTAGTGAGCCAAGGTCGTATCACTGCACTCCAGCCTAGGCAACAGAGTGAGACTCCATCTCAAATAAGAAAAGAACAAAGACCTTGAATTAGTAATCTAAGTTTCCACATTAAGAATAGAAAAAGAAGAGTAAAATAAACCAAGCAGAAGGAAGCATGTAATAAAGATGAGCAGGTCAATGAAATTGGAAAATGAGAAACAATGAAAAAAATCAGTTAAGCAATATTTGTGCTTGGAAAAGATTGATAAAACTGATGAAACTTTACCAAGATTGATGAAAAAGTAGGAGGAAGAGAAAGAGGAGGAAGGGGAGGCAATGATGGCACAACTTACCAATATCAAGAATGAAAGAGAAGTATCACTACAGACCCTGCAGGCATTAAAAGGACAATAAGGGGAAATTCAATTCTGTGCACATAAATTTAACAACTTAGATGAAATGAACCCATTCCTTGAAGACTACAAACTACCAAAAGGCACCCAAGGTGAAATAATCTGAATAGTCCTGAAAAGCATTCCAAAAAGAAACTCCAGAAAACAAATATCCAGATCCAGTTGGATTCACTGAAGCATTCTACCAAAAATTTAAAGGCACTCTTTCCCAGGATTACCATACCAACACAAGACAAAGATAGTACAGGAAAAGAAAACTACAGACTAATATCCCTCATGAACATAGATGCAAAAATCCTCACCAAAATATTAGCATATTAAATCCAGCAATATATAAAAAGACTAATATACCATGACCAGATGGGGTTTATCCCAAAATGTAAGGCTGGCTTCATATTTGAAAATTAATCATTGTAATCCACTATGTTAACAGTTGAAAGAAGAAAAACTGTGATCTCATCAATTGATATAAAAAAAAGTTTTTAACACAATTCAGCATCTAGCTATGAAAAAAAAAAAATTTCAGCAAATAAGGAATTAAAGTGTACTTCCTTAACCTGATAAAGGACATCTACAAAAAACTCTATAGCTAACAATATAGTTGATGAAAGACTGAATGTTTTCTGCCCAAAGTCAGGAAGAAGACAAGAATGTCCACTCTTCCTCACTTCATGCAGCGTTGTACTGGAGGTTCTAACCAGTTCAAAAAGGCAAAAGAAAGGAGAAGGCAGACAGATTGGAAAGAAGTAATGATGGTGGCAATTATCTACACAGAAAATCCAAAGTGATCCACACACACACACACACACCACCCACACCCACCTACACACACACACACACAAAACTAGAACTAACAAGGGAGTTTGAGCAAGGTCATAAGATACAAAATCAACCCACAAAAAACAATTGCATTTCTGTATACTCACAATGAAAACATTGGAAACCAAAGTTAAAAACAATACCATTTTTATCATAGCTTTAAAATAAATATAAATCTAACAAAATGTATAGATTCTATATGCTGAAACCTTAAAAATGCTGATGAAATAAATCAAAGGCCCAAAGAAATGGAGACATGTGTTGTATTATGGATTGGAAGACTAAACATAGTAAGATATCAACTCCCCAAGTTGATCTGTAGATTTAACAGAGTTTCAGACAAAAATCACAGCATAATTGTTTATAGATATAAACAGGCTGATTCTAAGATGGATAAGGAAATATAAAGGAACTAGAATAGGCAAAACACTTTTAAAAAATGAAGTTGAAGGAATCACACTATCAAATTTTACGACAGTATAAAACTACAGTAATAAAAATAATATGTTAATAGGAACTGTGTAAACACCAAGAGCAGTGGTACAGAATAGCAAGTCTAGTAATAGACCCATATACATACAGCTTTTTGACAAAGGTACACAGGAAATTTAATGGAGATAGAAACTTTTCAATAAATAAGTGTTGGAACAATTGAACATCCATATAAAAAACAAAAAACTTTCACTTAACCCTCAAACCTTAAATGTAAAACTGTAAAACTTTTAGAAGAAAACATAGAAGAAAATTTTTATGACATGGAATTAGACAAACATTCCTTAGAAAATACCAAAAGCATTATCCATTGGATTGTAATGAATCGATAAGTTGGACATCATCAAAATTAATCCTTTTGCTCTCTGAAAGATCCTGTTAAGCAAATACAAAGATAAGCTCCAGATAGGAGAAATTATTTTCAATCACATATCTCACAAAGAACTTTTATCCAGAATCACTCAGTAGTAATAAAACAAACAACCAGATAATCTTAAATACACACATTTCCAAAAATGATATGTGAAGGCAAATAAGTACATGAAAAGGTGTTTGACATCAGTAGCCCTCAGGGAACTGCAAAGTAACTGAGGAAATACAGTTACATACCTGTTAGCATTGCTAAAATAAAAATACTGACAATCCCAAGTTCTAACAAAAATTTGGAATAACTGGAACTCTCATACTGTACATTTTTGTTGGAGATGCAAAATGGTATATCACTTTGAAAAGTAGTTTGTCAATTTCTTATAAAGAAAATTATACACTTATATCATCCAGCAATCCCATTCCTAGGTATTTACCCTAGAGAAATGAAAATGTACATTCATATATAAACCTGTACACACAAACATAACAACTCTATCATAACTGCCAAAAGCTGGAAACAACCCAAAATGTCCTTTAACTGGTAAATGGATATACATTTTAATACACCCATACAATGGAATAGTACTTGGCAATAAAACGGAAGGAATATTCACACATGCAACAACTTGGATAAATCTCAAAAGTATTAGGCTAAATGAAAGAAGCCAGTCTCAAAAGATTACATTCTATATGATTCCATTTATACAGCAGTCTTGAAAAAGCAAATCTATAGTGACAGCAAATCAATGGTGGCCAGGGGTTAGAGGTGGCAGGAGGGTGTGACTATAATTAACCTATTAGGATAATAGAACTGTTCTGTATCTTGAGTGTGATGGTGGTTACAGGAATCTATATATGTGTTACAATTCATAACACATATGAATATGAACACATAAAATGAGGCTGGGCACAGTGGCCCATACCTGTAATCCCAGCACTTTGGAAGACCACATGAGGCCAGGATTTGAGACCAGCCTGGGCAACATAGCAAGACCCTATTTCTGTGAAGAAAATACAAAACTAGCTACGTGTGGTGGTAAGTGCTTGTGGTCTCAGCTGTTTGGGAGACTGAGATAGGAGGATAGCTTTGAGCCCAGGAGTTTGAGGCTGCAGTGAGCTATGATAGCACCACTGCACTCCAGCCTGGGTGACAGAGAGAGACCCTGTCTCGAAAACCAAAACAAAACGATGTATAGAATGAAACACAAAAAGTCAATTTTATTGTATGTTACTGAAAAAATAAAATTGCACCTCAAAAAATTTCTTTGTAGACAATCTTTCAGAACATAATTTCAAATGATCTTTCATATGAAGATAAAGAATCTTTATTTTTGAACATCTCCAACACTAATCTTCATTCCTAACATGAATGAAGATTGGATCCCTTCCTATAACTTTTTTAAAAGTATAAAACTTTATCCCAACAGCATCAAGAATTAATCAACTTTTGGAAGCAACCTAAGTGTCCATTAGCAGATGAATGGATAAAGAAAATGTGGTACATATACAGAATGGGTACTATTCAGGCATAAAAAAGAATGAGATTCTGTCGTTTGCAACATGGATGGAACTGGAGATCATTGTGTTAAGTGAAATAAGCTAGGGACAGAAAGACAAACTTTGCATGTTCTCACTTATTTGTGGGAGCTAAAAATTAAAACAATTGAACTTGTAGAGACAGAGAGTAGAAAGATGGTTACTATAAGCGAGGAAAGGTAATGGGGGAGGGCAGAAGTGGGGATGGTTAATGGGTACAAAAAATAGAATTAATAAGAACTAGTATTTGATAAAACAAGCGGGTGACTATAGTCAATAATAATTTAATTATACATTTTTTAAAAAGTAAAAGTATAATTGGATTGTTTGTAACACAAAGGATACATGCTTGAGGTAATGGATACCCCATTTACCCAATGTGATTATTACACACTACATACCTCTATCAAAATATATCATGTACACCCTATATATAAACCTACTATGTACCTGCAAAAATTAAAAATTAAAAAGGAACTGATTTTGAACATATGTTATATAAAGATATATACATATCTTTCTATAAAAATAGAAAGTAAATTTTATTGCAGAAGTTAGAATCTATAGTTCTCAGAAATGTAAACATATCATCCTTAAAATGAGATATTTCTATGGTCAGAAAATAAAAAGTAACTCCTGAAGCTTTAGTGAGAATTACAGACTTTGCATAACCACTCTCATTTTTAATACTACTTTCAAAAAAAGATATAGGTACCAGAATGAGTCTCATTTTTATTTGCCGCTTTTCAGTTTTCATTCTCAGCTTGCAAGTTTAATGTCCAGAAGAGCAAAGAAGGAACAGGAAGAGTGGTAATGTGGAAAATGGGAATCAGGAACAGCTTTACCATGGAGGCCACCTTTTGTGGATCTACTCTGGGTAAGACCAAGGGTTCTCATTCACAGCTCTCAAAGCTTTAAACCAAACATACATAATTTAATGTAAATGTAATAGTACAGACAACAGCACTTTCTTCCTATTTAAATAATACTAATATTTAATCAATTATATAAACAGGATGAATAAACTCCCACAATATGGTATCTCTATTTCCTAATTTCCCTTTGTTTAGAAAGGAAGATTTAAGCATATAAATAGAATACTCTAATTGGTTGTTTCATATGGTAATCTTTAAATGCTTGTTATTTTTAAGGAGGTATCTACAGATTTTTTTAAAAATATTTTTTATTGGATTTGCTATTTGCAAGGCAAAATGGACTTTTGGGAGTCAATACATGTTTAAATGAAAGCACTTGGTTCCCTGAACAAAAAATTAAAGTGTGCTTTGTAGTCCCATTTAAGAAATCTTTTAGTTACATCTAGCATATCCTAACATGGTTAGAATACTCCATATTAAAATAATTGTCACATTATCAGAAAAACGTATCAACTTAAAGTTCTAGAAATCCACATATGTACTTTCCAGCTAGTTTTAAAAGCACTTTGAAACTGATATAACATTATTTGTGATGATGAAAATCTTTTCTCATAAAATCTTTACACGAGTTTTTCTCAAAGTGATTATTACCACCATTTCTAACTGGCAACCAAATATTCTATAACTGTCTTACTGAATTTTTTTCTGCCTTTACAACATATACTAATGTGTGTTAAATCAGCTTTGGTCCAGATGGTGGAAAAGGGACCAGGGAAAGCAATGAGCTGTTAAATAACCTGCCCTGGAGAAGAAAATCCAAAGAACAGGATATGGAATCATATCAATGTTTTGTTTATACTCTGTTTTGCAATGTACCTGCTAAGAAAAATTATTAACTTGCCCTCAAGGGTGGATAAATGTATTGATGTTTTAGGTAATAAACGAGGCACTCATTTCAGCACAAAAGACCTGGAATCAATGGGATATCATTTTTGTGATTCTCTCTTGGACTATTGTGATCCCGACCGGACCAAGGTAAGCAAAGTGCATTTGGTAATGCATCAGACTCCAGCCTATCAGATACCATAAGCTGACTATAGGCCTATGCAGTGTTTGCCTTTTAATGTCCCAACAGTGTTGTTGGGGGTTTGGCACTTAATTTGCCAGTAACAGTTGTTCCAGGTGTCTATAAATACTCAAATAGTTTATTTAGGAAATAAAGTTATTTTGTAATGAGCTCATGTATTATTTTTCCCTAGTATTATCGGTGCCTGAAAGAACTAGAAGAAATGGAAAGACATATAACATTGGAAAAAGTCTTTGAGGATTCAGACACTCCTGTGATAGACATTACATTGGATCTAGAGTCTAGGTAACTCAAGGCTACTGAAGTAATGCAATTTGTTGTGCTGTTTTACTATGTGCTTCATAATTATACCAGCATTTTATTGTCAATTCTCAACTGAAAATGCCAACTATAAGTGGTGGAAAATTTCTCCCATGCCCATTATTTTGGCCAGACCTCATTAAGACTTCATTTATTATTTTTTCAAGTAACATGAACATTACTATGTACAGCGTACTAGGTGTGAAAGACATATGAAATTGGTTTTTGTTTGGTTATTGTTTTTGTTTTTCTCTTTCTTTTTAATATACTTTATTTTAGTTTTTTAGAGCAGTTTTAGATTCACAGCAAAATGGAATGGGAAGTACAGAGAGTTCCCATATATCCCCTACGAGAGTGGTACTTATTTACAGTTCATGAGTGTACACTGACACATCTTTATCATCCAAAGTCCACTGTATATGTTAGGCTTCACTTTTGGTGTTAATTCTGCAGGTTTAGACAAATGTATAATATACGTATTCACTATTATAGTATGATACAGAGTGTTTTCACTGTATGGATTCACCCTAAGAACCCACCTATTCAACCGTCTCTCCCTACTAACCCCTGGAAACCACAGATATTTTAAAGTGTCTCCATAGTTTTGCCTTTTCCAGAATGGCATATAGGTAGGAGCACACAGTATGTGGCCTTTTCACACTGGCTTCTTTCACTTAGTAATACGCATTTAAGTTTCTTCCATCTCTTTTCATGGCTTAATAGCTCATTTATTTTTAGCACTCAGTAATACTCCATTGTCTTAATGTACCACAGTTCATATATCAGTTTACCTACTGAAGGACATCTTGGTTGCCTCCAAGTTTTGCCAATTATAAATAAAGTTGCTGTATACATCCATGTGCAGGTTTTTGTGTAGACATAAGTCTTTGACTTCGAGTAGATATCAAGGAGCACGGTTGCTAGACAGTATGATAAGAATATGTTTCATGGCTTTTCTTCTTCCAGCATTGGAGTCGATGTTACTTCTTCATTTTCTATTTTATTGTGGTAAGAACACTTAGTATGAAATTTACCATCTTAAATTATTTACTATACAATATTTTATTTTTGATACAATATTGTAGAGCAGATCTCTAGAGTTTATTCATCTTGCTTAACTGAAATATTTTGCCCTTTAATTAGAGAGTCCCATTCCCCCACAACCCTCTAGAAACCACCATTTGACTTTTATTTTATGAATTTGACATTTTAGATACTTCATAAAAGTGAAATCATGCAGTATTTGTCTTTCTGTGATTGGCTTATTTCACTTAGTGTAATGTCCTTGCTGTTTATCCATTTGTTAACATATTGCAGAATTTCCTTCTTTTTTAAAGCTGAATAGGAAGCCACTGTATGGATATGCCATATTTTCTTTATCCATTCATTTGTCAAAAGATATTTAGGTTGTTTCTACATATTGGCTATTGTGAATAGTGCTGCAATAAAAATGGGAGTGCTAATGTCTAGATTTCAGCTCTTTTGGATAAATACCCAGAAGACTGCTGGATCATATGGCAGTTCTATTTTTAGACTTTCTGAGGAACCTCTGTGCTGTTTTCAGTAGCAGCTGCACTGTTTTGTATTCCCACCACAGTGTACAAGGGTTTCAATTTCTCCACATGCTCCCTAACACTTGTCTTTTGGTTTTTTTGATGACAGCCATCCTGACAGGCAAGAGGTGATATCTCATTGTGTTTTAATTTGCATTGCCCTGATAAACGATGTTGAGCACTTTGTCACATACCTGTTGACCAGTGTGTCTTACTGTAGAAATATCTATTCAAGTACTTAGCCCATTTTATAACAAAATCAGGTTATAGGGGTTTTTGCTATTAAGTTGAAGGAATTCCTTATATATTTTGGAGACTACCCCTTATCAGATGTATAGTTTGCACATATTTTTTTCCATTCTGTAGGCCGCTTTTTCACTCTATTGTTTCCTTGGTTGTACAGAAGCTTTTTAGTTTGATGTAGTCCCATGTGTTTTTGGGTTTGTTGCTTATGCTTTTGGTGTTGTATCTATGAAATCTCTGCAGAGATCAGTGCCATGGAGCTTTTCCCCTACGTTTCTGGAAGTTTTGTAGTTTCGGGTCTTATATTTAAGTGTTTAGCCCATTTTGAGTTGATTTTTTTTTGTACAGTATCCAATTTTATTCTTTTGCATGTGGATATCCAGTTTCCCAGCATTATTTGTTGAGGATAGTATTCTTTTCCCATTGTGTATCCTTAGCACCCTTATTGAAGATTATTTAGTCATATATGTGTGGACTTATTTTGGGGCCCTGTATTCTATCCTGTAAGTGTAGATGTCTCTCTCTCTCTGTCAGTGTCATACTCATTTGATTACTGTAGCTTTGTAATATTAACTTGAAATCATAGAAAGTGATGACTCCAGCTTTGTTCTTTTTTCTCAGGATTGATTTGATTTGGCTATTCATGGTCTTTGGTGATTCCATATGAATCACAGAACTGTTTTTCCTATTTTTTGTAAAAGGTGCCATTGGGATTTTGATAGTGTTTGTATTGAATGTGTAGATCACTTTGAGTAGTATGGGCATTTTAACAATATTAAGTCTTCTGATCCACCAACAGGGGATGTCTTTCCATTTATTTTTCAGTCTTCTTTAATTTCTTTTATCAATGCTTTATAGTTTTCATTATACAAGTCTTAGTTAGGTTTATTCCTATTTTATTCTTTCTGGTGCTATTGTAAATGGGATATTTTCCCAATCACCTTTTCAGATAGCTCATTATTAGGATATAGAAACACAATGGATTTTTGTATGCAGATTTTGTAACCCTGTGAGTTTGTGAGTTTATTTATTAGTTCTCGCAGTTTTTTTTTAATGGAGTCCATAGGGTTTTCTATATACATATATAAGATTATGTCCTCTGGAAACAGGGACAATTTTACTCCATTTCCAGTTTACATGCCTTTTCATTTGTTCTTTTGCCTAATTGCTCTGGCTTGGACTTCCAGTATTATGTTGAATAGAAGTGGCAAGGTGAGCATCCTTGCCTTGTTCCTGATCTTAGGGCAAAAGCCTTCAGTTTTTTACCATTAAGTATGCTGTTAGCTGTGGGCTTTTCATATATGGCCTATATTATGTTGAAGTGCTTTCCTTCTATTCTTAGTTTGTTGAGGAAAGGATATTGAATTTTGTCAAGTGCTTTTTCTCTATTGAGAGGATCATGGATTTGTATCCTTTATTCTGTTTGTATGGTTTATCACATTAATTGATTTGCATATATTAAACCATCCTTGCATCCCAGGGATAAATCCCACCTAGTCATGGTGGACAATCTTTTTAATGTGTTGTTACATTTAGTTTTCTAGTATTTTCTTGAGAATTTTTGTATCTATGTTCATGAAGGATATTAGCCTGTGGCTTCCTTTTCTTGTGGTATCTTTGTCTGGATCTTTGGTATCAGGTTAATGTGAGTCTCCTAAAATGAATTGAAAGTTCGCTCCTCTTCTATTTGAGTTTGAGAAGGATTGGCATTAATTATTCTTTAAACGTTGGATAGAATGCACCAATGAAGCCATCTAATCCTGGGCTTTCTTTGTTGGGAGATTTTCAATTACTGATTAAATCTCCATAATAGTCATAGGCCTGTTCAAACTTTCTATTTATCCAAAATTTAGTATTGGTAATTTGTATTTTTCTAGGAGTTTATCTGTTTCATGCAGATTATTTAGATTGCTGTTATACAACTGTTCATAACAGTCTCTTATGATTCTTTTTATTTCTGTAGTATCAGCTATAAAGTTTCCTCTTTCATTTTTTATTTTATTTGAGTCTTCTCCATTTTTCATAATTAGTTTAGCTAAGAGTTTGTCAATTTTGGCTTTTCAAAAAACTAATTCTTAGTTTCACTGATTTTTTTCTACTGTTTTTCTATTTTCTATTTTATTTCTGCTTTAATCTTTGTTTTTCCTTTCTTCTGCTAATTTTGGGCTTAGTTTGTTCTTTTCTATCTCCTCGAGGTATAAAGTTAGGTCGTTTATTTGAGGATCTTTTATTCTTTTTTAAACATAAACATTTATCACAATAAATTTCCCTCTTAGTACTGCTTTTGCTATATCCCATTAATTCTGGTATATTATGTTTTCATTTTTGTCTCAAATTGTTCTTAATTTCCTTTTTTATTTCTACTTTGACCCAGTGATTGTTCAAGATTGTGCTGTTTCTTTATACTTGTGAATGTGAATATTCCAGTTTTCCTTCTGCTATTTATCTAGTTTCACCCCGTTATGGTCAGTAATAATACTTGTTAAATTTGTTAAGGCTTGTTTTGTGGCCTAACATGTGATCTATCCTGGAGAAAGTTCCAGATGTGCTTGAGAAGACTATGTAGCCTGCTGCTGTTGGGTACAATGTTCTGTATATGTCTGTTAGATCCATTTGGTCTATAATGTTATTTGAGCCCTCTGTTTCCTTATTGATCATCTATGTCAATATTCTATTATTAAAATGAGGTATTGAAGTCTCCTGCTATCATTGTATTGCCGTTTCTCTCTTCAGTTCTATCAATGTTTGCTTTATATATTTAGGTGCTCTGATGTTGGCTGCATATATATTTGTGATTGTTATATCTTCATAGTGTATTGACCCTTTTATTTGTTATATCTTCCTAGTGGATTGACCCTTTTATCATTATATAACATCCTTCTTTGTCTCTCATGACAGCTTTTTACTTAAAGTCTACTTTATCTGATATAAATGTAACTATTCTTGCTCTCTTTTAGTTGCCATTTTAGCATGGAATATTTTCCCATCCCTTAATTCAGCCTATGTATGTCCTTAAATCTAAAGGGAGTATCTTGTAGATAGATTGTAGTTGGATCCTCTTTTTTTAATCCATTCAGCCATTCTGTGTCCTTTGATCGAGTTTAGTCCATTTATATTTAAGGTCATTATTGATAAAAGATTTACTATTGCCATTTTGTTGTTTTCTATTAGTCTTATAGTATTTTTTTTCTTTTCTTCTCTTCAAATTATTTCTTATGCTGTCACTACCCACAGAGAAGTGAGATGACACAAAAGCAGTATAATAAAAGGTAATGAATAATAACTGGAAAATTCACTACCAGGGGAATATAGTTGGAAGAAAGAATGTACTAATTTTATAAGCTCCCACTTATAGGTGAGTACAGTACTTACAGGAAAGGTAAAACAAATGTATGATTCTTCCCTTATATTTACACATTTTACAGTCTTGAGTTAGTGCCCCTGCAACTTTCCCTGGTGACTAATATGTTTGTTTCCAGATGCAGAGTATCATTTTGAGCTCATGAGTTTGTTTATATAATATTTGATGTACTCTGATCAATTTCAGTCATTATTATTTGAATGTTCAAATTTTCCCCAACCTTGACAATACAAGACCGATTAAGTTGGCCTGTGTTTTTTGACATGACTCTCATAGTCTTCAGTAACTTTCAGCCATGATAGGATTTCCCAGGCTCATCTTGTACATTTCCTGCACCAGAACTGGAATCTACCATTTCTCTCAGAAGTCCTGGTTCTTTTCAGTGAAAAGGGATATTTAGATAACATAGCCTAGATGATAGTTATTATTGCTTCTAGTTTTTTTCCCAGGGGATTGAGTTAGGAAATATGTATTTTCATGAGAAAAAATCTTCAGTTCATAATTATATTTCCAGTCCAAATTTAAGATTATAGAACTTATTCTTCCTTATTTTTTATACTTCTCTTTTCTCTTATACTGAAAAATCTTCATTCCTAATTACTTTAGGCTAAATATTTACCTACTTCTTCCTTTTCCTATCATATACCTATAATAATGCCACCAACAAAATGACTATTGAATGCAGTTTAACATTTCTTTGTAATTCTTTTTAAGCTTCGTATAAAGTAGTTTTTAAAAGGGGAGAGATTATTTTCTCTATGTGGCTATGCCAGCAGTCTGACAGTTAAGTGTCTTTGTTTTTGATTATATTAATTTTTAGGAATAACTTTTATTAATTTTTTTGTTTTTAAATTATATAACACGTTTACATAAGAACATCAAAACTATATAACAGGGAACATTCAAAAAAGTGTTGATTCTACCCCATCTCTCCCCTTCTCTACTCTGTTTCCTTCCTTATTCCATGGGTAACTATTTTCGTTATTTTTTTACTTATTCTTTGTTTTACTTTGAAAATATGAGTGAATAACTACATATTTTCATATCCTGTACCTTATACGAAAGGTAGTATACCATCAGTGTTGTTCCATATCTTGCTCTTTTCACTTACAATACTCTGGAAATCACTGTAGATTTTTCAGTACATAGGGATTTTCCTTATTTCTGTGTAGTTCTCCACATCGTGGGTATATCATAATTTACTCAGTCTGTCCTCTCTTGATGGAACATTTGAAAATAACCTACTTTTTCCAATTAGTATTTTTTTCATAGATTCAGGGGGGTGTATGTGTGGGCTTGTTACATGGATTTATTGCATAATGCTGGGGTTTGGGCACCCATTGAACCCGTCACCCAAATTGTGACTATAATGCCCAACAGGTGGTTTTTTACCCCCTCTCCTCCACCTTCCTCCTGACTCTTGGCGCCCCCAGTGCCTGTTGTTTCCATCTTTATGTCCATGTCTGCCCTTTGTTTAGCTCCCACTCGTAAGACAGAACATGCGGTAATTGAAAACGATTTACTTTTAAATGTGGTTCTAAAGTAGGATAAGAGATAGAAGTGCGATCAAATAAGATAATGTGTAAGTAAATCCTCTATAACTTTGTGCTGTAAAATACTATATAAATAATATATATCATGTGTTATCTATCTAGAATACCTTTTAAGAAATTCAGGAATTTATGGTAAATTGGGACATCAACTTGATTTCCTAGGACCAAGCAATATTCTACAGGAGTCTGGAGTCTGTTTTTTGAGGTTGCAGAATCATTCCATGTTGGTTATTTTGGAAACTTTGTAACATCTGATACACATTGAAGAAAGTTTCATCCTAACATGTGCAGAAATATTACAAATGTGCTACTTATGTATATTGCCCTTTTTAAAAAGGAACATAATAATCACCATCTACTTTTTCCAGAGATATAAACCAATTTCAAATGAAAGCATCCAAATATTTTAAGAACTTTGCATGCAGAAACATGTAGAAGGCATAGCTTCATTCTATGCTTAAGAAAGCAAGGCCACATCAGTAGTGATGGGTGAAAAATGGGTGAAGCTGACTTTCAGGACAATAAAAGGAAGAACGCCCTAATAATGAGTCTGAGAAGGGTTAGTGGAAAGTAGTTAGTACCTTATAGAAAGGATTCAGCCAGGCCGGGCATGGTGGCTCACGCCTGTAATCCCAGCACTTTGGGAGGCCAAGGCAGCAGATCACCTGAGGTCGCAGTTTGAGACCAACCTGAATAACATGGATAAACCCCATCTCTACTAAAAATACAAAATTAGCCAGGCATGGTGGCGCACGCCTGTAATCCCGGGAGGCTGAGGCAGGAGAATCGTTTGAACCCAGGAGGTGGAGGTTGTGGTGAGCCGAGATCGTGACATTGCACTCCAGGCTGGGCAACAAGAGCAAAACTCTGTCTCAAAAAACAAAATGAAACAAAACAAAACAAAAACAGAAAGGATTCAGCCAAAGCTGGAGGACCATCTGCTATGGGACTTAATAAAATAATTCCTATTTGTGAGAAAGATTTAGTTAAATTATTCCTGAGGCCTAAAAAATTATAAGATTCTAATGGATACTGTCAATTTAACAGTTCATCTTAAGAAAATAAAAACATTTCTAATAAACAGGAAATAGACATTTAAAATACAGCCTGCCAGTCAATGTCTTTGATTTTTAGAAGAATAAGTATATATTAAATAGAAAATACTATTATAAAGCAATTTAAAACATAGACCTTTCAGTATAGATGCCTACTGTGTCATAAAATCAAGGCTGATATGAACAACAGTTATGATACATTTATTATTATTTAAAAATTTGTTTACTTTTATTTTTTCATAAATTTGGTTACCTTCTATGATGGCATAAATGAAACACATCAAGTCAGTATTGAGAAATCCTTAACTTTCTAACCATATGTGGCAGCCTTCTATATAATTTTAGGAGTTTCCATATTACAAATGAGGAGTTTAAGGCCTGCAGTGAATTAACCTCAGCGTGTCCTCTTGCCTTTGGCTCTCTTTAAGCTGGATCTAACACAGAAATAAAGATAAGTAAATTTACCTGGAGGACCATTTTATAAGTACCTTGTAGCTGTGTCTGAGAAGCAAAGTAAAATAAAATCCATTGGAACTTAAATTGTGAGAGCAGAGGAGAAATTTTCCAAATGAAACTTAAATTCCTTTTATAGCTGCTGCTTAAAAAGGAGCATTGTGTTTCAAAATAAGGAAATGTAGAAGTTTCTTTGATTTAAGAGCATTGATACATTTTCTGATTTGCAATGGAAAATATTTCCTTATAGAGAATACAATAGTGCCACTAGAACAAGCAATATTTTATAATTAATATAAAAAAGATAAAGCAACCTTAAAAGGTATCTTGTTTAATGCAAAAATGTTTTCTAATGCACATTCATTCAGATACTGCGGTAAATATAATAAACTAATTATATAGTTTCTTAGCCAAAAAAGGAAAATATTTAACGGTAGGTAATTAAAATATGCTTAAAAACATAAATATGTGTGTATACATATTACTGTATTTATAAAAATATGCATGCACACATATATTTGTATGTTTGCCTGTTTATTTCCAAAATACAACCCAGAGAGTTTTCTTATTTATCAATCTGTATAGCTTCTTATTTGCTTCTCTTATTGTCTTATTCTGTTTAATGTTGCTACAACAGAATACCTAAAACTGGGTAATTTATAAAGAAAAGAGGTTTCTTTAGCTCATGGTTTTGCAGCTAAGGAAGTACAAGCACCCGCTCAGTTTCTGGTGAGGGCTTTTCATGCTGTATCATAACATGGCAGAGAAGGTCAAAGGGGAAGTGCACACAGGCGAAGAGGCAAAAACCCGAGGGGCATCTTTGCTTTATAATAACCCACTCTTGTGGGAATGAATCCATCACTACAACAACTAATCCAGTTTCACAAGAGTGAGAACCAGGTCATTCATAAGGGACCCACCCCCATGACCCAAACATCTCCCACTAGGCCCCACCTCCCAACACTGGCACATTAGGAATCAAATTTCAACATGAGTTTGAGTGGGGACAAAGCATAAGGGCTAAACCATTATTATAGCACTTGTCTTACTGTATTAGCTAGAACTTCCAGTATGATACTGAGTGGAAGAGCTATGAGAAGACATCCTTGTCCTGTCCTCAGTCAAAGCAGGAAAGATTCTAGTTTCTCACCATTATGTATGATGTTAGCTATAAGGTTTCTGTAGATGCCAAGTTGAACAAGGTTCCCTCTACTTTGTTAGCTGAGAGTTTTTGTCATGAATATGTGTTGGATTTTGTCAAATGCTTTTTCTCCACCTATTGATATAATTTTTTTTTCTGCTTTAGTTGACGGATTACATCAACTGATTTTTGAATGTTTAAACAGCCTGGCATACCTAGAATAAATCCTACTTGGTGATGGTTTATAATTTTTTTTATTCCTTGTTGGACTCAATTTGCTAATATTTTCTCAAAGATTTTTGCACCTGTGTTCCTAAGACATATTGGTGTAGTTTTTCTTTCTGACAGTATCTTTGTCTGCTTTTGGTATTAGGATAATGCTAGCCTTTTAGAAAAAGTAAGTGTTCTCTCTGTTTCTATTTTCTGGAACAGATTTTAGAAAACTAGTATTATTTTTTCCTTAAATGTTTGGTAGAATCCACAATACACCATCTGGGACTTGTGCTTTGTTTTGCAGGGTCACTAATTATCAATTTGATTTCTTTAATTGATATAGATCTAGTAGATCTATATATCTATCTACTAGATCTATGTATCTCCCAGTGTGAGTTCTGGTAGACTGTGTCTTTCAAGAAGCTGGTCTATTTCATCTAAGCTATAAAATTTGTGAGGACACAGTTGTTAGTACTCCTTCTTTTTCTCTTTAATTTCAATAGCATCAGTAGTGATGACTCCTCTTTTATTTCTGATGTTAGCAGACTGTGTCCTTTCTTTTTTCTTGGTTAACCTGGCTAGGGATGTATCTATTTTATTGATCTTTTCAAAACAGCAGCATTGTTTTCATTGATTATTGATTCCCTGTTTTCAGTTTCTCTGATTTTTAAATTATTTCTTTTTTTCTACTTGCATACATCTCTTTTTCTCCTTTTTCTGATTTCCTAATGTGGACACTTGGGTTGTTCATTTTAAAGCTTTCTTCTTTTCTGATATATGCATTCAATGCTATAAATTTCCCTCTAAGCACTGCTTGTGCACCATTCTACAAATATTGATAAGTTGTATTTTAAATTTAATTTAGTTAAAATATTTATCTTTGTTCACACTGGACATGATTATCGATGTAGAAAATATCAAATAATTTTTTAAAACCCTGAAACTAATAATTATAGAAAGATTTAAATATACAAGGTTAATATACAATTGCCTTTCAATATACCAGCCACGAACAATTGGAATTTAAAATTAAAAACAAAATACCATCTACACTCGCACAAAAATGTAAAATACTTGGATTAAAGCTAACAAAATATGTGTAAGATATATATGAGGAAAATTACAAACTCTGAGGAAAGAAATCAAAGAGGATCTAAATAAATGGAAAGAGAGTTTGTGTTCATAGATAGGAAGATAATATTGTTAAGATGTCAGTTCCTCCTGGCATGATTTTTGACTCGATGTAATTCCAGTCAAAATCCCAGAAAGTTATTTTGTGGCTATAGACAAACTAATTCTAAAATTTGTATGGAAATAGCTAACAAAGAAGGACAAAATCTAAGGACCTACACTACTTGACTTTAAGACTTACTATAAAGCGACATAATTAAACCAGTGCAGTACTGAAGAACAGACAAATGGACGGATAAAACAAAGCAGAACTTATCCAATCTATTCGTCACCGCTGACAAACATAGTCAATGGGGTTTGAAAAAAGAGCAACAAAAATCCCTAGTCAAATGGAGAAATAAGTCTTTTCAACAAATATTACTGGAACAACCGGACATCCACAGGCAACAATGTGAACTAGAAGCAACTTTACACCTTTCACACAAATTAACTCCAAATGAATTATAGACCGAGGTGTAAAATACAAAACTATAAAACTCGTAGGAGATAACATAGGAGGAAATCTAAACTCTCTTGAATTTGGTAATGACTGTTTAGATATGACAAAATCATGATCCATGAAAGAAAAAAATTAGTAAGTCTAAAGATGCTTGACACGTGAAAAAAATAAAAATAAAAGATGCTTGACATCATTTTCATTAGGAAATTGCAGATTAAAACAACAGTGAAATATCATGACACATCTATTATAATGGCTAAAATCCAAAGCACTGACAATACCAAATGCCAGTGAGGATGAGGAGCAACAAGAACTCAACACTTGATCCAGCGATTGCATTCATATAGCAGCTTTATTCATTATTGCCAAAAACTGGAAGCAACCAAAATGTCCTTCAGTAGGTGAATGGATAAAGAAACATACGTTCAGACAATGAAATGTTATTCAGTGATTTTTTTAAGTGAGCTATCAAACCATAAAAATATATGGCAGAGCTTTAATTCATATTGCTAAGTGAAAAATGTAAGTCTGAAAAGGCCACATATTATATGATCCCAACTATATGACACTGGGTTGCCAGAAGTTCTGGGAAAAGGAAGGATGAATAGATGGAGCACAGAGGAATTTTAGGCAGTTAAACTACTATTTATGATACTGTAATGATGGAGATATATCATTATAAAGTTGTCAAAACTCATAGAATGTATACCACAAGAGTCAACCCTAAGGTAAACTACAATTTTTAATAATGTATCAGTGTTGTTTAATCATTTGTAACAAATGTACCACATACTATCAGATGTCTAATTTACAAATGTATCACCTACAATAATTTAGGAAGCTATGCAGGGAATGGGGGCATGTGTATGGGAACTCTGTACTACCTGCTCAATTTTTCTGTAAACCTAGAACTTTTCTAAAAACATAAATTATATTAATTTAAAAATATACATAAAAAATACAACCCAGAAATGTTTTATTTCTTGTATTGGCTCTCAAGCAAAAAAAAAAATTTCCTACCATTGCATTAAATGATGATAATTAGAAATAGATTTGTTTGACCCTTTTTTCTTGAGGTACTATGTTTCATATGGTGCTGCATTGCTTTATGTAGAATGGATATAGTGATATAAAAATAAATGAATTTTAAGAGCTATTGATACCCATGACATCTAGGAAACTCCCCTGATATCGCACTTATTCATTAACATATTAACAAATCTTACTGAGTTCCTACTATATGCCGAGCACTATTTCCACTCTGGTGATAGAGCAGTGAGCCAGACGGAAAAAAAAAAAAAAAAAAAGTCTACTTTTCTGGAGCTTACATTCCATTAACACATTCCCAAACCTTTATATCTCTCCACACATTCAACAAAAACCCTCTAAGTTGTCTGGAACTACTAAACATCTAAACCACCTTTGTAAACATTCTTCCTCTTCTTCTTCCCCACCGCCCCGCTACCACCCCTCCGAGACAGAGTTTCGCTTTTGTTGCCCAGGTTGGAGTGCAATGGCACAATCTTGGGTCACTGAAACCTCCACCTCGTGGGCCCAGGCGATTCTCCTGCCTCAGCCTCCTGAGTAGCTGGGATTACAGGCATGTGCCACCATGCCCAGCTAATTTTTGCATTTTTAGTAGAGACGGGGTTTCACCGTGTTGGTCAAGCTGGTCTAGAACTCCTGACCTCAGGTGATCCACCTGCCCTGGCCTCCCAAAGTGCTGGGATTACAGACGTGAGCCACTGCGCCTAGCCACTTCTTATAATTAGAACTTTTCAACCATTCAAATAAAAGAATAAAAGCAACAGCTGAAATTTTAAGATGCCACCAAAACATTGTGTAAACCAAATTTTTTTTTTTTTTTGTAGTAGCCGAGGCTCTGACAGTTCAGAATCCATTGACTCTCTGACTGACCTTCTCAAGTTAACTTCTCAGGTATGACTGAATATTTTTGCTTATATGTGGATATGCTGTGTAGGTACTGTTCTTATTGTGACTAATAATCAGGTAAAAAATTGCAGATATGTCATTATTTTATCATTGTTACTTATTTTCTAACTATGTACATATTTTAAATCATAGAATTATTTAATCTTAGGGTTTCTTATTCTAACATCCTTGCTTTATAGATGAGGATACTTAAGATCCATAGAGATGAAATTATTTCTTAAAAGCCATACAACTTGTTAGTGACAGAGGTGGTAGCCTAACATACATCACCTGACTGCTTAATTTATAAATTTATTATTCAGCTATGTATTGAGCTCCAACTACTTATCAGACACTGGCTGAGTGCTGGGGATAGAGCAGTGAACAAAATGAGACAACAGCTTTCCCTTTGTTATCTTACATTCTGGCAGGGGGAGATACAAAATAAAGAAGGTAAGTAAAATACACGATGTCTTACATGGGGATAAGTGCCTTAGGAGTAAAAAAGCAGGAGGGGGAATAAAGAGTTTAAGTGGATATTGCAGTTTTGGATAAAGGCTACCAAAAGTAAAAGATAAATACTTAAGTAAGAATTCAAAGGAAATGAGGGACAAGCCAAGTAGATACTAGGTATATTAACTACTTTTTGGTACATAACAACTTCAAAACCTCAGTGGTTTGCAACAAGCTTTTATTTTCTTACTCATGGGTCTGCAGGTTGGCTCTATTAGACATGGGTTGGGTCAACTGGTCTTGGATTCAGGCTACAGGTTGAGTTCAGTTATGTTCCACATGTTTCTCATTTGCTTGGGCTAGAGAATACACAGGAAAGATCCTATGGTGAAAATCCGGAGTATACAAGGGGAAACCAAGCAATATAATCCCTAACACACACTGTTAATAGTCTACCTCAAAACCTTTTCCAGTGACCCAATCCGTTAGGCAGATTTTCTGTCTTTCAAACTATCACTTGAGATAGTTTTACTAAATGTATCACTTCTACATAATTTGTGTCATAATTCTTCTTTAATTCGTTTTTAATAAGTAAAAATTATATGTATTTATTGTATATGACACATTGTTTTGAAATATGTATACCTTGTGGAATGGTGAAATTGAGCTAACATATTCATTACCTCACATACTTATTTTTGTGGTGAGAACACTGAAAACACTTAAAATCTATTCTTAGCAATTTTCAGTATAATATGTTGTTATTAACTACAGTCACAATGATGTAACAATAGATCTCTTGAGCTTATTCCTCCTATCTAACTGGAATTTTGCATCCTTTGACCAATACCTGCCCAACCCACACCCCTCTACTCCTGCAGCCCCTGGTAACTACCATTCTACTCTCAAATTCTATGAGTTCAGCGTTTTTTTGTTTTTGTTTTTGTTTTTAATACTCCACACATAAGTGAGATCATGATCTTTCTGTGCCTGGTTTATCTCACTTAATATAATGTCCTCCACGTTCATCTATATTACTCCAAGTGGCAAGATTTCCTTCTTTTTAAAGGCTGAACAATATTTCATCGTGCTACATACCACATTTTCTTTATCCATTTATCTGTTGATGAACACTTAAGTTGATTCCATACACTGGCTATTGTGAATAGTGCTGCAATGACCATGGGAGTGTAGACATCTCTTTGACATACTGATTTCCTTCCCTGTAGATATAGACTCAGTGGTGGGATTGCTAGTTTAGATGATAATTCTATTTTTAATTTTTTGAGGAACTTCCATACTGTTTTCCATATGGCTGTACTAATTTATATTCTTACCAACAGTGTGCGGGGGTTCCTTTTCTCCACATCTCCAACACTGATTATCCTTTTTTTTTTTTTTTTAATAACAGCCACTCTAACAAGCATGAGGTAATATCCATATTTGGTTTTAACTTGCATTTCTCTGATGATTAGTGATGCAGGGCATTTTTAAATATACCTGTTGGCCATTTGTATTTGTTCTTTTGACAAATATCTATTCAGAGCCTTTGCCCATGTTTTAATCAGGTTATTTGTTTTCTTACTATTGAGTTCCTGATACATTTTGGATATTAGCCCCTTATCAGATGTATGGTTTGCAGATATTTTCTCCCATCCCATTAGATGTCTCATCATTCTGTTGATTGTTTCACTGGCTGTACAAAAGCTTTTTAGTTTGATGTAATCCCATGTATCTGTTTTTGCTTTTGTTGCTTGTGTTTTCAAGTTCATATCCAAAAAAATCATTGCCCAGACCAATGACATGGAGCTTTTCCCCTATATTTTTTTCAGTAGTTTTATAGTTTCAAGTCTTACATTTAAGTCTTTAATCCAATTTTAGTTGATTTTTGTACATAGTGTAAGATGAGTCTAATTTCATTATTTTGCATGTAGATATCTTATTGTCCTAACAGCATTTATCAGATACTGTCCTTTTCACACAGTGTGTTGTTGGCACTTCTGTCAAAAGTCAATTGACTACAAATGCACAGATTTATTTTGGGGCTATTTCATTCAATTGGTTTATGTGTCTCTTTTTATGCCAGTACCATGCCATTTTGATTTCTGTCATTTTATAGTATATTTGAAAGTCAGACAGTGTGAGCTTCCAGGTTTGTTCATGTAGTTCAAGACTGTTTTGGCTAGTTGGGCTCTTTTGTGGTTCCATATAAGTTATAGAATTTGTTTTCTATTTCTCCGAAAAATCCCATTGGAATTTTAATAGGGATTGTACTGAATCTGTAGATCACTTTGGGTAGTATGGACAATTTGACAATATTAATTCTTCTGATCCATGAGCACAAGATATATTTCCATTTCTTCATAGAAGATATTCTGTGTCTTCTATTTCTTTTATCAATGTTTTATCATTGTCAGTATATAGGTCTTTCACTTCCTTGGTTAAATTTATTCCTACTTTTTTGTAGATATTATAAATGGAATTATGTTCTTGAATTCTTTTTTAGATAGCTTGTTTTTTAGATAGTTTATTAATTATAGTTTGTATAGAATCACTACTGATTTTACATGTTTTTTTTTTATCCTTCAACTTATACTGAATTTTCAAATTCTGTTCTTTGATGGAGTTTTCTATATATAAGATCATGTTGTCTGCAAACAAGGACAATTTAACTTCTTCCTTTTAATCCTGTCTAATTGCTCTGGCGAGGACTTCAGTACTATGTTGAACAGAAGTGGTAAAAGTGGGCATCATTGTCTTGTTCCTGATCTTAGAGGAAAAGCTTTCAAGTTTTCACCACTGGAAATGATGTTAGCTTTGGGTTTGTCATAGATGGCCTTTATTGTATTGAGGTACATGCATTTTATACCTTATTTGTGGAGCATTTTTATCATGAAAGGATGTTGAATTCCATCAAATGCTTTCTTCTGCATATATTGAGATGATCATAGGGTTTTTGTCCTTCATTCTGCTGTTGTGATGTATCAGATTTATCAATTT
This sequence comes from Trachypithecus francoisi, assembly GCF_009764315.1. Lineage (NCBI taxonomy): Eukaryota > Metazoa > Chordata > Mammalia > Primates > Cercopithecidae > Trachypithecus > Trachypithecus francoisi. Next base: position 23,868,169 of record NW_022681469.1, on the reverse strand, counting down.
GCATATGTTGAACCATCCCTGTATTCCTGGGATGAATCCCACTTGATCATGATGAATAATCTTTTATTGTGCTGCTACATTTGGTTTGTTAGTATTTTGTCAAGGATTTTTCCATCTATCCTCATCAGGAATATTGGTCTGTTATCTTTTCCTTGTAGCTTACTTGTCTGACTTTGGTATCAGAGAAATGCTAGCCTCATGAAATGAATTTGGAAATACTCCCTCTTCTTCAATTTTTTGGAAGAGTTTAAGAAGGATTCATATTAGTACCTCTTTAAAGGTTTGGTAGAATTCAGCAGTGAAACCATCAGGTCCCCAGCTTGTCTTTGATGGGGAACTTTCTATTTCTAATTTAATCTCCTTATTCATTATTCATCTATTCAGATGTTCTGCTTCTTCATGATTCAGTCTTGGTAGGTTATATGTAGCTAGGAATTTATTTTTTCTAGGTTATCTAATTCGTTGGCATATAATTGTTTATAATGGTAGTCTTTTACGATCCTATTTCTGTGGTGTCGGTTATAATGTCTCGTCTTTCTTTTCTGACTTTATCTGAGTCTTCTCTGTCTCCTTAGTCTAGCTATAGATTTGTCCATTTTGTTTCTTTAAAAAAAAAAAAGAAAGAAAACTCTTCATTTCATTGGTCTTTACTATTGTTTTTCTAGTCCCTATTTCATTTATTTTTGCTCTGATATTATTTTCTTCCTTCTGCTAACTCCATGCTTAGTTGTTCTTCTTTTCCTAGTTCCTTGAAGTGTAACACTAGGTTGTGTATTTCAGAACTTATCTTTCCTTTTTCTCCAGCCCCAGCTCAAAAGATCTTCTTTTTTGATGTAGGCGTTTATTGATGTGAACTTCCCTCTTAGAACTGCTTTTGCTGCATCTAATAAGCTTTGATATATTGTATTTCCATTTTTTGTTTGTCTCAAGATATTTTTGAATTTCCCTTTGAATTTCTTTACTGACCAATTGGCTGTTCAGGAGCGTATTGTTTAATTTCCATGTGCTTGTGAGTGTGTCACTATTTTTCTGTTATATTTTTCTAATTACCTACTATCCAGTTACAAAAGCAATGACTATGACAAAGTTTAGGTTTTGTTAGGACAGCATCTTACTTCTGCATATCAATTTCTGTAGTTTTCAGATTTTAATGCATAACACCCTCAGACTATCAATGACTTACAATAGCAAACATGTGTTGTCTTGTTCATGAATCTGAAGGTCAGCTGTGGCTCTACTGAACTAATCAGAAATCAGCCAAACTTAGCTCCTAATTGTGGGTTGGGTTCAGGTTTATTCCACCTTTCTTTCTTCACCTAGACCAGCAGCCAACTAGAGCATATTCTGCTCATGGCCAATCACAAGAGTTCAAGAGGGCAAGCCAAACCATGCAAATATATTTAAAGCCTCTGTTTAACGTTCCACTGGCCAAATCAAGACATATGTCCAAATTCAACATCAATGGGGTGGGGAAGTATAATTATATAATAGTGCACATTTAGGAACAATCCAGGGGTACGTTTTCCCAGGCAAGGAGTACTAAAAGTGCAATGGCCCTGAGGAAGGAGTGTGTCAGTCATTTTCTAGGAAGACCAAGGAAGCTAATGTGGCTAGAGAAGAATGAACAAGGAGAACAATGGTAAAACATGAAATCAGATAGGTAGTGAAGGTTGCAGGAACAGGTCATGTAAAGCCTGGTAGGCTTAGGACTTCAGTTTTTGCCTCTGAGTTTGGGGATCTTTGATCAGAAGAATGTCGTGATCTGCCTGAAGTGGTTAGCAGGGTCACCTTGGCTGCTGTGTTAAGAGTACAATGATGACCCATAAGGGAGATCAATTAGGGGGCTCTTATAATAATCCAGGCAAGATAAAAGTGGTGGCTGCACCAAAGTGATACTAGTAGAGGGAATGAGAAGTGATTAGATTTTAGATATATTTTCAAGATAGTGTTAAGAGAATCTACGGATGACATGTTTATAAGATTGAAAAATAGAAAGGAGAGAAGGTGGTCTCTAGATTTTGGGACCTGAGCATCTGGAGGTTAGAGTTTCCATTCCATGAGGACAATGGTAAAATAGCAAACCTAATTTTGTTCCGTAGCTACTAAACCATATTTTGAAGATGTATCAGGACTCTCTCCATTGCAAGAGGCAAAAAATCCTTCCAAAATGGTTTAGTCAAAAGGGATATTTGTTGGATTACTAAATAAAAAGTCTAGGGACAAGGCTGGCTTTTGTCATGGCTTAAATGAGGGGCTCAAATGATGTCATTGAGATCCTGGAGGGTTTTTTCTCCTGCTTTCATCTCATTTCTGCCTTTTCTTGGTTGGTTCCATTCTCAGACAGACTTTCCTCTCACGGTGGTAAAATGACTATAGAAATCCAGCCTCACATCCTCACCATACTAAGTCTGGTTGAGACATCCTCCTATATAGTAGTTCCCTCAAAAATGCAGATATTGACATTTTTAACAAAGAGGTAAAAGATCTATTCAGTGAAAACTGTAAAATGTTGATGAAATTGAAGACACAAATAAATGGAAAGTATTTTGTGTTCATGAATCAGAAGAATATTGTCAAAATGTCCATACTACCCAAAGCTCTCTACAAATTCAATGCAATATCTATTCCAGTGACATTTTTCACTGAAGTAGAACAAAGAGTACTAAAATTTGTATAGAACCACAAAAGAGCCTGAATAGCTAAAGCAAACTTGAGCAAGAACAACAAAGCTGGAGGCATCACACTTCCTGATTTTAAAATATGTTACAAAGCTACAATAACCAAAAGTATATGACACTGGCATATGAACAGACACACAGCACAATGGAGCAAAATAGAAAGCCCAGAAGTAAAACTATGCATATACAGTCAACTGATCTTTGACCACGGTGCTAAGAATACACAATGAAGAAAAGATAGTCTCTTCAAACAATGGTGTTGGTGGCCAAGTGTGGTGGCTCACACCTGTAATCTCAGCACTTTTGGAGGCCAAGGCAGGAAAATCACTTGCGCTTAGGAGTATGAGACCAGCCTGGGCAACAGAGTGAGGCCTCATCTCTACAAAAAATAAGAAAATTATCCGGGCATGGTGGCTCATGCCTATAGTCCCAGCTTCTCAGGAGGCTGAGGTGGGAGGATCAATGAACCCGGGAGGTCAGGGCTGCAGTAAGTCATGATTGGGCCACTGCACGTGAGCCTCAGCAACAGAATGAGACCCTGTGTCAAAGAAAAAAAATGGTGTTGGGAAACTGGATATATACATAAAACAAAATGAAACTGGACCTTTATACTACACACAAAAAGTCAACTCAAGATGGGCTAAACACTTAAACATAAGACCCAAAACCATAAAACTCCTAGAAGAAACATAGGGGAAAGCACCAGGACATTGATCTTGACAATAATTTCATGGCTATAACACCAAAAGCATAGACAACAAAAACAAACATAAACAAGTGGGACTATAACAAACTAAAAAGCTTCTGTACAACAAAGATAAATATTTAATAGCAGGAAAAGGCAACCTATGGAATGGAAGAAAATGCTTGTGAATCATATATCTGAATAGGGGGTAATCTCCAAAATTTTTAAGGAACTCCTACAACTTAATAGCAAAAACACCCACTAAGCTGATTTTAAAATGGGGTACGTACTTGAATAGACATTTATCCAAGGAAGACGTATAAATGGCCAACAATTATATGAAAAGTTGTTCAACATCACTAATCATCAGAGAAATTCAAATCAAAACCATAATGAGATATCATCTCACGCCTGCTAGGTCAAAAAGTTAAACTGTGTTTGGAAGGATGTGGAGAAAATGAAGCCTTTATACACTGTTGGTGAGAATGTAAATTGGTACAGCCATTATGGAAAACAATATGGAGTTTCCTCAAAAAAAGTTTAAAAGTGAATTACCGTATGATACAGTGAACACCCTTCTGGTATTTATCTAAAAGAATAGAAATCCAGATACTAAAGAGATATCAGCATTCCCATGTTTATTGCAGTACTATTCGCAATAGCCAAGATGCAGAAACAAGTGCCTATCAATGGATGAACGGATAAAGAAGATGAAGGGTATGTGTATGTGTATGTGTATGTGCGTGTACATACTGGAATATCATTTAGCCTTTGAACCTAGAGGACATTATGGTCCGTAAAATAAGCCAAACACAGAAAGACAAATAGTACATGATCTCACTTTTATGTGAAATCTAAAAAAGTTGACCTAATAGAGAATAGATCATTACCAGGGGTCAGGGAGATGTTAATCAAGGGTATAAACTTGCAGTTGTAAGATGAATACATTTTGAAGACCTAATGTACAATGTGATGACTCTAGTTAATAATATTGTTTTGTATACTTGAAATTTGCTAAGAGAATGGGTCTTAAGTATTCTCATCATGAAAAGCAAAATAAGTGGTAACTATGTGAGGTGACAGATGTGTTAATTAGCTTGATTGTGGTAATAATTTCAAAATGCATACTTAAAACATCATGTACACCTTAAATATATACAATTTTTATTTGTCAGTTTAGACCTCAATAAAGCTGGAGGGAAAAAAGCAAAGATGATTCTTATCAGGCTGGTTTAGACATGTGTCAACCCATAAATCACTCACTGTGACTAACAGGATGGATTGTGCTGATTGGCTTCAGCCTGGGTTCTTTGACAAACCCTCATAGGATTCACCCAGACTCCAAGAACTGAGAATGGGTAGGATTAAATTCCCTAACAAAATTAAAGACAGTTGCCAGAAGAAGAGGGAATGGGTTCTGGGGACATGAACAACAAATTTGAACAAAGTCCAAATTCAAAAAAATTGTAAACGATCACATGGCACAAGAATAAATATTTTACCTCCTCCCATATTCTCTCCTGTGCCATCACATTCTCCCTTTCCCTCCATTTGCCAATCTTTTCCTTTCTCTTCTCTCCACCCTCAATACTTTAAAGGACTATACTCAAATATTCTAGTGGGTTTGTTAAAATACCATGCAAGTCTTTCCTTCACAAACACCTTGTCTTTCCAAGTTATATATATCAGGACACTCATGGATAAATATTCATACCCATGCCCACAATTCAGGCAGTTATACATACACACACACCCTCTGGAGTAAAAAATAACAATAAAAAGAGCAAGTTTGTATTCTGTGTGATCATTTTCAAAAACTAAATGAATCCCTACAATGGTCAGATACTGATTGTGTGCCATATTTTGGGTATAGGCATCTTTATCAAGATATTTTTCTAGCATTATAAAAATGTTAACTTTTAAAGAATAAACAGATGAAACAATACCAATTAAATTCTAACTTTTAAAAATTAAACTTTTAATTTTGATTAACTTGCTGTTGTAAGAAATAATTGAGAGAGATGCCAGGGACCCTATTTTCTGTTTCCCCTAATGGTAACATCTTGCAAAACTATAGCACCATGTTACAATAAGGATATTTATATTCGTGCAGTCAAAATGCTGACCATTTCCATGACCATAAGGATCCCTCATATTGCCCTCTTAAAGCCATACCCACTCCCTGCTGTCCTTACCTTGCAGTTATCCCCTGGCAACCACAAATCTGTTCCGTATTTCTGTAAATGTATCATTCACAAATGTTTTTCCACATCCCTGTGAAATCACACAATATGTAACATGCTGGGATTGGCTTTTATCAGTTGGCCTACCTCTTGGAATACTCATCCCCCACCCCCAAGTTGATGCGTACATCCATAGTTTCTTCCTTTGTATTTCTGTGCAGTATTCCACGATGTGGATTTACCATAGCCTATTTAACCATTCACCTGTTGAAGAACATGTGGGTTGTTTTCAGTTTGGGGCCATTATGAACATAACATTAGTGTACAGGTTTATGTGAAATAAGTCTTCATTTCCCTGAGATAAAAACCCAGGAGTTCAATTGGTAAGTGGTATGGTAGTTATGGTACACACATGTTTAATTCTCTAACAGACTACCAAACTGCTTTCCAAAATGGATGTACAATTTTCCATTCCCAAGAGCAGTTTATGAGTAATCCATTTTCTGTGCATCCTCACTGAAATTTGGTGTTGCCACTATTTTCTATTTTAGCCATTCTGACAAGTGTGTTATCTCATTGTAGTTTTAATTTGCATTTCCATAACAGTTCAACCATGTTGAATATCTTTTCACATGCTTATTTCCCTGGCCCCCTGCTTAGCCTTCCCTGACACTACCACGAAGAAGGGATTGGGGCACTCCCACTCAGCTTTTGTTGGCATGGGTGGGTGTAGGAGTCACAGTCATTTCTGTGGTGTTAGGCTGGAGTAGAACAGTTACTATCTAAAAGGTTTTGGTCTCTTTAGGCTGTCCCTCTCCTGGTCCTTGGGCTAGAAGGAACAGACTTATGTAGGGATTTTTTTAAATTGCATTCATTGGAATTTCTGGATTGCCGGCCTCTCCAGCTTTAAAGTGAGAACATATGAAGCAAAAAGAAAACACAGTGAACTCATCATCATGCCACTCTTCTGGCCTTGAACTCCCTAGCTAGTCTGCCTTCTCCTTTCCGTATTTTAGAGTTTCTTACGTAATACCCAGAATTTTGGGTTGTACTCAGTGGGAGGAATAAAGTACTTCTCATCTTCTTGTAAGTGGGAATCTCATAACAGTCACATGTCTGCATATGTACTCTTTGATATGTTGATTAAATATTGATTTTAAGTATGATTCTTTTACTAGAAAAAACATTTGAAAACAAAGAAGGAAAGGAATTCTACGACAGCAAGCCACCAAAATGCCAGAGAAGGACAAGAGGTAAATCTTCATTGATCTAGTTATTAAAAGTTTTTTAAATGAATGAAAGAGAATGGCAAGTTATTTTCTCTTACACTTCTTATACCCGAATTTTCCCCCAGGAGAAGTTAAAATTTTGTTCATATTATTTACTGTTTATAAAAACACAAAAGATCCTTGACAGATGAGAGGTGGGCCTTATTAAGATGCCATATTTAAATTTCATTTGTACTTTTACCTTACTCTAAAAAGTATTTGAGGAAGCTTACAAAGATGCATCCAGGGTAGCAAGAATAAAGAAATTAAGAAAAATTAAATGGGAATATAAGGGTATAAAAATAAAAATAGTGGAACTGAAAGATCAGCTTCTACCATGACAGCAGGAAGAGCTCTGCAAACCCATTCACCAGCAAAACTAGTGAAATTATCCACAACAACAAACAACAGATATTTAAAGTCTCTGAAATGGTCTGAAGGTTATACAGCAAGTGAAACAAAAATCTATTCAAGAAAGTCTACTAAAATTCATTAAAAACTGTGAGAGCCTGTGGTATTTCAATCAAGACTGGCTCTTCCCCTCCCCGCACCGGACTCCCCAGCTCAGTAAGACAGAAACTCCACACTAGTGTAGACAAGAAGTTAGGGCTCCCCCTACCCAGAGCTACCAAAGGGCTATCCCAGGAGGGGCAGGATATCAGTATTTCTTATTCTTCCCCCAGCTGCCTGTTGCTAAGTCAGGTGAGTGCCGACAAGAGATGGGGGCTCCCTTCCTCTCCCAGTCCCCATTGATGAGACAGAGGCTCTACTTCAGGTGCTCCACCACTGACCATTCTTGGGCTCTGATTGCCCTTATCTTGGTTTGTAAAATGATGGTTCCACACTGGGAGAGGCAAATGGAGGAGACCTAAGGCTACTGTCTCCCCTGCACCTACGGTTCAGTTCCTAAAGAAGGGTATCACTTGGAGGGAAGAGTGCCATTTCCACCATCTCCAGCTCATAAGCCATAGCTTATAAATTTTGCCCTGATGAAAAAATAGGTCATAAAACAGCTCCTAATCTCTTCCAGAAAAAGAGAAGTTAAGCTTAAGGACAGTCTCAAAACCAGTGCAATTATGGCTTAAAAAAATTCTGGAGGACAAATATATTACTGGTGGAAGTTATCTTACCAGCAGCAAATTTGTATGGGTCTGCAGCAACATCAATTCTTGCCTTCCACTCCTGCCCTAAAACTTGCTTCAGCCTCTTTTTCTGCCTCATGCCCTGGAGTCAAATCTTAAAAAGTTCATATACCAGTTAAACTCTGCCATTTTGTTTCTTACTACGCATGCTTGAGCACACTCCTGAGATCTCATCAGGAAGCAGCTGATCACCAGTCTCAGGTGTTTCCTATCTGTAGGAAGACGCCCTTTCCCTGCTGCTAGCTGCAACCAATTACTATTTTAGAGAGACAGTTAACAACCGCCTGACCATCACCTGATGCCTGACATTCCTAGTGGGGTTTTGGTGGAGCCCTCTTCTGCCTTGCTCATGCCTTATTAGCTACCTACTGTAACAATACTGATAGATTCATTGGAGTTACAAGCTAAATTGAATACTGACTAGTTTGCCAGAGAGAACTGGAGAAAGAGACAGCTAGGAGGAGCCTTACTGGAGTCAGAAAAAATCTTAAACACAGACCTCTGCAACTATCCTTTTGAAGAAGTCCAAATTTGATTGGCTTAGTCTGAAGAGCACAGCTGAATGTGGTCAGGGAAAGAGACAAAGAGAGCCCTGCCTTAGCACTGTCATCCCAAGTGAATGTGGATATACCTAAGTCTGTACCCCTGAGGACCAACATCAGAGGCTTAGTACTGCAGGGAGCAGAGATGGCTATAAAGGAGTAATGCTCCTTTCCCTCTGCTCTCCCTTCTAGAATTACATTATTTCAGGAATTAATATGAATGAATAGGAATTAAAAATTTTTTTTGGTAAACAAATCCTCTCACTGATACCCCTGTATTAAGTCATTTGCAGGACCCAATAACTAAAATAGGTTTTGTTAGGTGATTTTTTTTAATGTATGTATTGCAAGACACATACTTATTTAGTTCTCACAAATATATCCAGAGTGGTTTTCCTCACCTATCCAAGCTACATTTAATGTAAAATATTATAAATCCCTTTATATTAAATGCTCATGTATTTGCATCTTTCTTGATTGGAGCTTTTAAAATTGTATGAAATCATTATATTTAATGTTAGATACTTCCAAATGGACAATAATCTTCATTTGGTCAAATGCTTTGAGAAAGTTGCATACATTCTAAGTGTCCCCATAAGCTAATAGGAGATTGTGGTCACTTACCTTGAAATTCCTACCCGTCTTTCACAAAAAGAGTGAACAATCTCATTTTCACTCAGGTAAATGGCTTGAGGACAACTTGAATTCATGCTCTTGAACTGACTATTTCTTACTTTGTTTGCTTATAAGATATCAATACATCCCTAAAACAATATTGGTAAATTATTTTAAAAATATTTCAGTTAACTTTGTTTCCCACCAAGACACTCTCACTTGTTGATTCTGAAGACTTTCAACAAAAACAATTATAAATTACTGTGATCAGAAATTATAGCTCGTGTACATAAGATCACTGACCTGGTGGTATTTTTCTGTAGGATAAGTGTAATCGTTTATTATGGTTCACAGAATCATTTCACTCAAGAGATGGGAGCCAAAAATGATAAGAGTTTATCAAATCAAGTCTTACTAATTTTCTTCAGCCTCATTTCACTCCTTGTCTTCCCAAATCCTGGTGATTACATAATCACCAGGATTTAAATTTGTATAATTTTAAATTTGTATAATTTTTTCTAGAATGTTTCTTTCTTCAATAATCAAATTTTGATACAATCAATTATATATATGAAGAGGTAGGTTTGAGCTTTTAACTCCATTTCATAGTCTACTTTTATTATGGGTTGTTTTTGTTTTTGTTTTTGTTCTGTTTTTTGAGATGGAGTCTAGCTCTGTCACCCAGGCTGGAGTGCAGCAGCGCGATCTCAGCTCACTGCAACCTCTGCCTCCTAGGTTCAAGCGAATCTCCTGCCTCAGCCTTCCGAGTAGCTGGGATTACAGGTGGCTGCCACCACGCCCCACTAATTTTTTTTTTTTTTTTAGTAGAAACGGGGTTTCACCATGTTGGCCAGGCTTCTCTCAAACTCCTGACCTCAAGTGATCCACCCGCCTCGGCCTCCCTAAGTACTGGGATTACAGGTGTGCACCATGCCCAGCCTCATCTTTTTATGTATAAGCACAGTTTTGCAATCTGTTTATATATTTTACATAATTTTATATCTTTTCACTCATTTCACACTTTTATCTTCCCATGTTTGTTCTTCTAATTTAAGAAAGTGAGATTATAAGAATACCATTTTTTTGTCTCTTTCTCATTACAAATAAATTCTATGTGATGTGGAAAATTTTTAAGCCTCCTTTACTGCCAAAATATAGTATCAATATCTTCTTCTACTCATTGATGCAGGAGAATAGTGTAGTGAAAAATATTAGAAGGTTCTGATTTATAAGATAATTTTGGTCATTCTAAACCTGTAAGGATGAAATGAGAAATATTTGTTAAAAATGCACAATACTATAAATCGTATAGGGAACATACCCCATTTCATGTTGATAAAATAGCATTGTTTTCCTTGATTCTACATTCCATTAGGTTTATGATAGAGGACATTTACTGCAAAGACACAAACAATCAACTTCTGATGTGAAAGGTAATATTCTGCTTCTACCTTCTCATAAACAATTAATTCATTTACTCAACTAGGAATTGTTGGTGCCACAACTTTGAGACTGCCACTGTGCTTGGTGCTAGGGATATTAAATGTATATGATACCATTTCGTCCCTGCAGGACCTCATCCTTTAATCAGGAATGAAACAACAAGCTGAGTGCAGTGTCATAGACACAATGCCAGCAGTCTGTTCAGGGTTCCCAGGGAGCACAGAGAAAGGAGTGGTCAATTACATTGGAGAATAGAGAGGTCCATGTATTCAAGGGCTATCCCCAAGGTTTTGAAAGTTTGCCCCCAAAGGGAAAGGGATTTTATGTTTTAAAAATCATCTTTTTCCTCTCATTTCATAGTTTAATAGAAGATGAGCCCAGGAGACAAATTAATTCATAGACTGTTCATTGGCTTCTACTGCAACCTGCTAAGTCTGATGTGATGTGAATCTTTAACTGACTCTCTAGCATCTGTTTTTTTTTTTTTTCTTAATTTCTGTCATCTTTAATTGAGGTCCTTTGCAGGGGGAATCATATAATTTAGGCAATATTTTAATTTTATCTAAAATACTTAATTTTATGTGTTTATATATATATTAATTTATTGTACATTTGTATCTACCTATTTCCCAAAAGAATTTGAGGTAACCTAATTATACACACACACACAGACACATACACACACACACTCATATATCCATTTAGTTTATGATGTAGCAAAATAATAAAAAATATAAATGGAGATAAGAACCTAAGAACCATGCCAAGGAAAGGGGAGAATACTATTATAATTAAAATAGTCAATTCACTTAAACTTTATTTTTTCTGATAACAGTCAGCTAGGCATATTCAGCTGCTTTTTATAAATAACTTTTATGTATTCTTTTGTTAACATTTTATGTCAAAAATTAAGAATAAAGATAAGCAAAATAAATATTGGAATATTTATTTTAAATGCTTTCCCCTATTTGTCCACATACGCACCATGTTAATGAATCACATAATCATCGCATTATTTTGCAACCTATTTTTTAATTTTAAATTATAGTATATTATAAGCCTCTTCATATGTAAATAAATGGTGGCAAAGTATTCCATTCTATTAATTAAGCCACCCCCAGTGTCAAACTTACATTTTGTTCCCAATTTTTTTCCTATTGTAAACAACAATGAAAACTTTATAACTCTCTATTTGTATGTTTTCTTAATTATTTCTTTATAACAAATTCCTAGAAAAGGAATTGCTGACCCAAAAGGTATGAACATTTTTAAATGCAACAAAAATTTGTAACATTTGAAGACTGCTTATTTTAATTTCATTGAACTAAACTACTGTCTACAAGTTATTTACTAGCATTTGTCACTTTGAAAAAAGATGAAAAATATGAAATGTAAATGGGCGAATTCATTATTTTCATGCCACTATGATCTTTGTCATCTTCTCTAGATACAAGGCCAAATGAACCAGGTGATTGTATGGTTGATTATTTCAGAAGACAGTTACCTAACCAAGGTTTGGGTGAGTAACATAGGAACACAGACAGTAATGAGTGGTCCCCTATGATCTGAATGTTGTTTTTCTCTCTAGCTCTGGAAATACACAGGGGAAACAGTAGAAATTTACTGTATGTCAATTCGCTTTCTTTTAATTTCATCCAGTCAAAACCAAAACAAAAGAATATTCATCTCATTGTCTAATCTTTTCATTCCCATCTCACCAAATCTTAGAGCAGAGAGAGGCCTTGAGAGTGCTCTAGTTTCACCTGCTCCTGACAGGCCCCAGGCTCATCCAGCCTCTGGCTGACTACACTTGGTGACAAGTACTTTACTAAACTGCAATATAATTCATTCCATTGCTAAAGAGCTATAGCACTGAAAAAGTTTATTTTCAATAAACTTTAACAACAAAAAGTTTAAAATACATGTCCTTGTAAATTTCATCCACTTCTTTTAATCTGTCCTCTCTAATAACACAAAATAGTGAGGAAACTTTAAAGGTAAATAATTCTGACTGACACAGTTTCCCCAATTCTCCTTGAAATAATGCAATTGTAATACCTTCTCTATTTTTTAAAAAGTTGTCATTTATTTCCCTGAAACTTTCTCTGTTTCTTTCAACTATCTATAAAACACCATGATTCAAGTCCCTTTACCATTTTATTTTACTCTTTTTTGTTGCTATTCAAGCTTAAATGAAACTGAGCAGAGTATTGCAAATGTTGTCTAATGAGTGCAAAATATATCTTCATTTTTATTTGCTCCTTTATAGATCCTAGGTTTCTATTAATGCAGTTTAAGATTATATTTCTTCTTTTGAAAATTATCCTAAAATATTGATATATTGGATTTCATATATTCAAACCTTTAACGTTTTTTTTTCATAGTGCTACTGCTAAGTTGTATTTCCTCCACTCTCTACTTCTTCACTTATTTGGTTCATTATGCCTGACCTTAAGTTTATTCCTGTTAAATTTAAATTTAACCTTCTTAGATTCAGCCTTTCATGAACTATTGATCTTATTACATCATATTGTTATACTATATATATGCATGTGTGAATACATATGTGTATATATACATACATGCATACGCATATACAGATACATGTATTTGACCTCTTGTCAAAGCTTCAGACCCTGTATGTAACTATCTGCTATACATCTCCACATAGATGTCCCACATATCCAAATTCAAATTCATCTAATTCCACAGTAAATGCTCTTCCTCACATATTCTCAATAACACTAATGGCAGTACTATCTCCATAACCACTCCAGCTACAAATGTGATCAGTATCCTTTTTTCTCACTTTCACTTCTGTCCCTCATATCCAGTCAGCCATTGAATCCAGATGATTTTACCTCAGAATCTCTTTTTCTCCATCTTAACTACCATCATTCTTTTCAGATTCTTATCATCATCCTTTTCAGATTCTTATCATCATCCACTTACCAGAAGTACTACAGTTTTCTAGTCCATCTCCCTGCCACCAATATTGTCATTCTAATTACACCCTTCATACTACCATCAAAGTGATTTACCAGAAACACAAATCCAACTATGCAACATCAGCACCTAAAGCCTTTTAGTGATTCCCAGTCATCTAACAGGGGTTGGACTGACACTGCCCTAAGACTGGCACTGCCTTTTCTTTAGGCTTTCTCTTTCTCATTTTAATTTTTTTACACTTAATTTTAAAATAATTTCAAGAATAGTAAAAAAAAAACTCTCTCTCTCTCTCTCTCTATTAATCAGTCTATCTTTTTTCCCATTATCCACAAGTTGTAGCATGCTCTTGTACCCCTAAAAACCTTCCACCTATATTCTCTAAGAAAAAGAACATTCTCTTACATTAAAATCAGGAAATTCAACTTGATGCAACACGATTTTGTATCATATATAATACAATTTTGCCAAATGTCTCAATAGTGTTCTTTAGAGCAAACTTACTATCTAGTTAAAGGTGTAATTCAGGATCATGAATTGCATTGAATTATCATATTTCTTTATTCTCTTTATTTGGAACATTGGCTCAGCCTTTCTTTGTCATTCGCAACACCATCATTTTTAAAGATTATTGGCAAGTCGTCTTATAGAATATCTGGTTTTAAAATTTTAATGAACAAAAGAATTACCAAAAGAGTTTATGTAAATCTCAGCCTCTGACTGAGTAGGTCTTTGATGTCACCCCTTAATTTGTATTGTTTATATGGGATTTCAGATAATTCTGGCATTGATGACCTGCAGACCACACTTTGCAAGTTACCACTATGGGGGCCACAGTGAAAATTGGTTGGAGGCCAAGCAATTGGGGCCTAGCCCATCCAAATCTTTTTCATCTTGAATAGCTTTCTTATGTAATTTTCTTTCAATAATGGTCTATTACTCAAAATTTTTTCCTTTTATTATTATTTTTAGTTGACATAATAATTGTACCAAGCCTATTTCATCCTGAATAGTTTTCTTATGCAATGTTTCTTTCAATAATGGTCTATAACTCAAAATTTTTTCCTTTTATTATTATTTTTAGTTGATGTAATAATTGTACATATGGGGTACAGTGTGATATTTTGATTCATATATGCAATGTATAATGATCAAATTGAGGTAATTTGCATCACCTCAAACAGTTATCATTTCTTTGTGTTTGGTACATTCAAAATCTGCTCTCCTAGCTATTTGAAAATACACAATAAATTGTTAATTATAGTCACTCTATAGTTCTATGGAACACTAGTCCCTATTCCTCCTATGTAGCTGTAATTAGTATCTGTTAAGCAACCTTTGACTATCCTTTCAACCCTCATCCCTCTCTGCTTCTATTAACCACTATTCTATACTTCTATGAGATCAACTTTTTAAGCTTCCACATATGAATGAGAACATGCAGTATTTATATTCCTGTGGCTGGCTTATTTCACTTAACATAATGTCCTCCAAGCTCATCAATGTTGCCACAAATGACAGAATTTTGTTCTTGTTTATGGTTAAATACTATTCCATTGTATATATATACCATATTTTCTTTATCATTTCATCTGTTGATGGACACTTAAGTTGATTCCATATCTTGGCTGTTGTGAATAGTGCTGCAATGACCATGAGAGTGCAGATATCTCTTTGACATACTGATTTCATTCTTTTTGGATATATACCCAGTAGTGGGATTGCTGTATCATATGGTAGTTCTGTTTTTAGTTTTCTAGGCAACCTCCATATTATTCTCCAAATGACTGCATAAATTTGCATTCCCACCAAAATTGTGCAAGGATTCGCTTTTCTCCACATCCTCTCCAATACTTGTTATCTTTTATCTTTTTATTCTAACAGATATGAGATCATATCACCTTGTGGTTTTAATTTGCATTTCTCTGATGATTAGTGCTGTTGAGCATTGTTCCATATACCTGTTGGCCATTTGTATGTCTTCTTTTCAGAGATGTCTATTCAGCTCATTTGCCCATTTTTAAAGTAAGTTATTTTTGTTTGTTTATTTTTGCTATTGAGGTAAGTTCCTTATATATTCTGGATATTAATCCCTTGTCAGATAATTTGCAAATGTTTTCTCTCATTCTGCAGGTTATCTCATCACTCTGTTGATTGTTTCCTTTGCTGTGCAAAAGATTTTCAGTTTGATAGAATTCCATTTGCCTATATTTGCTTTAGTTGCTTGGGCTTTTGAGGTCTTATCCATAAAATCTTTCATCAGACCAATGTCCTGACGCGTTTCCCTCATGTTTTCTTCTGGTAGTTTCATAGTTTGGGGTCTTACATTTAAGTTCTTAGTCCATTTTGAATTGACCTTTTTTACAGTGAGAGATAGGAGTCCAGTTTCATTTTTCTGTATTTTGATATCTAGTTCTCCTGGCACAGTTTATTGAAGAGATTATCATTCCCCTATGAATGTTCTTGGCACCTTTGTCAAATATCAGTTTTCTGTAAATAAGTAGATTTATTTTGGGGTTCTCTGTTCTGTCTCATTGGTCTGCATATCTGTTTTTATGTTTTTAACCATGCTGGTTTGATTACTATTGCCTTCATTTTGAAGTCTGGTAGTGTGATCCCTCCAGATTTACTCCTTTTGCTATTTGGGGTCTTCTGTGGTTCTGTACAAATTTTAGGATTGTTTTTTCCATTTCTGTGAAGAATGTTATTGGTATTTTGATAGGGAGTGCATTGAATCAACAGATAACTTTGGATAGTATGGATATTTTCACACTGTTAAGTCTTCCAATCCATGAACATGGGATGTCTATTTGTATCTTCCTCAATTTTTTTCATCAGTGTTTTATAGTTTTCCTTGTAGAGATATTTCACCTCTTTGGCTAAATTTATTCCTAAGTATTATTTTTTGTAGCTATTGTAAATGGGATTGCTTTCTTGATTTCTTCTTTTGATGGTTTGTTGGTGGGGTATAGAAATACCACTGATCTTTGTATGTTGGTTTTGTATCCTTCAACTTTACTAAATTTATCAGTTCTAGGAGTATTCGATAGAGCTTTTAGGGTTTTCTGTATATAAGCTCATGTCATCTGCAAACAGCGACAGTTTGACTTCCTTCTTTCCAATTTGGATGCCCTCTATTTCTTTCTCTTGCCTATTTGCTTTGGCCAGAACTTTCATTACTATGTTGAACAAAAGTAAGCATCATTATCTTGTTCCACATCTTAGGGGAAAAGCTTTCAACTTTTCCTCACTCAGTATGATATTGGGTGTGGGTTTGTCTTGTATGGCCTTTATTGTGTTGAGGTACATTCCTTCCATACCTTATTTGGTGAGCGTTTCTGTCACAAAGAGATGTTGAATTTTATCAAATGCTTTTTCTGCATATATTGAGATGATCATAGGGTTTCTGTCCTCCATTTTGTTGGTGTGATGTATCACGTTTATCAATGTGCGTATATTGATTCATCCTTGTATCCCTGGGATGAATCCCACTTAATCACGGTGAATAATTTTTTCAGTGTGCTTCTGGATTTAGGAGATTTGGTTTGTTAGTATTTTTTTGAGGATTTTTACATCTTTTTTTATCAAGAACATGGGCCAATAGGTTTCTTTTTCTTGTTGTGTCCTGGTCTGGTTGATACCAGGGTAATATTAGTCACACAGAATAAGTTTGGAAGAATTTCCTCATCTTCAATTTTCTAAAAGAGTTTGAGAAGAACTGATATTTGTTCTTCTTTAAATGTTTGGTAGAATTCTAGAGTGATGTCATCAAGTCCTGGGGTTTTCTTCAATGTAAGACTTTTTATTACAGATTCAATCATTACTCATAATTGGTCTGTTTGGGTTTTCTGTTTCTTCTTTGCTTAATCTTAGTAGATTGTACATGTCTAGGAATTTATTCATTTCTGCTAAGTTTTCTAATTTGTTGGAGTACAGTTGTTTGTAGTAGTCTCCAATGATCCTTGTATTTCCGTGGTATCAGTTGTAATATCTTCCTCATTCTGATTTTATTTGGGCCTTTTCTTTTTTTCTCTTGGTTATTAGCTAATGGTTTGTTGATTTTATCTTTCAAAAAAAAAACCCAACTTTTCATTTCATTGATCTTTTATAATTTTTAGTCTCAATTTCATTTATTCTGCTCTGATCTTTATTATTTCTTCCCTTCTACTAATTTTTGGTTTGGTTTGTTTTTGCTTTTCTAGTTCCTTGTGGTGCATAATTAGGTTGCTTATTTGAAATCTTTCTACTTTTTGGATATAGGCATTTATTGCTATAAACTTTCCTCTTAGTGTGCTTTTGCTATATCCCATAGGTTTTGGTATGTTGTGTTTCTATTTACATTGGTTTCAATACATTTTGTAATTTCTTTTTTACTTTCTTCAGCAGTAATTCAGAAGTATGTTGTCTAATTTCCATGTAAGTATACAATTTTGGAAGTTCTTCTTGTTATTGACTTCTAGTTTTATTCCATTATGGTCAGAAAAGATACTTGATATCATTTCAGTTCTTTTAAATTTCTTGAAAACTATTTTGTTCCCTAACATAAGTCTTAGAGGATGTTCCATGTGCTGATGGAAGGAATGTGTATTCTGCACCTGTTGGATGAAATGTTCTGTAAATGTTTATTAGGTTCATTTGTTCTAAAGCACAGTTTAAGTTCAATGTTTCTTTTTTATTTTCTGACTAGATGATCTGTCCAGTGATGGCAGTGATGTGTTAAAGTCCTCTTTGATATTATTATATCAAATTCTATCTCTCCCTTTAGATCTAATAATATTTGCTTTATGTTTGTGGGTGCTCCAGTGTGGGGTACATATATATTCACAATCATTATATCTTCTTACTGAGTTGATCCTTCATCCTTAGAACCTTCTTTGTCTCTTGTTTATAGTTTCTGACTTAAAGTCTGTTTTATCTGATATAAGTATAGATACTTCTGCTCACTTTTGGTTTCTGTTTGTGTGGAATATTTTTTCCATCCCTTCCGTTCAGTCTAAATGTGTCTTTATGGTATAGTAAGTTTCCTGTAGGCAGCATATAGTTGGTTTTTAAAATCCATTCAGACAGTCTATATCTTTTAAGTGGGGAATTTAATTCACCTACCTTTAAGGTTTTTATTAATAGGTGAGGACATACTCCTATCATTTTGTTGTTTTCTGGTTGTTTTGTATGTCCTTTGATCTTTTCCTTCTTATTGTTTATCATTGTCATTTAATGGTTTTCTATACTGATAAGGTTTAATTCTTTTCTCCCTTTTGTGTATCTGTTTTACCAGTGAGTTTTATACTTTTATATGTTTTAATGATAGTGATTATCTTTTTCCTTCAAAATGTAGTATTCCCTAGATTATTTCTTGTAAGACCAGTCTAGTGGTGATAAATTACTTCAGTTTTTGCTTGTCTATGACAGACTTTGTTTCTCTCCCATGTCTGAAGGATAGCTTTGCTGGGTCTCATATTCTTGACTGGCAATTTTTTTTTTCATTCTGCACGTTGAATTTATAATCCCATTCTCTTCTAGCCTGTAAAGCTTCTGCAAATAAATCTGCTGTTAGTCTAATGATGATTCCCTTGTGTGTGACTTGATGCTTTTCTCTTGCTGTTTTTAGAATTCTTTGTCCTTGACTTTTGACAATATGACTATAATGTGCCTTGATGAGGACCTTTTTTCAGTTGAGACTATTTGGGAAGCTTTAAGTTTCCTGGATCTGGATCTCATATGTCTCCCCAGACTTGGGAAGTTTTCAGCTATTATTTCAAGACATTGGTTTTCTACACCTTCCCCTTCTTCTGGAACTCCCATGATATAAATATTTGTTTGCTTAATGGTGTCCCATATGTCTTGCAGGCTTTCTTCACTATCTTTCATTCTTCTTTTTTTTTTTAACCTCTTACTGGGTGTTTCAGACTACCTGTCTTTAAGTTCAGAGATTCTTTCCTCTGCTTGATTAAGTCTGCCATCAAAGCTCTTTATTGTAATTTTTATTTCATTCATTGAATGTTTCAGCTGTGATAATTCTTTTTTATTATATCTATTTATGTTGAATTTCTTATTCATATTATGAATTGTTTTCCTAATTTCACTGAATTATCTGTCTGTATTTTCTTGTACCTCATTGAGTTTCCTCAGTTTCTCATTGAATTATTTTTCCAGCAATTTGTTGATTTCCTTTTCATGGGAGTTTGGTTATGAAAGTTATTATGGTTCTTTGGTGGTGTCATATTTCCTTGCTTTTTAGGGTTGCTTGTGTCCCTGCATTGATGCCTGTGCATCTGGTGGAATGATTGCCCCTTCCAAACTTTCCAGAGTGGCTTTTGTAGAGAGACTTTCACCTGCAGTTGGGTATCTGTGTGCTATTTGGGAAGGATGTGCTGACTTGTTTCTGGATAGATGCAGTGGTATAGTCTCCATGAAGTTTTCGTCTGTGTTCAACATAAGCAATAACTGTGGTTGCCTCAGTGGTATAGGCTGTAGAGGTTTGTGGCAGCAGCAGCAAAAGTTGTTAATCTCTTCACTCTTAAGGGCTTTTGAGGTATTCCTATTTTTGTTTTCCCCATACTGGGGAGACTTAGGTGAAGAGATCCCTCTTGTTGTCAGGCCTGACACAACCTACAAGCAGCTGCAGTGGTATGGGGTTCCAGGTGCAGGTGCTTGGAGTGGCTGTGGGACCACAGTCTTAGACTCAAGGACTCATGAAACTATTGTGGCACCTGGATCTTCTGGTGCATGTTCACTCTCTATGGCAGTGTTGGATGTAGGTTCCCCCACAGAGCCAGG
Organism: Trachypithecus francoisi; assembly: GCF_009764315.1. NCBI lineage: Eukaryota > Metazoa > Chordata > Mammalia > Primates > Cercopithecidae > Trachypithecus > Trachypithecus francoisi. The sequence continues at coordinate 23,847,890 of NW_022681469.1, read as the reverse complement.
GTCTACGAATCTGAAGCATCCCATGGGGCCAGGTTGTAGCTGTGATTCTACTCCTAAGCTGGACTCAGCACTGGCCTGACTCTGGGGATTAAGGAGCACTCTGGAAGTTTGAGCCCAGCAGGCAGGATATGGTTACAATTCAGGAACCTGAGGCAATAGGACTCAGTGATAACCCAGATTCCAGTGGATGAAGCACTGTGTAGTAGTGACTTTAGACCCTGGAATAGTGAGGGTCGGTATATCACAGACTCTGTGAGACCAGGTGCAAGTACCCCAGAGTGGTGAAGTACAGCTGTCATCTGGGCCCTAGAGGGCCCAGCAGAGCAATGACTCCATTTTCCAGGGAGGAGGTATCTCAGCAGCTCAGACTCTAAGGGACTAGTTCAACTCCAGGGAAACAGAATAGTCTAGTTGTTTGGCCTGTAGGGTGGGGTGTCTCAGCTCAGCCACTGCTATTTCCTTGGGACACAGGGTATTACGTCAGCTCAGTCCTGGGATGCACAACTGCTCAGCTTAGCCAAGACACCAATCCTCCAAGCGGAATGTACTGCTACAGCTCAGGGCTGGGGGCTGTGACTATTCTGGGTGGCCCAGGCAACATTTCCCTGGGATACAGGGCACTACTGCAGCTTAGGTACTGGGGTACATGACCACTCTGAGTGACCAAGGCACCATTTCCTGGGATACAGTGTACTGCTTTAACTTAGGCACTGCAGAGGCATGACTACACTGAGCAGCCAAGGTACTGTTTTCCCAGGAGGCAGGGTACCACCTAAGCTTCACCCTAAGGATGAAAGGGGAGGGAGAGTGTAATAGCTTCAGTTGAGTTTCAGGGAGCTCAGTTTGAGGATGTTGGACCACCAGCCCTGGGGTGTTTCTATAGAGCCTAGTCTCAGGGATGAAGGGGAGCTATAGCTACTTACTCCTGGTGCAAGACATACTTCTGCTGTAGTTCCAGTTCCAAAATGACAGCTCCTTCTCTGTGGAGAGCACAGCTAGTGGAGTCCAGGAAGATCCTTCAGCTGTGAGGAAGAACTGTGCCTGTAAGGAATGCAGGAGACTCCAGTGGTGAAGTCAATGGGTATCCATTGTGTTGATGGAGGTTGCTGGGATCCTCTTGCTTTCTCTTCCTTGCTGTAGGAAGAAGTTCCTCCTGGTTCCCAGCTGATCGTGGTTGGAGGATGGGGTGGTAGAGGCCTGGCATTTCCTTCCATTTTCTATATAGCTTTCCCTAGTTTCTGCACTCACCAGGGTTTCTGTCACTCCTCTCATGCACTCTGGTGCACTCCCTTAGTTATTTTCATTAAACGTATAGTTGCCCCTCAGTATATGTGGGGGATTTGTTCCAGGACCCCCATGTATACCAAAATCCACACATACTCAAGTCCCACAGTCAGCCCTGTAGAACCCGTATTTTCAAAAAATTGACCCTTGATGTACACGGGTTTCACATCCTTTGAATACTGTATTTTTGATCCATGTTTGCTTGAAAAATATCTATGTATAAGTGGATCCACACAGTTCAAACCTGTGTTGTTCACAGGTCAAGTGTAATTGTTTATTCATTGTTTATTCACTGTTCTTTTTGAGGGGTGTGAACTAGGGTCTTCTAGTCAGCCATCTTGCTGACACTGCTCTGAGAAATAAAAAAAATTTTTTGACAACTTCTAGCTGCAGCATAGAAACCAAGTTCTCTAACATGACATGAAAGACTTCCAGTGATCCTGTGACCCTGACCTTTACAAAGATGATCTTGTTGCCTCACCGTATATCAGTCTTCTCACCTCCTTGCTTCTGCTCATACTGACTTCACTGCCTGAAACATACTTCTCCCTCTCTTCAGCTAGACTAGCTACTCATCATTTAAGGCATAAGCACCAAGGTTTAATAAGATTCAAACGATTCTTTAAAATAAGAGTGAGATAGATTGAATCATAGTTATGTACAAGTTAGTCTGCTGGCTCAGCGAAGGGAATCTAATCCACCTGGAAATCTGCAAGAATGATTTCTTAAATAAATTAATTCTTAAATCATGATGTAGTCTTAACTGAGAAGTTGGGCATTTAGGGTGGAGAGGAAAATCACTTCCTTGACTTCTTAAAAGACTATTTCAATGGTTCTATGATCTTATATGTAAATGTTTTCCTTACTTGTAATGTAATATGTCTGGGATGGGAGAACTCATTCAGAGCCTTATGATTTCTCTCATCTCTTTCACTATTTATTCTCCCCTTTCCAGTTAGAGGAAAACTCTGTTTAATAGAAAAGAGAAAAGTAACTTATGAGCTGAGGAACTCTGCTCTTTGTCACCCATAAGTATTACAAAATAATTCCAAAGTATAAATCTGAACATTCACTGGTATATTTTTATTCTAAATATAGTTATGTAAAATTTTGTTGTCAACATTTTCTTCAAGTCTTAGTTTATTTGAGGTTTAATCATCCTGAAACTACTCTGTGGTTTAGCCACTCTCTTATATTCAACCTTTGTTACATAATCTTTCCATTGTTGTTCACGTTCTTTTAAAAAAATCTGATGTTTCTCTCCTTCCCAGAGGTGCCAACTTGTAATAGTGAGTGGTTGTGCTAGATACTTGGGTACAACGGTAAATAAAATATAGCAGAGTGGGTGACAAGTCAATAGACATAGTAATATGAAACAAATACTACTTACTGTGTTATGGGGTTACATGGGAGTTGTTTGTGTGTAGGAGCAAATCAGAAAAGGTTCCTCAGAAAAGGTAATTGTTAAGGTTTCAGGGACCAAATAAATTGAACTTTTTTTTAAACCAACTTCTATATCTACTAAGAATTAGAATGAAAAAGTAAGACAAAATACTACCAAACCAAAAGAGATTATACACAATGACCAAATAGGATTTATCCCAGAAATGCAAGGTTAGTTTAACATATGGAATTATGAAAATTAAACAATATATCATGTTAATAGAATATAAAGAAAAAGACACATGGTCATCTCAATAGATGCAGAAAAAGTATCTGGCAAAATCCAACATTTTTTTCATGATAAAAAAGAGACACTGAACAAATTAGGAAAGATAGAATCTTCCTCTACCAAAAAAAAGCCATCTTCAAAAATTCTACAGCTAATGTCATAGTTGGTAGTGCAAGACTAAATGCTTTTCTCCCTGAGACCTGGAACAAGACAGGGATATTCACTCTCAACACTTCTATTTAACATTATAATGAAGGCTTAGGCAGGGCAATAAGGCAAAAAAATAAAAATAGAAGGCATCCAGATTAGAAAGAAAAAAGCAAAGCCATCTGTATTTGTAGAATACATGTTCTTGTATACAGAAAATCTGAAGGAACACACACACACACACACACACACACACATACCACACTATTAGCACTAATAAATGAGTTCAACAAGGTTGCAGGATAAAAGATCAATAGGCAAAAATCAGTTGTAATGAATGAACTGTATGGTATGTGAATTACATCTTCAAAAACCTGTTATAAAAATCAATTATACCTCTATACACTAGCAATGAACATTTTGAAAATGAAATTAAGAAAACAATTCCATTTACATTAGCATCAAAAAGAACAAAATACTTAGGAATAAATTTTACAAAAGAAGTAGAAGACTTATAAACTGAAAACTACAAAAAACAGTTGAACTATATTAAAGAAGCTCTAAATAAATGGCAAGATAACTCTATGGTCATGGATCAGAAGATTTAATATTGCTAGATGGCAATACTCCTCAAATTGACAGATTCAGTGCAATCCCTATCAAAATGTCAGCGACCTTTTGTGCAGAAACTAACAAACCAAGCCTGAATTTATATGGAAATGCAAAGGACCCAGAATAACCAAAGCAATTTTTAAAAAGAACAATGTTTGAGGACTCCTGATACCAAAACTGATTACCAAGCTATAGTAATCGAGACTGTGTGGTACTGGCCTAAGGGTAAATATATAGATAAATGAAATAGGATTGAAAATATGGAAATAAACCTTTATATATATTTCAATTGATTTTTCAACAAAGATGCTAGGACAATTGGATGGGGAAAAAATAGTCTTTTCAGCAAATTGTACTGGGACAACTGGATATCTACATGCAAAAGAATGAAGTTGGCCCTGTTCCCTATACAATACACTAAAAATAATTGAAAATGGATCATAGAAACAAATGTAGGAGTTAAAACTACTCTTAGAAGAAAACATAGACTTACTGTTTAAGCAGACAGTAAGGGGCCTTCTCGTTTTAGCTCCAACATGAATAAAGCTTGAAAGTCAACATTCCTGTCCTTACAAGAAAAAGCCGAACAAACTAAAAATCAACAACTTATTGGATCCATCAGAGAACGGAGGCTGACAAGTAAACCTTCACCCTGAAATCTGAAGAGACAGACGAATCCAGGGAGTCACCGCTGAGATCTGCTTGTCTGAAGCAGAAGCTGCTAGAATCATAAACTGGTAGGAACATTTAAACAGTGATTTTAACAAATTGCCAGAGGCTGAGTGCACACTAGCTTGAAAGTGAGAAACTCCTGGTGGCCATAGTCTTGTATGGAGCTTCACTTTCATGGACTTTATCTTCAGGAATCCCACCAGGTTCTCACAGAGCCAAGAAAGACCTCTTAGTTGCTCTGGGAAGGAGAGAAGAAGAGTAAACATTGTGAAATACACCCAGAGCATTCTCCATAACAAGGGCCTATTCTCTTAGGGTGTTAACTCTAAAAGGAGAAAATCAATAGGTTAGAGACAAATGAAGCATTTATTCAGAATAGGAATTGCAACCTGGGTAGTAGTCAGAGACCATACCACCCAGGAGGGGCAAGAGGCCTTACATTTATAGGAATTTATTCAGATTACATAAGTTGTTTGTCAGATTTTTCATTGGTTTACCAAACAAAGAAGGCTTTAATCATTAGTAGCATGGTGCATTTGCATCAGTTGGCAAGGAAAAACTATATACAGAATCCCTTCAAGACTGGGATCCATTCCCTTGTATTGTTGAGAGCACAGATGTTTGCAAAGGAACTTGGCTTTCATAGTTCCCTTGTTGGTCTCAAAGTTCATCAGCAGTTCAGCATGGAGTCAGTAGCCCAAGATAGTCACTGATGTTAAGCCTGTAACTCTGCTAAGTTCACAAGGTGAAGAGGCTTTACCAGAACCTTATCCCATTTTGGGGGAGGGATATTTCTGCAACTCCAACCTCCTGTAGTCTTCCTGTCTCACTGGAGGGTCAGAGGAAGAAAAGCTAAGAAACACTTATTAATGTCAGCCCAGGAACACAGGCCCACTTAGACTGAGATTTAAAAATAAGTTTATAGGATACTTCCTCTCCCCCATACCTTACCACCACACCAACATGACTCCAGTATAATCACAGTGGCTTACAGCTGATAGAGCAACAAGAAAGACACAGATTCTATCTGGTAAGTTGTTCTTCGGAAACCCTAAAGACAACAGGAGAGACAAAAACAAAGATCCTAGAGGAATTCTAAGCCTTCGATACCAGTGGCTACAGCAAACATTAAACAGTCTAATTCTTTGTCAGATTAATATAAAACCCCATAGTAAAGGCCTATTAACTTCAGTTTTTGTTACTCACTGTCCTATGACCAACAAAAGATTTTAAAGCATTTTAAAAGGCAAGAAAATACAAAAGCCATATGTTATCTTTGCTTTCAGTTCCCCAAAATAGAAAATGGAAGCAACACTTTTTTGTGTGTGTGCTAATTGGATACATCATAGATTATCCACCATTCAAAGTCACTGTCACTCTTTTTCCCCTTGACTGCTGATGTTGGCAACTATGATTTTTGCTACTCACAATAATGGATCATCCAGGGGAGCATCACTCTGAGTAGAGGTGGACTGACATGCAACTTAAGTGTGTTGCAATCTGGAGTGCTAACAATTCATCTTTGGGCAGGACGCGGTGACTCACTCCTGTAATCCCAGCACTTCGGGAGGCCGAGGCAGGCAGATCACCTGAGGTCAGGAGTTCAAGATCAGCCTGGCCAACATGGTGAAACCCTGTCTCTACTACAAATACAAAAATCAGCTGGGTGTAGTAGCACATGCCTGTAGTGCATCCTACTTGGGAAACGGAGGCAGGAGAATTGCTTGAACCTGAGAGGCAGAGGTTGCAGTGAGCCAAGATAGTGCCACTGCATTCCAGCCTGGGTGACAGAGACAGACTCTATCTCGCTCTCAAAAAAAATTAATCTTTGACTTTACCTGTGAGTTTACTGTTTTGCTTATATTGAGATAGAACTAACTTAATTTCAGTGTTGTGAATATTGGGATCATGTTTCCTAAGAGTTCAGACAATGAAAAGAAAATTAGTATAATACCAATGCCAGCATGGCCCAAACGTCACCAAAAAAGAAAAAGAGGAAAGAAAGAAAGAGAGACAGAAAGGAAAGAAAGAAAGAAAGAAAAAGAAAGAAAGAAAGAAAGAGGGAGGAAGGAAGGAAGGAAAAGAAAAGAAAAAAGAAAGAAGGAAGGAGGGAGGAAGGAAGGAAGAAATAAAAAGAAAGAAAGGAAGAAAAAAGGAAGGAAGGAAGGAAGAAAGAAGAAAGAAGAAAGAAAGAAAGAAAGAAAGAAAGAAAAGGAAGGAAGGATATATATGGCTATTCTTTTGAAAGAAAGAAAAAGGAAGGAAGGATATATATGGCTATTATTTTAACGACTGGTGGAAGAACATATACAACTAGGAAGATACCCAAAATAGAACATCACCAAAAAAGAAGAGAAAGAAAGAAAGAGAAAGGAAGGAAGGAAGGAAGGAAGGAAGGAAGGAAGGGTAAAGGAAGGAGGGATATATATGGCTAGTCTTTTAACGACTGGTGGAAGAACATATACAACTAGGAAGATACCCAAAATAGAGCATATGACAAAATATGCAGAAAAGAATTTGGGACTGGGCATCATAAAGGAAAGGATGTGAAAGCACACTTGAAGACTGAACCTCGGGAGTCCTGGAAGAGACAAGCAAGTACTTCTAAATCAATTGAAAGTGTTTTTATGACCCAAGAAGATACCAATGCTCAGTTGAATATAATAGCTGGTGGATTCGCTTGGGCATACCACACAAATGAATGCTTATCACATCATTCATTCCCTTGATTGCTTGATGAAACAAGGTAAAATTACATTTCCTGGTTCAAAGGTTACAACTAAAATATCCCGTGGGTCAATAAAGGGAAAATTTTGTAAAAGATGTGTTGGCTTCTTAAAGGGTAGAGCTCATTTTGTCAGATCTTACCAGCAATAATGTTTTCTACAGTGTATCAAGTGATACACTGAATCATGGCAACAAAAGAAAAAATCCCCATGGCTTTTAGGTACTTTGATTTGAAAAGCAGGGTTTCAAATAATCCTGATTTCTATGAATATTTTAATGAAACCAAAGAAAACATAAAACCAAATATTGCTAGCTAATATTTTGTCCAAATACTGACTAGACTTTGCTCATCAATCTGCATTATTGGCAGTGAAAATGTAAATTTTGGCACGTTTCATTCAGTCTGTGAACTTCTTATCAAAGAAAATGAAAAGATCTTACCCACTAAATGTCTTCCACACCTTGTACTGTGAAGGGTATGATTTGCTAGCCTGTGACATTGAGGCTTTTGTAATAAAAGTTTGGGGTCACTTTTTAATTTCCTGAAAACATACAGAAGCACTGAATGAGACTTCTGACTTTATAGAAATGGAAGAAGAGATCCTCCTTAGACATGTGCCTGAGTTGTTTGATATTATATGTAGGTTGTGACAAAGACATGTATGGTAAAAAATGGCATTTGGGAGGAAATAGGACTGACTCAGAACTCAAAAATATGTCACTAGAAAGGAGTATACAAGTTAAACAGTACTAACATTATAATTTATTTGTAATCTATGCTCAGTTTAAGTTCAAATTACCTCAGTGCTTTAAAAACATTTTTCCCTGAGAAAGAGAAGTTTAACTTATAGTGACATTCAATGTGCTTTAGATAATCTATAAACAGGACATTTTAGATATGGAACCCTACATGACAAATCTATAGATGCAAAGGGACTAAATGGCAAACAGCTAGTCTACCAAAATAGGTCTATAGATACAAAGTGAGTGGACAGTTTTGAAAAGCTGGAAACCAATTCCTACAAGTCTCAATACCGGCCATTGCTAATAAGTAAAGTCTAAATACAGTCATCCCTTGGTATCATGGAGGATTAGTTCCAGGATCTCCTACAGATACCAAAATCTGCATATATGCTCAAGTCCTGCTCTAAAATGGCATAGTGTTTGCATATAACCTATGCGTATCCTCCAGTATGCTTTAAATCATCTCTAGATTACCTCTAATACCTGACACAATGTGAATGCTACGTAAAACGTTGTGAGACTGTATTGTTTAGGGAATGATGACAAGGAAAAAAGTCTGCACACATTTGGTACAGATGCATTTTTTTCCTACATAGTTTCCATCCTCAGTTGGTTAAATCCACGGATGTGGAGCCCACACAAACAATGCCAACTGTATTCCATGCTCAAAACATTTTTGTTGACAGGATATCTAACTTGATGTCATTGCATTGGAATGATACCAAGAGCAGTGTAATGTGGGCTTGATAAGAGCAGATCTTATCACGGGGAATTTGGCATTCAAGTGTATTCTGTTTAATCACTACATCGAAGAAAGATATCCCAAAGGCTGCAGGCAGTTCAAAGAAGTATTATTGGAAAAAGAAACAGAAAGAGCAAAAATATCCTACTTTATAATGGGATACTAAGAAATATATCCTTGTTAGCTTTTAATAAATATTTACATTGATCTTTCAAAAGGTCTTATCTATAACCTAAGAATATACAATAATAATATGACATATAAAACTTAAATATCCACTAAAGAGCTAAAATCTGTATCAGAGGAGAGAAACATTATAAAAACATCACTTTTCTCACACATACTATTAATCTGTTCTATTACTACTAATTGCCACTGTTACCTAGTCCTGTTGTTGTTTTGCCTAAATAATTGCCTGTATATAACAACAAAGCAAATAATACAGAATAATAAAAATGTTAAACACTTACTTTCATATTTCATTTTAAAATACTATGTGTATGCAATTATTATATATTAGACTATTTTTGGCCTGGTATATCTGTGTCCTAGATTGGCTCTCTAAAAAGTTGGTCACCTTAGTGTACCTGTCACTGTCTTTCATAGATTCTAACATAGATATACTCAGTTCTGAAATGTTTAACACTTATTAGATAGGTTAGGTATTTATATTGTTTGCTGTTCTCTTGAAACAGTTTAATTTAAAGGCTTCCAGGGAAAATATGTACACATATATTTTGTGTGTCTGAATGAAACAATGGTAGGTTAATTGAAAATAAGCACAATTAAACTAGCCATTAAATATGTGGATGAAGTAATTGTCAAGAAAGTTAAAAATTAAGTCTTATTGATTTTTAAAACCTAACTTCAGATGTTTTATGGAATATTCTCTTTTTTAGTGAAAATACCTGAACAAGCCCCTTCTTGGCTTCTAAAAAAATATTTGAGGTAGGAGAACTGTACTTGATTTCTTCTACCTGACTACCTTATACCTTTTCCTCTGTCTTATGAGATTTTGATTTTGAACTAAAGCAACAGGTAAAAGTGACCTTTTGGATAACCATTGCTAATCAGATGTCTCCTCATATTCTACATAGTATCTGGGACTAGGTCAGTTTTATACCTAGTGCCCCACAAGATGTGTTTTAGCAGGTTCTGAGAAGATTTCAATATCCCCAGACTACCCCAATAGATGCCTTAAAATCTAGTTAGGTATTTATTTCTGTGCATTTAGCATTGCATTGTCTGAGTTTCTCTCTTTTTTTTTTTTTTTTTTTTTTTTTGAGACGGAGTCTCGGTCTGTTGCCCAGGCTGGAGTGCAGTGGCAGGATCTCGGCTCACTGCAAGCTCCGCCTCCCGGGTTCATGCCCATTCTCCTGTCTCAGCCTCCAGAGTAGCTGGAACTACAGGTGCCCGCCACCACGCCTGGCTAATTTTTGTATTTTTAGTAGAGACGGGGTTTCACCGTGTTAACCAGGATGGTCTCAATCTCCTGACCTCGTGATCTGCCCGCCTCGGCCTCCCAAAGTGCTAGGATTATAGGCGTGAGCCACTGCACCCGGCCGGCAAGTTTCTCTTTTTAAAAAGAAACACTGCTGGCATAAGATAATCATTTAGCACTTTAGAATGAATGACAATCAAATGTTTTACTATCCATTGTAGCAACTGGAGCACTGGTCATGGGGGGATAAGAATAATACTAAAAACTGGAGAAAGAAGAGAATGGGAAATCAAATATAACAGACAAACTTTATAGTTTTGTCTAAACCAGTAATTATTATATCTCTATCACCCTTGGCAAGTTTCCCCTTACTTAGGAATAATATAAACAACTGTCTGGACGGTGGAATAGGTAACCATAGGTAAGTATTTGAGAACCAGCTAGATTTGTGCAACAGAGAGACCGTGGTATATCCTTTCTTCCTTCCTGGCTTCTCTTCTAAAAACTTAGTTTCTGTTAATAAAATGGGTTCTGATGAAAGATGTAGACTCTCTTGCCCCAGAAATATAGAAATTTAGGTAAGAGACCAACATGTAAAGCATCTTTGGGCCTACTTTTACTTGGATCTAGAATTGATTATTTTAAACTGACTTAATTTTTTAGCATGTATTATTTATCATGTCCTATGGAAAGAAATCAAATGATGTATCAAGACAAAAGAAGGTAATAGAAAAAGTACTGAAGTTAGAAGATGTGAATGCTAGACCTGCCTCTGCCCCTTACTAGTTATGTGATCTTGAGCAAATAGCTTAACCTCTCTGATTCCCCTTGTGTAACATGAGAATAACATTGGCCATCCTGCCTACATCATGAGACTGATCAGAGCGCCAAGTATGATAATGTATTAAAAGACGTTGCATACCCTGAGGTGTAATATGCAAATATAACATAGCTATTACATTACTCTTACATGAGTAGTTTACTGTTGACAATGAAATCAGAGGACCCAATTTTTTTCATCTCCCAAAGTATGACTCAGAGTCATAGCAAAGACCAACACGAACATTTTTTAGAAATCACTGAAAGGCCAATCTAGGAAAAAAATTCCCCTCAAAGGAACTGATTTGTTTGGAAACTGTTTCAAAGTGACATCCTTGAAGTCTCCTATGGGCAAACAAACTTCTACTTGGACTGAGAAGACAAGGATACCAACAGAAGGTTGTTACTGGTTTTTATTGTTCAAGATTTTCACACATACAAAGATGGTTTTCACTATATCATCATTAACATATCCTGTGAAACTTGGATTATGGGAACTACTTTTGTAAAAAGATGGGATCGATAGCTATTTTAGTGCTGTCTGTGAAAAATACTTGCTTTATTTAATTTGCATATGAGTTGAATATAGAAGGAAATTATTTCAGTTTAATACAGCCTTAAAAAAAACTTAATTGCTGTATTCCTAATACTTCCTGTTACTTGATGCCTTTCATCCTCACCACTACCCACCAAGAAAACAAAAAGGCATTCTGGTAACTTCTGCTTCCTATACATAGGGTTTTCAGTTGGAAACCATTTTATACTTCCTCACTCTTTAGAGTGGCCCTTAACTAATTGAAGACTAATATAGTTCATATTATTGATGACTATACTGACTAATATAGTCCATCATGGTTGATATGGTTTGCCTGTGGCCCCACCCAAATCTCATCTTGAATTGTAGCTCCTATAATTTCCATGTGTTGTGGGAGGGACCCAGTGAGAGATAATTGAATCATGGGGGTGGTGTCCCCCATATTGTACTCATGGTAGTAAATAAGTCACAAGATCTGATGGTTTTATAAGGGGTTTCCCCTTTCACTTCGCTCTCATTCTTTCTTGTCTGCACCATGTAAGACGTGCCTTTTTCCTTCCATCATGATTGTGAGGCCTCCCTAGCCATGTGGAACTGTGAGTCTATTAAACCTCTTTTCCTTTATAAATAACCTAGTCTCTGGTATGTCTTTATCAGCAGCATGAAAACAGACTAATACAGTAAATTGGTACCAGTAGAGTGGGGTGCTCCTGTAAAGATACCCAAAATCGGGTAACAGGGAGAGGTTGAAACAGTTTGGAAAGCTCAGAAGATAGGAAAATGTGGGAAAGTTTGGAACTTCCTAGAGACTTGTTGAATGGCTTTGACCAAAATGCTGATAATGATATAGACAATGAAATCTAGGCTGAGGTGGTCTCACATGGAGATGAGGAACTTGTTGGGAACTGGAGCAAAGGTGACTCTTGCTATGTTTTAGCAAAGAGACTGGCGGCATTTTGCCCATGCCCAAGAGAGTTGTGGAACTTTGAACTGAGGGAGATGATTTAGGATATCTGGTGGAAGAAATTTCTAAGCAGCAAAGCATTCAAGAGGTGACTTGGGTCCTGTTAAAAGCATTCAGTTTTAAAGGGAAACAGCATAAAAGTTCAGAAAATTTGCAGCCTAACCATGCAATATAAAAGAAAACCCCATTTTTTGTGGAGAAATTCAAGCTGGCTACAGAAATTTGCATAAGTGGCAAGAAGACAAATGTTAATCTCCAAGACAATGGGGAAAATGTCTCCAGGGCATGTCAGAGACCTTTGCAGCAGACCCTTCCATCACAGGCCCAGAGGTCTAGTAGGAAAAAATGGTTTCATGGGTTGGGCCCAAGGCCCCCTTGCTATGTATACCCTAGGTACTTGATGTCTCACATCTCAGCTGCTCCAGTCATGGCTAAAAGGAGCTAAGGTACAGCTTGGGCTATGGTTTCAGAGGGTGCAAGCCCCAAGCCTTGGCAGCTTCCACATAGTGTTGAGCCTGCAAATGCACAGAAGTCAAGAACTGGGGTTTGGGAACATCCACATAGATTTCAGAGGATATATGGAAATGCCTGGATGTCCAGGCAGAAGTTTGCTGCAGGGTCAGGGCCCTCATGGAGAGCCTCTGCTAGGGCAGTGTGGAAGGGAAATGTGGGGGCTGGGGGTCAGAGCCCCCACAGAGAGTTCCCACTAGACACTACCTAGTGGAGCTGTGAGAAGAGGGCCAGTGTCTTCCAGACTCCGGAATGGTAGATCCACTGACACCTTGCACCATGCACCTGGAAAGCCACACTCATTGCCAGCCCATGAAAGCAGCTGGGAGGGAGGCTGTACCCTGCAAAGCCACAGAGGCAGAGCTGCCCAAGACCATGGGAACCCACCTCTTGCATCAGCATGACCTGGATGTGAGACATGGA